>NC_051307.1:88467851-89702091 GCF_015220235.1 Choloepus didactylus
CTGTTCACAGTACCATCATATAGTTGTGCCTTCATCACCCCAATCCATTTTTGAACATTTTCTTTACACCAGAAAAAATAAAAATAAGAATAAAAAACAAAAGTAAAAAAGAACACCCAAATCATCCCCCCCATCCCACCCCAGTCTTCATTTAGTCCCTGTCCCCATTCTTCTACTCATCCATCCATACACTGGGTAAAGGGAGTGTGATCCACAAGGTTTTCACAATCACACTGTCACCCCGTGTAAGCTACATTGTTGTACAATCATCTTCTAGAGTCAAGGCTACTGGGTTGCAGTTTGATAGTTTCAGGTATTTACTTCTAGCTATTCCAATGCATTAACACCTAAAAAAGGTTATCTATATAGTGTGTAAGAATGCCCACCAAAGTGACCCCTTGACTTCATTTGGAATCTCTCAGCCACTGAAACTTTATTTTGTTTCATTCTGCTCTCCTTGTCTGCTTTTAAAGTTTGATTATGGTGCCCTTAGCATAAGTTTTAAAATTTTTCTGTAGTCAAATATAAATCTTTTCCTCTATGGTTCCTGCCTTTTTGTCATTCTTAGAAAGTTCTTCCCTCTCCCAAGAAGTAAAAAATATTCTCCTAAATTTTTTTCTAGTGTTTTTATGGTTTTCTTTTACTTTTACTTATATCTTCATAACACATACAAGGTATTTTTTTAAATGATGTGAGATAGGCAATCTAAAGTTTTAAAGTTAGGTGACATTACAGATTGGTGGATAAAGAACAAATGCACATTATCTGTCATAAATTCCTGAGGTAATAATTAGCCAAGAATAGACATAAGAGAAGCGATCCGAAATGTCACTTTTGTTGTATGCTAAATTTCCATACATATACTTGGTTATATTTTTGGACTCTTTTCAGTTCAATTAATCTATTTATTACTGGGCTAGCAAATTCACACAATAATGTAAACTTCTATAGGGCAAAACCCAAACCATCCCTTGTAGCTGCTTTCCTATCTCTCTCTGGTTTACTGCTACATCCCCAGTGTAGTGCCACACATGTAGAAGGTAGTTAATAAATATATGTTGAAAGAATGTATACTGCCCCAGACCTTGAAAATCCCAAGATTCAATTTCTTGACCCTCTGCTTTTTTCCCTGTTAAAATTTAGATTTCTGATTGGAACCCATTTTGAAATAAAACAGGCTTCAAACACAGTCTTGCCCTCTTGGCTAACAAAATAAAACATCACTGAAACATTATCATCATCACCAAACATTTGTGTATAGGGTGCTATGTTAGATGCAAGGGTCACAAGATTTAATATAGTACAGATTTCCTGCTCACAGTCTAGTTGGGAAAGAAAAACTATAGATAGATAGATGATTGATAGACAGACACATAAGTACCTAAAATAAAATGATGGCACGTACAAGAATACAGACCATATAATCAGAGAACTGGGCTTCTCTGAACTACTTCTCTTGTCTGCAAAGTAAACAAAATAACTTTTCCTACCTCCTAGAATAACTCAAGATTTAGAAGAGAAGGAAGCCACCAAGGATGGTCCTAAAACGTTGCATGACAGTAAAGCTGGGCCTTAATAACAACCATTTGGAGAGCTCTTATTACGTACATGCTTTGCTCTAAACGCTTTCATGAATTAACTCATGTAATCCTCTCAACAACTCTGATAGGTACTATTTTTTTTTACCCAATTTTAACAATGAGAAGCCTTAACCTTGGAGAATTTAGTTTGCACAAAGTTATACCGTTAAGTATGAAGCTGGAGTTTAAACCCAGATTCTGCCTCCATTACCTTTTAATCTCTTATCCTCCATATGAAACAGTTTTAGTAACCTTAAAAGAGCAGAATTAAGACAACAAGATGGTTTGATGGAGACACATTCACCTACCCACCTAGAACAAAAAGTTGACCAATTTGGCTATGGTAGAGTTAGGTAAGAGAGTTATGTTGATTTGCATACTTAAAATGATGAACCACCACCCGTTACAGCAACCATTTGTAAAGCTTAAATGCCTGTCTAATACAATTCGACCCCAAAGCAGTACTCCTTCCATTGTTAACATGAAATTCATAAACTCTAACAGAAAAAAACAACACGAGGACAAATTATTTATCATTTATTGATGGCATTACCCTGTTGCCAGAGCACCAGCTCCAGCCTCGGCCTTGATCCTTAAGGAATCACGTCTCCCTGGCCGTGCCGCTACCGCCTCCGTCGATCACTGTGATGGAAATAATAAAAGAAAGCAACCCAATGCGATCTAGTTGCAACTGATCCTAAACATCCGCAGTTACCAACCCTGAATCCTCTTTTTCCCCTCCCTCCTCCGTCCTTCTCCCAATCCTAATACTTCCTCTGGAGCATAAGGGTCAGAAAACGATAGCCGAGGCAGCGGCGCGCCCTTTACTCAGGTTCAGGTACCGAGATTCTGGATCTGCGGGCTCCATTACTCCGGGTTCCAAACAGGGCTTTGGCGCTACCGGGCCTTGTGTTCAGACACCGTCCCTCCCAGGCCTCAGTTTCCACACCAGAACTCCGCGAAAGGCCCTTTCAGCATTAAGCAGAAAGGACGAGAACAGGCTGATTCTCCCATGAAGAGCTCCCACATGCCGGGTCACTGGGCCCAGGCGCCACGGCCTTTTGGTCCCCGGGGCCTTCTCCTTACCCAGGTCCCACCTTAGGGCCGTTACCTCAGCCTAGCTTTGTGTTCCTCCACCAAAAGTACCTACTCCCGCTACGCGACTCAGCGGCACGGCCTTACCCAAGCTACGCGCGCGGCTACGCGGGAAGGGGCCAGAAGGCGGGACCAGGATGCCTCCCAGCCAAGGGGCGGGCATCCTTCGCAGGACAGCCAATCAGTATACGAGAGGTGCCCTTTGGGGTGGTGCGCGTCTGGCGCTGAGCTGAGTCTGTAGGGGTGGTGCCGGCGGCTGCAACAACTTGTACTTCAGGTTGAGTGGCAGGAGGTGGTGAACGCGGTTGGCAGAGGCAAAGTCGCGGCTGGAGGATAATGATGTATGGAGCGATGGGACCCTTGCACATTAGCAGTCGCGAGCGGGTTCTCAAGTTGGGCGAGAGTTTCGAGAAGCGACCGCGTTGCGCGTTCCACACTGTGCGCTGTGAGTGCGGGCGGCCCCGAGGAAATGGGGGAGCCTCCCGGGATAGGGGTGTAGAGGCGTAAGCCCTCCGAGTTCAGTCCTCCAGACCACTTTTCTTTGCTGGAGAATGGGAGGGTAGGGGTGGGAGTGGGGGTGGGGGCTAGCACTATCCGCTGTCCTGTCGGGCGTTCTTGGGATCGGAGGAAGCAACCGGAGCGAGTGGAGGTAAACCCTTCACAGAAGGATTTAAGTGAAACTAACAGACAGGAAGCAAAAACTTTGCGGAGAAGGACTGCGGGAGTGACCGTTGGAGGAGACAGACGTTGACAGGTGGATGATGTAGAGGTGGAAAGGCAAATAATGTGACAGGAAGAAGGAAGCAAACAGCCAAACTACTGATTATTCAGGGAGAAGAAGGGCCTGCCTTGAGGCTGGTGGATAAATATTCCCTCCTTTCCTCACTTTTTCTGGCCTTTGGATGATGAAGGTCCTTATTTAGTTTGTTCCTGGTAAGAGATTCTGTTTCCTCTCAATGTGAGTCTCTTCTGGACCTATTTCATCCAATAAGTTAAATATTGACTATCAAAGTATTGGAGGGTGTGTTAATTGCTTTATTTGGAAGATATTTATCTCCCTATAAATTCTATCCTTTGGTTTTCCTGTGTACTCTGGAACTCGTTTTAATCAATTGTTCTCTTTTATGTTGTTGAGACAGAAAAGGGAGCTCTTTTGCTTAAGTAGTTGGCTGATGATTCCGGGAAGGAAAATATAGCATGTTATAATTTTGTATGTAAAACATTGGTTCTTTGCATACTGCCCCTCAGAATTCTAGAGCTGGAAGGAAACTTTGAGATCATTGAATCATAACTTCTCATTTTTTTGTGGCAAGATTGCGTAGTAGGTATTGTTTCAGTCCCTTTACCCACCCCTTCCCTTCTTCAGTTTATTCTGAAGGTTTCAATCAAAATATCAAATTAAAACTCACATTCTCCAAAAGTTTACTTAAGTTGTAGACAATCTAATTATAGTAACTCACAGGTTATTGAAAACCAATAGATTTAAGCCTCCAAGGATATATTTACATTTTATAAAAATGGTTTTATTAAGCAAAATTAACATCCAATTGGTAGAATAAATGGGGGAGACATTTGTGAACAGAAGATCCTCAAAAGTGCCACTTGTTTATTCTTATCATACTCTGTTGTTCAAGGCTAGCCACGTTAATACTGAAGTTTCTCTCTTTTCAGACCCGTTTTTCAAAAGAATGACGTGGTTCTTATCTGGTTTCTCCATGCCTTTCTCTCAAATGGTATATCTCCTCTCTTCTTTTCTGTTCCTTCTGAGGTATGCAGTAGTCTTTCATACATTTCAGATTGTCATTGATATTATTAATTTTTAACAATACAAGGTTTAAGATTATAAGAATTTGCTCAATAATATATGTTTATATAACTTGGGTATATATTCTGTTTTTAAGGACATGAACACCAAATTACGTTAATAAGAAATAGCCTTTATAAAGCACCCTGCAGGTGCTCCAAAGCCTTTCATTTTATGAAAGTTCTAAGAATTCTGGAATTCTGCTTTCAGAGTTGGAGGATCAGTGGAATACTTGATGATCCAGCTACAATAAGAAAATAAACAACAATATTAATCACAAAAACCCAGATATTTAAAACAGTCCTGTGGAAGCCAGTAGAAAGGTTTTCAGCCCTGTTTTTTTTCTTGTTGAAGCAGGTATAATGAGGTCTGAATCTTTTTAAATCTTTACTTAAATTAATCCAGTTATTATTCTTAAGAACAGGTTCATTTCCAATATGATCCTCACTTATAAGGATACAAAGTGAGGGATGGGAACTATAGAAAGGGGATCTGACTTTCATACAGGACAAGTGGACCTAATTTATTACCAACACCTAAACCAATGTAATCTAGGAGGAAGTAATATTCTCTTTTTTTTATGTAAAGAGGCAGTTATGCCTGTATGATACACTGTTTCTGACAGTCCTGAATGTGAATCCTGGCCTCTGTATAAGTAATGTAATTTGGGGAATATTCTCTAAGCTCTTAGCCTCAATTTTCTTACGTGTAAAATAGTAGTGATAATAACTACATTTCAAGGGTTTTGTAAGGATTAAATAAGGTAGTGTCAACAGCCTAGCACAGAGTTTGGCACATGGTAGACAATAAGTAGTAGTCACCATTCTTCTTGAAGGGTTCTATTTATGAGGCATGCCAGTGAATGAAATTCACTTAGACTTTCAAAAAGCATTTATCAGACTAGGAAATAAAACCTGTCTAATAGATAGTCTGGCATGTGGTAGGAAGGGCAGGGGATGTTTAATCAATGCTAACCTAAATGCTTACAACAGATGCTTCACTGGACAGAAGTTTTGAATTGAAAGGTCCAGTAGGAATCAATTGTGGATTTGAGCTAGTACTAGTTTTCTTGGTTGTTGTTTTGTTTTATCTTTCTTGGGCTAGTACTAGTTTTGCAATTTATATCCAGATAAGTGAATAAACAGTAAAATTTCTAAGTTTGTAAATGACACCACTTTTTTACTGTCAAGAAGTGGTAAGCTGGTGGACAGTGACTAGAGGAAGATTGTCTGAGGCTTTAAGTGGACCCCTCCAAGAAAGTGGTAAAGCTTTGGTGTAGGTAAATATCAAAATAGACACTAATGAAAAATAGGGTTAAAATTATATATATATACAGGCTAAGGTTCTTTGAGCAGTGTAGCATATTGCAAAGAGTGTAAATTTGGGGATTAGTTCAAATTCCAGGAAATAATTGTGAATTATTTTATTAAAATATTGACATTATGTGATGCTGCAGCTAAATAGTTAGAAGAGTAATAAACACTGTCAGGTAAAGTACTAAATACAAAATTTTAAAAATGTTTTTCTGCCTTTCATATAATATAAGAAATAATTATATTGTTAAAACTGAAGAAAATAACATAGATGGAGGAAATCCAGAGAGGATCAATAAACGGCAAGATTGGTGATGGGGTTTCCAAACCAAGGAGAACTGAAAAAAGTAAGTATTTAGCCTGGAATCATAGCAACTTAGAAGAGGACACAGTTGACATTGGAAACATACAGACATTGGAAACATACAGAAAGCATGAACATGAGATTGTTCAACAAATACTATAATTCTGGAACTATCTTAACCCCTTGTTACTCAAAAGTTGTAAACGTTTTTTAAAAGAAGTATTTGAAGGCAAATCAAAGACAATACTATTTAATAAAACAAGTAATAAAAGTGGAATTTATTAATCCTAACTATAGAATAATTAGAAATGTTAAGTATGTTCAGAATAGTTTTGATACACTTACTGATTATAAATTCTTACACTTAAGTAAAGCCACAAATGTTTTGAGTACATTCCCATGTCTTGAAATTAGCCTCTCATATTACAGGTATCTATTGATAGGCTTCAGGGCCTATGAACCTCTTGAAATTATACAGTATTTGATATGTATGTTCATATGTGTATTTTTCTGTGAATAGGTTCTGTAACTGGTCTATAATTTTCATCAGCTTCTCACAAGAACTTATGATTAACCCCCATCTCTTAAAACTCAACACAAAAGTTAACAACCATAGATATAATGCAGAGGCTATATATATAATGAGTGAGTGTAATGTAGTTTAAGTTCCTGGTAACCATTTACTGGCTTCATTTCTTTAGAGGTGTTCCGTCTTGGTAAAATGTGGAAAGCATATTCAACTCAAAGAGTAATTGTGAAGATCAAAAGTGATAATATATTGTAAAAAAAAAAAAAGAAAAGAAAAACACTTTGTAGACACTAAAGCAGAGGTATAGATTAACCAGCCTATAAGCCAGTTTGCCTTTAGAGATGCTTTGTTTGGCCTGCATAATTGTTGTCATGTTAACTTGAATGAGTTGCAAATATTTAAAAATCAGGAGCTTTTGTCTGGATTTCCAGCTTCTCTTTAAAAATCAGAAGATAATTGGCAACACTGAGCCCATATTTTCTCATGGCATCAGTTGATTGGAGCTGAGTTGTGGTTGTGCCCCTGAGGTGGGGCATATTCATTCTCTAGGCCATTATGATTCTCACTAGTCTACTGCAGTCCCTTCAGCTACCTGGCTGGGCTCTCTTCTAAAGCATCATACAATGTAAGCTGTAGTTAAATGGCAATCCCAGCTCCCACTGTCAGGAAACTATTGGGGGCTAGAGGGCCAGGGTTTTACTCTAGAATATCATATCTAATGTTTTACATACTTACAGAGAATTCTTTATGGTCAAATAGTAAGTAATGGATGCCCTCTGTGAAAACATGAGTGTACTAGTGAAAAGTACAAGAGGAGTATGACAATATCTGCCCTAAAGGAATTGAGTAGAAATGAATCTGGATCTACAGGAAGCAATTAGAAAACAAGGGTTTTACACATAATTTAGCATCTCTGTATACTTAAAATAAGTTTGGAAGGTGGTTCACAGCAGGGTGAACAATATGAACCATGGTCAACTATAAAAATTTCTTCTGTATCTGTTATAGGAAAGGCATTGTGCTAGGTTCTGGAGGAATTTTCTGGAGGAAAGTATGAGGCACTGTGTTTTAGAAAAGATTACAATCCAATAGGTCATATCCACAGTGGTGGAGAAGAAATGGGGATTTTGAATGATGTGGAAGGGACTGCACACAGAGATGGCTTCAAGGAGGAAGGGCTTTGAAATAGGATTTAAATTCTAAAAGAGCAAAAGCACACAGAAAGGCAGAAGTTCAGGGTGGAAGTACTTAAATAGTTTAGCCTTTAGTCAATTGGAAACTAGTCTGTCCTTGTGAGAATGGAAAGAGATAGTTGTGAAAGATATTTTGAAAGATTCAGTGACCAGATGTGAGCAATGAAGATTGAGGATTATTTGGAGGAATACTTACATTGATGAGCAGAACGCTAAAGGATGGATAAAAATAGAAAGTTGAGGACTTTTTGAGACCAACAGTCAGTTATTGTGGGCACCCATATAGGGCATGTTTATTATTTATTTATATCCAAAGATTTTTTTTTTAAGTGGTAATTACTTCATTTTTACTACATACATCCTTGTAAAATGACTTCAGCATTTGGGTCACAAATGCTATTTGCTTCTCAAACCAAAGTTTTCCTCTCTCCTACTGATGTTGCTATATCTTGGTCATCTCTCATTTTTTTCTTCTAGCTGGGTTTTGTGGATCCTTATTCTAACTTTAGTAAATATTAATTACATGATCTTGGGCAAGCTACTTCTTTCACCCTCACTTTCCTGATCTGTGAAACGGGGATATTCACTACTTTACAGGATTGTTGTGAGGCTTAGAAATAAAAGTGATTTGACATTTTTTTAAAATAAATTGATTAGCACATAAGTAATAGTCATTGTTGTTTTGTTTTGTATCTATGTTCATTCTTGGATTTTTCTGGCTTCTCTTCTGCTTTCTTTTCTTCTGTGATACTCAAGGCTCAGTTCTGATTTTTTTTTCCTCCAATATCAATGTATTTTGATTAGTTTACATTAATACGTACTTCACTAAATCCAAACCCTCTCTCAAGCATCTAAAATGTAACATCTTAATTATCTTTAAAATCGAATTTATCATCTTGCTTACTTACCTTACTACTCCTAATAACCTCCTCAATTTGTTTTCAGTCTAATCTTCATCCTTTAGTTCCCAGGTTTGCTACCTAGAGATAAATTGTAAGTCAAAACTTTTATGTTTTTCATATTGCTTATGTTATTTTTATATTTGTTTCTTAAAATTTAGGAATACGCATGGAGATTTTAAGAGATGGCTATTGCATATATTTGGATTTGAATTAAAGCAGCATGAATAAAAAATAATAAAGTATACTATAAAGAATACCTTGAGTGAATTGATATATTCATTTGTATTTATATTTAAGAAATAGAGAAATTGATTTCATTTCTTTTCATAAAATTGTTAAGAGAATTAAATATAAAGTTTTAAGCATGGTGCCTGGCATGAAGTAAATGCCATTCCATAAATGTTCCATAAATGTCATTGTGAAGCATGGCCAGCTTTTCTTACTGACAGTCACGATTTGATGAGCACTAAAAGATTCTCCTACCCCAAGATCTGCCCATTATAGTACCCTAAATTCCATTAATTAAGATCTGTTACTTGGGATTTAGACTTGTTGCCTTTGGGGCTTCCCTGTTAATATAAAGATAAATCTCTTGGTGAGGGATAATTACTGAAAGGGGCCTGGGAGATGGAGGCTGTAATGTTCTATTTCTTGATCTGGTTGCTGATTATGCACATCAGACTTACAATATTTATGTTCTATTTTGCAAGTATGCTATATTTCCATAAAAAAGTTAACTTAAAAAATAACCCAAGGTGATTTTTAAAGCAGGAGACACTTAAGCCTGCAAGCATGGATCAGTCCAGTGATGTAATGTTTATTCTAAATCATTAATGATGTGGTTGTGCCTGGCTGAGTTGATTGATGTTAATGCAGCAGGGGGGTGATACTCTAATGCATGCTCAATAGAACTTTTTTGAATTAAACACCTTTCTTTATCATAAAAAAAAAAAACCCAAGGAATTCTATAGTAAAATTATCATCAGTGAATGATGTATTGATAAGAATTGTTTTTAAGCAGCTGTCATATTTTAGAGGTTTTTAAACTTGTTTAGCATGTGAAGTACTTCAAGCATCCTCAATTCCTACCAGGAAATATATTTTAATAGATTCCTTTGAAGCTCAGAATTAAAACTTAAGTTCTCCTGAAGTAGCAGATCTTGTTTACATATCCTTTGGTGTACAGAACCGTGAAAAACAAAGCTATTAAGCTGAATAAGATTGCTTTTTCTCTAGTTTCTTCATTAATGTGTATTTGCCATGTATTCATTCATTTCATACTCTGCTAGGACAGAACACAAGTGATAGTAGGCACCAAAGTCTTAAGAAAAATGTGTGGGCAAAAAAAGACTGAAAATTGAAAACATTCTATTGACATCAGTTTTTTAGCAAATGGAATATCTTAGTCTAGATCATCTCTGTCTGAAAAGGATTCTGAGGAAGTATCTTTTGAGGAATACTGATTTAGAGTATAGCTAGCTCTTTTTTTTCCCCCTCAAAATTATGCATAAATAAACTGGATTTTATTTTGTTTGTTCATTTGTAATATGAAGACTTCTAAGCCATTTCAGTTACTAGCTTTTTGAAAAATCATTTATCACTCTGAAACATGCTCATTTTTTTTGATACTTAAGTATTTGTATATTTATTTCTAGATGATTTCAAACCTGCTTCTATTGATACATCTTGTGAAGGAGACCTTGAAGTTGGCAAAGGTGAACAGGTGACAATAACCCTGCCAAATATAGAAGTGAGTATTTCTCTATATTTAGACTAGATTTTTTTCAGAGTTTTCCTAAGTTTAAACAAAAATAATTACACAGTACATGTAGCGATGGGTGGATAAAGTAATTAAAAAATACCGCAAAGCAAAAAACTTTATTTTAAACTATTTTAAGTATAGCAATCTTAAAATGTTAATAATTTCAAGAACTATTGTAGCAAATGATTTGAAACAATTGGAGATCTAAATAAATATTTATTAAATTACCATTATGTGCCAGATTTTGTACTCTGAACTAGGGATACAAAGATGAATAAAATATTCCCTGCCTTTTAGTATAAACGTATAATATGATAAATTAGAGCATGTACAAAATTCTTTGCAATCAAGTAAGTTGAATCAAATGTGTCTGGTGGAATCTTGAAAGGCTTCACAAAGCAGGTGATCTTTGAGCTCATTATTTGTGCCTTAAAGGACAAGTAGGATTTCATCAGGTAAAGAGGAAATGGAATATTCTAGGCACAGTGAACAGCATGTAAAAGACTCAGATGCTGAAAGAGCAGGAACTTCTAGGAATATTATGAAGTAGATTGTAGTATAATGAAAAATGATAGTAGAGATGGAAAAGGTAGGTTGGGATCAGATTGTGAAGATCTTTTATGTTGTAATATAGAATTTAGTTTTTATATCGTAAGTATTAGAGAGGTTTTTAAGCAGAGGCGACAGGATGAAATGTGTGTGTTTGGAGGGATCATAGGAGTAGTTTAGAGTGGATTGAAAAATAGAGAATAGGTCAAGGAGGTCAAGCAAAAGTTTTGTCCATTTTTTTTTCCCAGATGAATCCAAGTAACAATAGCAAATATCATTTGCATAAAATCATAAGTTCTTTGTTGTAAGCTCTAGTTTTCTCAGTCCTTGAGTTTGAAATTACTGTCTTTTTTTTTTTTTACACAGCATTGGTCTATTTTCAGAGAAAACCAAGACTATAACTTTATACTTTATTATATTAAAAAAACACCAGAGTATGAAGTTTTGTGATTTTTCTTTGTGTTCTTGAAATTTTGTTATTAGTAATGATTTTGGCCCAATCTATGCACATTTTCTTACATGTATTAAGATGGCCTGTCATGGTTAGAGGCTTAGCAAATAAGCTCTCTATTCTCTAGTATACTATCTTTTTCTTTTTTTATCGGTCAACACCATTTATCGAGAATCCTAAGTATATAGCTGCCTCTGAAGGTTTTCCCTAAGGTTAATTAAATTTGCAGGGGCATTTTAGTGAATATTTTTCATTTGTTTCCTTAGGAAATGAAGGAAATGAAAAATTAGTTCAGTATGAGTTGTTGTAGATGAGTAAACCTTTGTGTTACTCTGTTATGAAAAAAGTGTTTGGATTCTGGTGTCTCCAAAATAATTTGGAAATTTAATCTCCAATAACCTAAGCTTTCTTTCCTTTGTGATGCTTCCTAAAGAAAACCTTAAACCAGCTACAGAACTTTATGTAATTGAAAGCCTTAAGTTGATAACAGGCACCACAAGCATGGTCTCAGGGTATAGTATTATTGATTGGTGATGTCTGCTGTATAGAAAAACTTTAGTCAGATTCTTCCTTTGCCATTGGGAATATTGTTTTCTCACCTTGCAGTCTCCCTATTCATCCTTTGCATTGCTTTTCTACTCCAAGCAGACAGAGATTCTTACATTTATTAATAAACCTTTTTCATTCATTTACATCCTGTTTTAATCAAGAGTTAAACCATCCACCATGTGTTTGGTTATGATCTCAATTGAATTACCTTTCTTAAAAAAATGACAACTATAGGAGGTAATTTTCAAGCCTGCAAATTGTATATTTCTGAAAAGGCAAAGCAATCATTTGGAAAAAAAACTACCTCCACAGCACACTAGAGATATATCCAAAAAGAATATGCCTCAGTATTTCTGTATGTGGATATGGGTGTATGGGAGTGAGAGAGATCATGTACCTTCTGTGTGCTATGTCCTGTGCTAAGTAGCTATTAGGGATACAGTGGTAGAGTAAACAAGGTCAGTATCCTAACAAATAATAAAGTTTACTGGGGGAGACAGAAGAAATATCTGATTAAAATATAGAAATTAAGGGCTAACTTAAAGGAATATGCAGAATATTATGGGAGCAAAGAAAGAGAGACATCACAGAGGAAGGAGAGGAGACATCAGGATATGCTTCTAAGAGGAAGGTAGTGCTTGAAGTGAGTCTTGATGATGTATTGAAGTGGAGGTTGATGTTGATAGTGGGTTATGAGTAAGATTGTAAAGGTGAAGGAGAGAGGGAAGGGCATTTTTGTCAAAGAAAAAGACATGGGCTGTGTTCCAGTTTGCTAATGCTGCCTTTTCGCAAAACACCAGAAACGGATTGGATTTTATAAAGGGGGTTTATTTGATTACAAAGTTACACTCTTAAGGCCTGAAAGTGTCCAAGGTAAGTCATCAACAATTGGGTACCTTCACTGGTAACAGAAAACTTCTGTTAGCTAGGAAGGCACATGCTGGTGACTGCTCCAGAATTCTGGTTTCAAAATGGCTTTCTCTAGGATGTTCCTCTCTAGGCTGCAGCTCCTCAAAAATGTCACTCTTAGTTGCTCTTGGGGCATTTGTCCTCTCTTAGCTTCTCCGGAGCAAAAGTCTGCTTTCAAAGACTGTCTCCAAAATGTTGCTCTGTAAGCGGTAGCTCCTCTCTCAGCTCCTGTGTGTTCTTCAAAGTGTCCCTCTTGGCTCTAGCAAGTTTTCTCCTTCTGTCTGAGCTTATGTAGTGCTCTAGTAAACTAATCAAGGCCCTTGCTGAGTGGGCAGGGCCACGCCTCCATGGAAATTATCTAATGGAGTTATCACCTATAGTTGGGTGAGTTGCATCTCCATGGAAATACTCAATCAAAGAATTACAGTCTAATCAACACTAATACGTCTGCCTACACAAGATTGCATCAAAGTTAATGGCGTTTTGGGGGACATAATACATCCAAACAAGCACAGGCTACTACAGCAACAAAAGAAAGAACTTTTATAAAAGTTCAAAAGCAAGCAAACCCAAAGAAGATATTATTTCAGGAATACAAGTGCCAGTGCTGGATATAGCAAGGGAATGATAAACATAAAATTCCTTCAGAGTTGGGAGAGTTAGAGATAAGAGATAGGGGAGGAGCACATAGATAGATGTAGATTATTAGTAATGATCAGATTTCTCTAACCTTTTATTATGGAAAATAGAATAGTATAATGAACCCTCATGTATTCATTACTGAGCTTCAACAATTATCAACATTTTACTAATCTTTTTTATCTATTACCCCACCACTTTTTTTTTCAATTCAGTCTTATTGAGATATATCACATACCCTACAGTCCTCCACAATGTACAACCAATTGTTCACAGTACTATCATATAGTTGTGCATTCATCACCAAAATCAATTTTTGAACATTTTCATTACTCCAAAA
Organism: Choloepus didactylus; assembly: GCF_015220235.1. NCBI lineage: Eukaryota > Metazoa > Chordata > Mammalia > Pilosa > Megalonychidae > Choloepus > Choloepus didactylus. Next base: position 88,481,771 of record NC_051307.1, read on the forward strand.
TAAAAATAAGAATAAAAATACAAGTAAAGAAGAATACCCAAAACATTCCATCACCCCATCTTGCCTATTATTCATTTACTTTTTGTCCCCATTTTTCTACTCATCTGTCCATACACTGGATAAAGGGAGTGTGAACCAACAGGTTTTTACAGTCATATGGTCACACTGTGTAAGCTACGTAGTTGTTCAATAGTCTTCAAGAATCAAGGCAGTTTGCAGTTCAGTGGTTTCAGGTATTTCCTTCTAGTTATTCCAATACACTAAAAACTAAAAGGGGATATCTATATAACGCATAAGAATAACCACCAGAATGACCTCTAGACTCCATTTGAAATCTCTTAGACACTGAAACTTTATTTTGTTTCATTTTGTTTCTCCCTTTTGGTCAAGAAGACCTTCTCAATCTTCCAGTGCTGGGTCCAGGCTCATCCCCAGGAGTCATGTTCCACATTGCCAGGGAGATTTACACCTCCGGAAGTCATGTCCCACATAGAAGGAAGGCCAATGAGTTTACATGCCAAGTAGGCTTAGAAAGAGAGAGGCTACATCTGAGCAACAAAAGAGGTTCTCTGGGGGAGACTCTTAGGCACAATTATAAGTAGGCTTAGCCTCTCCTTTGTAGTAACAAGCTTTGTAAGGGCAAGCCCCAAGATTGAGGGCTAGGTCTTCTAAATTGGTAGTCCGCAGTGCTTGTGAGACTATCAGTAATTCCCCAGGTGAGGAAGTTTAATATTTCCACATTTTTCTCCAGCTCCTCAGGGGGCTTTGTAAATACCTTTTTATTCTGTGCCCAAATTACTTTGGGGTCTATTTGGGTTTCACAGGAACCTGTACAAACCAACCAGATCTCACTCCATATTTCAAGTTCCGTGTAATTATGATGTTTGAATAAACTGACCATGCAAGTTAAATTATATAGTGTGCTACAGAAAATATAGATTTTACACCAAATAAACATTTCCTACTTTGGTCTCCCACAGAAATTGAAATTTTAAAACAGTCAATGTCATCTTTTACCCTTTAGTCTGATTTTCCTTTGTCCTAACCAGATCCACTTCATTCATATCTCTAATTGAACTCTTTTTCAGCTTATTTAACAGTTGCTCTGTGGGGTAATACTGATATTCATAGCTGCTGAACTCTACCTCTGAGTCTCAGGTGTCACACAGATACTCAAAGTTCCAGGGATCAACCAGGGTATACACAAAGAGCTCAGCATCTTAGAGTTTAGAGATAACCAATTCAACTCAGGAATAGATGGGACTGCTATAAGAGGTTACAATCTAGGAACATTTACAATAAGCCTTCCCCTGATAACCTGTGCTCTAAGATTTAATTATCAGAGTTTGCACATTATAGTTAATCCATGTTAGTGAGGCATTATGATATTTGTCTTTTTGTTTCTGTCTTATTTCACTCAAAATGCTGTCCTCAAGATCCTTTCACCTTGTTGCATGCTTCACAACCTCATTCCTTCTTGCAGTCACTCAGTATTCTATTGTAGGTATACACCACAGTTCACCATTCTGTTCATCATTTGATGTACCCTTAGGCCACGTCTATCCATTGCAAATCGTGAATACTGCCACCATAAACACCAGTGTGCAAATGTCCATTCATGTCCCTGCTCTCAGATCTTCCAAGTATATACCCCATAATGAGATTGCAGGATCTTATGGCAGCCCTATACTTAGTTTTTTGTGGAACCACTACACCGCCCTCCAGATGGGCTGCACCACTCTACTTCCCCACCAACAGTGAATAAGTACATCCCTCTTTCCATGTTTTTTCCAGCACTTGTATCCCTCTGTTTATTATTTCCCCTTGCAATTTTATAGAGATATATTCACATACCATACAATCATCCACCATGTACAATCAGTTGTTCACAATACCACTATATAGTTGTGCATTCATCACCACAATCAGCCCTTGAACACATTCATTAAGTTCTTTACTGCGATCCCAGCCATTCCACCCATTCCAGACTGGTGTATGATGTATGTCCGGTTACAGGAGTCGCCCAAACAGTGTTCCAGACAGTTCTTAGCTATTTACCAGCTGCTCTAGAGAAGTAACTAAATTTCATACCTCCCCCCAACTATTTTTTTTCCAGGAATATTTTTAAGCAAATCCCAGATGTTATGTCATTTTGCCTATTAATGTTTAAGTATCCTTTTTAACTGATGAGAACATTTTTATTTTTACCTAAGTACCGTGCTATTATCACAGGTAACAGAATTAGTAATAATATCTGGTCTATATTCACATTTTTATGATGGTCTCAAATGTCTTTTTACAGTTTTTTTCCCCCTAACCAGAATCCAAATAAGATTACTATATTGCATTTGGATATTATGTTTCCTAAATTTCTTTTATTCTGTGAAAGTCCCATACTCTTTTTATACCATTTTTTTTGTTAGAGAATCCAGGTTATTTTTTTATAGAGAATATACCTACATCCTAGATTTCAAATTATTTCCCTCTGGTATGATTTAACTTGTTCCCCCAATCTCCATGTTTCCTGTTAGTGATATTTAAAAGCTTGATGAGAGTCACATTGTTGTTTTTTTTAATTTTGTTTCTTTTTTTTTAAAGCAAGATTACATCATGAATGGTGCTGTGTACTTTCTTTTATATCACATCCCAAAGCACATAATGTTTGGTTATCCCACTTTTAATGAAGCTAAAATTAATCAGTGGAGTCAGTGTAACTGGTGCTGTTTGATACATTCATTTTCCTTAATGTACAAAGGAAAGCCACCAGTTTGAGAGAATACCAGATTTTCAAAAACCTAAATTTCGGAAACAATAAGGAAGGGAAGACAGTGAGTATGATTCAGGGCTTCTGTTCTGTTCTTTTACCTGTAAAATATATTGGCTGTATTAGAATTGTATCCCAACTCGCCATTGTAGTCCAATGAAACAAATCTACTAGCTCAAGGCAAGTCCTTCCTCTGTTCACTTTCCTCAATGATAACAGCTTTGAAATTTCAGCCTCTCTTCGTGTCTGTATTTTTTACTATACTCCTTGACTTCAGGGTAGTAAATGTAAATAGTTAGATGCCTTAAAGTACAACATGGGTTAAGAAATAGGGACCAGAAAATCTCAAAGGCCCTCCCAACTGAATTTCTAAGGCAAATTTCAAGTAATGATAATTAACCTTTTAAACAGGGTTCAACTCCACCAGTAACAGTTTTCAAAGGTTCAAAAAAACCTTACTTAAAAGAATGCATTTTGATTATTAACCATGATACTGGAGAATGTCGACTAGAAAAACTCAGCAGCAACATCACTGTAAAGAAAACAAGGTATGTGGTTTAATGAAATAATTTATTTTATCAACTCATAAATTGCTAAGGAATTGTCAGAGAAAAAAGTTATTATATTGTCACATTATTATGCTACAAAGATATTTTAATCTTTTTCCAAGTTTAAATTGGGTGGGGTTCCTCAGTAAAAAGCTTTTACCACTTCTCCCTATGATATGTAAAAGCTTGTTTTTCTTCTGAGTGTATCTAGATGTATAAGCATACCTTTTATTCTATTATAGGTGCTTCATAGAATTGGACTGAAAGGAGTGATTATACACTCTCCAAAATAATTTCTTCTTCATTAGTAAATATTTATTGAGCACCTAGAATACACAAGGGACTAGAAAAAAGGAAAGTTTGCTATATGAATACTAATCTCAAAATGTCTAAATTAACAGCATACCACTGAAAAGGTCAATAAGAGAATATAGCTATCTCAAATACTTTTTAGAAATAGGTGGGGCATTAATAACCATGTAACATAAGGGCACTTGCTCTAAAAACCATACAAACAGTATAGACAAAAATTGCTTTAGGATTAGGGTAAAGGGCTTCCTTTATGTTATGTTTGATTGGAGCATTTAGGGAGGCCTTATCCATGTATCTTGACAAGAGTTTAAGATTTAGGAATTTTTCTTTGTCAAACATTCTGATCACAAGACTTACCTTGAGTGCTTGTTAAAAATGAATTCCCAAATCCAACTTCAGATCAGGGAAGGTGACTAAGAAGCTCTAATTTTTTAGTATATCCATCTCCCCAGGTGATTTTTACTAGTAGGGAAGTTTGGGAAGTACTGATTTAATTGATCAGAGAGGACATGAGGTTGTAAGCAAAGCTGAAGCTAGGGACATATATGATTTATTCAGAGCAAATGAGTAAGACTGGTTTGAACAGTCTGTGTACCTGTGTATAGTATTTGGAAGTGGAGGTTGATGTTGATAAGAGTTGAGGGGTAAGGTTGTAAAGGTCAATTGAGGTTAATGCCTTCAATATTAGATTAAGTAATTTGGAAATTAGGATATTGTCTTGCTTCCAGTGGTGGCATATTGGTTTTTTTTAAAGCCAGGGATTGGCCTGCTTACAGCTTTGTTTTGAAATATTGATCCAGCAAAGAAACTGAATACAGTGAAACAATGTAGAAACAGAAAAATGTTTAAACTAGGGTTTCTGATAGTGGAAATGAAGAGAAAGGTAACGTTCTAAATACTTTGTGGAGGGAGTACTAATAGGAATTGGTGACTGGAAATGGGAGAGGCAGAAATCAAGCGTAAATATGCAATATATTCTTTTTTTAATGGTCTTCAAAGAAAAGTATATGAATCTTCTTTAATAGCATGTTGTAAAGTTATGAATGGAAAATGTGGAAGTGATTTAATATTAGCAGAAATGATAATTTTAGAATTTTAAGAATACATTGCACTTCTGTTGTACACTTATGTTTTTCATCTTATTTTAGTCATTATGTGTGTCCTATCTTCTCAGTTTGAGCAGTGGTTTTCTTTTGGTTCATATTTCTATCCCTCAGTTGACCTGTGTGTATGCTATGCATATAGTAGGCATTCAATAAATATTTGTTAAATAATGAACTAATGTTTTAATCTTGAATATCATTTTAAATATCTCTAAGGAAAATAATAAGTGGTCAATTTTAGTAACTTTGTAAGGTGAAATTGCTATCATACTTATTCTGACCTTTGATATTCCTTGATTACAGAGTCGAAGGAAGCAGTAAAATTCAGTATCGTTTAGAGCAACAGCAGCAACAAATGCGGAATTCAGCTAAGACTCCCAATCTTGTAAAACATTCTCCATCCAAAGAGAAAATGTCCCCAGCATCTCCAATGGATGATATTGAAAGAGGTAAAATATAAGTGTATATAATGTTCCTTCACAAAAGACTATTCAGAAATAGTAAGTGAAAATTTTCATTTTAATTAACAATATAACTAATTATACAATCAAAACAATTTTTATGAGAGCAGTTGTAGGTTCACAGAGAAATCAGGCAGAAAGTATATACTTCCCTCAATCCAGAATAGGTCTGACTCAAGGTATCATTATGAACATGTATACACTAAAATACAGGAACAGAAAATCTAGACATTGAAGGGGCAGAGGAAGAAAATTTGCTGATTATTCAAACATTAAATTTACCTGTGGGCTTCCTGGCTACCCAAGACAAAAATGAAGATGTAAGTTGCTTATTACATATTATTTCAGAGACAGGTTCCAAAGAATCAGAGTCTTCTCTGTTACTAAATTCTAAAAGAAATTCATCATTTGGAACTTATTTTAGGGAGCATTAAACTACACAGTGTCTTCATCAGTAATTTTACAGTATAAATAAAGGTTCTTTCAGTTTGTTTTTTAATAAAAGCATTCCATTGAAGTGTAACTCTGGGAAAAAGAAATCTGTAGAGGATAAGTTAACATGATCCAAGACAAAGCTTTGTTGTTAGTCTAACTTTGTGTAAGAATGAAATTTCATTTACATTGAGATGTTTATATAGCATGTTCCTTAGATGACGAGATTAATGGTTGATAGAAGCTAGGAATGGAGCGGCAGGTGAGTGTTGCTATAAAAGGGCAGTATGGAAGGATCCTTGTGGTGATGGAATTGTTTTATATCTTGACTGCATCGATGTCACTATCATGGTTGTGATATTATCCTGTAGTTTTGCAAGATGTTTCTTTTGGAGGAACTCGAAATATTTTGTCTAATATTAATGTAGTCACTCAGTTTTCTTTGGATTAGCTTTTTCAAAGTGAATCTTTTCCCGTTCTTTTACTTTTTACCTATTTAATCTTTACGTTTAAAGTGGATTTCTTTTAGAGAGCATATTGTTGGCTCTTCCTTTTCTATCCATTGACAGTCTCTTCCTTTGGTTTTTTTAAACCATTCATATTTAATTACATTATTAATTAGGCAATTATTAATTAGGTTTAAATATAACTTGTTACTATTCATTTTCTCTTTATCCCAGCTGTCCTTTGTTTCTTTTTTCCTAGTTTCCTGTTCTTTTTTGGATTGAGTATTTTTATTATTTCATTTTATGTCCACTGTTAGATTTTTGGATATTTCTTTTGTTTTATTTTTTTACTGGTTAGTTTGAGGTTATAATACAATCCTTATCACATCCTTATCACATCACAATCTACTTTAAAATAATATTGCAGCAGATTATTATGTGTGAATGTTGCAACAGTATACTTCTGTTACCTTCATCTCTTTATGCTCTTGTTTTCATGAGTTTTACTTCTACATATGTTATAAATTCCACAATGCGTTGTGTACTGTTTTACTTCAATTAGAAAAAGTATTTTATATTTAATCATATTTTTACCATTTTCAACATTTTTAAAGTTTCTTTGTGAAGATCTAAATTTTCTCCTGACATATTTCTTTTGCCTGAAGAACTTCCTTTAATATTTCTCATATACAGGCCTGGTTGGCCATGATTTCTCTCAGCTTTTGTTTTTCTGAAAAAGTATTTGTATTGCCTTTATTTTTGAAAGATTTTCACTAATTATAGAATTTTAGATTAATAATTGTTTTTGGTTTTGTTTTTTCCTTTTAGAACTTGAAAGATACTGCTTCATTGTTTTCTGGCTTGTATAGTTTCTGATTCTTTCCTCTCTTGTGTCTAGTTTGTTGATAAGCCTGTCAAAGGAATTCTTCGTCTTTGATATTATAGTTTTCGCTTCTCATATTCCATTTGACGTTTTTTATGGCTTTGAGCTCTTTGCTGAGTTGCCCTGTGTGTTTATGCATTTGTTCTATCTTTTCTACTAGATCCTTTCACATATTAATCATAGTTACTTTAAACATTTTGTATGATAGTTCCATCATCTGGGCCATCGCTGGGTCTGGAGCTGCTGAAGGTTTTATCTCTTGACATTGTGGTTGGGTTTTTTCCTTGCTTTTTTATGTGTCTCTTAAAAAATGACACATAAAATAACAGCCTTTTTAATTAAAAACAGTAGAGACTTGAGGCAAATATTGTGTGGAAATGGACATTCCTCTTTTGTCAGGCAGTAGTATATGGAGGGTTCAGTCATTTTTGTTAGTATTGGAGTTGGATTTAGGTGTTATTGTTTCTCTACTTACCTTCAGTGCACACAGCCTTCTCCAGGGAAGTGCTGCTGCTACCTTGTTCTTAGTGGCAAGCCTGGCATGCCAGACATTTTCCTCAGTGTTCCTGCTTTCTCTCCTCTCAGCAGGTCCTGCATGCCTATGTCATAGAGGGGTCTTTCTCCATGTTCTTGCCTCTCCCGCAGCAGTGACTTGCTGTTGCTGGTTACTTGGTACAAGACTCATCAAAGGCTAGGAGTTTCTCTGCTTTCCTCCAGCTTGTCTTAGGAAGGCCCTGTACCCACTTCAGCCTCAGAACTGCCACTTCCTCAGTGTTCCTGCCTATCCCCAGTGTCAAGTAATATCTGTCTCCTATTCATTTTAGGATCTAGAGCACAGGTTGAGTTCTTGTCCCCTTCCCCACATGGCAACCAAACTCTCTTATATTGATGGGAGTATTGGGCATAAGTGAGGTTTCCTGCTTCTTCCCCAGCAACAGCAAACCTCTACTTTGTATCAATACAGGATCTTGGGCATGAGCAAGTTTTCTGTCATTCCTCCAGAAGCAGATAGCTTTTGCCCATTGTCATTTCAGGGTCAGAAGGGACAGGTTTTCTAATCCTCTCTATCTTTCCTGGAGTGGTGGAGAAAAGGGTGGTGCAATTTGCTCAGCCACCCTTGGCTTTTAACTTGGGTCATAGCAGGGTCAGGTCCAAAAAGAGCAAGTTATGTGCCTGTCTCCTGAGTGGCAGCTGATTACAACTTTGTTCTCATTCAGGGCCCACAGTGTGGATGGGCTTCTCCAGGTATTCCTGCTCTACCCTCGAACCTTGGCAGGCACTGATTGCATGCACTGCTGTGGAGTGCTTCCTTGGGTTGTCTGTGCCCTGCTCCCAGTCTTTCTTGTGAGCTATTCTCATAACCCATGGAAATGAGCTGGCAGGTGAATATGCTCTGCCCATGATCTGGGGTTCCTAAGGATCCTAAGCTGTCATGATAGCCCACACTGACCTTTAAGAATTTATTAAAATTTTAGTTGTTGACTTTTTACTGGCATTTGTAGCTGCCACCTCTTTCTCCTATGCCTTGCCAAAGATGAAATAGTGGCCCCATCCCTTCTCAGAAGGACATGTCACCATTTGGAATTCAGTTCACCTGGGTTTGGAAAAAATTCTGATTTTGTTGATTTATTCAGCTTTTTCTCATTGCTATGATGTGCGCAATGTTCTCTTGTGGCTCTTTAAATTCTAAGCAGAAGTGGAACTCTAGCTTATATTTTAAGAGGTATATAATCAAAGTTTCATTTTGTTCATACTTTACTTTTAGAAATATTTTATATGTGAGTCATTGAGTCAAACAAAATATTGTGTTTAGACAAAGAAATGGTTTCTTTCAACATTTAATTTGATAAGCTTGGTATTAACAGCTTTATATTCCACACGGTAAGTTTTGTGGATTAGAATAGAATGCTGGTGATACCAGTGATTCTGTTTCTGAATTTGTACAAATATATGCTTTTGTTATGCCATGGCTATAATCTTTACTTTTTAATCAGTAATGTTGATAAATTCATGTAATAGATTACAAGGTAGCCTTTAGACAGAGTTTGCATATTTCATTCCTAGTTTACAATCACTATGGAAAAAACAATTAAAAACTTATTCTCACCGGCTGAAGGATGAGTATGATTTTGATCATCTGTTCATTCATTGGCTTCATGCATTTTTTTTATAAATTCAGTTTTATTGAGATATATTCATATACCTTACAGTCATCCACAGTGTACAAACAATTGTTCACGGTATCATCATATACTTGTGCATTCATCACCCCAATCAATTTTTGAACATTTTCCGTATTTCACAAAGAATAAAAATAAGAATAAAAATAAAAGTAAGAAAGAACACCAAAGCATTCCATCCTCCCCATCCACCCTATTTTTCATTAAATTTTTATCCCCATTTTTCTACTCATATGTCCATACACTGGATAAAGGGAGTGTGAGCCACCAGGTTTTTACAATCACTCAGTCACACCATGCAAGCTACAGTTATGCAGTAGTCTTCAAGAATCAAGGCTACTGAGTTGCAGTTCAGCAGTTTCAGGTATTTCCTTCTAGCTATTCCAACACACTAAAAACTAAAAAGGGATATATACATAATGCATAAGAATGCCCTCCAGAGTGGCTTCTCAACTACATCTGAAATCTCTCAGCCGCTGAAACTATTGTTTCATCTCGCTTTCCACTTTTGGTCAAGAAGATTTTCTCAATACCACAATGCCGGGTAGAGGCTCATCCCCAGGAGTCACATCCAGCGTTGCCAGGGAGATTTATACCCCTGGGAGTCAGTTTTTATGCAGTTTTGAAGTGCTGTTGCTTAGAACTTTATTTTAAATTGACAAGTATCATTAACAGTAATATTTAAACAACCTGACAGGAATAATTAACATTAATATTTAAAACTGTCAGTTATAATACCATGTTATAAACATTCCATCAATATTTCTTATTTTTCCACAAATTCATGTTGGTCATGTGGCCTGTATAGTAGGGGTTTTTTTAAAATGCATTTTTTTATTGTGAACTTTAACATGTATACATAACAGTGGTAACTTTCAAAGTACAATTTAACAAGTAGTTAGCAAATTTCATAGAATATCATGGGTCACAGTTCCACAACGTCTGCTATTTCTATTATTGTAAAATATAATATGGATACAGAAAGGTGTTAACTTTCGATGTACACCTCAAAAAGCAGTTATATAGGTAATTTCAAAAGTTGTATGGGTTACAGTTCCACAGTTTCAGTTCTTTTCTTATTATTCAGTAGAGGATATATACAGAAAGGTGAAGACTTTCAAAGCACAATTCAACAAATAGCTATAGAGCAAATTTCAAAGGACATTGTAGGTTATAGTTCCACCATGTCATTTACCTCCTTCCAGCTATTCCAACACCCTAGCATCTGTATATATTTTATATAAAGTTTCAGTGTTCATAGACCTTTGTTAAATCTTATCTTGTTTGTTGCTACCCCTTCCTCTCACTTAATCTCTTTCTCCATGTTCAGGGGTGTCTAGACAGTGAGCACAGTAACTTGTTCATATTGAAAGAGGGTGTCAAAAGTATGGGGAAGGGGCTCCATCTGATTGTTGTTCTTAAAGAGTCTGTTGCCTCTGGGCTTTAGGTCTTGTCTGGCATAGGAATACTCTAGAGGATTTAAGTTTCTGAGAGATAAAACTTAACAAGTGATTATTTTATAGAATCTCAGGTAGTGACCTAGGTATGTGGGGACTACTTTTGGTAAGGGCATGGCATACTGTGGCCATTTGGGATATCTAGCTGGACCATGCATAAGAGAAACCTCCAGGACAGCCTCTTGACTATTTGGGATCTCTCAGCCACCATGACTTTAGCTTGTTCCCTTTCTTTTTTTCCCCCCCTTTTGGTCAAGTAGGCATTTTCAATCTCTTGCTGCCAGGGCCTGGCTCATTCCTGGGCATCATGTCCCACATCACCAGGGAGATTCATTCCCCTGGGAGTCATGTCCCTTGTTGGGGGAGGGGGCTAATGAATTTTTTTGCCGGCTTGGGCTTAGAGAGAGAAAGTCCACATCTGAGCAACAAAAGAGGTTCCCTGGAGGTGCCTCCTAGGCATAATTATAGGAGGGCTCAGCCTCCCATTTACAACCCTAAGGTTCACAAGAGCAAGCCTCAAGTTGAGGGCTTGATTTATTAAGTAGTGGGTTCCTAATTTCACTTAATATATATCCTATCCCAAGCTAAATGGTCAATATCTTACATTATCTTCACTTAGTTGTACAGTCCTCATCACTGTCAGTGTTAAACAATTATCATAACATAATACATCCCAGAGGTCTTATCAGCTGCTAATTATTCATCCCTGGTATTTGTGTAGTGTTGGTAAGATATTTCCATTAAAGATAGTCTTTAATATGTAATGGGTAGTTTTTCCGTATACCACTCTGTTGTTAACCCTCTGAACAAGTGTCATACCTTAAAGTATATCATGCTAACACTTGTTTAGGTTTGTGTAGCTACTCTGTGGGTTACATGCCTTTAAACAACCATTTACGAACATGTTTGCCATCAGTGAGTCACTGATACTTATAATCCCATTAACAAATGATATAGTCACACCTGACCATTCCCATACCATTAAGGTTACTCTCAATATCATATCTGTACATATTAAGTTATCATTCCCCCTCACTAGCTTCTATCTCTAGGTGTCCTATATTCTACATTATAAAACAATTATTTTACATTTTTCACAGAGTTCACATTAGTGGTAACATACAATATCTCTCTTTTTGTTCCTGGCTTATTTCACTCAGTATTATGTCTTCAGGGTTCATCCATGTTGCCATATGTTTCACGACCTCATTTCTTCTTACTGCTGCGTAGTATTCCATGGTATGTATATACCACATTTTGTTTATCCACTCATCTGTTGAAGGACATTTGGATTGTTTCCATCTCTTGGCAATAGTGAACAATGCCGCTGTGGACATTGGTGTGCAAATATCTGTTCGTGTCACTGCTTTCAGATATTCTGGGTACAGAATTCCACCAAGAAGTAGAATTACCAGATTGTAGGGTAACTCGATATCTAGTTTTCTCAGGAACTGCCAAACTGTAAATATTTTCTCCCATTGCGTTGCCTGCCTCTTCAACTTCTTGAGAAATTCCTTTGAGTTACAGAAGCTTTTGATTTTGAGGAATTCCAATTTATCTCTTTTTTCTTTTATTATTATATTTTTTAATATAAAAGCTTTGGATATAAGTTCTAAGAAGTGACCTCCTAATACTAGGTCTTGGAGACGTTTCCCTACATTATCTTCTAGGAGTTTTATGGTACTGTCTCTTATATTGAGGTCTTTGATCCACTTTGAGTTAATTTTTATATAGGGTGTGAGGTGGGGTCCTCTTTTCATTCTTTTGGATGTGGATATTCAATTGTCCCAGCCCCATTTGTTGAAGAGACTGTTTTGTCCCAGTTCAGTAAATTTGGGTGCCCTATCAAAAATCAGTCGACCATATATCGAATTTTCAGTTTGATTCCATTGATCAATATGTCTATCTTTGTGCCAATACCATGCTGTTTTGACTACTATGGCTTTATAGTAGTCTTCAAAGTCAGGAAGCGTAAGTCCTCCCACTTTGCTTTTCTTTTTTTGAATGTTTTTAGCAATTTGAGGCCCCTTTCACTTCCAAATTAATTTGATAAGTAGCTTTACCAAGTCTGCAAAGTAGATCATTGGAATTTTGATTGGAATTACATTGAATCTGTAGATCTGTTTGGGTTGGATTGACCTCTTAACGACATTTAGCCTTCCTATTCATGAACACGGAGTATCTTTCCATCTCTTTAGGTCCCCTTTTATTTCTTTTAGTAAGGTTATATAATTTTCTGTGTAGAGGTGTTTTACATCCTTGGTTAATTTTATTCCTAGGTACTTGATTTTTTTAGTTGCTATTCTGAATGAAATCTGTTTTTTGAGCGTCTCTTCCATTAGGTCATTTCTAGTATATAAGAACATCACTGACTTATGTGGATTAATCTTACATCCCAACACTTTGCTGAATTTGTTTATTAGCTCAAGTAGTTGTGTCATCAATTTCTCAGGGTTTTCCAAATGTAAGATCATATCATCTGCAAATAATGACAGTTTTACTTCTTCCATTCCTATTTGGATGCCTTTTATTTCTTTGTCTTGCTGGATTGCTCTGGTTAGAACTTCTAGCACAATGTTGAATAATAGTGGTGACAGTGAGCATCCTTGTCTCATTCCTGATCTTAGGAGGAAGGCTTTCACTCTCTCACCATTGAGCACTATGCTGTCTGTGGGTTTTTAATATAGGCCCTTTATCATACTGAGGAAGTTTCCTTCAATTCCTACCTTTTGAAGTGTTTTTAATCAAAAGAGATGCTGAATTTTGTCAAATGCTTTCTCAGCGTCTATTGAGGTGATCATTTGATTTTTCCCTTTTCATTTGTTAATGTGTTGTATTACATTGATTGATTTTCTTATGTTGAACCACCCTTGCATGCCTGGGATGAACCCCACTTGGTCACACTGTATGGTCTTTTTAATGTGTTTGGATTTGATTTGCAAGTATTTTGTTGAGGATTTTTGCATGTATATTCATTAGGGGGATTGGCCTGTAGTTTCCTTTCTTGCAGCATCTTTATCTGGTTTTGGTATTAGAGTGATGTTGGCTTCATAAAATGAGTTAGGTAGTGCTCCATTTTCTCCAATTTTTTGAAAGAGTTTGAGTAGGATTGGTGCCAGTTCTTTTTGGAAAGTTTGCTAGAAATCCCCTGTGAAGCCATCTGGCCCTGGGGTTTTATTTGTAGGAAGCTTTTTGGTGACTGATTAGATCTCTTGTGATTGGTATGTTAGGGTCTTTTGTTTCTTCTCTGGTCAGTCTAGGTTGTTAATGTATTTCCAGGAAATTGTCCATTTCCTCTAAATTGTCTAGTTTGTTGGCGTACAGTTGTTCATAGTATCCTCTTAAGATTTTTTAAAAAATTTCTTTAAGATCTGTAGTAACTGTCCTCTTAGTTCTGATTCTGTCTATATGGGTCTTCCTGTTTTTGATTTTGTTAGTCTTGCTAAGGGTTTGTCAATCTTGTTGATCCTCTCAAAGAACCAACTTTTGGTTTTATTTATTCTCTCTTGTTTTTTTTTTCTCCATATCATTTATTTCTGCTTTAATCCTTGTTATTTCTTTTCTTCTACTTGTTTTAGGATTAGTTTGCTATTCATTTTCTAGCTTCTTCAGTTGTTCCATTAGTTTTTTGATTTTAGCTCTTTCTTCCTTTTTAATTTATTCATTTAGAGCTGTAAATTTCCTTTCAATACCGCCTTCGCTGCATCCCATAAGTTTTGATATATTGTGTTCTCATTTTCATTCATCTCTAGATATTTAGCAGTTTCTCTTGCAATTGCTTCTTTGACCCACTGATTGTTTAGGAATGTGTTGTTTAACCTCCAGATATTTGTGAATGTTCTAGATCTTTGATGGTTATTGATTTCTAGTTGCATTCTAATATGGTGTTAGAAGGTGCTTTGAATAATTTCAATCTTTTAAAACTTATTGAGCCTTGTTTTATGCCCCAGAATATGATCTATCCTGGAGAAAGTTCCATGAGCACTAGAGAAGAATGTACATCCTGGTAATTTAGGATGCAATGCTCTCTGTATGTCTGTTAAGTCTTATTCGTTTATCACATTGTTTAGGTTCTCAATTTCCTTATTGGTCCTCTGTCTGGTTGTTCTATCTATAGAAGAGAGTGGTGTATTGAAGTCATCCAAGATTATTGTAGAAATGTCTGCTGCTTCCTTCAGTTTTGCCAATGTTTATCTCATGTACTTTGGAGCTCCTTGATTGGGTGCATAAACATTTATAATTATTATTTCTTCTTGGTGAATTGTCCCTTTTATTGGTATATGGTGTCCTTCTTTGTCTCTTATGACATCCTTGCATTTAAAGTCTGTCTTATCTGATACTAGTATTGCTACCCCTGCTTGCTTTTGGCTGTAGTTTGCATGGAATATTTTCTTCCATCCTTTCACTCTCAATCTCTTTGTGTCACGAGGTATAGGATGAGTCTCTTGTGAATAGCATATTGATGGTTCATATTTTTTAATCCATTTTGCTAACCTGTATCTTTTAATTGGGGATTCTAATCCATTCACATTCAATATTATTACTGTGAAGGGAGTTCTTGAATCAGCCATCTTATCCTTTAGTTTTTATTTGTCTGATCTATTTTTTCCCTCTCTCTCTCTTTATTTCCTTTAAGTTACCCTTACTAATACTCTTCAGTTCTGTGCCCTTCTCCAGGCCTCTCTCTCCTGCCTTTTTTTCTCAGCTGGTAGAGCTCCCTTTAGTATTTCTTGTAGGGCAGGTCTCTTGTTAACAAATTCTCTCAGCATTTATTTGTCTGTGAATATTTTAAGCTCTCCATCAATTTTGAAGGAAAACTTTGCTGGATAAAGGATTCTTGCCTGGCAATTTTTCTCTTTCAGAATGTTAAATATGTCATGCCACTGCCTTCTCACCTCCATGTTGCCTGCTGAGTAGTCGGTACTTAGTCTTATGTTGTTTTCCTTGTATGTGGTGAATCGCTTCGCCCTTGCTGCTTTCAGAACTTTCTCCTTCTTTTCAACATTTGACAATCTGACGAGACTATGTCTTGGAGTAGGTTTATTTGGATTTACTCTATTTGGAGTTCGTTGGGCATCTTTGATTTGCATATTTATGTCATTTGGAAGAGTTGGGAAGTTTTCCCCAACGTGTCTTTGAGTACTCTTCCCAACCCTTTACTCTTCTTTTCACCTTCTGGAGCACTCGTTTTCCATGTGCACTGGGGACTGCCAGCCCTGGGGGCATGCCTTGCTTGGTTTGGCAGGGACTCCACTGCTGGACACAGTGGTCCTGGCTGTTCCTGGGGCTGTGGGTGGAGTACTCTGGGGCCTCAGAGCTGTGCATCTCACCTTCCAGCTCAAATGCTCCACAGTCCCTGTCTGCCTTGGGCCCACAAGTGGGTGAGACTCTTGGCCGCAAGTCTGCAAAGGTTTCTCACCTGAGTCAAGTGCTGAGGAGGGTTCCCAGGGTGTGGAAGGCTGCTCCCCTCTGGCTGCTCCCCTCCACGCTCATCCGCCGGCTCCAACCACCCATTCCCTGGTGGCATTACAGTCCGAACACTTATCAGTTTAAACACAGTCTCTCAGTTTCTCCAAGTACACACTCACTATGGGTGTAGAAGTCCCTTCCCTGCTGGTGGAACCCTGGAACTGCTGTTTTGGAGTGCTTTCTGTACTTTGTCTAGTGTTTTTCATGCAGGAGAATTTTGCTCTCTCTCTCCTAAACCACCATCTTCCTGGAAACTCTGTATAGTAGTTTTAAAGTAAATATTAAAATTTTGAACTAGCTGTTTGAGCTTTTAGAATTGCTCTTAGACAGTCTTTATTCATTCATTAGTTACTTTTTGAAGTCCTATTTTAGGTCAGGCACTGTTCTGGGTATTGGAAATTTGGGGTCAGAAAAGAAAGACAACATTCCTGTTCTCACAGTACTTTTTTAGGGAGTACTTGATGGGAAGAGACAGACAGTAAAAAAGCAAATAAATAAACAAGTGAATTACAGAAAATATTGCCTTGAAGAAAATAAAACAAGGGAGTAGGGGTTGAGAAGGAAGGACTTCTTTGAGAAGGTTACATTTAAGCTGTTAGAAGGAGCCAGGCTCTCAGAAATCTGGAATCTTATCAAAAGAAACTATTAATAAAGTGAAAAGGCTAGCTATGGACTTGGAAGAAATACTTCAAAATACATATATCTGACAAAGTGCTCATCAGCAGAAGAACTGACTATAAAGAATACTAACAAACCAGCAAGAAAAGAAAAAGATACCCAAACATGAAAATGAGCAAAAACATTTCAGAAAAGAAGATAGCCAAATGGCCGATAAATATAGGAAAGCTATTTCTCATCATTACTTATCAGAGAAATGCAAATTAAAACCACAGTGAGATACCATTACACGCCCACCAGAATAGGTAAAACTCAAATGACTGGCTATGCCGAGTGTGTGTGTGTCAGGGTAGGGGAAGATATGGAGCATCTGTAAAATGGAAGATGCTGATGGGAGTGTAAAATGGTACAGACATTGCTGATAGGAGTATAAAATGATACAATCGTTTTGGAAATTGTTTGGCAGTATTTAATGAAATTAAACACATGCCTATCTGATGACCCAGCATTTTTTTATATTCATTTTATTGAGATATGTTCACATACCATGCAGTCATACAAAACAAATCGTACATTCGATTGTTCGCAGTACCATTACACAGTTGTGCATTCATCACCAAAATCAATCCCTGACACCTTCATTACCACACACACAAAAATAACAAGAATAATAATTAAAGTGAAAAAGAGCAATTAAAGTAAAAAAGAACACTGTGACCCAGCAATTTTTCTCCTAAGTTTCTACCCAAGAGAAATAAGGGCATATATCTACAAAATGATTTGTTTATGAACATTCATAATAGTATAAAATTGTGAAACAACCTAAATGTTCATAAATAAGGAAAATGGGTACCTAGCTTCTGGTATATTTATATTATGGAATATCATACAGCAATAGAGAAGAATTAGCTACTGATTCATGTAATAACATGGATGAATTTGAAACATTATATTGGTGAAAGAAGGCAGGCACAAAAATGTACATGCTGAATGAGTCCGTTTTTATGAAGTTCAAGAACAGACAAAACTCTTGGTAGCATAATAAAAATCATGATTATTAATTAGCAAAGGGCACAGGGGAACATTTATAGAGATGGAAATATTCTCTATCTTGATCTCAGTGGTAGATACACAAGTTACATATATGCTAAAATTAATCTAACTGTGCATTGTGATGCATGTAAATTATATATTAAGCAAAACACCAGATCTGGGGAAAGGATTTACTAGACAGAGGAAACAGCTAGTGTGAACAATTCAGGGTGGAGCTGAATTTGATATGGTCAGATAATAGAAAGAAAGGGAGTATGTGTGTAATAGAATGAGAGAGTGAGCTAGAAATTATCAGTTTTAACATGTCATGTGCTAAGATGATATCAAATGACAATGTGCTGAGTTTATTATTCACTTAGAATGTTTTGGATTAAAAAAATTAATTACTTGACATTTGTACTCAAATAGTAGACAAATACTGACCTAAAAGTCAGTGGACTTGACTCTACCCCTAAAGAACTAACAACTTAGCTTTTTTTTGTAAAATTATGAGTTTGATCTAAATGTTAGCTGATGACCTTTCCAACAATAGATTTTGTGTGTCTTAGAAAAGATTTTGAAAACACTAACGAAAGAAGACATAGACATAGACATTATCGCCTTTTTTTTTTTAACTGTTGAAACATTTATTACCAAAGTTATAATTCAAAAATACTTAGAATATTTAAAACCCCGTTAAGGAAAAAAAAAAGTTTTTGAAACCTAAGTAGAGATGCTTCGTCAAAATGTTCTCTAGGACAACCAGGAAAAGAATGAAATTTGTTTGTATGTATTGCACTGTATGATGTGTATTAGAGAAATAGGAAAAGAATTAGAAGACCATTTCTGCCAAAATAGGTTTTCATTTTTACTGTAAAATTTTCAGACTACTTATATAAAATTTATATAACTCTAATATTTGAGTTACATGTATATTTAACTATAGTAGTATAAATAAATGAGTTTATATTTAGACATTTCCTATGTCAGTTAATTCTTTTAATTTTTCATAATCCTGTTATTGACGTAGAACTTGATGGTAGAGGAGTTTTTTAAATAAAATGCTTAAATTCTATTTGTTGCTCATCAACAGTTTCTTAGAAACTAATGCAGTGGATGTTATTATATGTTATTTATTCTAACTATTCACTTCTGTTTTACTTTCAGAACTGATGGCAGAAGCCAGTATAATGGACCAGATGAGCAGTTGTGATAGTTCATCAGATTCCAAAAGTTCATCATCTTCGAGTAGTGAGGATAGTTCTAGTGACTCAGAAGATGATGAGTGCAGATCTTCTCCTTCTGATCCAGAGAATTATAATTCAGGACATCATACTATGTCTCCCATATCACAATGCAAGATTCCTGATATGGATGCCAGCCATAATAGATTTCATGCCAACAGTATTCTGATGAATACTTTAAGTAAGTATGCATAAACATGAGTAATTAGAAAAGTAAGAATTCACAATGGAGCCATATTGACTGGTCTAAAATTTAGGTAAAGAGAAAGTCTCCTATTTTATGCATATGACACTATTAACCATTACCATTTTAATCAATTATTCATTTTCTTTTGACTGTGACATAGCACCTTGATTTTTTTAGTCTCTCTCTAGAAACTCTTCTCTGTCTCCTTTGCAGGTTTATAATTCTCTACTCAGTCATTCAAGTTAGAGTTCCTAAAGGCTTGAGTCTAGGCCCATTTTTCTTTTTATTCTATACTTTTTCCCTAGATAATCTCTTCATGTTTCTGTTGAAACCATTACTTATGTGTAGATAATTGTAAATTTATCTCTGTACCCCAGATCTCTCCTCTGAGCTCTAGCCACATAGTTCCAACATCATCTCTTAATAAAAGGCACTTCGAATTTACTTTGTCCAAAACCATCTCATAATCTTTGGCGCAACATGTTTCTTCTTAATGAAAAGCAGCATTCATCTAATTATACAAACCAGAAACCTGATAGAGTTTCAGAGTTGACTTCCTCTCCCTCTTTATAGTGTAGCCAGTCCTTCACCAAATTCTTGATTTTTATATCCTTAATATTTCCCAAATTATTCTCCTCCTTTTCTGTGCCTCTACCATAACTCTAGTTCAATTTACCATTATTTCTTGCTTTAACTACTACAGTGGTTTCCTAACTGGTCCATCCCTTATTTACTCAGGCTTCATTTCTGATCCATTATCTACTCATTGCAGCCCGATTGAGCTTTTCACAATTCTAATATAATTTGTCACCTCTCCTGCTTTAAGCCTTTCAATACTTTCTAATTTATTTTAGGATAGAGATGAAAAGCCTTAATGTAATGATCTTGCTCATTCTGTTATAGAAACACTTGTATTCTTTTTGCTGCTATACTCAAAATACTTTCACCCACCTCAAGACCCTTATACATGCTGTTACTTCAGCCTAAAACACTTGCTTCTCTTCATGTAGTTAACTGTTCCTCCTTCAGATTACAGTTCAAGGTTTACTTTCTCAAAGAAACCTTCTTGACCTTCCTAACAAGGCCAAATCCCTCCTTTTGTAGACTCCCAGAGCACCATGTATTTTTTCTTTATATCATTTTGTCATAATTATAATTTTATATTTATTTGTGTGATGATTTTCTCTCTTCCTTTAAAACATAAGTCCCATGAGGAGAGAGAGATTGTTTGTTTTTGCTTATCATTGAATACTAGCACCTAGCACAGTGCCTGATATATGGTAGGTGCTCAATATGTTTCAATAAAGGAATGCAGGTTGATACTTTTCTGGGGAAGAATGGAATTTTCTGTTGTTTGTTTAAAGCTAGTCTCATTGTGCTAATAAGTAATGAAACAAAGTAAGTACCTAAGAAAGACTGACTAGCTTGAGTTTAATAACAAAACTAAAGAAGGGAGAAGCTGACTTGGAAGATGAAGTTAGAACACCAATTTCTTGAATTGCCGGAGAATGTAGAGTAAACTCAGCTTAGTTGGACTGAATGAAAGCTGAGTAAAATTTAGAAAAATTTTCTCAGAAATTACCAAGTTCTATAGTAAAAAGAGCACATAACTAGCAACCACAATATCTATGTAAAATTCTTGACTTCATGGTCACTTATTAGTTTTGTGATCATTAGCAAATATACCTTCATTATCCTAGAACTTCAGTTTCCATATTGAAAGTGGAGGTCATATTATTGGCATTGGCATCTAGCCATATAGAAGGTTGGAGGGGTTCATGAGATTTTATGGTTTTGGTTTCTTTTTTTTTTTTTTATCATCATTTTATTGAGATATATTCACATACCACGCAGTCATACAAAACAAATCATACTTTCGATTGTTTACAGTACCATTACATAGTTGTACATTCATCACCTAAATCAATCCCTGACACCTTCATTAGCACACACACAAAAATAACAAGAATAATAATTAGAGTGAAAAAGAGCAATTGAAGTAAAAAAGAACACTGGGTACCTTTGTCTGTTTGTTTCCTTCCCCTATTTTTCTACTCATCCATCCATAAACTAGACAAAGTGGAGTGTGGTCCTTATGGCTTTCCCAATCCCATTGTCACCCCTCACAAGCTACATTTTTATACAACTGTCTTCGAGATTCATGGGTTCTGGGTTGTAGTTTGATAGTTTCAGGTATCCACCACCAGCTACCCCAATTCTTTAGAACCTAAAAAGGGTTGTCTAAAGTGTGCGTAAGAGTGTTTTGGTTTCTTTTTTAATTCTAGAGTAAGTTTCTTGTGCAACATCGCACAGCGAATTTATGTTTTAAAAATTCCCTCAGTGCCAAACACTTAGTAGCAATGGATAAAGTGTAAAATGATAAAGACAGATATGACCAGGATCAAATATTAAGATAAGCATCTGCATAAATAAGAAACTGGAATGCAAACACAAAACAGTGGGGCTGAAGCTTTTGGCTCTGAGTTCAAAAGGAGGTGACAGTGGTATGGAATTTGGTATTTGTAGGGAAAAGTAACTCAAAAGTGCTGTGTCACTCAGGGGACCTAAGTCATGCTTTCTATTTGGAGCCAGAAACTGTGTGTAGGAAGAGCAGGGAGGTAGAGACATAGAGGTGGGGGTATGCTTCGATTAGTAAAAGGAGACTGGACAAAATAGCTAATTACATATGCTAAGCATATTGCCATTCAGAAACTGTGGGTATAGAATCAGAGTAGCCTTGCTATCCATTTGTTCCATGATGAGATCTGCCATATCTTCAATATCCCCAGGGGATAGCAGTGTCCAAAAGTGATTATGAAACCTGTTTCTGGTAATGGCGGCTCAGAGAACCAAGTAGAGGGATAAGTCAGAGTGGTATAAGGGCAGAGAAAAACAGAAACCTCCCCCTCAAAATGAGCAAACATAGATTTAAAACATGAAAAACATCCTATTCTAGGAAAGTCAGCCGACAAAGTTAGTAGTTGGAGTAAGTTTTCATTCCTAAAAATCTTTTTATAAAGGCATTTAAAGAAGTATGCTGAAGATAAAACTTTCTTTAGAAACAATTATGAAACAAAGTGAGATAGAAATGCAGCAAAATCCAATAGATGTAAAAAAAAAGAAAAATATTAGTAACAAATTAAACACACACACACACACACACACACACACACACACACACATAAACAAACAAAAAAAAACTCAACAATGGGAAAAACATAGACTAGACACAGTTGATGAAAGAATGAATGAAATGGAAGATAATACTACCTGTGGTGGTTTGGAGCTATGTATCCCAGAAAAGTAGATTCTTAAAGCTAATCCATTCCTGTGAGTGTAAATCTATTATAAATAGGACCTTTTGACTATATTACTTCAGTTAAGACATGTGCAGGATGGGTCTTAGTCCTCTTACTGGAGTTCTTTATAAATGGGATGCATACAGAAACAGAGAGAAAGCCATGGAATCAAGAAGCTGAAAGCAGTGAAACCTAGAAGAAAAGGAGGAGACCAGCAGATGCTGCAGTGTGCCTTGCCATGTGACAGAGGAATCAAGGATCACCAGCGGCCAGACTTGGGGGAGAAAGTATCACTTGATGATTACTTCATTTGGACACTTTTTTAAGCCTTGAAACTGCAAACTTGTAAGCTAATAAATTCCCACCATTAAAAGCCAACCCATTTTATGGTATCTGCTTTTGGCAACCTAGCAAACTAAAACACTGGTTATCCCAGAACATGACACAAGACGGACCAAAAAAAAAAGGGGGGGGGGGGACAGTTCAGAGATAAGGAAGAAGGAAAAGGTAGGGAAGATTAAATATTTGTACAATAAGACGTTCTCTGAAAGAATATAAAGGGATAGTGTGAAAATTCAATTCTGAGAATTTTCCAAATTGAAGAAAGACATGAGTCTTGACTCCAGCTATTAACAAGGATACTTCAATCTAAATCTAGACTGCAGCGCATAGTAGTGAAACTGTAGAACACTCGGATGGAAAGACAGAAACAGATTAAAGAAAGACAGATTACCTATAAAGGAATAACAGACTATTCATTAGCTAAAATAGTAAGGCAAATGACAATGAAGGAAATATTTTTAAAGTGCTGAAGGAAAATAATTTTAGGTAGATTTTATACCCAACCACAGTGTCATTCAACAGTCAAATAATTTTTAGGCATACAAAAACCGAGTTCACCTTCTATAAAACTTAGCAGAAGTATTTGATGGTTAATTTCATAAAGTACTTTGATGGTTATAGTGCCCAATTGCTAGGGCCAATAAGCAATGGCCTGATTATTACTGTGAGGGTATTTCATAAATGGATTTACAACTATAATCAGTTGATTGCATATGGAGCTGACTGCATCTACAATCAACAAAGGAAGGTGCCATAGCTATATGGGGAGTCTCCTCATCCAATCAGTTGGAGGTATTAAAACCCAGAACTGACAATTTCAGAATTTGGACTTAACTTCAGCATGACCTTTAATGGAGTTTCCAGCTTGTGGTCTGCCCTACTGAATTCTGGCTTGCCAGCCCCTACTATCACATGAGCTAATTCCTTACAATAAATCTCTTAATATATATCTCTTGTCAGTTCTGTTTCTCTGGAAAACCCTGATTAACGCAAGTACTATTAAAGAACCTCAACAAGAAGAAAAGTGAACACAGAAGGGAAGTATGGGATTTGAGGAATAGTACTGCGCAAAGAAAACCCTAAAATGTCCAAAATTTGATTAACCATTTAAAATAACAATATTATGTTTTAGAAATTTTTAAAAGGTTAGTGCTGAAACTCTAAACAAGAGTTGCTGAATAAGAGAGGGCATATGTAATGGGTAGTATAAATGTGCTAAGAATCTTGTCATGTATATGAGGAAGATAGAACTACTGAATAATTGTGGTCTTTGATACATAACTTCATAGTTAATTATTCTAAAACTTTTAGAGTAACTGCTTAATGAATAAAAATACAATCTATAGTTATCACATCATTAGTGGGGAAAATGGGTGTTCTAGTTTGCTCATGCTGCCAGAATGCAAAACACCAGAAATGGACTGGCTTTTATAAAGGGGGTTTATTTATTTGGTTACACAGTAACAGTCTTAAGGCCATAAAGTGTCCAAGGTAATGCATCGACAATTGGGTACCTTCACTGGAGGATGGCCAATGGTGTCCAGAAAACCTCTCTTAGCTGGAAAGGCACATGGCTGGCGTTTGCTCCAGAGTTCTGGTTTCAAAATGGCTTTCTCCCAGGATGTTCCTCCCTAGGCTTCAGCTCCTGAAAAATTTCACTCTTACTTGCTCTTGGGGCATTTTTCCTCTCTTAGCTTCTCTGGAGCAAAAGTCTGCTTTCAAAGCTCATCTCCAAAATGTCTTTGTAAGCTGAAGTTCCTCTCTCAGCTACTGTGCGTTCTTCAAAGTGTCCCTCTTGGCTGTAGCAAGCTCACTCCTTCTGTCTGAGCTTATATAGTGCTCCGGTAAACTAATCAAGGCTCATGCTGAATGGGTGGGGCCACAACTCCATGGAAATTATCCAATGAAAGATCTCACCCACAGTTGAGTGATCACATCTCCATGGAAACATCCAATCAAAAGTCTCCAACCCAATCAACACCAATATGTTTCCTGCCCACACAAGACTGCATCAAAAATAATGGCATTTTGGGGGACATAATACATCCAAACCAGCACAATGGGGAATTTATCTAATAGAAGGCAGAGAAGGAGAATGAAAGATTCAAAGAGATTGATAAAAAGAAATATGAGGTAGAAGTAAGTCCCACCCAATATATCAGTGATAACAAATGCAAAAAGATTAAATACACCTACTAAAAAACAGATGATCAGATTTGACTTTTTCTTAAAAAGCTATATGCTGATTATGATAAATATGCCTAAAATAAAACATGCAGATTGGAAATAAAAGTATGGGAAAGAGATACTACATAAGTGTTAAAATGAAACAAAAAACTAGATTATCAATATCAAACAATAGCTTTTAAGGTAAAATGCATTATAAGAGACAAAGAGGTTGCTAAATAATGATAAAAGTTTCAGTTCACCAGGAGGAGATACGAATCTGAATTTGTATGCATGTAATAACATCTCTTCACCATATATACACACAGACACACGCACACACATATGTATTAAAATATGTAGAAGTGTATGTGTGTGTGAAACAAAAATTGACAAGTTGAAGAAATTGACAAGTTCCCATTATAATGGGATATTTAATGCATCTATAAACAAGCAAACAAAATTTACTAAGGATATAAAATCTTTGAACAACATAATTAACATGTCTGTTCTACTAGTAAATACATAGAATTCTACAACCCCAAAATGGGAAGTATGCATTCTTTAAAGTTCATTTGAAACATTTAAAATTTACCTACTAGGACAAAGGAAACAATAAATTTAAAAGAATTCATGTTTTTATTGATCACATTCTCTGACTACAATACAACTAAAATAAATGTAACTAAAATTAGTTTAAAATACATGTTCAGAAACTTTTAAAGCACATGTCTAATAACTCATGTAGAAAAGGAAACTGCAAATGAAATTTAAAAATATAATTGAGCAATATAAAAATGTATATCAGCAATTTTGAGATGCAGCTAAATGGCAGTTATAGAGAAATTTATAGCCTCAAAATGTGTTTATTTATTTTTAAATGTTGAAAATAAATGAGTTAGGGGTTTGCTTTGAGGAACTAGAAGAACAGTAACAGATTAAGCTTTAAAAAAGCAGAAGGAAGAAAAAAGTAGAAATTGATGTAATAGATGACAAAGACAAAGGATCAATAAAAATTAAAATTGTTTCTTTGAAAATAGATAAAATAGATCAACTTCTAACAAGGGCTAATAAAGAATAAAAGATAAGACAAGTAATATTACAAATGAAAAAAAAGGTTAAATAATTTTATTTTCAATTATGAAAATATTACCAAAATTTAATTCCAGTAAATCTAGCATAGAAATGGATGATTTTCTAGAGTAAGTATAATTTAAATCTGACTCAAGAAGAAATAGAAAACCTAAATAAATTAATAACAAAGAATTTAAGTCAATTTAATGTCTTTTCCTCCACTACTCTTACCTCCATATCCCCAAGACAGTGGAAAATTGAAGATAGTTGTACAGACAAATTTTAACAAACTCTTAAGGAATAAATACTTGCTATCTTCTACAAACTAGTTCAAAGAATAGAAAAAGAAGGAAGCAACTAATTCTTTTATAATACTAAGATAACCTTGATATCAAAACTGAACAGGAACAAGACCAAAAAATTGTAGACCAATTTCACTTAAGGCCATGGGCCAAAATTCCTAATTAAAATGTTAGTAGATTGAATTACCAATGTGCTTAAACAAACAAGCTAAATCAACCAAGTAGGGTTCATCATAGAAATGTAAGAAAGTGTGTCAGTATAATTCATCACATTAACAAACTAGGAGAAAAACCATATGATCATTTCAACCATTGAATACCATATGATCATTCCAACCAATGAAAACCATTTGACAAAATTCAGTGTTACAGTTTGCTAAAGCTGCCATTATGCAAAATACCAGAAATGGATTGGCTTTTATAAAGGGAATTTATTAGCTTACAAATTTACATTTCTAAGGCCATAAAAGTATCCAAACTAAGGCATCAAAAAGAGGATATTTTCACTGAAGGAAGGCCAGTGGCGTCTGGAATACCTCTGTTAGCTAGAAAGGCATGTGGCTTGCATCTGCTGGTCCTTTGCTTGTCCTTTGCTCCCGAATTGTGTTTCAAAATGGCTTTTTCCAGAATGTCTCTGGGCTTCTGTCTCTCTTAGCTTCTCTCAGCTCTTTGCTTGGTTTTCCTGGGGCTTTTCTCTATAAGCATCTGGGAGTCATCTCTTAGCTTCTCTTGGGTGAACTCTGGGCTTCATCTCCAAGCATCTTGGTCTGTGTCGGTGCTTAGTTTCTCTCAGCAGCAAACTCTGGATTGCATGTCTTAGCTTATCTCCAAAATGTCTCTCCCAGCTTCTCTGAGCTCCTTCACTCCCTGAGCTCCCTTAAAGTACTCCAGTGAACTAATCACTGGTTGGGTGGGGTCACACCTCCATGGAAATGATCTAATCAGAAGGTCTCATCTACAGTTGGGTGGGTCACATCGCCATGGCAACAACCTAATCAAAAGGTTCCACCCTAATCAAAAGACTGATAAGTCTGCCCCTACAAGATTGCATTAAAGAACATGCATATAATAGATTCAAACCAGCACATTCAGTATTTATTAATTTAAAAAATTTTTACAAAACTTTGAATACATGGTAATTTTCTTTTCTTGATAAAAGTCAATTACAAAAACAAAACTACTACAAACATCTTACTAATACTCTAGAAGCATTCCCATTGAAATAAGGAACAAGATAAGGAGGACTAATATGGTTTCTATTCAGCAATGTACTAGAGCAAAGGCAATAAAATAGCTAAAAAAATGAGCTGCAAGAATTGGAAACAAAAAATAAAATACGCCATATTTGTAGACATTGTGATTATCTACAAAGAAAATCCAAGAGAATCAACAGATGAACTATAGAACTAATAAAAGAATTGGAAAGATTACTAGATGCAAAATTATAAGCAAAAGTCAGTAACTTTCTTCTGTACTAGAAATAACCATTTGGGATTTATAATTTAAAAACCCCAGTCACACTAGTAATAAAAACTCTAAAGTATTTAGTAATAAATCTAACAAAAGATGTGAAAGACAATGGAGAAAGATATAAAACA
This sequence comes from Choloepus didactylus, assembly GCF_015220235.1. Lineage (NCBI taxonomy): Eukaryota > Metazoa > Chordata > Mammalia > Pilosa > Megalonychidae > Choloepus > Choloepus didactylus. Next base: position 88,509,688 of record NC_051307.1, read on the forward strand.
TATTTAAGGACATAAAAATGACCAGAATACATGGAAATGTATTTTATGTTCAAGAACTGGAAGACTCAATTTAATAAAGATGATCATGCTCTCCAAATTAATCTTAAGTGAAATAAGAGGAAAAAAAGGAGGAGAAGATTCAGTTTTATCACATGGGAAGACTGGTAAGATGAGAATGTTTATTGAATGTGTTTCATGGTTATCTTGGAAAGAAACTGGTTTGGGCTAGTGAGGATGGAAGCATATTGGAGGAAATTGAAGTATGATTGGAGGGATGATGGTGAGGAATTGAAGACAGTATATGTTGATGACTCTGAGAAGCTTGGCTGTGAAGGGGACTAGAGAAACAGAACAGTGTCTAATGGAATTTAGGGTCTGTCTGGGGTAGTCAGGATCTATGTTCGAAGATGCTATAGCATGTCTGAAAGCTGGTGGGAAGGCAAAAATAACTGATAGAGCAAACTTCCCAAGATTGTGTAAGGGGAACGGATCTAGAGCACATGTGGAGAGATTATTAACCTTCAATAAGGAAGCTTGCCTCAATTATAGCAAGAGGGAAGATGAGGGGGTAGAGAGAGTAGAGTTGAAGATATAGGAGTTCCTATCTGATGAATTCTGTTTTCTTCATAAAATATAAGACAAGGTCATCAGCTCTGAGAAGAGGATCAGAGGTTTAGGAAGAGTACAGGAGGTATGAAATGGTCATGTCAGAGTATGAAGGGTGAGCTAATTAGTAAAATGTAGCACTATTGCCAGGCAGTGCTCAGTGTCCATTTGGGTTTAGTAACCATGAATTTATAATAACAATTTACCAAATTGTGTGATTTTTCTCCAGCAATGCTCAGCTGTAGTAAAGGTATGTCATTGATGTATCATCCATGGTTTGTATTTCACAAGGTAGAAGTGGTAGAGAGAGGTTGTTTTCTGGGGTGTGGTTATAATAATGGATCATGGTATTTAAACTGGATTCAGAAGGGAGTAAGGACTGAACAATGGAGAGAGAGTACAGGAGTCAATGGATGAATTGGAGGTTTTACTGAAGTTAAAAATCTGTTTCAGTAAGGTACGTGAATACATGAAGTGGTTGAATAAGAAGTTATAGCAATGTCAGGCATTAAAATTGCTACATTATGACCCTAGTACGCAGTTTTCATTTAAAGGCGTATGGTTTCTTCTAGTCTCAAGAATGTTTTGGGGTATCTTGCTTCGATGAAAATAATAAAAGTAATATATTTGGAAAAGTTTTATATATTTGATTGTTCTTTGATTTTTTTTTTTATTTGTTTTTTTGGATTTTTTTTTCATTTTTCAGTTAAGGGTAGGATTTCTATCCAATATGCAGTCACCATGCTGTTTAAACTTGGATTATTATTTCATTTTGTCTAATTTCAATTCAAGATACATGGCTCTTTTTGGGGGGCTTAGATATAAGTTTTTCACTGGACTAGTAAAGTGTTTACTTGGCTTTCAGATAGAATGAATGAACACTACTTTGGCAATGGAAATAAAATTTGCTTACTACTCAAAACAAAGTTCATTTCAGTCTCTCTTGAGTTTTTACTTTTATATTCCTTGTGTTTCTCTCTGGATTCTGTAGATGATTTGAGAACTTTTATTTCACAGACAAAACACTTTGAAGGTTATGGTGCTATACATAGAACAGTATGAATTATTGATAAGGTAAATTTGAAATAACTAAATATTTTTTGCTACATCAGATATCATATCCTACTAGATTTTATTATAAACATCCTAGCAAGATACCTTTAAGAGTTAAGATAAATTTAGAGAAGGAAAACTTAAAAATAATTCTATTCATGTTTTTCTATGAATTGGGGAAATACTGCTATTTTTTTATTTTAGAGATGATAACTTGGCTTAAAACTTATGTCATCAGAGTTTAGCATCAGTGTGAACTGTGATGAACTAGCTCCCCCAACCCCAGAAATTCTGATGTATTTGGTCTGAGGTGGATTCTAGTTAGCAATATGTTTTAAAGGGCAATTCTGTTGTGCAGCCAGAATTGGTAACCTCTGGATTAGATGATTTGGGGAGTATTCTACTCCCAGACCCACCATGAAAAGGGTGGTGGTAGACACCATCACTCAAAAGAGGGATAAATGACAGTGGGTTGATGGAAGGTGAGAGTGGGACATGCAGTGGAGGACTGGAGAGTAGAGGAAGAAAGATAGCTCTTGTCTACCACTCCAGGTCCTAAGTAATCCATAGCAGTGAGGTGAATGGATGGAAAAAGATGGAAGGAAAGTGGTGTTTCAGAATTATGGTAGTCAGGTAACTGGTTAATGAATGGAGCTAAGGCAGAAAAGAGGAGGTAAGACACAGCAGCTTTGTCATGGATAAAAGAAGTTCTCTTTGTTAGATTTAAGCCTAAATTAGCATTTTAAAAGGACCACAGGGATCCTTAACCTTTTCTGCAGTTAGCACTCCTTTTGTTTTCAAAATGTTCTTATGACTCTTATAAAAAAAACTTTATATACCATAATCATAGCACAAAGATAGTTTATTTTCTATTATTGTGATTTGTTAATGAACAATTGCTTACTTAAATTTTTTTTTCTAATAGGCTCCATAACTCTAATGCTATAACTTTTATTTAGTGATATATGGAAAAAGAAATTTTTGAGAAGCCACACAAATGTTATTTACTTATATGTAAACAGTTTCTACCCATTGCTCTGATTTTTTTTTAGAAAGTTGGAAATTTATGAAAAATCATGCGAAAATAGTTTCCATATATCCACCCTGCCTTCTTGCATTAGTGTGGTATTTTGTTATAATTGCTATGAGAATATTATTACAATTGTACCATTAACTATAGTCCATGATCTACATTACAGTTCCCTGTTTGTGTTGTACAGTCCTATTGTTTTTGCTTTATTTTGTTTTGTTCTTAAATTTTTATTCAAGTAACACATATAAAACCTAGAATTTCCTCTTTTAACCACATTCACATGTATAATTCATTGCTGTTAATTACATTCACAATATTGTGCTACAATCAGCACCATCCATTACCAAAACTTTCCCATCACCCCAAATAGAAACTCGGTACAATTTAATCATTAAATCATTGTCTACCCCTACCCCAGTCCTGATAGTCTATATTATAGTTTCTGACTCTGAATTTGCTTATTCTAATTATTTCATAACAGTGAGATCATATAATATTTGTCTTTCTGTGTCTGGCTTCTTTCACTCAACATGATGTCTTCAAAGTTTGTCTGTGTATCATATGTATCAGAATATCATTCAGTTTTAAGGCTAAATAACATTCTGTTACATGTACATACAACATTTTGTTTATCCATGCATCTGTTGCTGGACACTTGGGTTGTTCCCATCTTTTGGAAATTGTGAATAATGTCACTGTTAACATAGGTGTGCAAATAAATGTTCTGTCCCAACTTTCAATTCTTTGGGGTATATACCTAGAAGTGGGATTGCTGGGTCATATGGTAATTCTATACTTCACTTTCTGAAGTGGCTGCACCATTTTACATTACAACCAACAGTGAATGAGTGTTCCTGTTTTTCCACATCCTCTTCATACTTGTCATTTTCTGTTTTTTTTAATAGTAACCTTTCTAGTTGGTGGGAAATGGTATCTCATTGTGCTTTTGATTTGCATTTCTCTAATAGCTAATGGTGTTGAACATCTTTCCATGTGCTTTTTGGCCATTTCTGTATCTTCTTCAGAGAGAAGTCTTTTCAAGTATTTTGCCCACTTTTTAACTATGTTGCTTGACTTTCTGTTGTTGCATTGTAGGATTTCTTTATGTATTCTGGATATTAAACCCTTATTGGATACATGGTTTCCAATATTTTCTCCCATTGTATAGTTTGTCTTTTTTACTTTCATGATAAAGTCCTTTGGGACACAATTTTTTAATTTTGATGAAGTCCCATTTGTCTATTTTTCCTTTTGCTGCTCATGCTTTTGGTGTAAAGTCTAAGAAATCATTGCTTAACACAGGTCCTGAAGATGCTTCCCTATGTTTTCTTCTAGGAATCTTATAGTTCTGGTTCTTATATTTAGGTCTTTGATCCATTTTGAGTTGATTTTTAATGTGGTATGAAGTAGGGGCCCACCTTCATTTTTTGCAAATGGAGATCCAATTTTTCCAGCACCATTTGTTGAAAAGACTGTTATTTCCCAATTGAGTGAACTTGGTACTCTTGTCAAAACTCAGTAGCCATAAGGGAGAGTTCATTTTTCTTGTGTTTTCTTTGTGGTTACCATGGAGCTAAAACATAACATCCTAAATCTATAAGTCACATTTGATTGGATACCAATTTAGCTTCAATAGTATAAACATTGTATACATTGTATATATAAACATACAGTTATATGTTTATACATTGTATGTCCAAAATCATAGATTTATCAATACTTTTTATGCCTTTGCATTTTAGAACCTTTGCCGGAGGTTGTTATTTCTTTATGCTGCATCGATCTAGTGTCTAGAGTCCTTTCCTTTCAGTCTGAGGAGCTCCCTTTAGCATTGATTATAGGGCAGGTCTACTGGTGACAAACTCTCTCAGCTTTTGTTTATCTGGGAATGTCTTAGTCTCTCCTCTTATTTTTTTAATTAGAGAAGTTGTGTGTTTACAGAGCAATCATGCATAAAATACATGATTCCCATATACCACCCCACCACCAACACTTTCATTAGTGTGGAAATTTTTTTTTTACAATTGATGATAGCACTTTTTTATAAATCTATTTTTTTAACAGTAGTTGCATTTGTTATACTTGATGAAAAATTGTTAAAGTAGTACTATTAACTATTGTCCATAGTTTACTTAGGGGTATTTTTTGCCCATATTCCCAACCTATTATTTATTTTTTTTCATGCATGTCTTTATTTTATTACTCATCTACCCATACACTGGAGAAAGGGGGTGTCAGTTACAAGGTTTTTACAATCACATGGTCACAAGATAAAAGCTATATAGTTATACAGTTATTATTAAAGATCAAGGCTACTGGATTACATATTTCCTTCTGGCTACTCTAATACACTAGAAACTAAAAATAATTATCTATATAATGAGTCAGTAGTCATAATCAGTTCTTAAATCCTAACTTCACAGTTACAACTCCTCCCTCTCATTTCATCATTCTCTCAATCTTCAGGGATATATGGGCAATGACTATTGTAATGTCTTTGTGTTGAAAAGAGGTGTCAACGTTATGGAGTAGAGGAATGAAACTGGTTGATGTTCTGGGAGACACTGGTACCTCTGGGTTTCAGGGCTTATCTGGCATAGGAATAATCTGGAGGCTTTAAGTCTCTGAAAAAATAAACTTAATAAATAAAACGTGTATACAGTCTTAGAGCCTATGGTATTCTTCAGAGTTTTCAGTAATACTGTTGGCTGGGTCTTGGCATACTGTGGCAAATTGTAATATCTGGCTGAAGCTTGCATAAGAGTAACCACCAGAATGACCTCTCAACTCTGTTTGAAAACTCTTAGCCACTGAAACTTTATTTGGTTTTGTTTCTTTTCCCTCTTTTGGTCATGAGGACATTGTCAATCCCATGATGCCAGGGCCAGGCTCATCCCTGGGTGTCATGTCCCACATAGGGGGGAGGATAGTAAATTTATTTGCAGTTTGGCTTAGAGAGGCTATATCTGAGCAACAAAAGAAGTTCTCTGGGGCTGACTCAGGCATAGTTATAAGTTGGCTTAGCTTCACCGTGACAGAAATAAGTCTCATAAAGGCAAGCCTCAAGATAGCAGAAGCTCCCCAGGTGGGGAAGGTTAATAGTTCCATATTTTTTCTCCAGTCCCTCAAAGGGCTTTGCAAATAACTTTTTACTTTCTGCCCAAAATACTCTGGGATGTATCAGGGTATTACATTAACCTGTATAGAATAACAAAATCTCATTCCCTATGCTAGATTCCATGTAATTATGTTTAAATAAACTGACCAGACAGGTTAAATTAGATAGTGTGCTACAGAGAATTTAAATTTTGGACAAAGTAAACATCTCTCCCTTTGGTCTCACACAGATGTTGAAGTTTTAATATACAGATAGTATCACAGACCATACAATATTTGTCCTTTTGTTTCTGGCTAATTTCGCTCAACATATTGTCCTCATGTTTCATTCACCTGATTGCATGCCTCAAGACTTCATTCCTTGCTGTAGCTGCACAGTATTCCATTGTATATATACACTACAGTTTGCCCTTCTGCTCATCAGTCGTCATACCCTTGGGCCACCTTCATCCATTGGCAATCGTGAATAATGCCACCATAAACACCAGTGTGCAAATGTCTATTTGTGTCCCTGCTTTCATTTCTTCCAGGCATATACCTAGTAACAGGATTGCCAGATAACATGGTAGCTCCATACTCAGCTTCCTGAGGAATAGCCACACTGTCCTCCAGAGGAGCTGCACAATTCCACTTTCCCACCAACAGTGAATAGGTATACCTCTTTCTCCACATCACCCCTAGCACTTGTAGTTTTCTCTTTATTTTTTTTACACACCATACAGTTCATCCTAAGTGTACAATCAGTGGCTTCTGGTATAATCACATAGTTATGCATTTACCACCACAGCTTATATGAGAATATTCCCATTTCTTCAGAAAAGAAAGAAGGAAAAAAAGGAAGGGAGGGAGGGAGGGAGGAAGGAAAGAAGGAAGGTATGGATGAATCCCATACCCTTCCTTTTTATCCCCTTATTTGCATTTAGCCTTAGTATATTGCCTTTGTTATAATTAATGAAAAAATATTACAGTGCTACTGTTAACTACAGACCTTAGTTTGCATTAATTATGCTTTTTTTCCATATACCTTCCCATTTTAACACCTTGTCATAATGACATGCATTGTTCTCATTTATGTAAAAACTTTCTTATATTTGTACAATTAGCCACCATCATTGTCTACTCTAGGTTTCACTAAGTTATACAGTTCTGGTTTTTATCCTGTAGTTTGCCTTCTGATGACATATATGACTCTAGCCTTACTGTTTTCAACCATACTCACAGTCCCACTTTGTTAATTACACTTACAGTATTGTGTTATCTATTTCCAAACCTTTACAGTCAAACTCATTGAACATTCTGTATTCCTTAAGCATTGATTGCCCAGTCTCTGCTCTCTCTCTTTCCTGATTACCTGTGCTCTCTAATTTAACTCTCGAAGTTTGCTCATTATAGTTAGTTCATATTAGTGAGACCACACAGTATTTGTCCTTTTGTTTCTGGCTTATTTTGTTCAGCATAACATACTCAGGGTTCATCCACATTGTTGCATGCGTCATGACTTTATTCCATCTTACAGCTGCATAATATTCCATTGTATGTGTATACCACAATGTGTTTATCAACTCATCAGTCGATGGACATTTGGGCTGTGTCCATCTATTGGCAATCATGAATAATGCCACTGTAAACATTGGAGTACAAATGTCTGTTCATGCCCCTGCTTTCAGTTCTTCCGAATATATAACTAGTAATGGGATTGCTGGATCATACGGCAGTTCTATATTTAGCTTCCTGACAAACTGACAAACTGCTTTCAAAGTGGCTGCACCATTCTACATTCCCACCAACAGTGAGTAAGTGTACCTATTTGTCCACATCCTCTCCAGCACTTGCAGTTTTCTGGTGTTTTTTGTTTTGTTTTGTTTTGTTTTTTTGATAATGGCCATTCTAATAAGTGTAAGCTGATATTTCATTGTGGTTTTGATTTGCATTTCCCTAATAGCTAATGAAATTGACCATCTTTTTGTATGCTTTTGAGCCGTTTGTATTTCCTCTTTGGAAAAGACTCTATCCAAGTCTTGTGCCAATTTTTTAATTGAGTTGTTTGCCTTTTTGTTGTTGAGCTGTAGGATCTCTTTGTATATTCTAAATATTAAACGATTACCCAGTATGTTGTTTCCAAATAATGTCTCCCATTGAATAGGCTATCTTTTTACTTTCCTGACAAAGTATTCAATTTTGAGGGGATCCCATTTATCTATTTCTTCTTTCATTGCTTTCACTTTGGGTGTAAGGTCTAGGAAATCACTTCCTACCCCAAGATCTTTAAGATATTTCCCTACATTTTCTTCTAAAAGTTTTATGGTCTTAGCTCTACTGTTTTGAGTTAATTTTTGTATAAAGTGTGAGATAGGGATCCTCTTTCGTTTTGATTATTGATATCCAGTTCTCCATGCACCATTTGTTGAAGAGGCTGTTCTGTCCCATTTGAGTGAAATTGGATGCCTTATTAAAAATAAGTTGTCTGTAAATGAGAGGGTCTGTTTCTGAACTCTCAATTCAATTCCGCTGGTCAGCATATCTACCTTTATGCCAGTACCATGCTGTTTGGAGCAGCCAGAAGAAAGTCAGAGATCTTGAATTTTCAGGCAAGAAAACTGAAATTATTCAGGCCAAGGAGCAGAAAGAAAAAAGAGTCTTAAAAAATGAGAAGAGTCTAAGAAACCTATAGGACACCATCAGGCCTACCAATATCTGCCCCACAGGTAGAAAAAAGGGAGAAACGGACAGAGTAATAGCAAAGAAATAATGGCAGAAATTTTCCCAAATTCAACAAAAGACATGAATATTCATATTTAAGAAGCCAAACAAACCTGAAACAGGATAAACTTGAAGAGAAGTGCACCAATGCCAAGGAGAGCAATGAAGGCTGCAAGAGAAAAGCAACAAGATACCTATAGGGAATCCCAATAAGATTAAGTGCCAATTTCTCATCAGAAACCATGGAGGCAAGAAAGCAGTGGTAGGAAATATTTAAATGCTCAAAGAAACAACTGCTTATTGAGAATTTATATACAGCAAGACTTTCTTTAAAAATGAGGGAGAGGAGGGGCAAAATAGTGACGGGATTTAGTCCGTCCTCTAGAGCAGCTAGTAAATAGCCAGGAGGGGCTGAGACTGATATATGGCAGCACAGAACTGTAAGTAAATTCTTTCACGCTATGGAGGCTGGTGCCCCTCACCCACTGGCACGGCAGGCTGACTTGGAGCCTCTGCCCAGTGGGAAAGAAAAGCCCTCACTACCAGAGCAAGGTAAGAGGAGGTTAACCATACTCTAATTGCAGATTTGATTAACAACTTCAGACTGCTGAATATCAGCTCCAAGCACAGTTAAATCTACAACACAAACAAGAAATAAACCAGGAGTTCTGGGGGCTGGCAACCAGCTCTGAGAAACAGATATATATACATATACATATACATATACATACATATATATATATATATATATATATATATATATATATATATATGTATGTATTTTTTTTTAAGCAGCCCATTAAAGAAAGAAGCAGGCATTCTACCCAGGCAAGGGTAGAAATAGAGAGGACTGACAAAGTAACTAATGAGGTACAGGAGATAGTTCCTAAAGAGTGTCTATTACTCAAGAAAAGGGGGGGGGGGGGCGGTGAGGGATGGGCAGGGCTCTGTGCAAGTGATGGCTCTCATTCAGAGAATTAAGACTCCAGGGTTTGGGATATTCCTCATTGCTACAATTCTTTTCTTCATTCATTCCACTCCAGCTCAGTGGCTGTTTTGGGGTATATGCATTTGCTGTTCCCTCTACCTGGACACCACCCCCAGATATTTTCATGACTTTCTTGCTACAGTTGGATCTCTCCTCATATGTCACTCCTCAATGAGGCCTTCCCCAATTACCCTATGTAAAATTACATCTCCCACCACTGTCCCCATACTCATCTTTATTTTTTTTCATAGAACTTATCCCTACTTGACATTATGTTTGCTTATTTGTTTATTATTTGTCTCCACCAATGGAATGTAAGTTCCATGAGCATAAGCATGTGAATGAATTGCAAAAGAAATCAATGATGAACTAATCTTGTCATATACTACTGAATGATTGTGACTACATTTTAAGTAAAATCTTATGTAATATTTTTCCACTCTTCAAAACAATATAGTTTGATCTTCTGAAGCACAGTTTCCCTAATTTCCTGGTATAATTAAATCAGTGGTATGTGAAAGAAGACTAAAATCAATGTCAGGTGGTATTAAAACAATGCTTAAATTTGATAGTATTTTTTTTCTTTATACATAGTATTATTTGAGTTACTAATGATTGACTAACAGAACAAGCAATCAGATTATTAATGACAAAATGCTGGTGAAATAGAATCACCTTTGAGGTTATATTTTGCAAAATATTAATTTTATTCAAAATAAATATTAAAATATTAAAGATCTAATTACTACTCATTTTGCTTTCTCTTTATTTTAGGAAATGATTTGCAACTGAGTGAATCAGGAAGTGACAGTGATGACTGAAGAAACATTTAGCTGTAAAATATAAAATTTACAAGCATGTGATCATTTATTTTGTATCAAGAATAAAAATTTCCTAAGACTGAGGAAAATGTATCCTAACTTTTGATGATGAAAAAAATTAATTATCATTCAGAATTTTCAGTTGGTATTAGATTTTAACCTTTTATTGAGTGCCAGCATTTTCATTGTGTACCTTCATTTAATCTTAATATAACCTTTATGAAGGATAGATATTATTTCCATTTGACAGATGAGAAAAGAGACTCAAAATTTAGGTAACTTGCCCACAAATTCTTAGTTAACAGCTAGAGTCCAAGTTCAGTGCTCTCTTTTACCACACTGTTGTGTCCAATTTTGAAATGTCAAAATTATTGTTTTATAATAAATATCCTTGGTTTTAACTATATTTCTGAGCCTTTTCTATCTACTATTCTTCAATTTGGGGTTGAAAATAATTAGACTAAATTAAGCTATAATTTAGGATTAAGATAAAGTTTAATTATTTTAATGAAACAACTTCTGTTATCTCTTACAGGATTATTTTTATCAATTTCTTATTTTACTATTGAGCAAAATGTAAGCAGTTAAGTGGTAAGGAGATACATTACTAATATTTATATTTACAATATCTTTGAATTAGGGCAAATGATAAATGTCAGGTTGTAATTGTATTTGTTTAACAACAAAGCCACTGACCAGCAGGTTCTTTTTAATTCAGTTTCCCGTCTTACCATTGGAATTTATTTAGTTTTGTTTTAAAAATCCATGAGTTTGGCTTTAATCTCTTTTACTTTTTTTTTCCTTTCCCTTTCCCTTCCTTTTCTCCTCCCTATTTCTGGCCTAACTTTAGTTAATCTATCTGTGTCTTCATTTTTATATCTATTTTGTTCATCAATACTTAGCCGAGAACCACAACTATGGCATTTATGAACCAAAACAATCTATACATTCAAATTATCTAGTAAAAGTGCTTATCATTTTAATAGAGAAATACACATTATTATGTTTTTTGCTGAAAACTGTTTTGCTGAGGTGTTTTTTTTGTTTTTGTTTTTGTTTTTGTTTGGTAATTTCACTGAAGCTTTTATTGCCTCTGTTGATAATGTGACAGGGATTAAAAGAAACACATTGAATTTACATGAATATGCAGATGGTATTCATTAAGGATAATCTTGATCTCAAGTATTTTTATATGTGAGCACTTCTAATTTAATTTTTGTAGGATTCATTATTAAAAAAGCATTACACTTAAAAATGTGTACCTGTTTTGACATTTGGCAAAAGAAACTCTACCTGTGGTTCAGTTTAAAACAAAGCAATCAGCATGGAAAGTTTACCAGAATGAAGGCTGAAGCACTTATGAATTAAGGCAATTCAAGTTGTGTGTATGTGTCGCTCTGTCTCTCACAGACACACACATATACTTAACACACACACAGCCATATATGTAAGCATTTTTAGTACAAAATACTCCCTGCAACTAGATATTTACCCTCAGAATAATCACATCACATTAAATCCATCTTCTGTTTTCAGCCCTAGTAATAGTTTTAATTCTAAGATGGCATCATATAGTGAACAACCTTAACTTTTATGCTACATAATTATATTCAAAGCTTTATGTATTTTTGTTTATAATTACACAGTAATTATAAATGTTTAGTACCAAACTGATGACCAACACTGTTTTGTTGAAAAGGTCTTGCATTTAAAAGGAAAAGTCTTTAAAACCCAAGGCACTGGGCCATGAACCAATATCAGACTTTTATGAAAAATAATTTATATTGGAAAAAAACCTAATGAGATCTCATTTCAAAACACAGCATACTTGAATTAATCAATCAGAAAACAATATTGTAACTCAAAATCTTCAAGACAGAAAACAAAACAGTGTGTGTATAAATATACATGTGTATATATATGCACACACACCTTTTTAAATTTTTCATAATTGAAGTTCTTTGTTTTTACAAAAATGAAATCAGGAAATACTGAAAGCAGCAGAATTCTTCTACTTTTTTCTTTATCTTCTTTTTTTTCTTTTTTAAATAACAAAAATCTAGTAACTTGAATAGAGATATTCAAATTTTTTGTAGAATTATATTCTTGAATTAAACGAATGGTTGGAATATTATTATAATATCAATGGAGATAGCTTTCTAGTCAATTTCAAAATAATGTAGGTAAAAAGCAGTTTTAATATGTCATTGTTTCTTAAAATCATTTCCGCATCTGCATAAAATGTACTGCTATTCTAAAGTATATTCCTTTGCTAATTTCAACACTAGATGTTAGAGTATACCTGGATATACCAAGCAACATCTATTCCTATTATAGGTCATAGACATGCAACATTTAAAGTTTTACCTTTTTTAACTTGACTTAAGAAAAAGTTTAAGAAAGCAATAACCCATTCTTCACATGTTAGTTAGCTAAGTGAACAGAGAAATTAGCATGTTCAGCATGAAAGAAATCCATGGCTCTTGTAATAAAAAAATACATACAAGGTGACATTCTGCTTTGATGTGAAAACTGATTTAATCTGAGTGAAACAAAAACAGTAAAGAGGTTTAAATAATTTAAGAAAAGAAGTCAGATTGATATTTTGCACCAAGGGTATCCTTCCTTAAAAATCTTTGCTCCTGAAGTAAATATTTGCAACCACAGTGATTAGCAGTTAAAACAATTTTGACAAAATAAGAAGTCATCAAAAATGGGCTACTTGTCTGAAAGAGCAGTGCCTATATTATAAAGATTAAACTTCATGGCTCATCATAACTATTTCCAAAATTTAATTCCTAATATCTTTTTTTTTAATTTTTCACTTTTATTGAGATATATTCACATACCATACAATCATACAAAACAAAGTGTACATTCGATTGTTTACAACCATTATATAGTTGTGCATTCATCACCAAAATTAATTTTTGACATTTTCATTACCACACACACAAAAATAATAATAATATAAATTAAAGTGAAAAAGAACAATTAAAGTAAAAAAGAACAGTGGGTGCCTTTTTTTTTCTTCTGCTCCCATTTTTCTACTCATCCATCCATAAACTAGACAAAGGGGGGTGTGGTCCATATGGCTTTCCCAATCACATTGTCACCCCTCTTAAGCTACATTCCTTTACAATCATCTTCAAGATTCATGGGTTCTGGGTTATAGTTTGATAGTTTCAGATATTTACTGCTAACTGTTCTAATTCATTAGAACCTAAAAAGGGTTATCTATATTGTGTGTCAGAGTGCCCACCAGAGTGACCTCTCGGCTCCTTTTGGAATCTTGCTGCCACTGAAGCTTATTTCGTTTCCTTTCCCATCCTCCTTTTGGTCAAGAAGATGTTCTCCATCTCATGATTCCAGGGCTAGATTCCTCCCTGGCAGTCATATTCCACGTTGCCAGGGAGGTTCACTCCCCTGGGTGTCAGATCCCACGTAGGAGGGAGGGCAGTGATTTCACCTGCCAAGTTGGTTTAGCTGGAGAGACAGGGCCACATCTGAGCAACAAAGAGGCATTCGGGAGGAGGCTCTTAAGCACAATTATAGGAAGGCCTAGCCTCTCCTTTTCAGCAACAGTCTTGCCAAGGGCAAGTCCTGTGGTAGAGGGCTCAGCCCATCAAACCACCAGTCCCCTATGTCTGTGAGCACATCAGCAACCATCGAGGTGGGGAAGCCCAACACCCCTGCATTCTCCACCACCTCCTTGAGGGGGCTCTGCATATTTTTTTCATTTTTTTTTAGTTAACTTTTTTTTTAAATCAACTATATAAAAAATAAAAATAAAAAAAAATACAATTAAAAAAACATTTCAACCAAACCATAACAAGGGAGTAAGAAAAAGACAACTAACCTAAGATAACTACTTTACTTCCAACATGTTCCTACTCTACCCCAAGAAAATAACCTAATATAGCAACATTTCTGTGAACTTGTTCCTACCATACCCATCAGAAATTAACAGCTCATAGTCATTCCTGGGCATTCCCAGAACATTAAATTTGCCCACGATAGCTTATCTGTTCTTATGGGGTTATCATTCCCCCTTCCTTAATTGCTCTCTATCGCTAGTTCCCCTACATTCTACATTATAAACCATTTGTTTTACATTTTTCAATGTTCACATTAGTGGTAGCATAGAATATTTCTCTTTTTGTGCCTGGCTTATTTCGCTCAGCATTGTCTTCAAGGTTCATCCATGTTGTCATATGTTTCACAACATCATTCCTTCTTACAGCTGTGTAGTATTCCATCGTGTGTATATACCACATTTAATTTATCCACTCATCTGTTGAAGGACATTTGGGTTGTTTCCATCTCTTGGCAACTGTGAATTATGCTGCTATGAACATTGGCATGCAGATATCTGTTTATGTCCTTGCTTTCAGATCTTCTGGGCATATACCGAGAAGTGCAATCTCTGGATTGAAGGGTAACTCTATATCTAGTTTTCTAAGGAAGTGCCAGACTGACTTCCAGAGTGGCTGAACCATTATACAGTCCCACCAACAATGAACAAGAGTTCCAATTTCTCCACATCCCCTCCAGCATTTGTAGTTTCCTGTTTGTTTAATGGCAGCCATTCTAATTGGTGTGAGATGGTATCTCGTTGTGGTCTTAATTTGCATCTCTCTAATAGCTAGTGAAGCTGAACATTTTTTCATGTGTTTCTTGGCCATTTGTATTTCCTCTTCAGAGAACTGTCTTTTCATTTCTTTTGCCCATTTTATAATTGGGCTGTCTGTACTATCGTCATTGAGTTGTAGGATTTCTTTATATATGCAAAATATCAGTCTTTTGTCAGATACATGGTTTCCAAGAATTTTTTCCCATTGATTTGGCTGCCTCTTCACCTTTTTGACAGATTCCTTTGAGGTACAGAAACTTCTAAGCCTGAGTAGTTCCCATTAGTCTATTTTTTCTTTTCTTGCTTGTGCTTTGGGTCTAGGAAGTGACCGCCTAATACAAGGTCTTGAAGATGTTTCCCTACATTATCTTCTAGGAGTTTTATGGTACTGTCTTTTATATTGAGATCTTTGATCCACTTTGAGTTAATTTTTATGTAGACTGTGAGGTAGAGATACTCTTTCATTCTTTTGGATATGGATATCCAACTCTCCCAGCCCCATTTATTGAAAAGACTATGTCCAATTCAGTGGCTTTGGGGGCCTTATCAAAGATCAGTCGGCTGTAGATCTGGGGGTCTATCTCTGAATTCTCAATTCAATTCCATTGATCAATATGTCTATCTTTGTGCCAGTACCATGCTGTTTTGACAACTGTGGCTTTATAATAAGCTTCAAAGTCAGGGAGTGTAAGTCCTCCCATTTCGTTTTTCTTTTTTTAGAATGTTTTTAGCAATTCAAGGCATCTTCCCTTTCCAAATAAATTTGATAACTAGCCTTTCTAAGTCTGCAAAGTAGGTTGTTGGAATTTTGATTGGATTGCATTGAATCTGTAGATGAGTTTGGGTAGAATTGACATCTTAATGACATTTAGCCTTCCTATGCATGAACATGGAATATTTTTCCATCTTTTAAGGTGCCCTTCTATTTCTTTTAGTAGAGTTATGTAGTTTTCTTTGTATAGGTCTTTTACATCTTTGGTTAAGTTTATTCCTAGGTACTTGATTTTTTTAGTTGCTATTGAAAATGGTATCTTTTTCTTGAGTATCTCTTCAATTTGTTCATTTCTAGCATATAGAAACGTTACTGACTTATGTGCATTAATCTTGTATCCCGCTACTTTGCTAAATTTGTTTATTAGCTCTAGTAACTGTATCATCGATTTCTCAGGGTTTTCCAGATATAAGATCCTATCATCTGCAAACAATGACAGTTTTACTTCTTCCTTTCCAATTTGGATGCCTTTTACTTCTTTGTCTTGCCGGATTGCCCTGGCTAGCAATTCCAGCACAATGTTGAATAACAGTGGTGACAGCGGGCATCTTTGTCTTGTTCCTGATCTTAGAGGGAAGGTTTTCAGTCTCTCACCATTGAATACTGTGCTGGCTGTGGGTTTTTATATATGCTCTTTATCATATTGAGGAAGTTTCCTTCAATTCCTACCTTTTGAAGTGTTTTTATCAAAAAGAGATGTTGGATTTTGTCGAATGCTTTTTCAGCATCTATTGAGATGATCATTTGATTTTTCTCTTTTGATTTGTTAATGTGTTGTAATACATTGATTGATTTTCTTATGTTGAACTATCCTGCATGCCTGGAATGAACTCCACTTGGTCATGGTGTATGATTTTTAATGTGTCTTTGGATTCGATTTGCAAGTATTTTGTTGAGAATTTTTGCATGGTATATTCATTAGAGAGATAGGCCTGTAGTTTTCCTTTTTGTAGCATCTTTGCCTTGTTTTGTTATTAGATTGATTTTAGCTTCATAAAATGAGTTAGGTAGTGTTCCACTTTCTTTGATGTTTTGAAAGAGTTTAAGTAAGATTGGTGTCAGTTCTTTTTGGAAAATTTGGTAGAATTCCCCTGTGAAGCCATCTGGCCCTGGGCATTTATTTATGGGAAGCTTTTTGATGACTGATTGGATCTCTTTCCTTGTGATTGGTTGGCTGAGGTTTTCTATTGCTTCTCTGGTCAGTCTAGGTTGTTTATAGGTTTCCAGGAAATTGCCTATTTCTTCTATATTATCCAGTTTGTTGGCATACAGTTGTTCATAGTATCCTCTTATAATTTTTTTAATTTCTTCGGGATCTGCAGTGATGTCACTTTTCTCATTCATTATTTTGTTTATATGGGTCTTTTCTCTTTTTGATTTTGTCAGTCTAGCTAGGGGCTTGTCAATATTGTTGATCTTATCAAAGAACCAACTTTTGGTGTTATTTATTCTCTCTATTGTTTTTTTGTTCTCTATGTCATTTACTTCTGCTTTAATCTTTGTTACTTCTTTTCTTTTACTTGGTTTAGGATTGGTTTGCTGTTCATTTTCTAGCTTCTTCAGTTGATCCATTAGTTCTTTGATTTTAGCTCTTTCTTCCTTTTTACTTAATATCTTCTTATAAATTAAGGGAATTTCATTTGTGTTTCACTGGGTGATGACCAAAAAAACTCAAAACAAAACAGAAAAATAAACCCTTGCACCTAAATTTAGAATATTGTATTGTGTAGCAATCTAAAACATTGAAAACAAATTAAATAACTTATCTTATTTGACAGGCGTATAAGCATTTCAAAATCATAATGAAATCCAATTATGTAATGTATAATGTAGAAAAGAATGGTGTCTACCATTATGTGGGCATTTTCTAAATAAAAGATTCTTGTAGAATATCTCTATTTTTAAACATGGGTAGGATAAATACAGACTAGTTCTGTAGAACCTTTTTGAAACAGAGGATCTGAAGCACAATAAACTTTTCAGGTAGGCACCAAATTATCCTAGATATTTTTCACATTGGTTGTTTCATCAGATACTCTACTCACATCAACAATACATGTGATTTGCCAAGTAAAAAACAAATTCTCCAACACCAAACACCATTTCAGATCCAATACACTTAAATATATCACTCTCATTGGAAGTGCTGTCAGCATAGTCTTTGCAACTAGCCCAAAGCATATATTTAAGAAGTTTTTATAAATTGTTTCTGATGTTTATATGTTTCTTATACCAAACTGTTTTTTGATAAAGATAGCATTGTGCTTTATGCAAGAATGGAGACCTCAAAATAATCACCATAAAGCTTGTAAGACTTAAGGGAGAATAAACTAGGATGGTCCACATATATTAGATGAACTCCACAGTGTTGGAATTATAAATGTTTAGAGCAGCCCAGACTAGAAGACAAGCCCAAACCACCATTATAAGAATGAAATACAACATGGTCCAAGATGTATCCTTAAAGTTTTGTCTCAACCCTTAGCCTGAATTGTGAGGATTGATCTTCAGTCCAGCCAGAAAAAATTGTGCAATTTTCCATTGTATTTATTGTGCAGACTATGTACATTCTAGTACTTTTTGTCCCAGCAATTTGAGGTGTGCAAATTCCGCAAAGTCCTCAACAAGAAAGTTAACTCATAAAAATCCTTTAATCACAACATCTACCTTGGGTATCTGGGCCTTTAGTTTTTCATTGCTGTCAAACCTAATTCTGTCATGCTGTCCATGAACTCCTGTTTGGAGAACTCTCACTGTGTTGCTCCTCTGAACTTCCGCGCAATGATCAACACACTAATGCTGGCTGCATCAAGTGACAGGTCATCACAGAACTGCTGTTTACCATCTATTGCAATTTTATTTTTGTCTTGAGGATCTTTGTATCTATTGTATAGTTGTTCTAACTTCTTTCTGTCCAGTGATCCTTTTACACTCTCTCATATATAAAGTTCAGAATTTGGGAAAAAAATTGTCTGCAACATTTAACTTCCAGTCATTTTGAGACAGACAACTTACTGCTGTTTTTTTCACTAGTTGTGTGAGGATCATAAATTGATGAACTTTATCCTTCTGATGATTTCAACTTCTCATGTCGGTGTTCTCCAGGCCTCTCAAGCCCTCCTCCTCCAGCTCTGCAGTGAATGGACGGCAGCAGCGAAGGCAGCATCTCTCACCAGCTCCTGCTGAGATTTCTTTAGTTAGTGTTTAGTCTACCAGAAATGAATACATGGTGATATGAGCGATAGTGTTGGCATTACAATATGCATTGTGTTCTCAACTATACCATCTACAATTCAAATAGTTTACCTTTTCCTCTCCATTATTTCTCCCATAAATGAAACATGCTTTTCAAGACCTTTTTTATGTATCAAACACCTAGTATATTATTCTCTATACCTTGTTTTCTATATAAGTAGCTTCATGGGGAATGGGATCATATCTCCTGCACTTCTGTGTTTCCTTAGTTGATGAGTTTTCATTGAAATGGAGAGCTTTTGGATTAGACAAGCTCTCATATAAGAGGTTCTTTGCCAGAAACATCTGATGATCCTGACATGATTCTAAACATATAATCCTTTTAGTTTGACCTGTTCTGAATGGCTTGACAAAAGTTATAATGATATAATTATACAAGCTGAATATATAAATTGTCTATAAAGGAACAAAAGTCAATGGACTTTAAACTATTCCACAACAGTAAATCTCTAAAGTTAGTAAAGCAGTATCTGTAGTCATCAATTGTCATCCACAGTTTGGTAGGAAGGCATTCTCGGACATGTCAGAATTCAGGAATTATATCAGTCACATACCATTCCTATTATAATTATTTTAGTAATTTCCCCTGTGAAGGGGACTCACTGAATTTGGAGCAGTAGGTGATGCTCACATCTAACAACATTTTAAGTGGAAGTCACTTCTGAGATACTGCCAGTAGAGGAGGGCCAAGAGCTTAGCCCAGTTAGCATGAAGTTGCAGTCCTACTTGAGACAGCCATATTTTGGGCTGTGGCTGTGTTAATGTGCAGCACAGGCCAGAGATGCCCAAACTCTTCACACACTCCTGACCAACCCTGAGGCCATGTGCATGTGTATAGGACTCAAAAGGGCCTGGTGGAAAGTAAAACCTGGGGAAATTTAAAAACAGCACTCTCTGCATACACAGATCCATTAGGAAAGGACAAAAGCCTTATTGGCTCAAGGTATTTGACCAAAATCCCTATCCAATCTTTGGCTAACCACAAACTATACAGACACAGGCACCACCTCTAGGAAACCAGGCTAAAATTAGGAACAAAAATATTCTTTTTAGAAACTAATTAGAGACAGCAGTGGCTACACATCACAGGGAAGACATTTTCAAAGATTTAGCCCACGTAAGTTACCAAACAAAAATGAAAAAAACAGCAATAACAACCTTAAGGGGGAAAAGTACCAGAATCTAATGTTATCACAAAATATTATCTAAAATATTCATTTTCAACAAAAAATTGAGACATGCAAAGAAACAATAACATGTGATCCATACTTGGGGGAAAAGATGCAGTCAATAGAAAATGTGTTTGAGTATCCCAAGGTATTGGATGTAGTGAGCAAAGACTTCAAACAAGCTATTATAAATATGTTCAAATAACTAAAGAAAACTATGTGTGAAGAGTTAAAGGAAAATATGAAAAGAATAAATCAGAATTTCAATAAGGATATGGAAATAATAAAAAGGAGAGTCAAACAGAAGGGTCTGGCACTAAAAACATGAGAATTACAATGAAATATTCAATAGAGGGGCTCAACAGTAGATTTGACATGGCAGAGAACAGAATCTGTGAACTTGGAGATAGTTCAATGGAAATTACCCACTTGGAAGAACGGAGGAAAAATGATTGAAGAAAAATGAACAGAGCATCAGGGACTTGTAGGAAATACAACTGTAGTTACATATATGTAATGGGAGTCCTAGAAACAGGACAGAAGCAGAAAAAAAAACAACAAAAATAGCTGAAAACTTTAAAAATAGTAATTTACACATTCAAGCACAATGAACTCCATATTAATAAATATAAAGAGATCCATACCTAGACATGTTACAGTCAAGCTGATGAATGCAAGAGAAAAATGACTCATCAGGTACAAGAGAGCATCGCTACTTCTCATCTGAAAAGTGGAAGCCAGAATGCAGTGGAATGGTATTTTCAAAGTGCTGAAACTATTACCCAAGAATTCTCTATCTAGCAAAACTATCTTTCAAAAACGAAGGCAACTTATGGTCCTAGATAAGATGGCATAGATTCAGTTTCCCCTACTCTTCCCCTCTAAATGCAATTAAATATCCTGGGAATGTTTCCACAGGCAACCATTAAAGGACTCTGAAAAGCTAGAAAGAAGATAGATTGGCTAGAGACCAATCTAGGACTTGAAGAATGACAAGACAGTGAGTACTCTAGCTTTTACTTTTATTTCCCATATATTCTAGACGGCACCAGAGAGATTTGTAACTAATAACCACCATCAGGCAAAGACAAATACAAATAAAAAACAAACAGAAACAAACAAGAATGCCTAGTCTTTCTGACCAAAGGACCAGGAGAGGGAAAGCCAAGCCTCCCACTCCTCACTCCGGACAGCAGTGAGCCAGTCCACCCATAGCAGTAGTGACAGGGGAATCCAGTTCAGCCAACCCAAGCCTGGCTCTCCTCCTAGAGCAGTGATGACTGTGGGCAGATCCATTCACCTACAACAGCAATGACAGCAGAAGTCATGTAGGAACCTATCACCTGTTCCACACCCAGAACAGTATGGACTAATCACTGATAGGTCAGTGTCATTATAGCCTGGCATAGTGAGGCCTTCGATCCACTGGTATATGGAGACCCAGAGCTGATATCTCATGGCCCTTCAAGCAAAGGCAGAGAGAAAACCAGGCCCATTAGCTCCTGATTTCCAGCTTGCAGTGGCAGAAAATGGCTCAATAAAGCCTGATGACCCAGGAAAGCATCTTAAGTCCCCTCAGGTGCCACCAGCAGGGATGGAATGGGAGCCAAGCAGTGCCAAAAGAAAGGAGAACAGAAAAGCATTACAAAGCCTTTGAAAACTAAATTGTCATTGGAACTACAACCCACAAAAGTTGACCAGTACTGAGATGAAACAGATGTTGGAATTATCTGAAAAGCATTTTAAAACAGCCATCATAAAAATGATTTAATAAGCAATCTGAACTCCTTGAAATGGATGAAAAAAAATAGAAAATCTCAACAAAGGAATAGAAGTTATAAAAACACAACTAAATGGAAGTTATAGAACTAAATATAATAACTAAATTGAAAAACTCACTGGTGGACTCAGTAGTAGCATGTAGTTTATAGAGGACAGAATGATAAGCAGAACTTATTCAATTTGAACAACAGAGTAAACATAGACTGAAAAATAGAATGAAGGGAACATTCCTAATCTGTGGAACAGTAATAAAAAAAATCTGATATTTACATAATTGGAGTCCCAGAAGGAGAGAAGAAAGAGTGTGGGGCTGAAAAAGAATTCAAATAAATAATGGCTAGCAGCTTCCTAAATTTGGTAAAAGGCGTAAACCTGCAGATTCAAGAAACTGAGCAAACCCCAACTAGGATAAACCCAAAGAAATTTATACCAAGGATCATCATTAATAAACTTCTGAAAACTGAAGACAAATATATATATAAAGCAACCAGAGAAAATATATATATAAAGCAACCAGAGAAAAATAATGCATTATTACCTACAGGGGAACACCAATTTCAATAAGAGTGGATTTCTCATCTGAAACCATGGAAACCAGAAAGAAGTGGCTCAACATTTTTCAAGTGCTGAAAGAAAAGAACTTTTATCTATTAATCCTATATCCAATGAAACTCTCCTCCAGTAATGAAAGGGAAATGAAGATATTCTTAGAAGAAAGAAAACTAAGAGATTTTGTTGCAAGCAGTCCTACATTTAAAGAATGGTTAAAAGATACTCTCCAAATAGGAAATGATAAGAGGAAAAGACTTGGGACTTCAGTAAAGAAAGAAGAACAATGGAATGCTTGAAAATAGCGGTAATATAGGACACTATCCTCATGAGTTTCTTAAATCATATTTGATGGTTGAATCAAAAATTGTAACATTCTGATGTAGTGCTCAGTGTATGCAGGTAGAGGAAATATTTACGCCAATTATATTTTAAAAGTGGGAATAGTAAAAAGACCTAGATGGAAAGGTTTCAGTTATCACTCGAAGTGGCAAAACATTAATACCATTAGGTGGAGGTAACTGTGTATATTGTAATAGAGTAACCACTAAGAAAACTATACAAGGAGATATACTATAAATGAAAATGGAATAACATTTCCAGTAACCTACAGGAAGCCAAGAGAAGAGAAACAGGGAACAGAAAACAAATAATAAAATGGCAGATTTAAGGCCTAACATATAAATAATTATTTAAATGTAAATGGTCTAAATATACCAACTAAAAAATACATTGACAGAGTGGATAAAAAAATGAGCCAATTATATGCTGTCTACAAGAAACCCACTCAAACCATAGTACATAGAGGTTAAAAGTAAAAGGATGAAAAATGTATATCATTAAACGTAAATTTTTAAAAAGCAGAAGAGTTTTTTTTTTTTTTTGGCTTTTACTTTAAAATCTTAAATGTTATACTGCAGGTTGCAGGCATGACTGACAATGAGCAGGTGAAGAACCAATGGAAAAGTGTTCAAAAACTCCTGTGTTAAAGATGGCAGAGTAGGTGAGGCAGAATGGGCTTCTCGTCCATGAAAGTGACTAGAAAGGGAGCAGAGGACACCAGGGACCATGGTTTTGGGGTGTAAGTGGCCATAGAGGGTCCCCCACAATATGTGGAGGGGACAGCGACAAAAACAGAGGAGAGACAGTGGCTGGAGGGACATGGTGAGTGTGTTCCCATTGGTTGGCCTCCAAGCTGGCAGCAGCAAAACCACTACCAGGCGGGAGTGAGCAGTGACTCTCCACCCCCATGTACCTACCTTGACAGTTTGCTGGGGGAGTGATTCTCCACAGTCAGACAGCAGGGAGCTCCTGTGAGGAAACTTGGTGGACAGCATTTGCTCTCCCCCACTGGAAGTTTGGGGGAGGGGGGTGAGAAGCAGGGAAGGGAGAGGTGCCATGCTGGTGATCAGGGGCTCTAATCACATCCCAGAGACTTGCAGGCACACAGCAGGCGGGCAGTGGGCAGGCAGGGCTCACAGTCCATCTGTGGGGTGCCCTTGATTGGACTCCCTGCCTTCCTGCTCAAGGCCCTCATCACAGCCCCAGGACAGGCATTCCCCAGTGCACACGGAGAATGGGTGCACTGATTGGTTCCCCACCCAGTTTGGACTCCAGCCACTGCACAGAAGTTTGAGGATGACCTACTTGAGAGTGCCACTTGCTGGTAGTTTACAGAAACTGCACTCCAGCAAGCTGTGCCTCAAGAGCACCACCTGCTGGTAGAATTTGGAAGCTGCCCTCCAGCAAACCAAATTACATATAAATGCTCAAATAATTCTACACTCCCCAGAATAACCGTATCATGACAAGCAAATACCCAGAAGCCAACAGAAAGTTACAAAGCACTTGAAGGATCTAGAAGATATTAACAAGCCAAACCAACAAATTAAAAAGCTGCAAAAGACACAGAATTTGGAGCAATTAAAGAATTACAAACAAATCTCCAAAACAACTTTAATGAGATGGCTAAAGACATAAAGGAAATGAGGAAGACTCTGTAAGAGCATAAAGAAGAATTTGAAAGAGTAAATAAAAAAAAGCAGACCTTATGAAAATAAAAGACACTGTGGTTCAAATTAAAAATATGCTAGAGACACACAATAGCAAATTTGAAGAGACAAAGGAGAAGATAAATGAACTTGAGGACAGAGTAATTGAATGTGAACACACAAAAGAACAAATGGGAAAAAAATTGAAAACTTTCAAATAGATCTCAGAGAAATCATGGGCAACATGAAGCGAACAAATATAAGAACCATTGTCCAAGAAGGAGAACAGAAGTGTAAAGGGCTAGGAAAAGTGTTTCAACACACAGTTGAGGAAAACTTCCCAAATCTTCTAAATGACATAAGTATGCAAATCAGATGCCCAACGAACTCCAAATAGAATAAATCCAAATAAACCTGCTCCAAGACATATATTGATTAGATTGTCAAATGCCAAAAAGAAGGAAAAACTTCTGAAAGCAGCAAGAGAGAAGCAATTCACATACAAGGGAAACAACATAAGACTAAGTACTGACTACTCAGCAGGCGTCATGGGGGTGAAAAGGCATATGATATATTTAAGATTCTGAAAGAGAAAAATTGCCAGCTAATAATTCTTAATCCAGCAAAGGTCTCCTTCAAAATTGAGGGAGAGGTCAAAATGTTCAGAGACAAACAAATGCTAAGAGAATTTGTTAACAAGAGACCTGCCCTGCAAGAAATACTAAAGGGAGATCTACTGGCTGAGCAAAAAAGAAAGGAGAGAGAGACCTGGAGAAGAGCACAGAACTGAAGAGTTATTAGTAAGGGTAACTTAAAGGAAAAAAAGAAAGTGGGGAAAAGTAGATATAACAGCTCAAAACCGCAGGATAAGATGGCTGGTTCAAGTACTCCCTTCACAGTGATAACTTTGAAAGTGAACTGATTAAACTCTCCAATTGAAAGATACAGACTGGTAGAATAGATTAAAAAATATGACCTATTGATATGCTGTTTACAAGAGACTCATCTTAGACTGCAACACAAAGAGACTTAAAGTGAAAGGATGTAATAAAATATTCCACGCAGACTGCAGTAAAAGAAAGCTGGAGTAGCTATACCAATATCAGACAAAATAGGCTTTAAATGCAAAGATGTCATAGACAAAAAAGGACACTATATATTAAAAAAAGGGATAATTTGCCAAGAAGAAATAACAATTATAAATGTTTATGCACCCAGTCAAGGAGCTCCAAAATATAGAGACAAACATTGACTAAACTGAAGGGAGGAATAGACACATCTACAGAAATAGTGGGAGACTTCAATACACCACTCTCTTCTATAGATAGAACAACTAGACAAAGGACCAATAAGGAAATTGAGAACTTAAACAATATGATAAATGAATTAGACTTAACAGACATGTATAGATTGTTACATCCCAAAGTACCAGGATATACATTCTTCTCTAGTGCCCATGGGATGTTTTCCAGGATAGATCATATGCTGGGCAGAAAACAAATCTTAATAAATGTAAAAAGATTGAAATTATTCAAAGCACATTCTCTGACCACAATGGAATACAACCAGAAATCAACAACCACTGAAGAACCAGGTCTTTCACAAATACATGGAGGCTAAACAACACACTCCTAAACAACCAGTTAAAGAAGAAATTGCAAGAGAAATTGCTAAATACCTAGAGATGAATGAAAATAACAACACAACATAGCAAAAACCTGTGGGATGCATTAAAGGCAGTGCTGAGAGGAAAATTTATAGCTCTAAATGCATATATCAAAAAGCAAGAGAGAGCCAAAACTAAAGACCTAACTGAACAACTGAAGAGGCTAGAGAATGATCAGTAAACTAACCCTAAAGCAAGTAGATGAAAAGAAATAACAAAGATTAAACAGAAAGAAATGAGCTGGAGAACAAAAAAAAAAAAAAAAAAAAAAGAAAGAAAAAGAAAAGAAAAAATAATAGAATAAATAAAACCAAAAGTTGGTCCTTTTAGAAGATCAACAAGATTGACAGACCCTTAGCTAGACTGACAAAGTCAAAAAGGGAGAAGACCCAAATAAACAGAACCAGAAATGAGAAGAGGATAATTACTACACTTCCTGAAGAAATTTAAAAAAAAAAAATTATAAGAGGATACTATGAACAACTGTATGCCAACAACCTAGACAATTTACAGGAAATGAACATTTTCCTGAAAACACATGAACAACCTAGACTGACCCAAGAAGAAATAGAAGACCTCAACAAACCAATCAAAAGCAAAGAGATCCAATCAGTCATCAAAAATCTACCTACAAATAAAAACCCAGGGCCAGATGACTTCACAGGGGAGTTTTACCAAACTTTCCAAAAAGAACTAACATCATTCCTGCTCAAACTTTCAAAAAAATTGAAGAAAAAGGAATACTATCTAACTCATTTTATGAGGCTAATATCACCCTGCTACCAAAACCAGATAAAGACACTACAAAAAAGGAAAACTATAGGCCTAATGAATAGAGATGCAAAAATCCTCAACAAAATACTTGCAAATCAAATCCAAAGGCACATTAAAAGAATTATACACCACGACTAAGTGGGGCTCATTCCTGGCATGCAAGGGTGGTTCAACATAAGAAAATCAATTAATGTAATTCAACAGATTAACAAGTCAAAGAAAAAATCAAATGATCATCTCAATAGATGTTGAAAAAGCATTTGACAAAATTCAACATCCCTATTTGATTAAAAAAAAAAACAGTTCAAAAGGTAGGAATTGAAGGAATCTTCCTCAATATGATAAAGGGCATATATGAAAAACCCACAGCCTGCATAGTACTCAATGGTGAGAGGCTGAAAGCCTTCCTCCTATCAGGAATGAGACAAGGATGTCCACTGTCACCTCTGTTATTCAACATTGTGCTAGAAGTTCTAGCCAGAGCAATTCACCAAGACAAAGATATAAAAGGTATCCAAATTGAAAAGGAAGAAGTAAAACTGTCATTATTTGCAGATGATATGATCTTATATTTGAAAAATCCTGAGAATTCAACAACAAAGCTACTTGAGCTCATAAACAAATTCAGCAGAGTGGCAGGATATAAGATTAATGCACAAAAGTTGGTAATGTTCCTATACACTAGTAATGACCTAACTGAAGAGGCAATCAAAAAAAAAAAAAAAAATTCCATTCACAATAGCAACTAAAAAATTCAAGTACCTAGGAATAAACTTAACCAAAAGTAGAAGACCTCTACACAGAAAATCACAAAATTTTACTAAAAGAAATTAAAAAGGACCTAAAGAGGTGGAAAAATATTCCATGCTCATGGAAAGGAAGACTAAACATTGTTAAAATGTTAATTCTACCCAAACTATTCTACAGATTCAACACAATCCAAATCCAAATTCCAACAACCTACTTTGCAGATTTGGAAAAGCTAATTATCAAATTTATTTGGAAGGGAAAGGGGCCTAAAATTGCCAAAAAACATCCCATAAAAGAAGAACAAAGTGGGAGGACTTACACTTCCAGACTTTGAAACCTACTATAAAGCTACAGTGGTCAAAACAGCATGGTATTGGCATAAAGATAGACATATCGATCAATGGAATCAAACTGAAAATTCAGAAATAGAGCTCCAGATCTATGGTCCACTGATTTTTGATAAGGCCTCCAAGTCCACTGAACAGGGACAGACAGTCTCTTCAACAAATGGGGCTGGGAGAACTGGATAGCCATAACCAAAAGAATGAAAGAGGATCCCTACCTCATATCCTATACAAAAATTAATTCAAAGTGGATCAAAGACCTCAATATAGGAGACAGTGCCATAAAACTCCTAGAAGATAATGTAGGGAAACATCTTCAAGACCTAGTATTAGGAGGTCACTTCTTAGATCTTACATCCAAAGCACAAGCAATGAAAGAAAAAATGTAAATTGGAATCCCTCAAAATCAAAAGCTTCTGTACCTCAAAGGAATTTGACAAAAAGGTGAAGAGGCAGACAACTCAATGGGAGAAAATATTTGGAAAACATGTATCTGATAAAAGACTGATATCTTGCATATATAAAGAAATCATACAATTCAATAACAATAGTACAAACAGCCCAATTATAAAATGGGCAAAAGATATGAAAATACAGTTCTCTGAAGAGGAAGTACAAATGGCTAAAAAGCACATTAAAAAAATGTTCATCTTCACTAGCTATTAGGGAGATGCAAATCAAGACCACAATGGGTTATTATCTCACACCAATAAGAATGGCTGCCATTAAACAAACAGGAAACTACAAATGCTGGAGAGGATGTGGAGAATTGGAACTCTTGTTCATTGCTGGTGGTATTCTATAATGGTACAGCCACTCTGGAAGACAGTTTGGAAGTTTCTCGGAAACCAGATATTGAATTACCCTATGATCTGGCAACTCCATTTCTTGGTTTATACCCAGATTTGAAAGCAGTGACATAAGCAGACATTTCTACACCGATGTTCATAGCAGCATTGTTCACAATTGCCAAGAGATGTAAACAATCCAAGTGTCCTTCAACAGACAAGTGGATAAAGGAATTGTGGTATATACATACAATGGAATACTGTGCAGCAGTAAGAAGTAACAAGGTCCTGAAACATGTGGCAACGTAGATGAACCTTGAAGATTTAATTCTGAGTGAAGTAAGTCAGACACAAAAGGAGAAATAAGTTACCACTTCTGTGAACTATCTGAACAATGTAAAATTAATGTCTTATAGAATATTGGGGACTGTGATACACAGTAGCTAGTGAGGAAGAATGATAATCTGATATGTTCAGATATTTTAATGATGGTGAATTCAAAGGTATGATAATGGATAGGGGTGACGATAGTACGTTAATGGGATTATAAGTATCAGAGCTGCATTGAAGGTGAATAGGATTGAAAGGGGTTGTTTAAAGGCATGTTTCCCACAGATCAGCACCACAAATATAGACAGGTGCTTGCATGATATACTTCTAAGGTATGGCATTAGCACAGAGAGTTGACAACAGAAGGTATATGGGAAAAATCTACATATTGCATACTAGGGACTATAATTAATAGAAATACCATATTAGTATTACACAAATACTAGGGACAAATAATTAAGAGCTGACAAGATCTACGAGATGTTTTGGGTCATGAGAATTGTTTAAAAGGGAGAATGATGAGGATTGCACGACTAAGTGATGATGGTGTAAGATATGGATGGATTATCATGGACATAACATATGCTATATGAACTTAGGAACTTAGGAACCCCTTGCTTTATAAATCAAGCCCTCAATATTGAGGCTTGCTTGGGTGAAACTTAATGGTTGTAAAGGGGAGGCTAAGCCCACCTATAATTATGCCTAGGAGTCACCTCTGGGGAATCTCTTTTGTTGCTCAAAAGTGGACTTTCTCTCTCTAAGCAAATTTAACAAGTAGTTAGTTAAATAATAAACAAATAGTTAAATGAATTACTGCAAATAAATTCATCAACCTCCCCCCAACATGGGACAGGACTTGAAGATGAATGAGCCTTCCTGGTGATGTGGGACATGGATTCCAGGGATGAACCTGACCCTGGCATTGAGGGTTTGAGAATGCCTTTTTGACCAAAAGGGGGAAAAGAAAGGCAATAAAATAAGGTTTCAGTGGCTAAGAGAATTAAAATAGAGTCAAGAGACTGTCCTTGAGGTTACTCCTATGCAAGCTTCAACTAGATTTGCCAAATCTTACAGTATGGTAAGCCCAAGCAACTGTAGTCCCCAAAACCTTAAAGATTACTCTGATCCCTGAGACTCTATAAAAGTTTCACCCACTAAATTTATTCTTCACAAACAAATCCTTCAGAGTGCTCCTATGCCAGCTAACTCCCAAAACCCAGAGGCAATAGCCTCTTCAGGAATATCAACTGGACATGTCTCCTTTGATCATAAAATTGACACCCCTTTTCAACATGAACAGGCTAGGGTGGTCACTGCCTCGACATCCCTGAAGATTGGGAAAGTGATTAAACTAGAGGAAGGGGTAGCAATAGACAAGAAGGAATTTAACAAAGGGTTATGAATACTGAATCTTTATATAATTTGCCTTTTCTTAGTTGCTAGGGTATTAGAAAAGCTAGAAGGAAAGAATTGAAATGGCGGAACTGTAACATAGCATCCTTTGAAATTTGTTCCATAGCTATTTTGTAAAATTGTAATTTGAAAGCTATACCTTTTTTGTATATATGTTATATTTCACACTAACTGAAACTATGGTACTATAACTCATAATAACTTTGGAAATTTCCTATTTTTCTACTTGTTAATTCATACTTTGAAAGATATTACCTTTTTGAATATATATTATATTTCATAATAAGGAAATAACACAAACTGTGGAACTGTAACCTGTAATATTCTTTGAAATTTGATCTCTAACTACTTGTTAAATTGCACTTGGGAAGTTGTCACTTCTATGTATATATATTATATTCTACAATTTAAAAAAAAATGATTAAAAAAAACTCCTGTGTTAGCTAATAGGCTTCTGAATGTATCACCGTTGTCCACAGAGAAGGCTGAAAAAGGTAGCAAGGAGATGCTGTATCAGCTACTGCAACCTTAAAACAAAGTTGGTGAATTGTACCTATGCTGTTCATTTTATTTTTGTTTAATCAAATAAACAGGAAGGTTTTTTCCTCCAGAGGGAAAAAAGACAGGAGAGGATTTATTGGCAATGTTAGTATCAGATAAAATACACTTCAGAGTAAAGAAAAGTATTGGGGACAAAGAGAGACATTAAATAATAATTAAAAAAGATCAATCTACTAAGACACAGTGATCCTAAATGTGTTTTCACCAAACAACAGAGCTTCAAAATACTATCAAAAAAAAACACTGATAGAATTTAAAGGATAAATAGACAAATTCACAATTATAGTGGAGAAATCCAATACCCTGCTCTTGACAGTTAAAAAAACTACTAGACAGAAAATCATCAGATACAGAGAGGAATTGAAAAACACCATCAGCCAACAAAATCTGATTAATATTAATAGAACATTTCATCCAAAAGAATGTGAATTCTCTCTAACCCCCCATGGAACATTGACCAAGATAGATCATATCCTAGGTCATAAAACAAATGTCAGCAAATTTAAAGGAACTGAAATCATACAATGCATCTATTTTTACCACAATAGAATGAAATTACAAATTAATAACAGGAAACTCTTCAAATACTTGGAAATTAAACATGTTCCAAATCATCCATGAGTCAAGAGAAAATGCCAAAGGAAATTAAAAATACATAGAACTGAATAAAAATATAAATATATCAAAATTTATAGGATGCAGGCAAGCAGTGCTAGAGGGAAATTTATAGCACTAAATGCTTACATTAGAAAAAAGGAAAAGACTCAAATCAATAATATAAACTTGTACCTCAAGAAACTAGAAAAAGAAGAGCAAAATAAAACTAAAGAAAGCTGGAAGTAAGTAATGAAAATAAGGGCAAATATGATTGAAATTGAAAAAAAGGAAAACAATAGAGAAAATCAATGAAACAATGTTGGTTCTTCAAAAAATAATCAATAAAATTGATAAACCCTAGCAAAACTGACAAGGATGAAAAGAGAAAAGGCACAAATCATCAATATGAAGAATAAAATAGGAAATGGAACTACAGATCCTCCAGTATTTAAAAGGATAATAAAGGAATACTGTAAGAAATTTTACATTCATAAATTTGACAACTTAGAAGAATTGAACATATGCTTCAGACCACAAACAACCCAGGCTCAATATGTAATAGTCCTATAACCATGAAAGAAATTGAAATTCTGATTTAAAATGTCCTGAAAAAGAAATTCCCAGGTCCAGGTGGTTTCAGTGGTGAACTCTACCCAAATTTTTAAATAAAACATGAGAACAGTGTTCTCTCATAAAACAATTAGAAATGGTAAACAAACTGTGGTACATACATGTCATAGAAAACTACTCAGTAACAAAAAGAAACTATTGATATACATAACAACTTGGGTGGACTCATGGGAATTACACTGAATGAAAAAAAAAACAATTTCAAAAAAGGTTCAAGAGTGTTTGATTTTATTATATAACTTTCTTGATATAATATAATCAGACAGATGGAAAAAAAATTATGGTTGCCAGGGTTAGAGTTTGGAGTGAGAGGTTTGGATGTGGGTGGCTATAAAAGGAAAGCTTAAGGGAGCCTTGCCTTAAGTTCTGCATCTTAATTATGATGGTAAATACATGAAGGTACATATCTGATAAAATTTCGTAGAAGTATATATAGATATACATACACACAAATGAGTGCTTGTATAACTGATGAAATCTGAATAAGTTCTGTGGATTATACCAGTGTCATGGATTTGATATTGTACTACAATATTCCAGGTGCTAACATAGGAGAGAAGTGAAGAGTGGAGGGCCTCTGTTCCGGTTTGCTAATGCTGCCTTATGCAAAACACCAGAAATGGATTGGCTTTTATAAAGGGGGTTTATTTGTTACAAAGTTACACTCTTAAGGCCATGAAGTATCTGCCCCCACAAGATTGCATTAAAGAATACGGCTTTTTCCATGCCCTGAACACCAGAAAAACATACTCTTTCCAAATAAAAAATACATTCATCCCACCACAATATTACAAAAACTTAAATCATTTCAGTAGCAATAGGTAAGTACAAGATCCCATCAAAATCAGTTACATGTGTGGTCTTGTCCTAAAGCAAAATTCCCCTCTGGCTGTGGACCTGTGAAACTTAGAACCTAAGTTATCTGCTTCCAATATACAAAGGAGGGACAGTCATGGGATAAATATTCCCATTGCCGTAGGGAAAACAGGGTGTAAGGGACCAGAACAGTTCTAAAACCTGCAGGGCAAATTCCATTAGATTTCAAAGTCTGAGAGTCATTTACAGAATGATATTTTATCCTTGGGGCTTGAGATAGTGGGAGTCCAACCCTTTCCAGGGCCTATACGGCAGCTCTTTTCTCTCCAAACATTGGGGTGAGTGCTCCAACATAGCCACACATTGGGGAGACCACTTTCTTCTCGGCCCCACCCTCCTCAAACATCAGGATACCACCCGGACTCTGCCTCTCCGGGGAAAAGGCTATCCCCTCTCTGAACAGTGGGGTGGCAGCCAGGTTCTCCCCAATCCCCAGGAAATGTGTTCCACCCCCTCTGGGGCCTGGGATGGCAGCACTCTTCCCCAGGTGGAAGACCTGTGCTCTGCCGCTGGGGCAAACTCACCCTTTCCACGTGCATGGGCTGCTCTAGTCTCCCAGCCTGAGACCTCTTGACTCCAGACCTCAATCTCCACAGCTCTGTCTTTGAAGAAATTTTTCCTTTAATATGTCCCTTCTAAAGTCCAGACCAGCAGTATCTCCATCTAAACAGACCTGGCAAAAATCTTGTTGGCTTGGCATGAAGTACACGGGTCGAAACCATCAGACAACAGGAGTTTCCACAAATCCTTTCTGGATAACTCCATCTCCAATCCTGGCTTGTGCTAAAATGACAGTCTGCTTCCTTGTTTGGTTAAATCCTCACACGGGGCTGTAGTTTCTGGGGTCTCACTTTTTTGGAAACCCAGAGTTTTCCAGACCATCAATTTCTGGTTTCTTTGTACCCAAGAGTTCAGCTCTAAGTTCATCTCTCTCCTCTTGCATTTTACTATAAGCTACAAGGAGAAGCCAGGCCACGCTTTCGATATTTAGTGTAGAAATCTCTTCAGCTAAGCATCCCAGCTCGTTGTTTTCAAATTCTGCCTTCCATCCAACACCATGACTCAATTTTGCCAAATTCTCTGCTGCTTTAAAACAAGGATCGCCTTCCTTCCAGTTTTCAATGCATTCATCATTTCTGTTCAAGGCCTCATCAGAAGTATCTTTAGAGTCCATATTTCCACAAACAGTCTCTTCAAAGCATTCTAGGCCTTTTTTAACAAGCTCTTTACAATTCTTCCAGAATCTTCCCCTTATCCATTTAAAAAGCTGTTCCAACATCTTTGGTATTTGCAAACTCAGCTGCACCCCACTCTCAGTACCAAAATCTGTTCTGGTTTGCTAATGCTGCCTTATGCAAAACACCAGAAATGGATTGGCTTTTATAAAGGGGATTTATTTATTACAAAGTTACAGTCTTAAGGCCATAAAGTGTCCAAGGTAAGGCATCAACAGAGTACCTTCACAGAGGGATGGCCAATAGCATCCGGAAAACCTCTGTTAGCTCAGAAGGCATGTGGCTCGCGTCCACTTGCCCCCAAGTTGTGTTTTAAAATGGCATGCTCCAAAATGTTGCTCTTGGGGTGTTTTGTCCTCTCTTAGTTGCAGCTCCTCTTCAAAATGTCACTTGCAGTTGCTCTGAGGTCCTTCTGTCTGAATTCCTTTATACAACTCTGGTGATCCAATTAACACACACCTTGAATGGGCAGGGTAATCCCTCCAAGGAAATTATCCAATCAAATGTTTCACTCACAGTTGATGAGTCACATCTCCATGGAAACACTCAATCAAAGGATTCCAATCTAATCAGCAATAACACATCTGCCCCCGCAAGATTGCATTAAAGAATATGGCTTTTTCTGGGGGACATAATATATACAAACTGGTAGAGCCTCCTTGTACATATTTTTGCAACTTTCTGTGACCTGTTAGTTATTTAAAAACAAAAAGTTTTAAAAATAAAATAAGGCAAAAAATACATTTTGAGATAAACAAGACTTAGAGAAATTGTTTTTAGTGTCCAACCTTACAAGAAATATTAAAGTAAGTCAGGCAGTAATTTGAATTCATAGAAAGAAATGAAAGACCCTAGAAATGGTAGCTACCTGGTTTAATATAAAATATCCTAAGAAGGTACTTTTTCTCATTTCTTTTCTTATCTTCTTTAAATGATATGATTGTATAAGTAATAATGACAGTATTATTTTGTTTGTCATATATGTAGATTCCGTATATCTGACAAAACTATTATGAATGAAGGTACAAAAAATGGAGCAATATTGGAGCCAGGTTTCTATATTTTTCTGGCCTAAAGTTAGTTTAATCTGAAGTAGATTTTGATAGATTATAATGCATATTGTAATCCTTATTGCAAACACTAAGAAAATAACTCAGCAAAATATAGTACAAAAAAAAAAAACAAAAACCCAGAGTAATTAAAATTACACACCAAAATATTGTTTAACACAAATGAAGGTAGTAAAGGAGGAACAAAACAAAAAACACAGGAGACACATAGAAAACTAACAGTGAATTGTAAATGTAAATCCAACCACCTTAATAATTATACAAAATGTGAATGATCTAAATACCCCAATGAAAAGTCAGAGACTGTCAGACTTGATTTTTACAAAAGCAAGCTCCAACTACGTTGTCTACAAGAGACACATCTTAGATTCAAAGAAACAAATAGGCTAAAAGTAAAAGGATGGAAAAAGATACAGCAAGCAAACAGTAACCATAAGGGAGCTTATATTAGTAACAGACAAAAGAGGCTTTAAAACAAGAAATATGATTAGAAACAAAGAGGGCCTTTACAAAATGATGAAAAGGTCCATACCTCAGGAATATGTAACAATTATAAATGTATAAGTACCTAACAACAGACTTCCAAAATATATGAAGCAAAAAAACAGAAAAAAAAATGGACACAATTGGAAGAAATTGATTTTTCAACAATTATAGAGACTTCAATAACCTATCCTCAATGATTGATAGAAATCAGCAAGAATATAGATTTGCTATCAACCAATTTGACTTAACTTACATATATGTAAAACACTCCATCTAATGACTGCAAAATACCTATTCCTTTCTAGTGAACATGGAATGTCTACTAAGCCATAAAACAAGACTCAGTAAATTTAGAAAGATTAAATTCACAGAAAACATGTTCTCAAATCACTTTAGAATTCAATTGGCAAGTGAAAATAGAAAGAAATCTGGGGTATCCCCAAATATCTGGAAATTAAATAGTACACTTCTAAATAAACCATGGGTCAAAAAATAAAGGAAATTAGAAAATGTTTCAAAAAGAAGGAAAACTAAAACTCAACATATTAAAATGTATGGGCTGAACAATTTATTAAAGCAATGCATAGATGAAAATTCATAACTTTAAATGCCTTTATTGGAAAATAAATGATTCTTCTTATTAAAGAAGTTTGGTTCACATGGAACAAAATTAAGATTCCTTCCATCTGGTATTATTTGATTCTGTGAATGCTAGCACTGTGTTGACATAATTAAATGAAGAATTTCATCAGAATAAAGGAGTATCAGGGAACAAATTTCTGTACTTTAAAGTTTGGTATTTGGGGTACCTACGAACACAAATGAATTGGTGTATTGCCTACAGATGGTATTCCATCTGCTCTGCCAGATCAGATACTGTTCCAGAGGTACAAGGCCAGAGAAGGGGGAGCCACTGATATAGGAAGATCTGCAAGGTATCAGTACTTCTACTAGCTAACTCAGCTAGTAGCTTCTGACTAATCATTTGTTTTGCATCCAGAGTCATTAACCAAACTAGGTCAGAAAAAGCAGTACTTCCTGAAAGAATAACTACAGTTTAATAATTAATAGCACAATCAGAAAAGAAACTTTTCTTTGGGTAAAGGTTGTTGGGAGAGATGGATGATGAAGCAAGTAATAAGAAGCTTAGGTGACATGGTCAAAGCCTGAGGTAAAGTTTAGGGAGAAAGGGTAGAACTTATCCTGGCCCCTTTTTTTCAATAAATTACTCAAATTGGTAACCTGAGAATTTTGAGGAATGGAGTGATGTTTTCTTTCTCTCAAATTCTAACTAAAATCATTCATTCTGGTGTTGCCTGACCTCCTCCTTGGTTTAGTCTGTGTTTTTTCTTTATTTCTTTTAGAACTCTCTGGCAATTACTTTCTCTCTTCTTTTGACTGACAACTAGAGGGGAACCATACTCTTTTGTTCTTTCATTTCTTTGAGGTAGCAAAAATAATACAGTTTAAAATGTATCTATAATCTTGTTATTGTCCTTCCTTTGATGAGGACTAAATATTATATTCCATTAGGGAGTCCATCCACAAAAAATTAAGGAAAATGATGTTTGCAACAGTAGAAACTGGGTCATAATATTTGCTCAAATTAAATTTTATTTTTTTAATGAGAAAAAGGGATGAATCTTTTTTTCTCTATTAAAGAAGTTGTGGGTTTACAAAACAACCATCATAAAATACAGGATTCCCAAATACCACCCCACCACCAAGACTTTGCATTGGTGTGAAACATTTGTTACAATTGATGCTTGCACATTTTTATGGTTGTACTGTTAACTATATAGTCCATGGTTTAACTTAAGTTTCACTGTTTGTATAATATAGTTCCATGAATTTTTTTTAAAAAAATTTATTCTGTTACTATATATACAGTCTAACCTTTCCTCTTTTAATCACATTCAGACATAATGTTTCCATGCTGTTAATTACATTCACAGTGTTGTGCTACCATCACCACCATCCATTACCAAAACATTTCCATCATTCCAAATAGCAACCCTGTACATTTTGAGCCTTAACTTCCCATTCCTTATCCCCTGGTAAACTATATTCTAGATTCTGACTCTATTAGTTTGCGTATTCTAACTATTTCAAATCAGTGAGATCATACAATATTTGTCCTTTTGTGTCTGGCTTATTTCACTCAACAGTCTGTCTTCAAGATTCATCCATGTTATAACATATATCAGGACTTAATTCCTTCTTATGGCAGAAAAATACTCATCTATATTTTTACACATTTTGTGTGTTGATGAACATTAGAGTCACTTCCATCTTTTGGCAATTGTGGGTAATGCCACATAATGAACATCAGTGTACAACTATCTGTTTGAGTCCCTGCTTTCAATGCTTTTGGGAATATACCCAGTAGTGGGATTGCCAGGTCATATGGTATTTCTAAATTTGCTTTTGTGAGGAACCACCAAACTGTCTTCTACAATGGCTGCACCATTTTACATTGCCACCAGCAATGAATGAGTGTCCCTAATTCATTTCTCTGCATTCTCTCCAGTACTTATTTTCCATTTCTAAAATAGCATTCATTCTAATGGGTATGAAATGGTAACTCATTGTGGTTTTGAGTTGCATTTCCCTCATGGCTAATGATGCTGAGCATCTTTTCATGCACTTTCTGGCCATTTTTATATCTTCTTTGGAGAGATGTCTATTCAAGTCTTTTGCCCAGTTTTTGCTCACACACCACAAAATCCATCCAAAGTGTATAATCAGTAGCTCTCAATAATCACAGAGTTTTGCATTCATCACCATAATCAATTTGAGAACATTCTCCTTGCTCCAAAAAGAAAAATACCATATTCTTATATCCATCTTATTGACCCTTAGTTTTGGTATAGTACCTTTGCTACAATTCATGAAAGAATATTACAATATTACTGTTAACTATGGTTCATAGTTTGCATAAGTTGTATTTTCCCCATATACCACCTGTGCCAGTTTGGATGCATTATGTCCCCCAAAATGCCATTTTCTTTGATGCAATCTTGTGGGGGCAGATGCATTAGTGTTGATTAGGTTGGAATTCTTTGATTGAGTGTTTCCATGGAGATGTGACTCAATCAACTGTGGGCAAGACCTTTGACTGAATAATTTCCATGGAGGTATTACGTCACCCTGAATGGGTGGGTCTTAATTGAATCACTGGAGTCCTATAAAAGTGTTCACAGACAGAAGTAGGTGCTACAGCTGAGAGACATATTTTATAGATGGCCGTTGGAAGCTGACACTGACATTTTGGAGAATGCCATTTTGAAATATAACTGTGAGCAACCAGATGCCCCCACATGCCTTCCCAGCTAACAGAGGTTTTCAGACACCATCAGCCATCCTTCAGTGAAGGTGAGAAATGAACTCTTGGGTACACAGAAAACAAAAATTGATGGTTTGGAAGATTCTGGGCTTGCAGAAAGTGAGACCCCAGAGGCTAGTGAGTCACATGAGGATTAACCAAACATGGAACCTGACCACCATTTTAGTACAAGCCAGGATTAGAGATGGAGTTATCCGGAAAGGATTTGTGGAAACTCCTGTTGTCTGATGGTTTTGACTCCTGTGTGCTTCATGCCAAGCCAGTGAGATTTTTGAGAGAACTGTATAGCTGGAGCCATGGCTGGTCTGGACTGGAGGGGACAAAGGAACAAATTGAAGGAAAAATTTCTTCAAAGACAGAGCCAGGGAGATTGAGGTCTGGAGTCAAGAGGTCTCAGGCTGGGAGAGTAGAGCAGCCCATGCACATGGAAAGGATGAGTTTGCCCCAGAGGCAGAGGGCAGGCCTTCCGCCTCACTGCTCAGGAAGAGTGCTGCCACCCCAGACCTCAGAGACGGTGGAGCACATTTCCTGGGGATTGAGGAGAGCCTGGCTGCCACCACACTGGAGAGTGGACAGCCTTTGCCCTGGAGAGGCAGAGTCCAGGTAGCACCCTAATGCTTGAGGAGGGTGGGGCTGAGAAGAAGGTGGTCTCCCCAATGTACGGATATGTTGGAGCATTCACACCAGTGTTTGGAGAGAAATAGGCTGTCACATAAGCCTTTGGAAAGGGTGACACAGCTGCTCTTTCAAGCCCCAAGGATAAAACATCATTCTATAAATGACTCTCAGACTTTGAAATCTAATGGAGTTTGTCCTGCAGGTTTTAGGAACTGTTTTGGTCCCTTAAACCCTGTTTTCCTTTCTGTTTCTTCTTATGGCAATGGGAATGTTTATCCTATGACTGTCCCTCCTTTGTATATTGGAAGCAGATAACTTGTGAGTTTCACAGGTCTACAACAGAAGGGAATTTTGTCTTAGGACAGACCATACTTGTAACTGATTTTGATGGGATCTTGTACTTACCTATTGCTACAGAAATGATTTAAGTTTTTGTGATATTTTAATGGGATGTTTGTATTTTGTACATGGAAAGGACATGTTTTACTGGGGTCCAGGTGATGGAATGTACCAGTTTGTATATTTTATGTCCCCCAGAAAAGGCCACGTACTTTGATGCAATCTTGTGAGGGCAGACGTATTACTGTTGATTAGGTTGGAATATTGGATTAAGTTGTTTCCATGGAAATGTGACCCATCCAACTGCAGGTGATAGCTCTGATTAGATAATTTCCATGGAGGTGTTGCCCCATCCATTCAGCGTGTTCCTTGATTAGTTTACCAGATCCCTATATAAAAGCACAAACAGAAGGAATTCGGTGCTGCAGTTTAAAGAAACATTCTAAAGACAGCAAAGTTGTGCTGACACTTTGGAGGTGCTAGCCCAGAGTTTGCCCCAAGAAGCTGATAACAGAGACATTTTGGAGAGCAGCTAAGAGTGACATTTTGCTAGAGCAACTGACAGTGACATTTTGAAGAAGAGCTGCAGCTAAGAGAGGACAAAACACCCCAAGAGCAACATTTTAGAGAACGCCATTTTGAAACGCAACCTGGGAGCAAGCAGATGCCAACCATGTGACTTCTGAGCTAACAGAGGTTTTCTGAACACCAGTGACTTTTCTTCAGTGAAGGCACACATTGTTGATGCCTTATTTTGGACACTTATGGCCTTAAGACTGTAACTTTGTAACCAAATAAGCTCTCTTTATAAAAGCCAATCCAGGCAAGATGGCAGAGTGGTGAGGTATAGGTTTTAGTTACTCCTCAAGGGCAGTAGGTAGAAAGCCAGGAACTGCGTGGACCGGACATCGGAGAGCAATTTGACTTTGGGCATACTTCATACAACACTCATGAACACGTGCAACATCAAAGATGAGTGAAATCTGTAAGTTCTCGCAGCCAGGGGATGTGTGCCCCTCCCTGCCAGGCTCAGTCCTATGGGAGGAGGGGACATTGGTGCTGGGAACAAGGGAGAACTGCAGTGTGGCTCTTATTGAAAACTCAGACTGCTGATCCAAATTCCAAACATAGACAGACTGAGACCAGACACCGGAGAATGCAGGAGCAGTCAGCCCAGCAGAGAGGAGATATGGCTAGCAAAAACAGCAAACAAAACAAAACAAAACAAAACAAAAAAACACACACACACACACAAACCAAAAATAAAAACAGATTTTTGGACTTCTGGTGAACATAGAACGGAGAAGGGCAGGGCTCAAACAGAGTCAGGCTCATATGCAAATCCATTGTCTGAAGAGCTGGTTTCTCTGCTTTCTTGATTGTTCCTTAATGGCCATAATCTCCTTGTCTCTGAGCATCTCAATAGCCCATTAGATCTGCAAGGAGGGCCCTTCTTCTTTTTTTAAATCTTTTTCTCTTTTCCTAAAACAATTACTCT
Organism: Choloepus didactylus; assembly: GCF_015220235.1. NCBI lineage: Eukaryota > Metazoa > Chordata > Mammalia > Pilosa > Megalonychidae > Choloepus > Choloepus didactylus. The sequence goes on from NC_051307.1 coordinate 88,551,481, forward strand.
AAGAAGCCCATTACAGAAAGATTCAAAGACTTGCAATTTGGGCCCAGACAAGAGCAGAACTAAGAGAGCTCTGAGACACAAAGCAGTAAGTCCAGTAGCTGAGAAAATTCACTACACACCACAAATTTCCAAGAAAAGGGGCATCTCCTTACAGCCATCTTCCCAGTGGGCTGGGAACGCTCATGCCTGGCACCAGTGCCACAGCCCAGAGCTGCCCCAAACAACCCAGTGTGACAGGAAGTGTTTCCAACAACACATGCACACACCACAATATCGGGCATGGACAATAGCTTTTCCTGCACCCTCAGCTAATTGTCCCAGAGTTGGGAAGGCAGAGCTGTGTGAAAAGGGGGAAATTAACATGCCCAATTCAGCCATCCTTTCAGCAGACTGGGAATGCCCCTACCCAGCCCTGCAGCCCTGAACCTCCCTTGGGGAATGGTGCTCACCTGTGATGTAGCACAGTTGTCCCTCAACAGAGGACCTGGGAGTGCACAGCTTGGAAGAAGGACCCACTCTCAAGTCCCAGGGACCATACACCAATACCAAGGACTTGTGGGTCAGCGGCAGAGACAAACTGTGGCAAGACTGAACTGAAGGATTAGACTATTGCAACAGCTTTAAATCTCCAGGAACACCTGGGAGATTTGGTTATTAAAGCTACCCCCCTCCCTAACCACTCTGACACATGCCCCGTATGCAGGGCGGGCAACACCAACTACACACACAAGCTTGGTGCACCAATTGGACCCCACAAGACTCACACCCCCACTCACCACAGAGACAAAGTGGGGGAGAACTGGCTTGAGGGGACTAGGTGGCTCACGGATGCCACCTGCTGGTTAGTTAGAGAAAGTGTACTCCACAAAGCTGTAGATCTGACAACTTAGAGATAAGTGTTTGAATCAGTCTACATATCCTAAAATAACCCTATCAAGTTAAGCAAATGCCAAGAGGCCAAAACAACAGAAAATTCTAAAGCATATGAAAAAACCAGACAATATGGATAACCCAAGCCCAAACACCCAAACCAAAAGATCAGAGGAGACACAGTACTTGGAGCAATTAATCAAAGAACTAAAGATGAACAATGAGAGCATGGCATAGGATATAAAGGACATGAAGAAGAGCATGGCACAGGATATAAAGGACGCAAAGAAGAGTATGACACAGGATATAAAGGATATGGAGAATACTTTGGAAGAGCAAAAAGAAGAAATTGCAAGAGTAAATTAAAAAAACATAGATGATCTTATGGAAACAAAAGAAACTGTTGACCAAATTAAAAAGATTCTGGATACTCATAGTCCAAGACTAGAGGAAGCTGAACAGTGAATCAATGACCTAGAGGATGACAGAATGGAAAATGAAAGAACAAAAGAAAGAATGGGGAAAAAATTGAAATGGACCATAGGGATATGATAGATAATATAAAAATCCAAATATAAGATTCACTTGTGTTCCAGAAGGGGAAGAAAGGGTAAAGGTCTAGGAAGAGTTTTCAAAGAAATTGTTGGGGAAAACTTCCCAAATCTTCTAAACACCATAAATACACAAATCATAAGTGCCCAGCAAACTCCAAATAGAATAAATCCAAATAAACCCACTCTGAGACATATATTCTGATCAGATTGTCAAATACTGAAAAGAAGGAGCAAGTTCTGAAAGCAGCAAGAGGAAAGCAATTCACCACATACAAAGGAAACAGCATAAGACTAAGTAGTGACTACTCAGCAGCCACCATGGAGGCAAGAAGGCAGTGGCATGACATATTTAAAATTCTGAGGGAGAAAAATTTCCAACCAAGAATTCTTTATCAAGCAAAGCTCTCCTTCAGATTTGAGGGAGAGCTTAAATTTTTCACAGACAAATGCTGAGAGAATTTGCTAACAAGAGACCTGCCCTACTTGAGATACTAAAGGGAGACCTACCGACAGAGAAACAAAGAAAGGAGAGAGAGAGATGGAGAAAGGTTCAGTACTAAAGAGATTCAGCATGGGTATGTTAAAGGACATTAAGAGAGGGAGGTAAAAAATATATCTGACAAACATAAGCCAAAGGATAAGATGGATGATTCAAGAAATGCCTTCACAGTAATAATGTTGAATGTAAATGGATTAAACTCCCCAATCAAAAGATACGGATTGGCAGAATGGATAAAAAAAATGAACCATCAATATGTTGCATACAAGAGACTCATCTTAGACACAGGGACACAAAGAAATTGAAAGTGAAAGGATGGGAAAAAATATTTCATGCAAACTACAGCCAAAAGAAAGCAGGAGTAGAAATATTAATCTCAGATAAAATAGACTTTAAATGCAAGGATATTATGAGAGACAAAGAAGGCCACTACATACTAATAAAAGGGGCAATTCAACAAGAAGAGATAACAATCATAAATGTTTATGCACCCAATCAAGGTGCCACAAAACACATGAGACAAACACTGGCAAAACTAAAGGAAGCAATGGATGTTTCCACAATAATTGTGGGAGAATTCAACACATCACTCTCTCCTATAGATAGATCAACCAGACAGAAGACCAATAAGGAAATTGAAAACCTAAACAATCTGATACATGAATTTGATTTAAGAGACATATATAGAACATTACCAGGATACACATTCTTCTCTAGTGCACAGGGAACTTTCTCCAGAATAGATCATATGCTGGGACATAAAACAAGCCTCAATAAATTTAAAAAAAATGAAATTATTCAAAGCACATTCTCTGATCACAATGGAATACAATTAGAAGTCAATAACCATCAGAGACTTAGAAAATTCACAAATACTTGGAGGTTAAACAACACGCTCCTAAACAATCAGTGGGTTAAAGAAGAAATAGCAAGAGAAATTGCTAAATATATAGAAATGAATGAAAATGAGAACACAACACACCAAAACCTATGGGATGCAGCAAAAGCAGTACTGAGGGGGAAATTTATAGCACTAAATGCATACATTAAAAAGGAAGAAAGAGCTAAAATCAGAAAACTAATGGATCAGCTGAAGAAGCTAGAAAATGAACAGCAAACCAATCCTAAGCCAAGTAGAAGAAAAGAAATAACAAGGATTAAAGCAGAAATAAATGACACAGAGAACAAGAAAACAATAGAATAAATAACACCAAAAGTTGGTTCTTTGAGAAGATCAACAAGATTGACAAGTCCCTAGATAGACTGAGAAAATCAAAAAGAGAGACGACCCATATAAACGAAATAATAAATGAGAAAGGTGACATTTCTGCAAATCCCAAAGAAATTAAAAAAATTATGACGATACTATGAACAACTGTATGCCAACAAACTGGATAATGTAAAGGAAATGGACAATTTCCTGGAAACATATGAACAACCTAGACTGACCAGAGAAGAAATAGAAGACCTCAACCAACCAATCACAAGCAAAGAGATCCAATCAGTCATCAAAAGGCTTCCCACAAATAAATGCCCAGGGCCCGATGGCTTCACAGGGGAATTCTACCAAACTTTCCAAAAAGAACTGACACCAATCTTACTTAAACTCTTCCAAAACATCAAAGAAAATGGAACACTACCTAACTCATTTTATGAAGCTAACATCAATCTGATACCAAAACCAGGCAAAGATGCTACAAAAAAGGAAAACTACAGGCCAATCTCTCTAATGAATATACATGCAAAAATTCTCAACAAAAAACTAGCAAATTGAATCCAATGACACATTAAAAAAGATCATACACCATGACCAAGTGGGGTTCATTCCAGGCATGCAAGGATGGTTCAACAAAAGAAAAACAATCAATGTATTACAACACATTAAAAACTCGAAAGGGAAAAATCAATTGATCATCTCAATAGATGCTGAAAAAGCATTTGACAAAATCCAACATCCCTTTTTGATAAAAACACTTCAAAAGGTAGGAATTGAAGGAAACTTCCTCAGCATGATAAAGAGCATATATGAAAAACCAACAGCCAGCATAGTACTCAATGTTTAGAGACTGAAAGCCTTCCCTCTAAGATCAGGAACACAATAAGGATGGCCACTGTCTCACCACTGTTATTCAACATTGTGCTGGAAGTGCTAGCCAGGGCAATCTGGCAAGACAAAGAAATAAAAGGCATCCAAATTGGAAAAGAAGAAGTAAAACTGTCATTGTTTGCAGATGATATGATCTTATATCTAGAAAACCCGGAGAAATCGACGATACAGCTACTAGAGCTAATAAACAAATTTAGCAAAGTAGCGGGATACAAGATTAATGCACATAAGTCAGTAATGTTTCTATATGCTAGAAATGAACAAACTGAAGAGACACTCAAGAAAAAGATACCATTTTCAATAGCAACTAAAAAAATCAAGTACCTAGGAATAAACTTAACCAAAGATGTAAAAGACCTATACAAAGAAAACTACATAACTCTACTAAAAGAAATAGAAGGGGACCTTAAAAGATGGAAAAATATTCCATGTTCATGGATAGGAAGGCTAAATGTCATTAAGATGTCAATTCTACCCAAACTCATCTACAGATTCAATGCAATCCAATCAAAATTCCAACAACCTACTTTGCAGACTTGGAAAAGCTAGTTATCAAATTTATTTGGAAAGGGAAGATGCCTTGAATTGCTAAAAACATTCTAAAAAAAGAAAAACGAAATGGGAGGACTTACACTCCCTGACTTTGAAGCTTATTATAAAGCCACAGTTGTCAAAACAGCATGGTACTGGCACAAAGATAGACATATTGATCAATGGAATTGAATTGAGAATTCAGAGACAGACCCCCAGATCTATGGCCGACTGATCTTTGATAAGGCCCCCAAAGCCACTGAACTGGGACATAACAGTCTTTTCAATAAATGGGGCTGGGAGAGTTGGATATCCATATCCAAAAGAATGAAAGAGTATCCCTACCTCATACCCTATACAAAAATTAACTCAAAGTGGATCAAAGATCTCAATATAAAAGTAGTACCATAAAACTCCTAGAAGATAATGTAGGGAAACATCTTCAAGACTTTGTATTAGGCTGCCACTTTCTAGACTTTACACCCAAAGCACAAGCAACAAAAGAAAAAATAGACTAATGGGAACTCCTCAAGCTTAGAAGTTTCTGTACCTCAAAGGAATTTGTCAAAAAGGTGAAAAGGCAGCCAACTCAATGGGAAAAAATTTTTCTGACATGTATCTGACAAAAGACTGATATCTTCCATATATAAAGAAATCCTGCAACTCAATGACAATAGTACAGACAGCCCAATTATAAAATGGGCAAAAGATATGAAAAGACAGATCTGAAAAAATACAAATGGAGAAGAAACACATGAAAAAATGTTCAGCTTCACTAGCTATTAGAGAGATGCAAGTTAAGACCACAATGAGATACCATCTCACACCAATTAGAATGGCTGCCATTAAACAAACAGGAAACTAAAAATGCTGGAGAGGATGTGGAGAAATTGGAACTCTTGTTCACTGTTGGTGGGACTGTATAATGGTTCCACCACTCTGGAAGTCAATCTGGCACTCCTTTAGAAAACTCTATATAGAGTTACCCTTCGATCCAGTGATTATACTTCTCAGTAAAATATATGCCCAGAAGATCTGAAAGCAGGGACATGAACAGATATCTGCACACCAATGTTTGTGGCAGCATTGTTCACAATTGCCAGGAGATGGAGACTACCCAAATGTCCTTCAACAGATGAGTGGATAAATAAAATGTGGTATATACACATGATGGAATACTACACAGCTGTAAGAAGGAATGATGTTGTGAAACATATGACAACATGGATGAAACTTGAAGATATAATGCTGAGCAAAATAAGCCAGGCACAAAAAGAGAAATATTATATGCTACCACTAATGTGAACATTGAAAAATGTAAAACAAATGGTTTATAATGTAGAATGTAGGGGAACTGAAGGGGGAGTGATAATCCAATAAGAACAGATAAGCTATCGTGGGCAAATTTAATGTTCTGGGAATGCCCAGGAATGACTATGGTCTGTTAATTTCTGATGGCTATGGAAGGAACAAGTCCACAGAAATGTTGCTATATTAGGTTATTTTCTTGGGGTAGAGTAGGAACATGTTGGAAGTAAAGTAGTTATCTTAGGTTAGTTGTCTTTTTCTTATTCCCTTGTTATGGTTTGGTTGAAAATTTTTTTTTATTGTATGTTTTTTTTAATTTGTTTGTGATATAGTTGATTTAAAAAAAAGAGTTAATTAAAAAAAAAACAAAACAATGAAAAAAATATGCAGAGCCCCCTTGAGGAGGTGGTGGAGAATGCAGGGTTGTTGGGCTTCCCGACCTCAATGGATGCTGATGTGCTCACAGACATAGGGGACTGGTGGTTTGATGGGCTGAGCCCTCTACCACAGGACTTGCCCTTGGGAAGACTGTTGCTGCCAAGGAGAGGCTAGGCCTCCCTATAATTGTACCTGAGAGCTTCTTCCCAAATGCCTCTTTGTTGCTCAGATGTGGCCCTCTCTCTCTAGCTAAGCCAACTTAGTAGGTGAAATCACTGCCCTCCCCTCTATGTGGGATCTGACACCCAGGGGAGTGAATCTCCCTGGAAATGTGGAATATGACTGCTAGGGAGGAATCTAGACCTGGCATCGTGGGATGGAGAACATCTTCTTGACCAAAAGGGGGATGTGAAAGGAAATGAAATAAGCTTCAGTAGCTGAGAGATTCCAAAGGAGCTGAGAGGTCACTCTGGTGGGCACTCTTAAACACAATATACCCAACCCTTTTTAGGTTCTAGTGAATTGGAATAGCTAGCAGTAAATACCTGAAACTCTCAAACTACAACCCAGAACCCATGAATCTTGAAGACAATTGTATAAAAATGTAGCTTATGAGGGGTGACAATGTGATTGGGAAAGCTATATGGACCACATTCCCCTTTGTCTAATTTATGGATGGATGAGTAGAAAAATAGGGGAAGAAAAAAAAAAGGCACCCAGTGTCCTTTTTCACTTTAATTGTTCTTTTTCACTTTAATTTTTATTCTTATTATTTGTGTGTGCGTGGTAATGAAAATGTCAAAAATTAATTTTGATGATGAATGCACAACTATATAGTGGTTGTAAACAATTGAATGTATGCTTTGTTTTGTATGACTGCATAGTATGTGAATATATCTCAATAAAAATGAATTAAAAAAAAAAGAAGCCAATCTGTTTCTGGTGTTCTGCATAATGGCAGCATTAGCAAACCGGAATACCACCCTATTTTTAAAACCTTGTTATAGTGATGTACATTTGTTCTAGTTCATGTAAGAGCATTCCTATATTTGTACAATTAACACAGTCACCAAGCACAAGAGTTCACTATGTTATACACTCTCATGTTTTATCCTCTAGCTTTCCTTCTAGTGACATACATGACCCAAACTTGGCCTTTCAACCATAAACACACTGATAACTCCAGCACTGTTAGTTACACTCACAGTAATGTGCTACCATCACCCCCATCCATTTCCAAACATTTGAAAATCAACCTTATTACAAATTCTGTACAAATTAAGCATCAACTCCCCATTCTCTACTCCATGCTTCATAGTAACCTGTATTCTAGATTTTAACTCCAAGAGCTTGCTTTTTGTATTAGTTCCTCTTAGCGAGACCATACAATACTTGTCCTTTTGCATCTGACTTATTGCTCAACATAATGTGCTCAAGGTTCATCCATGTTGTTGCATACATCACTTCATTCCTTCTTACCGCTGAATAATATTCCATCATATGCATATACCACATTTTGTTTACACATTCATCAGTTGAGGGACACTTGGGTTGTTTCCACCTTTTGGTAATTATGAATAATGCCACTATGAACATCGGTGTGCTTTGCCCATTTTTTAATTAGTCTGTTTGTCTTTTTGTTGCTAAGTTAAAGTATTTCTTTATATATTCCAGATATTAAACCTTTATCAGATATGTTTTTTCCAAATATTTTCTCCATTGTGTAGGCTGTCATTTTACTTTCATGCTAAAATCTTTGGGGAGCAAAAGTTTTTAATTTTTACAAAGTCCCATTCATCTATTTTTCCTTTTGTTGCTTGTGTTTTGGGTGTAAAGTGTACAAACCCATTGCCTAACACAAGGTTCTGAAGATGCCTCCCTACATTTTCTTCTAGGAGTTTGATAATTTTAGCTGTTATATTTAGGTCTTTGATCCCTTTTGAGTTGATTTTTGTGTAAGGTGAGGTAGGGGTCCTCTTTTTTTTTTTTTTTTTTTGCAAATGGACATCCAGTTTTCCCAGCACCATGTGTTGAAGAGACTTTTCTTTCCCAGTTGAGTGGTCTTTGCCACCTTGTAAAATTCAGTTGGCCATAAATGTGAGGATTGATTTCTGAGGTCTCAATTCTATTCCATTGGTTTGTATGTCTGTCCTTAGCCAGCACCATGCTGTTTTGATTACTGTGGCTTTGTAATAAGTTTTAAGATTGGGAAGTGTGAGTCCTCCAACTTCATTCTTTTCAGGATGGTTTTAGCTATTCAGAGCCCCTTACCTTTCCATATAAATTTGATGATTGGCTTTTCCAGTTCTGCAAAGAAGGTTGTGGGAATTTTGATTGGGATCACATTGAATCTATAAATTGCTAGTCTTGGGGAAGAGATTTTTAATGTCCCTTTCTGTCACCAGCAAGCTTGCCGGGGCCTGGAACCCGCTGTGGCCTGCTGCAAGAGTGAGGGATGTGTGCCAGTAGCCACTGCACAGAAAGAGCAATTTGCTGTTCTTACCATAGTTTATCAGTTCTTCCTCCCTCTCTTCCCTGGTTGCTGTGCAGTTTTCTCTTGGCCCACGGAGTTTCAACACAGTTGTTTCAGACAGTTCCTGCCTGTTGTTCCGGCAGAAGGCCTGAGTCCTGGAGTTCTCTACTCAGTCATCTTCCCACTATCCTCTTAGAGGAATGCATCTTGAAGTAAGAGACTGAAAATGTAACTGATAAGTTAGGATTTAAGAGATAATTATGATTACTAAATCATTATATAAATATTCCTTCTTGCTTTCTGGTATATTAGAGTAGACACAGGGAAATACCTGAAATCTCTGAATTGTAATCCAGCTGCCTTGATCTCTGATAATGATTATATAGCCTTTATCTTGAGCCCTTGTAATGGTAAAACCTTGTGACCAACCTTCACTTTTACCCATTTATCCAATTTTTTGACGTTAAAGTCTTAAGATCACCAAAGGCAGCCCCTAATGTTTATTAATGAAAGATCTTGGGTAACCCAGAACTAACCCACCCCAAGTCTAGTTATGTTAATAACTGAAGCTGGATCTAACCAAAATGGGCCTGCCTGGCATGCACAGTAGCTTAAATTTTAACCTGTAAGTAACCTTTACCCAATTATAATACTAAAATCACACCCATCATCATATTCAAACTGCCATTTTCTTACATATGGTCTGTGACTAAGCATATAATCAGTCTGCACATGCTCATTAATTAGATCAACTCTAATGGCATCATCTGGGGCCACTGTACTCATTATTCTAAAAACTGCCCATCTTATGATACTATAAAAGTATCAGAATTACTGCAGTTCAGGGAGACAGATTTGGGGCCTACAGGCCATCTGTTCTCCTGCTTCATGCCTAGCAACAAACTCTTTCTCTCTATGAAACCCCAGTGTCTCAGGAACTGGTCATTTGAGCATATCGGGCAAAGAATCCACAGCCTTGGTCTGGTAACAAAAACACAGGAAATTAATTTAGCCAAGGAGAAGGATGATTCCCAAACATATGTTAGCAATACTTTTCTCTCATTTTCTTTAATTTCACCTCTTGAATTGCTTGTAGGATATTTCTAGGTGAACTTTATTATGCTGATAACCAAAAATAACATCTTTCCTGTATCTCCAATTTGTAATGATGCTTCCTCTTCTCAACATCTCAATCCTCCAATTTTCTTATATTTCCATTTACATGGTCTCTACCATAATTTTACCCTTATCCTTGCATGCCTGAATTTTGGCCATAACAATTACTGAAAGTGTACTAATCTTATCTTTCACATCTGTAACGACAGTAGAAATTCCAGATCTACCACTCACTAGTCATGTGACCTTTGACAAGTTACTTGTCTTCTTGGAACTTAAATTTCTGTAAAATTGGCATAGTAGTAATAGTTAAATGTAAATATAATACACATAATATATATGTAATCAGTATACAGAGAAATTTTAAGCTAGCACATAATAGATATTCAATAAATGGCAGCTATTGTTGCACTGACATCAGTTTTTAATTAATGCTCAAGTCACATTCTTAACTATCTTGCTCTCATTTCCAAAGGTAATCTTTCTTAAACATTGTCTTCCTCATCAATTCTCTAGAATTCTCTCTTCCCATTTTGTGATGGGTGCTCTAACTTCCCCCTGCTCTACCTTTTACACAGTCTTTGGAACTGGTTTCTGAGGCACAACCCTTTCTTTTCCTAAGCTTCCTGCTTTTTTCTGGGCCAGGCAGCTGCAGAAGCCAACACCCACAGAGTTAAATCTAGTTGCTGAAGCTACTTTCCCCTCCCTCTCACAGTCCCCCTTCTCACAGAAGGCTGGCAGCTATCCCAACTGCAGCCCGAAGCCAAATGCCAGAGGAGAGAGAAAGTGAGCCAGCCATGAATCCCTTCCAGAAAAATGAGTCCAAAGAAACTCTTTTTTCACCTGTCTCCACCGAAGAGGTACCACCTCAACCTCCCAGTCCTCCAAAGAAGCCACCTCCGGTGAGTCCTCAGATCCAGTTCTGCCTCTGATAGGAACAGCCTTGCTTTTTCAGCTTTCTTGATTGGCCTCTGGAGCTTCAGGCTGAGCTGTATTAGGATATAGAAACTCTCCTCACCTGGAATTTGAATTAACCCGAAAATCAACCAGTCTGAACAGACGCTTCTTTACTTAGGAGAGTAGAGGCAGTCAGAGTTCTTCAGTTGGGATCCAGGGTTTTGCTATATTTTATGTATATTCTGAGTTTCCCTGGGGGGAGAAAAAAAGCAATTTGAATGTCCAGGGAAACTTGGCAAGCATTACTGTCTGGAGAACTGTGTGTGATTGTTCTGTCTTTACCAATATAAAAGCTCAGGTCTTAGTTACCCCTGTGTGCAGAGCCTTGTGCTAGACACCAAGGGAAGTTTTAGAATAGACTCAGTCTCTGTTACTACGTGTCCCCAGTTTACAGTGGAAGATAGGACAGAGAGACAAAGAAACAGTAATAATGTTTTGCATTATATACTTGGTAAAGCACTTCCAAATTCATTATCTCATTCAATATTCATATCAAAATCCTGTTAAGTGCAGAGCATATCACAATAAAAGTCAATATTTACTGAGTTTTTACTATGGGCCAAGAAGTGGAATTATTCTCATTTTCTGGAATAACAGAACTGAGGCATAGAGACAGGTGTAATGAAATGGCCAGTGTAGGTATGTTAATATAGCCGGTGGCTGTGTTACACATACCTAGTGACAGTGTGTTACCTAAACTCCAGGTTACCTAATTTTCAAGCTATGAGTTGGGAAGGTAAGAATCCTAGCTTACTGTGTCTTTCATGCAAGATATTATCATGCACTAACTTACATTAATATCTAGGGTGGTTGTTTATGCACATCTTTATGAGTAAATGAGTGACTACATTGACTTATTATTTTATTTATCTGTGTATTTAGTTATATCTCTTTTGTCCCCAAAAGATTTAAGTTTGCTTATGAAGATGTGTATACTTATTATGTACTAAGAAAAGAACCAGAGACAATATAAATCTCATGACAAGATTTGACTGTCCCAAGGACAGATATCCCCATCCCCCTCTCATAATGGGTAGGGATTTGAAATCAAACATGACATTCCTTATATTCTGTCTGATATAGTGTATGAAATAGACTAGTCCTTTTTATTGTCAAGTAGAATTATCATGAAAATGTTATAGAATATCTTTGTCAGGAGGGGTGGATATTTAATTTTCCAGGATTTAAGATCGGCTTCCCTTTAAGAATCTCGGTCTTCCATGCTGGACTCTGCCTGGCTCCTGCAGCCCCTCATGGGAAACCGTCATATCACTAGGCCTCCTGCCAGCATGATGAGCAGACACTTTACACATGTCAGGTGGGAATGGGAGGGGTAAGTCTTTACAGGGGAGCAAAGCAGGATATTGAAACCTGAATCTAGCAACTTGGACATCAATTTCTCCATAGACCAACTCTTCACCCTGTCCCTAGAAATAAAGTATGATTTTTCTCCTGCGCAGGTCCCCAGACTTTTCGCTTACTAGTTGTGGGAAGATGAGCAGGTCTAGGTATCTAGGGACAAGGAAGGTGTGAGCAGTTCCATGTTAAATGATTGAGGAACAAACTAATATTCATACCAGCTTCTATTACTCCTATATTAGCAATGCAAGCACTTTCAGTTTGGAGTAATCTGGCTGTCTAAATAGGGAAAAAGAGCTCATGCCTGCACCATTACCTTTTTGTTTCATAGAAAATCTGTGGCTCCAACTATCCACTGAGCATTGCCTTCATTGTGGTGAATGAATTCTGCGAGCGTTTTTCCTATTATGGCATGAAAGGTAATCTTGGCTCCCAGAGTTCTGCTCTTCTCCAGTTGCCCCACTCCATGGTTGTGACAGCCTGGTCTCCTTGTGTGTGATTGTCTCCCTTATCCACTCTTCCTGTCCTAGTCCAAAATGGTGCTTTCCTTTGGCCAAGATTTCCAATAAATACCTAATTGTATTTCAACCAGTAACTCATATAAGCCAAGAACAGAAAGACTTTGAACACAACCTGTGAGAATGTAAGTGGGAAAGCTCTTATCATCTGGATTCTGTTTTCTACACCTGTTCCTTGGGCTTTTGAATCATATTGTTGGGAAGAGAAAATGTGGAAAACATGCTATGGGGTGCATAGACTGGAGAGAGAAGTATTATATTTGTACAGTTAGCATAGCCCCATTCAATCATATAAGTTTCATGGACTCTGCTTCTGCTTCCCACCCACTCAGATCACTGATAGCAGTGCTGAAGGCCAGAGATCAATTATACCTGTCCTCCATAAGTTAATTTAACACCTCTATCTTATTTTGCCTCCCTTTTTTTCCCCTCAGCTGTGCTGACCTTGTATTTCCTGTATTTCCTGCACTGGAATGAAGACACCTCCACATCTGTGTACCATGCCTTCAGTAGCCTCTGTTATTTCACTCCCATCCTGGGAGCAGCCGTTGCTGATTCATGGTTGGGAAAATTCAAGTAAGGAAATGGGTGGTCACATCCCCAGGAGGCTCACAGATTAATGGTACAGAAGGTTTTCATTTCTAGCCTCTTGACTCTAAGCAAGAACATACATATTTTCATCCAGGACAGGTAAGAGTCTAAGAATGACAGAACAGAAAGGCTATATCTCTTCATTATCAGTATTTCCCAATGTTTCCAGACCCTTTTCAGTCAGGAGGAATTTTTTTCTCATATCTAATTTTAATCTTCCATGCTGCAGTTTAAGACCAATTCTTGTTTTGATCTCAGCAAATTTATAATTTTAGAGACCTTAATATAATTATTTGATAATTCTCCATCTTTTCTCCACACTGAGTAATTCCAACTTATTTAATATCTTCTTATGAGTTCCTCTTTTATTTCTTTTACCATATTTTGTTTAACCTTTTACTGTAATTTCCTTCTTAAGAATATAATGAATATTTTCATGTTAGACTATGATCCATTCTGTTTACCTCTCATGTGTTTTCTGCCTGTGTTGTGTGTGTGTGGTGTGTTTACTATTCTTCAGGTATTATTTTGGGAATGGAAAACCTCCTATTACATTTGACAGATTGTGCAAAACCTTTAAGGGATAATTTTCTGAATTTAGTAAAGAACTTCTAAGAAAAATCTTTTCTCTATTGTCCCAGGTCATGGTTTTGTTAACAGAAAATGGGCACCCAGATCCCTAAATCTTATATAAGGAACTCTTTATGCCAGTATAGAAGTGAGGCTTCCTTCAGAGCTACACATAGGAAAGAGTAGCCCACAGGTACACAGTGGAAAACAGAAATTACTAAGCAAGATATTTGCTTCTTGTGATTTCTATAAACATTAACTAAGGGCTTAATCAAATGCTAGGATGCTATTCTTGGTGTTAGTTTCTTTTAAGAGAGAGAAAAATATTTTTAGTCATAGTTCCTACTGTTAGTTTTATATTATTATATTTATTTTATTATATAATATTTTCTATTATGCACACACAGATTAACTCATTTACATGTAAACAATCTATTCTCTAGTATCTTTACCTGATGATTCTTTTTTCTCATTCTCATTACGTGCCTCTTCATCTCTCTTCTGAGTCTTGCATCGCTCATCAAGTTAGATGATAATAGACAAGAAAAATTAATTTAACTAGAATTCAAAGTGTCTAGACTTCCTTACCCTTGCCCATCACCCCATTTTGGAATCATATTTCTGCAGAATTGTTTTCTGTGATATAAAGTATTCCATTTACTCCACGTGCAATGCTGGTATGATAGACAAAACTAACATTTTGTTCTCTTAGAGAAAGATGTTTACCTCCAACTGTCTGTCTGTCTGTGTTTGCCTCCACTGTTGTCAAAACTCCAACACTAGCCTGTTCTACTTTCTCAAGTGTCTCTCTCATCTCTCTACCCAAGGTCATAGGTTGTCTAGCCTCAAAATTATTTTAATTTCTTTCTGACTTACACTTGTGAGTCAGGACTCTTGACCTTGGCAGTCACTTAGATCCACTCTCTTAAATGTGTTTATTGCCTCATATGTTTTTGGATGTCCTCTCCAATATTCTCCTTTCTCTTTTCCCCATCCTATCATTTTTCTCTGGTCTGAGTTGACCCTCTTTTCCTCATGCCAAGTCTCATCCTCTGCAATCATTTCATATACTCCTTCTCAGTCTCTGCATATACTGCTTGTCAGTTCCTAAACTCTTATTGAAAATGACTTTGACCTTTGATATTCTTATGATGAAATAAAATTTATAGCTTCCCCCGCTTTCCTTCTCTTTTTCTCCATATTAACTTGTTCATGATAAAACTGAACAAACCTGGGCCATGAGTTAGAAATCCAAAGTTCTAGACATAACCTAGTACTAATAAGAATATTACTTTAGGAGTCCTTTGTACTCTGGATTTTAGTTTCCTCATTTGTAAAATGGGAGATTTGTCAGGTTTAGCTAAAACAGTTCTGTGTTCTCTGGTTGGGTTTACCATGGCCCCTTTTCAATGCAGAATTTCTAAGTCTCCCTTGACTTCTTTCTCCTTCTGTTAAAGTTTCCTGCTATTAGCTTCCTCTCTTATATCCTTTATTCTACACTAATTCTTCTGAGTCTTTCACTTAGAATGTTGCCTATTTTCCTCCTAAGCCACCCTCCTTTACACTTCTCTCATTCATTCAGTCAGACAAGCTGATACTGATCTGATCTTCCTACCCAGACTCTTATCTTCTCCAACTCAGACTCCTTATGTATTTTCTCTCTTACAGTCTAGCATAGATACTCTTTTGAATTCATATATAGTTCCTTTTCAGTCCCTCTTTCTTCCCTTTTCTTTCTACTCATTCTTTTTATTCCAACAAAGAGAACCTTTTTCTAGAAGACACTACAAGGCCTCTTGGGAAATCCTGCCTCCTTTCTTGTTGTTAAATAGCCCTGGATTAGACACCCAACTTCTTTTCCTCTACCTGCCATTATACACCCCCTAAGGGCCCTTCCCTAGCCAACCTAAGAAGATCAGGCATTTAGAACAAGAATCCACATCCTGAGATTTCTGGCAAACTCAGCCTCTCCTTGCTACCTTCATTCTGTTCTTCATATTTCACATTAGCATGTAATACTTTAAAACTACAGATCTAAATGATATAATTTCCAAGGTTTCCTCTAGAGCTAACATTCTACTTATATATAAAAAGAATGCTTGCGTATTAATACACATAAAGAGTCTATGGTATATGTGGTAGAATGCCGTATTTCAATGTGTATATTTTATACATTTTCTTACTGGAATTTCTCACTCTTCTACTTCCTATTTGCCATTCAGGCTCCTTGGAAACAGCACAACAGAAAGGCTCCACCAACTGCTTGAGTTTTATCTCTAGACAGTCTATACTAACTTGTCCAGGTAACTTGTCTATGAGGAAACTGTGGTGGAGGTTACAATTAGCCCAAGTGTCCAGATGATGCAGGCTGAACCTGAAAGCCCTTTACCTCTCTCTATATCCTAGTGTCTTGGTTTAGAGAAAGTTCTGTGTGTTACCCATTCCCGTTTCCTGTTTATTTGGCGTTCTTCCTTTACCCCTTTACTTTCTAGAGCCAAGACATTCCTTGTGAAAAGTACCTCATTCCAAAGTATCCTGTTCTACTGGTTCTCCTAATTTAAAACACTGTCACTTCAGGTGCAAATCTACCCTGGTATTTTTGTATCTGTGTAAGAGTAGGGATGTGCTGAGTATGTAGGGGCAAGAAGGAGTGGAAAGGGAGGAGTAAAGGGTAGGTATGAGAAGGCAGCTTGAAAGGAATGTCCAATTGCTTTCTCTTTTCCTAGTCTGTTTACATTATTCACCATTATTATTTCTATTTGCATTTCTCAGCTAATTCTTTCCTCCCCCACCCCTTCCTCCTCCACCTCCATTTACCCTGACACTGAGAACTGCATGAACCCTGAGTCTGTATTACTCAAGTCTTTGAATTCTATCTATAGACTGACTTATTTAGCTCTCTCAACAGGACAATCATCTATCTCTCCTTGGTGTACGTGCTTGGCCATGTGATCAAGTCCTTGGGTGCCTTACCAATACTGGGAGGACAAGTGGTACACACGTGAGTAAAATCATGAAATCAACTGAGCCATTTTTCTTCCATTAGACAGGTAAATGTCTTAGGCATTCATGACAGATAATTTTCTGTTTTCTTACCAGAGATATCCCTTTATCTTCTAACCAATTGTCTTATTACCAATCTGGTCAAGAAAAAAATTTATGACCAGTTGAAATCTTTCCTACTTTATTTGAGCTCATTTGTTTGTACTATAGACTTTTAGAACGTCTGGTTAATATCCTATTCATTAAAAACTTTTCATATTATTGAAGACAATAATTAAAACCTTCACAACTTCCATAGTCCCTCAGTTATTCATCTACCCATGCATCTGTACTTCACCAGGGTGAAAAAAAAAGGTCTTTAATATTTCCCTAACATAAATTATAGAAATCATATTCAAAGTTTATAATATTTCCACTTATGTGTAGTTCCATATACTCCAGTTGCTCTGTCTTTACTTGAGCTTTTGATGTCTCTGGGGCCAGAGGCATTTGATAGATTCTGATATCTGTTGGTTCTGTCCATAGAGAGGATTATAATTGTTCAGATGGCAGATGTATGTATTCATCTTTTTAATATACCTATACATGTGTTTTACCTATGAGTTAAGAATTGTGTTTGAGATTCAATAAAGATTTGATGCAACCTGTTTGGTATCCCATCAAAAACAATGACACTTCTATTAATTACAGCAAATTTTGACCTTTCATTTTGTGATTGGTAAGGATATGTGGGATAAGGGTGCATAAGATCATTCTATTGGAATATCCCTTAGACTAAAACAAGATTGAGAACCATTGCTTTAGATTTGGAGTCCCTTTAGTATCTGTTTCTATCTTTTGCACACAAGGGGCAAATGGAACTACCAGGGACAAAATCTTCACATGCAATGCATATTTTCTAGCAGATGCTCAAAGATTTTAAGTGCCCTTTAGTCTCTTCTAGAAGTGATGGCAGATGGAAATTATCCTCAGGCTAGAAATGTGAAAGGGATCTTTGCTGTTGTATACATTTTTTTTTCCCTCTGCAGCTCTATATTCCATCTCTACAGTTGTGTTTAGTAACAATATGGTTAGTGTCCTCACCTCTCATTTCAGGGTCCTATCACTCTTCGGCCTGAGTCTAATAGCTTTGGGGACAGGAGGTATCAAACCCTGTGTGGCAGCTTTTGGTGGAGACCAATTTGAGGAAAAACATGTAAGACTCCTGTGATTTCTGTATTTTTACGAATGTAAAGCAGAGATTAAAAAGCAGTAATGATCAGGAAACCATTTTCCAAGATTGAAGTAATCCACTGGTCAGAAAGATCTGAGGAGTTGTGTTCAAAGCTGGGCACTGGTCATTTAGAGAGAAAAACTCAAACATATTCACAGGAGAATGACCACAGTGGTGGATGGAATAAAAGCCACACTTTATGAGGAAAGGTTGAAGGAAATGGGGATATTAGGCTGGATAAGATAAGAATATTATAGCTGTTTATAAATACTGGAAGGATAACAATGATCAAACTTGAGACCAATGAATGGAAGCTGTAGGAAGTAATGGAAGGAAAAATTTTCAAATAGGGTTGGAAATAGTGAATTTACTCTCATGAGGTATTCAAAAATAAATGTGATAAGCACTTTGAGAATAAGAGGTGGTAGGCAGTGTAGAAATGATTTAAGCATAGCATTTCTAGCTTTGAGTTTCTGTGAAAAGGGAAACAGACCAATAAAAATGAAACAGAATGGGTTTTTATAGATGAGTGTGTCTGGTTGATCATTCCCTCTTTTCCTGTATACTTTCCACTGTCAATAGAAAAGAACCCAGATATATGAAGATATGAATAAGGTAAAAATGGGACAGTATGAGGAAGGCAAGGAGAATAGGTCAAAATTTCTGGCTTGTTCTCTTTTACGCTTTTTTTTCCCTTGACTGTCTATATGTATCTATTTCTGCTTCTTTCTCTTTATGTCTCTGTGTCTCTCTGCCTATTTGTGTGTGTGTCTCTCTGATACAGTGCCTGTGCTGCTTTCTTTCTGCCCCTCTGTTCTCTTTCCTTGACAGTTCTTCCTGTGTTTCTCTTACGCTTCAGATCATTTGAGTTATTTTATACTCTATCTGTTCAAGGGTCCATACATCATGATTTCTTGATGTCTTTGGAGAGAAAACCAACCTTTGGCAAATGGAATTCTAAGCACAGTGGGCTATGCAAATTAGATGAGTAGACTGAGTTTTAAATGGGGACCAGAAGAGGGAGGAAAGTACATTATAGATAGAAAATGAGGAAGAACTGATTGCTCTAATGTGTCAGGAAGAGATCTGTAGTGCCAGAAAAAAAAGCACAGCAGCACGTAAAGAATGAAGCATCAGCAACTTTATTTGAAGGTTGCTTCGTTTGGTAACTGCTTTGCAAAGATATTTCCAATAAACAGGGCAAGCTCCACTTCCAAGCCTCCACCAGCCAGTTCTAAGTGACTTCCTTTTATGCGTTTATACCACTGGTTTCCTTTTATTCTTTCTGGAAGACTTCCGTTGAGCACCAGGTGAGCTCTTCCACTTAATCTGTAGTTTCCTCTACTGTCCTAGGTTCTTGTCCTATTTCCACCACACACTCCACAAAATCTGTTGATTAACTCATTCAATCATTCACTTAATTTATTCAATAGATATTTATTGAGTCTCTAATTATATCAGAGGCTGTGCTAAGTACTGGGAATTGCAGAAATGAGTAAGATATGATTTCTACCCTAAAGGAATTCACAATCTACTGAA
This sequence comes from Choloepus didactylus, assembly GCF_015220235.1. Taxonomy (NCBI): domain Eukaryota; kingdom Metazoa; phylum Chordata; class Mammalia; order Pilosa; family Megalonychidae; genus Choloepus; species Choloepus didactylus. Next base: position 88,571,067 of record NC_051307.1, read on the forward strand.
AGATACAAGCATTTAATGCAACGAAATTGAAGTTAGAATAGCTATGCACAGGACACAGATGTGGCATAGAAAACAAAGATGATCATTTTTGCCCAGGAAAGGTATAAAAGAATGTTAGATGCTTTTATACTGGGGTTTGAAGTATGAGTAAATGTTTGCCTGCACTCTGCCAACCATGCTTTAAAATATCTAAAATGATGATGAGACACCATAGAAGTGTTACTCGAATCTGTCTCTTTGTGTGTACCTCTAGCTCTAAGTCTGATCATGGGTGGGGTGGAATTGCACCCATTGCACATTGCACTGATGATTTGTCCTGTTTGTTTCAGGCAGAGGAACGGACTAGATACTTCTCAGTCTTCTACCTCTCCATCAATGCAGGGAGCTTGATTTCTACATTTGTCACACCCATGCTGAGAGGTTAGGATTATTTCTGAGGGGCCCAGTATAGGGCTTTACTCTGGCCACCCAAAAAGCTATTCAAGACTTCCTGCTCTCCATCTTCTTTTATAAGGGCTTGAAAATCTGTGGAAATTTATTTTAGTCTTGATTTGTTTGATCCCAAAGAAGGATTATAGATTAGGTGATGGGAAGAAGGAGGATGGCTATATCTATGACCTCAAGTTCCTGAGCTTGCAGAATAGAACATCAAAGACTCAAGATTCAGGGTTACCCTTTCTTTTTTCATTTTCTTTTAGGAGATGTTCAGTGTTTTGGGGAAGATTGCTATGCATTGGCTTTTGGAGTTCCAGGGTTGCTTATGGTGATAGCTCTTGGTAGGTACAATGGGGGAAAGAAAACTAAAAATCATTGATGCCTGTGATGTGTAAAGCATCATCTAGGCACTTTACACCAGCTATTTCATTCAATCCTCACACTAATCCTATTAGGTAAGTGTTATTGTAGGGGTTTTCACTAGTCTTTGGAGATATGATAACTGAGTGTGATGGGAAACCTTTTTGAAAAAATGCACATTACATAGTAAGAAATACCCTGGGCAGCTTTAAAAAAATCTGATCCCTGGGCCCTATCTAGGACCAATTATACCAAGATCTCTGCAACATGGGACCAAGGCATCTATAATTGTTTAAGTATCTCAAGTGATTCTAGTGTGTAGTCAAGTTTGAGATCTACTGTCCTACATTACAATATGTAAGGAAGCAAGGAAGAAAATTAATCCTCTCCAACTAGCTGACTTACTCTGATACTTATTCATCTAGTAATTGAAAGACATTTGTAATTCTCTGGGCCTTTTAAAGCAGCTCCAGATTTAGCTATTTCTGCCCTGCTCTGCACTGCTCCCAAGGCATTCACTCTTGAGCAAAGTGAATAAGAGCAGTTGGATACATGGGTGAAAACTGGTACAACTAGATCAGGTGATGTTCTCTTTACCACTGAGAGCCCAGTCCTAGGAAAGGAGGGGGGGTGGGTTTGTTGCTTAGTTTACGCAATCTAGAGAGAAACTTGGGTGTGATTGTTTCCAATCATTGACCTGGAAACCTGTTCTCACTCTGAGCCTTAAGGTGACGCCCCCCTGGAAGGTATCCAGCCCCAACACATAAAGGGCTCAATAGAGAAAAAAGCAGTCCAAAGACTCTGATTATTTTCTTCTAGGGAAGCTGGTAGAAATACCCAGTTTCCAATTTCAGGGAAATTTTTGTGTTTGTTATTACAGGAAGTTTGTGATAATACGTTCTCTGCATCCTTCTCCCTCCCACATAGTTTTCTGGTTTTCCACTAATTATTATTATGTCTCATCCTCTTGAGATTTGCACAATAATAATATTACATATCAGAATGATAAGTATCAAAAGAGATGCTGTAAATGAAAATGTTTTACAAATTATGAAATGTTAAACAAGTATTAGCTGTTATTATTAGCGCTAATTAAAATCTCAATTCTCTTTTACTGCAATTTAATTAATTAATTTATTCATTCAAGCATTAGTTTATTCAACAAACATTTATTAAATGAGTCCGCTATGTGCCAGGTTCTATGCTAGGTAACAGGGTCACAATGGTGAATTAGAGAGCTACAGAGTTCATGCTCTCAAAAAACTTAAAAAGTCCAGAAGGGAGAGGGAGATAGACAAGTAAACAGGAATTTGCAATATAGTGTGATCAGTGTCACAGTTGGGGAAGTACAGAGAAAGATATGGGAACAAATTGGGATGCCTGACTTTGAGGGTCAGAAAACGTTTGTCCTAGAAATGGCATCTTAGATGAGACATGAGGGATGAGCAACAATCAGTCAGACAAAGAAAAGATTGGAAGTGATGCAGAAATAAGACATAGTATGTTTAAAACAAGGAGGTGAAAGATGGTATGACATGTTTGAAAATCTTAAAGAATTAAGATTGCCTGGAGTAAAGGTATAAAAGATAAAATGGAGAGATTGGCAGAAACCAGATAATGAAGGGCCTTTTAAGCAATTAAGGAATTGGAACTTAATCATGAAGACAATGGGGTGCTACAAAAGGGTTTTGAGCAGAGGAATGATTGTTAGATTTTTCTTTTTCAGTGGTCTGTGACTGTGATATGAGAACAAAATTGGAATAAGGGTGAGGCAGAGATATTATTTATCTCAATTACTGATTTTTTTTTTTGCCTTCTCTTAAAGTTTCCATTTTAAGCAAGTTCCTCACTCATCATGCCCTCATCCCAGTTCTGGTAAGATTGAAAAAACTTGGTAGGACTGGATATATGAAGTGAAGGAGAAGGAAAATCAAGGTTGAATCTAGGGTTTTGCCTTTAGTAACTAAATAGAAAGTGGGGCCAATAACTGAGATAGTGAACTTTTCACAAGATGGAAAATAGATTTGGGGAAATGTTAATAAATTTAATTAAATTTCGGACATATTGCATTTTAGGTATCATTGGAACATCCAATTGGAGCTATTAAGCAATTATTTGGAATTATGGGCTTGATCTCAGAAGAAATGTTTGGACTATAGATTTAGATCTGGAGCCCACAGTTTATGGATAGCAATTAAATCATGAAAATAGTTGCGATAACTAGAGACATACTAAATAGTAAGGTAAAAAGAGGGCCTAGGACAGAACCCTGAGGAGCCCCAGCATTTAGTAGATAAGCAAAGAGTAAAAATCCACAAAGGAAACAAAGAAGGAATGGCTAAAATGGTAGTAGTGGTATCTTGAATACCATGAGGATTTCAAGAAGACAGAATGGTCCACAGTGAAAAATGTTTTTGAGTGGGCTATGAAATAGGATGAAAAATGTCCATTAAATATAGCAACAAAGAGGTCACTGACATAGGAACAACAGTCAGGTAGATTGGTGGTGGACGACGCCTGATTGGAGTAGATTGGGAAGTGAATGGGAGATAAGGTGAAAACAGTAAGTATTTATAGCTGGAAGGTGACATGGAGTCAAGAAAGTTTATTGAGCATGTTTGAATATTATTAGGAAGAATCCAGTAGAGAAAGAGCTTGAAGATGCAAGATAAAGGCAGTATAATCAACCCGGAAGAATTAGCTTTGGACAGGAGGAGAAGCGTCACTGTTAACAGGAGGGAGGCGGGGATAGGTGTAGATGCAGCAATTTATAGATCTCGTGGCAGGAAGTTAAGAGTGTTTCCATTTAAAAGCTTCTATTTTCTCTGTGAAGTAGGAGGCAACATCATCTGCTAGAGGGAGTGGAAAGTAGCGAAACTCAAGGTCTTTTTCTCATCTTCCTTAAATTGAAGTGTGATCTTGTAGAGTTGATTACACAGCCTTCCTGTTATCATTTCAATGACAGCATTCCTGAGATTTTACAACTTCTTTCTAGGATCATTCTCTAGGAGCCCTCTATCAATCTTCCTCTTATCTAGTTACCTCTTTATCTGCCTGCTTGACAACCAGGGTTAGAATTCTTTCAGTGATCTATCATTTCTATCAATCATAAGAAGGCTGTTGTAGGTAAAGGATGCTATTTGGAGAAGCTTTGGGGAAACTGAGAAAATGAATGAAGAAAATGTGGTAGAGTGACTCTAAGAGGAATGGAGAAATTAAAAAGTTACAGAGAGAAGGAAAGTAAGGTGATTCAGGATATTCTAGTGTGTAAGGATACTGGGCAGTGCTACTGGTCACTGAGGAAAGCATCTTTAGCAGAGGATCTACCAGAAAGGCACCTTACTGGGGCTGGGAAAGCAATTAAGGAAGGATACCAGGATGGAATCGTCTCTTTGATTTTAATTAAATTTAGTAAGCTTCAAAAATCTCCTAACTATTTTGTAATTCTAAAAGTATTGCCAGCTTATTTTTGGTAATTTGGAAAATAAAAGGAAAAATAAGAAAATAAAATTCACCTGTAGTTAGCTGTGTAGATGTGAATAAAGGATAAAGATGTATCTTATGGGTGACAGAATGAGCTAAGGAACAGAAATAATACAGAATAGAAATTTTTGTAGGAATGATAAATAATGGTTAGAGCATAGTACCTAAAGGAGATTAATGAAACCAAGTGGGAAACAGTAGGTTGAAAGCTGATCCAAAAGAGCCCAGAACATGGGCAATGGGATGTAAAGGAACAGTAGGCAATAATACAGTACCGTCATTTCCAATAGTCTTTAGTGCAGTGTCTGATGTAAGAATAAGTGAATGGGGTGTTTTATAGTTAAGAGCATAGATTTTTGAGTCAGATAGGCCTCAGGTCAAAAATCCAGTTTCTGACACTTTCTAGCTATGGATCTTGTACAAATTAACTTCTTTCATTTTCAATTTCTTCATGCGTGAAATGGAGATAGTATACTTATTTTGTCAAGTTAAATCAGCTAAGGTACATAAACTGCTTAACAGTTTACATATAATAATAAACCTTAAACAGATAGTGATAACAGTAACCATCAGAATGATAATAAATTTGGGAAGGCCTTTCGTGTAAGGATTTTGGATTTATTAGGTAGGTCCTGGAAAGATTTTAATCTGGCATCAGATTAGAGAAGGGAGAGATCTGGGGATTGGTGATCATTTTAATAGACCAGGCTAGAAGTTGTTGAGGTCCTGAACAAGAGTGTCATCAGTGGTAATGTAAAGAGAGGGCAGATGGGAAATAACTTGAAGAAAGAGGATCAATGAAAATTGGTAACACAGCAGATATGGAAAAGAAAAAAAGAGTGAGGAGTCAACAATGACTTCCATTTCTGTGATTACATGAAAGTATCAACAGATATATCTCTTAACAATTAACCATTTTATTCTTATTTTGGCTCCCATAATTTTTGTAACTCCAAAGTCAAGAAGTGTGAGTCAATTCCCTCTTTATGAGATTTACTAGTCATTCCCACACTTCAGCAATATCCTGAACACAAACATCCTGAATGTGCTAAATGAGAAGCTAAGAACCTTGTCTGTGTATCAACTGCAGTTGTGTTTGCAACGGGAAGCAAGATGTACAAAAGACTGCCTCCTGAAGGAAATATAGCGGCTCAAGTTGTCAAATGTATCTGGGTAAGTCCATAAATTGTTTACTTTCCTTTTACAATCACAGCAAAAGAGATGTTATGCTGAGCATATGGGACTTCAAAAATGGGTCATTTTCTTGATGACCTCTGTTATACTTTAGTACCCTTTGCCAGGCTGAAAATCAGTCTTCCTTTGTGCCTCTACTTAACCATTCAGTTAAAAAATAATAATAATGTAACCATTTCTAAAAATTGGCAAAAATATTCTGAACATATGGTGTCAACAGAAAATAAGGATAGAGAAAATTATATCTGAAATATTTTTAAATCAATGCCTGATGAGACCAAAGAATTGGAGTAAATCACTAAGAGAGTGTGTTTGAGGGAAGGGATAATGAATTGGAAAAGGCAGGGAACAGTTTCTTTTTGTGTCTCTCCTGATATCTTCTATGTTCTGCCCTAGTTTGCTATTTCCAACCGCTTCAAGAACCGTTCTGGGGACATTCCAAAGAGACAGCACTGGCTGGACTGGGCAGCTGAGAAATACCCAGTAAGTTGGAAATGCAGAAACATCTTATGACTCCATGGAATCTTTCTTAATATTCAAACTGATTATGTCCTGCTGCATTTAGCCTGTTCTTTTACTGTTCCATGGTGCTTCTTCTCTAAGCAAGAAAGCCATGAGTGGAACAGCTGGCAATTCAGCCTGTTCCTTCCTCCTTCTTGCAGAAGCAGCTCATTATGGATGTGAAGGCACTGACCAGGGTGCTGTTCCTTTACATCCCCTTGCCCATGTTCTGGGCTCTTTTGGATCAGCAGGTAAGAAGAGCTCTGAAGAATAGTTCTCCTGAAAGCTGCCCCTTCTTCCAGCCCTTTCCCCCACACAGGTAAGAGTTTTCTCATAATAGCTTTCATCTTTTTTTAGGGCTCACGGTGGACTTTGCAAGCCACCAAGATGAACGGGAATTTGGTGAGTAGAAGAGAGTTTTCAGAGAAGTGTATCATCTTTATCATCCATTTTTAGGAAATTAATTTCTTTGTGTTTTTGCCTGAAAACTGACTTAAGATCTTTAGAGAGATACTTTTAGCCTGAAGACACTGAGTAGGCAAAGGTAAAGAAAGCTACTCTAGAAATAAAATATGTTCTATGTCTTTAGAACATATGGGGATGGGAAAAGCTTGAAGGTACGCAAGGCAGTATTAAGAGGACAGCATATGAAGTGATACCAATCTGTGATAGGGACTATTTTCTTTCATCAAAACACAGTCCTGGAACAGGTTTGATTGGTCCTATGTACAATTGGTCCCATCTTTCAGGCAGAATCCAAGCAGAGGACCTGGAGGTGGGATATTTATATATGGATTTGGAAAGATGGGAAGGTCATAGATACTATTTTCTCTTTTTCCAATTTCCATTCCTTAGTCCACTCAAATAAGGTGCCATCTCTGTTCTCAATGTTCCACCTCCGAGATTGTTGTATTATTTTGCTTCCTTTTTAGTTGTGAAGAAGGCAAGGTGAGATGATGACAGGGTCATATTAGGCAATCCGTTTGGAACCTGACAAATATTTTATCTTTTCCCTTTGTCTGGATGTCCAGAATTTATCTTGGTGGTCCTGTTGTTGATCCCCTAGAGAGTAACTTTGGGAACAGTGTCATATAGGTGGGAATCTTCACCCTAACCATGATGTCTTATCCTTCTTGGCATTACCACCTCCAACTCCAGTTACTGAAATTAAAAAAAAAAAAATACATTGACTCTGTAATCTCTCAAGTTAAGGAAAGTATAGTACACAGAAAAGAATATTTTCCCCTAGGCCCATCTGCCTTCAACAAAAATATCCAGAAGCCATTCCCACATACCTTGACAGGCAAGATCATAGCCCTGAGCCAAAGACCTGTGGGTTTTCTCTCATACGTTTCTCACCTAGTAACGAGCAATATTGTTTATATAAGATTTTCTCATCTTCAGTCACAATCTAAATATAATTTATTATAATATTACAGGGTTTTTTTGTGCTTCAGCCTGACCAGATGCAGGTAGGTATCTTCCCTGTAGTCATGTAACCCTACCTGTAGTTATTAGGATTAAAAACCATATTTTGATGCTTTCTCCTTGTGTGCTAAGGAGTATCAAGCATAGGGAGATAATATTCTTCTTAAGCCCCTCACCTCTCCTTCATATTCCTGTTAAGTAGGTGACTCCTGCCCAACTCCAGAGAGAGTGATATTTGAGCACACAGGTAAAATATAAGCATTGGATTTTTTTTTTCCATGTCAAAGTAATGCAATGAAAATATCCTAAAGAAAGTATAAGGCCCTGTTGTATGAGCAATGAAGTCATAAATTGTTTGTTGGTAGTCATTCTTTTCTTAATCCCTTGTTCAACCTTCTCCAATTCTTCTTTCTGTCCTTTCTTTCTCCTGGCCATGACATTTTCCCCTTGGGCAGTGGAGCTGGAGAAAAGAGAAGTGAAATGGAAGGGAAGAGTTCCCAGTATGATTGGCAGAAAAACTTAGTCTCAGAGTGAAACTGTTCCTATTGGGATATTTAGAAGCAAAGGTGTTACGTAAAGAAAATAGGGTCTTGGGTATAAAGGAACTGGGAGATGTGGGATCATTGTGGAGTTAGTTGGATGAAATTGTGTGTGGATGTGTGAGAGAAAGTGCACACAAGCAAGTATGAGCACATGCTTCCATCATGATAGAACACTTGTAACAAGTCCTCCTTACCATGGTTTACAGGTACTAAATCCCTTCCTGGTTCTTGTCTTCATCCCATTGTTTGACCTTGGCATTTATCGTCTGGTCTCCAAGTGTGGAATTAACTTCTCGTAAGTGTTCACCGTGCCTGTATTATTCCATACTGGCTCAATCTTTGCCCAGTTTGACGTAGTTTCAATGTCAGTACTTTTCTACTAAGTGATGAATGGTTTTGGTTTATCATTTATCTGCTCCAATTTGTCCGTGTTAAACTGAGTACCTATTAATACTGGAGAATGGGGTCTAGATTTTAGTAATCCCTGTTTTACAGAAATTAAGCTATTTCTGCAGTCCTAACTGTGTGATATTGAGGGGGAAATTCTAGGCTTCAGGGAAAGTCAAAAGTATGTGAGACTGGGATGTGGATACCAGCCTCTTCAAAGAAGTGCAAAGCCTTTGATTACAGCCAATCCCTTTAAACCTCCCATTGTTCCAATGAAACAAATAAGGAATCTGGAAGGAGTGGGGAGAGAATTACAGCTTTTTCCCCATTCTAAATAGAAGTGTTAATCTTTGTAAAATTTGACCAAGGAGGTTTCCCATTCCTGATTTAATAGTAATTTCCTTTTGATGACCACTTTACCATACTCAAATGACTTCTTGCCATTTACTCATTCATTTAGCAGGTATTACTGAATTCAGTACCAAAGAGCTTACTGTTTAGTAAGAGATTTAGAGCATATGTATGCATAGCTATTACACAAAGGTAAAATATGATAAATGTCCTAAGAAGATAAAAATGCCAGGGAGGTTTAAAGAAGGAAGAGAAAGTTTTTGTATAAAACTTGGCATTTGATAAATGCTCAATAAATCTGAGCTCTATTACTGTTATTTTTGTTATTATGACATAATGGATAGAAAGAACATCATAAGCTTAGGAAGAGGTGGGAAGATGTGCATTACAGAGAAGAGTATTCTTCAGAAGAATGTGTCAGGTAAAGGGAGAAAGAAGGATTGAGAAGGGGAGTTCTTGGAAATATTTTGAAAAGTAATTGGGACCAAATAAGGAAAGATTTTTAATGGTAGGCTAAAGAGTTTGGATAAAATCCTATATAGTCTAAAGTTTAGATGTGATTATCTCTTCTCTTCCTCTGCAGATCACTTAGGAAAATGGCTGTGGGTATGATCCTAGCATGTCTGGCATTTGCAGTTGCGGCAGCCATAGAGGTAAAAATAGATGTAAGTACAATAAATCTTAAGTTCCACAAGAGCAGGACAGTATCTGTCTTGTTCACTCTTCTGTCTTGTTCAATCTTGACTCCCTGGCACCTAGTATAGTACCTGTTATGTAGGAGGTGCTTAATAGATATTTGTGATTAACTAGCAGATAAAGTGATAAGAGCTCCAATGCAAAATGAGGTCCACCTCCCATTAGAGTGGTTCAGAGTGTATTGTCAGGGGATTCCCAAACAATAATATGGAACACATTTAGCCATCTCTTTGGTATTACAAACTCATATGAGATCTTGCTAGTACCTTTAGCAGACTGAATATTCACCATTGGGGAATGAGATATGAAGCTACAGCTGAGTCATAAAGCAGGGAATTTGTTACTTGGCATTGGTGCTTGCTCCATTGAGCTGGCATTTCTCCTTCCTCACTGCCTTCAGAATTTTCTAAGCCAAATGATCTTTAGAGAGAGAAAACGGTGTCCTCTTGGCTAGCTGGGCTAGGTTGTCAGAGACAGGACTGAAATGTGTGCACTCATTGTATCCGAAGGGTTATTCATTGGTGATTCTGATATGTGTTCTCTGTCCTAAGGGAATGGCTCCACCCCAACCAGGTTCCCAAGAGGTTTTCCTACAGATCTTAAATCTGGCAGATGATGAGTTGAAGGTGACAGTGCTGGACAATGGAAACAATTCTCTATTGGCAGAGTCCATCCAATCTTTTCAGGTGATACAGGCTCAAATGAATTAGAAAAACATTCAGATTGTGCTTTAAATGATCAGCATGGCTGATTGCATTTATTCATGAAGTGACAGCATTAATCTAGTGTTTAAGAGCATGAACCTGTGGTGCAAACTAAGTAAGTTCAATTTCTGGTTCTGTCACTTCCTACCTCTATGACCCTGAACAAGTTACTTTATCTCTAAAGTTCAGTTTCCTCATTTGTAAAAGGGCAATAATTTCTATGTCATAGGCTGTTGTAAGGATAAGTATTATATTTAAAGTGCTTAGCATAGTGTCTGGCACATTGTAAGCTCTCAATAAGTTGTAATTAGTTATTATTATTATTATTATTATTATTATTATCATTTCAAACACCATCCTAATTCACAAATCTTCTGGAAGGGCTTGTCTTGCATGTTTTCGTGTCCATTCCTATAAATACCTAAGAATAATTATTTTTAAATACTACTTTTAAATAATAAAACTAATACACAATAATTGTTGAAGATTGGGGGGTATAGAGAAAGACCAAAAAATTGCCACAATTCCACTACCCAAAGATAATCATAGTTAGCATTTTAGTATAAATGAATAAACAAACTTATTTTTTAAATATAACTTTTTATTAAAAGATAATATACATTCATAAAAGTATACAAATCATAAATGTATAGCTCAATGAACTTTTTTCCTTTTTTAGAGAAGTTGAAGGTTTATAGAAAAAATCATGCATAAAATAGAGTTCCCATATACCACCCTATTACAAACACTCTACATTAGTGTGGTACATTTGATACAATTAATGAAAGAACATTTTTTATAATTGTACTATTAACTATAGTTAATATAGACAATTTGATTACTATGTGTCTGGGCATGGTTTTCTTTGAGTGTATCCTGTTTGGGATTCATGGGGCCTCTTGAATTTATATATTCATGTGTTTCATTAAAATTGGGAGGTTTTCTGCCATTTTTTCTTTGAATATTCCCCCTGCCCCTTTCTCTCTTTATTCTCCTTCTGGAACTCCCATAGTGCATGTATTGGTATGCTTGATGTCGTCCCACAGCTTTCTTGGACTCTGTTTGTTTTTTTTTTTTTTTCCTTTTTGCTCTTCAGTATGAATCATTTCAATTTTCTTTTCTTCAAGACCCCTGATTCTTTCTTCTGTCTCTTCCAATCTGTTACTGAAACCATCTGGAGAATTTTTCATTTCAGTTATTGTGTTCTTCTACTCCAGTATTTCTTTTGTTTCCTATTGAGAATCTCAAAGAGATTCCCATATTGATCATTATTTTCCTCATATCCTTTGGTTCTTTCCCCGTGTTTTTCTTTATTCTCTTTGAGCACATTGAGGATCATTTTTTTAAAGTCTCTGTCTGGTAAGTCCAATGTCTGGTCTTCTTCACTGATGGTTTCTTGATTTCTATCTTATTGATGAGTCATATCCTATTTCTTAGTTTATTTTGTAATTTTATTTTTTAATTTTTTATTGTATTTTTCTATTGTAGAATAAAACATATACACATAGAAGTGACAACTCTCCAAATTCAATCCAAAAGGAGCTAGAAAGCAAACTCCAAAGAATACCATAGGCCACAGTTCCACAGTCTCAGTCACCTCCTCACTGTGAACATATACACAGAAAGGCAGCATCTCTCAAAGTATGATTCAACAAGTAGCCACACAGGAAACTTCCAAACCTGCCATGAGTCACATGTTTTGTAATCTTTTGTTGTACACTGTACTTTTTTAATATTTTGAAGTGTTAACTCTGTGATTTTGTCCCTGAACTACCTGTTCCTTAAATTTGTATTCAGCTAGTGATATGACAGAGATTTTCTTGAATACCAGGAGCTAATCAAAACAAGCAAACCAAAGCAAAACACACCTTTCACAGTGTTTGCAAATTGGCTCTGCTTTGGCTGGTGGTCTCTTTCAGAGCTTAGCGCTCCTATCCAGAAAATTGACCTGAGGCAAATGTGAAATACAGGGTCCACTTTGTCTTATCTGAGCCTGCAGGGAGCCACAGAGGCTGCTTCTTTTCCTGATCTTGGGCTTGCTAGAGGCCTCAGAATTCCCCATTTATAGTTTACAAGAGGTCGAGTGATTGCCCCCTCTATTCCCTTTGAAATAGACTTTCACCCCCTCCTGAGTGAGCTCCTGAGTGACTTATTGCAAATAGTTGTTTGCCCTTCACCACTTCATCTTAACACTGTCCTAACTATCTGCAAGCAGATTCTCTGCCCTCAGGACAAACTCTGGGAGGGTGAGCCCCAGACAAGTTCCTCAGCTCAGTCTCTGAGACTTCCACCTGATAGATTGGCAGTGAAATATATGCACCCCAGTATGCTCTCATGGGCCACTCTGCTCCCTCTGGAACAGGGCCAGGGATCCACAAAGGGAGCACAAGCTGACTCCTCCCTGCATGGTGGAAGATGTTTGAGAGGGGCCAACAAGGTTGCCAGGGGCTTCTTCTATGATTTTGAGGCTGCATTTTCTTGATTCAGCACTTGCCCATTTAATGCAGCCCTTTAACTATTTTCTGTAGTTTTGAGGAAGTTTACAATATATAAGATTCCTCTGCCACCTTCACCCATGGAGGGGTTGGAACAATGGCCACATTCAGAGCTGACCTCCAGAGATCTGAAGTAGCTGATCAAAAGCAGTGATCAGCAATCAGAGCACACCCCCAGAGTTCCGGAAGACTAGTCTTTGTGTCCCACTCTGGCACAAAGCTGTGCTAGGAGCCTGAGCTCCAGTTGTCATGGCAGCCTGCCAGGAGGCTGAGAGAAGAGGAGTGGTAGCTGCTGTTGGGAAGATAAAACTCGTATTTGTCACAATTTACCACCCTCTTTCTCCCACCCCAACCTGGATGCTGCACAGCATTCCCCTAGCCTCTGGAGTTTCAAAATATTTGATTCACACAGTAACTGCCAGTTCGGTAGTTGTTTCGGTGAAGACACGGATCCCTGGAGCTTCCTACTCCACTGTCTTCCTGCAATACTTCTTCCAGACTAATTTTTAAAAAGTGTTCCAACTCTATATGCTGTTTTGACTTTCATGTTTTTCTTAACATTAATTGTACCATAAGCATTTCCCCAGGTCCTTAGATCATCTTTTATAACATGATCAATTGGCAACATACATAACATTTTATCCTATGGATATATTACAGTTTATTTAAACATTTCCCTATAGGTATTTTTGGTTTTTTTATTAGATATAATCCTATAACACACATCCTTACATGTAAATCTTTATGTATGTCTTGAATTATTTCCCTAGATAGATTCCTAGAAATTGAATTACTAGGTAAAACGGGAATGTGCAAAGTATCTAAGTGAGTTCTCTGCTTCCTGGGATGCTACGGGATTGTGATACCCAAAATAGGGCAGAAGGTAGTGTGTGATGACAGGTATTTCATTCTACAGAAATCGTCAAACTATTATAAACTACACATGAAAACAGAAAGCCAGGATTTCCACTTCCACCTGCAATATCACAATTTGTCTGTCTACACTGAGCATTCTATGGAGGAGAAGAACTGGTACAGCCTGATCTTTCATGGGGATAGGAAAAACGTCTCCAGCATAGTGGTAAGTTGAAGAACTGTCTAGATTCCAAGTTGTTATCTCAAAAGTTCAGTGACTGACTTATCAACCACTACTAAGGATCTGCATGTTGATCAAATTTTCAAATTTTTGTTTTCCTACTGTCAACTGTAATTGATTTTTACTTTCTTCTATTGTAGATGAAGGATACAGACAACAAAAGAACCAATGGGATGACAGTTGTGAGGTTTGGATGTCAAAGAGACCCTAGACCACTGTGTTCTCTTGAATCTTGGGTCTCTTCTGATCTGGGGGGCCTCAGATGAAAAGGCTTCACATTCTGCTTATTCTGAGCAGGGATTCTCTCTCCTAGAAAGTCAGGGACATGGAGGTCAGAAGGCATTTTCCAGGACAATAGGCAACAGACTGCCTTGCTTTCCCATGTGGTATTCAAAGATGACCCTCTATCTGCATATGCCCTTTGTGCTCTGCTGCATAAATCCCTTTGGCTGAGTTTTACCCATTTATGTTGCCTTCAGGAAAATAGCTAAGTACTTTCCTCTGTGTAATCACCAAACAGAAATTTATAAATAAGCAAATGATCCTCATTTCATTATTGGTAGTTGAATATCTATTATTGCTACTGTATCTTTAGAGTAAAGTATACATTTTTAATAGACAATTTTTTACAGTTTTAGGGTTATAGAAAAATTGTGCAGAAAGTACAGTATAAGTTCCCATACACCTCTCTTTCCCCCCGCCACCTCAGTTTCTCCTACTATTAATGTTTTTCATTAATAGTACATTTGTTATAATTGATAAACCAATATTGATATGTTATTATTAAATAAATATAGTATTTATTATAAACCTCTAGAGGCATCATGGTATAGTAAAGGTAGCATATTTAGAATCAGAAGACTTGATTTTTTTATTTCAGTTTTATTGAGATATATTCACATATCATACAATCATCTGTGGTGTACAATCGGTTGTTCACAGTACCATCATATGGTTGTGCATTCATTACCCCAATCTATATTTGAACATTTTCCTTATACCAGAAAAAGTAAAAATAATCATAAAAAAATGAAAATAAAAAGAACACCCAAATCATCACCCCCCACCCTATTTTTCATTTAGTTTTTGCCCCCATTTTTCTACTCATCCATCCATATACTGGAAAAGGAGTGTGATCCACAAGGTTTTCACAATCACACACTCATCCCTTGTAAGCTACATTGTTATACAATCAAGAAGACTTGATTTTTTAATCTAGTTAAATCTGGAGGTCTTGTCAGGCAGTGAGGAGCAGTTACAGAGATGGAGCACACTGTTGGAGCAAGGTGGAGCAAGAAGTCACCTGCTTTCAGTGGCCAGAAGCAGTCATGAAATAGACAAATGCACATGCATTGGTCTTTCAAGATCAGATGGTTGCTGTTGAGAATAGCATTTTATAAGGTAATTTTAAATGAAAAATCCAAGTTTCACTGAAAAGCAGAACAATCATATAATTGGCTTTGAAGTATGCTTCAGAAAAAGCAAACAGCTCAAAATAAGTAAGACAACAGCAAGGATTAGGACTTCCCTGGACCAGAGAGTCAAAAGAACCTCCAGAAGTGGTGAAGGGGCAACTGCTAGGTCAGTGCATGATGATTGAAAGTCCAGGAACCAACATTCATGACCCTAGAGGGAACTTCCCTTGTCATTCCATTGGCCAAAAACTGAAGCAAAAGCTGTCAAAGCAAGAAATGTACCAAAGACTCATCCTGAGGCGCCAATCTATGGGCCCAATTTCAGAAGTCTAGGAAGATGGTTCTGAAAAGGTCCAAGATTGTCTGCAGACCCCAGAACAATCTCCTACTATGGGCTAGGAGTTTGGGTTTTGCACGGCAGATCAGACTTCATTTATATCAGGATAAGTTCCCAGCTTTATGTAAATTTTATTTTTCTTGATAGTCATCAGTTGATGAATCCCACCATCATAAGAGGGAAAGAAATTGGGTGGAGCTAAGCTGGATTAGTGAGGAAACAGACTGGGGTGATAAATGAGAGTGTACATCCCAACTAGAGATCTGGTGAGAGTGCAGCAGATAGAAAATTAGTATCTCAGAAAGGAGAGAGTTAAGAACAACTAAAAAATGAATTCTTCTTACATGTTAAGTTAATTCATCATCCAGTTAACTGTATACCTAATACTCTTTTGTGTGCCAGCTGCTGTTCTAGGCATTGGGGATCTAGTGGTAAACAAGACAGAAAAGATCTCTACCCTCTTTTACCAGGGGTCCCTGTTCAATGGGTTTATCTGATCTGTAAATAATGTCTCTACCCACAGGTTTGTTAACACTTTGAATAAAGATGTCAACATCTCCCTGGGTTTGGATATCTCCCTCAGTGTTGGTGAAGGCTATGGTGTGTCTGCTTACAGAACAGTGAAAAGAGGAGAGTAAGAGCTTTACTCTTGTGGGCATTTTACTTTTATCAACAGTTGTTTCTTAAATACTTTTTTGATATGTAGGCAGGATACTTAGGTACATATGGGCTAACTGTGAGTATAGATTGACTCCTGTTCTTTTTCAACCCTTGCCTCCTCCCCTTAATTTCGCCTGTTTCTGTATGTGGAGATTGTGATTGCTGTGAAGGTCATACCGTGTAGTTAATAGGGTCCATCTTTGAGAGGTTCACAATGTTTTTTACTAGCTCCCACTCCTACACTTTGGTACTTCCCATTGACACCTTATTACTTAGAGTTTATTCTCTCAGTGACACTGTTTTATGCTATTCCATGAATTCGTAAGACTTGCATGAGAAAACTTCACTGAGGCTTGAGGTCCACAAAAAAGGTGATTTGTACCTTATTTCTTCAAGTTTAAGATAAAAATTACCTGACTTGGGCAGTGAAGAGCTCAGATCAGCAGAGAAGAAAATAGAGACTCCTCTTTTCAAAAAGAAATGGTGGCTTTGCTACTCTCTTCATCACCAATAGAGAGATCAGATGACTCTTTTCTCCAGGAGTGATGAGTGTTTTCTAAGCCAAGATGCTTATTCTAATCTAAACTCCTCCTGTTCCAGATATCCTGCGGTGCATTGTAGAACAGAAGATGAGGAATTTTCTCTGAATTTGGGTCTCCTAGACTTTGTTGCAGCATATCTGCTTGTTATCACCAATGTAAGTAGCTCATTACCACCCCACTGTCCGTCCTTCCTCCCACTCACATATATAACCTGGGATCCTCTTGGCAGCAACAGAGGAGAAAGGAGAAGACTCTGTGTCAAGACAGGCTCACATAGTTCTACTGTAAGGTGTCAGATGCTGTAGTCATTTTAGAACGGTCAAATGAGGTCTACATATGGGATTTTACAGGAGAAATATTGGCAGCAGGCAAAGGGTCTTGGGGAATGGGAGATGTAATTTATCTTGAACCATCACTATGAGGTGACACAATCTGCTCCAGTTTCATTATGGCCCCAGGAAAACAATGATTATTTATGTCTTCTTGGCTAACTCTGTATGCAGGTCTCCTGGCTCCCTGGAAATTTGATCTGCTAGTATAGCACAGTCTGAAATACCAAGACTGGTAATAGGTGTTGATCTATACACAAAGTTTGGGGGATCAGTGAGCTGTGGTCTATCCATCAAAAGCAACTGTCTCAGTGATCAGGACAGGGGTTCTCTGAATTCTGATTTTGATGTCAGTCTTGATTATAATTTTTTTTTCATTTCTTGTGAAGCTATATTAAAGACAAACTAGGAAAAAGAAAAGTGAATAAGGAAAAGAGGGAGCATTCCTAGAGATGTGATAGGAACCCAATCTGTAAAGTTTTATTTATTTTAATTTTTGGCTTAATTAACCTGATCTCTTTGCAATACCATTTTTGTAACAGCTTTATGAAGATGTAATTCACATATCATACATTTCACCTATTTAAATTGTACAATTCAATGGTTTTTAGTATATTACCAGAGTTGTATAAACATTACTGTTCTGATTTGCTAATGCTGCCATTATGCAAAATACCAGAAATGGATTGGCTTTTATAATGGGGGTTTATTTGGTTACACAGTTACAGTCTTAAGGCTATAAAGTGTCCAAGGTAAGGCATTGGCAATCGGGTACCTTCACTGGAGGATGGCCAAAGGCATCCGGAAAACCTCTGTTAGCTGGGAAGTCACGTGACTGGCATCTGCTTGCTCCCAAGCTGTGTTTCAAAATGGCGTTCTCCAAAATGTCAGTGTCAGCTTCTAACGGCTGTCTTCAAAATGTGTCTCTCTGCTGCAGCTCCTCCAAAATGTCATTCTCAGTTGCTCTGCTTCTTCTGTTTGTCAGCTCATTTATATGGCTCCAGTGATTTAATTCAGACCTGCCCTGAATGGGTGGGGTAACACGTCCATGGAAGTTATCCAGTCAAAGTCATCACCCTGTTGGGTGGGTCATATCCCCATGGAAGCATCCAATCAAAAGATTCCAACCCAATCAACAGTAATACATAGGCACCTACAAGATTGCATCAAAGATAATGGCATTTTGGGGGATATAATACATCCAAACCAGCACAATCCACCCCCTGGACCCCAAAATGATA
This sequence comes from Choloepus didactylus, assembly GCF_015220235.1. Taxonomy (NCBI): domain Eukaryota; kingdom Metazoa; phylum Chordata; class Mammalia; order Pilosa; family Megalonychidae; genus Choloepus; species Choloepus didactylus. The sequence continues at coordinate 88,589,263 of NC_051307.1, forward strand.
TGATCTTTGTATATACAAAATACATTCATCCCATCACAATATCACAAAAACTTAAATCATTTCAGTAAAAACAGTTAAGTACAAGATCCCATCAAATTCAGTACCAGGCATGTCTGTCCTAAGGCAAACTTCCCCTCCAGCTGTGGACCTGTGAAACTTGGAACTAGTTATCTGCTGTCAATACACAAAGGAGGGACAGTCTTAGGGCATCATTAGCAAACCAGAACAATTACCAAATCAAGTTTAGAAATTTTCATCACCCCAGAAATAAACCATGTACCCATTAGCACTACCTACTTCCACCCAAATCCCCTATCTCCTCTGCAATCACTAACCTATTTCCTATTCTAGATATGTCATATAAATAGAATCATACAATGTATGCTTCTATGGATGTTCATGTACAGGTTTTGGGTGGACATGTTTTCATTTCTCTAGGGCATATATCTAGGTGTGGAATTTCTGGGTCATATAGTGACTACATGTTTTGAGGAACTACCAGACTGTTTTCCAAAGCAACTGTATGATTTTACAGACCCACCAGTAGTGTGCAAGTGTTCCGATTTCTCCACCTCCTTGCTAACACTTGTTATTATCTGTTTTAGTATTGTTATTATTATTATTATTACCATCCTAGTGAGTGTGAAATGGTATCTCATTCTGGTTTTGATTTGTATTTCCCTGATGGCAATGATGTTGAGCAACTTTTCTTGTACTTATTGGCCATGTGTATATCTTCTTTGGACAACTTTTAATTGATTTACTTGTCTTTTTATTATTGAATTATATATTCTAGATAAAAGCCCCTTGTCAGTTAAATTTATCTGTTCTTCCTTGGATGTTATGTTTTGTCATATGTTTTGTCATATGTAAGACACCATTACTAATCCAAGGTCATAAAGATTTATGTCTATTTTTTTAAGAGTTTTATAATTGTGCTGGTTTGAGTGTATTGTGTCCCCCAAATGCCATTGTCTTTGTAGTCTTGTGTGGGGCAGAGGTATTGGTGTTGGTTAGATTTGCTTGGAGTGTGCCCCACCCAGCCGTGGGAGATAATTTTGATGAGATGTTCCCATGGAGGCGTGGTCCCACCCATTCGGGGTGGGCCTTGATTGGTGGAGCTATATAAATGAGCTGACTCAAAGAGAGAAAAGAGAGTGCAGCTGGGAGTGATGTTTTGAAGAGAAGCAAGCTTGCTAGAGAGGAACGTCCTGGGAGAAAGCCGTTTTGAGGCCGGAGCTTTGGAGCAGATGCCAGCTGCCTTCCAAGCTAGCAGAGGTTTTCTGGACGCCATTGGCCATCCTCCGGTGAAAGTACCCGATTGCTGAGGTGTTACCTTGGATGCTTTGTGGCCTTAAGACTGTAACCCCCGTTTTATGAAAGCCTATCCATCTCTGGTGTTTTGCATTCTGCAGCATTAGCAAACTAGGACAGATTTTGGTACCAGAGAAGTGGGGTGCTTTTGCTGCTGACTTTGCAAATACCAAACATGTTGGAACGACTTTTTAAATGGATAAGGGGGAGTTTCTGGAAGAGTTGTGAGGAGCTTGATAGAAAAGGCCAAAACTGCTTTAAAGAGACTGTTTGTGGAAATATGGACTCTAAAGATACTTCTGATGAGGACTTGAGCAGAAATGATGAATGTGTTGTTGCAAACTGGAAGAAAGGTGATCCTTGTTTTAAAGTGGCACAGAATTTGGCAAAATTGAGTCCTGGTGTCAGATGGAAGGAAGAATCTGGAAGCAACAACTTGGAATACTTAGCTGAGGAGATCTCCAGACTACGTGTGGAGGACGTATCCTGGCTTCTCCTTGCAGCTTATAGTAAAATGCGAGCAGAGAGAGATAAACTTAGAACTGAACTCTTGGGTTCAAAGAAACCAGAAGTTGATGGCTTGGAAAATTACGGGCTTCCAGTGGGTAGAATCCCAGAAGCTACAGCCCAACCTGAGGACAAGCCAAGATTGGATAAGGAGTTAAGCAGAAAGGATTTGTGGAAACTCCTATTGTCTGATGGCTTTGACCCCTGCATGCTTCATGCAAAGCCAACAGAATTTTTGCGAGATCTTTATAGACAGAGCCATTGCCGGTCTGGACTGGAGGAGACAGATAAGGAACAAACTGAAGGAAAAATTTCTTCAAAGACAGAGCCATGGAGGTTGAGGTCTGGAGTCAAGAGGTCTCGGGCTGGGAGAGCGGAGCAGCCCACATGCATGGAAAGGGTGAGTTTGCCCTGGAGGTCGAGGGCAGGCCTTCTGCCTCCATGCTCTGGAAGAGTTTTGCCATCTCAGGTCCCAAAGAGGTTGGAGCACATTCCCAGGGAATTGGGGAGAGCCTGGCTGCCACCACACTGTTCTGAAGGGGTTGAGCATGTGCCCCGGAGATGGAAGGGAATCCGGGAGCTGCCCCGATGTTTTAGGAGGGTGGAGCCGAGAAGGTGGTCTCCCCAATGTGTGGAAATGTTGGAGCACTCACCCAAGCATTTGGAGAAGAAACAGCTGCCAAAAAGGCCCTTGGGAAGGGTTAGGCTCCCGCTCTCTCAAGCCCCAAGGATGCAGAATTGTTCTGTAAATGACTCTCAGACTTTGAAATCTAATGGAGTTTGTCCTGCAGGTTTTAGGAACTGTTTTGCTCCTGTTAACCCTGTTTTCCTTACTGTTTCTCCTTATGGCAATGGAAATGTTTATCCTATGAATGTCCCTCCTTTGTATATTGGAAGCATATAACTTGTTCTAAGTCCACAGATCCAAGGCTAAAGGAGAATTGTGCCTTAGGACCCACCACGCCTAAATTGATTTTGATGGGATTTTGTACTTAACTTTTGTTACTGAAATGATTTGAGTTTTTGTGATATGAATGTATTTTGTATTTGGAAAGATAATGTCATTTTGGGTTCCAGGGGGTGGAATGTGCCGGTTTGAGTGTATTGTGTCCCCCAAATGTCATTGTCTTTGTAGTCTTGTGTGGGGCAGAGGTTTTGGTGTTGGTTAGATTTGCTTGGAGTGTGCCCCACCCAGCTGTGGGAGATAATTTTGATGAGATGTTCCCATGGAGGCGTGGTCCCACCCATTCGGGGTGGGCCTTGATTGGTGGAGCTATATAAATGAGCTGACTCAAAGAGAGAAAAGAGAGTGCAGCTGGGAGTGATGTTTTGAAGAGAAGCAAGCTTGCTAGAGAGGAACGTCCTGGGAGAAAGCCGTTTTGAGGCCGGAGCTTTGGAGCAGATGCCAGCTGCCTTCCAAGCTAGCAGAGGTTTTCTGGACGCCATTGGCCATCCTCCGGTGAAAGTACCCGATTGCTGAGGTGTTACCTTGGATGCTTTGTGGCCTTAAGACTGTAACTGTGTAGTGAAATAAACCCCCGTTTTATGAAAGCCTATCCATCTCTGGTGTTTTGCATTCTGCAGCATTAGCAAACTAGGACAATAATTTAGGTCTTATATTTAGGTCTTTAATCTATTTTAAGTTAATTTTTGTATATTGTGTGAGGTAAGAGTCCACCTTCCTTCTTTCGTATGTGGATATCCATTTGTCCCAGCACCATTTGTTGAAAAGACTATCTTTCCTCGTTGAATAGTCTTGGCATTCTTGTCAAAAATCAATTGACTGTAAATGTGAGAGTTTATTTCTGAATGCTTAATTCTATTCTATTGATCTATATGTCTGTATTTATGCCAGTACAACACCATGTTGATTACTGTTGCTTTGTAGTAAGTTTTGAAATCAGGAACTGTAAGTCCTCCTACTTTGTTCTTTTTCAAGAGTGATTTGGCTACTCTGGATCCCTTGAATTTCATATGAGTTTTAGGATCAACTTTTCAGTTTCTCCAAAGAAGTCAGCTGGTATTTCAATAGGGTTTGCATTGAACCTGAAAATTGGTTTGGGCAGTACTCTCATCCTAACAATTTTGAGGCTCTCAATTCATGAACACAATATGTCTTTCCATTTATTTAGGTCTTCTAAATTTCTTCCAACAATGTTTTATATTTTTCAGATAACTTCACACTTCTTTTGTTAAATTTATTCCTAGGTATTTTATTCTTTTTGATGCTGTTGTTAATGGAATCCTTTTCTTAATTTCATTTTCTGATTTTCTATTGTTGTGTGTGAAAAAACAATGGATTTTTTTGTATATTGAGATTGTATCCTGCAACTTTGCTGAACTCATTTATTAGTTTTAATAGTTTTTTAGTGGGTCCTATAGAACTTTTCATAGACAAGAGCATGTCTTCTGTAAATGGAGATATTTTTACTTCTTCCTTTCTAGTCTGGATAGTCTTTTTTTTCCCCCTTCATTTTCTTGCCTAATTGCCCTGGCTTGAACCTCCAGCACAGTGTTGAATAGAAGTGTTATGACTGGACATCCTCTTGGGAGGACCACATTCAGTCTTTCATCATTAAGTATCATGTGGGTTTTTCACAGAAGCCTTTAATCAGATTGAGGAAGTTCTCTTCTATTCCTAGTTTGTTGCATTTTGTTTTGTTTTGTTTTGTTTTGTTTTTACCATGAAGCGATGTTGAACTTTTGTCAAATGCTTTTTCTGTGTCTTATGAGATGATCATATGTTTTTTTTTGTCCTTTGTTCTATTAATATGGCATATTACATTAATCAATTTTTGAATATTAAATCAACCATGCACTCTTGATGGTATTCTATTTTCTGTTTGTTCTGTCTCTATTATGCTTCTAAAGGATAGAGACCATATTTATTGTGTTTGAATATCAGGATCTAATAGGCATCTAGAGTAAAGGTCATAAATTGGGGCCTGGCAGCCCAGTTCAGTCCATAGTCTAGACCTGTTTGGCCTGCACAATGTTGACAAAAATAATAATAATGACCATAAATCAATTAATTGCCAATATTTAAAAATAAAGACACATTACCTAAAAAGTTGGATTACTAACATTTCTTGAAAAAAACCCACGAGATTCTGTAATAGGTATTACAGTATCCATTGACTGATGCTGTGATGATGGTGACCTTTAGATGGGGCCTGTGCTGTTCAATGCATCATCCCCATTGCTCTCATTCAGCCTGCTTCATTTGCTTAATTACCTGCTCATGGACATTTGAGTATGATACCTTGATTTAGAATCTCAGGTCATGATCTTCTTTCAGGCTGAGGAAATGCAAACAGAAACTCAGGTTATTGTTCACAATATTAACTGAAGCATAACAGGACTACTTTATTAAATTATTTTGAACCCCAGACCTTTTAAATAATTTAGATAACCAAAGGCATTTGGACATTAAGCACCTTTTTTATTAGAGAAGCAGGAGGATTACAGAAAAATCATGCAGAAAACAGAATTTCCACATAACCGCTCCTCCCACCCCAACAGAGAGTTTTCTCTATTATTAACACTTAGTGTTAGTATGGTAGCTTTGTTACAATTGATGAAACAATATTATTATAATTAAACTATTAACTATAGTCCATAGTTTACATTATGTTGTACAGTGCTATGGTTTTTAATTTTTTTCAAATAATATATATACAACCTATAATTTCCCCCTTTAACCACAAATATATAATTCAGTACTGTAAATTATTTTCATAATGTTGTGCTACCATCACCACTATCCATTACCAACATTTTACTATCACCCAAACAGAAACTCTGACCAGTTAAACATTAACTCCCCATTCCCTAAACCCACCCACCTTGGCTCCTAGTAATCTGTATTCTAATTTCTGATTCTATGAATTTGCTTATTCTGATTATTTCATATCAGTGAGATCACAGGTATTTGTCCTTTTGTATCTGGCTTACATCATGCACAGTACTTTCATGCTGTAGCATGTATCAAAACTTCATTCCTTTTTATGGCTGAATAATTTTCCATTGTATGTATATACCACATTTTGTTTATCCCTTCATTTGTTGTTGGACACTTGGGTTGCTGCCATCTTTTGGCTATTTTGAGGATGCTGCTAGGATTCAGTGTACAAATATCAGTTCCAGTCCCTGCTTTTAATTCTTTTGGATATATACCTAGAAATGGGATTGCCAGGTCCTATGGTAATTCTATACTTAACTTTCTGAGGAATCACCAAACTATCTTCCACAGAGGCTGTACCATTTTAGATTCCCACCAACAATGAATGAGTGTTCCTATTTCTCTACATCTCTCCAATACTTGTTATACCATATTTGAATAGTATTCATTCTAGTGAGGGTATGAAATGGTATCTCATGGTTTTGATTTGCATTTCCCTAATGTCTAATGATATTGAGCATCTTTTCATGTGCCTGGTGGTCATTTGTATATCTACTTTGGAGAAATGTCTTTGCAACTCTTTGGCTCATTTTTAAATTAGGTTGTTTGTCTTTCTGTTGTTCAGTTGTAGGATTTCTTTATATATTTCAGATATTAAATCCTTATCAGGTATGTGGTTTCCAAATATTTTCTCCCATTCTGTAGGTTGTCTTTTACTTTCATGATGAAGTGCTGTGATGCACAAAAGCTTTTAGTTTTGATGAAGTCCCATTTTCTATTTTTTCTTTTATTGCTGGTGCTTTGGGTATAAAGTCTAAGAAACCATTGCTTAATACAAGGTACTAAAGATGCTACTCCATGTTTTCTTCTAGGAATTTTATGGTTTTGGTTCCTATATATACTAGTTTGATCCATTTTGAATTAATTTGTATATGTGGTATAAGGCAGGGGTTAACTTTCATTCTTTTTGCATATGGATGTCCAGTTTTCCAAGCACCATTTGTTGAAGAGGCTGTTCTTTCCCCAATGAGTGGACCTGGTACCCTTGTCAAAAAGCAATTGGTTAAAAAAAAAAAAAAAAAAAGCAATTGGTCATAGATGTGAAGATTTCTGAACTCAGTTCAACTCCATTGGTCTATATGTCTGTCCTTGTGCCAGTACCATGCTGTCTTGATTACTGTAGCTTTGTAATAAATTTTAAAATCAGGAAGTGTGAGTCCTCCCGCTTCATTGTTTTTCAAGATGGTTTTGACTCTTTGGGACTTTTCCATGTAAATTTGATGATTGGCTTTCCCATTTCTGCAAAGAAGGCTGTTAGAATTTTGATTGAGATTGCAATAAAAAATTGAGTAGAAATGACATCTTAACAATACTTGGTCTTCTATTTCATGAACTAGTTCATGGTTCATGAACTATGAACTTGAAATGTCCTTCCATTTATTTAGGTTTTCTTTGTTTTCTTTCAGCAAGGTTTTGTAGTTTTCTGTGTACAAATCCTTTACATCCTTGGTTAGATTTATTATTGGATATCTTATGCATTTAGTTGCTATTATAAATGGATTTTTTTTTCTTGATTTCCTCTTCAGATTGTCCCCTAGTATATGGAAACACCAATTTCTGCATGTTGATCTTGTTCCTCACCACTATGCCAAATTCATTTATTTATTTTTTAAATGTAATTTTATTGAGATACATTCACATAGTATACAATCCATCCAAAATATTCAATCATTGGCTCACAGTATCATCATATAGTTGTGCATTCATCACCACAATCAATTTTAGAACATATTCATTACTCAAAAAAAAAAAAGAAAAAAGAAAAAGTAAAAAGAAAACACAAAACATCCCATAACCTTTATCCTCCCCTATTATTTGACTCTAGTATTAATGTGGTAAATTTGTTACTGTTGATGTAAAAATATTAATATATTACTAACTCTAGTCCATAGTTTGCAATAGGTACATTTTTCCCATATATCACTTTATTATTAACTCCTTGTAATAGTGTTGTACATTTGTTCTCATTTCATGAAAGAACTTTTTATATTTGTATTGTTAATCACAGTCATCATCCACCAAAAGATTCACTGTATTATACATTCCCATGTTTTCACATCTAGCTTTCCTCTGGTGACATACATGACTTTAAACTTACCCTTTCAACCATATCCAAATTTGTGTATTAGCTCTAGGAGCTTTGTTGTGGATTTTTCGGGATTTTCTGTAAATAGGATCATGTCATTTGCAAATAGGGAAAGTTTTACTTTTTCCTTTCCAATTTGAATGCATTTTATTTCTTTTTCTTGCCTGATTGCTCTTGCTAGAGCTTCCAGTTACATAATAGTGGTGACAGTGGGCATCTTTGTCTTGTTCCTGATCTTAGATGGAAAGCTCTCAGTCTTTCGCCATTGAGTATGATGTTAACAGTGGGTTTTTCATATATGCCCTTTATCATGTTGAGGAAGTTTCCTTCTATTTCTAATTTTATAAGTTTTTCTTTAATCAAAAAACAGTGCTGGATTTTGTCAAATGCCTTTTCTGCATCAATGGAGATGATCACGTGGTTTTTTTCCCTTTGTTTTGTTAATGTGGTGCATTACTTTAATTTATTTTCTTATGTTAAACTATGCTTGCATTTCTGGGATAAATCCCACTTGATCATGGTGTATAATTCTTTTCATGTATTGTGGGATTTGGTTTGCTAGTATTTTGTTGAGGATTTTTGCATCTGTATTCATAACAGATATTGGTCTGTAATTTTTTTCCTGTGGTCTCATTATCCAGCTTTGATTTCAGGGTGATGTTGGCCTCATAAAATGTGTTAGGGAGTATTCTCTCCTCTTCAATTTATTGGAAGAGTTTGAGCAGGATTGGTGTTAACTTCTTGGAATGTTTGGAAAAATACCCCCGTGAAGCCATCTGGTCCTGGGCTTTTCTTTATTGGGAGGTTTTTGATTACTGCTTCAATGTCTTTATGTGTTATTGCTTTGTTGAGATCTATTTCTTCTCAAGTCAGTGTAGAAAGTTTGTGTGTTTCCAGGAATTGGACATCAAAGATTTTTAATCTCAAGGACTTTTTTTTCATTAATGTTTTAACTTTGTCATTTTAAACTTATCATATATTCAGATCTTACAGCTATGACATAATAATGGTCTTTACTCCAATAAATAAATATAATTTTTAAAAATCCTATTCCATCTGTTATGAAAGATATTAGTCATAATCTACATAAAAAATCAACCATAGCTAAAAAACTTGCATAGACTATAAGTAGTTTTAGATAAAAATCTGATTGTAGAATCACACATGTTTGGTAACATTAATAACCAAAAAATAATTGACCCTGAAAAATTCCTTTTTGACCAAAATTTTATAGAAAAATTACTTCTTTTTGAAAAAGCTTGAATTATATAATTTGACTTCTAAATAATGACCAGTAAATAAAATTTACAAGAGCAGATAGAATTTGATATAGATTAAAAATTGGTCAATAAAATCTTCAATAAGAGTTACCAAGAAAACAATTAATTTTGATAAAAGTAATTGAAATAAAATTAAAATCAACATAGAAAATATTTAAAGTAATTTAATTGTACTTACATAGAAAATTGATCAAGGAGTTGTAGTTTTCTCCAGAAAATGCTTTCTGAATATATTTTTGAAATTAATTTTTGTTCATATAACTCATATGTCATTTTTTTGCAAAACAATGTTGGCCAGGATCAAAATGCCCAACAGGTCAAAATCATGGGAATCCAAACTACAAGATCAAAACAGTTTGCCATTTAAGGGCTCTCTCAATAATGGTATCTGATTTACTGAAGCCAGGTGAGTGGGTGTAATGTTACCAAAAGTAATTTCATAAAATGGAAATCATGTAGAAATTGCTCAATCTCTTGGAAATAGCAGACAGATAAAAATAAAGAGATGTTTATAAAGTCATAGAATGCTTGTATGTCAGAAGTATTTATTTGAGAGTACTGACAAGCCCATTTCCTCTTTCTTCCAATAAGAACACGAATCAGGGTCCTCAGGTCTGGAAGATGGAAAACATTCAAGTCAACAAAATGTCCATTGCATGGCAGCTACCACAATATGCCCTGGTAACAGCTGGGGAGGTCATGTTCTCTGTCACAGGACTTGAGTTTTCTTATTCTCAGGTAGGTTTCTGCAAGTGGAAGGTGGAGGTGGAAACATTGCTTAGAGGGAGCGAGTTTTAATTCTGGCCCTGCTTTAAATAGATATGTTACCTGGCCTAGACTTCCATCTCTTATGGCCTTGAGTTCCTTATTTATGACTCTGAACAGAGAGCCATCTTGAGTCCAGGGATCATGGTAGTGCAGCATAGGAGCCTATGCTGCTTGGGCTTGAGGTAAGAATACGTAAAATTATGATTTACAGCTATAGATTTCAAGCCCATGTTCAACTTTTGTCTGTACAACCTACTGTGTAACCCTGAGCAAATGAATTAACTTCTCTGTAACACTATTTTTCTTTATGTATAAAATAAGAATACTAGTAGGACTTATCTTTTAGGGTTGTTTTGAAGATTATATTAAAATATTAAATTAAGAACTCAATTTTATCCTTATTGTTAGCATTATCACCATCTCCTGAATCAATGCAATAGCTAAATTTAGTGGGGGAAGTTGAAGTCTAGAAGCTATTGTGGGAGAAGTTTCCTGGATGCCCTGGAGTATGGGATGATTTGTTTACTCACAAAGGGGAGTTTGTTACTCACAAAGTTTTATCCTTTCTAGGCTCCCTCTAGCATGAAATCTGTACTCCAAGCAGCCTGGTTGTTGACAGTTGCAGTTGGGAATATCATCGTGCTTGTTGTAGCACAGTTCAGTGGCCTGGTACAGGTATGGATCTGGGGAGAAGGAGCTCATGTGTAACCTAGGTTTTCCCTCCAATTTCCTCTTTTCTCTCGTCCCTCCTCTGCCTCCCACATCTCCCATTTAGTGCTGTGCCATGAGGTAGGTTAAATATATGCGCACTTTGCCGGGAAAATGGACATATGTAGGTGGCAATAATAGCTACCATAGACCAAGAGAATAAGCCAGTGAACTCAGTTTTCTTCCCAGAAAATCTCTGCTTAAACTGATAATCCCGGTTCAATCTGCTCCCAAATCCTCATCATGTGAAGATCCCTTTAGTATCCAGGTCTCTCCATAGCCTTCTCTTCTATTTATTTCTCCCTGCAGTGGGTCGAATTCATTTTGTTTTCCTGCCTCCTGCTGGTGGTGTGCCTGATCTTCTCCATCATGGGCTACTACTATATTCCTGTAAAGCCAGAGGATATTCAGGAACCAGCAGATGAGGATATTCTCCATATCCAGCAGAGCATGATCAGCCTGGAGACCAAGACAAAACTCTGATTGCTCCCTGAACTCTGCCTCACCCTACGTCCTGGCCCTGGCCTCAACCATCACCCATCTTCAAGCATTTCTTTTTTCTCTAATTGGGTTAGGTGAGAGAGGTAGCACCATATCTGAGCTCATCTCCTCTACCTATCTCCCATGATAGAAGCAGTTCTAGAACTGGGTTTTCTAGTACATCTTTGAGCAAGGCCCCTGAGACTCTATGTCTTTCCATCCATCAGCGAGCTCAGTAAACCTTAGGCAGTTGTTGTGGAAGCTGGCCTCTTGTGTCCAAATGGCCATGAAAAACACAAATGTATAATTGAGACAACCTCTGCGGGTGTGTGAAGTTATGTAGGAATTTTTTTATGGGTACCTGCCATTTAGTACTGATGTCCCCATTTAATGAGGTGCTGAGTCAGGGGCAAAATTGCAGAAATGGTATTACAAGAGTCTCAGTAAGCAGAACTCTTCACAAGGACCCCAAGAATTGGTATGTCTGGTGTTATCTGGTCCAGGGACTGTCAATCAGCTAGCCAGGCTTGATAAGACTGTAGTAAATTTTCAGTACAGATGATAGGAGACATTAATGCCATTTTGTTAGCAAATAGGAGAGACTGTATCTTTCTGATAATTACGGTATCTTATCTACTCGCCCAAACACCCCTTCCTGCTGATAGATTTGGAAACCAAATTAAAGATAGCAAATGTTGGTTAACATGGTTCTGGAGACAGGAACAGGTATAAATTGGAGAAATCCTGATGAGCCATTCTTTTACAGTGCACATTCCTTTTAGGGACCACAATATTTCCCAGATCTACCTGTGGACAGTTGTATAGACATTAATTGTAATATTGCAACCATGCCTTTTCAATGTTGCTGGCCCACCTTTTTATTATTATTGCATCATGCCTTGCTATTGCAAAAATTCTTCACTATATTTTTTTAATCCAACTTCCTTTTTTAAAAATTATTTCCTTTTGCCTCAATCAAAGGATTGGCTCTGTTCTGATAATGTTTCCTTTTTCACATTTCCCATAATTTTTAAGTGACATTTCTTCTTTCAGACCTTGAAATTCCCTGTTTATTCAGCAAGGTTATATTAATGCTCTAGGTTTAGGTTCTAAAATGGCAGTGCTCAATAGAGCAGCCTGATCCAGCATGATCAAAATCTGTGGGAGTGGGGAGGTAGTAAAGGATGAAGTATTCTTTGTTTGTTTGTGAAAGGGTTGAGAAACACTACTTTGCTGGCAATGAATGAATCAAGGGACAGACATGGGAATATCATTACTGTTCGCTATGTTGCTGAGGAAAAAATGTTTCGAACTACTAGAGATCCTCATTTCCATTGGTTTTGCTCCAATATTCTAATCTAGAATAGTGTTGCGTCTCACATTGTAAGTGTAACAAGAGAATTTGTTCCAGTTTCCCAAGCCTTACTATTTTAGTTTTAGTGGCCATGGTTTCAGAAGTACAGAAGTGGCCCCAACACTACCTAGTTTCTGTAGATACTGATGTGAATCCGACCATACTCTTTCAAGACAGCCTGTTCATTTTTGAGCAGCATTAAGCCAAACTGTTCTGTGAAATATTGTTTGAAGAGATGTTAACAATGCTTTGTAAATAAAACTTTCTATGGACAAAAGAGTTTGGGGAATGAGGCATACTATATCCTCCTCTTTATATTTGCTTATTAAAGGCTCTGAGAAATCCTGCAGTAAAGACACAAGACACTTTGTTTAGCCTCACATGGTACAGTGTTCTGCAGAATGTTTTGAGAAAAACTGTTAAGCAGTTCTTTTTTATGCTGAACTAGAAAGCTTCTCTGAAACCTGCCACCATTGGTTCTTTCCTCCAATTCTTATAACAAGAATTAGCTTCATCACCCTCTCTACCATGTAGGCAGACTGTTGGTTACATGGGGAGAGCTTTCATATCTCCTCCCCAGTCAGCAAGTATTCAGCAAGCTAAAGATTCTCAGTTCCTTTAATGGTTTCTCACAAGGCACAGTTCAGTCCTTTCACCATCCTGGTTTCCTTCTTCTGAAAAATATTATTTGCCTAAAATGCAGCAGTGGATCAGAATCCCTCTTAATATGTTATACCTGGAGCCAAATGCAACATTCCAGAAGTTGTCTGACCAGCTGAACTAGGACCTGCCTTTCTCCAAACAATGTACTTCTGTTAATGCAGCCAAAGTTAATGTTAAATGATCTTGACAACTACATCACAATGTAAGCTTATATTCTGACCATGTGGTTGGTTAAAATCTCAGAGTTTTTAAAGAGAGCTATTGTTTATCCAAATGCTTCTTTGAGTTCCAGTATGTGCCATTCATTAAGATATGTGTTGGAAAAACAGATGAATAATCTGCTATAACTGTCCTCAAGCTTACCTCACTTATCTTGACTAGCTGTCAAGATCCTGGAGAAAGCAAAAACCTTGAGGAGATAATGGTATATTGAAGAACAGCAAGGACAGTATGACAGGAGCAGAGTAAGTAAGGGGTAAAGAGGTAGAAGATGTAGTCAGAGGAAGCTAGGGACCAAATCATGAGGGATGGTGGGGTACTTTTGAACATGTTAAGACATTTTGATGTTACTCTGTGAGAAGTGAAACCATTGGAGGTTTAGAACATGGGGGGTGACATGACATAATCTGATTCACTATTTAAGATCACTCTGACTGCCAAGTGGAGAACTGTCTGTATGGAAGCAGGAGTTCGTATAGGAAGCTTTTGCACTAGTCCAGGCAACAGATGTTGCTAGGTGGTAGCACTGAAGGTAGGAAGAAATGGTTTGACATAGAATTTAATTTTAAGGTAGAACTGATATGATTTGAGTATGGTTTGGACATACAGTTTGAAAGAAGAAAATCAATACTGACTATGAGATTTGGAGTCTAAGTAATGAGGATGAATGATGGTACAAGTTTCTGGGAATTGAAAAGACTGGGGGAAGAACAGTTTTGGGGTGTATAGAAAAGAGGTTTGTTTGGATCGTGTTGAGCTTGAGTTGCCAATTAGTATCCAATAAAAGACATTGAGCTGGCAATTTCATACATGAGTATGAAGTTCAGGAAAGAGGTTAGAAATGGAGATATAAACTTGAGAGTCATCAGCATATAAATAGTATTTAAAGCCATGAAACTGGATGAGATTTCCTAAGAAATTAATGTATATAGAGAAGACGTTCAAGGACTGAATCTGGGGTCCAGTAAAGGTACTGAGAATGGTTGACCGATGAAGCAAGAGGAAAACCAGGAGAATGCATTTTTAAAGGTATGAAATTTTCTTTATTATAATTAGATTAAAACAAAATGAAAAAAAAATAATAGACTGATCTAATAGAAGTACTTGTTCCTCTTAGCACACCCAGCTTCTTGTAATTTCTACATAACTTTACTGAATCCTTTTGCATTCATAATTTAATTCAATGTAACATACCTTTTTTTTCTTCTATTATTTTTTCAACATGCAAGGTGTGGTGTCAGGAGCCATGAGAAAAACAAATGGGTATAAATGAAAAAAAGAGTCCCTGTTCTCAGGAGTTTCTAGTCTTCATAAAGAAGAGAAGGATGTACATGATATAAATATCATCTAAATAAACAGTAGTGTAATAATTTTCATTTTTTAGTGTCTTATTTTCACTTGCACTATCTCAATAATATTTACTGAACTTAGACTGTGACCTATACCAAGGAAATTAACAAACGTTAGGGAAGTTTCTTAGAAAGGAGAAATTACTTCTGGTTATGGGAATTAGGGAAGGATTCAAGGAGTAGGTATGGAATAGATAGCCTTTTAGGCTGGACCTTAAAGGTGAAAAGAGTTTAGATATGGAGGCAAGGGCCAAAGGAGCATTCCAGGTAGAGTTCATCATAAGCAAGGGTGAAATCAAAACAGTATGTTCAGACAATTCTGACCCATTCCTCAATCACCAACCTCTGCGGCTTCTCATCCCAATTAGAATAAAATCCAAGCTCTTTACCTGCAGGATCCAGCCTTCTCCTAACTCTCCAACCTCATCTTTACCATTCGCTGCTCCCTTAACCTCTAAGATACAACTACAGCCTTTTTTTTTTTTTTTCCCAAACATGCCATAATGGAGGTTTGTACTGCTAGAGATTCTCTCCCCCTACCCAATCTTCTTGGTTGGTTCTTCTTGTCACTCTTTCTTGGGTTAATATATCACTCCTCATCACCCAATTTGAAATAGCCATCTAGCAAAGCATGTATAAATATCTGATATTTTCTTGTCTGTTTCTTTCTTGTCTCTCTCCCACCATGTAAATGTCAACAATAGCAGGAACCTTGTCTGTCTTGTTCACTACTGTATTCCCAGGGCCTAGTATGTTGCCTACGTGTTAAACATTTGTTGAAATGAATGAGGGAACAAATATCAACAGAATGCAGTTCAGCTGTAATGTCTTGTATTCATTTTTTACATATTTATGTTTAAGATCATGAACTTAATAGTTATTGAGGAGATACAGTTCTACACTAAGACAGGAAACTTTCATATCCAGTGTTTAGCTGAATGTCATACAGACTGGTATTATATGAATGTTTTGTGTTGCTTCTGCTTATGTGTGAATAGAAAATACCTTCACCCTTATTTGAAATAGGTTGGGAGTAAGCCATACTTTCAGGCTGAAATTCCACAATGTCATTGAAGCGTTTCCCTGGCAGTAAGAGCCATTTAGTGCTCTAACCATTTAAGGCTTATCTCCTCAGGGAAAGTTAGAGAGAAGCCAATGTTCAGTCTCTACGTATGCCAGGGACTGAGGATGCAACCTTTTCAAGTTAGTTGCTAAGAGGTATTTCAAGCCCTAGGACCTGTCTTTTCTGGGATAATAACCAGAGGTAAGGAGGCTTAATGTCTAGCTCACTAAGAAGAATTTCTGAGGACAGATGGGTAATAGAGTCAGTTCAATCAACTAATATTTATTGAGCATTTACTATGCTTCAATGTGCTATATACTATATAGACACAAAAATCAGTGAAACACAGTTCTTCTCATTAATGAACTCATAACATTTTTCAGTTTTCAGAATGTTTCTTCACAAACCTTACATCTTGCTAACTGTAGCATCTGACTTTCTATCTTATTCTGCTCTATCTTTTCTATCTTCTCTTCTTTTTGCAATCCTCCACATCCATAGACATAAACCAGTAACACCCAGGGCTCATAATTCTTTGACTCCTTTTTAAACCTGCTGACCTCCTTTTAACCTAAAGTAATTCAGTCATCTTCAGACTATACTATATCTCAAACTTAAAAATCACTTGGAAAACACTACCTCTGATATCTCCATTTTGGAAATATTCTCTGAACATAATATGTCCTTTTACACTCCCAGATAGAAAAAGACTGAGAGAATTTGTCACTAGTATACCTACCCTACAAAAAATTCTAAGGGAATTTCTTCAGGCTCTTCAGGCTGAAAATGAATTGCACTACATGATAATGTGAATCCATATGAAAAAATAAAGAGCATCAATAAAGACAATTACATAGGTAAAGCACAAATACATAGTATAGTATACATATATATTTTCTTCTAATATTCTCTAAACATATTTAAAAGACAACTGCATAAAACAATAATCCCCAAACTTTAGTGTTAGGATTATAACATATAAAGATGTAATTAGTATAATAATAATAATACAAAGGAGAGGAGAGAGAAGGAAGCAATATTGGAGCAAGGTTTCTATACACTATTGAAATAGGCTAGTGTTAACAAAATTAAGTTAACATGCATATTGTAGTCTTCAAAGCAACTACTAAGAAAATTATTGCAAAAAGTTAGTTAAAACACCAACAAAGAAAGGGAAGGGAGAAAAGACAGAGTAGGAAGAAATATAAGTAGTAGTAGTAATTGCCATTAGTTGAGCACTCAGTTCCAGGCTTGTGCTAAGCATGTTACAATAATCTTTTTCAGTCCTAGGGACTATACCACCATATATGCTCTTATATATGTTGAATTTACCCTATTCTGGTTGATAAATAGTCATTATCTCAAGCCTGTATGTGCTTCCTTACTACCCTGGCATCCCTGGCTCCTCACCCAGGTATATCCTGGGCTTCCCTAAAAATAGCAACTTAATGGTCCAAGCAAGGGGCCTCCAAGGACCTTGTTGGAGCACCATGGCTGGTGTTTGTTCTGACTGATCATTTCTGAGCCCTTTTTAATTATCAAATATTTAGCATTCCACCCTTTTCAATCCTCCCAGCAATGCTGTGGGGAAGGTAGTTTTATTCTTACATTTAGATGTGTTTCTTGAATCCTGGTCTGTGTGAATTCCAAATCCATGTTCTTCATTACTATACATAGGTAACTAAGTAAGCACATGTCTAGTTACAACTGCCCACATTTCTAATGGATGCTTGGTCCTATAGAACTAGATTCTAGTGACCTTAAAAGCCTTGGTCCTGCAGCTGGGTCATAATTCTCTTGACATGAGAGCTAATCCTAAACATTAAGAGATCATTCCATTGAAGTTTGATCAGCTGACACCCATTTCCTAATTTTAAGGACATGAATACTCTGTTAGAATTTTAAAAATCAACAATTATTATATATTCTGAAAAAGGCAAATCACTGTGTGTGTCTGTGTGTGTGCTTATCAACTTCTAAAAAAGCTATACAAAGATATGCTTTCAAAAATACTACCAAGAAATCACAATGGGATTCTAAAAAATGTTAAGTAACCACAGTAAGACAGAAAAAAAGAAAAGATAGCAAAAAAGAAAGAGAGAATAGAGAGAAAACAAAATATAAAATGGCAGACATAAGCCCTAATGTATTAATAATTATATTATATGTGAAAGGGCTAAACACACCAATTAAAAGACAGAGAATGGCAGAATGGATTAAAAATCATAAGTCAACTATATGCTGTCTGCAAGAAATTCATGACAAATATAATGATGCAGGCAGACTGAAAGTAAGAGGATGGAAAAAGATTTATCATGCAAACATGAATAAAAAGAAGGTAGGAGTGGCTATATTGATACTGGATAAAGAATTAGTAGCAAAGAAAACTACCAGATACAGAGAGGGACATTGCTTAATGATGACATAGTCAATTCAACAAGAAAACACAGCAGTCCTAGATGTGTATGTGCCAAACAACAGAGATGCAAAATTTGTGAAACAAACTGATAACATTGAAAGGAGAAATAGATGTAATTTATAATTATACCTGAAGAGATCAACATCTCTCAGCACACAGAAAATCAATAAGATTAATGGGTTGAATGGTGACTGCCAAAAAGATACATCCAGGTTCAAATCCTTGGAAACTGAATGTTACCTTATTTAGAAAAAAAAGGGTCTTTGTAAATGTAATTAAGCTAATCCAGGAAATCATCTTGAATTACCTGGGTGGGTCCTAAATCTAATGGCAAGTGTCCTTATAGGAGGAAGAGAAGGAGAAGACACTGAGATGAGAAGATGATGTGAAGATGGAGGCAGAGATTGATGTGATGTAGGCACAAGCCAAGGAAGCCAAGGATTGTCTGGAACCACCAACAGGAAAGGGGCTAGAGGCTCCAGAGGGAGAACAGCCCTGCTGGATTTCAACTTCTAGCCTCCACACCTATGAGAGAATAAATTTCTGTTGATTTAAGCTACCTAGCTTGTGGTAATGCATTATGGCAGCCTTAGGAAACTAACACAGCAAGGATACAGAACTCAACAAAGACTTCAGCCGACATGAACTGTCATTTATAGAACATTCCACCCAACAACAGCCAAGTGCAAATTCTTTTTCATGTGCCTACACACATATACCAAGATGTACAACATCATGAGATAGAACAAACCTTAACATGTTTAAAAGAATTTAAGTCATCCAGAGAGTGTTCTGTGGCCACAGTGAAATCAAACTAGGAATCAATTTTTAAAAAAAGATAACATGAAACTGTTTAGTTATTTGCATCCTCTCTCTGTTTCTTTGTCAGTCTAGCTAAATGTTTGTCATTTTTTTGATCTTTTCAAAGAACCAACTTTTGGTTTTGATGATTCTTTCTATTGTATTTTTATTCTCTATTTCATTTATCTCCACTAATTTTTGTTATTTCCTTCTTTCTGCTCACTTTGGGTTTAATTTGTTCTTCTCTTTCTAGATCCTCCAGTTGTGAGGTTAAGTCTCTTATTTGAGATCTTTCTTCTTTTTTAATGTAAGCATTTAGAGCTATAACTTCCCTGATCAGCACTGCCTCTGCTGCATTCCATAAGTTTGGCATTATGTGCTTTTGTTTTCATTCACCTCAAAATATTTGTGAATTTCCCCTCTGATTTCTTCCTTGACCTAATGTTTTTTAAGAGTGTATGTTTAATTTCCACATATTTGTGAATTTTCCTGTTCTCCCTCTGTTATTGATTTCTAGCTTCCTTCCATTGTATTGGAGAAGATACACTGTATAATTTCAGTATTTTAAAATACATTGAGACTTGTTTCATGGCCTAACATATGGTCTATCCTGGAGAATGACCCATCTACACTAGAGAAGAAGGTGTATGCTACTGTTGTTGGTTGAAGTGTTTTATATATGGCTGTTAGGTTGAGTTAGTTTATAGCATTATTCAAGTCTTCTATTTCTTTATTGATCTTCTGTCTAAACATTATTTCCATTATTGAAAATGGTGTAGTGAAGTCTCCTACTATTAATGTAGAGCTGTCTTTTTCTCCCTTAAACTCTGTCAATATGTGCTTCATATGTTTTGGAGCTCTACCATTAGGTGCAAATATATTTATAATTGTTATGTCATCTTGTTGAATTGACTCCTTTATCAGTCTATAGTGATCTTCTTTTTCCTTCATAAGTTTTTGATTTAAATTCTATTTTTTCTGCTATTGGTATAGCTACCTTAGTTCTCTTTTGCTTACTATTTGCATGGTAGAATTTTTTGCATCCTTTCACTTTCAACCTACTTCTGTCTTTAAATTTAGGTGATTCCTGTAAACAACATAGAGTTAGATCATGCTTTTTAAAATCCATTCTGCCAGTCTCTGCCTTTTGGCTGTAGAGTTTAATCCATTTAGATTTAAAGTAACTACAAATAATGCAGGAATATCTTCTACCATTTTGCCATATGGTTTTTGTAAGTCTTATGCCTTTTTTGTCCCTCAGTTCTTCCTTTAATGCTTACTTTCATATTTATTTTTTTATTTGTAGTGTACCATTTTTACTCTCATTTCTTTCTGTATATATTTTTATACATTTTCTTTGTGATTGCCATGGAGTTTAAAGTTAATATCCTAAATCTGTAGCAATCAGATTTGATTTGATACTAACTAAATTCCAATAGCTACACATACACTTTCCTATAATCTCTATCCCCCACCTTTTTCTTGTACATTATACATTGTATTCCCAAGCAATAGATTTATCATAACTCTTTAGGCATTTACATTTTAGAACCTCTAAAAAGTAAAAAGTAGAGTTACATACCAAAAATACAATGGAATAGTACTGGTATTTATAATTATCCATATGGTTACCTTACTGGAAGTCTTTATTTCTTTGTGCCACTTCAATCCACTATCTAGTGTCCTTTCTTTTTAGTCTGAAAAACTCCCATTAGTTTTGCTTGTAGGGCAAGTCTAGGGGTGATGAACTCCCTCAGCTTCTGTTTATCTTTGATTTTCTTAATCTTTCCCTCATTTTTGAAGTACAAACTTGCTGGATATAAGATGACGTTTGTTTTCTTTTAGCACTTTAATTATTTTATCCCATTTCCTTCTTGCCTCCATGATTTCTGTTGAGCAATCAGCACACAATCTCATTGGGATTCCCTTGTACACAACATGTTGCTTTTATCTTGCAGCTTTCAGAACTCTCTCCTTGTCTTTGGCATTTGACAGTTTGACTATTATGTGTCTGGGTGTGGTTCTTTTCATATTTATCCTTTGGGGTTCATTGAGATTCTTTAATGTGCACATTCATGTCTTTCATAAATTTGGGTAGTTTTCTAACATTATTAATTTGGATATTCCTGCTGTCCTTTTCTCTCTTTCTTCTCTTCTGGCACTCCCATACTGTGTAAATTGGTAAGCTTGATGGCATCTCACAGTTCTGTTAGTCTCTGTTCACTTTTTTTTCATTACTTTTTCTTTTTGTGCCTCAGCATGAATCATTTCAATTGTCTTGCCTTTGAGTTCCATTTTTTCTTCTGCCAGTTCCAATGTGTTGTTGAAATCCTCTAGGGAGCTCGGCGGGGCAAGATGGCGGACTGGTGAGCTGTATGTTTTAGTTACTCCTCCAGGAAAGTAGGTAGAAAGCCAGGAACTGCGTGGACTGGACACCACAGAGCAATCTGACTTTGGGCATACTTCATACAACACTCATGAAAACGTGGAACTGCTGAGATCAGCGAAATCTGTAAGTTTTTGTGGCCAGGGGACCCGCACCCCTCCCTGCCAGGCTCAGTCCCGTGGGAGGAGGGGCTGTCAGCTCCGGGAAGGAGAAGGGAGAACTGCAGTGGCAGCTCTTATTGGAAACTCATTCTACTGATCCAAACTCCAACCATAGATAGACTGAGACCAGACACCAGAGAATCTGAGAGCAGCCAGCCCAGCAGAGAGGAGACAGGCATAGAAAAAAACAACACGAAAAACTCCAAAATAAAAGCGGAGGATTTTTGGAGTTCTGGTGAACATAGAAAGGGGAAGGGCAGAGCTCAGGCCCTGAGGCTCATATGCAAATCCCGAAGAAAAGCTGATCTCTCTGCCCTGTGGACCTTTCCTTAATGGCCCTAATTGCTTTGTCTCTTAGCATTTCAATAGCCCATTAGATCTCTGAGGAGAGCCCTTTTTTTTTAATCCTTTTTTCTTTTTCTAAAACAATTACTCTAAGAAGCCCAATACAGAAAGCTTCAAAGACTTGCAACTTGGGCAGGTCAAGACAAGAGCAGAACTAAGAGAGCTCTGAGACAAAAGGCAATAATCCAGTGGCTGAGAAAATTCACTAAACACCACAACTTCCCAAGAAAAGGGGGGTGTCCGCTCACAGCCATCATCCTGGTGGACAGGAAACACTCCTGCCCATAGCCAGCCCCATAGCCCAGAGCTACCCCAGACAACCCAGTGTGACGGAAGCGCTTCAAATAAAAGGCACACACCACAAAACTGGGCATGGACATTAGCCTTCCCTGCAACCTCAGCTGATTGTCCCAGAGATGGGAAGGTGGAGCAGTGTGAATTAACAAAGCCCCATTCAGTCATCATTTCAGCAGACTGGGAGCCTCCCTACACAGCCCAGCAGCCCAGAACCGCCCTGGGGGGACGGCACTCACCTGTGACATAGCACAGTCATCCCTCAACAGAGGACCCGGGGTGCACAGCCTGGAAGAGGGGCCCACTTGCAAGTCTCAGGAGTCATACGCCAATACCAAGGACTTGTGGGTCAGTGGCAGAGACAAACTGTGGCAGGACTGAACTGAAGGATTAGACTATTGCAGCAGCTTTAAAACTCTAGGATCACCAGGGAGATTTGATTGTTAGAGCCACCCCCCCTCCCTGACTGCCCAGAAACACGCCCCATATACAGGGCGGGCAACACCAACTACACACGCAAGCTTGGTACACCAATTGGACCCCACAAGACTCACTCCCCCACTCACCACAAAGGCACAGCAGGGGAGAACTGGCTTGTGGAGAACAGGTGGCTCGTGGACGCCACCTGCTGGTTAGTTAGAGAAAGTGTACTCCACAAAGCTGTAGAGCTGATAAATTAGAGACAAGGACTTCAATTGGTCTACAAATCCTAAAAGAACCCTATCAAGTTCAGCAAATGCCAAGAGGCCAAAAACAACAGAAAATTATAAAGCATATGAAAAAACCAGATGATATGGATAACCCAAGCCCAAGCACCCAAATCAAAATACCAGAAGAGACACAGCACCTAGAGCACCTACTCAAAGAACTAAAGATGAACAATGAGACCATAGTACGGGAAACAAAGGATATCAAGAAGACCCTAGAACAGCATAAAGAAGACATTGCAAGACTAAATAAAAAAATGGATGATCTTATGGAAATTAAAGAAACTGTTGACCAAATTAAAAACATTCTGGACACTCATAGTACAAGACTAGAGGAAGTTGAACAACGAATCAGTGACCTGGAAGATGACAGAATGGAAAATGAAAGCATAAAAGAAAGAATGGGGAAAAAAAATTGAAAAAATCGAAATGGACCTCAGGGATATGATAGATAATATGAAACGTCCGAATATAAGACTCATTGGTGTTCCAGAAGGGGAAGAAAAGGGTAAAGGTCTAGGAAGAGTATTCAAAGAAATTGTTGGGGAAAACTTCCCAAATCTTCTAAACAACATAAATACACAAATCATAAATGCTCAGCGAACTCCAAATAGAATAAATCCAAATAAACCCACTCTGAGACAGATTCTGATCACACTGTCAAACACGGAAGAGAAGGAGCAAGCTCTGAAAGCAGCAAGAGAAAAGCAATTCACCACATACAAAGGAAACAGCATAAGACTAAGTAGTGACTACTCAGCAGCCACCATGGAGGCAAGAAGGCAGTGGCACGATATATTTAAAATTCTGAGTGAGAAAAATTTCCAGCCAAGAATACTTTATCCAGCAAAGCTCTCCTTCAAATTTGAGGGAGAGCTTAAATTTTTCACAGACAAACAAATGCTGAGAGAATTTGCTAACAAGAGACCTGCCCTACTGGAGATACTAAAGGGAGCCCTACAGACAGAGAAACAAAGAAAGGACACAGAGACTTGGAGAAAGGTTCAGTACTAAAGAGATTCGGTATGGGTACAATAAAGGATATTAATAGAGAGAGGGGAAAAGTATGACAAACATAAACCAAAGGATAAGATGGCTGATTCAAGAAATGCCTTCACGGTTATAACGTTGAATGTAAATGGATTAAACTCCCCAATTAAAAGATATAGATTCGCAGAATGGATCAAAAAAAATGAACCATCAATATGTTGCATACAAGAGACTCATCTTAGACACAGGGACACAAAGAAATTGAAAGTGAAAGGATGGAAAAAAATATTTCATGCAAGCTACAGCCAAAAGAAAGCAGGTGTAGCAATATTAATCTCAGATAAAATAGACTTTAAATGCAGGGATGTTTTGAGAGACAAAGAAGGCCACTACATACTAATAAAAGGGCCAATTCAACAAGAAGAAATAACAATCGTAAATGTCTATGCACCCAATCAAGGTGCCACAAAATACATGAGAGAAACACTGTCAAAACTAAAGGAAGCAATGGATGTTTCCACAATAATTGTGGGAGACTTCAACACATCACTCTCTCCTATAGATAGATCAACCAGACAGAAGACCAATAAGGAAATTGAAAACCTAAACAATCTGATAAATGAATTAGATTTAACAGACATATACAGGACATTACATCCCAAATCACCAGGATACGCATACTTTTCTAGTGCTCATGGAACTTTCTCCAGAATAGATCATATGCTGGGACATAAAACAAGCCTCAATAAATTTAAAAAGACTGAAATTATTCAAAGCACATTCTCTGACCACAATGGAATACAATTAGAAGTCAATAACCATCAGAGACTTAGAAAATTCACAAATACCTGGAGGTTAAACAACACACTCCTAAACAATCAGTGGGTTAACGAAGAAATAGCAAGAGAAATTGCTAAATATATAGAGACGAATGAAAATGAGAACACAACATACCAAAACCTATGGGATGCAGCAAAAGCAGTGCTGAGGGGGAAATTTATAGCACTAAACACATATATTGAAATCCTCTAGGGAATTTTTCATTTCACTTATTGTGGTCTTCAACTCCAGTATTTGTGTACTTAAAAAATTTCTGTCTCTTCACTGAGATTCTCATGTTATTCATGATATCCTTTAGTCATTTCTCTGTGATTTCATTTATCTCTTTGAGCAATTTTTAAAGACTTGAGTATGTCCAAGTCTAGTTCCTCTTCACTGGTGGTTTCTGGATTTTTATCTTGTTCCTTTTAATGGGGTATAATTCCCTGTTTGTTTGACTTGTAAAAGTTTTGTGGCACACTGCACATTTAAAGTACAATTTAAAGTGTTAAAGTACAATCTAAAGTGTTAACTCTGGGATTTAGTACCTGGGTTGTCTGTTCCTTAAGTTTATATCCAGATTCTGATATGACAGAAATTTCCTTGCATTCCAAGAGCTAACAAAAACAACCCAATGCAAAAAACACCTTTCAATGTTTGCAAATTTACTTTGTGTTGGCCAGTGCTCTCATTTAGAGTTTAGCTCTCCTATCAAGATGATCATTCCAAGGCAAAAGGGAAGGACAGGGTCCTCTTCATCTTTTCTGAGCCTGTATTGTCCTGGGTTTGTGCTCACTCATGGCCTTAGGAATTTCCCTGTTTAAAATAATTTGAGTGCCCCCTCTATTCCCTATGAAATAGACTTTTCCCCATTTCTGGATCCTTTATTTTATTTCTTTAAGCAGTAATCCTTTGCCCCAATCTGCATTGACTTATTGTTTCTTACACTGCTTTAGCTGTCCCCAAGCTGCTTCTGCCTACAGAGCAGTTATGAGACAGTGAGCCAGGATGAGTTTCCTGGTTCAGTCTTTTGTGCACTGATATACCTGCAGCCCAGTATGCACACAGAGGCTATTCAGTCCTTCTGGAACTAGGCCAGGTACCCACAATGGGAGCACAGGTTGGCTCCACATCATGCTGGGAAGGGGTAGAGGAGAGGCCAGAAAGTGTGCCACAATCTTCCACCATTTTTAATGCTGCATTTTATTTGAAACTTGCAAGCCCAGTTACTGCAGCCCTCTTTTTTTGGAGTTTTGAGGAAGATGGTTCTGCCCATTTTTGCTAGTTGTTCAAAGATTATGTGGGGGAGTTGCACCCTGGAGCATTTCACACCATCTTCGTGGTCAACCAATCCTCCCAATTCATTTTTAACATGTGTATCCTACATTTTTCTGGTGTCTTCTGAGACACTGGGACCTCTGGAAGAGGTATACTTAGTCTAACTAAACTAACTAGTCTTTAATGCTCTAGTTAAGGAAGAAGAAGAGATTTTTAGCCCTACTAGAAAGAACATGGACTCTTGAGTAGCAAACTCCAGTTTGAATTTCTTTCCTGCTAATACTGTGGGTCCCTTTGTAAGTTTCCTTAATCTCTCTGAGTGTTGGGTAAAAGAGTGATAATAACCTGTATAATAGAGTTTCTGAGACAATAAAATAATATATGCAAAGCTTCAGGGATACAGTAGGCACTTCACAAATGCTGACACCTACTCTGTTAAGAATAAGAAATAGGGAAGAAAGATCAGATCTTTGTTAAGTGAGGACTTTGTTGATGATAACTTACCCTGGACTATCTCCATACACAGTCACTGCAATATTCAATTATGGAAACTCAAAAGGAGCCAGAATTCTAATAATGAAGTATAGCAGGCTCTGAGCTCATGGTATTAAATTTTCTAAAGACAAGGACCATCTATAGCTTATACTTCTTTTACATTATCCATAGAATCAAAAACATTTTCTCCAAACCCAAACCTCTGTCTTAGAGAACCTTTCCTGTTAAAATCTAGAAAAAGGCAAACCCAAAATACTAAGTGACCCTACCCTCCTTAGAGATTGGACCTTAGAGATTACTCCTGATTGATGATGATTCTGCCTTGCTTGAAGGCCCTGTAATGATCTTACTTTAGAGTTATTACTTGGCAAGTGAATGACAGATCTCCTCATGCCCTACCCCATTCTCCCTCATTGCCTCCTCATCTATAACTAGAGCCAGATCCTAGCATGCTCCTGGGGCTAATAACAAAGTCAAAATTGGGAGAAAGAAGCCCACATGGAAAGAGTTAAAAATCTGCACAATTTTTAAAAACTAAAAAACTGGGGGAATATACATGGAATTACTAAGGGTGTACTATACCAAGGACAGAGGACAATAAATTTTGGTTAGACCGAAATTACTATATAGGTGCACTTACCAGAGATTCTGGATTCAATATGCTAACACACTGGTAGAATTCTAATTGTTTTCTTTTTTGTTGTTGACAGACTGAAAATTGGATTCACTTCTGGCCTATACTGAGTCAAAATGCCAGAAATCCCTTTTGGAGTAAAGAATAAAAAGATTTAAGGAGATGGTAATGTTAGAGTGGATTTAGTGTGTGTTATCCACTCAGCCATCCCATTCCAGAAGACACTCCTGTCAAAATTTCTCAAAATTATTGAGAAATAAATTAATGAAGGAAGTACCAACATATTCGTAAAATATCATAGTGACTATTTTGTTTAGGCCAGGGAAGGAAGAGAATATACTGATATTGAAATAGGCTGTATGATTTCAGTGAGAATGATGATATCTCAGGATGGCAGAGACTAATAAGTAGTACCAAATAACCAGAGAAAATTTAGACTGATTATTTTAATAGGTATAAGGGCTGTCATGGTACACATAAGGATTTGACCCACAGGGATCACAGAGTCCCTAGGGCTGAAGTAGGATGGTCATAATACTTATCTGGATAAAGAAAGTTTTCTCTTCAGTAAAGGCCCTTTGGTGAGCATTTATACAGGACATGACATTCTGATACAGGACATCACATTTTGAGTTTATTCTGAAAGATTCCCTCACATACCTCTTTCTCCAGACCAAATCATTACCAATCCTCATATCTTATTCCTTCCATGTCCCTAACTGTCCTGTCAAATCTTTAGCCCCTATCCATGCATTACTGTCATGAAACACCATCTCTAAACTAGGCTCAAAGTTTTTTCTTTTTCAGTCAACAAGTCATGGAGAACACTCTATATAGAATATAGGGAATGATAGTATAGAACAAGGGCAGGATGGCAATGTGGTGGTTTAGAACTGTGTACCCCAGAAAATCATTTCTTAAACATAATCCATTCCTGTGGGTGTGAACTGATCATGAATGGGACTTTTTGATGAGAATATTTCAGTTAGGGTGTGGCACAACTGAATTGGGATGGGTCCTAATCCTATTACTGAAGGCCTTATAGGGAAGGCCACACAGAGAGAGAGAGCCACACAGGGAGCAGCCAGAAGCCAGAATAGATAAAAAAATAAAAAGAACTGAGGAATGGAGAAGCTGCATTGAATATGGAACAAATACTGAACAATTATAATAATTATGATTTTAAAACAGATCATAAAAATTATAAATTTGATTGAATAATAATTGTCCTTGAGGATTGAATAATAAATCCCATCTCTAAGGAATAAAATATGTAATCCAAAATTTGAGTCTCCTTTTAAGAAGGGTATCAGTTTTAACTTAAAAGGAAACTGAAGAACATGGCAGCATAGAGAGGTGTGGAATTTAGTTAGTCCTCTGGAGCAACTAATAAACAACCAGGAACAACTAGTAAATAATCAGGAACAACTGCTGGGGGACAACCATGACTGTCCACACATCGTACACCAATCTGGGTTGGGTGGAATGACTGAGATTGCAGCATAAAATCTGTAAGTAAAAACTGCAGAACCGCGCCAGGAGCTTCCTCCCCCCCATGGCAGGCTGAGCTGCAGGACTGCACTGTGGGAGAAAGCAGCATTCTCAGAGCAAGCAGATATAGCTCAGCCCAGCTCCAATTGGGGTTTTAATTAACAAAAGTGGACTGCTGAATACAAGCTACAAACACAAAACCCTAACAAGCAACAAAGTACCCTAAGGTTGTTCCCAGTGGAGAAGAGGTGGGGCTGATGGGAAAAAATAATTAATTTTAAAAAATGGAAAAATACAGAGGCTTTTAGAGACTGACCTTAGAGAGGCAGAGGACACCAGTGCCCTGGGAGATGGAGCCCAGAGGACCAGGTGATCTATCTGACTGAAGGGCAAAACTACAGGGCCATGGATCAGCTCTGAAAGGGGGCTTTCTTTCCCTTTTTCTCTCTCTCAACGTGAGTGGCCATTTTCAGTTTGCAGTGCTCTGACGAGACAGGGGTGGAGTTACAGAATTAGAGAGAAAAAAGGTTTATTCAAATGCAGGAGATAACTCTCTAGGGGTTTTATCTACCTTAAGAGGAAGGAGGTGGGGCCCAGGTCTAGTGCCCGGCCACCCTTCAGAACTCAGATCCCAGGTCCTGGGGGAAAACAGTCAAAACAGAAACAAACCAAATTAAGCATTAAAGGAGCCACACCTCCTTACATCAATCGGGAGTGACAGGCTGACAGGTGCCACCTGCTGGGCAGGTTAGGAAAAGCACATTGGCTAGAGGCCTCACAGGAAAGTCTGTCAATCTTCAATGATGCACCCTCAGGGAAACTTGACTCTGAATATAGCCCCATTCTGAGACATGAACCTGGTCTGGTCTGGGAAAATCTGATTGGGGTAACCAAGGAAACCGGATGCCTAGACAACAGAAAACTACAAATTACATTAGGAAAATTGAAGATATGGCCCAGTCAAAGGAACAAACTTACACCTCAATTAAGATAGAGTTGAGATATTGTTTCACTTTAATGAAACAATCAATTAAAGATTTTCAAAGAAATATGCTAAATCATATCAAAAACCAAGTCAATGAGTTCAGGGAAGATATGGCAAAAGAGGTGAAGGATATAAAGAAAACACTGGGCAAACACAAGGTAGAAATCAAAAGTTTGAAAAAACAACTGGCAGAATCTATGGAAATGAAAGGCACAACACAAGAGATGGAAAACACAAGGGAGACATAAAACAGATTTCAAGAGGCAGAAGAAAACACTCAGGAACTGGAGAACATGACACCTGAAACACTACACACAAAAGAACAGATAGGAAAAAGAATGGAAAAATATGAGCAATGTCTCAGGAATGAATGTTGAATGACAACATGAAGTGTATGAATGTACATGTCATGGGTGTCCCAGAAGGAGAAGAGAAGGGAAAAGGGAAGAAGCAATAATAAAGGAAATAATCAATGGAAATTTCCCATCTCTTATGAAAGACATAAAATTACAGATCCAAGAAGCGCAGTGTACCCCAAACAGAATAGATCTGAATAGAGCTACATCAAGATACTTAATAATCAGATTATCAAATGTCAAAGACAAAGAGAATCCTGAAAGCTGCAAGAGAAAAGCGATCCATTACATACAAAGGAAGCTTGTTAAGACTATGTGCAGATTTCTCAGTAGAAACCACAGAGGCAAGAAGGAAGTGGAGTGATATATTTAAGATACTGAAAGAGAAAAACTGCCAACAAAGAATCTTATATCTGGCAAAACTGTCCTTCAAATATGAGGGAGAGTTTAAAATATTCTCTGACAAACAGACAATGACAGAGTTTGTGAACAAGATACCTGCTCTACAGGAAATACTAAAGGGAGCACTACAGACAGATAGGAAAAGACAGGTTTGGAACACAATTTTGGGTGATGGCAGCACAACAATGTAAGCACACTGAACAAAGATGACTGTGAGTATGGTTAACAGAGGAAGGTTAAGAGCACGTGAGACACAAGAAGGAAAGAGGAAAGATAAAGACCGGGACTACATAACTCAGTGAAACCTAGAGTGCTCAACAATTGTGATAAAATGTACAAACATGTTTTTACATGAGGGAGAACAAATAAATGTAAACCTTGCAAGTTGTTAAAAATGGGGTGGTATTGGGGAAAAAAAAATGCAATCAATGCAAACTAGAGACCATAACTAACAGAAACATTGTATTATGCTTCCTTTAATGTAGCAAAGGCAGTATACCAAAGCTAAGGGCTTATAAAAGGGGGATACAAAGGAGGGGTGTGGGACTCTTGGCATTTTTGATGTTGTCTGACTCTTTTATTGTACTTGAGTTTAATTCTATCTTTCCTTCTGTTGCTTTTTAGCTGTCATTTTTTCTTTCTTTTCCTTTTTATTTTGTCTGTCTACCTTCTTTGACTCTTCCTCCTTCTTTGTAAAAGAAACGGAGATGTCCTTATATAGATAGTGGTGATGGTGGTGAATGCATAAATACATGATTATACAGGGAACCACTTATTGTTTATTTAGGATGGAATGTATGTTAGGTGAACAAAACCGTCTTAAAAATAAAACCCAAAAACAAACAAACAAAAAAAACAGGCTGATGAAGAAAGCTTGAGGGCACTATATTGAGTAGAATAAGTCAGACACAAAAGGACAAATATTGTATGGTCTCAATGATATGAACTAATTATAATATGTAAACTCATAGACATGAAATATAAGTTACCAGGATATGTAATGAGGCTGAAGAATGGGGAGTGGTTGCTTATTATGAACAGAATGTTTAACTAAGTTGAGTTTCAGTGTTTGGAAATGGACAGAGGTAATGGTAGCACTAACAGTGCTGAATGGTTTAAGAATGTGGTGGAAAAGGGAAGCTTAGAGTCAAGTATGTCATCAGAAGGAAAGTTGGAGGTTAAAAGATGAGAATGTATAAAACAGTGGTGGACAATGTCCATAATTAACTGTACAAATAATAGAAATCTCTTTCATGAACTAGAGCAAATGTATGACACTATAACTAGAAGTGAATAATAGAGGGTTATATAAGGAAAAATATACCTATTGCAAATTATGTACTACAGTTAGTTGTGTTTTAACATTCTTTCATGAACAGTAACAAATGTACTATACCAATAATATGAGTCAATAATGGAAGGGGGGGTAGTTAGGGGTATGGAAGGATTTGAGTTTTCTTTTTTGTTTTTATTTCTTTTCTGGAATAATGGATGCACAGCTGTATCATGGTACCATGGGCAAATGATTGCACACTTTGGATGATTGTATGGTATGTGAACAATCTCAATAAAATTGAATTAAAAAAAAGGAAACTGAAGAGAATCAATAGCAGGTCTTAAAAGTACTTTTGTTGTTCAGACCCTATGTTATAAATCATATATTTTTCTGATAATAGAATCTAAAGAGTACAGTATATTTTTGACCTGGGTGTCACAAAAGTTATATTTGCTAACTAATGCAGGTTCAAATGACATATCCAATAATACAAACTTGACTATGCTCTTATCTTTACATATAATTTCTCTGTTGTATTTTATTACTAAACAAAGTAAAGGAATTAAGACTCTCTTGCTGCCAAACTGTCTAATGACTAATCTGAAATGTAAACCTTTATGTTTGTCAAGAATTGTGAAATATGTTTGAGATACTTAAAAGAACTCTGAAGGCTGGGCTAGTTGGTGTCTAGAACTTAAAATGAACTATCTGAATTCTGTCCTCCATGAAACTCCTTCAAGGAAAGCTCAGCTTTTTATTTTAAACAATTATAAAAGAACAGAACAGCTTTTGATTTTTAAAGTAGACATCTCAATTCCTTATATTCCTTCTGCAGAAGTTGGAAAATAACCTGATTAAAAATTAAAAGTCGTTTTCAGGTTTTCTGAAATAAACATAACCGGAAGCTTTGTTTACTTGGACACCATGAATAAGTTGCAAGTAAGAGGCAGAGAGATAGAGGAAGTAGGGGAGTGCTAGCATTCACATTTATATACTAGGAGGTTCACTTGAAACCTGTGGTTTTAAGACACAATGACTTCAAATGCTCAGTGTGTTTCTTTATCCTTTTCATAACCTGGGAGGGCTTGTTGTTGTTGTTGTTGTTGTCACAGCATTTCAGACTTTATTCAAACATAGAGACTGCAGCAAAGGGCACCAAGGGTGAGAGGCATGGCCCCAGGCATCTGGGTCAAAGGCCATGCTTGAGGGGATGCATGTCCTTTTGGCCCTACGCCCTTAGCATCTCTATTCCTTCCTCTCTACATCTTGCTGACACCCTGAGGTCAGCTAAAAATATGCCAAAATGAAGAGTCACTTTAGAGGAGGTTGGGCTCACCTCACTGCCAAGGCAAAAGACCAGGTTCTGAGGAAAAGAGAAGAGGAGCTACTTGTCACTCCAGAGATGCCAGGCTGCTCCTGGGCCTTGGACTTGGTCCAGAGAAAAAGGCAGGAAGTTGCTCCTCACTTGGCAGTACTGGGCAGTTGAAGAGACTGGGCCACTGGCCACGTGACACCCGAAACCGATAGGCAGAGCTGTCTTTGCAGTTATCAGCCAGAATCTGCTGAGGGAGACAGCTTAAAGCAAGAGCTTGGTTCATAAAGGGCTTGGGTAAAATACTTTCCCAGAAACCTTAAGAAATGAGTCAGCCTCAGATTCTGGAGCACTAAACAATTTAAAATTGTCATTGGGCTGCAGATAATAGAGAAACTTGAAACCAGTCCTCTAAAAGAGTAGAAATAGCATTTAGATCTGTTCTCAGAGCATATAGTTTGGGGCACCACAGCAGTCATTTTACAAGATCAACTGTGGAATTCTGAAAGATAAGTGAAAAGACAAATGCTTTCATGGGGCACTTGCCCAATGTCAGCCCTGAGAAAGCTCTTTTAATAAACACAATCTCTTTTTAAAAACAGATTTGAAGTTCAACAATTCCTTTACTTGCACTTAAATTTACTTTCCTTGTGTTTATTTTTTTAAAAAATTAATACTAGCATTCATATGTCACAAGTATCTCATTCTATATATAGAGAGGAAAAATATTTGGAAGGATGTTTGCCTACTATGCTTCAAAGTTTTATTGAGGTATAATATATACACCATAAAATTCACCCATTATAAGTGCACAATTTCATACTTTTTAATAAATTTACAAAGTTGTGCAACCAACACCACAATCCAATAATAGAACATTTCCATCACCCTAAAAAGAACACTCAAGTCCATTTATCAACCCCCATTCTCACCCCCAGGCCCAGGCAACCATTAATCAACTGTCCCTATAGATTTGCCTTTTCTGGACATAAAGCTGCACGAAAAAAGAGAGATCTCTTGTACACTTTGTCTACTTTCCTCCAGTGGTAATATTTGCAAAACTTTGGTTATAATAATACAACTAGGATATTGATATTTATATAATCCACCAATCTATTTAGATTTCCCAGTTTTACTTCTATAGATTTGTGTATGTGTATTAAGTTCTACACAATGTTATCACCTGCACTCATTTATCCATCACCCCAGTCAATATACTGAATGGTTTCAACACTACAAAGATCTCTTGCATTGCTCTTTTATAGCCACACCTACCCTATTTCATGTCTCCATCCTCCATTTCTAAACCCTGGCAAACACTAATCTGTCCTCCATTTCCTAAATTTTGTCATTTCAAAGAAGTTGTTACCGGACCAAGGTGGTGGATTCTCTTGCCTGAAGTGCTCAAGTGACCAATTCCTTAGACACTGGGTTTTCAAAGAGAGAAAGAGTTTTATTGCTAGGCAATAAAGCAGGAGAACAGATGGCCTATTGTTTCAAAATCTGTCTCCCTGAACTGCAGTAATTCTGATAGTTTTATAGCTCAAAGGAGGGACAGGCTTTAAGATAATAAGTACAATGGCCCCAGATTACATAAACATAAGTGATCTAATTATTGAGCATGCACAGATTACATGCTTAATCGCAGAATGTAAGAAAATGGTGGCCTTAATATAATGATGGGCATGACTTTTAGTATTATAATGAGGTATAGATGACTTATAGGTTAAAGTCTAAGCTACTGCACATGTCAGGTGGGCCCATTTTGGTTAGATACAGTTTCATTTATCAAGATAACTTTGGACTTGGGGTGGGTTCATTATGGGCTGACCTAAGACCCTTCATTAATAAACATTAGGGTCTGTCTTTAGGGATCATATGACTTTGTAAAAAACTGGATAAATGGGTACAAGTGAAGGTTAGTCACAAGGTTTTCACAATCACAAGGGCACAAGATAAAGGCTATATGATCATTATCAGAGATCAAGGCAGCTGGATTACAATTCAGGTTTCAGGTATTTCCCTCTGTCTGCTCTAATATATCAGAAAGTAAAAAGGAATATCTATGTAATGATTCAGTAATCATAATCAGTCCTTAAACCCTAACTTCTCAGTTACAAAGTTATATTAATGGAATCATACAGTACATACCTTTTGGGGTTGGCTTTTTTCTCTTAGCAGAATTCTCTGGAGATTCATTCAGATTGTTGGTTGTATCAATAATTCATTAATTTTTACTTTTGTGTAGTATTCTGTGGTAGGGATGTCCCACAGTTTGCTTAATCATTCACCTGTTGAAAGACATCTGTGCTAATTACAGTTCTGGGTTTTTACAAATAAAAGTGCTATAAACAGTCATGTACAGGTTTTGCATGAACATAAGTTGCCATTTCACTAGGAAAAAGCCCCAAAGTGCAATTATTGGGTCATAATTGCATGTTTAGTTTTACAAGAACATGTCAAACTGTTTTCAGAGCAGTTGTACCATTTTACATTCACCAGCTGTGCTGGTTTGGATGTATTATGTCCCCCCAAACACCATGTTCTTTGATGTAATCTTGTGGGGGCAGATGTATTAGTGTTGATTAGGTTGGAATCCTTTGAGTGTTTCTATGGATATGTGATTTAATCAATTGTGGGCAAGATCTTTGATTGGATAATTTCCATGGAGGTGTTAACCCACTCATTCAGGATGAGTCTTAATTGAATCACTGGAGTCCTATAAAAGGTTCACAGACAGAAGGAGGTGCTGCAGCCAAGAAAGACACTTTGAAGAATGCACAGGAGCTGAGAGAGGAGCTGGAACACAACCTGAGATCAGCAGATGCCAGCTATGTGCCCTCCCAGCTAACAGAGTTTTCCAGATGCCATTGGCCTTCCTTCGGTGATGGTATACTTGTGTTGATGCCTTCATTTTGGACATTTTCATGGGCCTTAAGACTATAAGTTTGTAATCAAAAAACCTCCTTTATAAAAGCCAATCCATTTCTGGTATTTTGCAAAACGGCAGCATTAGCAAACTGAAACACCAAAAATACATGAGTGATCTGGTTTCTCTGTATCCTCACTTGCATTTAGTGTTGTTCCTATTTTTTGTTTTAGCCATTCTGATAGGTGTGTAGTGATATCTCATGATTTTAGTTTGCATTTATCTAACGGTTAATGAAAAACATGTTTTCATGTGCTTAATTGACGTAATTATGTTCTCTTCAGTGAAATGTCTCTTCATGTCTTTTGCACATTTTGTAATTGAATTGTTGGGTTGTTTTTTGTTTTTGTCTTTTAACTGTTGCATTTTGAGAGTCTTTATAAATTTTTGATACTGGTCCTTTATTAGATATATGGTTTGCAAATGTTTTCTCCTAGTCTATAGCTTACATTTTCAACCTCTTCACATGCGCTCACAGAGCATGTTTTATGGAGTTCAATCTATCAACTTATGGATCATGCTTTAGCATCAATTCTAAGGACTCTATGTCTAATCCTAGATTCCAAAGATTTTCTCATATGCTTTTTTGTAAAGGGTTTATAATTTCATGTTTTACATTCAAGTCTATTATACATTTTGAGTTAATTTTTGTATAAGGTGCAAGGTTTAGATTCAGGGATTTTTTTTTTTTTTGTCTATGGATGTCTAACTGCTCCATCACCATTTGTTGGAAAAGCTATATTTTCTCCATTGGATTGCTTTTGCACCTTTGTAAAAAATCAGTTAAGATATTTGTTTGGTCTATATGTGGGTTCTCTATTCAGTTCCATTGATCTATGTATCTATCCCTCCACCAATACCACAGTCTTGGTTACTTTATTATATAAATCTTAATATTGGGTAGAATGATTCTCCCTACTTTATTCTTCGTAAAGACTGTTTTAGCCACTCTAGACTTCTGTATTTCCCTATGAAGTTTAAAATGAGCATGTCTCTGTTTACAAAAGATCTTGCTGGCATTTTGACAGGAATTGTATTAAGCCTATACATCAGTTTGGGGAGAATTGATATCTTTACTTTTCCAGTCCATGAACACAATATGACTCTATTTTGGACGTCTTTGACTTCTTGTATCAGCATTTTGCACTTTCCAATATTCAGATCCACTATATATTTTATTAGATTTATACCTAAGCATTTTATTTTCTGTGGCATGACAGCAAATGATATTGTGTTTTCAATTTACATTGCAACAACTTATATTCATTGTTAGTATATAGAAATGCAATCGATTTTCATATGTTGCTCTTGTAACCTGTGACCTGGCTGAACTTACTCTTTAGTTCTAAGATGTTTTATTATTTTTTGATTCCTTGGGATTTTCCATCTAGAAAATCATGCCATCTGCAACTACAGGAAATTTTATTTTGTTTTGCATTCATTCAGCTTCTTTGATCTCTAGGTGGTATCTTCTGTGAAATTTGGGAAGTTTTCAGCCAGTATTTCTTCAAATACTCTTTCAGTCCTACTCACTTACTCCTACTCAGTTTCTCCTCTACTTCTGAGACTATAAGAATATTGAATATGTCAGGTCCCTGGGGAATCTGGTTTTTTTGGTTTTTTTTTTTTTTAGTTATTTTGTCTCTGGTGTTCAGACTGAGTGAATTCTATTCTGTTCTCAAGTTCTCCGATTCTGTCTTCCATCTTCTCCACTACAATTGAGACCAAATTTTTTATTTACTATATTTTTCATCCTATAATTTCCATTTGTTTGTTTTTAAAAATAACTTCTATTTCTTTGCTGAAATTTTCATTTGTTTCAAGAGAAGTAGTAATTGATTATAAAAGCATTTTTATGATAGCTGCTTTAAAATTCTGGCCTGATAATTCTAACATCTGATTCGCCTTGGTATTGGCATTGGTTGATTGTCTTTCATTTAAGTTGTGGTTTTCTTGGGTTTTGGTATGACCAGTGATATTTTTTATTGTATCCTGGACATTTTGTCTATTATGTTAGGAGTCTCTGGGTCCTATTTAAATCTTGTATTTAACAAGGAGTTTTAGGCTTAGCACATGGAGTGTAGCCTACTTTTGTGAACTGTGGTTCCAACATCAGTGTAGTTTTCAGAACTCTTGTGATGTTATTTTGGTCTGCTTGGTGTTTCCCAAGCACTGCTGGGGCTCCCATTGATCATGCTGGTACTTCCTGAGGTGGCAGTAGGAATTTAGCCTTCCTGGGTCACCAGGTATTTCTCAGGGGGAGAGGGTTGTGGTGGAATCCTACTGGTACTTCCCAACCGCCCCAGCATCTCTGAATCTTGGAGGGGAGTCTGGGTCCTCTGGGGACAAAGTGGCTTCCTGGACCTGGGCCCTTTGGTTGTAAATTGTATCCCTCTTGATGTTTCTTGGTGTCTCTGGGGAGTCTCAGGGCACAGGATGAAGAGGTTTCTGAACTGGACAGTCTGCTTTATTTGGGTCTCTCTTACTGGTTCTGCCTGCTCACCTCAGCATCTCTCCATGGGAAAGGGGAGTGTTTGGGCCAGCAGGGAAGGAGAGTGCTTCTCCTGGCAGCTTGTTTTTGAGGGGGTTCCCAATCTGTCTCCCTTGCCAGGAAATGCCAGTCTGGCTGTCCTTCTGTTGATTGAGGGAATCTAAGATGCCCTACCTCACTGTCCTTTTTGTCCTGAGTTTCCAAACCAGTTTGCCTGCTTAGTACCTTTCAGAGTTCTCCTTTGGTTGTGTCTTATGACATATCCCAGGTATATAATTGTGCTTAGTGAGGAAGAGCTGGGAAAAACTGATTTATGCCATATTTTCCAGACAAGAAATTCCTCTTCTAGTGAATATTATGTCCACAATGTTTTGCTAATTTAGACCTAGTCAACCATATGGATATCAAAAATCCCAAAGTAACCTTTGCCCAGTGCAGGTATTTAACCAATTATCTCCACATGTAATTGAATTAATAAGACTGGTGGGAGGGGGCGGTGGATGGATGTGCCAATATGACAGGATCTAAACTGAATTTAAGGCCATACATGTAAGGGTTCTGGTAAGGACTTCACATACACATACATCTCCTTTCAATCTTCTCAAGAAGTGTCTCTATATTAAGCACAAATGGATTTATCAAGCCACCGGGGGGGGGGGGGTAGGGAAAATGGGAGGGGTTAGTGAACCTTTTTATAGGATTGGTGCAGCCCCCTCTCCTGGGGCCTGAGTGGTAAGACCTAGTCTAGAATGCTTCTGCTTGGAAAATCTCAATTCTGAAAGTGGTGCCAGAAGAAAGGTGACTTTAGAACTGCCCAGGATGACCCGGCTCTGCTCTGAGCTTTAGGGGGGCAAAAGGATTAATTTAGGCAGGTGCACCCAAGTAGAAAAGCAGATGTTTATTTGGGGCAGAAGCATCAGCCCAATACATTGTCTTTCTTATTTATGTATATACTGTGTTCTTAAGAAGCATTTTAAGCGGTATTAATGAATACAAAATGTAAATGAGATGTAGGCAAAAAAGATCAAGAAGAAACCAAGGAACAGGAATAAGGCTGGTGCACAGAATGTTTCTCTGATTTTCTACACCTGCAGTAAAATGCTCATGAGAGGGCATATGGCTGGAATTTCAAGAGTGCTCTAGACTTGGCATGGAGGCTGCAAGGTAGACTCCTAACATGGTGATCCCTTGACAAATGGAATAAAGATAAGTTCCCATGGAATATTTCCCTATAATATTCCATAGATTTCTTGTCCTGAAATATGTTTGATTTCTTCTTAAAGGTTCCTGAATTCTCAATTTGAGAATGGCCATGGTCCTGAACAGTGTAGCCTAGTTGAGACGCAGGCTACTAAGTTCTTGAGGGATCACATCCCAGTTAGGATCCTGTGCTGGCTTGAAACTGTTGTGTACCCTAGAAAAGGCCATGTTCTTTTAATCCATTCTTGTAGATGTAGACATTTTGTAGGTGGGACCTTCTGATTAGGTTGTTTCAATTAAGATGTGACCCACCCAATTCAAGATGGGTCTTAATACTTTACTGGAGTCCTTTATGAGAGGATAAAAAGACAGAGAGCTCAGAGACAGAGAAACACCTACAGAAACTGAAAGACCCACTGAAGCCAGAATCTAAAAGTAATGAAACCCAGGAAAGAAGGACCAGCCAGACACGGCCATGTGCCCTATGTGACCGAGATTTCCCAGATGGTCAGCACCCCTTTTTTCACGAGAACGTACTCTCTGTTGATGCCTTACTTTGGACATTTTCATGGCCTTAAAAAGGTAAAACTGTAAGCTAATAAACACCCTTTGTGAATGCCAACCCATTTCTGCTATATTGCATTTCAGCAGCTTTAGCAAACCAAAACAGGTCCATTAGCAGTCAGAGACTATATAAACATGCAGAGAGAGTGCACCAAGGCAAAAACTATAGTCATTAATTCCCCAAACTTTTTTTTTTTTTTTTAATTCTTCTGATTTTTAGACTCTAAGCCAAAGCTGTAGGTACAGACCTGCTGAGTCCCTCCCAAGTTAGCTGGAAATCTGGGTGATGCTGATGGACACACGGAAGCTGACAAGTAGCCTAAAGTGCGTGCAGGGGACTAAATGACCACACTCCTTCCACTATGTGAGCTGTTTTCTCTCCTGGGAAATAAAACACAAAAAAATCCAGTCAGGAGGGGATCTATTATCTATGCAATACAGTGCCTAAAGGTGGGCTTGATTCCAGTGCAAATCCTGGGTAAGTGGCAGCTGCTGCGACAGCAGCTCTGAATCCAGAAATTTTTCCTTGAAACTTTGTAAAGCCAGTGTCTCCCTTGGGCTTAGGTTCCCCCTCTTTCCTTTCTCTCTGGATCTTCCCTCAAATACTTTTAATTCCTGCAACTTTCTTATAATCTCATTCATTCCGTCTCTCGCTCTGGGTTTCAACATCTTCACATCTCCCTTAAACTAAAACCAAAATACCCTGTTCCAATCATCATTCCATCTTCCAATCATCTCTTCATGAAGATATGGCCCAGTTCTCCTTTTCCTAACTATTTATATTCTCCTGATGCACTCCTTCCCAACCCCTTTCTAAAAAGTTTAGCTTCATCTCTTAGTATTTTTCTGAATACATCTCTTAGTATTTTAAAATATCACTAATTACCTCTTCCTGGGTGAACTCAGTGGCCTTTCTTCAGAAATTATTCCTCTTAATCTTTGCGCCTCTTCCACTTTATCCGTGAGGGCAAAAACTATGGTTTAGCTTCTTATTTTTCTTCAAGTATGTAATGTAGGGGCTTGTTATATTTATTTTTTATATATCTACAGCTATAATCCACGAATGTGACCTCTCTCGTTGTATTTGAAATAGGAATATAAGGTATCTGTCCCAAAACATACTGTCCAAAATGTTACATTTATGAATGTACATTCATGCTGCTATAAAAAAAAATTCGGGTGTCAATTTCTCAGGGAAAGTGAGTTCCTGGGTCAGGGATTTAATGAAAATATTGTAGATGAATGCTCTCTGAGACAAATGAAAAGCAATGAATTGGGGCATTGCTAAAGGAAAACCTAGACATGATCAAAGAGCAGACATTTTATTGAAAGTAGAAGATTAAGAATCTTGTCTAAAAATTTTTTTTATTAAGTTAGAGTCAATAAAGGAAAACAAAAGCTGAGATTTTCTACAGAAAGTTCAAATATAGCTTGCAGAGGGAAGAATGCAGTGGTTTCCTCGTGCATTAGAGCAGGTGTGTACAGGCCAACTTTGGAACAAGCCAGAAATGCCTAGTGAAACCCTTTCTGTTAGGGCAAGATTGGAAAGAAGGATAATCCATTTGAAAAATGCCTGAAACACAGGGGTCATTCAGTCTGAAACCACTAGCGTCAAAAACTTGAAGCTACTACTTATATTTCTGAGGCTGTAGCTTTGGTTGGAATGAAAGTCTACCAAGACTGAAGTGAGATCTCTGGCTAGAGTCCTGGTTCCCTGGGGTCAGGTGGAAGATCCTTCAACAGAGCCTCCATTTTCTCATGGGTACTGTGCAGAGAATAGCTCTTACCTATTTTGAGTTCCCAAGAGGGCATCTGCACAAAAGCCCTCATTTGTTGGTACTGACTTGTTTAACATTATTCTTGAGAAAGAAGGTTACATAGGAGCCAAAAGGTTTCTTGTTTAATTGATATCACTTTGAACACTTAATAAAATATTCTTAACTATTTTGTAAAAAGTTACGTAAAGCCGTAACTGCGGAAAGCCTGTTTCAAGGATTACGCAGAAACTTCTAGTTATACACAATCAAAGATTACCATCTAGTGGTCCAGTTGTATTATAACGTCTGAGCTTAGATGCAACTGCCAACGACTTGAGAAGTCAGGCAGAGTGAAGCCTTTGGAACTGGAAACTTTATGCTCTGCTAAACACATTGCAAATTTAAGTTACAAACAAAACACAGTGCCCTTCAAACCAACCAATCTCCTAAATCAAGCTTTGGTCCTGGGCCTCTGGCCACTATCAGAATTTGAGTGGAAAGTTGAATGGGATATAAAGTAGAGTGATAACTCTTTGAGAGATGAGCTCAGAGAGACCCCAAACAATGAAGCCTTTAAAAATCATCTGGAACAAAATCTTTGACTCTCAGAAGCGACTTTGTAATAGAAAATTTGGTTAGCTTGTGGTAGTATTATTGGTCTGTGATACTTTCAGAGAATGAGAAAGAAATAGTCATCAGAGAACATCATTACCTCGTTATGATTGTCTTCTCTCTTTTTAAGGAGGCAGCATGGATTACTGCCAAGAGCGCTGGCTTGAGAGTCAGAGGGCTGTGTACAAACTTTGGCTTCACTCCCTATTAGTTGTATGACTTTGGGCATGTTACTTAACCTCTCTATATACCAGAGGGTTGCAGTGAATATTAAAAGAAATAAAGCTCGGAAAGGGCTTACCACAATGTCTGGAACATAACTGGTATGGAAAAAAAAATTAGGTCTCTTTCTTTCTCTTATTCTCCCCTCACTTACATGCAGCCCCATAACTTAAAGAGTAGAAAAAAACAAAAATAGGATTTAAATTTTTGGCTCCAAAATCACTTTTAAATTACATTTTTTTCTGTTTAAATGAAGATAAGAGATATAGTTTAGTCACATATATGAGTAAAGTAACAGCTGTTCCCCTGGCTTTCACTGATTCTGTTTTCTTTCAGGATATAATTTTCTTATTGATAACATGGAAGAAAGAGTTGTATCATCTGTAAAATGAGAATAGTACAAACTTCACCAGATTGTTGTGGATTAAATGAGATGCGTAAGAATTAGCACCACTTAGCAAAGGATCACTATTTTC
This sequence comes from Choloepus didactylus, assembly GCF_015220235.1. NCBI lineage: Eukaryota > Metazoa > Chordata > Mammalia > Pilosa > Megalonychidae > Choloepus > Choloepus didactylus. The sequence continues at coordinate 88,632,417 of NC_051307.1, forward strand.
AGTATTTCTGGTCTTTGTCTCTCTCAAAGGACATCTGTGAGAATATAATGTAATTGCCATTGATTATTTCAGAAATACTTGCTGGCCTTCACTATTTTTCTCACCCATTGCTCTCTCACCAAGTTTCTGCTCTATAAAGAGCAGTGCTTGGCTCTCCTGAGGTTCCTGTTCCTTTGCACATACCAAGCACATGTCTGGATTTTAAACCTATCACAGCAGAACTTGTACATCAGTGAGTCATATCCTTCAAAGCCTGTTAGTGACTAAAATTCTTGTTCCTGTAATTGCCCTCTACACTGGGAACTTCCTTCACAGTCTGCTGCATATCCCTCTGGTTATCTCAACAGAAGCAAACGAAATAAGGATTTTGGTCAAATAGAGAAACAGGTTTTCATGGGTAGCTTGTAAGTTGGCTTAGAAGGCAGTTCATGAAGGTTTCTGAACAATGGCAGCAAACTGCAAAGCAACAGCATTAAAAGAACACCATCATATGTATTAATTATAAAATGTTTTTCAAAGGTCACATCTAAAAAAAAAAAAAAAAGACAAGGGCCTATCTACAGAGGCCCAAAAGGCCTGCCAACCCTAGTGCTCCCCTTTTAGTCTGGTAAGCTATAACTGGCACCTACAAGCACTGTGTCTGTCCAATCCTTAAATTTTGACCCATATGTGGGATTTTGGGTTTTTAAAATCAGTTTAATTATCCTTTCTAGGAAGTCTCAGAGGGTGTTCTTACAAACACCAGGGCCTTGCAAGCTGGTTTGCAGTACCAGAAGTGGCACAAATGTCCTTTGTCAGGCCACATGCTCTAATTTTGGATATGGAAATATGGTTGCTAAGTAAAGCAAGGTAGCTATGTCAGGAGATAAAGCCCCAGCCTGTTTCTAGTCCTAGCTCCATTTCACAAGTACATAATCATTCTGAGTCTCATTTCCTCACCTGTGAAATGGAGACCCTACTTGGCCTGCCTCACGGGACTACGATGAGGGCTGGAGTGACACTGGGGATGAGAAGGCCCTCTGAAAGTATCGAGCCCTTCCCCTGCACCGACTAGCTCCTTTACCCACTAGGTCCCTTCCAGCTCTAACAAGCAGTGGCTCCCAAGCCCACAGGGAAGTTCATACATCGCAGGGAGGAGGTGGCCTCAACCGTGGTCTGTGAGAGGATCCGTGTCAGCTGCAGCCAAGGCTGGCTGGGGGGCCCTTTCTGCCCCCACCCGACCCTCAGTGGGGGGCCCCAGGCTCACCGAGCGCCTCTCCACACTCCCTTTTTTCCTGCCGTTCTTGCCTGGAATAACATCCAGCGAACGGTAGCTGGGCGGCTTCTCCTCGAGCCAGTTTCGGGAATCAGGGCAGCAGCGGCGGGCTCCCCAGCTCTGGGGGTGTCTCTCCTTCTCCTCCTCAGAGCTCCAGGAACTGAGGCCCGAGGGCAGTGGTGGGGAGTAGCTGCGGTGCCTGCGTCTCCTGTGCCTCTCGATGCTCTCGCGAGAACTGGGCCTGCGGGGGCCTCTCGGGATAGTGGCTTCTGGGACCCCGGCGGCTGGGCCGCCAACGGCCGTTGTTGGACGAGGGGCCATCGCTGAGGCTGTCCCTGTCTGACCAGGGTGTGGGCGAACTGTTTGGCCTGGAGCCGTGGTGTCTTCCACTCCTTGAGTGATCCAGCTCCCCGCGCTCCAACCCCCAGGGCCTTGACCTCCGGTCCTGGGGTGCCTGGTAGAAATCAGAGTAGTGCTGCTGCCTTCTCCCCTCCCTCAGCTCCCAGGGTCCCACGGGAAGCTGGGCGAGCCACTGCTGGTGTGAGGAGTCGCTGGTTCTCCGTGAGGACGGCAGGTCCCTGGTCAGTGGCGGCAGGTGGATGATCCTGCGTTCCACGACCTCGGAGCCCAGGGAAGACAGCATGCTGCATGGATGGCCAGATCTGGCTTTGAAGTCAGGGGTCAAAGGCTGGGCCGGGTTGAGGTTCCGCAGTTCTTTCTCCAAATACTCCAGGACACCACTGGCAACGGGAGGGTAAGCGGCAGCCTGGGACATTGGCATCTGTGGGACGCTGGACTGCAGGGACAAATCTGGATGGAAAGAAGAATAAGAGCATGCAGAACTGCTGGCCCCAAATAATACTCCTGGGAATCAGGGCACTAAAATGTCACACTGTTTAGCTCGACTCCACCCCCTCCCATCCTCAGTCGTAAAAATGCACACCATATTGGTCATGGAGGCCCCACTGCAGTCCATGCTCCTACCCTTGCCTCCCCCAGCCCAAGTCTCTGGCAAGCTTTACCTCGCTGGAGCAGCGGGTGCATTGGGTAAGATGAGACCTGGGAGCTCCTGTCCGCCCCCCAGTACAGGGGTTTTTCCATCATCTGAGGGCCTAGAGCCTGCACCTGCTTCATGTAGCGGTGGCGGGCCAGGGCTGCAGGGGAAGAAGGAGAAATGCAGACCCTTCAGCCAGGGCCAGCCCCACACCTCCCCACTTCACTTTTCTCCACTTAGAGGCCTTGCCAAGAGACCAACTTCTCTCTTCCCAGTCCATTATGACCTATCCAGCATGGGAGTAAAATTTAAGGGAGTAGTGAGTCAAATGTCCCTCTGAAAAGGAGCTTGGAATAAATTCCCTAGACAAGACCAGTTCCTGTACTTTAGGAATATATATTATTAAAACTTGAATTTTAGCCCCCAAAACATTTCATCATCCTGCCCATTCCCAAGGTCATCTAAATGCATAGATAGCCACATGGATACTACAATGAAATTACGGCCATGGGCCAAGAAGGCCCTATGGCACAGGCCAGAAATAGAAGGTACATCTGGGAAGGGCTTAGAGGAGGCTGTGAGTCAGGGGCTTTAGGGGGCTGACAGGGAGGCTCAGGGCTGTCTGCTCAGAGTGGAAGGGCATGGATATGCAGTCGATGTCGATGGGCAGCACTACTGATAAAGACAGGAAGACTGAAGAATGTGTCTCTAGCTGGTACACAAGCCCTGAGTGGGAGAAAATCTGTGGGAAGAAGGCAAAGGAATGCAGAAAGCTGAAGCAAATTCCAGTGGGTCTTTTCTACTTTTCTTCTCACCTATTAAGTGTTAGGGTTTTCCTCAACTGTGGGAATTTTCTATGGGGTGGGGACAGGGAAGTGGGGAGAAAAATACCATTTCCTTTCAGTGTCCAGTCGGGACAATGAAAAGCTTATAAAAAAGCAGCACGAGGGATGGATAGAAATGTCACTTGAGCCCTGTGTAAAAGTGAGAGCAAATTAAACACAATAGCATTTAGTTGTTTTCATTCATGAATTTTTATTTTGAGGTCATTGTGACTGAGTGCCACAAGTCTCCCAAGGTCTCTGCCTATTCATGCATGTAGGAAAGTACTTGCATATTTAAATGCAGGAAGTACCTGCCTTGGTTCTAAATGAGGCCCCAGCCAGGCACTCCCACCGCGTTTGTTCCCCAAGCCCTGTGGCTGCCTCTGACAGCAGGGCTCTGCCTGAGGCTCCCTTCTGATCTAGTAGGAGGGGATGGAAGGCAGGCATTCTGAACCCAGCTATGCAGGGTGGGAGATCTGTAGAGTACAGCAGAAAAGGGGGCATCTGGAGCAAAACACTGCCAGTGCAACAGAAGCAGTTGCAGCAGAGCTTCCAGGTGTTTGGCCCCAATGGTGAGTCAAAGCCCAGCCTTGAGGAAATCAGAGGCAAATTTTGCAGACGCTCACCCAGCTGTCACACCTTCATGCTAACCGACAACCCTCCAGACTCCCTCAAAACAAGTTCTCATGTTCAGCACTTTCTTCTCCCTCTTGCTAACAGATGCTTCTTCCTGGCTCCCTCTACCGGCCGCCATCAATACACGCAATGCCCTGTTTAATATGCACCAGCCAGTCACTTTATTATGATTCCTTATTATGGGAATCAGATGAAGAAGAGATCCCAGGTCCTCCAGTGGTGACTGGCAAAGCCAGGAAGTCGAGCTGCAACTGCCTGATGCCCACAACTGTGCTCTTTCTGCCAAACTACCAAATAGTAGCAACTTCCAGACTCCTTTACTTCTGTGTAATGAAGCTAAAAACCTTTCCCAGGAGTAGTTCCTGATCAGTTTATTTCTCTCCAACTCAGTTCCATATCTTTCAAACCCCACTCCACCCTAGCCCCTGCCTCTAAGGCCTATGGTACATCTGATTCTATTCTGAACAAGCCTATCGCACCCCACTCCCCCTTAATTGAATCCTTGCTTCCCCCAAATGGTGCAATTTCCTTTTGGCCATTTTACCTTCAACTCTCCCAATTCAGTAGGGGAGAAAGGGAAAGTTGAGCTTATTTACTGGTCACCAGTGGACTTTTTTCCTACAAGGGATCTCCTACACAAATAACTCCCTGGAGACTCTTCAGCTCCTATATTAGCTGTCCTGTTAGCTCCCTGCATTTTTTCCCCATGCTCCAGAGATTGATTAACCCATCTGCTCCCTCAGCTGCCACAGCCTTCTCACCAGGGTCCCTCCCTTCCCTGATGCACTAGAACTGATGGGTCAGAGTGGAAGGCACAGTCCACGACTTTCACTTTCACCCTTGCCCCTCCTTTTCTTAAAATAGCCCCCAAAGAGATGTCTAGACCATCTACGGGTTTCTTTTGCTCACATAATGGAGAAAGCAACAAACCTTCAAAAGACTCCCAATAAATTTTATTCAACCCTCAAATGAAATAAAGTCTGCCTTCGTCACCTGTAATGAGCTTGTTAAAAATACAGATTCCTGGGTCCCACTCCCACAGACTCTTCAGTAAGTCTACTGTTAGGTGAGAGAATCTGTGTTTTCAACAAGCTCCCTGATTCTAATGTAGTTGGTCAGCTTGGAATTGACTGTTGAGGATTCTCAACAACACTTTGAGAAATTTGCTCCTCAGGGATAGATGGGTCTTTGTTAAAATACAGGCTTTGAGGGTCAGATAAACTTAAACTTGAATCCTGGCATGTATTAGCTGTGTGACTTTGAGTAAGCTGCCAGAATCTTTGAGCCCTAGGCTCATCGATGAGCTAGGGATAATAATATCTATCTCACAAGGTGGTTGTGGTTAAATGAAGTCATACACATGAATTGCCAAATATATGACAGTCATTCGGTAGTGGATCCCACAGGAGGAGACAAAAGCACACATTTAGAGACTAAACAACAAGAGACACATCTTCATTTTTGAAGAAAACCAGGACCCAGGACATATTCTTTAAGACCTCCCCTTTGTGACAAAAATTATGCTCAACTTCCCACCAGAGGGGTGACAGAGGAACTTCAAAGTCCTTTTAAAAATAACTTCTTTACTGAAGTGAGAGGGAGTCTGAGTTGTCGGTTTCTAGAAAAAACCTCTTAGAGAATTCGGTACCACTTTCACACTCACTGGGCAATAAACTTTCCATTTCCATTTCCCAAGTTGGGAAGGAAGGGGATGGTTCAACTTAGCCATCCCCCTCCTTATTAAGGCAACTACCATCCTCTCAGAGTGACAGTACTTGGAAACTCATGTTCAGATTTTATCTCCAACTCAAACCATTTTGGGAAAAAATGACAGACTGGGACTCTTCAGAAACTGTTTCTGAAAGAAAATGTCCCTCCCTTATCCCCATCCTTAATTCGTAACCTGTCTTATAACAGGCCATCCATTTTTGTAGCAAACTTTTCAAAAACAATTACAACCTTGTCCCATCTTCTAGGGCCTGGATCTGCATACATGGCTGCAAGAACAAAGTCAACTTTTACATAGCCTGGCTAATCATGGAAGTATGTCCAGGTGTCAAATAGCTCGAGTTTTTTTTTTTTTTTTTCTTGGCAGAGTAATGTAAAATTAAAATGGGAAAAGATATTTAACATTTAATACAAAGCTTTAAAAAGAAATCTACTATCATTGCTATGTACCTTGATGAAAAGACCATGATGAAAATTTTAAAAAGTACAGAAAGAAAAAAATAAAAATAGCACTGCAATGGCACCCAGATAATTTCCAGAATGAGGAAAAAAAGAAAAACGCTGAGAAAAAGTTCACAGACATAGGAGCTGCTGAAGAAGTCCTCGCTGATCCAGAAATGAGGAAAAAGTATAATGATGGAGAAGATCTCTGGATGCAGAGAGCCAATAAGGAGGTGGTGGCAGCCTTTTCTACAGAAGCTGGAACACAGGGTAAGGGTCTAATTGCTTTAGCTCAGGCCAACCATTTAGATTTAAATTTCACTATAATTAAACTAATTTTCTGTTCAAAAACTACAAAAAAAAAAAAAAAAAATGATGCTCAACCCCTCTTCACACTCCTCCAGCGCCCTGTGCGTCTCCTCCCCTCCCCTACAGCCAGCATCATCTGTATGCATCACCACGCAGAGCTGGTTGGTACCCTGAAGATCTCCAACTGTGGTTGCCCATACTGGGTTACCCTTCCTTACCATCCCCTCTCCCTCTTTGGGACCATGATCAGTCAGCCCTTCCCCTTTTTCCCATACTCTCAGGCCCCTCTGACTTTACTAGCCAGCCATTTCAATGACAACCTCAGGAGCCCCCTAGAATCCCATGCCCTTTGAACTCCTGCCATGTCTCAGCCTTAGGGAACCACCAGCAGAAACTTCCTCCATGCTGGCTCCAGGCTGACAGGGCTCACTGCATATTCAGACAACCTGCCTCAGATAGCCCTCCTGGCAATAGGGCAGTCCTCCATTGATCTTCTGTTGACCTTGCTTTCCCTCCTCTGCAGCAGCAGGGTAAACATTCCCTACATCTCATGTTCCCCCCCTCCCTGTGAACGTTCAGCTGATGTAATCATCTTTGTGGAGGAAGAGGAACCAGACCTCAGACCTGGACATGGAGTCAAGTGACCTGGGTCCAGTTCAGAATCTACCACTAACCAGCTGTGTAATTGTGAAAAAGTCTCTCTGGGCTGCACTTCCCTCAGTTGTGAGGAGGTGGGGGTTGGAGGAGACCAAAGATTCTCAGTGTAGCTTGAGGTTTATTTAGAATGAATGCATTCTCAGGGTGAGCCTAAAGGAGTCTCTGAGGAGGAGGCCAGTAACCTAGATCTCGGGTTGAAAGCTGTTTCTTCTGTTCTCACGGGAAAATGAGGACAATTTCAAAAAATTCATCTTTAAGTTCCACTGTGGCTTGTTTATTAGATAAGTGAATTATCAAGAGTTACAAAAATTTGGTGTCATTTTCATTTTTCTCCTCTCTAGTCCTTTATTAACTCTCACTGGAAAATGAAAGCAGGTTGGGGAGGTGGGCTGTGGTCAGAGAAGTTCAAGAACCAATGAATATCATTCTTGAAGCTCCTTTCTAGGTCTGGAATTTTGCCTTGCTGAAATCAAGACAGGCTGATATGAGCTCTTCTCAGAGCCTTAATCATTTTCCACATTTTAATGACTTCCTCTCTCTCTTCAGAGGTTAGGCCCCTTTCCCTCTCCTCCCCTCCCCTCCCCTCTTCTTTCCTTTCCTTTCCTTTCCTTTTCAAAACTAGTCCTTTCACTGGGGGCCTGGTGCTACTTCCACTGCTCCCAACACCCCTCTGTGATCACCCCACTTATTTACTAAAGCTTCACTTTACTTGATTCTTACTGACCTTGGTTCTTTCCCTACAAATACGCTTAGGGCTCCCTTGTTCTAAAAAGCAAACCCTCCCTTTTCCTCCCCCACCCCCATAAAAGAGCTTCAACAACTCCTGTCCCTTCCATGCAATCTCTTCTTTTCACCAAGCTTCTTGGGATAATCTGTCCTAGTGACACATTTTGAAAGTGCCTCATCTGCTCAAGTCTTGATATGTGGCTTATATTTCTTTATTTCACTCGTTCTTCTAAATGAACTCTAACCACTTACAAAAACCACTCTCTCCAGACCTTCTGTTTATCAGTTTATGGAGAATGGATGCATTTATTATATGTGCTGACTTTCTACCCAATCCTGCCTATATTTTGTGCCCCACCAACCTAGGGACTCTAAGAAGTCACCCTGAGAAGGTGTTTCTCATTTTATCCTGCATATTACAACTCCAGCAACAGTGAGTTCTCCATGGCACCTTCTCCCTGATGGCCCTGAAAAGTAGGGAGCCCCATGGCACAATATTGAGTTCTCTGGGGTTTTTCCCTTCTTTAAGAAATTCAATGGTATCTCAACCAATTCCACAGTGATCTACACACAGAGGTCATGGCAGCCCCTGTTGTGAGAAATGCAGGTACTCACAAGACAGATGAACATAGATTCAAACCCTGTACTGCTCCTGCTACTTACTAGCTATGTGACTTCTTTGACATTCAGACTCCTCTTCCATTAAGTAGGGATGATACTTGCCTTCAAAGGTTGTTGTGAAGATTCAGTGAGGACATGTGAGTAAGGGCCTACGCACAGTAGACATCTAATAAAACTTAGTTCCTTTTTCCTGTAAGAAAGCAACCTTGGTGCAGAGTCTAAAACGAGACTCAGTTCACTGACCTTCTTGACATTGTAGATTAGATTTGTTTATATCTTAAGAGGTAATTTCTTATTTTTACATAAAAAATTTCCTTCCAGATAGACCAAAATGTTAACAGTGGCTATCTCTGAGTACTCTGATTAGTCTTTACATTCTCCTGTATTTTTCAAATTTTCTACAATGTAGTGCTTTACTTACATCATCAGGAAAAGGAAATATTATATTTTAAAAACATAGAATGTCCTCCATTTAGAGCAGTTGTTTCCATTCCTTTATGTGTTTACTAAGAAAAGATCTTTGTAGAATAATTTAAAAAAAATTTCTTTCCATCACCATGAAATCTGTAGCCAAATTTTTAGGACATATTATAATTCTGTTTTAAGGTGTAAAATTTCAGCCCCAAAAAAGATCATGTTAAGAGCAAGATCTTCTTCTGCTCCCTCTTCCCTTCCTTCCTCTCCTCTCTTTCTTTCCTTCCTCTCACACAAGTGTGGCATCCAGACTGTCAGCATCATGTCACCTGGGAACTTTTGAGAAATGCAAATTCTCAGGCCACACTGCAGACCAACTGAATCAGAAACTCTGGAGATGGGGCCAGCGATTAAGCCATACAGTTTAAGATCTGCTGCTCTAACATGTCTTCTCTGATCTGTTTTTTGCAAGTTACCTTCTCTCTCACTGCTACATTCAAACTGCTCCTTTTAACCACCTCACATCCAAGTAAGGTCAATGGATGAGCCAATACCGGAAAATGGGCATATCAGGGCAGCTGAGGAAATTCCATTGGTAGACAGAGGTATCTGAAAGAGGCCTCATCTGGCAGCCAAGGAAGCAGACAGACAGCCATATTCCATGGGATCTTTGTCTTCCCCAAGCACCATTTTCATGGCTATGCCTAAAGTCCTCTGGGCCTATGATGTGAGAAGGGCATGGAGAAGAACCTGGGAGAACCCAGGATTTTGACCTGGGCATGTGAAGCCAATATATCTGGGGCTCCGGCACTGCCCTATCCCACCACTCATCCCCTCTCACCTTCCTCAGGGCAGCAGCAGCGAGCAGGACAGCAGGGGCAGCGGATGTAGCAACAGCAGTACTGAGGACAGCACTGACACCAGCACACTCCGATCACTAGCAAGAGGAGGAGGGCTCCCAGAATGATGAAGATCACGGTAAGCCAGTCTGCAAAGAAGAAGCCAAGCAGGGCTTGAACTAAATATTCAGGGGATGCTTCCAGTTCTAACATTCTAGAGGTCCAATAAGTACAGCTGTTGACCTACAGGTTGTTGAGCAATAAACTGGCAAACCAACATTAGCCTTAATAAGGCAACTTCAGAGGTTGACAGTACAATGACAATAATTTTGTCTGTTTTGGGGTATTCAGGGTGCTGAGGTGGCTGAATAGAAAATTCCAGAGTCACTTACGCAAGACAATGAGCTTCACCTCCTTATCTGGATCACCAGATGTGTCGCCCGGAGCCTCGATGGTGCAATAGTATACGCCATGGTCCCACCACATCACTTCATTAATCACAAGATCGGCTCCTTTATAGGAAAGGAGAGAGGAAGTACCAGTGGTCAGAGGAGAGGGCACTGGTTTTTAACTCACTGTAGCTTCAAGACACTAGCATTATCTTTCTGTATCCTAAGAGGGCTCCTGGTCATACAGAGAAAAATCATGATTCTGTCCCATGAGACCCTCTTCTTTCTCTAAATACCATAATAATGGTAGAACCAACCATCCATTGATACCTACTAAGCACCTAGAAAGTAATTTGAATACACTGCCTCTTTAATTCTCACAATTCTGTAGGTGGGTGTGGTAGAGATTACTGACGGGTCTCCCAGTGTCTGTTCTCCCCTTCTCCCATGCTCATAGAACTACCACGCAGAATAAAGTCAATATTTCCCATCTTCTATTAAAGATGGACATGTGACTCAGTTCTGGCCAATGAGATATAAACAGGAGGGTCACATGATGGCTCCTGGGAATCCCCCCCCCCCAAAAAAAAAGCTAGTGAACATCTTTGCATTTTTTCCTTCATCTCTTCTTCTGTTCTGTTATCTGGAAAGCAAATGTGATGGATCTTGGACCATAAGGAAGAAGAAGACATGCTTAGTGAGATGGAAGGAGCCTAGGTCCTTGGGGACTTAATGGAACAAAGCCACTGTGGTGACTGAATTATGTACCCCAACTTAGAAATGTTCTTAATCTTAATCCACATTCCTGTAGGTATGAACTCATTATAAATAGGATTTATTAATGTCACTTTTAGTTAAGGTATGGCCCAAGTGAATGAGGGTGGGTCTTAACCTGGGTTACTAGAGACCCTAAAAGAGAACTGGAAAGTCACAGAAGCTAGAAGAAAGGAAATGACATGGTCATGTGACAGGAAGCAGAGCTAAAAGCCAAGGAAACCTTAGGTTTGCCAGCACTCAGCACCAGATTGCTACGGTCTTCAGGGAGAAGGTAAGCCTTGCCAATATCTTCATCTGGGACTTCTTCTAGCCTCAAAACCATGAGCCAATAAATTCCTGATGTTTAAGCCAAACCATTGTGTGGTATTTGCAAGAGCAGTTCTGGCAAACTAAGACAGTCACCACACTCATTCTAGTCTATCTCTGAATTTATACATGAGAGAAAAATAAACTATTTCACTGTTTCAGCCACTAATATTTTGGGCTTTTGTTAATTCATAGGCAAACTTAATCCTAGTTGACATAGTGGGTATGATTATTAGCTGCATTTACAAATGAGGACATCAAGGCTCAAAGAAGCTAAGGAACTGGCCTAACAACATACAGATACCACATAGCAGTAGGTTGAAATCCATGTCTCCCTGCCTCAAAGCTGGTGTTCTTGATCTCTAAGCATCTCTGTCCTCTCTGAACTGGGTATTCAACTCTTGGCCTGGATCCTTTACCAGCCTAAAATGATCAGATACCTCTGGGTCTTGAAGAGACAGGTATGAGTTGAACTTGAATGAGTACTAATGAAATCCCAATGTTTTAAGAATAAATGTTACGTAAGAAAAGAATTTCAATTCTCACATGCACTGAGCACTGTTACCCCATTAAGAGAAATGAATGATAACATATATGTTCAAGTTTAACAAATTCAAAAAATGTTCATGAAAGACCTTCTGTGGGTCTAGAATGATGTCAGGCACTGTGGGAGATGTGAAGAGGAACTAGACTCCTCTCTGTCCTGAAAGGGCTTAAAATCCAATGAGAGACCTTGGAGCAGCCTCCAAGTCTCACTGTGATGGCAATACTCCTATCTTATCCACACTAAGTGCCAGGGAGCCATCTTCAAATTGTTATAGACTTGCTTTTGCTCAATTGAGTATCATATCTGAATTCTTTATTATCTGTATTTCAAGAAATATTTATTGAGGAAATGAAACAAAAATGTGGGGTCACACGACATTGAAGCTAACTCTGACTTCTGTTTCCTTCTCTTTATACGTCAATTCCTACGACTTTTTCCTACCCATGTTTTTCCAGACCCACAACCTTTCTCAGAAGCAAGCTTACCCCAGACTGGGAAGAATGGTGAACATTAACCCTCAAAGGTTAATGCACATTGTAAGTTGGCCCCAATTTTTATTGGAGACATAAATAGTATTTTAGGAATGTCAGGGTAATGAGGGTATTCAGCTCTGCTAATATTCTAAAGTATCTAAATGCTGATTTGACAGGGTCATCTCAAATGATGCAAACACAGGCACAGAAGTGTCAGAAAACATGGGTTCCAGGAAGTTTCCACACACCTGGAAGCAGAAATAAAAAACCAAAGGGAAATATTGCATTCATGTGGGAGTAAGGAGGAGGCAGGATATGATCTAAGGTTGTTGGGGTTTGGGGTTGGTACAGCTCAAAAAGAGAAATGAAGATGGAGAGCAGGAACTATCCCCTATGGGGACTTTCGTCTTTCAGAAACTGGAAGAGAGACTTGCTTAATTAAAGAGTCTTTAAATCTTGAGGGGTAAATCAGAGCTAATTCTGCTGCTCTGGAGAAAGTGAATCAGCCTGAATCCTTGAGCATGCACCAGCGGACTGGAAAAGCAGGGCAAGTGTTCCCTAAGGCTGAGGGTTCAAAAAGTCAGAAGTTGAATGTAAAATGATCAGACTTGAGTATTAGAGCCAAGTTGGAAGCAACTTTCAAGCTGGCTCCCTTTAAATGATCTACCTTTAATAGTCATAGAATATTCATTGCCTGCTGGGTGAATTCTCACCTTTCCCTTTTTCCCTTTTAACCAGCAAATATTTATTTAACACAGGAAATAAAACTCACCAGAATAGTCTCTGAATTCTGTGCCAAAAACCCATTGTGGAAACCCTGGATTATAAGATAAGAATGTGGGGAGCAAGCCTAAACCAATTTGAAAGTCTGCTGAGTGATCATAACTAACATTCACTGCACACTCACTCTTTACTAAGTGCTTTATACATATTACTTCAATCAAACCCCATGAGGTAGGTACTACTGAAGTTCCATTTTATAGAAATTGAGGCTGCAAAAGGTGAAGGGACTGGCCCTTGTTCACACATTCTGTAAGCGCTAAATGGGGCCCAGGGCTCCAACCACAACTCCCTATATCAGGCACAAAGACTAGCTATGCTTTTGACATAGCCCTCAGATATCACATTTGATAATCACTTCAGTGTGGGGAGACAGATACTATTTATTATCCCCATTTTACAGATGAGGAAACAGAGGCCAAAGAAAATAACTGATCAGCCTCTGGTCACTGAGTTAGAGTGGAAGCATCAGGACTCCAGGTGGGATCTTTAGATTCCAAGCCCAATACTCACTCTATCAATGGAAGGCTGTGGTCTCAAGGTGGCCATCTGGGGCAGAACTCCTAATTCCTTGGATATGGGCAACAAGTGGCCAAAGGTAAAATCAAGGGGCCTGGGGTTCCAGTGGACCCTGAGAACAATTAGTGGAAGGGACCAGAAGAGTCTGATCCATACCTCAAACCTGAATCTCAGGGTAGCAAATGAAACCACCCATGCCTGGACCTTTAGCCAAAGCTACAGAACACCTTGTGGTCTAGAGACCAACTTCAGATGTTGGGGCACATCCTAAGAACTGACACTTTTCCCCAAACAATGACAGTGATGAGACCAAGTAGACCATCAAAGAGGGGAAAGAAAGGGAAATTCCTAAGCCGACCCAGCCCACTATGCCTGGTGTCTGCATCTCCCTCCCCCATACTCACGGTTCTGGATGGTGATCTTGCGCTGGCGGTAATCCACCCCCAGGACAGGTTCATTTTGTCCCCGCCTCTGGGCAACGATGCGAACCTCTCGTTGGCTGTCATTGCAGTCATTGGATGGGTCCTGTCCCAGGGATAAAGCTGCCTGGTATGCTGAGGAGAGAGGACACATCTAAGTGGCAGAGCAACAAGGAAATACCTTTAAGAAAAGAGCCCTTCCTGTTCCTGGAGCAGGGTAGCTTCTCAGTTTTTAATGAGCATATTAATTTCCAGAGAATCTTGTTAAACATGCAGATTTTGTTTGGGTAGGTACAGAGTGGAGAGTCTGCATTTCTGATAAGCTCCCAGGTGATGCCAGTGCTATTGGTCCAGGGACCACAGCTGGAGCAGTAAGACTCCAGAACCCCTACTAGGCCATCCCTTCTAAATCGTGGCTGACTCTCCTCGTCTCCCATCCCACCTTTCCCTGACTCGCTTTCAGTTACCCCAGCCTCTGCTCGCATGAGGTTCATCCACCCACCTTACAGTATAAGGTTTAAAAGCTGTTCCAGCTGCCAAAGGTAAATACCTACTACCCTAGCTTCTCTCCTCTTTTCCCTCTTAACCCAGGCATTTTAAGAGTAACCCCCAGGAAACAACACCTCGATTTAGAGAAGGGTCTTTTGGGGACAATGCCAGGCTCAGTGAGAGGCTAAGACAGGCAGGGTTTGTGGTTCTACTCTAATCATATTGTGAAACATTAGCCCCAGGATTTAAAAAAAAAAAGCTGATGCTTTTCCCTTTCTTTTCCTTTTCTCACAAAGCTCACTCCCTTCCTACAAATAGAGTATCTATTTGTATTCTTAACATTTCTAAAAGGTTGTCTCAGCTGGGTGCCTTTCTGACTCGAGAGGGAGAACAGAGGTGAGCAACTGGGGAAAAACTTTGGCTCCAAACAGCAGAGCTGAGATGCGTGGGGCAGTTGTTACCGAGAGGTAGGACTTGACTAAACATAAGGGGGCATTAGATGGCACTAAGAAATATCCAGCAACAAATGGGCTGTGGGTAGGCAGGGAGCTCTCCATCACTGGAAGTGTTTAGTCAGAAGAAGAATGACTATCCACCAGGACAGCTGCCTGTAGAAGGGAACATGGCAGTGGGATCCTATGCATCTTGAGGGGCACTGGAGTCTGTTCTTGGTGGCGTTCTAAGGTGATGGGGTGACGGGTATGCATTATCATCTCACCTGCTAACAGGGAACCTGGAATGGACAAGGAGGTAGGACTTGCTTTGCCTTCCACTTAATGTCTCAGCCACTTCAAAATTTTCTAGAACAAGTCAGGCCATACATTCAAATAAATGAAATAGTATGTGACTGTGAACAAGTCATTTTGTCAGCCTGGGCTCAGTTTGTTTGTCTACAAAATGAGGGGTGATCTTTGAGGTTTCTTCTCACCATAAGGCTCTGTGATCCTAAATAATATCTACACCCTAAAGGCAGTAATTCACAGTGGTGCCTGGGACCCTGGGCGAACGAGATGGGGGAGGGCACTCACACGCAGAGTAGTAGTCAAAGATGGGATCCTTGCAGAAGGACTTGAAGCGCCACGTCACCACCACATCCTGGAGCTGGGCAGAAGTGGTGTAGTCACATTTGAGGATGACTGAGGCAAACAGGGTGACATAGCGCTCTGTATCTTGGACCGTCACCAGCAAGGACAGACACCCTGAAGCCAAGAGCCAGGAGACAATGCTGATGTCAGACCAGGTCTTTGAGGAGTGACCTACTTCTGCCATGGGTAATCAAAGCAATGCAAATAAGAAAAAATACGGTGCACCCTCCTGCCTGATTCTGGTTAGGGAGCTCACCAGGCAGAGCCTGAGTTCTTATTGTCCTAGGAAGTGGGTGGGATGGGGACTTTACTAGGTACCCTGGGAGAGATATAGGAGAAAAAGAATTAAGATGACCCCACTCCAAGCACTTACAGTCTGTTGACAGTGATCACACATCCAGCAAGAAAAATATTACATTTAAGGCTCCTTGTAATTCATTCTCCAAGAGTGAGCTTGCTCATATATTTTTTCCACGTCATAAAATGTTTTCCTATTTCCCTTAGGGTAAAGCTCAAACTCTGAAACGAGGTCCATGAGGCCTGTGAGGTGTGCCTTCATCTCTTTCTGCTGCCTCATCTTGCTTCACTCCCCACCTCACACTCAGGGCTTCGGCTCTTCTGAACTCAGTTCAGTCCTTCCCATGCAAGGCTCTGTCTCTTCTCTGGCTCTTAGTCTGGAATGCACTTTCTTATCACCAGCCACCCACTCCACTCTCTTGACTAATTATATTCATTTTTTAGGTCCTCAGCTCAAATCTCATCTCCCTCGAAAAGCTTCCCATGACCACACAAATCGGGGAGAGGGGCCTCCGCTCTGTGTATGCACCGTGACTCCTACTCACCCAGGCAGTTCTTCACACCCTTCTTGGTGACAGCCTGTTTGCTCCAGACTCTGAGAAGGCTGAATGGACCTAACTCTAGCTCACTGTTCAAACATCTGCACCCATCTGACACCCAACAAATGTTTGTGGAAGAAATGACTGCATGAATGACTAAGAATATATTAACCAGTAGACATTGATGGTACATCAGTGTTGACATAAGCATACGTCATTTGTATGTTATGATATATGTTGACATAAGCATAAAACAATTTTTTTTTTTTTAAAAAGGGTCAGACTGTGGCAACATTTATCAAGAAAGAGTTGAAGAAATTAAGAGATTTTCTTTTCTTTTTTTAAACTCTTCTCTACCCTCCAAACCTACGAATATACCAAGAGCTCCAGGTTTGCCTTGATGAGGAACCTGGTGGTGCAGAAATGTCAGATGGAGCTCTGGCATGGTCAGAGGTCTGCACATAGCTAGCCTAGCATCTTGGAATGTTTCTAGGTAAGTATCATTTCTAGGCCAAATTATAAGGGGATCCTCTTGGGGGGAGGCTTATGGCAGAGCTATAGTACTCAAACTTGAGTGTGCTTTGGAATCACCAGGAAAGCTTGTGAAACCCCAGATCATCGGGTCTCAGCAGGTCTTGGGTAGGTCCTGAGAACTTACATTTCTAACAAATTTCTGGTAGGTGCTGATGCTACTGGTCTAGGGACCATATTTTGAAAACCACTGGTGGAAACTAGATAAAAAAAATCACAGGTTTTGTAGCCAGGCACAATTGGGTTAAAATCAAACTCTGCTACTTACTTTGGCATTAGGCAGGTAATTTAACCTCTGAGCTTCTGTTCCCTCACCTATGAATGGGGATAATAACAGTGCTAACCTCATCAGGTCATTGCAAGAATGCAATGAGATAATCCAATTATGACACTTGGTACACTGCCTGTCAGATAGCGCTACTATATTAGTGTTAGTGTATGAGCGTCTTTCTGTTGTCTCCCTTATTATAATGGCCAATAGGAAAGGGATTCAAGTTGGGGTTCTCCCCAGTGAAGTTTTCAGGTGGAGCCAGCTGCATTTTGATGGAGTTACTTCCCACAAAACACATAAGTAAGTCACTGCCTTACAGAGCCAATGGCTAGGTTCGATGGCTGGAGCCACATGGTCCTGGGTCCTGCCTTACCTTCTGGCCACAGTCCTCATAAATCAGTCCTCTGAGGCCTCTGGATGGACAACTACATCCATTTGCTCACTTCCATGGAGACAGACAATGCTGCTAAAGACAGGCACTGGACCCCAGAGATGACCAACCTGTCTCCAGGGCTGGGTTGTGATGAGGATGCTCCCATAAGAGCCATGCTGAAGGAGCTGCAGAAGTGCAGAGAGAGGCTTCATGGAAGGAAGAAACATAAACTAGACCCTTAAACTCAGGCAGGATTAAGATTACAATGAGAAGGGGTGGAGTAAGGGTGAGGGGAGGGGGCGATGCGGCAGGGGCAGGGAAACTAATTATTCCAGGGAAGAAGAAAGGAATGAGCAAAGGCCCTTATCAGGAAGGGGGAATTGCTTGGGGAACATGGAAGAACCCAACCTAGCTGGAGAATCTGGCTGTACGGGAGACAGACAAGATAAGTAAGGCGAGGCTGATGGCAGGGGTGGGGGGTGGAGTCTAAATCTCAATCCAGTGTCTATTTCTAGTTAATGGATAATTACTGAAGGCTTTTCTGAAGAAGAGTAATAGTGTGAAAGCGGTAATTTTAAGAAAATGGAAAACATCCTTATTCAGCAGTGAATAGAAAAATAACATCATTTTGAGAATAAACCTAGTTTGAGGGGAAAAGAGCTGCTGTCTGTACTATCTGTAGGTTTCTAAGAAATTATGCTGCTCAGAACAGAAGGGCCAGTGACCAGCATCTAATACCTAATATAGATTATTTTGCACTCTGCTTTTTTATTCTTGCTCCCCTTCACTCTCCACTCCTTTGGGGTTTTCTGTTTTTTTGTTTGTGTGTTTGTTTCAGAAGTGACCTGAAATAGACCTTGGAGCTTTCACTTACCACAGCTCTAACTAAACAATGGAGGCAGCCACAGGTAAGATCTTGACAATGAATGGGTGCCATTGATAACACTGGCTTGCTTTGTTCAGTAACTCTGTAAAGATTGGAATAGAGGAGAAAACACTGATCTGTGGTTTAAACAAAATATTTTAAATATGATACACTAAATGTGATCACTGGGAGAAGATAAGCTCCGCCTACTTCATATCCAACAAATCTGAGGCTTGCAAAAATTAAGTGACTTGTCTGTGGTCATTTATTTTCTAAAGAGGTACTGAGTCAAGGTTCTACCCTTCAGTCCTCCAGAGCAGCTAGTAAATAATCAGGAACTCTTTGGAACAACTGCTTGGGGGATATCTATGACCAGACACATTGTATGCCAGTCTGGCATGGGTGGAATGGCTGACATTGCAGCCTAGAACTCTAAGTAAAGTCCCCAAACTGTGGAGCTACTGCCCCTCTGACTGGCATAGCAGGCTGAACTGGAACACTCCCCTTTGGGGAAAAGAAGCAGTCTCTACCAGGAACAAGGGAAGGTAGCTCAACCAAGCTCCAATTGCAGTTTTAACAAATTTGGACTACTGAATACAAGCTATGAGCAAAGATAAATCCAGAAAAAGCAAGAAAGGAACTCAAGAGGTCTCTCTCAGCAGAGAGGAGGTGGGGCTGATAGAAAAAAATAATAAATAAAATTAAATAAATTAAATAAAAAACAGAGGCTTTTGGAGTTGACTGAGCTCAGAATACTGGATAAGGACAGTGCCCCAAGAAAAGGGGTACCTAGATCCAGATATCAACTCTGGCTCCTGACTGGCAAAACTTGGGGGCTACAGACTAGCTCTGAAAGGAGAATTTCTTTTTTCTTTCTTTTTTTAAACTATTCTAAGTAGCTCAGAAAAAGCCTTCGGCATTCTCAATTGTCAATGCTGACCCAGGCAAAGGCGGAGTTAAGATAGGTCTGAGAGACAAAGGAGTCAAGTGAAGGAGATAATTCCCTAAAGGGCTTATCTTCCCCAGGAAAAGTGAAGCATGGGAACCAGCTCAAGTGGCAGCCCTCCTTCAGAGAATTCAGACCCTAGGGGCTGGAAAATAAAAAAGCAGAAACAGCTTAAGCTTGCATTCTACCTCCACCTCTGTCTCAACCACCTCCCTGGCAGAAACAGGGTCTGCTGAGAATTAAAGGCATTGCACTTCTTTACACAGGTGAGGAGCTGCAGGCTGACAAATGCCACCTTCTGGGCAGGATAGGAAAAGCACAGAGTCTAGAGGCATAACAGGAAACTCTGAAAACATGCTGGGTCTCATCCTCAGGGAAACCTGATACTGTTTACACCCTCCTCCTGAGATCTGGGCCTGTCTGGTCTGGGCAAATCTGATTGGGATCAATCATATGCAGGCAAACCATCCTCAAAAAAAAAAAAAAAAAAAAAAAAGAAAAAAGAAAAAAGAAATCCCATGTAGACAGGACAAGAACCAGAATAACAAGAGCCAAAAAATTCTGATCAGTTAAACAGAAACTATGGTAGATGTCTAGAGTAAGTTGAACTGAATGCCAAAGAACAGATAGAGAACAAAGCCAACCAACAAGAAACCCTAGGTAAACCAGTGAAAACAACCTCTAGAATAAACTAATCAAAGAAACCAGATGCCTAGACACACACACACACACACAAAATACAAGTCAGACTAGGAAAAGTGAAGCTATGGCTCAGTCAAAGGAACAAACTAACACTTCAAACAAGATACAGGAGTTGAAACAACTAATTAAAGACGTTCAAACAAACATGCTAAGTCAATTAAAAATATCTAGTCAATGAGTTGAGGGAAGATATGACAAGAGATGAAGGGTATAAAGAAGATATTGGGCAAACATAAGGAAGATCTCAAAAGTTTGAAAAAACAAATGGCAAAACATATGAGAATTAAAGGCACAACAGAAGAGATGAAAAACACAATGAAGATTTACAACATCAGAGTCGAAGAGGCAGAAGAAAGGATTAGTGAACTAGAGGATATGACACCTGAAATCCTACACACAAAAGACTAGATAGGGAAAAGAGTGGAAAAATATGAACAGGGTGCCAGGGAATTGAATGGCAACATGAAGCACATGAATATATGTATCATGGGTGTCCCAGAAGGAGAAGAGAAAAGGGGCAGAGAGAATAATAGAGGAAATAATCACAGAAAATTTCCCAACTCTTATGGAAGACATGAAATTACAGGTCCAAGAAGTGCAGCATATCCCAAACAGAATAGATCTGAATAGACCTATTCCAAGACACTTACTAATCAGATTCTCAAGTTTAAAGACAAAGAGAGAACACTGAAGGCAGCAAGAGAAAAGTGATCCGTTCCATACAAGGGAAGCTCAATAAGACTATGTGCGGATTTCTCAGCAGAAACCACGGAGGCAAGAAAGCAGTGTTATGATATATTTAAGATACTGAAAGACAATTTGCTAGAATTCTATATCTGGCAAAACTGTCCTTCAAAATGAGGGAGAATTTAAAATATTTTCAGACAAACAGACATTGAAAGAGCTTGTGAACAACAGACCTACTCTACGAGAAATACTAAAGGAAGCACTACAGGTGGATAGGAAAAGACAGGAGAGAGAGTTTTGGAGAAGAGTGTAAAAATGAAAACTATCAGTAAGAGTAAAGAGAGGGAGAGACAGAAAAAGAAAAAATAATTTATGACATATAAAATCCAAAAGACAAAATGGTAGACATATTTACATACAAAGGAATATTACGCAGCTGTAAGACAGAATAAAGTTATGAAGCATGTAACAACATGGATGAACCTTGAGGACATTATGTCGAGTGAAATTAGAAACAAAAGGACAAATAATGTGTGGTCACACTAACATGAACTTACATTAATGAGTGAACTTTGAGAGTTAACGTTGAGAACACAGATTATCAGGAGATAGAAAGAGGATAGAGATTAGACATTTGATGCTGA
Organism: Choloepus didactylus; assembly: GCF_015220235.1. Taxonomy (NCBI): domain Eukaryota; kingdom Metazoa; phylum Chordata; class Mammalia; order Pilosa; family Megalonychidae; genus Choloepus; species Choloepus didactylus. The sequence continues at coordinate 88,653,500 of NC_051307.1, forward strand.
AGGGGTAATGAATGTTCAATGGATTGATTATAAAGATCCAGAAATGGATAGCACAATACTATGTTATGGTAATTCAATATTGTAAGTGCATTGAGCAAAGCTGAGAGTGAGTATGGTTGAAAGAGGAAGTCTAGGTGCATGTATGACACCAGAAGGAAAGAGAGAAGATAAGGACTAGGACTGTATAACTTAGCAAAACCTAGAGTGGTCAATTATGGTGATTAAATGTACAAAGATAAGAATGTTTTTACATGAAGGGGAACAAATGAATGTCAGCATTGCAAGGTGTTGAAAAGGGGATGGTATATGGAAAAGTAAAATCAATGCAAATTAGAGTCTATTGTTAACAGTAGCATTGTAATTTACTGCCATGAAATGTAACAAAGGCAATATACAAAAGCTAAATGTCAATAAGAGGGGGATATTATGGAGGGGTATGGGACTCTTGGTGTTACCATTGTTTCACCTTTTAATTTTATTTTATTTTCATTTTTTTTTCCTCTTCTTCTTTCTTTGTGGAAGAAATGGAAAAATCCTCATCTCGATTGTGGTGGTGAATACATAACTATGTGATTATACCAGGAACCATTGATTGTTTACTTAGGATGAATTGTATGGTGTGTGAATAAAACAGTTTAAAAAATAAACAGAAAGATACAAGTGCTGGAGAAAATATGGAGAGAGGGATATATCTATTCACTATTGGTGGGGAAGTAGACTGATGCAGCCCATCTGGAGGGCAGTGTGGCGGTGCCACAGGAGGCTAAGTATAGGGTTGCCATATGATCCTGCAACCCTGTTTTTAGATATATGCATGGAAGAACTGAAAGCAAGGACACAAATGGACATTTGCATGCTGGTGTTTATGGAAGCAGTAGTCACTATTTGCAGTGGATGGAGGTGGCCTAAGGGTACATTGACTGATGAAAGGAAGGGCAAACTGTGCTGAATACATACAATGGAATGCTGAGTGGCTGCAAGAAGGAATGAAGTTGTGAATGAATCTTGAGGACAGTATGTTGAGTGAAATAAGTCAGAAACAAAAAACAAATATTATTAATACCTCACAAATATGGACTAAATATAATGTGCAAACTCTGAGAATTGAATTCAAGGTTATCAGGGGAAGGCTTATTGTAAAGGATCCTAGATTGTAAGCTCTGACAGCAGTCACATCTATTCCTGAGTAGTTACGGTTATTTCTAAATTCTGAGATGCTGAGCTGTTTGTGTATAAACTGGTTGCTCCCTGGAACTCTGGGTATTTGTGTGATACTTGAGTCTCAGAGCTAGAGTTCTGCAGCTATGGAAGTCAGCATTACCCCATACAGCAACTGTGAAAAAGGCTGAAAAAGAGATCAGACTTCAATTAGAGATATGAATGAAGCTGGTCTGGTTAGGACTAAGGCAAATCAGACTGAAGGGTAAAGGACAATACTGACTGTATGTTTTAAAACTTCAACTTCTGTGTGAGACCAAAGGAAGAGATTTTTATTTGTGCAAAATTTTTATCTTCTGAAGCACACTATCTAATTTAACTTGTATGGTCAGTTTATTTGAACAACATGATTATATGGAACCCTGAATAGGGAGTGAGATCTTGTTGGTTTGTACAAGTTAGTGTGATGCTACAATACATCCCAGAGTAATTCGGGCAGAGAATAAAAAAGTATTTGCAAAGCCCCCTTAAGAGACTGGGGAAAAAAATGTGGAAATATTAAACTTCCCCACATGGGGAATTCCTGATGTTCTCACAAGTATTGAGGACTACCAATTTAATAGGCCAAGCCTTCGATCTTGGGGCTTGCCCTTATAAAACTTATTCCTGTAAAGGAGAGGCTAAGCCTACTTATAATTATGCCTAAGAGTCACCCCCAGAGAACCTCTGGTGTTGTTCAGATGTCGTCTCTCTAAGCCAACTCTTCAGGTAAACTCACTGTCCTCCCCACTACATGGGACATGACTCCCAGGGATGTAAATCTCCCTGGCAACATGAGACATGACTCCCAGGGATGAGCCTGGACCTGGCATCGTGGGATTGAGAAAGCCTTCTTGGACCAAAAGGGGGAAGAAAAATGAAACAAAATAAAGTTTCAGTGGCTGAGAGATTTCAAATGGAGTCAAGAGGTCATTCTGGAAGTTATTCTTATGCATTATACAGATATCCCTTTTTAAATTATAGTGCATTAGAATAGCTAGAAGGAAATACCTGAAACTGTTGAGTGGCAGTCCAGTAGCCTTGATAGTTGAAGATGATTGTATAATTATATAGGATTTACAGTGTGACTGTGTAACTCTGAAAACTTGCAACTGATACTTCTTTTATCCAGTATATGGAGAGATGAGTAAGAAAATAAAGACAAACAAATAAATAAACAATAGGGGGAGAGGGGATAAAGGGTATGGGATGCTTTGAGTGTTCTTTTTAATTTTTTATTCTTATTTTTATTTATTTATTTATTTTGGGGGAGTGATGAAAATGTTCAAAAAGTGATTGTGGTGATGATTGCACAACTATATGATGATACCATAAACCACTGATTATACATTTTGGATGATTGTCTGGTAAGTGAATAAATCTCAAAAAAAATTGCATAAAAAAAACTACATAGAAAGAAATTTTAAAAATTTGGCATTCTAAATAAAATCTTGTGTTAATTCTGGAAAAAAAAAAAAGAATTTACCCCTCAGCAGTTCTCTTGCCAACAAATGTTTGGTATTCATAAGCTTGCAAATAATTGGAGCTTGGGGCCACATTATATGAGCAATAATTAAAATACAACTGGCAGCAGTCACTCCAACAACATGACTAATAACTTGAACATTCTTTATTTGGCTGAATGAATAATTCAACATGTAGCAGCTTATTAAAAGGACTCTAGATAACATTACTTGTATAGAGGTGGAGCATTTGAGGTGGTGGGGGGGAAGGGGGTTGCTATGGGCCAAAAAAGAAAATTTGGTTGGAGCCAGAAGTTTCATGGCAGCTTTGAAGACTGCTGAATCTGACACCCTGAGAGAAGGGAATGAGAACAAGGGCGATCACTTTCACAATCAAATACAGTCAGCTCCCTTACACAAACCATGCTTGGGGTGACCCAATTCAACTTCAACCAATGCCAGCACTGGTTTTGCTACCTGGGTACGATTTTTTTTTTCCTTCTCTCTTCTATTCCATCCATTATGTGAATTTCTTGAACCTTAAAATATGCCAGGTTCCCACATGTTCTGACCATGTAGATGAACTAACTCATATTCTCCCTGGTTATCTGCCAACCCCACAGCATCCTGCACAGCTCTCAGACCTTCACTCCCAAACTCTCACCTGCTGGTAACACACACACACAGGGAGAGTGAAGAAAGGCCCCAGGAGAAGAGATAGTGAACAACCCAGCAAACTCTGCTCCTTCCTTCTCAGTGGTTGCTGTGTATCTCTACTGTGTACCTGGCAATATACTTACATTACCTTTAATCCTCACACAATCCTCTAGGGTAGATATCATCCCTGCTCATCTATGTGGGCCAGAAGTTCAGAGCATAATACCAAGCCCCCATGTGTCCAATCACATACGTAATAAGTCTCTGCATCAGGATTCGAACTCAGGTCTTGCTGGCACCAAAACCCAATTTTTTCCCAAGCAGGCAAGTTAGACTCTCAGAAAGCAGTAGGATTTTCCAGAATGGGAAGGAGAGAAAGGAAGTGGCAAGACATCCCATTTTAAGGCAAAAGTCTCCTGTCATTATTTTCCTTGAATCTCCAACCTTTATGTAAAACTAACCATGTTGGGTATGTACATCACTAAGCAGGTAAAGGTTTAAAGCAGAGATCAAAAGCAGCAGATTCTGGGCTGAAAACATGAATAGGTTCAAAAAGATAAATCCCCTGATTATAAATGTTCTGGTTGCATTTTTGTTCTTTTAAACGGTGCTCAACAAGTTTCCAAATTCTAAAAATCTGTTTTCAATTGCTCAGCCTTCCTTCATCTTGTGACACTTCCTTTTCCCTAGTTATTGCCACCTGATTTCCTGGGGGGACCCTATTGCTTTCTCTTGCAAATTCTAAGTCTGTACCCTGGCATCCTGAATTCAAATTCTGCCTCCACCCCCCATCAGCTAAAAGACCTGACATTATTTCTAAAATACAGTTGTTTCTTCAAATGCAAAATTGGGATGATGATGATACTTGCCTCATATGGCTGTGGTGAGGAGTTAATGAATAATAAATGTCCAGCATTTAGTAGAGTGCCTGGTACATAGTAGATACTCAGAAACATTAGCTATTATCATTTGTACTTATCTTGCATACCTTAAGAGATTGATCTCAACCTAGATCAGCATGTGAAAGCATTTTGAAAGAATAAAAATGATGCAGATACAAATGTAAACTCTTTATCACTGTCTTCTCTTTGCAAAATGGGCTAATGCATTGAGGCTTTAAAATCTGTGTTTAGGTTACCTCCTCTGTCCTTTAGGGGTAGAAAGGTAACTGCAGATGATACATTAAAGCACATGGGAAGAAGGAAAGGGTAAGGGGAATCTCTCTTTCCCACCATAAGGTACTTTCCAAGACTACACTGCAGTGCAGGGTGGGGAGTACCATCTTACATTAAAGCGGAAGGAAAAACATACCCACGAAAGAGTATTTTTACAACTAAATGCCATGTGTTCCCAAATTCATGCATTTCTTTGTACATTTATTTATTCATCTATTTTTCTTATGAGAAAGATGTTTTACAGTTTCTAAGAATATATTAGCCACAAAGCATAGGGATACAGGAGCAAAACTTGTTTTTTAACTAAGATCTGTTTCCAGAGAACTGGATGGCGTTTCCCCTCCCTTTCCACATGAAATGTCCTGCTTGCAAGGTGGCAGCAGGCAGGGAGGTAGAGCATGGCCTGTCCCAGAATGGAGCAGAGGTCTGGGGCTGACAGTGACAGAAGTTTTCGATTCCCAAGTGTTTTTCAAGCACACAACACTCCTGCTCCACTAAGCAGGTTAACAAAGAGTACACAGCTTCAATCCTATCAGAGTTTACCTCTGAGCAAGCTATCTCCCACGGTCTGTTTGCCATCAGTACTTGTAACATTACCTTAGATAACAGTGCAAATATGAGAATCAAGGGGAAGAAGGACTGGCAGTGAGTAGTAATAGAGAAGCAGTAGGGGAGAGAGAGCAGGGAAAGGAAAGGAGATGGAGGAGCGGGGTGGGGGTGGGGGGTGGGTAGGAATCACATCTAGGTATCCCATGCCTAACAAGGGTCTAGCTGAGCATGGTGTTAAGCACGTGGCTACTCTGGGAAGGGAACTGACACATATTGAGACTTACGATGTTTTGGGGCATAGTAGTGTCACTTTATATAAATCGTCTCATTTAAACTTTGCAAAAAAAAAAAGAAATCTGTGAGATAAGCCTTACTTTATCTCAATTTTATAGATGAGTAAGATCCTCAGGAAGATTAAGCAACTTGCTTAAGGTCAGACAGCTAGTAAGTAGTAAAGCTAAATTTAAACTTAGACCTCTAAAATTCCAAAGCCTACCCTGTTTCCACGATACCACAGTGCTTTCTGAATAAGTTTGCTAAATGGTTGAGTTTTAAACTCTTTAAGGGCTATTCACGAATTTAAGGAACACTCACAAATTTATTTTAACTATTTTGGATGGAAACCCTGTTTCTTTTTTCTTTAATATAAAATACATAAAAAGTAAGAAATTTCAAACGATGGAGAAAAGTTGTAAAGTAAAAAGTTCCTCGTCACCAATTCCACTCTCCAGAAATAGCTACGACTGATAAATTGGTGTTCACCCCTCCAAACCTTTTCTTATGCTGCTTTAAAAAAAAAAAAAATCATATCACTGGCCTGCAACTTCGGTTTTTTTCTTCAAACTAATGATATGTTATTATGTTTTATTATCAGTATTTATAGATCTAACTTTCTTAGTGGCTACATGGAAACTCACTGCACAGATAGACCATAATTATTTGTTCATTTTCCTAATGATAAACATTTAGGTTGCTTCTGACATTTCACTATTACAAGCAATACTGAAGTGAATATCTTTATACAAGTATCTCTTCAAATGCATATTTTTATTCCAGTAAGACATATTTCTCAAAATGAGACTGCTAGGCCAAGGGAAATAAGCCTTTTATATTTTAACAGATACTTCAGGAAAGAAATCTTTATTCTAATGAACAATGTGTGACAGTTCCATGTTTCACCACAACTTTTCCAACAGGGGAAAACGTCAATCTTAAAAAAATTTTGACAGTGTACAAGGTGGAAAAAAATTAGCCACTCAGGTGGTTTTAACTGGACATTCCTTTGGTGATTAGGGGGAGAGGACAATAAGACCTGGTTGACATGCAGATGGTCAGGGGTTTCCCAAAGTCAGTCACCCAGGTCAGTGACTCATCTCTGGCCTTATGTACTCATCTCTGAACACGTGCAAATTTGGGTTCACCAGAATGACAAATTTCTTTATGCATGGACCTTCAGGGGTTCGGCATTCATATATTTATTGAGTACCTACTATAAGCCAAGCGCTGTTCTAGATGGTGGGCATACAGCAGTGAACGAGAGATAAAAGCTCCCTGTACTCTTGGAACTTATACTGTCGATGGGAGACTCAGACAAAACACAAGTAAACACAGATAAGTTTTATAGAGTTCCTCAGAAACTGTGAGAACTTCAAATATTAAATTCTACTACAGAACAATAAAGAGACTGGACTGATCTGCATATCCAAATGTTCATGATATCTTTTCTTAGTTGTTTCAAATTCTTAAGCAAGTTCAAAACTGAAATCATCATCCTTCCATACAAGCCTAGTCCTTGCCCACGTTTTCCATCTCAGTGAACAGGCAAGACCGAAAACCAGGAATCATCTCTCCCTCCATCTACATAGACAATTGATCATCAAGTTCAATTAATCATCAAGTTCAGTTTATCTCTCAGATATTTCTGGAATCTCTCTCTCTCTCTCTATCCCTCTCTAGTATGGCCAGACAGAAAGCAATGAAGAAGACAGTGTGTGTTGCGGGGTGGGGGTGGGGGTGGGGGGTGCAACAAGGGCATGGTCCATATCAGTGGGGATAAGGATACCCAAGTTAGTGAGACCAGAATTTGTAAGCTTTAAATTCCAAAGAGCTAGTAGAGGTTCTTGGAGGGAAGAGTAAAGTGATGTTCGGAAAGTTTAACTCAGCTAGGTTAGCCAATCAGCTGGGAGGAGGATGGATGGAAACAGAGAAAGGTAGCAGGCATAGACACAAAGAGCTTAAAGTAGGCCAGTGTGAGTCATCACTGAAATAGAAGGGCAGATCCTGGGACTAAGAAACAGAACTCAGTGGTTAAACGGGCAAGGGCAACGAAGGTGGTATCAAAGCTGCTTTCTTCCGACCCCATCTTACACCAGAATTTGCAGATTGGGAGATCCAGTAATAAGGACTAGAGACAGATATGACTTGGTCAGTCTTCCCAATTCTTAAAACAGACAATTTTATTATCCCCCCTCCCCCAAGGAATTAAAATAATGAAATAAATTATTATGCTGAAAAATCCAAGTGCACTATACATTATTTACCCAGCACCCTCATTCCACTTCACTGTTGTTGGGGCAAGATGTTCAGTAAATTAGTGTTTCTTAGACATCCACGGGGCAGTCCTTCTGTTTCTATTTCTGCATGCCAGGATTCAACTAAACAAAACAAACCTGCTCCACAGTATGAAACAGGGGAAAGAGCAGTGCTCTAAGCATGAGGACATCAGGATTCTGGTGCCAGTTCTCAAACTAAGTTCACTGTGTCAGCCTGAGACACATGACTTCTTGGACCCAGCTTTCCTCATCTGTAAAACTGGCCAGGAGTGATTTTTTCCTGTTTTCAGTTGAGCTCTGGGATTTTAGGCAGGCATCCCAGGGACCACCACTGGGACAAGGGAGAAAAGCTGGGTGGGCCATCTCCCATCTACCACCCCATTACTCTTTTGCCCTGAGAAATTTCACTTTATTGTCTTCTATATCAGGGAGCTTTATCAGGTTTTATTAAGTCTTCAGTATGGTCCCCCACATCCCCATCCCCACCAGCAAGTGGGAATTACTAGTCGAATGCTCTCTAAGAATCCTGTCCTTTATTAAAGGTCAGCTGATTCCCAAAGAATGAAAATACAGCTTGACAGCTGTATGGACTTGAAAGTTAACACCTATGACCTTTAAAAAAATTCACAATGGCACAAATGACACAAAACCTTTTAGAATTTGGGCGAACACAAAACTTTCATTCCAAGAATAAACTTTGAGGTTGAATGAAGGCAACAAGACCTATCAGGCAATAATGCTAAAGAATTGAGGTATGGGGATCTGGTTGGATGGTCAAAACAGACTTTAGCCTCACCTTAAAGTATTGTTTTGTTTAAGGAGCAAGTATGCATGTACTACTTGTGTAATAAAAATTACTTCTTTGTAAAAATTTTAGAGAAAAAAAATAAAAAAACAAACAAAAAACAGCCTGCCAACAACTGATTTCTACACCGCTCAGAGGGTACAGACTGTGATAACATTACAGAACTCTGACCTCAGAGGCTTTATCTGAGGCCCCAAGCCACACCAACTAGCAACTTGTGAGTGCTCAAATCTGAGTTTCACTACAAACCTACACTTTGTAACCAGAAAATTGGGTTGACTTTTCTTTAGAAACAGAAGAGAACAAGGTCATGGAACAAAATGAACACATTCTAATACAGGGTCTTCCAAAGTGCACATCACAATCTGCAGTGGGTTTTGAGGAAATCAATTTACTGGAATATTCCATTTAATATTGCAATTTGGTGATTATTTTCTATGAATTTAAATGTTAATGGAAATCATGGTTGATGTCAATTTTGTTATTTATCAGAACTTTTAAAAGGATTTTTTGTGAACATTTTTTTCTATTTTATAAATGCGTGTGTATGTGTGTGTGTATGTGTGTACTGGGTCACAATGTAAACTATTTCTTACAAGTTGTGAAAAAAAAGTTTGAAAACACTGATGCAATAGATACTGGCAGAGAGAGGAAGCTTGATTTTCAGTCTGGTATTAGATACATTTTGGGAAGTGAAGTTTAAAAATAAAGAGGTGGAGGGAGAGGGGAGGGACCTAGCATTTCCTGAGTGGTGACCATCTTGCAGACACTGAGCAGACATTTCTTGATCTTCATTCAAGAAACAACCCTTGGCCTCAGTGGTGGTAGTGGTGGGCAGGGAGGTGGTAAGCTGGGGAGGGGCTTGTCAGGAATTTTTCCTGTTTTCTAGATGAAAGGAGTTTAAGTAATTTGTCCAAAATCACATCAGTAAGAGGCAGATTCAGGAGGCCAACCTGATAGTCACGTGACAGTTATCTCACAGTTCCTTAGCTGTAGGGGAAGGAGGAGTGAGGGAAGCTTACGTTGTTTCTTTAATGTTAGCTTTAAAAATAAAACCTACTTGGTTCTAAATAATGACTACTATTATCCCAATGGCTAACATTTATTGAGTCCTTCGTTCCAGGCACTAAGTGTTTTAAAACGTTCATTTCATTTAACCCACACAAAAACCTTATGAGATATGTACTACTGTCCTCTCCATTTACTGGAGGCTTTGAGCAGTTAATTTCTTTGCCCAGTGTCACAAAAACAACTTGGATGCAAATCCAAACCAATATTAAACAGTTGAAAAGGCTTTATTTACATTTCCTACCCATATCCAGGGGAAATATCCACTAACATACCTATTTCCCCTCAGTGTTGCAGTGAAAACAGTTAAAATCTCAATTTCTCATCTATGAAATGAAAGAGGGAGGTTAGCTATTCATTTAGGACTTTTTCACTTCAGCATTCTCTGATTCTCAATTGTGTCGTGCAGTTTGGGTTCCATTTAAAGAATGCCAGCCAACACTGCAGTCAGTATTACTGGATTTCTTCAGCATCCTGGCTACTAACACTGTATGGCTGGCTCATGAACATCCAGAGTCTGCTTTCTGAGACCTCTGCCCCTTTAGCAATTTACTTACTGTAAGAAAATACTCTTTGGGTATAATCACAGTACTTGAAAAACGTTCAGTGCTCTATATTCTTTAAAAAATTGGACAGTTTTTAAAGCATTATGATGGTGACCTAAGGATTGTGATTTATATCCTGATGGGATCTTTATGAGTCTTCTTTTTCTTATTCTATTAAGTTAGGTGGCTGCAAAGCCCTAATTCTGGGAATGGAGACCCTGAGGCAGAGGTGAGCAAAGACCTCTATTTTCCTGAAAAGGCAGCTCAAGCAGCCTCGGAAATCCCCAGTTGTTGAGGGTGAGCTGACAATGCAAGACACAGGAGAGAAGGCTGTGCAAGGCTGTGGGCTGCTTTATGAATTTGCTTTCATAGTCTATGCTGGTGACTTCTCTGGTGGAATTTCAGGCACTTCAATTTAGATGAGGTTTAGTCCATTTCTCTGTACATGGAAATGTTGGAGTGCACAACATTTAGACTTGTCAGCTTCATTAAATTTTACAGGACCTACATCCTGCAGAAAACATTGTAATCCAGAGGATCTTGGGGATTCTGATTTTCTTTACCTGCCTTTTGTCAATCCTCCCTCCTTTTTGTTCTCAGCATTAAACTTTTCTTAAGTTATTGTAGAATCCTGGCTGAATGAGATTTGGTTATACCTGAGCAAGTCTCATGTCCTATCAAGATTGTAAAAATAGAATTCTGCCTGCACCTTCATATTACATGGTTTCCATCAGAAAAATACTAAACTCAAATTGATCTGTGAGCAAACTCTGAAAAAGGCAGCTAGTCTTAAAAGAGGGCGAAAAAAAGAGTAAAACAAAATAAATTCTTTACACAGGGCTGACTTTCCAAGAGAACTTAAAAGTTTTTGTTTTAAAGTCACGCCTACACCCTAAGTTAAAATGGCTGAAGGAGCCTGCATATTCCACCACTCAGTCGTCCTTTTCTACCTGGTTTCACTCATGTGGATACACTCCTGACATATTTCCAAGAGACACACTGAGATACCTCACACTTTCCAAAGCAGACAGGGGATTTGGAAGGAGGTTAAGAGGATGAAGGAGAGGGTGGATGGTTGGCATCTGATGGGGAGATAATGAGCAAGGAGCAAAGTTGAGGAAGTGGGTAGATAGAAAGTAGAAAAGTAATACTGGAGAACAAAGAGCCACACATTGCTGGTCTGTAAAATACATTCTGAATCATACTGAACATTCCTTTTTATACCAAGGGTACATAATAAGCACCCAGGAATAAAATAAATGCATTTCTGGGCCTACTTCATCAAGTCTGAATGTCACCATATCTAAAACGTAAAAGCAAGTATCAGATGAAGGGAAAAAATAAAGAGGAATTTCAAGAGTGGCGTTTCTGGCCCTATCAATTCAGCTTTAGAGACCAACAAGTGCCCAACGACTGCAGGAGAGGGAAACTCAGACGTTTTGAGTTGCTTTCTTAGTTGCACCTGTTTCTGAAGGGCCGGGGCTATTAGAGAAAAACAGGTTCCCACAGACAGAAACTCGATCTAGTCCCCGCACCTCCGCACCTGTGCCAAGAGCCGCCTAAGAGCCCAGCCCTCCACTGCCCTGCCTGTGGCCAGTTCTGCAAGGCCCGGGCAACAATGGCTTCCTGTCTGCATGGGCCCAGGGTGAGTCCACTTTTCCCAGGGCTCACCTGCTGGGAGGCAGGTGAGGAATAGCAGCCAAGGTGCAGGCAGCTCGGGGCCCATGTCTCTCGGGCCCCTTTCAGTTTCAGGGGCTTCGGAGCACCGTGTCTTTCTTCATCAGCTGCCGCCCCAGAACGCACCTCTTGTAGAAGAAACCCCTCCGGTTTCCCCTTTCTCGGTGCAGCGCGGCGGGAAGGTACGCTGCGAGCCCCGGGCAGGTAACGCCGGGCTCATCCCCACCTGGTGCGCTCACCGAGGCTCCGCCTCCCGCACGGAGCTGCCGCGGTTTCCTGCTCCGCCCCCGGCTCGCCGAGGACCGCGGCCGCTTTTCCAACCTGGGCCCCGCCCCTTCTGCAGGCCGCCAGGTGCACTCCGCTCTTCTCCGAGACGCTGTCTCCTGCGGACAGTTTCACCTTTTCTTCCAGAAGTTCTCAGGAAATCTCACTCCTTCCACATTTCTCCTCCTCTCCTTGTTGGAATTATCTGGCTACAACTTTGTGTGTGTGTTTGTTGTGGGGGGGGGGGGGTATTGCGTGCGTTAAACTTCCATTCGCTCATGTGTGGGTGGAGAACAATTTGTTTTTCCACTAGAAAGACAATAATCTGAAGTTCACGGGTAATACCTGCTCAGGTTTTCCAGAATCTAAAGATGTAGGCATGTAGGCTATGAACTAAAGAAATAGATTTAATTTTCCCCAATTATAAAAGTAGCAGTTGCTCATTATTGAAAATTTAGAGAAGTATAAATTAATGGAAATAAAAACAAACAAACAAACAAAAAAAAACCCCGCTCCCTTTGCTCATAGATAGGCATTGTTAGTGTTGGTATATGTCTTTTTAGACATTTAAAAAATATATTTGTTTACATAGGTGTGATCATACTGTCTCTTGTTTTTGGACTCTTGAGTTTTCTCAACATTAGAAGATAACATATCCCCTTAGTTCAAAGTTGCCATAAAGATTAATTTAAGATTGTCCATCTTATGAAAGTGTCATACTTCATTTAACCATTCTCCTAACACTGGAAAACAAACAGATTTGAGTCAAATAGTTTGTATCGATAAGCAGTATATATGTTCATACAAAGTAACTTCGTTTCTATATTACAATTTCTACCCAAGTCCTAAAGAACAACTTATAAATAATGAAGTTTCAGGTACTCAACAAAGTAAAGTGACCAGAATCTACCAAAGATACTAGCAGCATTCAAGACCATCCACAATGTCATCCTTACACATCAGGTGCTTTACACACACTACCTCATTTTACTTCTCACCACAGTCCTAAAGCGATAGTTTATAACTCTCACTTCCAGATAAGGAAACCTAGATTCAACAAGGCTGATGAAAGCGGCTCAAGGACACAGGCTTACTGAGCAATGGGGGAGCAGAATTTGAACCCAGGGTTCCCCCCTCCCCAAATATACCCTGGTCTTTGGGTCTTGCATCTTATCTTATTTTTGCTTATGCCACTTTCTCTGCCTGGGAACTCCCCTATCCTTTCCAATCTTCATCTCTCAAAATGTTAGGCTTTAGTAATATGCAGTCATTAAAAAAAGAGCATCTGATATGGAAAGATGTTCTAATATATTATTGAGTGAAGTCATTTACTAACATGACCACAGACATAGGGGACTGGTGGTTTGATGGGTTGAGCCCTCTACCATAAGTTTTACCCTTGGGAAGACGGTTGCTGCAAAGGAGAGGCTAGGCCTCCCTGTATTTGTGCCTAAGAGTCTCCTCCTGAATGCCTCTTTGTTGCTCAGATGTGGCCCTGTCTCTCTGGCTAAGCCAACTTGAAAGGTGAAATCACTGCCCTCCCCCCTACGTGGGATCAGACACCCAGGGAAGTGAATCTCCCTGGCAACGTGGAATATGACTCCCGGGGAGGAATGTAGACCCGGCATCGTGGGATGGAGAACATCTCCTTGACCAAAAGGGGGATGTGAAAGGAAATGAAATAAGCTTCAGTGGCAGAGAGATTCCAAAACGAGCCGAGAGATCACTCTGGTGGGCACTCTTATGCACACTTTAGACAACCTTTTTTAGGTTCTAAAGAATTGGGGTAGCTGGTGGTGGATACCTGAAACTATTAAACTACAACCCAGAACCCATGAATCTCGAAGACAGTTGTATAAAAATGTAGCTTATGAGGGGTGACAGTGGGATTGGGAATGCCATAAGGACCAAACTCCACTTTGTCTAGTTTATGGATGGATGTGTAGAAAAGTAGGGGAAGCAAACAAACAGACAAAGGTACCCAGTGTTCTTTTTTACTTCAATTGCTCTTTTTCACTCTAATTATTATTCTTGTTATTTTTGTGTGTGTGCTAATGAAGGTGTCAGGGATTGATTTAGGTGATGAATGTACAACTATGTAATGGTAATGTAAACAATCGAAAGTACAATTTGTTTTGTATGACTGCGTGGTATGTGAATATATCTCAATAAAATGATGATTAAAAAAATGGTATGAATTATGTTCTCCTATCTATCTATATCTGTCTATCACCTAGTTCTCTATCTGGAGAGAAATGAGAGAAAGGGAGGGAAAGATTGAACTGGGGACTGGAGGAATAAAATATAAAAAGTGATCATTTCCATCTGGTGAGGATCTGTGGATAATTTTTGCTTTATTCTTTGTTTATTTGTATTTTCCAATTTTCTTTAATGGAGGTCAATTACCTTTGTAAGAAAAGGGAAAGAAAGAAAAAGAAACATCATACAGCTTTCCAGGACCAGTTGAAAGCTCTATAGCTTTCAAAGAACTTTCCTAATTATCTCAAAATCAAGTGATAACTTTCTTCTTTTAAATAATTTTTAGTCTCTGAGACTTATTGCATTCTATTTTATCCATCAGTTGAGATTTGCAATGGTAGACACTGTGCATGATTCCTCTTTGAATACTTCACAGCTTCCTAAAAAAATGTCTTACTCCTAGTAAATAAAAAATTGTTTGTGAATGAATGAGTGAATCAGTGAACAAACCAGCAGCACAGTCCTGGGATACTTCTTTGCTGTCTTTCATGCAGCTCACCAGCTCCTCACAGACCTCAGTCATTCCAAGGTTTCAAAGACTCTAGGTCTCTTTGTACCAGGCCACCCAGGCTGTAATCCCAGTCTTTCTTTCTTCTATGGCAGGAGCCCTCAGGGAGGGGTGAAGTGAAGCAGGAGAAGAGGGTATTCTTGCCTTTAGGAACCAGCCAACCAATAATATTACATTGGAAATTCACACATACACTGGTCAATGTAAATAGATGGCAAGCCATTTCATACACCTCTCCCTTATCAGGGATATCTCATTAATGGCCCTCCTTCTTCTATAACAAACAAAACTTCCCTCCCTCCCAGCCATCACCTTTTCCTTCAAGAAAATAACTATAAACATGGATTACAAACAGTTTCTGCCCCTCAGGAAAGACCCACTCTGGTCACTGACCTTGGAAATCGGTATCATTTCTCCTGCACACATCTGCCCTGCTTTGCAGTGAAGGATGCTGCTGCTGGTGTCCCTCAGCTTGCCTCCAGTGATTAACTCCTGCTCTCACACCCAGGTTCCTTGTGCTGGATCTGAGCTGAAGTCTCAGCCGAGTCCCCTCTCCCATTTTCTTCTTTCCCCTCCATCCAGGGTCTGGCCTCCAGTTCCCCTATGGGACTTGTGATGATTAATTTTATGTATCTGCTTGACTGGGATGTGGAGTCCAGTTGTTTGGTCAAGCCCTAGCCTAGATGTTGCTATGAAGATATTTTATAGGTATGATTAGCATCTATAATCAGTTGACTTTAAGTAAAGGAGATCACTGTCCATTAAGTGGGTGGGCTTCATCCAATCAGTTGAAGGTCTTAAGAGCAAAGAACTGAGTTTTCCAGAGGAAGAAGAAATCTTGTCAACTCTTACCAGAATTTTCAGCCTGCCAGTCTACCCTACAGATTTTGGACTTGCCAGCCCCCACAGTTGTGTGAGCCAGTCCCTTAAAATGAACCTCTTCATAATATTATATAACTAATATATATTATATAACTATAATATATATTATATAACTAATATATATTACTCTGTGTGTGTATATATATATATATGAACACACACTTACATATCCTGTTGGTTCTGTTTCTCTGGAGAACCCTGACTGATACAGGCCTCTTCATTACAAATGTTTTTCTTGTAGCCTCTTCTCTTCTAGAAAGTAGGAAGTAAATTCAGGAAGTGATTGGTCAAAGCCACATGAAGTCCTTAGATCTTCTACGGCAGGGATACCAGCACAGCAGTAGCAGCGCCAGGACTTACCCCTCTAATGCAAGTGAGGAGTGCTCCCCAGCCCCCTCCAGACACTCGTGCATGCTCCAAGAAACACTGTGCATGTTTGGGTGTCTATGATTTGTGTGGTTCCTGGCTTTGTGAATTGCCCTAGGTAAATTTTCAGTTCCACTATAAAAAATTGTGAGCTCTCTCTTTCCCATAACTTCCTCCCACGCCCCTCAGTCCTTGGCTTTGGTATAAAGGTCATTTTTAACATTAGTCTAAGCCAGCATTTCTCAATGTTTGTTCCATGGAACAGTAGTTCCACAGAATGTCAATAAATGGTATATGAAAACAGGGCTCTATGATCAAATAAGTTTAAGAAATGTTGGATTAAACGAAATGAAACTCTTCTTCAGAACTTGTCAACCCCTAGGGTACTACTATACATTGGAATCTCCACGAAATATGATATGTAGCATTCCCCCAAATGATTCAACCACAAATCTCTTTTTTGCTTACATATATCTTAGGGCAGATGTTGATGGAACATCTTTTGGGAAAATCCTGGTGGTTTAAATGAGACATAATTGGGGGGATAAGTTGGAGACTTCTATAGAAACAAAAATTGAGTTTAACAGAAGTTATTCCAAGTACAGTAGAATGAGAAGTTCCATATTTTCTCTAGAAAATCATTCATTAGATTGACCATCTGTCTTTGTTGTTTCACTTGTAATGAATATTTCAGTTAATTTTATTTATATCTGCTTCTCTGTCTACTACCTGTATCCCTTTTTCTCCATCATTTATTATGTACCATGTACCAGGCAATGTTCTAAGTGCCCTACATGGATTATCCCCACAGTAGCTGTATGACAAAGGTGCTATTATTATCAATCCCATTTTACAGATGTGGTAGCTGAGATAAAGAGGTAGCCTGCCCAGTATCACAAAGCTTGTATGTGGTGGCTCTATGAGACCAATTAAGGCAGTCTGATTCCAGAACTTGTGCTTTTAGCTATTATACCATAGATCTTCACTTAGCTGACGCTGTCAATGTGCGCTAATGCAGTTTCTTTCTACATGTGTCATTTAGCACTGCATACAGGAAAATTCCATTCGTCAGCCATGGGCTCTTGTGGGTCATGGCAGCATGTCATTGGTTGAATAACGGTTAGATAAAAGAGTATATATTTAACTCAGAACAACAGTCCTTTTCACCATTATGGAATTAGACAAACATGTCTTCATATATAAAGTAATAATAATAGCTACCATTTATTAAATATTAAATTGTGCCAGACACTGTTTTAAGCACTTTTGGTACTAACTTCAAGAATTCTTTCAACAACACTAAGAGGCAGGGACTATTACTGTCTCCATTTTACAGATGAAGAACTTCAAGGCACAAGTTCAGTAACTTATGCAAGGTCACCAAAGTTGTAAGCAGCAGAACCAAGATGCAAACCTAGACAATTCACAGTCAGATCATATGCCCTTAATCACTACCCTAGCCGTGTTGTACCTTTGTGTGTTAATTTGTCCAAGATCTGACCACAAAGTACTGGGCTTGTGATTTCATCTTTATAATCACCTTTCCTAGTTGAACCCATGTCCATGAATATACTTGAATAGTGTGTCTGTATATACACGTCCGCCTGTATTTGAAATCATGTAATGTTTGTTCGTCTACATGGCTATTTGTCAAGAATGGAGGAGAGCTTTTTGATCCACAGAAAAGAAAATGCAGAAACGTGCAAGTAAAAATCATACACCAGTCACTGAGAGCTCAAAGGAGGCAAGAAGTAAAAGTAGCTAACTGATGCTCACAGATTAGGACTGTATCTTAGTCATCTTTGTATACCCAGCATCTAGCATAGCTCCTAGCACATAAATAGTTTTCAATAAATATTTGCTGAGCTCTTTATCAATAGTTCTTGAAGTAAATTACATTTGAGTGGGATGTGAAAAATGAGTAAGACTTTGCTACAGCAACCCAAGCAGAAAGGCCAGCACGTGTCGAAAGCATGGGACCAGGGAATGGCATAGCTTATCTATAAGCACTTCAGTTTTGATAGACTACAGGGCAAGGTGGCGAGTGGTAGGAAAGAATGCTAGAGAGCTGGCCAGGGTTAATAAAGAACCTTGTATGACCAGCTGGAGAACAAAGACTGGACAACTAACAATGGACAATGGAGCACCAGTGTACGGTTATAAGTAGCAGAGAGGCATGATCAGACCTGCATTTTAGAAAGATAAACTTGGCAATAGTGAGAATGATGGTAGGCAGGAACTGAGACGAAGGGAAGGGAGACCACTTAGGAGACTGTTACAATAGTCAAGGTGAGAGATTAGTACTAAAGTCCCAAGCCAATCAGTGGTGTTGGAAGTGGATAGGAGAAAATGCTTTGGCAGATTTTTAGAACAGAATTGACAAGATTAATGATTAATTAGATGTGGGGATTGAGAGAAGAATATAGGTTTTGTACTATGGAGTCTGGGTGGACAGTGATACCTTTAATGAACATAGATATATAGAAAGGGAAACAGGTTTCAAATCATTTCAGATATGTTGCCTATGAGGGAATAGTGGAACATTCATATGAAACTCCCATGGATGGTTGTACACCTTAATAAGTGCAACTGACTGAATGAGACTGACAGGAGCTATATACCCGTACTGGGAAGTGTGGGTCAAGAGGGGCAAGGAACCTCATGGTTAGTGGGATTTAGAAGTACAGTTCATCTTGGAGTAGGGCCAAAGCAGGAGGTGGAGGAATCTATTGAAAAGAGTTGTGGAACAGGAATGTTCATTTGGCACTCCTATTCAATATTGTACTGCATACTCTAACCAGCACACTAAGAAGACAAAAATAAAAGGCTGAGAAGAAGAACAAAGATGTGATGTTCACAATGTTATGATTATCTACACAGAATATCACAGAGAATCTATACACTAAGTATAAGGACTAAGAAAAAAGTTTGCAGGAAACAGGGTCAATATATAAATGTAACTGGCATTTATATATACCCAGTTAAATCTGAATGGTGTTAAGATAGGTGGTATCTATTATACTATTTTATGTACATTCCTGTATTTTTGGAATATTCTATCATTTGTATTCAATAAATATTATAATTATAATATTATAATTATATTATAATTGATATTTAATTATATTAATTGATATTGATTGTGTTTTATTATAATTAACATTATAATTAATTTTTATAATTAAAAATAGTTTTGAAACCAAAAAGAGTGAACACTGGGTATAGAATCAGATGAAGTGTGTTTGTACTCTGGCATTTCCACTGACATCCTGTGTGACTTTGTGTGTCATTTTTGCCGAGAGTGTTTTTAATCTATAAAGTGAGAAACTGGATTAGGCAGTCTCCTTGGATTATATAATTCCATCTCTGGCATTCTACAGTTCAAAGGTGAGAAGGACCCAGGTTAGGAAGATGCCAGCCTCCTTTGGCAGAACAGAGGAATGCAGAACCAAAGCATTTCCTTCTCTAAAGTTCACTCATTCTAAACAGAGGTGTAAACTCCATGGTCTGCCACGGGCCACGTGTGAAATCAGGGAATTTTAATTGCGCTTACCATGTGACTCCTAAGAATCTGGTTTTCTCAACATTTATTTTAAGGAGAGAAACCAGAAATTAATGGAGGGCTGCATTTCTGAAGCTAAAGCCACAGAGAAGAGTTCAAGTACTCAGATCACAGCAACAAAGCTAGAACACCTGTAGTTTTGTCACCAAGAAGCTTTGACAGCATGAAGTTTCAAACTTTGACAGCATGAAGTTCATTAGGGGAAAACATAAGAGGAAATCAATAATACAGTGGAAAAATAGAAACACCATTTACCTAATAAGTGCTTCTTCCACTCCCTGCCTTGCTGATTGCCCTCACCTCTTCATATCCTCTTCTTGACCAAAATGCAAGAGGCTGTTTGGTGGAAATTAATTCCTTCTGCTGAATGTCACCATCCAGTTTCTCACTGAATGGGTTGACTTCAGTGATTTTCCCTTTCATTATCTCTGTGAGTACAGCCTCAGTACAAGGAGGTAGGGGGAATTTTTTTTTCTGGTGCTTCTGCCTCTCTTGCAAGACCTAGTTTGCTGTTCAGACTGGGAGCTCCTCTGAGTTGATGATCTCATTCCACAAATTTCTTGGTTGTACTCAGTAAGAGACAGAATATCCTGTTCTTTCCAGCTCACCCCAAAGAGTCTGAATCAATTATTCTATTGGAAGGCCCCGGAAGCAGTATTTTTAAAAAAGTTCCCAGGTGGTTCTAATGTGCAGTCAGAGTTCAGAACTATTAGCTGAAGGGTAAGCTGAATGAGAAAATGTCCTGCAATGACCACACAGGGAATTCCCCAGGGCAGTCCCGTAATGGGACACTTTCCAACACATTTTCTCTCTCAGCTTCTTTTGGGTAACTTCGCTATCATCTCAAATGACAAAAAGGGAGCGTTTCTGCGCCAAAGACCATGGCCCTGAGATATGTAACTTTTCTCCTTTCTTGCTTCTCCACCGGGACAGCATAGCCTACTTACAGTACATTCAGATGGGAGTGAATCTCAGGACACTGCACCAAATAGCTGTGTGACCCTAAATAAGCAACACAGCCTCTTTGAGCCTCAGTTATTTCTTGTAAAACAAGGGAGTTAGGTTTTATCAGTGGTTTTCATACTGTGTTCTTAGATGCTCTGGCATTCTAAGGAGGTACTTTGGGAGTTGCTTCTGCCAAGGAGGTACATTTGAAAAATCACTGGGCCAAATTATCTAGATGGTCTTTTCCAACATTCTACAATTATAGAATCTATATGAATAGACTGATGCAATCACCAATGTCTACCATAACCTCTATGCTTCAAGGCCTGCCAAAGATCAAATTTGTCAACCCTGGTCTAAAGCAGATATTACAAATTGACAACTTGAAGGCCAAATCCAGCACACAGACCTGTTTTATTTTTCCTGCAGAAGGTTTTTTTTTCTTTCCTTGATCTCTTTTTTAAACTTTAAAAAATTGAAACATAAAACAAGTCTGAAATATGCACAAATCAAAGGTGTATGGCCCAATGAAACATCACAATGTAAACACAACCGTGTAACCACCACTCAGAGCAAGATATAAAACAGAGTATTCCAGAAGATCCTCCTCCTCATCCCCTCAATAATTTCCTCCTTTCTCCTCCCCAAAGGTAACTACCATCTTGCTTGCTTACATTAGAGATTGATCTTTGCCTCCTTAAAAAATTTATATAAAGAAAAAAATGTAGTAAATGTTTTGTGGTGTTTGTCTCTTTTGCTCAATATTATGTCGGTGAGATTCAGCTATATTTTCACATATAGCTATGTCTATTAATTTTCACTGCTAAATAGTATTTCACTGTATGAATATACCTAAATATACCACAATTTATTTATCCATTCTATTGTTGATATATATTTGATTTGTTTCTACTATTTGGCTATTACTAATGATTATGCTATAGACATTCTTGTATATGTTGTGGGGTTTTTCTCTATAAAAACCCACTCATTATTGCTTCTGTAACTCTGGGGTGAAATTGTTTGGTTATAAAGTGTGTGTGGTGATTTTAAAAATATGTCCACAAATTCTTTGACTCTGTTCCCTTCAAAAGGAAGAACCTAAATCCATGGCCCTCATGTGTGGGCTAGACTTGATGACTTACTTCTAACGAGTAGAATGGCAGAAGTGAAGCTATGTTACCTCCAAGACTGGGTCATACAAAGCATTACAGCTTCTTCTTTGCCTACTCTGGGGGAAGTCAGCCACCATGTCATGAGAACATGTAAGCATTCCTCTGGAGAGGTCCACACGGTAAGGAACAAAGCCTCCTGCCAATAGTCATGTGAGCAAGCCATCTTGGAACCAAATTTTCCAGCTGCAGTCAAGCTTTCAGAAGGGCTGACATCTTGAATGAAAGCTATTGAGAGACCTGAGATAAGCTGCTGCCAAATTCCTGACCCAAGGAAAACAGTGAGACAATTATGTATTTATTGTTTTAGGCTCCTAAGTCTTGGGGTAATTCATTATGCACCAAGAGATAACCAACATAGCTATATATGTTCAACCTTAGTAAAAAATGCCTAAGATTTTTCCAAATTTACCTACACACCAGCAGTGGAGGAGAGTTTTAGTTGTTCTGCATCCTTGGAAAACACTTGGAAGTGTTTCAATTACAGGTCTGCTGATGGATGAGTAATGGTATTTTATTATGGTTTAATTTGCATTTTACTAATGACTAATGAAGTTGAGCACTTTTTCATATGTTTATTGGGCTTTTGGCTTTTTGGGTTTTCTTTTTTGGCCTCTGGTGTAGACTTTTGCTTATTTTTTTATTCAGTTTTCTGTCTTTTTCTTATTGATTTGTAGAAGCTTCTAACTGGGGAAGATGCCACCGTACAGTATACGTCAGTATCAAAAATCAGCTAGAAAATGTAAATAAATTTCTAAAGACTGAGTGTGGGCTAGTGTGAGACAGTGAGGCCCTTGGGGGTTCATACTTTCTTGGAGGTTTCCTTGCAGAAAACTGGAGAGAATTCTGAGAAATCTTTCCTGGCTTCCTGGGTGTGGTTGAACAGCAGTCACTGCCAAAACCCTGCCCAGATCCACCTACCCTATCTCCCCTGAGCAAAAAAAGCTTCACCTGTAGGAATAATGGAAACAAAAACCGTATCCCTAGGGTATGGTGGAAACTCAGTGTGGCCAGAGAAGGAAAATAATAGAGAAAAAAAAAAAAAAAAGTCTACCCCTGGGAGAGAGGTAGGAAGAGGTTCTAGGTACAACATTAGAACTGGAGAAGGGGCAGGGACACTAATGAAGGCTATATCCCCATAAACCAGGTTCATAATGACTGACTAAAATATAAACTTAATTGGAAATCACTTCCACAGCCACTATAATAAGGATTGAGTAAAAATAAGAGTGGTATACTTATTGGCTGCAAGAGACACATTTTCTGTGGAGAGCAGTGCAAAGGGAAGACCCAAAACCAAGCAGGGAAACCAAGCAGGGAGCAGATGTTCAAAAAAACACTCTGGCTAAATACCTATACCCTAATACAAGATATCACTCAAGAAATTTGAAGCCTATGGTACACTGAAGTTAGCTACAGCAACAACAAAATTCAAGCCCAACTCAATTCCTAACTAAATTAGTACAACCCCCCACACTAAGGACCTAGCAGAAGGCAAGGCATACTTACAACTAAGAATAAAATGTATTTACCTCAGTATCTATTATCCTCTACAACACATCTGACTTTCAACAAAAATTAGGAGACATGCAAATGGCAAGAGAACGCAAAATCTGAAGAAACAAAGCAATAATTAGAATCAGGCACAGATATGACACAGATGTTGGAATCATCTTACAGGGAATTTCAAATAGTAATTAATATGTGTTCTAGTTTGCTAATGCTGCTGGAATGCAAAACACCAGAGATGGATTGGCTTTTATAAAAGGGGGTATATTTGGCTACACGGTTACAGTCTTAAGGCCATAAAGTGTCCAAGGTAACACATCAGCAATTGGGTACCTTCACTGGAGGATGGCCAATGGTGTCTGGAAAACCTTGGTTAGCTGGGAAGGCATGTGGCTGGCATCTGCTCCAAAGTTCTGGTTTCAAAATGGCTTTCTCCCAGGACGTTCCTCTCTAGGTTTCAGCTTCTCTCCAAAATGTCACTCTCAATTGCTCTTGGGGCGTTTGTCCTCTCTTAGCTTCTCTGGAGTGAAAGTTGGCTTTCAAAGGCCATCTCCAAAATGTCTCTGTACACTGAAGCTCTTCTCTCGGTTCCAGTGCATTCTTCAAAGTGTCCCTCTTGGCTGTAACTCCTCTTCAAAACACCACTTACAGATGCACTGAGTTCCTTCTGTTATGTCAGCTCATTTATATGGCTCCAGTGATCAACTTAGACCCACCCCCAAATGGGCGGAGCAACACCTCCATGGAAATTATCCAATCAGAGTCATCACCCACAGCTGGGTGGGGTGCATTCCAAAGAAGCACTCAAAGAATTACAATCTAATCAACACTGAAAACTTCTACCCACATAAGATTACATCAAAGATAATGGCATTTGGGGGACACAATATATTCAAACTGGCACAATATGTTAAAGAATCTAAGGGAAAATGTAGACAAATTGCAAGTTCAGACAGGTAATTTCAGCAAAGAATTGGAAACTATAAGAAAGGATCAAATGGAAATGCTAGAAATTGAAAATACAATAAAAGAGATGAAGAATGCCGTGAACAGGCCCATCAGTAAGACTTGACACAGCAAAAGAAAGAATCAGTGAACTTGAAAATAGGTCAAAAGCAATTATACAAACTGACAGGCAAAGAGAAACAAAGAGTGAGGAAAAGAAAAGAACAGAAAACCCAAGAACTGTAGGAAAATATCAAATGCCATAACATACATGTAATTGGAGTCCCAGAGGAAGCAGAGAGAGAGATTGAGAGAGAGAGAGAGAGAGGGAGGGAGGGAGGGAGAGAATATGGGACAGAAGAAATATTTAAAGAAACAATGACCAGAAATTTCCTAAAATTATAGGCTAAGTTAAAAACAAACAAACAACAAAACAGAAAAGCACTCTGAGGCATATCATATTCAAACTCCTGCAAAGCAAAGACAAGAAGAAAATCTTGAAACTAGCCAAAGGAAAAAAGATATATTACCCTACAGAAGAACAAAAAATAAGAATTACAGCAGACTTTTTCCAGAAGCCATGCAAGAAAGAAGATAATGGAGTGACGTAGTTATAATTTTAAGTGCTAAAATTAAAAAAAAGTTAGCCCCAAATTCTTTACCCAGAGAAAATATTCTTCATAAATGAATGGGAAGTAGACTTTTTCAGACAAATACTAATGAAATTCATCGCAGTAGACATATTCTGCAAGAAATGTGACAAAAAAAGCTTTTCAGCCAGAAGAAACATGATGTAGGTCAGAAAATTGGATCTATAAAAAGAAATGAAGAGCATTGGAAATGGAATAATGAATGGTTTTGTTATTTAAGTAAAATAATAAAAAATATTTTTCCTTAGATTTAAATGTCCTGAAAGATAACTGATTGTTTAAAGCAAAATAGTAACAAAGTGTTATGTGTTCATAACATACGTAAGAGTAAAGTAGATGACAACAATAGCAGAATTATAAAGTTTACTGCTAGGTTTACAAAAGACTCAACTAAATAATGACTCCATTTAAAAATACAACAACGTTATTCTAGAGTGTAAATATAAAGAATAATAATCATGATTTTGAAGCAAATTTTGAAAAAAAAAATGAAGAGATAACCTTAACAGATACTGAAAGTATTATAAAGTTATTTTAATTAAAGAATATGGGATATAACTGCCAAACTGTATCTTAATTCACACACATATAAAATTTTACTATATTATTAAGGGAACATCACAAATCAGAATTAAACAAATGGCATTGTAAAAGCTGGTTCAAAGTCTTGAAAGGAGTTTATTTAGATTTGTACCCCACATTGCTAAGAGAAGTCAATTCTACATGAATGAAGTTGCATGTAAAACTACAATCAAGGAAACTAGAAATAGATAGAATAGAAAAGTTATATATCTAGTGGGAAACAGACTTTCTCAACTTAAGAGGAGTAGAAGAAATCACATGAACAAATATCCATAGTTTTCACTACAAAAGGTGTTAAACATATGTATTTAAAAACTGTCTTTAATACAAACATGTGAGAAAAGAAAATACAAAAATTAGCATCTTAATATGTAAAGAGCATATAAAAGTTAACAAGAAACATCAAGAGACATAAAGCTCAGAATAGGCAATTCACAAAAGAGAAAAGTCCACTGACTGTGTTGAAATTGATTGTTTCTTCTTTAGCTCATGAAAGCATACTTGACACAATCTTTTTGAATATCATTTGGGAAAAATGTATGAAGAGGTTTAAATAAATTTATGGCTATATTTCTCAGTAATTCTAGTTTGAGAAATCTATCTACTCTTGTGGTTGTTTTAAAATATCTTCACACTGCATCAAAGGACTTTATCATGAAAGAAAAAAGCCTACAGAATGGGAGAAAATATTTGGAAACCATATATCAGATAAAATTTTAATATGCAGAATATGTAAAGAATTCCTAAAATCCAACAATGAAAACAAAAACAACCCAACTAAAAAATGTACCAAGAATTTGGATTAAAATTTCTCCTAAAGAGATATACAATTTGATAATGGATGGAGCAGATGGTACCACAACATTGTGAATGCAATTAACACCACTGAATTGAATATTTGAAAGTGGTTAAAATGGAAATTCTATGTTGTATATGTTACCACAATTTTTTTTTTAAAAAAGAAGGTAAACAAGTGGTCAATAAGAACATGAAAAGATGCTCAACTTCATTAGCCATTAGGGAAATGCAAATCAAAACCACAATGAGCACTTCACATCCACTGGAATGGCTAATAGTAATTAAAAAAAAAAAACTGGAAAATAGCAAGTGTTGGCAAGTATGCAGAGAAATAGAAATCCTTGTGCATTGTGGGCAGGAATGTAAAATGGTGTAGCCACTGTGGAAAACAGTTTGGCAATTCCTCAGAAAGTTGCATATAGAATTAGTTTATGACCCACTAATCCACTTGTAGGTATATTCCCCAAAGAATTGAAAGCAGGGACTCAAACAGGTATCTGTATACTGATGTTCATAGCAGCATTATTCACAACTGTCGAAAGGTGGAAAACACGCAAGTATCCATCAACAGATGAATGGATAAGCAAAATATGGTCTACATATAATAGAATATTATTAAGCCATAAAAAGAAATGAAGTTCTGATACATGCAACAATATGGATAGACATCGATGACAACATTTTGAATGAAATAAGCCAGACACAAAAGGACAAATATTGTATGATCTCACTTATATGAAATTACAATAATATGTGAATTCATATAGACAGAAAGTAGATTACAGGTTACCAGGGGCCAGGTAGGGGTGGGCTATGGGGAGTTAATACTTAATGGGCACAGAGTCTCTGATTGGGTTGATGGAAAAATTTTGGTAATAGATGGTGGTGATGGTGCACAATATTGTGAATATAATTAACACCACTGAAAAAAATTGTATACTTGAAAGTGGATAAAATGGGAAATTTTATGTTATATATATGTTACCACAGTAAAAATTAAATGTGTGTGTGTGTATATATATATATATACACACACACATATATATATATCACACTTTTTTCCATACTTCTCCCTTTAAAAGATGGAGTCTATTTCCCCTCACCTTGAGAATGGTCTGTACTTAATGACTTGCTTCCAATGAATAAGGTATAGTAGAATGTGGAATTACCAGTATGTGACTTTTGAGAGTAAGTCATAAAAGGCATTGAAGTTTCCTCTTTACTCTCTCTTTCTTGGATTATTTTGGGGTATGGGGGGAGAATCCAGCTGCCACGTTGTGAGGAGAGGTACACAGGGTAGAGAACTGAGGCTTTCTGCCAATAGCCAGAAAAGAACTATAGCCTCCAGCCAACAGCCACATGAGTGAACCATCTTGAAAGCAGATCCTTTGGCCCCAGTCAAGCCTTCAGATGACTGCAGCCCCTGATGCTGTCCTGGCTGCAACCTCATGAGAGACCTTGACTCAGAACTACCAGCTAAGCCTCCCAGAATTCCTGATCCACAGAAAATGTGAAATAATAAATGTTTGTTGTTTTAAACCACTAAGTTTGCTTTTTTAATCATTTTATTGAGATATATTCACATACCATGCAGTCATACAAAACAAAGCATACATTCAATTGTTCACAGTACCACCACATAGTTGTGCATTCATCACCAAAATCAATCCCTGACACCTTCGTTACCACACACACAAAAATAACAAGAATAAAAATTAAAGTGAAGAAGAGCAATTAAAGTAAAAAAGAATACTGGGTGCCTTTTTGTTTGTTTGTTTGTTTGTTTGTTTGTTTCCTTCCCCTATTTTTCTACTCATCCATCCGTAAACTTGACAAAGGGGAGTGTGGTCCTTATGGCTTTCCCAATCACATTGCCACCCCTCATAAGCTACATTTTTATACAATCGTCTTCAAGATTCATGGGTACTGGGTTGTAGTTTGATAGTTTCAGGTATTTACTGCTAGCTACTCCAATTAACAAGAACCTAAAAAGGGTTGTCTAGATCGTGCATAAGAGTGCCCACCCGAGTGACCTCTCGGCTCCTTTTGGAATCTCTCTGCCACTGAAGCTTATATCATTTCCTTTCACGTCCCCCTTTTGGTCAAGAATATGTTCTCCATCCCATGATGCCAGGTCTAGATTCCTCCCCGGGAGTCATATTCCACGTTACCAGGGAGATTCACTCCCCTGGGTGTCTGATCCCACGTAGGGAGGAGAAAGCGGCTAAGTTTTGGGATAATTTGTTGTGCAGCAGTGGCGTCCTAATGAATACTAAAAATTCATGTTACAAATATTAATTGCAAAGCTGTTTATAAAAAGAAATACTAAAACCTACACTTTGTCCAACACCAGGAAAACAATTTTACCATAATGTATCTTCTTGATGTACTATTAACTTATTATTTCATGACTACTAAAGTTTATAACAATATGAGAAAATGCTTATGCTATCTTAACTAAAAATTAGAGTATACATCAATACCAAAAAACTGAATAATGGTTTTCTGTACCTTTAAAATTGCTAAAAAATGGAGTTTACATGGATTTGTTTTTGTTCTTGTTACCACATTTTATTTCTAGTGTGTTATCTATTTTATTTACACTCCTCTTTTACAATAATTTGAAAGGTAAAGGGTCTATTTTAAATTTTATTATTGCTTATCTTCATGTTTTTCACAAAAATATCTCAAACCTAGATGAAATCATTAAAGTTGACAAAATAGTCATTGCTCCACCCTTTTTAATGAAGATTAACAATGTGTTGCTTTTGCTTCCTTGCTCCAGTTAGCTGTGATATCATATTATTTTTAAACCTCATTAAAATAATTAAAATTTTTATTTCTAATGCTTTTTTTCTTATTTAGTATTCTGATATTCTAAACTAATTTACAACAATTATTTAGACTTGTCTTCAATATGCTTAATTGGTTTTAAATCAGCCCTGGTTCTTTCCAGCCGTGGGTTCTCCATTCTTAGGCTTTCAATCTGAATTCATTTAGTACTATTCTGGAACACATCTTTAAGTAATTTATTTAGGAGAGGTATCTTCCTGGTAGGGTTTTTGTTGTTTTTACATATCTGCTTGGTAATATATTTCCATTAACTTCATACAACTGGCAACTTAGCTGGGTAGAGAACGCTAGCTCAAAACTCTGTACATATGGTTGTGTTGTTTTCTGCCATTTAGAGTAGAGTAAGAGGCCAAACTGGATTTGGGGATTTTTTGCACTTATCCCACTTTTCCATTTTATTTGTTTTAGCTTTCTTTGTCTTTGAAACTTAAAATGTTAACAATGATTTGTCTGGATGAGAAATCATTTTCATAAAGTTTGCTTTGGCATACTGAACCCTTTCCTCTCTAGACTGTGCCCCTTTTAGCTCAGGGGAGGAAATTTCTTTTCCTCAGGTTTACTTTCTGCTCGATAAATTTTATGTTTCTCTCTCAGATACATTGATTAATTTCAGGGTGCTGCTCTTTATCCAGGCCTCTATTTCAGGAACATTATCTTTCACCAAGTTAATCTTTGGCAGTAATAGGAATGAAAAAATAAAAGCAGTTAACTGTGTTTGCCCTCCCTGGTTGTGCAGCCTTCACAGGAGGACCCCATCCTCCACCCCAAGCTCTGTGAAATCCTACATCATTTCTGTGGTGGAAATCACAGGGCAGGCTACTCACTCCCAATGCACATCCCTGGTAAATCACACTTTTTATTGTCTTACCAAAATCTATAGAATGTCCTTTCATTCTATCTTGTAGATGCAGAGATTTTTTTTTTCCTTTTAATCATTTATTTTCTAGGTTTTTTAAGGGAATTTCAAGAGGGGGGATTTTTATTCTACCTCTTCTTACATGTCTGGAACTCAAGACACTGGATTATTTTTTAAAATATATATATTTAGACTATGGTCCATGAATTTAAAAGGCATAGAAAGGGTTAAACATCTTCTACAAGTGTGGCAAAATCTGTAGAATAAAAGAGGAACACCCTTTTTTTTCTGTTACAGGATATATAGTCAGTGGAAGACTTTCAGATAAGGGGAAGGGTTGCTCCTCCTTTCTTCTGTAACACGGACGGACTAGCACAGCTGAGTGGGGTCATTCCCAGACATCAGCCCACAGCCGGAGGCAGCCAAGATGGATGCCCAACAGTAAGTGACCATTCTCTTAATTCTTTGGAAGGTAGTTATGGGATAAGTGACCTCAGGCGCAGGTTGAGGTTGACGGTGATGCTGTGATTTCTGTCCTTCCTGTCTAAGACAATGCATGTCTGGGCAAAAGCCCAGAGCAGTGGCACCTGGGAGGGAGAAGAATCTGTGCTAAGAAAGGAGAGCTGAGCTGTGAGCAGTTCTCTTTCTAGAGCAACCACTCCAGGTTGATTCCATAGCTCTAAGGCGGGGAAGCTGGGTAATTTCTTTACTTACAAAAGACTTTTGACCACCATATGTAGGTAAGATTTATTTGCTGTGCCCCAAATAGTTTATTGGTTATTTTTTTTAAGTAATTGATTTTGGTTTTATAGGTTTGCTTTTCAAATATTAAATGTTGCAGATATTGATTTTAAGTTAAGAATCAGGAAATTTAAAAATGTTTGGATAAGTATGACAAATGAGAGAGAGTATAGCATGATCAATTTGGCCTGAGGGTGAGGGACAGCAGAGATTGGGGGGATTGAAATAGAGAGGGACAGAGGCTTAGGATCAGGACATATAAGCAGAAAATATAGAACGCTGACAATGATTCACAAACAGGCCGTGGGAGATTCTGGGCAGGGTGTTACTTCACTTAAATTTTCACGTCACTCTTAGACACTGATATTATCATCATCCTGTTTATAGATGAGGTAACTGTGGCTTTGAAGAGGCTAATAAACAATTTGCCCAAAGTCACACTACTCCTAAGAGGTAGAGCTAAAAGATAAAGATCAGTGTCTTCCTTGAATGCCTTCTTTGCACAAGGTTTCTCCCTAAGGTGACAAGTACCCATGGCAGGGACTTATTGGAAGAAGTCACACCACTATCTCTCAAAGGTGGCCAGTGGATTCAGTCATTATGTGTTATTGTGGCTCTTTGAAAAGCTAAGTAATCCTCATCTACCCAGCGTTTTCTGGCTTGGGAAACAGCTTTGCAGCTTTTGTTTCAGAAGATCACAATTTAATTTCCAAGTAAAGTTTCCTTTTTACTCCAGTGAAATTTTGAAAGGTTACACATGTATGAAAAGAGAATTTCAGAATTAAAAATTATTGTGGAACTGTGGAGGTGGTGCTGTTTAATTATATAGCACTGTCTGCAAAAGACTACAGAAATAACTACATGCCATTGTCTATATTGTTCTCTATTAAGATTCCTTTTGTTTCTCAGTGCTTGAAAATTGGTCATGAACAGGAAATTTTAAAATATTAATGGTCAATAGATAATGCTTATTCTCCCAAGAAATAAAAGCAATGTAATTTAAAGCAATGAAATATTATTTTTCCTCTATCAAAGTGGCAAATATTAAATTTATCTTTTTCAAAAGAAAGAATCCTCCATGTTGCTAAGGAGAGAGGACTATTTATAGCCTTATCTGCTGATGGTAGTACAATCTTTCTGGATGGTAATCTGGTGATATATACCAAAAGACTTTAAAATGTATTTGCCAGTTCAACTTTTAGGAATTTATTCCAAGGACATAATCATATATGTTTGTAAAGATTTAAGTGATGTGGATATTTTTCTTATTGTTTCTAATAGAGAAAATCTTAGAAACAAGTTAAATGTTTAAAAATTGAGCATTAATTATGGTACATCTTTAATGGAATACCATGGAATCATTAAAAATTCTGTTGTAGAACCATTCAAAATGTGTTTAGCTTCAGAAAGAAAAAGCAGAATGTACAGTGCTACCATTTTTTATAAATAGTACATGTACACACAATGGTAATCGGGAATATAGCTGATTTTTATTTTCTACTTTGTGCTTTTGAAATTGAATCACAATTGCAGGCAAAAAAAAAAAAACTAGCTATTTGAGAAAAAGAAATCAATAGCTGGCTTTTCTCAGAAAAGCCTGTTTTCATAGAATGTTAGATACGGAAGGGTGCTGGGCGCCCATTTCCTTATTTTACTGATGGAATTGAGTAGCGTATCTGGAAGGAAGACAGTGTAGTGGCTCAATGGTGGGGCTTTGAAACCAGCCTGCTGGTTTAAACCCAGTTTCCTCACTTTCTGGCTGTGTAACCTTGGGCAAATCACTTAACCTTTGTAATCCTGTTTCTATAATGGGGAGAATAGTGATACGTCTTAAGGTGGCTGTGAGACTTTAATGAGATATTCCTTGTAAAATGCTGAGACCCTTACTCTAATAAGTACTCAGTAATTATTATTAGTTGGTTTTATAGCTATTACCATCAGGGTTAAGAAATGGAGGGGTAACATTTTGTCCAAGATTACACAATTATTTAATGGCATTGCTAGGACTAGAATGCAGGAAGGTTGTTTCTGGCAGTGTTCAGTACCCTGTGACCCTGGTAGGACAACCCCTGAGTGGGATTCCAGGGTGGCTGGTGTGAAACAGGTGGAGCCCAAGGACAAGGTCAGACACTTCCAGGGAGTGACTGATCACAAGGAAACCAAAAGCTGAGAGTCAGGTTAAAGGCAGGTTTGGGGAGAAGAGGTAACTCAGGGACCTTGCTGAGAATGGGGCTTTTCTAGGCCAACATAGGGGAACTGCAGATATAACTGTGAGAAGGTGCCTGACGGGTGGTAAATAGAAGATGAGGTGGAGGAAGCTGAGTGAGGCTGGGATAAGGAGCCCCAAGGAGCCAGGCATTTTCCTAAAGTCACAGCCTAAGTTTGAAGAATTGTAAACAAGCAGAGACATAAATACCCAATAAATACCGAGAGAGAATACGTGTGACAAGGAGATCATTTAGGAAAAGACTGGAATAATCCAAGGAGAGGTGATGAGGACATGAAACCAGGGCAGACACAGTAAGAACAGAAAGGAGAGATGCATTTCAGAGATGTGTAAGCACTAGAATTGACAGCATTTGGTTTTTGACAAATGTGGATCTTGGTGGAGAAGGAGAGATCTAAGTGCACAGTGGTCATCCTTCACAAAATGGGGAATATAGGAAGTGTAGTGAGTTTGGGTTGGGGTAGAAAGAGAACAGATGGTGAATTCATTTTGTAACATGTTGAATTTGAGATGCCTGTGGGGCAGCGGGATGGAGATGTCCAAGTAGACAGTTGGATACACAGGCACAAAGCCCAAGAAAGAAGTCAGGGCTGGAGAGAGACACTTAAGAGTTTTCAGCATCAGGACAGCTGATATCAGGACAGTTAAGTGTGTGTTGTAACCCCAAACTGTGTATCATGATGCAGTCTGTTGGCTACCATAGTTGCATAAGTTTTACGGCAATATCAGAGATCAAAGAGTCAATCAAATATGGTTCAGCTGCTGCAGTTGTGAAAAAAAAAATCATTTTAATCAGACCAAATTTCCATTGCCAAAACCCTCAAGGCCACTATTTGTGTTCTGTCTCAGGTTGGGTTAAATTTGCGCTTTTAATCATATGGGTAATTTGAAGATTTTTTTCTTTATACTTTGCTTTATTAATAAAGGATGTTTTAGGAAAAAAAAAAAAAGAATTCTCAGGGGGGTGGGACTGCTATGGAGAGGGTATGGTGGATTGAGAAGAAGCCATGGAAGGAAGCTGGGGAGACGTGACATTTAAGGAAAGGGTGAGGAAGAAGAGTCTACAATAGACACTGAGAAGGGGCTAGAGAGATTGGATCACACTGGGTGAAAGATGGTGTCATAGAAACCAAGGAAGGAGTGGGACGCAAGAATGAGACCACATCCACAGAAAAACACTGCACATTTACCAAACTCCTGCATTCTGCCAAGAAGTCACGTGAGGTACAACAGAAAGTTGGCTTTAGTAGCTAAGAAGTCATTCTTTACCTTGGTGAGAGTGCACATAGCCAGAGAAAGAAACCATGAATAAGCATACCAGAGAGGTGGGAGGAAAATCAAAAAAGGATTAGGTCACCTAAACCAAGAGGAGAAAAATATTTTGCAAAGCAGAGGATAGTCATGGTGTCAAATTCTGCAAAAGGCGAAGTAGAATGACGGAAACTGTCAGTCCAGAAGTCATCAGTGGCCTTTGCAGAGCACCACCCCCCCACCCCACCCCCACCCCCACCCCCGTTGAGTAGAGGGAGTGCAGCTTAGGGAGCTGAGTGCACAGAGACAGCTCTTAAGGCCCACTCCTGCAATAAGTTCGGTTTATGAAAGGAAACCTTGTCACTGGATCAAATCCACCTCCTCTGTTCATAAAGAGCCACATGGAAATAACCTTGAGTCAGGTCACCTAGTCCCCAACATCGTCCCTTACTACTTTAATAGTTAAGCAAAAGACAGAAAAGTCAATACTTCTGTTTCCACACAAAACTGTTTTTGAAAAGATATCAGAAAAAAAAAAAAAAAGGATTTTTGCAGATGAAATTTTACATGTTGGATTTTTTGCTACTGGAACAGATTCCATTCTGTATTGCTATAATAAAAAGTTTTTATTTGAGGCTTCTTAGTAATGAAACCTCTGGTGACTCTAGTGATATAAAGAAGAAAAGAAACCCAAGTGCAATTTCAGGGATCACTTAGAATTTACAGCAGTAAACAGAAAGACCACGGTAGAATTAGAATAGAGAAGTATTAAAGTATTTTCTTAGAAAGCCTTGAAAGTAAAAATAAATCTAAAATTTGCTTTTTGTGGTGTCAAGGATATTATAAGCCAAAACAACCCAAATGTCACAGTTCTAAATTATCAGTGATCAAATTAAATTTAACTGTACTAACAGATCTAATAGAAATAAAAAGTAATGAACATTCAGTTAAATAAACCAATTAGTTAATACTAGCCAGATGCTAACCACTAGCTAAAGCCTGAAATAAACAGCTCTCCTGAAGATACACCTAGGCCATCACCGCATCTTATAAATACTTTCAACCCACCTCAACAATAAATCTTTATGAGGAGCCTGATACAGTTTTAAGGTACTGTGGTTAATACAGAAGAAACAGCTAACATGTTATTTTTATAGCCTAACTGGGAATAAAAACTAACAATTATGAATTGACAGAAAGTAATCAAATGCAGTTAATAATTAAGTGATTTTAAAAGAAGATATAAACAATGAAAAATAAAAAACATTCATTCTCACAAAATAGTAAAGAAATGCCAATTTAAGCACTAATGAGATATTTTCATTTGTCAAATTAAACAGTAAAAATACAAACAATCCAATTAGAAAATGGGCAAAAGACATTTCACCAAACAGGATATATAGTTGGCAAATGAGCACACGACAAAATGTTCTACATCAATAACCATTATGGAAATGAAAATTTAAAATCACAGTGAGATCTCACTACATATCTCTCACATATCTTTCCAAACTGGAAGAAACCCAAATGTCCTTCAGAGAGTAAATGTTTACAAAAATCGCATTTTCCGCAAGTGAAACCTGAATCTTAGAGACAGATGTTAAGTAACTTGCCCAGGTCACACAGCTGGAGCCAGGATTCAAACGCCAATCTCATTCCAGACCCCAGCTTTGAACAGCCATGCTTCAGATCATGGGAGAGCACAGGGGAGAGTGGGGGGGACTCCACTGATAGTAGTCTTTAAAAAAGAAAAATGAAACTTAATGATAATTTAGTTGCCAGTATTTCAGATATCTGGAGAATTCACCCAAGTTTGGATTTTCAGTTCTTCTGGAAAATCAGAATACCTAGTAACACTGGGTCCACATTTCCACATGGCAACAACTGGTGGATCTAGCAGAGATTGCCCAACTTTCCTCTTCCCATGTGACTGTTTTTCATGTATTTGTTTGTTTTTTAATTAGAGAATTTGTAGGTTTGCAGGAAATACAGTTTCCATACCCCCCGCCCCCCCCACACATAATTTTCCCTATATTAACACTTTGCTTTAGTGTGGCAGCTTTGTTACAATTGATGAAACAATATTATTATAATTATACTATTAACTATAGTCCATAGTTTACATTAGGGTTCACTGTGTTGTACAGACCTATGATTTTTTAAAATTTTTATTCCAGTAACATACATGCAACCTAAAATTTCCCTTGTTAATCACAAATACATAATTCAGTGATTTTAATTACATTCACAAAGTTGTGCTACCATCATCACCACCCAAAACTTTTCCATCACCCCAAAACAGACCAGGTGGCTGTTTTGCTCAATTATATTACCTGCCTGGACCCTGCAGACACTTGTCTCAAAAGACCCTTGGTCTAGGAAGTGAGGCATCAGCAGGTGGGAAGGAATAACCCAATGCAACAGGGCCGATGAGAGCTAAGGTTGTTTGAAAGTCTAAATCCAGCAACCCAATTCCCCAAGGAAGCCAGATTTAAGCCAAAGGGTTTTTGCTTTCTCCCATCCAGACTGGGTTGGAAATGGCCCCACGATCTCTGCTTGGGGGGTTGGAAGGAAGTGGATTGGGAGGAAGGGGGACACTTGATTGAGAGCTCAAAGGAGAAGGTGGAAATTTAAGGGACACGGAGAATTTAGACAGGAGGCAGATAGAAATTTGATGAGTCTGTGAAGTGACGACCCAAGATTCTATTTGCAAGAGAATTCTGTGGCTTGTAAGTTCCATGGTTGCCATAAACAAAGGGAAAACAAACCAAAATACAGCCTCTTTAATCCCTGTAGTTGTGGGTTTTCACATGTACAGGCCAAGTGGTCCCTTTAGACACCACTCAGGTAGTGATTTGAGGGTCCCATTCAGTTCTGTGGGTCCTCAGGAAAAATCTTTTATAAACTAAAGGAACTTTTTGGGCAGGTTACTAACTTCTCTGTGCCTCAGTTTCTTCATCTGTTAGAAGATTTAACAGTTCCAGCCTTTCAGAGGGTAAAGACTAAGTGAGCAATGTGAAGGAATGTGATATTCAGGGCAGAATAGGAAGGAATAAATGGTTGTTGTGACCAGAGACCTGGCCAAGAACTTGACAAGGGTGTTTCTTGAATCCCCACAATAACCGTGTGGGTTAGGTATCATTTTCCACTTGCAGAAAATGAGGAAACTGAGGTTCAGAGAAGTTTACTAACTTACTCAAGTTACACAATTAGTAAGGGGTAGGGTGGGGAGACTCACAAAGTACCAAATCACACCCACGGCTTTCAGACCAGAAAAAGTACGCTGACATCCATCTCACATGCTAATGATATCCAATAACGTTAGCAGCTAGAAATTAAAACAGATTTAATTCTATCTTCTGCTAAAATCTTGAGGTTACTAGCTGTGTGACCCTGGTCAAGTGGCCTAACCTCTCTGAAACTCAGTTTCCTCATCTGTAAATCTTGTATGTTTATTGTGAAGATTAAATGAAGTAATGCATTTAAAGTACTTAGCAGAGGGCCTGGCTTGTAACAATTGGCTAACAGATATTAACTTTAATTAATAGAGATTTACTGTGCTCCCACTCTGAACCTGTTAACCATGTTAGGCACCAGGAATGCAAAGGGGGCATGAAACACAATCCCTGCCCTTGTGGAATCCAGGACAGGAAAGCCATAGGAGCAGTGAAATTTTAACACAATAAGGAAACTTGTAACAGAAGAATAAATAATGTGATTTTGGGATTGAGGAAGATAGAGACATGGTTAAGAGAAGGAAGGTGAGTCAGGGAAGCTTCAACTGTGGGGTGATCTGGAGCTCAAAGGAAGAGTGGAATTTTGCAGTCAGAGAAGGCAGGATAGGCATTCCAGGCCGAGGGAACAGCTTATGCAAAGGTAAAGAAGGCAGAAGTCTTGAAAGTGCCTGTTGGATTCAGGAAATAATGAGAGGTTCCAACATGACTAGAGGGTAAGTTGTATAGGTGAGTGACAAAAGCAAGAGAGAAAACTTGGATTCAGGCCATGGCCTTGTGGATCTTGCTAAGAAGTGTGACTACCAGCCTCTGAGGAACAGGAGCAGGTCTTCAAGCGAGGAATTTTCATAATCAGATTGTTTTCAGGGAAAGGATAAGGTGGAGGACTGTGAGAGGGAACCACTCGTAATAGTCTAGACAAGAGATGATGAAGACCCTACACTGGCCACTAATGAGTTGGAAGTGAGTGGTGAGGAAGAGGGGGCCTCGACGTAAACACAATGTGTGAAATCCAAGCTATGAAAATGAGTTGGTCCTTCCTTACCACGGTCATCCCAAGGGACCAAAACAAAAACACAGAAAACCCTTTTAAAAATAATCTCTTTTGTTTGTATGCAAATAGGCCATGCACAGTG
This sequence comes from Choloepus didactylus, assembly GCF_015220235.1. Taxonomy (NCBI): domain Eukaryota; kingdom Metazoa; phylum Chordata; class Mammalia; order Pilosa; family Megalonychidae; genus Choloepus; species Choloepus didactylus. Next base: position 88,691,927 of record NC_051307.1, read on the forward strand.
AAAGTACCACTCCAGTGTGATGACAAATGCAATATTTTGTTTCCGATCGATGAGACACAAAGATCAAGTTGGCTTATCAACGCTGTCCTTCCTTAAAATCCCAAGTCCTTACCTTAGAACTGTAGCTGACAAGTGCAAGGCTTATTTAAGATTGTTTTTCATCTTCAACCAGATTTGAGTAATGCTATTTAAGGTACTTTTCAAAGAAGCCATTCCTTACTCACATTGCTGAATAGTAGGAAAAGCAGCATATTATTTTATTGGGAATGTTCTCTTTCAAGTAGCAACTGCTCTGTGTCATGATGGACATTTAGAACCTTCCAGAAGAGGTGTGTGAAGGGAGTAGGAGGGAACTGCAAAGCTACACCTCTATGGATCTGCATCACTAACTTGAAGATTTCAAATCCAAGCTGATAAACGCACATTTTAAGCATTCACACAAGTCCTATGTGCATTGCTTTCATTTACAAAGATAGACACGGGGAAGTGAGCCTCTGAGTATGTAATGCTCCCCCACCCCTGTTATGAAACACAAGCTTTAAAAAATCCAAAGTTTTCCTTTTTTTTTTTTTCTATAAGCTTAGTCATATTGGTTGTGTTCTGTATGCCCCAATCTATTTTATCTTACTTTGTGGCGCACATTTTATTTATATTCTTATATAAATATTTTGCATTATAAGGTGCTTTCACAGGTCTTCATGCTTCCCTAACTTTGAAATATGCTGCCATTTGCTAAAATGTGTTAGTTTTGTTATGTATTATACCCTCACCTCTGCACACGTAGGGAAAAAATGTATGGGCTTAACTCGTCAAGCAACTTTTACATTTAGAATATAACTTTATTTTATTTCTTCTAACTGAGGTTGTGAAGGAAACGACAAATGCCAGTTGCTTTGGGAAAGAAATGAGTTTCTCAGAATGCTTATCCATAAGCAATTGGGCCCCTTTAAGTATACAATCTTCTGCATGTGGGTTTAATGTTCCCACTGAAGAATGAAAGGACAGTCAGTTTGGTATCAGATATTTACTTTGTTGGATTCTGAATAGCAATGCCTCAAATGTTGGTAGCTTATTGGTATCATCTTTGTAAACTTGCGTCTGTATACATTCATTCATCTCGTAAAGACTCTATTTAATTTTGTTACGTGTTGAATAATAGGTCATCTTTTGGGCAGACTATCAGAGGAAATCCTGAGATTGTAAGATTGTATTGTAAGCCCTACTGAATAGCTAGGATCACAGAATTATTCAACTGAAAGGGAAGTTAAGGATCACTTAGTCCACATGTCCCGAGTGGGTTCTCCCTACCACGCCACCCGTGACTGCTGACCACGCAGCCACCACAGCCACTGAACATGTGAAGTGAAGGAAAACGATACCTCCTGAAGCATTCTATTCCTGAGACGGAGGGCCTGGGCAAAGTTTTCCCAGTCGTGACCTACACAACATAGTTAGAATCTGTGTCAGGCTCTTAAGAGAGTATTTACTCATAAAGATGTCGTACATAGTGAAGTTGTGAAGGAAAATCACTTGATGGAAAGACCTCAAGATTATTAGGTCAGCATCGGTGTCCTCCACTCACTGCAGCTCCCCGAGGGCAGGACCACATGCTGCTTTTGCCTCCCCTGGGATCCCAGGACTAACCAGACCTGAGCTCAGTCGGGGCAGGGATAAACAAGTGTTGAATGAATGAAAGCACACTGAAAAGCAGAAATTCCACATGGTAGAATTATATCTGTGGATTTTTACATGTTATTGGGAAATGGAAAATATTTAGGAGGTACAAAGATAAGTAGGAACAAAGGGAAACATAAAAATGTGTGCTTTTTTACGTCACTAGACCCTACAGTTAACTACCAGCTCCCTTGGAAGCCCAGGCATCACCCTGAGGCTCTTCACAGCTGGAGGCGTTTGTATATGTGGCAGGCAAGCAAGCTGGGAGGGGTGCTCTGGACGTGATTTGGCAGCTATAATCATGGTCTCTAGTGTCCATGGAAGAATCGTGAGCACTATCAGCTCCCCGAACTGCAGTCCTTCTTTGGCTTGGCCTTGTTTTTCCCAATCTGTGGTCTGACCGCTACTCACCCCCCACCCCCACCCCCATGATGGGCTGACGCCTTGTTGGAAATGCATAAATTATTCAAATGTCTCCTCCCACCACACTATAGATAGCACACTTCCCGGGAAGTCCTGTTTCTGTGTGTGCCCGTGCGCATCCCCGCCCCACCTCTGCCAAGTCTCCACCAGATCGGAGACCCTGGTTCCCCAGGTGCTAGGGTTGATGACCCTAGCCTCAGCTCCACCTTTTCTTATCTTCCTCCCCAGCCATACCACTCAAGTAACAGCACATCTCAAGCCTGAACCCGTCCTTGGTACAACAGTACTTTTTGTAAAAATGCGTGCATCCTGATGCTTACCCTTTTGCCAATTTTTTCCTTAACCTTTTATTATATGGAAATGTAATTTTCAATCCCAATAAATGTATTTTTCTACTGAAGTTTGGATTTGTTTTATTAAGCCACCATATGCTTTGGAGAGAAAAGGCGGACAAATCTTTTGCAGTTATCCATTCTATCCATAGGACGGAATCCTGAAAATACTTGTGTCCTTTGCCTTTATGACTTCCCCTTTGAGGACACTTAATGCAAACGTCTGTCATGCAGTCCTGGTTGCCGCATTCAGAAATTGATCGAATTCGTTAAGGAACAATCTGCTTTGCCTCTTTCTTAGCATGCATGAATGATGGGTGTGAATTTGCATCATGAGAAAGCAAATAAAAGAAGATACCCCAGGGCAGCTAGGGAAACAGAAAAAGCCAGCTTGGGACAAGAGTAGAGCCTGTGATAGAAGTTGTTAGTGTGGGGTTCTGCCCCACCCGGTCACTCACTTGTATGATATAAATATCGAGCTGCAAAATTTTGGCTCAGAGAAAAAGACAACCTCTAATGCTTAACAACATGAAATTTGCTCTGAAGGGTAAGTGAAGAATGTATCCCCCCTCAAAGAAAAAAGAAATCTACATTTCTAAGAATGTTCCTCCAGAAACATGGAACCGAAAACTGTTTTTTTAAATTGATCTGGCCCTTAGAAAACAGTGGGACTTTTTCTTTATTTTACCTAAGGAATTGACATAAAAATCTGTGATTCTGCACCAGAAAGATGCAGAGAATGTCAAAATAGAGGGCAGAAATGCAAAATTGGAAATTTTTCACAGTGATGTTGTTTGTATGGCATTTGCTTACAAGCGTGAAACATGAAGTGAACCTTTGGACTATGAAATTGATGCTAATTTTCTTTCCCACTAGCTAGAAGTTCTCTAAATGTCACCTCATGAATTTAGCTGCTTTACCAGTAATCAGTGCATGTGATTAGTGGGTGTGTGGTGTGTTTTTAAATAAATAGTCTTTATTTTTTAGAAGAGTTTTAGACTTACAGATAATATGAAGTTACCAAATACCCTCTCCCCTGCACACAATTTCTCTCATTGTTAACATCTCGCATTAGTGTGGCACATTTGTTACAATTAATGAACCAATACTGATATATTACTGTGTTAGTTTGTGGGGCTGCCTTGACAAATGCCACACCATGGATTAAACAACAAGCATTTTTTTGGCTCACAGTTTCAGAGGCCAGAAATCCAACACTGAGCTATCTGCAAGGCTTGCTTTCTCTTCGTAGACTGTAATGTTCTAGTGTTGGCTGTTGACAATCTTATAGATCCCTTGGCTTTCCTGTCACCTGGCGATATCCTATCCTTTCTTTTCCTCTTCCAGTTTTCCGCTGACTTCTGGCTTCTGGCTTTTTACAAGGCCTCTCATAATCTGGATTAAGACCCACTCTCAGTCAGTTGGGCCGCAACTTAACTAAAAATAACATCTTCAAGAGGTCCCATTTACAATGGGTTCACACTCACAGGAATGTGGGTTAAGATTAAGAACATGTCTAAACGGGGGTACATTATTTAATCTACCATAGTGATTATTAACTAAAATCCATAGTTTACATTAAGATTCACTCTTTGTGTTGTACATACAGTTCTGTGGATTTGGACAATAGTATAACGTCATGTATCCACCATTACAGTATACAAAATAGTTTCACCACCCTAAAAATCCCCTGTGCTTCACCTATGAATTCCTTCCCTTTCCTCTCTGGCAACCACTGATCTTTGACTATCTCTATAGTTTTGTCTTTTCCAGAATGTCATATAGTTAGAATCATGCAGTACATAGCTTTTTCAGAGTGATTTCTTTCACTTAGCAATATGCATTTAAGGTTCCCTGATGTCTTTTCTTGGCTTGATAACTCATTTCTTTTTATCGCTGAATAACATCTAATTGTATGGATGTACCACATTTTCTTTATCCATTCACCTATTGAAGGACATCTTAGTAGCTTCCAATTTTTGGCAATTGTGAATAAAGCTGCTTATAAACATTTGTGTCCAGGTTTTTGTGTGGACGTAAGTTTTCAACTCGATTGGGTAGATACCTAGGAGTACAATTGCTAGATCGTATGGAAAGACTATGTTTAGCTTGGCAAGAAACTGCCAAAGAGTCTACACCAATTGGCCTTCCTACCAGCAATGACTGTTGTTTCATAGCCTTGTCAGCATTTTGGTATTGTAGTTTGGATTTTAGGCATTCTAATAAGTGTGTAGTTGGTATCTCATTGTTGTTTTAATTTTCAATTCCCTAATGACATATGACATGAGCATCTTTTCATGTGGTTATTTGCCATCTGCATATCTCCTTTGGTGAGGTGTTTGTTCAGATCTTTTGCTCTTTTTTTAAAAAAATTGTGTTGTTCATTTCCTTATTGTTGAGTTTTAAGAGTCCTTTGCATGGTTCAGATATAAGTCCTTCATCAGATATGTGTTCTGCAAATATTTGCTCCCAATCTGTGGCTTGTCTTTTCATTCTCTTAACAGTTGCTGTGGTTTTATGCTTTAAGGAGGGAGGGTTCTAAAAATACACTTTTACAGCAGCAGTAAAAAAAAAAAAAATTTGTAGCAGATGCCTTATGCTCTCTCTCAGGTGGTTTCAGGGAACTGCCTTTGAACCCAGCATGGTTTCATTAAGAGGGGAGAGTCAGGGTGCCCAGGGCCCAAGGTCCTCCCCTCCCTTGGCTCTGATGACCTTGGGTAAGGCCTCCTAATCGGATCTGGGAGTGACACAAGGCATGGGGGGATAGCTAATACAGTGGATGACATACGTGGGATTCAGAGTAATTTTGATTGGCTGAACACAAACTCCATGCACTATTGGAGGCTGAGCAGCAGGGCTGGGAATAAGAGCAAGACCCAGCCCTGAGGGGCATCACTTCTGCAGATTGGAGACAGGGTCTCCTCCTTGTGAAACAGACATGAAGTCTACCCAGGTTGGCCTCCTTCACTTCAGACGTTTTCCCAGGAAAGGTTTCAACTAAATTAATAACAATTCAGGAATTGTGTCTGCAGTCAAATCTTGGTCACTCTTGCATGAATTATATTATGCGTAAGATCTGAATTTCTGCATCCAGGTATGTAAAAGATAATCACTCTCCATATTTCCTTTAACTCAAACTAATCTGACCTCTGAATCTCATTCTGCCAGTTGGACAAGAGGCTCCACCCTGGTCAAACAAGGATCCCCATCCCCTGCTGCAATGTAGTCAGAACTCAGGAATCTGACCTGGTGCCTGAAGAGTCTCTCAAGCCACTAACCTGTCCTGGTTGTCATTGGCAAGTCACTGCCTGAGCCCACAGTGGTCTCCTGAACTCTGGCAGCTCTCTGCTCCCATGCGACGGTGGGAAAGGAGAATCTCTGCTGACGCTGGGCCTGGGAGAAAAGTGCATACCCTCTAGGCATGAACCATCACCCCAGGAGGGCATGCCTGGGTTCCCACAGTTCACAGGACCCTACACCTCTCCCTTTCCCCCTCTTCTTGCATCTCAAAAGCACTATCTCTCTCCTCTCACCCTCCAGATCACCTGTATCATCTCTTCCATGGACTTTTACAAAAAAACCAGAAGAGCCTCTGACTTTAGATCGCTTCTGCTTTCTCAGGAAAGCTCAGAAAACTAACACTAACATTTCAATGAACAAGGCTGCTACAATTATTCATGGAAACTATTTTATCCTATTTCAAAACCGCCACCACCACCTAGAATACTCTTCGACTGCCTCTAGACCACTAGCAACAGGAGGACACTTATATAGAGCAACAGACAGATGGTGGAAAACTGGAAAATACAGCTGAGTATTTGAATGTTTCCAAATGCCCATGGGCTTCTGGCTTTGCCACACAGAGTAGAGCCTATGTGATCCCCAGGGGAATATCTCTTGGGCAAGTTACGTGAGGGCATTGGAAAGGTATCTGTTTCCCCGCCCCACCCCCACAGGGTCCCTCTATAGCCACTCCCTCCCTGCTGCTTCATCTTTCAGCCTTGGCCTCTTAGACCAGAGAACATCCGGGAGTGGGGCAGTGGAGGAAGCAGCCCCAAGCAGAAAGCAGCTTTCTGAAGTCACCAGTAACTTCCTCCTGACCAAACGCAAGGGACTGATCTTCCTCATTCTGCTCACTGCTCTCAGCATTTGACCCTGTTGGTCACCATCACTGTTGAGCCCTCCCCTCCCTTGGCTCTGATGACCTTGGGTAAGGCCTCCTAATCGGATCTGGGAGTGGCACAAGGCGTGGGGGGATGGCTAATGCAGTGGATGACATACGTGGGATTCAGAGTAATTTTGATTGGCTGAACAAGAACTCCAAAGTCTGACTCACGAAACAGGATGGGGATGGGGGACAGCAATCTGACTTGACATGTGAAAAAAAAATCGTGATCAGCAACCTCTCAATGCAGCCTCCTAAAGGCTAATTTGATCTTTGACTCATTAACAAAAGCAATCTTGCCACTGCCGGTGCAGCCCTCAAGCTATTCTGCAAGCCTTTTCTGCTAAGAAGAATGTCACCTAACTCAGGGAATGGGCAGGGGGGAGAGCCACCAAGTTGTCTTGGGTCCTAGACACCATGTCATATGAGGAACAGTTAAGGATACTGACAATGTTTAGCTGAGAAAGGAGACTGTTAAGGAAATGAATAATAGATTTTTAATAAAAGGGTAAATTATATATATATGTATATTCAGGATATATGTATTCTGGTAGTTCTAGAAAACAGAACAGGAACAACTAGATAATGCTTATAGGACTGGGAATTGAGGGATGGGAGATTTGGGATTATTGTAAAGAAAACCTTTTTCTTATAACTGCCTTATCAGATAGTGAGTTTCCTAACATGAGAAGTAAAAATGCAAAGGCTGGACATGCATCCACCAGAGAAGTTATCAAGAGAGTTCTTACTTGAGTGAGAGACTGAATGGTTACTTCTGAGGTTCCTTACAACCTTCTGATTCTAAATACATCGTAGAGTATGAGGATTCCATGACACCATATCGTTCCTTATTTCTGCTGCCTGCCAGACCACTCTTCTTCCTTGACTTCTATTACAGCTTTGAAGAAGGCTGCTCTAAGCAAGGACTGAAATAAGAGGATGAGAGAAGGGATCTAGAAAAGTGAAAACAACAACTCTGTGAAGAGTTAATGCTTTATTTTCTGACAGGGACATTGCCAAGCTGGAATTATTAAGAGGAGGAGCACCAGGATGGTAGGGGTGATGAATGTCTAGAAAACATGTATTTTGTAATATTTAACTCAGAGCCCAATACACATAGCACCTAGCTCCCAGAATCTGGGCAGAAAGTTTCTCTGAGAACTGAATGGAATGGGTTGTACTTAAGAAACCAGACATCTGTGTTAAGTTGGAAATTGTGTTCTGCCGACCCGTCTGCCATCCAGACACAATCTAGCTGTTTTTTCATTCTAAGTGATTGATAAAGATTGTGACTGGCTGGGAAACGAATGTGGGCGCGTGAGGTGGAGAAAGGAAGGTGGAGTCAGATGAAGGACTACACAGATTTCTTCTGCCTGGATCTAGTGGCACATTGGCTGGTGTTTATAAACCATTATTAATATACAGCATATTTGAAAGCCCAGGACAGTAACATTTTCCAGTCTCCTAAAGACTGATTTTACAAGAGACCATAGCATTCAATTAGCATAAAAGGGTTCACTTTCCTGATTTTACTTAACCCTGTGCATATTGGTTTTCCTTCCACTTTTAAGTTAGAAGCTATCAAAATGAGCTAAAATAGGACAGGTTAGCCTTGTAAGATTCGTCAGAAAGGCTTATATTCAGGGATATATCCTCCGAAGATTCAGGACCCAAAAAATTGTCCTGTAGCTTTGTAGGTTTTGCCTCGGCTCTGTCTCGCGTCCCTCCAAAATCTTGGAGGTGTTTGGCATTCTGAGGTTCTGCTGGAGAGGCCCTGTGACTTGGTGAACTGCAGCAGACACGGGACACCCTTTACCTCTGCCCTCAGCTTCTCTCACAGCTCCCAGATAGGAAAAGCTGCTGATGTACTTCTTGGCCTCAAAGGCTTCACCTGATTCATGATATCCAGAGGCGCTGATCAACTGTGTTTTCTGAGCCTTACTCTCATATTGTATGGATGGCATAAGCTTCCAGAGTTTCACTGGCCTTGCATTTTCAAATCACATGTCAACACAGACTTTCATTTTCTCCTTTAAGGATATCAGGTGAAATATGATCAAATTTGGCAGAGAGCATGGGTTCTGTGCCTGTCTCAAGAGGAGAGTGGGCCCATGTCCCCGTGCTTCTGTGATACATCTTGGACTGTTCTGTTCTGTGTGGATCAGCCATCATAATCAGATGGGTCTGTCTTTTCTAAAGCTACCAGAATATTAGTGGTCGTTTCAGGCAGGGTCCACATGGTTATCTATACCTAAAGGGGTCTCTAATCCAGACTTCATGAAGTTAACACAAAAAGATTAAACCCTACAATTTGTTGTGCATAACGACATAGCCATATACTATAAAGAGTAGACAAAGGAATTCTGGTTTAATTCACCTGGTCCACTCTGGCTTTCTCTTGGTGCTTTTAATAGGTTTTCAGTAGTTTCTATTGTTGTTGTGATTTTTGGTCATAGACTAGCTTAAAATTTCCTTTAAACACTATATCTTCATTACAAAATTGTTATGGGGGGTTTACTGGCTGCTTATTTTACCAAAGGCCTCAAGAACAACTTCTCTGAACAAGGCTGCAACCCTGTATTTGTGGGGACTGGGGAAGGCTGTTCATTCGACTCCTTGTGGCATTAATTTTCTCATTCTGATCTGAGCAGTTAATGAATTACCCCATTACCCAGAGATAAGGGTGCAGTAACTCTTTTTGTTTTATAGCATTAAAATCTGCTCCTACAGTAGCCATTCTGGAGGAGGTTCCAGGTGAACTGTATAGGCCTCAGAACTCGACTGATTGTGCATTAATTTGTAGCTGTCCTACAGGGATGATGTGTCCTGAACACAGTGATGACTGTAGTTAGAATTTATTGAGTGTGTTTTCCATGTCAGGCGCTAGTCTAAATGCCTCCTGTATATTAGCTCATTTGATCCTTATAAAAGCACTAGCGATGAGATAGTTCTGAATATGTCAAAGAAAAGACTAAGGCACAGATGGACTAAAGTCATTTCCAAGTTTTCACAGCTGGTACCTGTCAGAGCGATGAATTGTACCAAGTCCTTGCGCCTAAGCTAAGCCTCCTGAGGACCAGGAACAGGAAAGGCTCCCAGTCTGCCAACCATCATCTTGGGAAGACAAGCCTGTGTCTCTCCAGATAATAGAGTAAACACAACAATGCCAAGCACATTTGGGGCCATTTCAGTCTTTAGCTTTTATGTTGCGAAGAGAAAATATATATGAAGTCCCCATTTAGAAAGACAGTGCCTGCCACATAGCAGATGCCCAGTTAATGTCATCTAGATAAAGATTGCAAGAAAGACCAGGAAAATTAAAAAAAAAAAAAAAAAAAAAAAGCATGCCCTCTTCCATAAATGAGATAATACTTTTTTCGAAGTGGATATAAAGTACAGCCAAGTTCCTGATGCTTTAGGAATTACTAATGCTCCCATGGCAACAGAGTGTGAAGCAGAGCAAATTAAACGGTCATTTGGCAAGAATTTTTCACACTCTGCTCTTATTTTTTACTTTCTGTATTTTTACTTTGTGGACCCTGTCCTACCTTTAGTAATATTTTGAGTTTTCCCTAATGATTCATGTTTTTGTGAAAAATTATTTTCTTTCAAATACATGACCTTTAAATTGTTGTCTCCTTGAGCATAATATTTATTACATTAAAAGTAGATAAAAATTTTTAGCACTCCTTTAATTTTATAAATGATTTTAAAAATAATATTCATTAAAAGAAAATTAACTTTACAAAAAGATCTCCTGGAGTTCAAGTACTAGGTGACATGAGAACACGTACACCGTGGCTGGGGACTGATAATTTATATCATGCAACATACATCCAATTTGAAAGAGGAAGCATTTGAAAGGTTAAATAATTGCTGCATGTATCCTTGTAGGAAAACCTGACTAGCAGAGAGGGAAGTGAGAGGCAAAAATCTGACTTCATAAAGTAGTATGATTCATAGAATATTTTGAAAAAGAGGTCATTTTATTTTCAAATATATGTGTATTATAAACCATGTACCTGGATAAGTTATCACAAAAATCTCCCCCTGCAAATATTAGCTGTCTTTGTTGCATAATTAGTGAGTGTCCTAATCATTAAGGATTCATGATTAAAAGGTAATAACAACAGACCCATGGGGAAGGAGGCTTTTGGGACAATACAGAGACAGAGAAAAAGGAAAACATGCTTTTAATTCACCCTCAATCTTTTGGATACCCAAGACTAGCTTATTGGGCAAGCACAAGAATACAGCTTGCACCAGAAGTGGTGGAGGATTACCAGGGATTAGAGAGCCTTGTGGAGAAGTGAAGAGGAAAGCCTGCACAGAGTAATAGGGAGAAAAAAGCAGATAAATGCAGATAAGTAATATCTTACCTGATGTACTTTGGGATTCTCCCCAGCATAGTGCCCGCCACATAGTCGAAGCTCAGTCTATTTAGTTGAATAAATTAATGAATGGGGACCTTGGATAAATCACCACAGCTTTCCTTATCCTAAAAATGCAGATAACATTTTATTTACTTTATGGTTTTATTATGAAGATTAAAAATGCATAAGATATGTAAAAGTATTTTAAATTAGAATAGTTTCATTGATGCCCTGACAGGCTGGATTTGGGTGCCTAGGGAGAGAGACCTTGACTGAGAGAGGTCACCAGCAGAAACCACCTCCAAAGTCATGTTGCAATATAATCTGTGCCCTATGATCCCCAGCTCCTGCCCTCCTTCTTTGGCTAAGATACATCCTTTCAGTTCCAGCAATTATTTGTGAAATGAGACAATTTCATGAAATGATTTCTAAAGCTTTTAAGTACCAATGATACATAATTTTCCTTGTTGAATTCTTACTGTTTTAAATCACATTTCTATTCCAAAGAATTACATGATTTTATTGAGATGTATGTTACATATCAGATATCTGACTCATTTCGAACTACAATTCAATGATTTTTAGTAAATTTACTGAGTTGTGCAACTATCACCACAAATCAGTTTTGGAATATTTTCAACACCCTGATTAGATCTATCACACCCATTTACTGTAAATCCTTCCCTGTTCCTACCCACTGCCCCAGGCAATCACTAATCTACTTTCTGCCTCTATGGATTTGCTTTTTCTGGACATTTCATATAATGGAATCATATAATATATGGTCTCTTATATATGGCATCTTTCACTTAGCATACTGTTTTCCTAGTTTCATATATGCTGTAACATATATCTAAAGTATGTGCTTTTATTTACTTCTTTTTAGAGAAAAATAAAACTCAAGTCATCATTGCCTCTTACTGAAATTCAACAGGTTTCTTATTGAACTTGTAGGACTATTGGCTGAGGATTCAAAAATTGTATTGATTATTTATTCATCCATTGATTGATCCACTTTCATTCATTCCAGAAGCATTTATCATGGCCCAGGCAGTATCCTAGGCTTTGGGAATACAAAAATGAATAAGATGCAGCCCCTGCTTGAGAGAAGCCCTCGTCCTGAGGGGGCGACAGACATAGAAACAATAGTGAGTCAGTGTGACAAGTGCCATCACTGAGGCACTACAGAATCTTCTGGAAATGCCAAGGATGGACTGACCAGCTGCCTGAAGGAAGGTAGAAAGAGGAGAGGCACTTGAATTGAGCCTTAGAAGTTGAATTGGATCTCTCTAGGTTGGCCAGGTTCAACTGGTGATACAAGAAATAGTTTCAGGGGAGTCCGTGAGGATTTGGCATGACACAGGCAAGGCATGAATGAACAGTGAGTCACATAGTGAGAAAGTTATTGCAATTTTAATTTTTTATTCAGTTTTTTTTATTGTATTAAGTAGTTCAACACTAATATCTGTATGATCTAGCATTTACTAACCTCTCTTTTCCACAAAGAGGAAACAAGTCTCTGTCTCCAGAGACTTTCCAGGTCAAATTTAATAACATTGTATATATTTTACTCACCTTTTATTTATGGCAAATGATACTGCTCTTTAGTAGTGACATGAAGATTCCTTTAAACATAAATTTACTTACAGTGAGTTGAGAAAAATACCAATAAAAAATAGTATAGATTGTGCATGGATGTGAGGTAGGACTAGTAGCCAGAATGACTGAAGTTTGGGAAATACTGCTCCAAACATTTTGAAAACATTGTTTCACTGTGCTCTGATAGGTGGGTAATTTTATGTGTTACAATAAAGAAACCAGGTGGACCCTTTCAAACAACAACAACAAAAAACTATGTGATTGTAAAATCCAGAGGAAAACCCCACGTGGGGCCTATCCAATAAAGAATGAAGTTTCCAAGGGATGCTCCTAGAGCCGGCTGCTGAAGGGAAGTGATGACCCTGTGAGTCAGGGCCCAGGACCCAGGCAGGAACCATGTGGGTCAGAGAGGCCCTGGATGGAAGGTGAAGAGGTTTACGGATCTGTTTGGGGAAGAATGATCATCATCTCACTAATCACAGAAGGAAGGGTCTTTGTGGAAAGGTCAAAGTAAGAAGTGGGAAAGTCTGGAAGGAAGATAGGAAAGTAATAATGAAAAGAAGACTAAATTGCTACTACTGTGTACCAGGTGGTTTACAAGCAAGCTCTTATTTGGTGCTTTTTGTTTTTCACTACAGTACAGCAAGGAAGCTATCATTAATCACATTTCATAGATGAGAAGACCAAGGTTCAGAGATATTTGATAGCTTGTCCAGGATCCAGTGGTCAAGCCAGGATTTTACTTCAGACCACCAGTTCCAAACCCATGGTCCTCCTCCTGCATCATATATCTTTGCTTGGGGAACCTCCTCCATTGGGTCAACAACAAACAGCTTTCTCTTTGTTGCTTTTACATATCTCCCGTCCTGCCGGGCACATCTAGCCTTGAAGAGAGGAGAGGCATGCTGAGTCGGGGGCTGCCTTTCGCCTTCTGAGCTCACGTGCTCCAGGCCTCAGAGGCATAAATATTACCCACACTGAGCAAGAGTTTCACAGGGTCTGATCAGGTCAGAAAAAGGAGACTTGCATCTAGGGCAGGGTTATATAAGCAAAGCCTGGCCCCGCTGAAGCACTAGCTTTGGAGAAATCCTCTTGGAGTCCACAGACCTTTCATACTTCTGCTTGCAACTTGTTCCCAGACTTGAGCACCACCCACTTCCAGGAATAGTGGACCAAGGTAATAGAAACATTCTAGATTAGGAAAATCTGAAATTGGAGGCTGCATATGCTGATTGCCTCTGAGCAGGAGCCTTAGAAAGTTACCTAATAAATGATTTGTAGGGGGTGAGAAGTGAAGCGTCCTGGCTCTCTGCTCTCTGGGGTTAAGCACTGACTCCAGACACGGTGTCTGGCACTTGGGCCCCCGGTAAAGCATTTGTTGAATGCAGCTGAGTCTTTATCTAGGGTCCTCAAAGGCTGCACCCCTGGATTTCTGTGAATCTGTGAGGGAAAGTGTCTTTATAATTAATGTTTGTGATGGGGGTTTCCTCAGGGTTTTACACTCACTCTCTGAGGTGCATTTGTAGTCATTCTCATCAGTGGAAATGCCCACCTGTCAGAAGTTATCTGGAGCTAAGCAAGAAGTCAACCCTAGTCTGCGGTGCTGCTTCTCTCAAGTCAGTTCCCCTTTCTCTGAGTCCTTGCCTCAGTCCTGAGAGATTCTCTCTCTCTACAAAGAGCCTGCGGAGGTATGGGGAGCTCTCAGCGGCTCCTCCTGGTTTATTCTTAGCACCTTGCTTCTGTGTGACTCGGGAATGCCACGGGGCTTGTATGCCTGGTCTCTGGGATCTGCAGTGGATGGGCATTTGTGACAGGTATGTTCTCACGAAGCTCATAAGCCTGGGGAGCATGAGCTGGGTGGGTGTTCAGAACTGGGGATGATGACTGGCAAGGGAATGGGCAAGAGGGATAGAGTACCTGTTTAAAACCCTTGACCATCAGGCTTGATTCTCGGACTAAGTTGGAGGTGGAACATTATAAAAATGGGTCTCTTTCAGCCAGATCCCTTCATCTGCTGTGACGAGGTAAGAGACAGGACAGGCAAGAAATAGGAGGTGCTACTTACCAAAAACCAGACAGTTTCTTTTGGCCTGGGTGCTGGGGGCTCTAAGCAACTCTGCTCCAGGAGAAGCTGTCCAAAGATGCCGCCCTGCCTGAGCCCCTTGTGACAGGAGCAAGTCCAAAGGTTGGGGCAAAACATGCAGGCTCCCTGCAATGTCCTCTGCTGTCTTGTTTGGCCTTTCCCTTCTCCCATCCAGAAACCTTTCCCCATCCCTTCTTCCCACCCAAATGCCCTGTCCAAAAGATTAGTCCCTCTTGGCACCAGAGACCGATAGCTCATTTGGAAAGTAGTTTAGATCCAAAAAGAGCCCAACGGTGATTTCGTGTTTTCTGCATGCGGTGAAAATATTTGCATTTTGCAAATAAACTTAAAATAGTGCCTCCATTAATAGTAATTTAATTTTGTGGCCAAGGGACCTTCCCACCCCTCTCAAACCATAATAACTAAGGACATGGCCTATTCCTCTGACATGTAACCTCAATCTTGGGACTCAGGCTCTGAACGAAAATGAATCTATTTAATTATGCACTCAAGGTCACAGTTTCATATGTATATATGAAAGTGAGTTTTACGTCTGCTGTTTGCTGTTGCAGATGCCATTAATGCTATTTGTGTGAGATATCTTTTGTATAATGGAAGCTTTCATGTATACTGAACGTATTTATTGAGTGCTTACTATGTCCAGGTACTGGATTCTTAATGGGGAACATAAAAGACGTGGTTCCTGTACTCTCAAAGCTTCTGGACTAGTGGGAAAACAATATTAATCAAATAATCACACAAAAGAATGATTGTATAGTGTGAGTGCTCTGACAGGAAGGAAAATGGTTTTATGTGACTGTGCTAACTCATTTAATAACCATGTCTTTGAGTTTTACATTTTGGTTACTCTGTTATCCCTGGTTGTCTGGTGTCCCTTCCTGGGTGGAGGTGGGCGTGTTGAGGATTGGATTTTATAGGAGCCAGGAGGGGGAGTGGGAAAGAAAAAAAAATGAAAGCTGAAAAGATGAGCCAAGGGCCAGATTCTTTAGGAGAAAATCAAGGTTCAAATACCATGTTTCAAATATCAGACAGAAGTGGGAGTTGTGGCTGGAGGTCTCGGCCATGGGATTGAAGCTGTGAGGAGATAGAACTAGAGCAAAACCAGGTCTGAAACAAGCTGGGAGGCTGGCGGAGAGGTTCCCGGGCAGTTTTCCCAAGTCCGGGCGAGTGCCAATCACCCGCCTTGCATGACCAGGCAGGCAGGAGAGGGAGAGTGTGTGTGTAGACGGGGAGGGGAGGAGGGCCAGAGGCTGGGCATGGTGCCCTTTATCGAACCCATATCCTCCTCTCTATCCTAACACAGAGTTGTTTCTGAACTGTACGTTGGCGAATACTCAGACAGATCTGGAGAACAGTTGCCATTTTCAATGTATGTAGAGGAAGAGAAGTGTGTCTTCTGCACTTTCCGTCTCCCAGTCAAGGCCTTGAGACCGCCACACTGGGAACTCCCATTCCCTATCTTCTCCTTCCTTTCATAGGCATGATTCCTTTCCACTTTCCATCTCCTATTTAGACAGATTAACTTGCAGTTAACTCTTAATGGCTCAAAATAAAAAGTGTTTCTCCCTTCCCACTACATTTGCATCTCAACAGGGGTTTTCAAAAAAAACATGTCTTGACCCAAGCAGTGAGTAATGTGGGAATTCCAAGCTGCAGGGCAGGACCAGTGTGTGGGACTGGGGGAGGGAAACGTCCCTCCAAGGGTGCCCTTGCAACGTTGACTTTTTTCTCTTTGATCATCTCTGGTTCTGCAAGAACAAGGAAGAGGCTCTGTCAGGGGCCAGGATGGGCATGGCTGCCTTTCGGTGGGTTCTCTGGGCGTCACCCCTGGTAGACAGAGCTCTTGCTCAGATGTGCACAGACTCAGGGAGATACCTTCTGATCCCTGAAAAACAGCATGATGCTCACCCTGAGGTATTTTTTGGCCAAACCCATTGATAATTTGTAAAGGGGTATTCCTTGACTCAGAAAGATCGGATCTTAGACATGACTAGGAGAACTGGCTATTTGTCTTGTACGCAATCTTGCTTCTGGAGGACCGAAAAGGCTGAATGCTATCCCCAGGCTAAACTCCTTCTTCCTAGGCCAGGAGAAGAATGGATTCTTAATTTTTATACTTTAGTTACCTACAATGTTAGAGGGTAAATAAAAGCATCCTTTTGTTCCTTATGAATCTGCATAGACATTTCTTCTTTGTATGTATGCACCTTTGACGCTATTCTCCTCGTATCTGTTCTCCCAACGGGGTGAGATAAAGGATAGCTAATGAAAGGAAGCCAAGGATTGGGTAGGAACATTCTCTACCGCCTGGTGATAAGGGGCATTTGCTCCATGGAGGGGCTGGAAACTAGTTAGACATGTGGTCCAGCCTAAGCTAGAAAGGGACATGGCTGGTGAAAGGAGCTCAAAGAAAACAGCTTGGAATGGGTGACTCACACCCAAAGCCAATCCTCTCCTTTGTCCACCCAGTCACCAGGGAGTGCTAATGTTTTTGTCAAGGCATCACTCATGTTCATCTCTTCCTTGTCATTTCCTCTGCATCCCAGCCCCACGGGCCCAACCTCCTCACCTCAGGTCTGTGAACCTTCAATATTGTCTTTCTTGACTACCCACATATCAGCCCTCACCTCCATCCCCAAGCCATTGACGGGCTTATTTTCTTAATACTTTCATTACATCATTTTTCTGCTCCTAAACTGTTAAACCAAATCTCCGTATTTTCTATCAAATCAAGCATAAACTCCTTACCTGACTTCCCAGGCCCTACTCCACAGAAACTAATTTCCCATTATTTGTCCAAAGTCAGCCTCTCTTCCAGTCCAGTCAGGTTTTCTTGTTGTCCTATAAAAAGGCCTTGACCATTCCCTCTTTCCCATGTATGCTTTTATTCTTGATTGTGGCCCAGAAAGTTGTCAAGCAACATTATACCAATAGGAAACACTGAAGGAAGGAAATGCATCTTGTGCATCTAAGTGCACATATGTGTGTATCAAGATGATGGCTAAAATAGTTATCCAGTTAAACTCAATGAGGCATTTAAACCTGACTCATCAGGAGGTAGTAGCTCTTTGAGACACATTAAATGGATGCCTAGGTTTGTACCTTATCTCTTTGTACCTCTCTCTCCATGGCACTGTCAAGGGAAGGATCATTAGAGCAGGCAAAGCCGTTCAAGGACAAAGGCCGTTGGTCACCACACTGAGTTCTAGGAAACTAGTGATTACTAATGTGAAATAAAGGCAGCAGTTCTCTGAAGATGACTCTGAGGAAGACTCCGTTAATCAATGCAGCGGTCCAGGCTGACAGCTCTTGTGTTTGGGAGTATCAGAATGAATGTACTTCATTAGGGCCCAAACTGGGTAAAGCCTCATCTGTCTAACAGAAATTGGCTTTCTCAAGCATGCCTGGAAATCTTTGTTCCTGTCACCAGGGTACAGTTCTGAGACCTTCCAAGTTTGACCCACCTTTCTCAGTCCAATTCAAGCATCACAATCTCCACACAACCCTTCAGAGCTATAGCATTGCTTGCTGTTCTCCATCTCTTTTGCAACCCTGGATCACTTGCAGTCAGCACAGAAAACCCTCCACAAACAAGGGGACCCTCTAACTGCACAAACAGAAACATATTACAACTACCATACTGTGTATTATGCAAAAAATAAGATGAAACTACTGGGAGGAGCAGGGGAGGTAGTGAGTCCTGGTTTCCTCCTTTGTTTTTCCTTCTTCCTGGGAATGTAATAAGAATCTGAGAGGAGTTATATGTTTCAACAGTGACTCCAATTGAAGTATCCCTCCTAAAATGTCTCCTCTGCATTATTAACCAACTTTTGTTTGAACAGTTCTGATGATGAGGAGCTCATTTCCTTGCACAGTAGTCCAGTTCATTGTTGGAGTGCTCTGTTAAAAGTTCTTCATCATCTGGAGCTGAAATCTGGCTCCCTCTAAGTTCCAATTTTTGGAACTGCTTGCCCTTCAGCAATAGTACAAGGCCTTTAAATATTTGCAGATGACCATTATGTACTCGCAACCTTCTCTTCTCCAGGTTCATTATCCCCAATTCTTTTAACTGTTCCTCATTTGACATAATTTTATTATTCCTTAGTGGATCTTGCTGCTTCTTCTCTTGATAAAATCTAATTTGTCAGTGTTTTTCAAGTATAACTGACCTCACTGAATGTGATGCTACTACGAGGTTGGTCTGACCAACTATTAACTACCTGGCTCATTTTTATGTGATTTGCGTATTTGAAAACAAAAATATGCTTTCTGTGCTTTCATTCATAGTTTTACTAAATATGTGAAATGGAAAAAGTTAAAAACAAAACACAGCTCCACAGTACTCTCTGTGACATTAATCTGTTAAGCAAGAATGATTCCCAGCACTCAGTTGTTAAATGAATGAATGAATGAATGAATACTTTGTCTTCAGTCCCCACATTCAATCCTTCACCATGCCCTGTTGATTTTAATGCCAAATATTTCTGGAATCTATCAACTTCTCTCTACTTCTGCTGCTATCACCTTAGACCAAATAGCCATCTTCTCTTACCTCAACTACTGCAGCAGTCAACCAATTGGCATCTGCTCTGGCTTCCCCACTAGTCATTTGCTACAGAGTAGCCAGAGTCAGCTTTTCAAAGTATAAAGCTGATTATAAAATTCTGCTTTAACTCCTTCAGTGGCTCACACTGCTGTCAGAATAAAGACCAAAATCCTTAAGTCACCCATTAGACAAGCATGATCTGGACCCTGCTGGCCACTCCAGCCTTGTCTCCCACCTCTCTCGGTCACATTGACCGTCTTGCACTCCCTTTCATGCACCTTCCTGCCTCAGTGCCTTTGCACATACTCTTCCCTTTGCCTGGAATCCCTCCTAGCCCCCTCAACCCTTTACTCAGCACTTTTCCAATCAATTTTGTTTATCTATCGGAGCATAACAAACTGCCCCCAAATTTAGCAGCTTAAAACAACAAATATTTTATTCTATCTTACAATGTTGTGGGTCAGGAATTTGGATAGGGCTCTGGGTGTTCTTCTTTTCCTCATGACATCAACTAAGGTTGGTTGGCATTAAGCTGGTGAATAGGCTTATCTAGATCTGTGCTGTCCAATTCAGTAGCCACTACCCACATGTAGCTTCTGAGCCCTTGAAATGTAACTAGTCTGAATTGAGATGTGCTATAAGTATAAAACACCCTTCAGATTTTTTTCTTTTTTTAAAAAACTTTATTTATCAATAAAAATTTTTAAAATACACATTTCAAACAAGACAAAACAAAGGAATAAAAAAACAAATATCTTAAAATAACTACATTGCTTCCAATCTGCTCCTACCATACACCAAGAAAATTAATGAACCATAGTCATTCCTGAGCATTCCCATATCATTAAGATTACCCTCAAAATCTTGTCTATTCTTATTAGATTATTGTTCCCCTGTCACTAGTTTCTGTCTATCTCTAGGTCCCCTATATTCTACAATTTTTCACAAACCAAAAAATAACAATGATATTTATTTAGCTTTTGGGAAATGGAAATAACACAATAAATGTTTAAAAAAAAACCAAACCAATAAAAACAAAAACAAAAAACCTGACATTTTATATGATTGATCATCCTCCAGCACAGCTTTTATTAGCAAATACAAAAAAATTAATTTTATTGTTTTGATCTGCTTGTCCCCAGCTTTTGACTGTATAGATTCTTTCTAGGAAGCTTGAGTCCTTAAGAAAATTCCACAGTTATACCAGCTCCTACAATGCAAATGAGTAAGGCTGAAGTCCCACTTTATAGGGAAATAAATATCTGTCCTTGGGATTCTGAGTAATTAGACCCTCAGGAACTCATAAAATAGGTGCTTTCATTAGGATCCTTCTAACATGGGGAAAATGCAGCCATTGTCCATTAAAACACAATCAAACTTGGGTACCAGTACTCTTTAGGCTTTCTAAGTTCTCAAAATAACTACCAAATTAGGCCAGTCTTTTCTGGCAGCACAGCCTGGAGCCAGTTGCCATCTTCCTTATCAGAAGCCTCCCAAGCTGCACCAAAAGTGGGAGTAACAAAACCAAGTATAAAGCGTTTTGAAGGGTTTCGTACAAAAAAAAAAAAAAAGAATGCAAAATATCTCAATAATTTTTATATTAATTACATGTTGAAATGATAATATTTTAGATATATTGGATTAAATAAAATTTATTATTAAAATAAATTTCACCTTTTTTTAGTATTTTAATTTGGCTACTAGAAATTTTCAAACTGTATATGTAGATTGCATTTGTGACTGCATTATATTTCTATTGGACAGTGCTCATCTATAGCAGGGGTTGGCAACTCTTTCTGTACAGGGCCAGGTAGAAAATATTTTTGGCTTTGTAGGCATTATGTTCTCTGTCACAGGTCCTCAACTCTGCATTATAGTGTGAACAATAGACAATAAGTACTCAAATGGGTGTGGCTGTGCTCCAATAAAACTTTATTTATAAAAACAGGCAGTGGGCCAGATTTGTTCTGCAGGCCATAGTTTGGTGACCCCTGATCTGGAAGATCGAAGATTTTACTCACATGTCTGATAGCTTGGCAGAGAAGGCTGGAAGGCTGGGCTCGGCTATGACTGTTGACCCAAACAACTACACGTGGCATCTCTGGCATGATGGACTGAGAGCCCCAGAAGCTGCAAGGCTTCTTATGAGCTAACATCAAAAGTCCCAGAGTATCCCTTCTACTACATTCTATTGGTCAAACAAGTCACTAGGGTCAGCCCAGATTCAAGGAGAGGAGAATTAGACTCTACCTTTTCTTGGAAGGAGCAGCAAAGTATCTGTGGCCATCTTTAATCTACATCACTCTTCAAATCTCAGTTTAGGCTGCATCTATTATAGGCTTTTGAAATAATTTTACATTTATTTGATTATTATCTTGCTCTTCCACTAAACTGTAAGAAACCACATGAAGAGGAACTGTTTCTGGGTTTGACCATTATTACATTCCCAGCACCTAGCACAGCCTGACTCAATTAATATTTATAAAACAGATGAAAGAATGGAAGAATGAACACTTACGGAACAGCTTTTCAGGCAAGTAACTGTGTTAATATTGATCCCTTGTTTTTCCACATTGCCCTCAAGAATATCAGGAGATACTCTGTCAGAAACCTTGTTAAAATTCAGATATACAGTCAACTTTCTTATTTTGCAGTTCAGAAACCTTATAAAAAAAGGAAATGAGCATTCCCCCTTCCAACCAGTACCTCAAGGGTAATAGTAGCTTCTCTAAAAATACAGCTGCAGGTTCTGGTGCTCTGAGAAGTAATTCAGTGCACGATGTCACTCCCAGGCAGCTTGTCCTCCTCCTAGACCTCAACTCTTGCCTCACCCAGCTGGGAGTGCCTGTCCTGCAATCGCTGAACAAGTGTGAGCTGGCAGAAGGCATTGGGCTGGGATCCAAGTGCTGGACTGAGGCAGACCCAGCCCTTCCTTCACGGAGATTGTGGTGTCTTCTGCTTTGCTTGGATCTTATTGTTTTTTTTTAAGCACCACCTTCCACAGTGGTCCTGCAACTTGAATTGTAGTTATTTGTGGACCTTTACTATCTTTCCCTTTAGCATTGGATGAGGGACCAAGGCCTACACATCTTTATATCTCTGACAACCTAGAGAACAAGCCTGACACTGTGTAAATTCAATAAATGTTTGCCAAAGAGACTTTCAATGAATAACCTTCCTCAGACACCAGCAAACTTAACAGCATTTTTCCTGGCACCTTAAGTACCATTAAAATTCTAGACAAAGTTGTGAAGTAGGGAACATTTTTCTTTGTTGCTCTCCAACCTCCACCTTGAAACCTTCTCTCACTGTCTTGAGAGCTCTACATTCACCTCCCCACCCCATTTCTGGCCGCCCATACCCCTTCATACTGCCTTTTACCTGTAGTACATCCCATGTGCTCTTTTCAGACTTGATCCTCAAATAATATCCCTATTCACCCCCTCTCTTTTTGCTCAAATGCTCACATGTCCCAGAGCTCACCTAGGTTTGGTTGAGATGAAATGCCATTCTGTGCACCTGAGGCTAAGCCCACTCTAGAAACTGATACCTCCAGGGTTAGGCAGAGAAGTGCTCTCTCCGCCTGACACATGGGAAGTGCCCAAGCAGTATTTGTAGAATGAATGGCAGCTCAGGAAAAAGACTCTTCTGACAGGGGCATTGTGGGCCTCTCCCACATTCATCCCACCCTATCTCCCTGAGTGTGCCCCACTTTGATTCCAGGAGTTACCACTGTACCTGGCCCTGGGGATGTGCTGCTCTCCGCTTACACAGAAAGGGTAGAATTAGAATCTTTTCTGCTTGTTCCCAGTTGAAACTGGCTGTAATTTTTAACGGAGCTACACTAAAATACTAAAGAGAACACTGTGAGGATGCATGGATTTAAATTTCAACTCTTTTGTTTACTAGCTAGGTGACCTGGGGTAAGTTCCTTAAACTCGCTGAGACTCCATTTCTTCATCTGTGACATGGGGGACACCATCCCACCATGGTGAGAGGAATGACGTTCTGCTGGTCCTTACTCGTGTCTTGTGATTTTCCAGGCATACAAAGTAGATGAAAGTGGAGAATAGAGCCCCATCCATGGCGGTTACCCTTCTTCAGTTTCTAAACCTCTAAAAGGTCTCCAGTTCACCCACCTGACAGCCCTTACTCTGCTCACAGCTGACAGAAATCGCCTCTCAGAGAATCCCCCCACAAATTCTTAGGTTCTTTCCTCTTCCATTCCCCTTTTTGCTCTCTCCCTGCCAACGCAAGGGTTTCCACTTGACGAACATTCTAGAGAGAGCAGTGTCTTGCAGTTGTGGCTGGGGGCTCGTTCCTGAGGGAGCAGTGCCATTTCTGCTTCTCTCCAGAGCCAGCAACACTGGAGAAGCTTCCTCACCACCCCCACCCCCACCACACACCATGGCTGGAGCTGAGAGAGAATTCTTCACATAGGGTGTTACATTTCATAAAAGAGGATCATGTCAATCTTGAGCATTTTGTACGCCATATTTTAAGAGAATCGTTTACAAGCTAGAAGTTTCTAAAGTATTGTCCAGGATGGTGGGCTGTGACGTTTACTAGAAGGACTGGAGCTGCTCAGCCAGGATGTTCAGGAAGGATGTGATTGCTATCCTCAGATCCTCAGAGGGCATGGACAGAAAGTGGTTGCACTCACTTGGTAGTTCCAGAGGACAAAACCAGCACCAATTACAGGAAGTTAAGGTGAAGTAGCTTCTAATGCAAGGGTAGGAAAGAGTTTCTAAATAGAGAAGTAAAAAATGGTATTGACTTCCTTGTGAGATCGTAAGTGCCCCGTCACTAGGGATATTTCGGAAAAGGGTGGTTGATTATCTGTCAGGGATGTTAACACCATGTGCCAGGAATCAGGCTGTATTGACCTCATTGGATGTTCACAAGAACCTGAAGTAGGTAAATTTTATTATCCCCATTTTACAGATGAGGAGAGTGAGGCACAGGAAAGTCAGGTAACTTGCCCAAGGTTTCATAGCTAGTAAGTGCAGAGCTGGGATTTGAACCCATGAGCTCTACATCCAAATCGGCATTCTTCACCACTGTGTGAAATTACAGAGACCATTTGTCCAAGGGCCATACTAATTTTATATAATTACTTGACTCAAAGGTGATTTGTTAAATTTATAGCAAAATACAATTTGATTATGTGCCTGTTTGACACACCGCCCAAAAACGCAAATCAGAAGAAAATATTGTCTTTGGTTGAGTCAAGCATACTGATTTCTGGCTTGTAAACAAAGGGAGATTTCTATATTAGGTGGGAGTTCACACTCAAGGCACTTCCAGTTCTCATATTCTACAATAAATAGGATATGGATGGTGATTTACTATGAAAAAGCACATGGGAATTGCTCTGTTCCCAGGCTCTATCCTTGAATGGTGAGAGGTTTGGCCCAACTGATGATATGCATACTCTGAAACGTATTGAAATTACCTATTGAAATATATTACCGAATGTATTTACAACCTGTCACAAAGTGCTGATTTCCTCTCTCTCTCTCTCTCTCTCTCTCTCTCTCTCTCTATATATATATATATATATATATATATATATATATTGGCTCTTACAAATCAATAAGAAAAATAAAAAAGAGAAACATCACAAACTAAAACGAGCAAATTAGATGTACAGAATGTATATAGAACAAGAAATACTATCTTTTATATTTTTGAAAAGATGCTTGTACTCATTCATAACAAGGGAAATTTATTTTAATATTACAATGAGATGCTATTTTCACCTTTCCTATTGGCAAAAATCACAAATTGGATAATCAACTATGTTGGCAAAAGGTGTCCAAAAATAAGCACTCTTATATTTTGTTGGTGGAGTATAAACTGATATGATCTTAGGGGAGAGCAATTTGTCAATATCTGTGAAAGTTAAACTTGCAAATACCCTTTGACCCATTGGTCAAGCAATTTTACTTCTAGGAATATTGCCTCCTCAAACACATGTGATATGACACATGTTCAAGATTATTCATTTCAGCAAAAGATTGGAAACAACCTAAATGTCCATCAACAGAGTGGTAAAATAAATTATTGTCATCTGTACAATAGAATAATATGCAGCTGTTAGAATGAGGATATACATTATGTGCTGATACTGAACTATCGCCAAGATGGTGGTAAGTATGCAAAACAGTATGTATAGTATGCTTCCATTGATGTTTAAAAATAATAAGAATATGGGTGCATTTTTTAATTTTAAAATTCTTTTATTTTGCTTTGCCTAGAATAACTGCAAGTAGAGGCAAGAAACTGGTGACAAATAGCAATGCCCACTGCTAGTTACATCTATGGAGGAGAATTAGATCACTAGGGAATAGAATTGGGAGACAGACTTGCTTTCCAGTATTTATCTCCTTTACCTTTTAAATTTAGTGCCATGAGCTGGTATGATCTATTTAAAAATATTTAATTTAGAAAAAAATAGAGATTATAGTCCAGAAGGGGAGAAACGTAACAGATGCGTTTAGCCCAATACCCTGTACTGGGTCCTATAGGAGCATAGAAGAAGGGTGTCTAGCACAGCCCAAAGGGATCAGGGATGGCTACTAGAGAAACCATTTCCCCAAACCCCAAATGAAGAAATTCCTTTCTGTTCTCAGAAATAGTTGCGCGTCTTCTCCTGAGCATTGCTTTGTTTGTATCTTATGGACAGACCCATAGATTAATTCACTGATCAGGTTCCCTTTTCACATTTTGCTATTATAAGCTACTGGCCCAACTGGTGACCAGCCTTATACCAGGTGAGCAGATTTCTATTGTGAGCCTTCATATTGGCCTTGTACCTGGCTTTGTTTTATATGCATGACTTTGGCTGACTTTTTCACCCATTTATAATGTTGATCATCTTTCTTTAATAAATGCTTTCCTATAAGAAATTCTACATCCTTTTGTTATGAGTTGTGGCGAGTGGGTAGAGATGAGGGAGGGAGAGAGAGTAAGAGAGAGGATAGAGATGAAGATGCTAAGCATGTCATTTTCTGGTTCCGTCAGGCAGATTAAGTGAATACTCGAGCCTAGTGGTTCTTGATCTGTTAGCAGCAGCAGCAGCAACTGTGAGCTTATTAGAAATAAAAATTCCATCCCAACCTTCTAAATCAGGATCTCGGGGGATGGGGACCAGGAAACATTTACCATGCCCACCAGGTGACTCTTATGCACATTAAAGTTTGAGAACCAAAACTTTAAGAAGCAAACCAAAGGACGGTTGGTTTCTAAGCATCCACTCCATTTGCCCTCTCATACCTATTGTATTGGCCAAGATAATAATGGGAGCAGCTGAAGAAGACAGCGCCCCAAATCTCAATGGCTGAACAAAACAAAAGTTTAGTTTTTGGTCATGTTACAGTCTGAGGTGGATCAGCGAGGGGTGGAGCAGTCTGTTTTATTAATTTATTCAGCGAACCAGGTGCCTTCCGTAATGGGGCTTTGTCATCTTCTAGGCCCTTGGACTCTTCTGGATCCTCTGTCTCCAAGAAAGCAGGGGAGGAAGGAGAGGGAGGAATTTTTCCGGGCCAGAAGTAACGTCCTTCTCTCTGCCCCCATCCCATGGATTGGAACCCAGTCACGTGCCCTGTCTAATTGCAGAGGAGGCTAGAAAACATGGTCCATCCGTGGGGCTGGGAGGAAAAGGAAATGGGTGTGATGAGCATGTGGTATTGTCTGCCACATCCGTAAACCTAAGTGAATCCCAAACTCCTCTTGTCATGTTTTGGTGAAGACTGGTTTTCGGTTTCATCTAATCAAGTTTTATCTTTTCTTTCTTAACTCTAGCACCATGGGACTGAATAGCACTCTCCTTGTGATGGCCCTCCTGCTCTCGGGTAAGAACTCTTTGGCTTTCTAAGGCCCCAGAATCCCTCCACTGACTCCTGGTGAGTCTGAACACTGCAAGTCTTGGCCTGAGACTTGGTGGGTTTTACTCACTGTCTACCCAGGGTTGCACAATACCACATGCAAAAAGGCTTTCCTGGAGAAGAAGAAAGCATTGTGCCCGAGAGCAGATGTCTCAGCGGATGGCAGGCAGGGCCAACCTGGGACGAAAGCCCACCCCGTGTGTGCCTACTGCTCCTTGGCCTACTCACACCTGGGGTGCTGGATGTGCACAGAGCAGGGGAGGCAGTGGTCTGTCTAGCAGTGCCCAGAGAGCCAGGGGAAACTTCCTGGACTGATGCCACTGAGGCTTAACCCTTTTCCTCCACATATCCTGCCTTCTGGGCTTCTCTTTCTCCATTTCTTTGGAAACAGAGGACGGGCTTCCAAAGATCTCCTTTCATTAGGGAGCATTGGTCTGCACATGCCCTGTTTTCCCTCTCCCTCTCCACTTACCTTACCTTCTCTACCAACTTACGCTCGCAGTGCAGACTGTAGTTGCCACAGCTAACTGGGAGGATCAAGAGCTCCAGCTCTGCCACTACCTACTTCAGTCTTCAGTGACTTTCAGCTAGTCATGTCAGCAGATATACTGAGAAGCTTTAACTTCAGGCTCCCCAGCTTGCACAGGTCCTTCCCAAAGCCCCTTCTACGACCCCTTGAGGGGCCCTAGCAGTGTATGTCATAGGCTGTGGTAAAATTTGCATAAGTAAAATATTTTAACCACAATAAGTTAAGCTTACTTACCTCTTTTCACAGGGACTTTCCCCTCCATCACATACATCCTCCGTTGTTGTGGCTACGCCATTTTGTATTTGTAACTTTGTCTTCTTTTTCTTAAACTTCCCCCCAAATTTTATAAGCTTCAGGCCTCACAAAACTTGGATCTTCCCTGTTTGTGGCTCCTCTCTGAGTTTCAGTTTCATCATCTGTAAAATGGCGTTGCCCGAGGTCCCCACCACGCATCCCATGACTCTGCGCCTTTCAGTTTCCCCTGGCCCACCCCTTCCTGCTGCTCCTTTTCCTCACTCTCAGCTTGGAGAGGAAGCGGCCCTGGTCCAGGTGGTGGCAGACAAGGAAGGCGAACTGAGCCTGCAGTTTGGCTACAGCAGTGCGCAGGCCACCCCAACCAACCAAGCCGACCACGGGACACCTCCCCCAGATCATCCCACAGAGGCCCCTGTCCGCCTGCTGTCACGGGGAAGGGGGAGATGCTTCCTCAGAACAGCGCTGGCTGGGACAGGCCTTTTTGCTCAGAACCTAGGAACTTGTTGAATCCACAAGTGTGAGGCCATAGATGCATTCCTATAACCTGGGAGAAGAAAAAGAAAAATGCCCTGGGAACAAATTTTCAGACAAGTCTGAATTGAGACACCATTTTCCCCCAAACTCTCCAACTCTGCACACTGGAAATGAGAAAGTAGAACTGAGAAATTCTGTCAAAACTAGGTCCAAGTGTCACTTTTGCCCTTGCCTTGCCTTTGAAACTGCTTGGAAAGTTCTTAGCTCCTGTAAAGAGAGTTATCAATACTGAAACCTTGAAAGTAACTCCCCCAAATGGTCACTATTTATGTTTTATGGGGGTGAAAGAATAAACAATTATATTTTTGGCAGTACAAATTAAAATTGGGATAAGAAGATGGCGGCACATGAGTAGAAAAAACATTGCCAATGCATCATGCACTATCTAAACACACACACACACACACACACACACACACACACATACACTCTCACACACACAGAAACAGATGCTATTCTTTTTTAAAGAATGAAAAGGGTCAGTTAGAGTTCTAGTTATCTTTCTTCTCAGGGCACAGGCCTGCTTACCAGGCTGGTGACTAGGGAGAAAGGAAATGCAATTGGCCCAGATAGTCCACAGCAAAAACACAGGACTGAACAATTCATTTGAGGGCAGATGAAACAATAGAGTGAAACAAGTCTCTCTCTCTCGCTTTCTCCCGGTATCTTTTGTGTCCTCCCCTTAGTCACAGAAATTAGACATTGTAGTTTCCTGCCACAGCTCTTGAGCCTAAAATTGGATGATAGTTTGACTGAAAAGAGTGGGAGGGCAGCTGTGGCCTTGCGGAATTAGATTACAATCGTGCTTTGTGTTTATAAAACTAAAGGAATTTTTCTGAGTGCTACTTGCAGAGGCAGCTCTGTCAACTTCGATTTGCTGCTATTCTGGCTCTTCTACCGTGCTTTAAGACTGGAATGGTTCTTGGAAAATCGGTAGCTCATACATCAGGAGGAAGTATCCATTCAGTTTGACTTTTGAATGTTGTTCCCTTTTTGCCTGAGGGTTCTCTGGGTCCTAGGACTTCTCATTTCTCTTGAACTGTACCTCTGGTTCAATCATTGTACCCAGAGCAGTAGTTGGGGTTCTTTCTTCACCTTCAGATTTACATGGGGATTATGTTTATATAGTTAATTTTGGCTTAGTCGGGTGTCTTTCTTTACCTTAAGATTTACATGGGGATTATGTTTATATAGTTAATTTTGGCTTCCATTTCCTGTTGCTGTTATAATAGTCACTAAACTCACCACCTGGAGGTAAATAGACAGTTCAGACCTATTGTTTCCCAAAATTGTCGTGGAGCCTGATAGCTGGGCATTGGAGTATTGCTTTGTGTTAAGCCAGCTTCAGGGTCTTCTTGACATACGTGTGTATTATTCATTAGGGAGTATCTTATCCCCAAATTAGTTGATAATTTTCATAGAACGTAGGTGCCAGAGTGAATGGACTGTCAGATAAGTGAATTTAATGGAAGATGCTCGCTAAATAAGATGAGCATAGGGTTGTTGGGGAGCAAGCGTGAAATTGGGAGGGAACGGAGAGTCTGCAAAGACAGGAGGAGTCCTTTGGGGAGGAGCAAGAGTTTGAGAAGCTGTGGTTTATCCTTCCTTTGTAAGAAAGGATCTTAATATCATTTCCTGAATATGAAAACTTGGATTTTGGTCAATATGGTTGAAATTTATTTAAACAAACACACTGGTAGTTCTTTCTTTATAGCCTAGAATACACCTCTAGAGCTGAGCTATTCCACAGGGGTGACCCCTCTTCCATTACCAGGACTGAGAGCCAGGACCAGAGCCTCAGATACAAACACCGTTAACACTCTCCTAGGTTATTGATCCACTCATGGTTTCATTTTCACTATTTCTTTCGTTCTCTCTCACTGCAGATGTTTCTATTCAAAAGTGCCTAACTCGTTCTGCCCTGCCCCCTTTAAAAGTCACTTTCTGGTCCTTACTACAAAGAAACAGGCAAGAGAGTAAAATAGTTTATGTATAGTTGTGATCAAAATATCTATGCAATCTCCTATATGTTTTATTCAATATTGTTTTGTAAAACTTTCCCACATTTCTAAATGCTCTTCATTTTTATGCTAGTTCACAGAATCAAAATACTATAATTGGCTTTATTTGTCTTTTTTGCATCTTATTCATTTGGAAGATATTCTCTCATTGTCTTCTTTGGTTTATGGTTGCTGTCAGTCTGATTGTCATTGTTTTATAGGTAATCTTTTTTTCATGGTATGTTTGTAAAAACACATTTTTTAAATACTTTGTTTATCAGCATCACCTCAAAGTTTCTGAATGTGGATTTTATTTATCTTACTTGGCACTTAAAATGAACTTTTGATCCCAGTACTCATGCCTTTCTTCAATTCTGGAGATACTCTGCTCTTGTCTTTTCTTTTTTTTTTTTTTTTTTTTTTTTTGTTATTGTTGTTGTTTGTTTGTTTGTTAGTTTTTTTTAATCTTCATTTTATTGAGATATATTCATATACCACGGAGTCATACATAACAAATCGTACTTTCGGTTGTTCACAGTACCATTACATAGTTGTACATTCATCACCCAAATCAATCCCTGTCACCTTCATTAGCACACACACAAGAATAACAAGAATAATAATTAGAGTGAAAAGGAGCAATTGAAGTAAAAAAGAACACTGGGTACCTTTGTCTGTTTGTTTCCTTCCCCTATTTTTCTACTCATCCATCCATAAACTAGACAAAGTGGAGTGTGGTCCTTATGGCTTTCCCAATCCCCTTGTCACCCCTCATAAGCTACATTTTTATACAACTGTCTTTGAGATTCATGGGTTCTGGGTTGTAGTTTGATAGTTTCAGGTATCCACCACCAGCTACCCCAATTCTTTAGAACCTAAAAAGGGTTGTCTAAAGTGTGCGTAAGAGTGCCCACCAGAGTGACCTCTCAGCTCCTTTTGGATTCTCTCTGCCACTGAAGCTTATTTCATTTCCTTTCACATCCCCCTTTTGGTCAAGAAGATGTTCTCCGTCCCACGATGCCAGGTCTACATTCCTCCCCGGGAGTCATATTCCACGTTGCCAGGGAGATTCACTCCCCTGGGTGTCTGATCCCACATAGGGGGGAGGGCAGTGATTTCACCTTTCAAGTTGGCTTAGCTAGAGAGACAGGGCCACATCTGAGCAACAAAGAGGCATTCGGGAGGAGGCTCTTAGGCACAACCATAGGGAGGCCTAGCCTCTCCTTTGCAGCAACCGTCTTCCCAAGGGTAAAACCTGTGGTAGAGGGCTCAACCCATCAAACCACCAGTCCTGTCTTTTCAAATATTGCTTATTCACCGTTCCCTCCATTCGCTTCTGGAAACTACTAGAATCTCTTAGAGTAATTCTTTGTGACTTTTAATCTGCTCTTCCACATTTTTATTTCTTTCGCTTTTAGTGCTGCCTTCTGGAAAAATTTCTCAGTGTTATCTTCCAACTCATAATTCTCTCTTTGTGACTTTATTGCACATATTTGTTTTTTTTTTTTTTATCACTGGTTTTAATTTCCAAAATTTCAAACACATTCATAAACATATTGTTATATTTTCTCTGTTTTTATGTTTATGTATTTTTAAATATTTTTATATTCAATAAAGTAAGTATTTCTTCAAATATCTTTTTGAAGTTCCTATGTATGTGTTTTAAAATCTTTTATGGTGAGGCAGAGTAAATTTATCTACAAATTATTGAAATTTCTTGCCTATTTTCCATGTGCCTGGTATTTTGTTTTGTAGCCTCATTTTGAATGGTTTCTCTCCTTCTCCACGTTCACTTTTCTCTGCTGCTCCCTATCTAATAGTTTTGTAGCTACCTCTACTTAGCCTTTTAAGCTCCCACATCAAAACCAGATCTTGTTGTGATTAAGCTCCCTACCCCCATAGTGATATATGTGGTAGATACCAAGCTAGTGGGTGCTTGAGTTGTTTCTAATCATTGGACCATGATGGTGTCCTCCTGTGTCTTGGCAAGCAATGGCGTATACATCATAGCCCAGGCAGAAGCTGGCAATAGCTTTTCTGGGGGTTTTTTTTTTTTTTTTCAGTATTTTTTTCACTAATTTAAGAATCATGTCCTAGCCCCAGGTTTTAGGCATTATTCTTTTCTCATATTTCTCAAGGGGCACTTTTCATTCTCATTTCCTCCTACTTCCCCACCCCTGCTGGAGCTGAGCTCTGACTTCCTCTGCCTGCTTTCAGACCTGAAGGCCAGGGGCTCAAGGCTTTAACCCCCATTCTTTGCATGATGTTTGTGTTCCATTACTTACTCACAGAAAAGACTATCTTGTTTCTAAATCCATCTATGTCCTTTAATTTCCCCCTTTTTGATTTTACCCAGTTGTTCTAGTTTGCTAATGCTACAGGAATACAAAATACCAGAGATGGATTGGCTTTTATAAAGGGGGTTTATTTGGTTACACAGTTACCATCTTAAGGCCACAAAGTGTCCAGGTAACGCATCAACAATTGGGTACCTTCGCTGGAGGATGGCCAATGGCTTCCGGAAAACCTCTGTTAGCTGGTAAGGCACATGGCTGGCATCTGCTCCGGAGTTCTGGTTTCAAAATGGCTTTCTCCCAGGACATTCCTCCCTAGGCTTCAGCTCCTCAAAAATGACACTCTTAGTTGCTCTTGGGGCATGTGTCCTCTCTTAACTTCTCTGGAGCAAAAGTCTGCTTTCAACAGCCATCTTCAAACTGTCTCTCATTTG
Organism: Choloepus didactylus; assembly: GCF_015220235.1. NCBI lineage: Eukaryota > Metazoa > Chordata > Mammalia > Pilosa > Megalonychidae > Choloepus > Choloepus didactylus. The sequence goes on from NC_051307.1 coordinate 88,725,078, forward strand.
CAGCTCCTCTCTCAGCGTCTTTGTGTTCTTCAAATTGTCCCTTTTGGCTGTAGCAAGCTCACTCCTTCTGTTTGAGCTATTATAGGGCTCCAGTGAACTAATCAAGGCCCACGCTGAATGGGTGGGGCCACACCGCCATGGAAATTATCTAATCAGAGTTATCACCTACAGTTGGGTGGGTCACATCTCCATGGAAACACTCAATCAGAGAATTACAGTCTAATCAACACTAATACATCTACCCATACAAGATTGCATCAAAGATAATGGTGTTTTGGGGGACATAACACATCCAAACCAACACACCAGTGTTTCTATGTGTTTGAAGTAGAAGTGATGCCTTGAAGAATGAACTTATACTACCTAATTGACCCAAGGCTTTTAGCTGACCCCTTAAGTGTGTTTTTCAGATCTTTATAGTTGCCTTCTATGACAATTTTTGTCAATTTCTCCTGAAATTTTACCAATTTTTCTATTTTAAAAAATTATAATTGTAAAATAAAACACAGATACAGAAAAACTGCTGAAAACAAATATATTGCTTGATGATCCCTTCAGAGGTGGTGCTGTGTTCTTCCATAGGAAGCACATAGTGCCAGCTTGTCTCTTGTTTTTTGATGTGAGCAGCCATTGATGCTCAGGTTCCAGATCCCTTGACTGATGAGGGTTGCAAAATGGTGATGTTCTCATTCAATTGTTCTTTTCAGTTATTAGCTAGACTATTTCTATAAAGAGAAATTGCACCCTTATTATCTATTTTTTCTTTGTATATTTGGTTGCTCTGATATTTTTACATATTTTACGTTTTATATTTATACCATGACTTCATTTCATTTCAAATTTTACCCCATTAAATATACCTGTTAACTCTGGTTTCCTTGAACGTGTATGTGATGAATGTATCTTCTTCACTCAGCCTTTTACTTTTGATCTATACATATTTGTACCTGAAAGCAGGATTCCTTTAAGTTCTGGTGTTTAATGTAGTGTGAGATTTGTTTGCATATGGTAAATTTAATTCATTTGTATTTATTTAGTCACAAAGTGGTTGTATTTTATTCATTTCCTTCATCCTGTTTCTATGCCTGAAACTCAGATGCTAAATATCTGTGTTACATTTTATTATAATCTAATTAAACCCAACTTGAGCCCCAATCTGTCGGGCTGGAGGGAAATTTAATCACTGACATTATTTGGGCCCCCTTCCCTCCCTGGTGTCATGCCAAAATCCTGCAGGTTTAAGTGATCATCAGCTCCCCAGTAGCCAAACTGAAGCCTTTGTACAAATTAGAAAAGACCACCCCTTCCTTTGCCCATACACCCTCACCAAAAGCATAGCCTTGTTAATAGAGTTGGTTTGGGTAGTGAAAAACCTGCATAACTATATTCAGTGACCCTGCCCGGAAAATGAGGCAGCACCTTTAGTGACAGCCTATCATAGAGCAACAGACTCTGTGAGGCTGCTGTAATCTGACTCATGCAAGCCCAGGAAGCCTGGCTCTCACAGATATTGAGTATCACCAATAGTTTTTAATATTTGCCAATCTGATGGGCAAAAAAAAAAGGGGGGGGCATCTCATTGATGCTTTAATTTACACCTCTCTAATTATTGAGATTATTTCATTCATTTCTTCCACAGATATTTACCAAGCACTAAATGAGTATTTAAGGAACAGCTGTAGGTACTGGGAATGCCACAGTTAAGAGACAAAACCCCTACTCTCAAGGATCTTATAGTCTAGTGAGAGAGACAGATAATAACCAAGCATACCTCATAATGTGAGGTCATGATAAGTACTATGATCAAAAATAAGTTATGGTAAGGGATAGAGAGTGATGAGGATGCTATCTTCAATAGGGTGGTCAGGGAAAGCTCCCTGAGAGGTAGCATTTGATCAGGGCTCTCCAAGAAGTGAAGGAGCAATCGTGAGAATATCTGGAGGAAGTGCCTTCCAAGCAGAGGAAAAAATGTGAGAAAAGGCCCTGAGGTAGAATGCACCTGACCTATTGGGGGAACAGAAAGGAAGCCAGTGTGGCTGGGCAGAGGTGAGGGAAAGAAGCCTGACAGGTAACACGGACCAGATTACATGAGGCGTCATAGGCTATGGGAAGGACTCAGGATATAGTTCTCCGTGTGATGGAAATGAATTGGAGGCTTTGGAACAGGGAAAATACATGATCAGATATATATGTCATATCTGTTATATTATGTATGTGTGGTTTGTTTATGAGCAAGCAGTTTTGTCATCTTTGTTTCAAGATCAACAATAACTAGGGAGACAGACTTACTTTTTATGACTGAACTGGGCAGAAACTTCAAGACCTGTTTTAAAAGGCCCACTGAAACTGGAATTAAGATATATTTTTAAAAGGATTATTTGGGGTATTGAGGAACTAGATTGGTGGCAAGAATGGAAGCAGGGAAATCAGTTGGGAGGCAATTGCAATTGTTGAATCAATACATTGTGGTGGCTTGGCCTAGTGTAGGACCTGCAGATATGATGAGAAATGTTGCGACTCAGAAGATATCCCAGGGGGACAGAAGAATTGATGGCGAGGTGGTAGTAGAAGGAATGAAATGAAAAGACAGGCAATGGTGGCCACAAGGTGAGATGCTTGAAACTGAAAGCTTTGAGGGGGTTTGATGGTAACAGTAGGGCCTGGGGGCTGGTCCAGAGAGGAGATGGCTGGGTCAGAGTAGGAGACAAGATCACTGGAGAGGAGGGGGACAAGAGAGTGAGAGCCAGGGTATTGTGTACAGGAATGTTGAAATCACCTAGAATAATGACAAGGGCAGCGGTAGAAAAGATGACAGCAGCAAGCCAGATGTTGAAGTCTTCAGTAAATCAGGAGGTCGCCTAGGAGGAGGATGGATAACGACAGCAATGAGGGGTCATGGGTGGTATAGTCTGATGGCATGTACGTCAAAGGAACTGGGTTTTAAACATATTGAGGTGTTTTACATAATCTAATATGCTTCATATATTTTAATAGATCATATTTCCTATGTAGCGTATGTGGTGTTTTATAAAATATATACAGATATTATACATCTACAATATATACACATATTATATATGTGTGTGTGTGTGTGTGTGTGTGTGTATACATATATATATATCAGATATATATAATAGGTTGCAAGGTGAGCATGGAATCAAAGCAAAGCTAGTCTTAATAGAAATATCCAAGCCTTCAAAACTCCTGGAGAACCATCTCTGCCTTATAACAGAGAATCTGTCTTTAGTATCCTAAAAGATAAAGTCCCCAAGATTTCTGGATAAATATATAATTCTTTTTTTCTGATTGCCCTTTTTCTTTGCTTTATACTGACCCCAACCCCTTCTCTTAACATATCGGAGTTCAGCCCTGGTTGTAGTAATTATAGATCGCCTCAGTCACACCTGTGCAGACCATCTCTTGGGTACTTTCTGTAGCTGAGTCAGTGGATTTTTGATAGCCATGCATATGGGAGCCATTCATTGAGATAGAGGAGAGGAAGGCTTAAAGGGGAGGGAGAGAGAATCTGTTGCATATCTCAATGGAGGCATCCAGCCAGCAGTTGGATATGGGTGTCTGTAACTCTACCGAAAATTATGGGCTGGAGATAAGCATCTGTAAATTATTAGCTTATATTTGGATATTGAACCCATGGGGTTGAGGAGAAAAACTAGGGAGAGTGTGGAGCATGTGTAGAGTGAGAGAGGACTGAGAACAGGCAATGGAGATTATCAACATGTAAGGAGTGATCAGGGAACGCTGAAAAGGAGGTAAGAGATTGAGAAAGGATAGAGAGTTTCAAGAAGGAGAGATGGTCAACAGTGTTAAATTTGCCAAAGCAGCCAAATAAGATGAGGTCTGAAAGGAGCTTCAGATTTGACAATGGTGAAAGGTCACCAATGACATATGCCAGAGGAGTTTTAGTAGAGATGTTAGTGGAAGGCTGAGAGTGGAAGTGGCAGTTTAAGGGAAAGAAACTAAAAGCAGTAGCAGAGGGGATGAGTTTGAAGTAACAGTTGTGATTTAGGGAAAGTTCAGTGAGCAGGGACTGAGGCCAAGTTCAGTAAGGTAGGAGACTAATATTTGTAATGTCACCAGTCTGCACAATTAAATCATTTCCTCTAGGAGTGCTCAACCATTCAGTTATAAGAACAGATGTGTAGGTAGAAAGTAGGATGTTCTCAGGATGAATCCTACAGAGAAATAAAAGGGCAAGTTTTTTTGAAGTTGCTGCAATAGAATATTAAAAAGATATGCTATTACTGTGCTGTACAATATGATGTCACTAGCCACATATTACTATCTAAATTTAGATTCATTGAAATAAATAAAATCAAAAATTCAGTTCCTCAGTGACACTAGCTACATTTCAAGTGCTCAATAGCTAGAGAGTTCTATATGGAAAGTGCAGTACTATAGGGTCTAGACTAGATAGGGACGAGATCTTGAGGTCAAACAACAGAGGTAGGGAAGTAAGAAGTATGAAACCTGGAGGAACAGGAGGTTGAGGATAGAGATAGGTACATTGGGGTTTAGATTCTGGAGGCAGAGCTGTTCTCAGTGATAATGTTCAGAGTTTTGTCATGAGAGGCAGGCTGCTAAAACAGCATGTGAATGAAGATCTTTGGAGTTGAAAGGTATGAAGAATTTTGAAGCGAGGTTGTTGATGAACTCATCCATGATGAAATCACCAAAATTGGTGGCATAATAGGTTGGAAAGAAAGACATGGCATCTGATGTCAGAATCCTCAGGGAGCAAGGGGGAAGTGATAAATGATTAGTAGCTAACAGCAGTGAGAATGGGGGGCAACTCAGAAAAGGGAGGATGTTGCTCAAGGTCCTTGAAGTATGAACCCAAGCAGTGACTGGAGGGTAAGCAGCTCCCTTTGGGTAGGAACAGATTTCAATTCAAGTACAACCTTAAAGGAAACATCTGATGAAGAGGTCGAGGACATAGAAGAGTTTGTTACAATTATCAGAGGCATGATAAGGCTTTGGAGGAAGTGTAGTAAAAGAAGGAAAATTCATCAGCAAAGATGAATATAGTAACATGAGGAAGAGATGGTCCTTGAATATATAAGACATATATTTGAAATAGTGGCCAGGGAAGACTGGAGTCCCAGGTGGGGTCAGAGGTCTGGCAAGATTAGCAGACTATAGCTTTTGCGTGGCATTCAGTTTGCTGAGGAAGTTCTCAAGTATCCTTTGGAACAAACTCTTCCAGTTGATTAGGGAAGTATCAAACTGGATTCCGGAGCTCCCAGCTCCTGACATTATCACAACAGCCAGTCATGACCAGGCCCAGATCACTGCTCTTAACCAAGTGCTGGCGAGGGATTTCTTCTCAATGCTTATCCACCAATGTGGGTCCCGAAATTCGGAGAAAACAGACCTTGGGCTAAATCTTCCCCTTTGTGTCAGAGAGGGCATTAGCAGGATCCCGCATGCCGAGCTCTGAGTGATGTCATGGAAGCCAGTGGTTGGTGAAAAGCTACAGAGTGTTAGTTGTGAAATACTTTCAGTTCCACTCACGATGGCCTTCAGAGTGATTTCCACCCAGTGTGGGAGAGAAAGTCTGGGGAGGAGTGGATAGACACAAATTTTTCCTATCATTATCTCTTATGCCCTACTCTGGGGACAGAGGCAGAGGGCCACTAGAGTGGCTCCCCTCTAACTTGTGTGTGCACCTGGAGCTTTTGTTAAAATGCAGATTCAGATTCAGTGGCTCTGGGATGGGGCCTGATTCTTCATTTCTCATCAGCCCCCAACTGATGGCGATGCTGTTGGTCCACAGACCACAGATTCACTTGGTAGGTGAGGAGGGAGGCAGATGGGTGGGCAGAAGAGAAAGCCCTTGTAATCTTTTGGGATAAAGGGCCTGGGTCAGAGAGGGTGGACTAGTCTGGAAGTGGACAGAGTGGGTGGGAAGGAGTGAAGTTGCCGTGAGGCTCTCCAGAGAACCAACCGTAAACCAAGAAGACAGAAGCCAAAGGTGAAGTCATTTCCAGGTCCAGAAGGCGTGGAGTAATAACACAACACTGACTATTAACTAGCAGGATTTTCAACTGTGTGTTTGGTTTCTCCATTATGTCATCTGCCCTATATCATAAAGCAAATTAGGGATAAAACCAGATTAGTTTCCCCCAAGATAGCTGCTAGAAGCTTTTACAGCAGGTGGCACGCTTGCATTAGCATTAAGAGCCTAGGAACCCAGGTTTGCCTTGTAAGATAATTGCTAAATACAGGTGAATCTTCTTTAGGTCCCCCTTTCACTGGTCTGGGCACCCAGTTAGATTTCCCTTCTTCCTCCAATATAGGAACACCTCGTACAGATGCTACATTTTTTCAAGTGCTTCACAGCATTCTAGTGAGTGTAATGCAATACAATAGGGATTCAGTTTATGCCTGGAGCCCTTTTCCCTTAGAGCTCAAGACCACCATCAACCACCTGGCTTATGTGTTCTCAGTGGGCCAGTCTGTTCACAATCCAGTTTTACAAAGGTCACATCGCTGGTGTTTGTCCTTCTGTTCCCTCTTAGAAGAAATTGGTCAGATCAATTCAATTTCTCACTCACCCAAAGAACACCTCAAATCTCTCACCAACCCAACCCTCTTTCCTCCTTTATGTCAACATCCCTTCGCTGAAATCCTGAAAGATGACGCTTCATTTAGAATCCACCCTAACTTTCTCCCCAACGGGGTATCTGATGTCATATTAATTAAGAAACATTTTTCCCTCAGCCTGCTCTTCTCACCCACCACTGCTTAATTTCTTGGCCAAGTCTCAAGTAATTGTGACCCAGGAAAGATCCCACACAAACCCCGTAATTGCCTAAGGAGTTGGATGGTCCAAATCCCTCCCACAACCTCCCACAACCTCCAATTATGTATGCCCCCAGGAAATAAAGCCATTCTCTGAATTATTCCAGCATGTTTCTCATGGGTTGTCAGAATTTCCAGGGAGAGTGCATACTATGAAAAGCAGGTTTTTAGTTCCTGGGGTTTCCCCAGTACTCCCAAAGCACATACTCACCTTCCCATCTATGTTTCATTTCCAGCATTTCATTCATGTGCCTTAAATGGGCTCTGACCACCACAATCCCAAAAACAATCATTGTACTTGCCCAGTTCTCTTTCTGATCTCTAAAAGAGATGGAGCTTAGAAAGGTCACTGAAAATAGAGGCTTTGGTTGACTTTCAAGTCATTTCCAAATGTTTTTGCATTCTTGGGAGAGCTGACCATGGGAGTAGCAGCCATGGGGCAAACTCTAAAAGAGAACTATTTGAATTACGAGGATATTACCAATATGATCTCCAAATAATGAGGCATAACGAGAGGGGGATATCAAATTTATTATCATTATCAGCAATCTCTTCACCACAGTCAGGCCAAGGAATAAGGAGGTAGGAGAGGGGAGGGGAAGGGCTTTGGTGATGGTCACAGAAGTAATGGAGCCTGAAACTGCTACAGTGATGAGAATCAATATTCAGGTAATAGGTGAGTGATTGAGTTGTCTAACACTGCCTGTTTTCCTGGTCTTGGGACTTAAGTTCAAGGGACCATAGTTCACCCCTTCATTAAACAGATGAGGAAAGCTGAGGCTTAGAGAAGTTGCAATTTGCACAAGTTCACGTATTTGATAAGCAGAGGAGCCAGTACGAAAGTCCCACTCTCCAGATGCCGACTACGTACGCACAGTTCCACAGTTTAATATCTAGTTCATTTAGTATCATTACTGATAAGACAGCATCTAGGTATTATATAAATAGAAAATGGATGGGTTTTTTTTCTTCTTCTTCCCCAATCTCCACGTTTCCCTTTTTTAGGAGCTGCTGCTGCCCTAAAGAGACGGGCTTACTTCAATGAGACTGCAGACCTGCCGTGTCAATTTACAAACCCTCGAAATATAAGCCTGAGTGAGCTGGTAGTGTTTTGGCAGGACCAGGAAAAGTTGGTTCTGTATGAGCTATACTTAGGCAAAGAGAAACCTGACAATGTTGATCCCAAATATGTGAGCCGTACAAGCTTTGACCGGGAGAATTGGATCCTGCATCTCCACAGCATTCAGATCAAGGACCAGGGCTCGTACCAATGTTTCATCCATCATAAAAGACCCCAAGGACTAGTGCCCATCTACCAGAAGGATTGCGACCTCTCCGTGTTCGGTATGTGGTCAACAGCACGTTCATTCAGATCTCTGACCTTCTCAGAAGACACTGCTAATGAGTAGCGAAACTTTGGGTGGGACCTTTGGAGAGAAGGCAGAAAACAGCCATTTCTGGGAAATCCGTTTGAAGGGAATGCAGGGTCTGGGAGTAGGGAACTGAAAGTCCTTTGTACTTTTTATAGTTTGCTTCTGAAGAATCATTAAGAATCATCTTTGGGAGCAAAATCAAGTCAACTGAACAAAGGTAATGTGGCTAAGTGAAAACCTCAGGTAATTTGGGCATTACTAAATTTTATATAACCATATAGGCCTCAAATCTCTTTTACATCCCTTTTCTCTGTTGGTCCAAGATTTCTAAGAGCTCCTAGCAAGGATTGCAGTTGACTGATTTGGGTTTTCCCTCCAACCTTCCTGTAGGTTGCTTATGAGTTTTTTGCTGCCCCAACCATAAACCATAGACAGAAGGGAAATAACCCAGTATAATCCAGAAACAGAGAAACAAGTCTTCTCTGCTTCACTAGGCTTTGAAGAGCCTAAATGTCACTACAGAATTTTTTTTAAACTATCATACAGCAAAACTTTTTTAGTATCTTTTGCTACACAGGTCTATGAATTTTAACACATGTATGGATTTATGTAACTGCCTCCATAAACAAAATACAAAACTTCCATCATCCCAAAAAGCTCTCTCATGCTAACCCTTTATAATCACACCCACCCCAAACCCCTGTTCTCCATTCTATAGTTTTGTCTCTTGGAGAATGTCACACAAACGGAGTCATACAGTATGGAAGCTTTTTAAGACTGGCTTCTTTTACTCAACACAATGCCTTAGAGATTCATCCAAGTTGCTGAATGAATCAAAAGCTTGTTCCTTTTTATTGCTCAGTAGCATTCTATTGTCTATCCATTCATCCACTGAAGGACATTTGGGTTGTTTCCAGTTTGGGGCTATTATGAATAGAGATACTATAAACATTCACGTGTAGGTTTTTGTGTGAGCATAAGTTTTATTTCTCTAGGGTTGATACCCAGAAGTGAGATTTAGATTTATTTTTGATGAAACTGGAAAAGGTAGATCAACACCCAACCTGAAACCACAGAGTAAAGCAGAGGCAAAAGCAAAAATGGAATGGGAAGTTACTCCCTTTGAGCCAAGTGAGTCACAGTAGGCTACAGGGCTTTTGGAACATTTAACCAAGTGTTAAGTCGATGTTTTCAAAAGTGTGACCAGGTACCAATGGGAGAACATGGTATGTTTTAGGCGGGACACAGACAAAAGCATTTTTAAAAGAAAATGTTAGCAATTTTGTATTTATTTTAATTCATATTAGAAAAATTAGAACTCATCTAACATGTGGTTTCACAAATATTGCTTAAGATGAGGCTAAATTAGGTACACCATGGCAATCTACCTTCTAGAGACCACATGAAGTTACAAGCAGGTTGCCCAAGTAGTATGTTGATAGAGCAAAATACATAAAGTTGGCATGCAAATGACTGAAGTTTTAGAATCAGGGAACTAAATTATAAATTATTATGTAGAAATGTCTAATTATCTGGTAACCATAGAAGGAGAGCAAGGGATTTATTTGGCTGGCAGAAGACACATGAGACAGTTCTAGAGGACAGATGCCAGTGATCCTCAATAGCCATGAAAACTTGAATGGTAAACAAAGCCAAGAGAAGGACTGTATTTATCAGGCTCAGGTATTTTCCCTAAAAAGGTTGGATTTGGTCTTCATCTGATAGTATGTGATGAAGACACCTTGATAGTCATGCCCAAATTCAAAAGCCCCAACTATTCACTTACCACCTTCATGGCTGAGTTTCTGGAAAATAAGGCACAGAGCATTCCAGCCCCATGAAGTCTCTTCATTCTGGGGAGGAATTCAGCCTCAACCCTTTCTGCTTTTAATTCTGGTGAGCTGGAATGGGACACTTGGGTCCTAGAGTCAGATCACTTCTCCTTCCAAAGGCTCCACTCCCTGGAATAATGACCCCATTGTGAATCTTTAGTGACACAGTTTCAACCCTGCTATCTCTCAGAGAGAATCCCCTTGATTTGGGTAAGCAGAATGCAAGTATAGCCCCAAATGCCAATCCTTGAAAATAAATGTGGGGTCATTATGTGGCTCTCACCATGGGTTGAGGCCCACACATTAGAGCCCAGGTTTGTCCCCAATGAATTCCCAGATCAGGTATCTAGTTATTTGTTGACCTCTTTGAGATACATCTAAATTTAGACTGATTTTCTTTTATATCTCTATTCTGCTTTCAGCTAACTTCAGTCAACCTGACATAAGGCAAATTTCTAATATAACAGGAAGATCTGACATAAATTTGACCTGCTCTTCTGTACAAGGTTACCCAGAACCTAAGGAGATGTATTTTTTGCATGAAACTGAGAATTTAACAACCAAGCATGTTGTTCTCATGCAGAAATCTCAAGATAATGACACGGAACTGTACAATGTTTCCATCAGCTTCTCTTTTTTGGTCCCACATGATACAAACAACGTGAGCGTGATCTGTGTCCTGCAGCCGGAACCACCTGAGACAGAGCTTCACTCCAAACCTTTCTCTATAGGTAAAACTGCTTCCCAAGACCATTTCTTTCAACATGCTTTATACATCATGCTTTATAAGGTGAATGGTCTGCCTTAACCCAATGATTAAGGCAGATCATTCACAATGCCCCCTGCTTGCTAGAAAACCTCCGATTTGGCCTTTAATGGTACTGTCAGGAAGGGAAGGATCTAGATGGAGAGCTTCTGCTTCATCTGAGTGATGCAGGTTCCAAGAGGCTGTGAACCTGTGTTGCATGCAAGGAAACATGTTCTGAGCCCTGAAACTGACCTAGTCTTTTGAGCTACATTTGGATGAAGATTCAGAAGTTTAGGTCAGAAAATCCAGGATTCCTCCAGGCTAGAATTCTTCCATTTATTAAAACATATGCACAAACACACACATATATATCATGCATATATAAATACATACATATATGTAACACTTACGTGAGTATAGAACCATTCTAGACTTTGTTAGTTGTGAGAATAAAAACTAAAAGGTATAAGACATGGTCTCTGCTCTTGAGAACCTTCCAACAGAATCAGAAAACCATGGTGTACACATATAGAAAACTGGATTTTAAGAAGGTTGAACCAGATTCTAAATGATATCCCATGGAAATATGTGACTATAGTTAAAACAAGAAGGACTAATAATCAGTCTTACAGGCATTCAGAGAGAGGCAAGATCCTTGACGTTCAGGGAAGGCTTCCCTGAAGGAAGTGGGACCTCATAACACCATAAAAGAAATTGGCGGGCTTAATAAGTGTGGTGAAGAGAGGGTAGGGCATTTTAGATGGCAGGTACTCATATCGGCAGTGATTTCCCAAACAGAAGAATTCTGAGACAGCATCCAGGCTGCGAGTGAGAGAAGCCCAATGAATTAGCAGGATCTGACATGGGCACAGGAGGTAGTGATGGGCATCAGTGCACATGTGGCAAGGAGAGACTCAAGGGTAGAAATGCTTCAGATTTGTTCACTTTGTAGTGTAGGGATCATTCCAGCTGGAGGAGAGGTGTCCACTAAAAAGATTCTGCCATTTTGAAGTCCCAGCTTTGCCCTGCAGGAAATGTGTCCACATTAGAGACTCTACTTTTGAGGGCCATTAACTGCAAGATTCTGTCCTGGAATTAAGGCACTCTGCATCCACACAGCCAACATCACTACTTGTTCTGATCCTGACCGTACCCCCACCCATCTGGCCTTCTACTTGCCTTGGCCCCTTGGCTTGCCCCCTCCTGTGGCATCCATCCAGCTCCTCTCTCCATCACCTAGCTTTGCTTGCCTCCTTTCTCCTGGTGTCTCATTGTTTGGACATAATTTGGCCTATGGACACACTCTTATGAACAGCCCCTGGGGCTAACCCCCCACCAGCCAGCTCTACACCTGGGTCAAGCCCCTCTCCTGGTACTGAGTTCCTTCCTCTCTGAGACCATCAGCCTCTTAAGAGTCCAATAGATGGTGAGGCTTCCCAACCTGTCTTAGTTGCTTCTGCTAGTCTTTCTTGGCCTGACTAGATGCCTCTCCCAAACTATCCCTGAAGTTTACACCAACTTCACATATGATATGCCTTGGGGCCCTCTGCCTTGGCTCCTACCATCTGTAACTTCATCAGGGCTCACCTTTCTGCTGCTTCTCAACCATTGCCCTAACCACCCCAGCTATCACCAATCATCAGAAATATTTCAGCACTAGCTGCCTCAGGAAGATGGGGCTTGCTCTCAGTGTCCCTGTTGTATGGGTGATCAGAGATAGAGTAGATCCTAAGTCAGGGCACCATTTTGGGTGTCAAAAGGCAGCGAGCCACTTTCATGTTAACAATGCCAAATGGCTCATGTAGGATAAGTCCTTTTATGGGAATGCCAAACAGGCTCAGGTGGGATAAGCTGGGACAGACTCAAAGGGTGGTGAATATGGTCTGCAATGCCCAGGAACAAGGCCTGTGTCCACAAACTGCAGCTAACTTAATGGGAGTTCAGTCGATCCTGATTTCCTGTAATTTGAGATTAACTATCAGAACTGTTCCCATAAATGTCCATAAAGTGGGGCACTCAGTTCAAAGTTTTTCCCTCACAGCCTGTTTTCAACTTCTCAGAAACAGGAGTCCCTAAGTTCTGAGTTCCTGGAAGCATCTGAGATAGGGAGGCCTTCTGGGATGATTCTGACCCTGTTTCCTCAGGACATGAGTATATCAGAGGTTCTCTAGTATGGGGAGATAATGGAAAGTCATACACTTGAGGGAGCCCACTGTGACCTTGGTGAGAAAGTAGTTGGAGTTTCTGGGGAGACTGTTACAGTTGTCTGGGTGAGACATGTCTGGGGCCCAATCTAGAGAGGATGATGGATGGATGAGTCATTATAAGGGAAACTTCAGGACCTGGGGAGTGACGACATATGGAGAAGCAGGAGGTTGCACAGATGACTGTACTTTCAGAGCTCCAGCATGGATACTTTACCCAGATCCCAGAACCCAGGGCCTGGATAGTCAATATCACCCCAATCTCTGGGAAGGGAAAGCAGCTTAGCACACGCATTTGGCCAGAAGCACTTGCTTGGTTCTTAGTTAGCTGCTGAGGCTCTTCTGGCCTTCCACCCTGGCCAGCAAATAAAGAGAATAGCAGCAAAGATACACCTTTTATAAACAATCTTCCTGGCTGATTGAAAACTTGTGGTCATTTCTAGGTCCAAAGAAAAGTGTTAGTCCCAAGAATGATAAAAACTACATCCTGCAGATTGTTGGATTAATACTTCTACCGTTGATCCTTGTATGTTGGATAGTGCTCTTTCTAATAAAACTGAGGAGACAGAAGCGGCAGCCGAAACGCTCTCATGAAGGTCATGAATGTGGTGAGTCAGTCCTTGTCGTCTCTGCAGCTGCTACTCTGTAGCTCCTTTCCCATCGGCTGCCTTCTAGAGCTAGTTGGCTACCGTATCAGGAGCCCAGGCTGGCAAAAAATCAGCAAGTTAATGGAGGAAAAGGTTTTCCCTCAGGGTTCAGAACCGACATGGATTGGACCTAGCAGCTTTGAACTTTCAGGCAAGGCAACATTTCTAATCTGAGGTTCACAGGGTGTACTTCTGGTTTCCAGACAAAGCTGATTATTACTTGTGTTACCCACATCACTTCATGAGGTTATTGTGAGAATTCAATAAGGTAAGATAGTGAAAACATTTCTAAACGCTATGTGTTAAAGCAGGGATGTCTAGTTAGGGGGAGGAGCCTCACCCTCCATCTCTAAGAGTCTAGGTTTCCTGTGAAATAAATTGTTTCCCACTGCCTTTTAAAAAATAATATTAACTTCTACTTATTAGAAAGTCATACATATTCATCACTAACTATACACTAAATAAAAATCACCTATAATTCTATTAAGAAAAAATGATTATACAGACAACATACATATATGCTATTTTCCATAATTGGGACAATGTTTTAAGGCCAGGACTATTTTCCACAATTTGGATAATATCATAGCTAATGTTTTCTAATGTAGCAAAAAAATTTTCAATGTCATTAAACATCATTCTACAGCATTATTTTAAATGGCTGCAAGTTTTCCGTTATGTGGATACCCTTAATTTATTTAACCAACATCATACAGTTGGACACTTAGGTTGCCCCATGGTTTTGCAGCATGGCATTGAACACCTCCTCATTGGCTTCTGTTGTACAAGTGGCAGTGTATTTAACAAAGGTCAGATTCTAAAATAAGTTTAGATATCGTCTCAATAATTACTTCCAGTAGTAGTTGGCTTGGTAACCTTCTGTATTCATTTCCTAAGGCTGCTGTGAAAAAGTACCACAAACCAGTGGCTTAAAACAAAACTTTATTGTCTCACAGTTTCTGAAGGCTAGAAATCTAAAATCAAGGTGTCAGCACCTTTGAAACTTATAGAAGAAAAGAGATTTTATGATAAGGAATTGGTTCACATAATTGTGGGGGCTAGGAAGTCTGATTTGCATTTGGATGGAAGGTTGGGGTAACCTAGAAATTCTAGGCAGAATGATGTTGAAGTCTGTAGGGGAGGAGTAGAGGGTGGAGTCTAGAGGCAGAATTCCTTCTGATTCCTGAAGCCCTCTCCCTTTTAAGACCTCCAATTGATTAGATGAAGCCCATCTGTATCGCTGAGGGTAATCTCCTTTACTTAAAGTCAACTGCTTATAGATGCTAATCCCATCTGTGGAATACCTTCACAGAAACAACCAGGCCCCAGAATTTGACCAAACAACTGGACACCATAACTCATCCAAATTAACACATAAAAGTAACCATCACATGGTGTTTGCTGGCAATGTTTGTCATTCCTTGTCTTATAGATGCATCACTACAATCTCTGCCTCCATCTTCACATGGTCTTCTCCTCTCTACATCTGTCTCTGTGTCCAAATTTCCCTCTTCTTATAAGGACACAAGTTATATTGGATTAGGGCCTATACTAACTCAGTTTGGCCTCATCTTAACTGATTACATCTTCAAAGACCCTTTTTCTAAATAAGGTCACACTCACAGGACTGGGGCTTAGGACTTGACATGTTTCTGGGAGACACAATTCAACCCATAGCACCTTCTTACTCACTCGTGGTAAAAAGCACAAGATGGTCAGCATCTCACTTAAGCATTCAGTGTACTGATTTTACGATCAGTCCACAAAATAGGTGGACCTTAGCAGTCATTCATTTTATCCTGCTGTACTTTGAAAATAGGGACCTGGGGAATGATTATCAAATTTCAATAAATTAATACAAAGCATATAGCAGGGTCATTCAAACTGCCAAACTACAGGGTGTGCTGAAAGATTTTTGTGATATAAAAGCATAAAATTCAGAGCACAGGGTCAGAGGTACAGACATACATATCATGCTTGTCCAAGGTTTGACTTTTCAAGGCAAGAGTTTTAAGCTTTTCTTTCTTTCAATCTCATGCCATTTAGAATTAGTCAAACATGCAAAAGCAACCTTTATCTTGTGAATAAGCTGTTTCCTAAATTTGCTTTCACCTTGGCACAAATAGCTTACAAATGAAACAAAGAAGAAGAGATGGAGAAGACAGTAGGTGTGTTTCTTCCCCCAAGAGGCAATCAGGAAATTTTAGGAGACGAGGTACAGGAGTTAAATGGGATGCGTGTATACATACGAGAAATGTGGGAAGGGGGTTAAAGAAGCTGTGTGTGCAAATGAGATGGTCAGATTCAGCTATGAGCGGCAAAAGGCGTAAGACAATGAGATCATAGCACATATATGATCCCCAAGAATGTGATAAAGAATGTTGGAAGACAAAAGTTGTTTGGTCAGACAGGGCCAGTGAGTTTGGTCAAAGAGAGGAGCCTCAGTTTCACTGAAGCAAGGGATATGTACCATGTAACCATCTGTCATAGAGGTGAGATGTTTATAAATTTGGGATCTATAACTTCAGCAATATCTGCACTTTCTTTGTGGATACTTCTGGCATTGTCTGTGGCAGGGAGAGTAATGACTACCCCCTCCAAAGATGATGATATCCTAATCTCCAAAATTTATGGATATGTTATCTTACATCGGCAAAGGGACTTTGCAGAAGAAATTGAGGGTATGACTTTGAGATGGTGAGATTAGCCTGGATTATCCAGTTGGGTCCAATCTAATCACATGAGTCAGAGAACCGTATCCAGGTGGGTTATAGAGATGAGACAGAAGGAGGAGAGAGCCAAAGTTTGAGAGAGATTCACTCAACCATGGCTGGCTTTGAAGATAAAGGAAGGGGACCGGGAGCCAAGGAATATGAGCAGCACCTGGAAGCTGGGAATGACTTTGAGCTGACAGTCAGCAAGGAAATGAGGATCTCAGTCCGACATCCTCAAGGAACTGGATTCTGCCAACAGACAGACATGGAAACAGTCATGATCGATCCTTGGAGGCACAAGCTACCAATAGCCAGCAGGACTTTCTCCCAAAATGGGGCTTCCTCCTAATCCAACATTAATCGTTTTCCTGGAGGAGACAGCCCTCAAACTAAGCCGGCATCGGATGTCCTTTCCTGTGTTTGTTAATTAATTATAGATTTTCTATGCCTAAATCATACAGTTACCCTGTTCAGTCTGTTAGCATGAATAAAAGGGAAATGCCATGTTATTCTATTGGGCTTCTAATCTCTCTTCTCCTTTTTGTTTTGCCAAATAGGGCAGATAGGACATGAGAAATTGTGACTATAAATTACTGTCTTTTCCCCATCAGAAGTTACCCTATCACTTTACCCACGGGGAAGAAAGACCAAAATAACTCTTACCTCCTGAATTTTTACTTCCTCATTTGCATCTTGTGTTACTGAAATCTGTATGTAGTAATGCCCTAGCAACCAACAATTTTCAAAACTTGCCTCCCTCGAATAAACCTAGAAGAGTCTCAGCATTTCTCAGGAACAGTTCCTAAAAGGACAGCATCTTTTCCAGAATAAATCATTTTTAAGCAACATTTAAACAGAAACCTTTTCAGGGTTTAAAAACTGAAAGTTCGTGATATCATCAAACTGCCCTTCAATGTGCTAAATTTGGAATCCAAAAGTTTAGAATCTGTCCTTTTGTTGTCTGCTTTCATTCTTAAATAAAGGCTTTTTTTTTTTAATGATGATGATTTTGTCACGAGTGGGAAAGGGTAATTTAATTATTCTGTGTTGGTCTACAGACATCTGAAGTACCATATTCACTATAAGCACCATAAATTTAGAAAGGAACTTTGACAAAATTGGAGCCTAATCATATTTATAAAGTCTCTGAAAGCTCAGTCAAATGAGAAATAGATCAAGTAACTGAGGGTGCTTAGCCTGAAAAGAAGCCTTGGGGAGGACACATATTTTTTATCTTCAAGTATCAGAAGAGCTGCCACAAGGTGCAGAGATTGTACTTTTCCTATGTGGCACCAAAGGGCATAGCAATGGATGAAGCTTATAAGAAGCTATAAGGAAATGAGAAAGAATTTTTGAGCAATTAAAGCTCTTTTAATATTATATAGAAGAAACAGACTTTTGCTTCTACCCATGAGGGATTAACTACTACGGGAATTGCCTTCCTGCCGGAAACACTAGAAACCAGACGAAATACATGAAACGACTGTAGACATTGGACGACAGGTGGCAGGAAGATTGTGGTCCCTGAGAGAAGAGAAAAGATTAGGTGAACCCTGTAACTACCCCCCAACTTACTGTCTGGAGTCAGCTTCCAGGCTCTGCAGGGAGGGGGAGCTCTGACACCAAAACTAGGAAAAGACATTACAAGAAAAGAAAACTGTAAACATCCATTGTCAGCATCGATGCCAAAATCTTTAACAAAATTAAAAGTTCAATCTAGGAATATGTTAAAAGTATAAAATACATCAGGATCAAGTGGGTTTTATCCCAGGAATAGAAGGTACATTGCACATTCAAAAATCAAGCAATAAAATTCATCCTGTTGACAGACTAAAAAAGAAAAACCATGTGATCATTTCAATAGCTACAGAAAAGCATTTGACAAAATTAATGCCCAATCATAATAAGAAAGAAAGAAAGAAAAACCCTTAGAGAACTAAGAATACAGGGATCTTCCTCAGCTATATAAGGACAAAAATCCTACAGTTAACATCATGTTTAATAATAAATGGCTGATGCTTTCCCCCAAGATCAGGAATAAGGCAAGGCTGTCCACTCTCACTGCATTTGTTCAGCATTGAACAAGGAGGTCCTAGCCAGCTTTAAAAGGGTAGAAAAAGAAATAAAAGATAGACAGATTAGAAAGGAAGAAAAAAACTTTTATTTTCCCACAGATGACATGATAGTGCTTGTAGAAAAGCCTAAGAAATCTATAACAGACCAATTAGAATTAATGAGTAAGTGTAGCAAAATCACAGGGAATAACATCAATAGAAAAACCCAAATCAATCATATTTCTATATCATAGCAGCAAAAAATTGGACATTAAAAACTTAAGTACCATTTACAATAGCATCAAATAATATGATAATATTAAAGGCTTAAGAATAATTTAACAAAATAAGTGCAGGTCCTGTATACCAAAAACTACAAAACATTACTGACAAAAATTAAAGTAAACCTAAACAAATGGAGATATATGCTATGGTCATGAATCAAGAGACTCAATATTGTTAAAATATAAATCCTCTCCAAATTGATCTATGAATTCAGTGCAATCCCAATTGAAATCCTAGCAGGCTCTTTAGTAGAAATTAAAAAGATGACTCTAAAAGTTTTATGGGAATGCAAAGCACCTAAATTTGCCAAAACAATTCTGAAAAAGAAGAATAAAGATGGAAGACTTACAATATCTAATTTCAAGAATTACTATAAAATTACAGTAATCAAGACAGTGTGATATGGTGAAAGGACAGACATATGGATCAACAGAACAAAACAGAGACTCAAAAACTAAACTCACATGTATATGGTCAATTGATTTTCAACAAAGGTGCCAAGGTTATTCCATGTAGAAAAGACAGTTCTTTGGACAAATGGTATTGGGACAATTAGATATCATGTGGGAAAAAAATGAAAGTATACCCTTACTTCAGCCACAAAATATAATTTGAAGAGGATAATAGACCTGAATATGAGCTAAAATTTAAAGACTTCTGAAAGAAAACATAGGAGAAAATATTTGTGACATTAGTTTAGGCAAAAACTTCTTAGCTAGAACACAAAATGAACAAACCATTTAAAAAGGTAAAATTGATAATCTGTACTTCATCAAAATAAAAAATGCTTGCTCTTCAAAAGACTTTGTTAAGAAAATGAAAAGTCAAGCCACAGAGTGGGAGAAAATTTTTGCAAATCATGCACCTGATAACAGACTTGTATCTAGAATAGACAAAAAACACTACTCCATCATAAAAAGACAATCCATTTAACAGGGGACAAAATATTTGAACAGATACTTCACAAAAGAAGATATACAAATGGCAAATAAGCAGAGTCACAATGTCATGGGTCATTAGGGAAATGCAAATTAGAACTACAATGAGTTATCACTATACACCCACTAGAACGGCTAAAATTAAAAAGACTTATGATATCAAGTACTGGCAAGAATGTGAAGCTACTGAAACTGTCACAAACTGCTGTACAACCCAGGAATTCTCTTATTTACCCAAGAGAAATAAAAACATGTCTACACAAATGTTCATAGTGACTTTTTTCACAAATACCCAAAAGGGAGCAAACTACATTTTTGCCAACTGGTGTATGGATAAACAAATAGTGGTATATGCTTGCAATGAAATTCTCTTGAAAGGAATGAACTACAGGTAACATGCAACAAGATGGATGAATCTCAAAAGCATTATACTGAGTGAAACAAGCCAGGCTCAAAAAGACTATCAACTATATGATTACATTCATGTAAAATTCTAGAAGAGGCAAAACTATTGTGGTATTAAACAGATCAGTGGTTTCCCATTAGGGAATGGGATGGGGGAGGGATTGTTATTTTGGGGGTGATATTAATATTCTGTATCTTGAGTTTGTTGGTGGTTTCATGACTGTATACATTCATTACACTCATCAAACACTATACTGAAAATGACTGAATTTTTTATATTGATCATACCTCAGCACATGTATGTATGTATACACACATACATGCACACACACACATAAAAGAGAATCACCAATGATAAAAAGTGTTCAAGAAGATTCTATTTAGTATACACGGAATCACAAAACCATCAGGGGTTTTGCTGGGAGGACTTCTGCAGTCCCTAAATTCCAACTTGGACACCCAGGTTAACAACCCCTGCTATGAGGCTCTGAGTGGGTTAGTGACACCATCACAACAGTCAGCCTAGAGGAATTTATACCCCAAGCCACGTTAGTGGTAAGTCCATACCAAGAGCAACTCAGGCTTTGAGAGGTCTAGCCAGCTAGATTTCCCACTTGGGCGTGTCCCATGCAACATTGTACAGTACTTGATAGCACCAGCAGGCCAATCCATTTAGGCAATCAGCATCTTCAAGATATTCTTTTCCTCCTCCTTCTAAGCCTTGCTTTCAGAAAAGGATTGGAAACTCTTTCCTGATTGCTAAATGATGGCTAAAACTAAATGTGTGATCCCTCCCAGTGGTATTTTATTTTCACAAAGGATAGAGCTTTAAGTGAAAAACATATTTCCAACATTAGAACTTAAGGCACAATGAGCAGGGGATGGCATTTACTTTTTTGAAAGCAAGAGTCTCCTTCCCAGTTCCCCTGAAATTGTATCATTTGAGTAACCATCTAGTTCACCTATAAGGCCATGATGACTTTTCTCTCCAGTGCTAGGATGTTGGAGTCCTTTCAAACTTAGCAATATGGGCAATACGTTTCCTGAGGTTGTTTTTATTCTCTTTCAGAAACTGTCAGAGTGGAAGGAGAAAAGAGCCAACAGAGTGAGGAGAGGTGAGTGCTGCACCATTGTTGAAAGAGGGTGCACAATTTGGATAGGCTTGAGCCTGAGGCATGCTGAAACCTTAGCAAACATGAGCTAATGAAGGAGAAACGTGAGGCTAGTTAGGACCTGAAGGGAAACGTCTTGTCTATAAATGGAGGGCAGGGTGCCCAATACACGATTCCCCGGGGGGCATAGCGAGCTCAGTTATGATCAAGTAAAATTCAACACTCAAGGGATCCAATGTGGTGAGCGTGGGCTCACCAGAGCTGGGCTATAGGCTCCTGGGAGTCCCTGGAGGACAATGGCTGCATCTCATTCACAATAGTAATCCCTGTAACTAGTACAGTGCCTGGACTAGTGGGTATCCTATATATGCACAACAGGTACATGAAAGAGCGAGAAGCAATAACATGTTCCCTCCAGCCTCATGACTTTGCATCTGCTATGTCCTCTGCTTGGGATGTTTTTCCACCACCTTTTCATCTAGTTAATTTCTACTCATTCTTCAGATCCCAGCTTAAGCAGCACTTTCTCAAAAACCCTCCCCAGACTAGATCATGTCCCCCTGTTTCAGTGTTATGTGGATCCCTGTGCTTTTTCTTCACAAGACTAACAGATTATACTTACCTATTTGTGTAATTATTTTATTAAACTCTGTAAATTGGACTAAACTAAGCTCTATAGAGGGCAGAAACCATATCAGTTTAGTTGATTATTGTGCTGCCAGCACCTAGCACAGTACTTGGCATATAGTAGGTGCTCAATAAATATTGGTTGAAAGAATGCATGCATGAAAGAATACATGAAAGTTAATGGTGATCTGCTTTTGCAACACAATGTGATCAAATGGTGTGTACCTCCATCCCCTCCGAGGAATTGGGCTTTCAAAACTATGAAGGCCCTGGCTGCATGATCAAGGGGTCAGAGCACTCCTCAATCAGAAGCCTGGTCAGAGAGACAGGGTAGTGATCCCACGGTGCAGGGCCACCAGCAGGCCAGGCACTCCTTGGATAAACCAGCCTCTGTGACTTACCCCAGGTGCCCTTGAGGGTGAGCCAGGATGCTGTGACCCTGCCTGCCCCAGTCAGACTCAGCTCAGAAATGGTTTGGAACATTCTGCAGAGGGAAGGCAGCAGGGAATTAGCATAGAGCAAGGCGGGCAGGGCCAGACCCCCCCCAAAAAGGGTAGTTGTTAAAGGAAGCATGGAAGACAGTGTGGACCAGGGTTCTTTTCTACTGCCTTCTCCACCTCTCTCTTCAGTAGCTTCTTTCTCCTCTTTGTTATTGCAATGGCAGCCCTATATTCTGCCCTATCATTATAAACTGGAGAAAGGAAGTGACTGTGAAATCTCACTCAGTTATTTGATTTTTATTTTTTCCAGAGTAGAAGACCAGGCACTTGAAAGATCTGATGAAGAACCCAGTACACTTTGAAGACATCCTCAGGGGACAAAAATGCTACACGTTTTTAATTAAAATATAAATATCAATTTGTATACTCTTTTCCTATCAAGTTTTTAGCCAACTTTTTGTTGTCTCTCTAACTGTTCTCAAAAGACAAGAAAATACTATTGTTCATAGGAGGTATGGGCTCTAGGACTCCCTCTAGGTAAAATAGTCTCCCTGTCATGCCAGGAGCAGATTTTAATTCTCTAACTGCTTCTTTTCCATTTCAGAGCACCCTGTGGGCAAGCCCAGCCAAATAGCTCCTGGCCTGGGGATAATCTTTAAGACCAACGCTTTTGTTTCAGATCCAGCCTTCTGTCCTAGTTTTATAAATTGTGATTTTACGTAAAACACCCAGTTCCTGGAATCCTGGCTTTTTTTTTTTTTTTTTTTTTTTTTGCCTTGAATTCTAAAGTGATATCTAACTTCTTCATCTTGTACATCTGTGACTGTCATTACCTCTTCAGTCTGGGTGGAATGTATATATGTTATGACTTCATAGTTTTAATATTAATATTTTTAAATATGAAGAACCATAACTGTAATAATGTAATTACTATTCCCTGGAGAAAAATTTGCCCTTTGCTGAGGAGTGCTCATCCCTCTCTCAGGGGCAGTAAGAAAAATAATGGCCAAGTGTGCTGGCAACAGTGAGCCAGCTAAAAAATTTGGGAAATCAGAAGAGACAGAGATGGAACCAGCTCTGGATCCTGGAGCCATTTGCATCAGAGCCATTGCTAATTCAGGGGGATAAGCTTTAGCAGAGAGGACTGAATACAACAGGAAAGGGCTGTGAACCCTATTTCTCTTCTTAAGAAATGGCTGATTTGATGACCTGGGGCAACTGTGCAAGAGCCAATAGAGAGATCACGATACTCACAGAGAGAGAGAAGGGAAGATCTTGACTGACAGAGATGCCGTGGAGATGGCCAGTCCTTTGACAAGACTTGAAACAGGCAACGGATGGACAGCCTGTGCAAATGGACTTAAGCCTGGCTTAAGTTTTTGATGATCTGCAAATGATCATGATGTTTCATCTGGCCAGAAGTGGAGCTGAGTGAGACAGCTATGGCTTTGATAATGGGATGAATGGGGGGCTTATAACTGTCAGCTAATGACTGCAAAAGAGCTGGAGTATTACCCAGCAGCTTGCTTAGCCTACAGATGTCCTAAGGGGATATCAGCTGGCCCAGAGTAGGGCTAGTGAACTTGGCGTCGGAGCACTGTTTCTGCTCAAATTAATGACAGTAAAACTGGGTACAGGACAGGAATGCCCTAGCCCAATAGAAAGGAGCTAAGAAGGTATCACCAAGGGAGTGTATAGCTTCAGTTCAAGCCTAAAGAGAACTTTGTGAGGCCCAAGCCCAGTGAGGCTGGGGAAATTGATCCGTTCTACCAGGGGAACACCCCATGATCCTGCACATACCAGAAGGCTTCAGGAAACAGAGAAATCTTGTATGTTCAAGGAAAAGTAAAGCAAAATAAAGAAATGTCTTAGGATATGGGGACCCAAAAACATGGAGAGGATGGAAGGACAGAAGGAGGGGGAGGAGCTGTTCTAAAAGAGGTGTCGTCTCCTTTCCTTTCTGGGAGAGAGAAACAAATGACTTTTGTTCAAAATACGGAAAGGGGAAGAGAAACTGCTTGTTTCCCAGGGCAAAGAGTCTCTTATTAGGGTTACGATAAAAGCGTCAGCAGATTCTTTGCGAGCTTGGCAAGGACGGAAACACTGACCATCCTGTTTGATTGACAGGTAGGGAGAAAAACACCTTGGGCTGAGAATTTGACCTAGAAGTAAAATATCACTCAGCCTCAGAGATTTGGGAAACTTCATTTGAACAACAAATGTAGAAAACCTAAATTAAAACTTTGAAGGTTAGAACAAGGAGCATTATGAGCCTGGGCCTTGAATTCTGCCCAGTATTCAAGTCCTAAATAAAAATTTCTCTTCCATGAAGCCTTCTGGGGTCACCCTGATAGAAATGATAACTCCTTCTTTCTCTCTTTTGAATTTATATAAAATGGGAAAACCAGTTAAGTAAAGAAATGTCTTTAGTCTATGTAAACTGCTTTGCCAGCCAAGCTTATCCTTGTAATATCACCATCTCTGTGCCCTGCACCTGCTTTCATTAGAATCTAAGCATCTTGAGTCGATTTTGTACAGTACGTTCTCAATAAATTTTTATTAAAATGATTTTAAAGCCTGCATTTTCTCCTTCCACTTCAAACAGTACTCCTCAACCTTGTAGTCTGATGTTACCTCTCTCTGTCCTCCTAATGTTACATCTTTCAGTGGCCCGGGCTTGAAGCCTCTGAACTATCCCAAAACTCCTCCTTCTCACCCTTCACCATCATATAAGAAAGGGGGACATATATGCTTCTGTATGTTTATCTCAGTAATGAGACATCATTTAAAAATCAGATAAGAACAGTTGTCTCTTAGAAAAACTGGGAACATCAGAGTTAAGAAGAAATACATGCTTTTAGTTTGTAACCTTTTGTATGATTCAGTTTTAAAATTATGTACATGTCTTATGTTTACCAATGTCTACTGTAAAAGTACTTCTTGGAAATATATCCTTTATAAAAGAAAAACTTTTCATGCAATTTAGGATCTCACAGCTTTATTGCATGATGCATGAATCTCCAAGGGAGTGGAAAAGAGAAGGTCATATAGGGTGAACATGGAAGCAAGTAAGGAAATGTTCTGATGGATATTTTACATGGTGGGGGCAGGGTGTCTTACAAAGTGGGGAGCATAAGTACATTGATTAGAATGCTGTGCTTGTCCATTCTAGTAAGCTGTCTCCACTGGACCAAAACCAGTTTATTACCCAGTGTTGCTTTTCTGCAGTTTTGTAGGGTGTGTTCCATTTTCTTGGAAAGCCCCTGCAGGTCAATTGTTCTTGTCTTCTGGAAAAGCCCTTCTCAGAAAGGGGTCCTGCCTGGCAATGCCCAATGCAGGCAGCCATTTTATTTTACTTAACACCCAGATTATAAAATAAATGCATACATGCATTTATAATACTTACAGCATGTGAATATATCCAGGAAAATTTTTTTTTTCTTTTGTTACATTTCTTAAAAATTTCCTCAATTTTATCATCCGAACTTTCTACTGTATGTTTCATTTCTGCTATCATGTTTTTAATTTCCAAGAGCTCATTTTTGCTTTCTGAACGTTTCTTTTTGCAAGGAGTCTGTTTCACTTAACCCTCTGAGGATACTAATGATAGGATGTTTGTTTGTTCTTAAGTTATTTTTCCTGTATTGTCTCTGAATCCTCCAAGTTAGTGTTTTCCTGTTTGTTCGCTTTGGTCTATTTCATCCATGTTGGAGGATTTCCTCAGATGTCTGGTGATCCTTGATTGTCTTTTCAAGATTAAGAGTGAGAAACAAAACATAACCTCCATTTTTGGGGGAGAGTCTATGGATTGCCTATGGATTATCAACTTTAGTGTTAATGTAAAGGAATATGGGCAGGTCTTTGTTGGGAAACCATCCGTAAGTCTTTTCTCTTGGGCTGGTTGTTTTCTAGTATCTTACTTGGAAGGTAGAAGGCTAGCTGCCAGAATTTTGGGGGCCCAGTGAGAGAAGATCATTGGGTGTGCATGTGGAGGAGAAGGGGTGGTATCTGCAGTCTCAACTCTGTATGCATAAATTTACTTAATCCATGTGTTTTCAGTATGGTAGCCCCATCCTCAAATTTAAGTGATGTATCCCAATTCAAATGCTCTCTGTTTTACACCCCCCACCCCCAGTAAATTAGACTCCAGCCTCTGGCAGGATAGGAGAGGAAGTTACTTAGTTGTGTGGATTGGGAAAGGAGAATTCAACTATTCAAACAACTGTCACACCTAATCCTCATGTTGGCTCTCATCCTTCCCCCAACCTGCACCTTTAAGTAGTTCCTGGTCCTGCCAGTTCCTGAGGCCCTTGAGGATCCTGAGGTATAAATTGGGTTGTTTCTTAGGTTCCCCATTGACTGCCAGGATTTGGATGTCCTGGCTTACCAGTCATCCATATACTTTTCCAATTCCAAAATTTTGTCACTGTCATCTCCTTTCCTATTCTTTCTGTGCTTGTTGACTTTTTGCTGTTAAAATTTAAAACTTCATTTTTCCTTAGTTTTAGTGGAATTTCAGGAAGTAATGGAATTAGATGTGAGTATTTAATCTATCATCTCACCTGGAAGTCCACTATTCAAAATATTCAAAGATTGTATTGACTGCTCTAAATCTAAAATCCAAAGTCATCAACAATGTGACGTGAAACTAACTCAACTGCTTATCAGCTTTACTTCTGTCTCTTCATGTTGGAAAACCATGCTCTTGCCAAAATAGCTAGTGTTTTCCGGGCTGTCTTCACTTATGCTATTCTGTATCTCTGAATATTTCTCCCCACTACTTCTGTCTATTGGAATCTCACCCATCCTTAAAATTCAGCTTGACTACTTCTACCTCCAAGGCAGTATATAATTTACACCATATCCTTGAATCACAGAACACTCCTTCCAGCAATAATTAGTGTCTGTCCAACACTCTCCTCTCCCACCTAGCACTATGATCCTGGCCATTGGTCCACAAATAGAGAAAATCCAAGTTTCCTGGGGGAAACCTGAAACCACTGGATAAGCAAGTGTTCTTGCATTGTGCACAGCCTTATTCCTAAACTTCTTAGTCTGGACACTTTCATGCTCTCCATTCCAACTTTCCCTCAACTCTCTTGACTTCCAACCACCAAGGACCACATATCCTTGCCTCGCCACTTTTAGGTCTGACAAGCAGCTCCTCTTTCCCAACCTAAGGATGATTTGGATTCACTCCCTAACAAAGCTGCATCTAGCCACCCAAGATAATCATCTGTCCACCCATCTTAGCCCCCCAGGACCCATTATTTCAGGGCATTCATACAAGACTAGCTCTCCCAGTCAGCAGGAGCTAGGATTATAGAGCACATGGGCTCCACACAGGAGGTAAAGGTGTATTATCTATTTACTCCTCAATTTTAGTAGGTATCCTTCTTAACTAAAAACAAAAAAACCCCTCATTTCATGAGATCATATAATTTTAGAGCTTAAAAGAAATCAAACAGTCTTTAGCCCTGTTGGGAGATGGGGGCTGGGTACCACAAGTATTAGGAAGAAGGGTCCGGAAAGATGGGAAATAAAAAATGAAGGCTCAGAAATGGGAGTGTTAGCAAGGTTAAATCAAAAGAAAAAAGAAAAAAATGCCCATTACAGCTAAAGTTTTCAACCTTTCTAATGTGTAACAAAATTCTTCTAATTATATCTGTTTCTTTTTTTCTTTTTTTTTATTGTGAAATTTAACATATGTACATAACAGTGATAACTTTCACAATAGTTGGAGAGCAAATTTCAAAGAATTGTGAGTCACAGTTCCACAACTTCAGCCATTTTCATTACTGTAAAATATAACATTCATACAGAAATGTGTCATCTCTCGATGTACAGATCAACAAGTAGTTATATAGGTAATTTCAAAAATTGTTATGAGTTACAGTTCCACAGTCTCAGTCCCTTCCCTATTATGCAATACAAGGTATATACAGAAAGGCAAAGACCTTCAAGGCACAATTCAATGAGCAGCTATAGAGCAAATCCCAAAGGATGCTATAGGCTACAGTTCCACCATGTCATTTACCTCCTTCCAGCCATCCCAACACCCCAACATCCAAAAATATATATAATTATATAAAGTTTCAGTGTTCATAGACCTTTGTTCAATCTTGTTTGTCGCTACCACTTCCTCTCAAAATCTCGGAAAAGAGATGAGAATCAGCAGTTTTCAAATGTTATGAGAAGTGCATAAGATTTCCCACTTCTCAAGTTATTCTCTATTAATTTGTACTTGAAAGTATTGTGATTAATAAATTCTCTTTCATGGATGAGGAAAGGGAAACACATCTCAGTATTTGTAGAACCCTATACCTGTAGGGTCTAAATCAGAATCACAGAGTTGGGGAACCAGAAACATTGTGTTTGGGGTCAAGGCTGTCTACTAGCAATGTTTGCAGAAAAACTGAGTACCCTCTTCCTTTATCCTGGCACCACTTATGTTGTTCTCTATTTATACATACACAAGCAAAGTGAAGTAGGTTTATAAAGACATGAAACTTGACAAAGATTACAGTGTTCAGTATTTTTTTTTTTACTGTTTTTATTGTGAAAAAAAAAAGCTTTTTAAAAATATACATGATCGCTTATGGAAGACGGCAATTAGGAGAGACAGGGCGAAAAAAAACACCTCTGTGAAAAATACTAGATAAAAGCCAGAAAGTGACCCAGAACACCAGTTCCAGCAAAGCACCACTGGACAAGTTCTGCTTAATCCACAGGGACTGTGCACTTGGTGAAACTGGGAGTCTGCATTCTGAAACAAGTAAGCCTGCTGAATATCCAGCAGCCATGCTGTGGTGTGGGGAAACTGTGGGTTGGTGTTTGGAGTCAGACTAGTTCTTTTTTAAAAAACCCACAAGTGGCTGTGGATACAGCAGCGAGAACCGCACAGTGAAGCGCAGCAGGAACAGGCTGTGGGTACACCTCAATATCTGGCGTGGACGATAGCCTTTTGCGCACCCGCTGCTAATGGTCTCAGAGCAAGGCAAGCAGAGATGAGCCAAAAGGGGAAAATAACCACACCCCTTGCAGCCATCTTCCCGGCGGGCTGGGAACGCTCCTTCCGGGAGCCAGCACCACAGCCCAGAGCCGCACCAAAAAACCAAGTGTGACGGGAAGTGTTTCCAGCCTCACGGGCACTCGCCACAATGTCAGGTGTGGACAGTAGCCTTTCGCTCACCCATAGCTAATTGTCCCAGAGCTAGGAAGGTGGAGCTGTGTGAAAAGGGGTAAATTAACACACCCCATACAGCCATCCTTTCAACAGGCTGGGAATGCCCCTAAACGGCCCAGTGGCCCAGAACTTCCCTTCAGGGATGGCTCACACTTGTGATGTAGCACGGCCTTCCCTCAGCAGAGGCTCTGAGAGGGCACGGCTTGGAAGAGGGACCCACTCGGAAATCCCAGGGACCCTAAGCCAATACCAAGGACTTGTGGGTCAGTGGCAGAGACAATCTGTGGCAAGACTGAACTGAAGGTTTTTGACTCTTGCGACAGCCTTAAATCTCCAGGAACACGTGGGAGGTTTGATTATTAAAGCCGCCCTCCCCCCCTAACTGCTCAGACACATGCCCCACATTCAAGTCGGACAGCACCAAAAAACATACCCAAACTTGGTGCACCAATTTGACCCGCATAAGAATCAGACCCCCACACACCAGAAAGACAAACTTGGGAAGAACTGGCTTGAGGGGAATAAGTGGCTCATGGATGTCACCTTCTGGTTAGTTAGAGAAAGTGTATGCCACAAAGCTGTAGATCTGATAAATTAGAGATTAGACTTTGAATTAGCTTACATATCCTAAAAGAACCCTATCAAGTTAAGCAAATGCCAAGAGGCCAAAAAAAAAAAAAAAAAACAGAAAATTTTAAAGCATATGAAAAAAACAGGCGATATGGATAACCCAAACCCAAACACGCAAATGAAAAGATCAGAGGAGACGCAGTACTTGGAGCACTTAATCAAAGATCTAAAGACAAACAATGAGAGCATGGCACAGGATATAAAGGACATGAAGAAGAACCTAGAAGAACATAAAGAAGAAATTGCAAGAGTAAATAAAAAAAATAGATGATCTTATAGAAATAAAAGAAACTCTCAACCAAATTAAAAAAATTCTGGATACTCAGTACAAGACTAGAGGAAGCTGAACAATGAATCAGTGACCTGGAGGATGAAAAAATGGAAAATGAAAGAACAAGAGAAAGAATGGGGAAAAAATTTGAAAAAATCAAAATGGACCTCAGGGATATGATAGATAAAATAAAAGTTTCAAATATAAGACTCATTGCTGTCCCAGAAGGGGAAGAGAAGGACAAAGGTCTAGAAAGTGTATTCAAAGAAATTGTTGGGGAAAACTTCCCAAACTTTCTACACACATAAATACTCAAAGCATAAATGCCCAGTGAACTCCAAGTAGAAAAAATCCAAATAAACCCACTCCAAGACATATTCTGATCAGACTGTCAAATACGAGAAGGAGCAAGTTCTGAAAGCAGCAAGAGAAAAGCAATTCATGACATACAAAGGAAACAACATAAGAATAAGTAGTGACTACTCAGCAGCCACCATGGAGGCAAGAAGGCAGTGGCACAACATATTTAAAATTCTGAGAGAGAAAAATTGCCAACCAAGAGTTCTTTATCCAGCAAAGCTCTCCTTCAAATTTGAGGGAGAGCTTAAATTTTTCACAGACAAACAAATGCTGAAAGATTTTGCTAATAAAAGACCTGCCCTACTTCAGACACTAAAGGAATCCCTACCAACAGAGAAGCAAAGAAAGGAGAGAGAGATATGGAGAAAGGTTCAGTATTAAAGAGATTCAATGTTGTTTCATTAAAGGACAGTAAGAGAGAGAGGGACAAAATATATCTGACAAACATAAACCAAAGGATAGGATGGCTGATTCAAGAAATGCCTTCACAGTAATAACATTGAATGTAAATGGATTAAACTCACCAATTAAAAGATATAGATTGGCAGAATGGATCAAAAAAATATGAATCATCAGTATGTTGCATACAAGAGACTCATTGTTCTAGTTTGCTAATGCTGCCAGAATGCAAAATGCCAGAGATGGATTAGCTTTTACAAAATGGGGTTTATTTGGTTACACAGTTACAGTCTTAAGGCCATAAAGTGTCCAAGGTAACAAATCAGCAATCAGGTACCTTCACTGGAGGATGGCCAATGGTGTCCGGAAAACCTCTGTTAGCTGGGAAGGCATGTGGTTGGTCTCTGCTCCAAAGTTCTGGTTTCAAAATGCCTTTCTCCCAGGATATTCCTCTCTAGATCACAGCTCCTCTTCAAAATGTGACTCTCCGTTGCTCTTGAGGCATTTGTCCTCTCTTAGTTTCTCCAGAGCAAGAGTCTGCTTTCAATGGCTGTCTTCAAACTGTCTCTGTAAGCTGAAGCTCCACTCTCAGTTCCAGTGCATTCTTCAAAGTGTGCCTCTTGGCTGTAGCTCCTCTTCAAAATGTCACTCTTCAGCTGCACTGCGTTCCTTCTATTTGTCAGCTCATTTATATGGCTCCACCGATCAAGGCCCACCCTGAATGGGTGGAGCCACACCTCCATGGAAATATCTCATCAGAGTTATCACGTACAGTTGGGTAGGGCACATTTCCATACAAACAACCTAATCCAAACGTTCCAACTTAATCCCCACTAATATGTCTGCCCCCACAGGATTGCATCAAAGAGCTTGGCTTTTTCTGGGGGACATAATACATTCAAACCAGCACATTCATCTCACACACAGGGACACAAAGAAATTGAAAGTGAAAGGATGGAAAAAAATACTTAATACAAGCTACCACCAAAAGAAAGCGGGAGTAGCAATATTAATCTCAGATAAAATAGACTTTAAATACAAGGATGTTATGAGAGACAAAGAAGGCCACTACATACTAATAAAACAGGCAATTCAACAAGAAGAAATAACAATCACAAATGTTTATGCACCCAATCAAGGTGCCACAAAATACATGGGACAAACACTGGCAAAACTAAAGGAAGCAATTGATATTTCCACAACAATTGTGGGAGACCTCAACACACCACTGTCTCCTATAGATAGATCAACCAGACAGAAGACCAATAAGGAAATTGAAAACCTAAAGAATCTGATAAATGAATTGGATTTAACAGACATATATAGAACATTACATCCCAAATCACCAGCATACACATTCTTCTCTAGTACTCATGGAACTGTCTCCAGAATAAACCATATGCTGGGACCTAAAACAAGCCTCAATAAATTAAAAAAAAAAATGAAATTATTCAAAGCACATTCTCTGACTACAATGGAATGCAATTAGAAGTCAATAACCATCAGAGACTTTAAAAATTCGCAATACCTGGAGGTTAAACAACACACTCCTAAACAATCAGTGGGTTCAAGAAGAAATAGCAAGAGAAATTGCTAAATATATAGAAATGAATGAAAATGAGAACACAACATATCAAAACCTATGGGATGCAGCAAAAGTGGTACTGAGGGGGGAGTTTATACCACTAAATGCATACAACAAAAAGGAAGAAAGAGCTAAAATCACAGAACTAATGGATCAACTGAAGAAGCTAGAAAATAACAGCAAACTAATCCTAAGAAAAGAAATAACAAGGATTAAAGCAGAAATAAATGACATAGAGAACAAAAAAAAAAAATAGAGAGAATAAATAACACCAAAAGTTCATTCTTTGAGAAGATCAACAAGATTGACAAGCCCCTAGCTAGACTGACAAAATCAAAAAGAGAGAAGACCCATATAAATAAAATACTGAATTAGAAAGGTGACATAACCACAGATCCCAAAGAAATTTAAAAAATTATAAAAGCATACTATGAACAACTGTATGCCAACAAACTGGATAAGGTAGAGAAAATGGACAATTTTCTGGAAACATATGAACAACGTAGACTGACCAGAGAAGAAATAGAAGACCTCAACCAACCCATCACAAGCAAAGAGATCCAATCAGTCATCAAAAAGCTTCCCACAAATAAATGCCCAGGGCCAGATGGCGTCACAGGGGAATTCTACCAAACTTTCCAAAAAGAACTGACACCAATCTTACATAAACTCTTTCAAAACATTGAAGAAAATGGAACACTACCTAACACATTTTATGAAGCTAACTTCACTCTAATACCAAAACCAGGCAAAGATACTACAAAAAAGGAAAACTATAGGCCAATCTCCCTAATGAATATGGATGCAAAAATTCTCAACAAAATACTTGCAAATCAAATCCAAAGACACATTAAAAAAATCATACACCATGACCGAGTGGGGTTCATTCCAGGCATGCAAGGATGGTTCAACATAAGAAAATCAATCAATGTAAAACAACACATTAACAAATCAAAAGAGAAAAATCAAATGATCATCTCAATAGATGCTGAAAAAACATTAGACAAAATCCAACATCCCTTTTTGATAAAAACACTTCAAGAGGTAGGAATTGAAGGAAACTTCCTCAATATGATAAAGAGCATATTGGAAAAACCCACAGCCAGCATAGTACTCAATGGTGAGTGTTCCAGTTTGCTAACACTGCCAGAATGCAAAATACCAGAGATGGATCAGCTTTTATAAAAGGGGGTTTATTTGGTTACACAGTTACAGTCTTAAGGCCATAAAATGTCCAAGGTAACACAACAGCAATTGGGTACCTTCACTGGCGGATGGCCAATGGTGTCCAGAAAACCTCTGTCAGCCAGGAAGGCATGTGGCTGGCATCTTCTCCTAAGTTCTGGTTTCAAAATGGCTTTCTCCCAGGATGTTCCTCTCTAGGCTGCAGCTCCTCGAAAATGTCACTATTAGTTGCACTTGGGATATTTGTCCTCTCTCAGCTTCTCCAGAGCAAGAGTCTGCTTTCAACAGCCGTGTTCAAAATGTCTCTCATCTGCAGCTCTTGTGCTTTCTTCAAAGTGTCCCTCTTAGCTGTAGCTCCTCTTCAAAACATCACTCACAGCTGCACTGAGTTGCCTCTGCCCATCAGCTCATTTATATGGTTCCACTGATCAAGGCCCACCCTAAATGGGTGGGGCCATGCCTTCATGGAAATTATCTCATCAGAGTTATCACCTACAGTTGGGTGGGGCTCATCTCCAAAGAAACACTTAAAGAAATCTAATCAAAACTGATAATGTCTGCCCACACAAGATTACATCAAAGATAATGGCATTTGGAGGACACAATACATTCAAACTGGCACAGTGAGAGACTGAAAGCCTTCCCTCTAAGATCAGGAATGAGACAAGGATGCCTGCTGTCACCACTGTTATTCAACATTGTGCTAGAAGTGCTAGCCATGGCAATCAGGCAAGACAAAGAAATAAAATGCATCAAAATTGGAAAGGAAGAAGTAAAACTGTCATTATTTGCAGAAGATGTGATCTTATATCTGGAAAACCTGAGAAATTGACAATACCATTACTGGACCTAATAAACAAATTTAGCAAAGTAGCAGGATACAAGATTAATGCACATAAGTCAGTAATGTTTCTATATGCTAGAAATGAAAGAAGTGAAGAGACACTCAGAAAAAGATACCATTTTCAATAGCAACTAAAAAAATCAAGTACCTAGGAATAAACTTAACCAAAGATGTAAAAGACCTATACAAAAAAAACTACATAACTCTACCAAAAGAAATAGAAAGGGACCTTAAAAGATGGAAAAATATCCCATGCTCATGGATACGAGGGCTAAATGTCATTAAGATGTCAATTCCACCCAAACTCATCTACAGATTCAATGCAATCCCAATCAAAATTCCAAGAACCTACTTTGCAGACTTGGAAAAGCTAGTTATCAAATTAATTTGGGAAGGAAAGATGCCTCAAATTGCTAAAAATACTCTAAAAAAGAAAAATAAAGTCGGAGAACTTACACTTCCTGACTTTGAAGCTTACAATAAAGCCACAGTAGTCAAAACAGCATGGTACTGGCACAAAGATAGATATATCAATCAATGGAATCAAATTGAGAATTCGGAGATAGACCCTCAGATCTATGGCTGACTGATCTTTGATAAGGCCCCCAAAGCCACTGAACTGGGACATAAAAGTCTTTTCAACAAATGGGGCTGGGAGAGTTGGATATCCATATCCAAAAGAATGAAAGAGGACCCCTACCTCACACCCTATACAAAAATTAACTCAAAGTGGATCAAAGACCTCAATATAAAAGAAAGTACCATAAAACTCCTAGAAGATAATGTAGGGAGACATCTTCAAGACCTTGTATTTGGAGGTCACTTCCTAGACCTTACACCCAAAGCACAAACAACAAAGGAAAAAATAGATAAATGGGAACTCCTCAAGCTTAGAAATTTCTGTGCCTCAAAGGAATTTGTCAAAAAGGTGAAGAGGCAGCCAATTCACTGGGAAAAAATTTTGGGGAACCATGTATCTGACGAAAGACTGACATCTTGCATATATAAAGAAATCCTGCAACTCAATGACAATAGTATAGGCAGCCCAATTATAAAATGGGCAAAAGATATGAAGAGACAGTTCTCTGAAGGGGAAATACAAATGGCCAAGAAACACATGAAAAAATGTTCAGCTTCACTAGCTATTAGAGAGATGCAAATTAAGACCACGATGAGATACCATCTCACACCAATTAGAATGGCTGCCATTAAACAAACAGGAAACTGCAAATGCTGGAGAGGCTGTGGAGAGGTTGGAACTCTTGTTCATTGTTGGTGGGACTGTATAATGGTTCAGCCACTCTGGAAGACAGTCTGGCACTTCCTTAGAAAACTAGATATAGAGTTACCCTTCAATCCAGCAATTGCACTTCTCGGTATATACCCAGAAGATCTGAAAACAGTGACGCAAACAGGTATCTGCATGCCAATGTTCATAGCAGCATTATTCACAATTGCCAAGAGACGGAAACAACCCAAATGTCCTTCAACAGATGAATGGATAAATAAAATATGTTATATACACAGAATGGAATACTATGCAGCAGTAAGAAGGAACGATGTCATGAAACATATGACAACTTGGATGAACTTTGAAGACATAATGCTGAACGAAATAAGCCAGGCACAAAAAGAGAAATATTATATGCTACCACTAATGTGAACATTGCTGGGGGAGAAGGCATGGGGTGTTGGGCTTCCCCACCTCGACGGTTGCTGATGTACTTGCAGACATTGGGGTCTGGTGGTTTGATGGATTGAGCCCTCAAACATGGGACTTGCCCTTGGGAAGACTGTTACTGCAAAGGAGAGGCTAGGCCTGCTTATAATTGTGCCTAAGTATCTCCTCCTGAGTGCTCTTTGTTGCTCAGATGTGGCCCAATTTGGCAGATGAAATCACTGCCTTCCCCCCTACGTGGGATCTGACACCCAGGTGTGTAAATACCCCTGGCAACATGGAATATGACTCCCAGGGAAGAATCTGGACCCAGTATCGTGGGATGGAGAACATCTTCTTGACCAAAAGAGGGATGTGAAGTGAAATGAAATAAGTTTCAGCGGCTGAGAGATTCCAAAATGAGCCGAGAGGTCACTCTGGTGGGCACTCTTATGCACAATATAGACAACCCTTTTTAGGTTCTAATGAATTGGAATAGCTAGCAATAAATACCTGAAACTATCAAACTACAACCCAGAACCCTTGAATCTTGAAGAAGATTGTATAAAAATGTAGCTTATGAGGGGTAACAATGTGATTGGGAAAGCCATGTGGATCAGACTCCCCTTTGTCCAGTGTATGGATGGATGAGTAGAAAAATGGGGGCAAAAAAAAAAAAAAAAAGGCACCCAGTGATCTTTTTTACTTTAATTGTTCTTTTCCACTTTAATTTTTATTCTTATTACTTTTGTGTGTGTGGTAATGAAAATGTTCAAAAATTAATTTTGGTGATACATGCACAACTATGTGGTGGTACTGTGAACAACTGATTGTATGCTCTGTATGACTGTATGGTATATGAATATATCTCAATAAAATTGAATTATTAAAAAAAATATATACATGATCTTATTCAGAAAGTGACTCTCCTCCCTGGCAGCTATGCCAGCTTGGCACTACTCACAGCCCATGGCAGAGTGGTTTCTCTTCCCAGATACCACTTCATCTGGATTAAACCCTGTGAACTCATGGGTTTCCTCAATTGGTAGGGTAAAAAAATCACCAGATTATTCCAACAGTCTATAAGGAATGGAAGAAATGTAGAAAGCATCCAGTAGAGCACCCCCCCCCCCCCCACGCCCCATTGTATGTGGCAGATGAGGGCAGAGAGGAGATGGAGACACCAAACATCAGGGAGCCATACCAGAAGTCAGGTTCCTGACTCTGGGTCCAGGGTACCTCCCAGCTCATCGTGCCTCCATGCTTCCTGTTAGTTGGCAGAGCCGCAAAACGGGCGTCAACAGAGTGTAGTGGCAGCGAGAGCACAGACTTTGGATCAGATGAGCCTGACACAGCTACATGTGGCTCTGGGACCTTGAGCAAATTAATCTTTCTGATTCTCAGTTTCCCTATATGTAAACTAATACCTATCTACCTCGTGGGATCAAATGGTATGAGGATTAAGTAGTTTAAAAAAAGAAAAACAAAACAAAAAGGAACCCTAGCAAACAAGCTATGGGCAGCTTGTTGCAGCAGGGTGGAGGTGGGGGTAGCGAGTGAGCCTTGGGAACAGGAAGCCGCCAGGGAGTAATAGAGGTGGGTATGGATTCTTTCATCTAACACTCAGCCAAGAAGTACTCCACACCTGCCCTAAGCCAGAAATACGCCTACAACCTCTCCCACATCTGCCTCACCTGAAGTCCCTCTCTTAGCATCTCAACCCAGGAACTGAGAAAGATTCATGCACTCTCTTTATGCAGGTCTCCATCATTACTGCCTGAAGCCAAAGTCATCTTCCTAGGACCTCCTTTTTCTTCCCTTTGTCAAATTTAGTCCCAGATATTCAATAATATCTATTTCCCCACCAAGGTGGCAGGATTCTCTGTCCTTACTAACATAACAGGAAATTTTAAGCAGTTAGTCTGGAAGAAAAGGGGAAGAGCCAGGGCCCTTGACCAATATTTCAGTAGACATCTGTCTTAGAGATAAGCCATGCACAGGATGGTTTTAAGGGGATCAAAACTAGAGGTGAGAAAGCCAGTTAAGAAACTGGTACAATTAACCCCAACAAGTTTGGGTAGTTCTAAGAGCTGAACTGGAGGAGGCTTCATGACATTTTCCAGAATGGATCCCCATGCTCATCAGACAGGCAGGGCCAAAGTCCAGTGGACTCCACTACAGAAGCAAACCCAAATGAGAGGAAAATAGAAACTTAAGGGGCTGGATTAAGAGAGATGGGTTACAGGAGCTTTCTGTGCTCAATCAGAATGTAAGAAAAGAAAATGTAAAATATGATATGTTAGAAAGGCTGGATTATCCAGGCACGGCTAGGAGACTGGAACCAGTATTAGAAAATCAATCTTTGATTTAATCACCAAGGTGACTGGATCATTTTCAATAACATAGACCCTGCACAGGGTCAGGGCAGAGGTTAATTTCAGGCACGAAAGACCAGAGACACAGGACATGGAACAGAAAGCAAGGGTTCTTTGCTCTCAGATCACTGGCTGCCAAATAATTAAAACCGTTTCTTAAATTCATGTTTTGCAACCCAGAGTATACTCCTGAAGCTGATTATGAGAACATGCCAGGATATGGTGACAGTGCTGACTGGTAACACAAACTAGTTACATGCTGTTTCCACCAGTCCACCTGCCACTTTTTAATTGCTTACATCAAGTATTTGCCCTCAGGCTTCAGGCCTCACAACCTCTCTAAGAACAGTTGAGCTGTGTCCACTTGATGGAGAAACATTCTGTTAAAAAAAAAAAAAATCCAGCCCAAACAATCAAATCAGTTCTTACTGATTTACTAACCATTTTCCTCCCTTTTCAATGGATTTGTTGAACTCTCGTGGAGACACAGTCTTCAAGTTATATTTGAGATTCCCATTGCCAATTAAAAAAGAATGGAAAAAAAAGGAAATTTTTTTAATGTTAAAAATAAATCCTGTCCTTTTGTCCAAACCAGCCATGCATAGTAACATGTGTGAATGACCTCAGGGTTTAAAGAGTCCTGATCGGAAAAAAATGTTGCAGTAAGACTTAAAGAAACAAGATGATCAGTCAATGAGAATTTTAATTTTAAGCAGTCTCATTCTCCCTGAGTAATTGCTTATATCCAGACCTTACTAGAAATGGTTTATTTGCAGTAGGAAATATAGGTAATATATAGAGAACATCTTGATCATTAAGGTGTTAAACATTGGAGACAATTATCAAATCTTCCCAAGCCTGTAAGGGAGTGGTGCATCATCATCATCACCAATCAGTGCTATTTATTGAGCCCACCATGTGTCAGGAACTTTGTTAAGCACTTATATTGTCTTGGTAAAAAGGAAGAAAGAGTGCATGCAGCATCTTGCAAACATTTTGAAAGTTGTTTTAAGAAGAGAAAGAGACAAATATAATGTTTTAAGAAGACAAAAGGCAAATATAATGAAGTAAGAGATTATGAGAATTTAAGAAGAAGAAAAAACTATGAGAACAGCAGAACCAAACTGAGAGAGCATTTTGCTATATTGGGGCAGGTAAGAAGGTGAATTTGAACCCAAGATTTCCTCTACTAAGCTCAGGTATAAGTGATTGTTCTAGTTTCCTTAGATGCTCAAGAAAATACCATGCGATGAGTCAGCGTAGACAATGGGAATTTATTTGTCCATCGTTTTGAGGCTAAGAGAAAGTCCAAATCATGGTTGTACTTTCTTCTTGAAGACTGGAATTCTGGGGCTGGCTGCTGGTCCTTAGCTTATCACACAGCAAGGCACATGTCGGCATCTCCTGGTCTCTCTCTTCTCTTTCAGATTCCACTGATGTTCAGCTTCTGGCTACTCCTTCTATGGCTTTCTCTCCCTCTGTCTGAATTTCATTCTACTTATAAATGACTCCAGTAATAGGGGTAAGACCTGTCCTGACTGGGCTGGGCCACACCTTAACTGAAGAAACCTAATCAAAAGGTCTTACTTACAATGAGTTCACACCCACAGGAATGGATTAAGTTTAAGAACCTGTTTTTCTGGGGTACATACAGC
Source organism: Choloepus didactylus (assembly GCF_015220235.1). NCBI lineage: Eukaryota > Metazoa > Chordata > Mammalia > Pilosa > Megalonychidae > Choloepus > Choloepus didactylus. The sequence goes on from NC_051307.1 coordinate 88,765,426, forward strand.
TCTGACCACCACAGTGATCATAAGAGAGAACTGAAGGGGAAAAGGAGGGTACTAGGAAATAATTCATCCTAAAGAAAGAGAGAATCCAGGCATAATGGCACCACTGTCAAAAGAACTAAGTAGATTTTGAGGAAACCAGGGTATCTGTCACTCAGCTTATCTTCTGATTCATGTTTAACCTGAAGTTGGAGCCGAAGGTAGATCCTGGTGACATCACACAGACCCTGTTTCCAACCACATCCAAAACAAATCTTCTCCTGGACTCTTCAGTTATGTGAGACAATTTTTTTTTCTCTCTCTCCTTCTCTACCCTCACCCCTTTTTATTTCTTAAGTCAGACTTTCTGTTCCATACAACAGAAATAATCTTAATTGATATACCACAGAACTGAAAAGTTTGTCTCAGCTGCTTCTAAAGGCAAATCAATATTTTCAGGCTATTCTCTCTCTCGTTTGGTTTCTTGGCTCTTATTCTATTTGTATGTCTACCTCCTCATCTCCTATCACAGGCAAATTCTTCCATACAGCTGGGAAAGACAGCCATGAGATCTTCAGCTTATGTTTTCCAGATAGCTCCAGCACAAAAATCCTTGAGAAGATGCTGATTGGCCTTGCTTAGGTCATAAATTCATCCCTGAAGCAAAAACCATGACCAGGGATTTTTTATCGTATTGAAGAAGCCTAGGTTTTAGTTCTCCCTGTTCCCTCCCCAGAGTCCTAGGGAAATGGAGTCAGCCCAGACTTAAATACTTTGAAGGTGGGAAAGGTGGTGTAATGGATGTTGTTGGTGCCTGTACTGGTTTGTATATATTATGTCCTCCAGAAAAAGCCATGTTCTTTGAAGCACTCTTGTGGGGGCAGTGTTGATTAAGTTGGAATCTTTGGCTTAGGTTGTTTCCATGGAGATGTGACCCACCCAGCTGCAGGTGATAACTCTGATGAGATAATTTCCATTGAGGCATGGCCCCATCCATTTAGCATGGGCCTTGATTAGTTTACTAGAGCCCTATATAAGAGCTCAAACAGAAGGAGCTTGCTGCTGCAACTTACAGAGACATTTTGAAGATGGCTGTTGAAAGCAGAGTTTTGCTGTAGCTTTGGAGGTAACAGCCCAGAGTTTGCTCCAAGAAGCTGCAGCTTAGAGACATTTTGGAGAACAGCATTTTGAAACACAACCTATGAGCAAGCAGACGCCAGCCACGTGAGTTCCCAGCTAACAGAGGTTTCCCGGATGCCAATGGCCTTTCTCCAGTGAAGGTACCCTATTGTTTGATGCCTTACTTTGAACACTTTATGGCCTTAAGACTGTAACTTTGTAACCAAATAAACCCCCTTTATAAAAGCCAGTCCATTTCTGGTAAATTTTGCAAAATGGCAGCATTAGCAAACCGGAACAGTGCCCCACTCAGAACCCCTTTACCTAACTGGTACACCCACCCCCCAGGTGCTGTGAATGTTGACTGATGACAACCCACAGCTGCCCCTTCTCTGAAAATTGCACATGGCCAAACAGGAGCCTCCTTGTTGAACTGATCCTGCCTTTATTTAAAATTTTGATATTTTGTTCATCATGGATTTTTTTGGATTAATTTTGATTTTTGGCACCCCCTCAAATCTTCCATCTGAGGCTGAATGCCTCACTCACCTCACCCACCTCACCCTAGTCATGGCCCTGCCTAGGAAGCTTCACTCCACCTCTTTCACATCCCCTCTGGGGGCAGACTTCAGCCAATGATGAACCCACATAGAAGTAGAAAGACAGTTCTCTTTGCCCCAAGGCAGGGCTAACTCTGGGGTACAATTTGTGTTCCAGAACTCCCTATGGGATCAGGTGTAAAGCTGGCCTCCAGCTAGGACCACATTCTTTCTGGGTTTTATCGTCTGCCCTATCCTGCCTTCTCCACTTTAAGAGCATTCTCCACAAACCACTTGGAGAAGATTTCCTGTCTTAAGTTCTGCTTCTAAGGAATGAATCCAAGGTGGGTATTACCAGGACGGCTCCTAGGAGTAAGACACCAAGGGTGAGATTTTGTAGTTGGATTACTCACGGGCTAGATGGCGATGAAGGTTCCTTCACTGGTGGGGGGTAAATTATCGCTACTGCCTGGATGCTTTAGTGATGAATTTTAAAGACTTTTTACCTATAATGGGAAAATGAGCTATATGGAATACAAGTGCTATAAGTGCATGGGGATGCACTAGCTTACATCTTAGGCCAGTTGTTCCCATACTTGTCTACATTAAAGTCACCTGGGAATATCTTAAAACTTTCTAAGCCCAGATCATACCCACAACTAAATAAATCAGTCTCTGGGGATAGGATCTCAGTATTTTTAGATGCTCCCAAGTGATCCCAATATGTGGACAAGTTTAGGAGCTACTGTCTCAGGCAGTTGAAGATATGAGACCATAGTAACTGTAAGTAAGGACTGTGGAATTAGATGGCTGTTGGTAATCACTGTTGACTTTTTGCAGAGAGAAAGTCACGGGCACAGACTATTAATCAATAATTTTAAGCAGTATGAGAGAGTAGCCCCTTGATAGCATTTAAACAAATGCTCATTTCCTGCAGCCAGAGGCAGGCACAGCTGAAGATCAGACTGAGGATTTAATGAGAAGCTTGAATCCCCTGAACCCTCTGAGCCTGCTGAAGTGACCAACTCTGCCTTGCTGGAAGATAGAGACCTTGCATTGATTGACGCCTATAAAGAAGTCTTAAGCAAAAGAGTACTTTACAAGTAGGTTTGCCAGATAAAACACAGGATGGCATTATATTTGAAATTCAGATAAATTCTGAATAAAGTTTTAGGATAAGTATGTCCTAAATATTGCATGGGACATACTTATACTAAAAGAAAAATTTCTTTGTTGTTTATCTGAAATTCAAATGTAGCTGTGTATCGGGTATTTTTTATTTGCTAAGTCTGGCAACCCTATTTAGGAGGCAATACTTGCCCTTTACAGGATCTGCCCCCATTTCCCATCCTGGTCACTTAACCAATAGTTGAGATCAAGTCTCAGCAGAAGCAGGCTGGGGGAGTACTGGGCTTGCTAAGGGAAGAGAGAAGAAACACGCCAAAGTTGCTGGAGGCCCTGGCCAACATGCAGTGGCAGGAACTGGGAGAGTCTGCTGAGGAGTGGATCCTGAGGGTGCTGGATCAAGGGAGGCAGAATAAAAATCTAAATAAGAGATTTAACACCTGGCAAGTGACAGTTCTAATATTCTGTTCAAAGTTCAGAAAGCAGTTCTAATATTCTGCTGGGATGGCTCTTGGAAGACCAGAAAAGAATGTGGTCCACAGCAAATGAAATAGGGATGCTAGAACTAGAGGGAAGGCTCAAAAGACATAGAGAAGTTGGAACACTGGAATGCTAGAATGTGTCTACTATATAAAACTGGAAAAACCATCCATTGTCTGTGCTTCACAGGAGAGCCTGGAAGATACCTCATTAACCAAGGATGAGAGGGAGTAAGACTTGTTGAAAGTCCAGTAATGCTGTTCTCTGTCGGCCAGGGCAACAGTAGAAGATGCTATTACGTAAGTGGGCTTTTCTGTAGCAATGGAGATGATAAGATCCTGGAACCCCAGAGGTCATGACAGCATTTACTCCTCAGAGGTAATGGGTATAATTAATGTGATGGGCAGCAAGCTTGGAATGGCAGCCAGTGTGTTCTCACCCACAGGTAGTCCTAGGGGCAAGGAGATGGACAGGCAACAGGAGTCCTGCTTAACATATATATAATCCAAGAGAATCAAGAATGGATGGGAAGAAAACTGAAGCCACGAGCCTACCCTGCCCCACCCCCCAGAGGTAATCTTTAGCCTGGCTTTTGTGATAATCCTTTTCTTATTTGATTTATTGTTTTACAACCTATGTGTGCATCCTAAACAATATAATTTGTCCCAGTTTCCGAATTTTGTATAAATAGAATTGTACTATATGTTTTCTTTTGTGACTAATTTCCTTTACTCAATATTATATTGAAGAACTTGACTCCCATTGTCTGTGCCTATAGCGTCTTCATTTCCATTGCTCTATACTATCCCATTGTGTGAATATCCTATACAGGCCTAGATGCATGGGCTTGTGACCAGAGCAGTTGCACAGAGCCCCATGCTCAGAAGGACCCATGCTTGGTTTAATAATTTTATCTCTGAATTTGTGTTTTGTAAATGAAGGCCGATGGAACAATGAGGCAGGTGCTGAGGGTTTGGAGTCTCAGCTCACCAGCGATCTCTCATCCTATCACCTCCCCTGGACAGGTTCTGAGGCAAACACTCCCTGCTTCTCGCACCCCTGACTCTGCCTCCCTGCACTATCTGGCAACCACTGCCACCCAACACACCCACTGGGGCCTGGGCAAGGGTGGATGCCTCACACCCCACAGGTGAGGTATGATGGTGGCTGTCCCTGCCCCAGGTTAGTAGCATCATGGCACATTTGGGGGGGGCTTGGTGGGACCAAGCCTCTCATCCACCACTGCTCAGGTACCTAGCCTGTCATGACACAGAGGCTGCAATACTCTTGGGGGTTGCCTGTCTCCTGTGGTTGGAGTGGCTTTTTTTTTAATAGAGTAGTTATTTTTGAGCATTTTATGTAATTGAAATCATGCAATATGTATTCCTCTGTGACTAGCTTCTTTCGCTCAACATAATGATTTAAGAATCTGTTTATTCTTTTTTTATTGTGGCAAAATATATATACCATAAATTTTGTCATTTTAACCATTCCCAAGCATACAATTCAGTGGCATTAATTACATTCACAGTATTGTGCTACCGTCACCACCATACATTTCAAAATTTTTCATTACCCCAAACAGATGCTCCGTACCCATAAAGCAATGATTCCCTATTCCTTCCCTCCCCCTGCATCTGCTGATTCCTAATCTACTTTCAGTCTCTATGAGTTTCCCTAGCCTAGATATTTCATATAAGTGGAGTCATACAATATTCTTCCTCCTGCATCTGGATTATTTTACTCAACATAATTGTTTCCTAGGTTTATCCATTTTGTAACACGTATCAGAACTACATTCTGTTTTTTTTTTCTTTTCATACAATTTTATTGAGATATATTCACACACCATACAATCCATCCACAGTATGCAGTCAATGGCTCACATATCATCACAGAGTTGTGCATTCATCACCACAATCAATTTTAGAACATTTTCATTACTCAAAAAAAAGGAAAACCCAAAACACTGCTTTCCCCCTAACCTCCCCTATCCTTGACCCCCTAGCATTGGTATGGTACATGTTTTACTGTTAATGAAAGAATATTAAGATATTATTGTTAACTATAGTCCATGGTTTTCAATAGGTACATTTTCTCCCATATACACTCTATTATTAACTCCTGTACATTTGTTCTAGTTCATGAAAGAACTTTTTCATTTTCGTACTGTTAATCACAGTCATCATCCACCACAAAATTCACTGTGTTATACAGTCCCATGTTTTAACCTCTAGCTTTTCTTCTGGTGAAATGCATGACCCTAAACTTCCTCTATCAACCACATTCATACGCAATTCAGCACTGTTAATTATACTCACAATAATGTGCCACCATCACCTCTATCCATTTCCAAACATGTAAATTCAACTTAGTTAAAAATTCTGCATATATTAAGCAATAAATCCCCATTATCTAGCTTCATTCCATCTTCTGGTAACCTATATTCTAGATTTTATGTCTATGAGTTTGCATATTATAATTAGTTCATATTAATGAGAGCATACAATATTTGTCCTTTTGTGTCTGACTTACTTCACTCAACATAATGTCCTCAAGGTTAATCCATGTTGTTGTGTTCTTCAGGACCTCATAACTTCTTACTGCTGAATAATATTCCATAGTATGTATATACCACATTTTGTTTATCCATTCTTCAGTTGATGGGCACTTGGGTTGTTTCCATCTTTTGGCAATTGTGAATAATACCACTATGAACACCAGTGTGCAAATATCTGTTCAAGTCCCTGCTTTCAGATCTGGGTATATAACAAGTGGTGCATTGCTTGGTCATAAGGCAACTCTATACTTAGTTAGCTTCCTGAGGAATCACCAAACTGTCTCTCACAGTGGCTATACCATTTTACACTCCTACCAGTGGTGAATAAGTGTCCCTATTTCTCCACATCCTCTCCAACACTTGTAGTCTCCTGTTTGTTTAATAGTGGCCATTCTAGTAGGTGTGAAATGACATCTCATTGTGGTTTTGACTTGCACTTCCCAAATAGCTAGTGCAGATGAGCATTTTTTCATGTGCTTTTTAGCAATTTGTATTTCCTCTTTGGAAAAATTTCTCTTCAAGTCTTTTGCCCATTTTTTAATTGGGTTATTTGTCTTTTTATTGTTGAGTTGTAGGATTCCTTTATATGTTCTGAATATCAAAACATTATCAGATATGTGATTTCCAAATATTTCCTCCCATTGAGTTGGCTGCCTGTTCACCCTTTTGACAAAGTCCTTTGAAGTACAAAAGTATTCAGTTTTGAGAGGGTCCTATTTATCTATTTTTTATTTTGTTGCTTGTGCTTTGGGTGTATTCATTCATTTTTATGGTTAATAATATGCCATTATAGATATATACTATGTTTTGTTCATCTATTCATCTGTTGCTTGGGTTGTTTCCACCTTTTGACAATTGTGACTAATGCTGCTATGAACATGGGTGTACAATATCTGAGTCCCTGTTTTCATTTCTTTTGTGTATATTAGGAGTGGAATTGCATGTGGTAATTCTATGGTTAACTTTCTGAAGAACCACCAAACTGGTTTCAACAGTGACTGAACCACTTTACTTTACCACCAGTAATGTGTGAGAGTTTCAATTTCATCCTCATCAACACTTACTTTCCTTTTTTTGTTGTTGTTTGTTTGTTTGTTTGCAATAGCCTTCTTAATGGGTGTGAAATGGTATCTCCTGGTTTTGATTTTCATTTCTTTACTGACAAATGGTGTCGAGCATCATTTCAAGTGCTTATTAGCCATTCACTTATCTTCTGTGGAGAAATGTCTATCCAAATATGTGGTGGTTTGGAGGGATATACTCCAGAAAGATATGTTCTTAAACTTAATCCATTCCTGTGGGTGTGAGCTCATTGTAAGTAGGACCTTTTGATGAGGTTTCTTCAGTTAAGATGTGGCCCAACCCAATCAGGATGGGTCTTAATCCTATTACTGGGGTCCTCTATAAGCACAATGAAATTCAGAAAGCAAAAGAAATCCATGGGAAGCAAGAAGCCAGAGGTCAACGGAACCTGGAAGAGAAGAGAGAGGCCAGAGAGGCTTCCATATGCATTGCTATGTGACAGAGGAGCCCAAGACCAAGGCACACCGGCAGCCAGCTCCAGAACATCAGTTTTAGGGAAGAAAACCTTCATTTGGACTTTTCTTATCCTAAAACTGTGAGCTAATAAATTCCCATTGTTTAAGCCAATCCATCATATGGTATTTGTTTGAGCAGCCAAATAAACTAAACCAGAAATTGGTACTGGTAGAGGGATACTGCTATTGCAAATACCTAAAACTGTGGAAATGGCTATGGAATTGGGTAGAGGCTAGAAGAATTGTGAAGTGCTTCATAGAAAAAGCCTAGATTGCTTTGAAGAGCAAAATGTAGAAATATAGACGAGGCTTTAGAAGGAAATGATGAATGTGTTATTGGAAACTGGAGGAAAAGTGATCCTTGTTTTAAAGTGGCAGAGAGCTTGGAGATACTGAGTTCTGATGTCAGAAGGGAGGCATAACTTGAAAGCGATCAATCTGGATATTTAGCTGAGGGGATTTCAAAGCTAAGTGTGGAAAGTGCAGCCTGGTTTCTCCTTGCAACTTGTAGTAAAATGTGAGAGGAAACGGATAAGCTAAAAACCAAACTCTTAAGCACTAAGAAACCAGAAGTTGATTGGAAATTCTGAGCCTATCCAGATAGTGTGCTCTGGAACTGGGGCCAGAAGCAGCTAAATTGTGGACCTCCCTGAGCTTTCAGAAAGCAAGTCCCTGGAGAATAGGGCTCCCTGTGAGGGTTTAACTGAACATGGATCCTGTCAGCCATTTCAGTGGAAGTCAGGATTGGAAATGCAGTTATGCTCAAAGGATCTGTGGAAAGTCTTATTGTCTGATGGTTTGGACCCCTGTGATCTGCATGCAAAGCTAACAAGGCTTTTGTGGCATTTCTATGAGTAGAACACTGCCAGCCTGAAATGAAAGGAACAGAGAACAGGCAAAATGAAGGAAGAATGACTTCAAGGGCAAAACCATGGAAGCCGAGATCTGAACTGAAGAGATCTCCTCAGGCCAAGAGAGAGGGCCCACTCATGAGGGTATAAAGGGCAGGAGTGCTCCTGCACTTGGAGGGGGCAGGTAATCCCTTCAGCACTTGCAGCGGGTGGGCCTTGTGTCCCATTGTTCAGGGAGAGTGCTGCCACCCCAGTCCTCAGAGAGGGTGGAGCCTGTACCCTGGGGATTGTAGAGAGCCTGGTCACCATCCCTAAGCTTGGAATGCTGCTTGAGCAGCTTCTTGACTTTGCATGTACAATGAACATGTGTTTTGGGGGTCCATAAGGTAGAGTGTGGTGGTTTGGAGCAATGTACCCCAGAAAAACATGTTCTTAATCAATTCCTGTGAGTGTGGCCCCATTGTAAGGAGAACCTTCTTTATATATTCTGGATCTGAAAACCGTTATCAGATATATGACTTGAAACTATTTTCTCCCTTTATGTGGGTCATCTGTTCACTTTCTTGATGATGTCCTTTGATGCACAAATGTTTTAAATTTTGTTTAAGGCCAGTATACCTAATTTTTTCTTTTGTTGTTTGTCATATTCTTTTGGTGTCATATCTAAGAATCCATTTCCAAATGCAAGGTCATGAAGATTTACTCTTACATTTTCTTCTAAGAGTATTATATGTTTAGCTCTTTTATTAGGTCCATGACCCAATTTTAGTCTGTTTTTGTATATGATATGAGGTGGGAATCCAACTTCATTTTTTTTATGTGGAAATACAGTTGTCCTAGTACCTATTGTTGAAGAGACTATTCTTTCCTCCAATGAATGGCCACAACATCTTTGTCAAAAAATCAATTGTCCATAGATGTATGAGTTTGTTTTTGGTCTCTCAATTCTATTTCATTGATCTATATATCTATACCTATGCCAGTATCACACTTTTTTGTTTACTCTAGATTTTGTAATAAGTTTTGAAATTGAGAAGCGTGAATCCTCCAACTTTGTTTTCTCTTTCAAGATTGTTTAAATATTTGGGGCCCCTTGCAATTCCATATGAATTTGAAGATTAGTTTTTCCATTTCTGCAAAAAAAAAAAGTTTTTGGAATTTTGATAGGGATTGTGTTGAATCTGTAGAGCATTTTGGGTAGTACTGATAACTTAACAATATTAAGTCTTACAATCCATGAACACAGGATGCCTTTCCACTTATTTAGGTCTTCTTTCATTTCTTTCAGCAATGCTTTGTCATTTTCAGTGTACAACTCTTTCACCTTCTTCATTAAACGTCTAGATTTTTTATTCTTTTAGATGCTATTGCAAATGGGGTTTTTTTAAATTTTCTTTTCAGAGTATCCATTGCTGGCATAGAGAAGCAACTGATTTTTGCATGTTTCTCTTATACCCTGCAACTTTGCTTAATTCGTTCATTAGCTCTGATAATTTTCTTATGGGTTCTTTGGGATTTTCTATATATAGGATCATATCATCTGCAAATAGAGATAGTTTTACTCCTTCCTTCCCAATTTGGATGCCTTTTATTTACTTTTCTTGCCCAACTGCTCTGGGTAGAACTTTCAGTACAGTGTTGAATAGCTGTGGTGAAAATGGGCATCTTTGTCTTTTCCCTCATCTTAGGGAGAAAATTTTCTGTCTTTCACCATTGAGAGTAATGTTAGTTGTAGGCTTTTCATAAGTGCCCTTTATCATACTGAAGAAGTTCCCTTCTATTCCTATTTTTCTGAGTGTTTGTATCATGAAAGTGTGTTAGATTATGTCAGACGCCTTTTCTGCATTAATTGAAATGATTATGTGGATTTTTTCCTAAGTTCTATTAATGTGGTATATTATATTGATTGATTTTATGTCGAACCACCCTTGCATGCCTGGATTAAATCCGACTTGGTCATGGTATGTAATCCTTTTTATGCTGTTGGATTGGGTTTGCTAGTATTTTGTTGAGAAATTTTGCATCTATAGTCATAAGGAAAATTGGTCTGTAATTTTCTTTTCTTGTGATGTTTTTATCCGGCTTTGGTTTCAGAATAATGCTGGTCCCATAAAATGAGTTAAGAAGTATTGCTTCCTCTTCAATTTTTTGGAAGAGTTTGAGAAGGATTGGTGCTAATTCTTTCAATGTTTGGTAGAATTCACCGGTGAAGTCATCTAGTCCAGGACTTTTTCTTGGGAGGCTTTTTTTCCCATGAGTTTTAAATTGTTCTCATTAATTTTTCATTTGTTGAAGTTCTATATTGGTTCTTTTCAAATATTTTTAGTTTCCTGTTCCCTATAGATGTTTTTAAGCATGTCTTTTATTTTTAAACATAGTAAGCTTATTTGTTTTGTAGACTGTAGTAGATAATGCCAATATCCAAAATCTTTATGTACTTGTTTCTATATACCTTGTTTCCTGTTGTACATGGGTATCTTTACCTGTGTGCTGCTTGCTGTGTTTGAATTTGCAGAAATAGCTTATTGACTAGAATGAAAATACCTTCCTTTAGAGAAGATTTGCACTGGGAACACCTTAAATCAAGTTCACAGACAGAGGTTTCTTGAAGGCCCAAGGGACATGAACTCAAGCTGCAAATACACTAGAGGGATTATATCTGCTTTTCTTTGCCCTGAGAGTATAGCCTTTGGAATCCAGCTCAAAATGGGAAAGAACTCCAATTATATTCTCATCTTAGAAGATCTGAGAGTCCATCAAAACAAAAATTCAAGTTTTCCAGAATTGGAAAATGCTTTTAAGATTAAATCATCTCCCATGCCCTCTTTTCTTCTCTTGGTTTCTACTTCCCTTTGGTTTTGGCTTATTAGTTCCTTGCTATTTTGTTACCTCTCTGATGATTTTCAGAAGTTATTTTTTAATCCATTATTTTTAGTCAGTTTTTAGAGGAAGAACTGGTCCAAACAATATAGCCCACCATATTCCCAGAAAGAAAACACACAGCATTAGCTCTTTAATTACTGGGAGAGTTTTCTCATAAGCAAGTAAAAAACAAAACATTATAAAATTAACATTAGTTGATCAAAATAAAATTTCTTCAAATAATAATAGAAGACCACCTAGTATAAGAGTCCTAACTCAACAATTTATTAGTTGTGTAACCTTGGGCAAGTCACTTAACTTACCTGAGATAAGTTTTTTGACTTCTGAAAAGTAGTAAATAATGGTAATAATTCACAGAGTTGTTGTAAAGAAAACAAAATGAGTGATTGGTGAATCAGAATGTTGCAAACTATACAGTGTTATGAAAATATCAGTTACTATCAAAATCTTCAACTACATATTGTGATGGCCTTATTGTTTAGCACCCATTTATATCTGTTAGGATTCAAGGAACCAGAACAGCTTTGGATTCTTATCCATGGACCTATTTATCTCTCAAAGAGCCTCTTTGGCAATTTTTGATAGGGCATATAATCTCTGAGGTCATAAAACCTTTGGCTTCCAGAGAAACTTCCTAAAAGTCTCAATTCACATCTTCAGACATATAAGGAAAAATCTTTGAGACTCCCAAGGAAAAAGGCAACTCAACCCATGTTAGGGTAATATCTTTATTTAAACCAGAAGAATAAATTTATTCCTGCAATATATAGGAATGCCACACTTGCCAGATCACTCGCCATCTTTCTTCTTGGGTCCAACAGAAGCTAAGAGCCATGCCCCATATATGTGGGTGAAAACAAACTGAAACTTCTTATGAGATTTGTAAAATTTTGTCTTTTTCTACTTTTATGCTCTTTTGTCTAACAGCAAAATGTCAATATTCTAGATTATTTTTATGATTCCAATAGAAGAGATAGATTTTATTTTATTCATTCTTTTAAATTTTATTTTGAAATAAATTCAAAGTTACAGGAACAGTTGCAAAAACAATACAAACCCCATGCACAGCATACCCTGACCCCCCTCCCCCAATACCCCATCCATCAACTTTAACATGCTGTCACACCGCCATTTCTTTCTTTCCCTCCCTCCCTCCCTCCCTATCTATCATCCATCATCTATTGCTCTGTCTTCTGAACATATGAGAGCAAGCTGCACACATCCTTGAACAAACACTAAAATTCACATATACAATTCCCATGAACAAGAACATTCTTTTATGCAATCCCGTTAAGCGCAGTGAAGAAGTTCAAAAAATTCAACATTGATACAAAGCTTATATTCTATATTTCCTTTTTTTTTTTTCCTTATGTCCCAACTGTGTCCCTTTGAGCCTCCTGTCTTCCATCCTCAAATCCCATCAGAATCATCCTTGGCATTCAATTGTCATCTATTTAGACTGTCTTTTTTTTTTTCAATTGTGGAAACATATATACAGCCTAAATCTTCCCATTCCACCCCCTCCCTAGCATTCCATTAGTGGGATTAATCACATTTAGAATGTTGTAATGCTATCACCTTCCCACCATCTATTACTAGAAATTTCCCTTCACCTCAAACAGCAACCCTACACTCATTTCTTAACTCCCCATTGCCCCTTCCCTCACTTCTCATAACCCATACTCTACTTTTCATCTCTATGGTCACATTCTCTGATAATTTCTTTGTGTTTACTGTGAGGCTTAAATTTAACCTCTTAAATCCGTGACAATCTTGGTTTTCTTTGATGCCAACTTAACGTCAGTAGGACCCATAAACTATGTTCCTATACTCCTCCATTCCCCTGCCTTTGTACAGTTCTTGTCAAATATTACATATTTTACATTGAGTCCAAAACCACTGATTTGTCATTAGAGTTTATGTATTTTATATCCTGTAGGAAGTAAATAGTGGAGTTACAAATAAAAAATTATTGACTTCTATTTGTAGTCCATTGTGGTCAGAGAATGTGCTTTGAATATATTCAATTGTTGTTGTTGTTTTTTTTTTAATTTATTGAGGCTTGTTTTATGTCCCAGCATATGGTCTATTCTGGAGAAAGATCCATGATCACTAGAGAAAAATGTGTGTACTGGTGATTTTGGATGTAAGGTTCCATATATGGCTGTTAAAATCCTCTATATCTCTCTCTCCTTTCTTTGCTTCTCTGTCAGTAGGGCTCCCTTTAGTATCTGAAGTAGGGCAGGTCTTTTATTGGCAAAATCTCTCAGCATTTGTTTGTCTGTGAAGAATTTAAGCTCTCCCTGAATTTTGAAGGAGAGTTTTGCTGGATAAAGTATTCTTGGTTGGAAATTTTTCTCTCTCAGAATTATAAATATGTCATGCCACTGCCTTCTTGCCTCCTCGGTGGCCACTGAGTAGTCACTACTTAGTCTTATATTGTTTTCTTTGTATGTGGTGAATTGCTTTTCTCTTGCTGCTTTCAGAACTTGCTTCTTCTCTTCAGTAGTTGATAGTCTGATCAGAATATGTCTTGCAGTGGGTTTATTTGGATTTATTCTATTTGGAGTTCACTGGGCATTTATGCTTTGTGTATTTATATTGTGTAGAAGGTTTGGGAAGTTTTCCCCAACAATTTCTTTGAATACACTTTCTAGACCTTTACCCTTCTCTTTCCCTTCTGGGACACCAATGAGTCTTAAATTTGGATGTTTTATTTTATCTATCATATCCCCGAGATCCATTTCGAGTTTTTTTATTTTTTTCTCCATTCTTTCTTTTGTTCTTTTGTTTTCTGTTCTGTGGTCTTCTAGGACACTGAGTTGTTGTTCAACTTCCTCTAATCTTGTATTATGAGTATCCAGAATCTTTTTAATTTGGCCAACAGTTTCTTTAATTTCCATAAGATCTTCTATTTTTTTATTTACTCTTACAATTTCTTCTTTATGCTCTTCTAGGGTCTTCTTCATGTCCTTTATATCCTGTGCCATGTTCTTCTTCTTGTCCTTTATATCCTGTGCCATGTTCTCATTCTTTGGCTGTGGTCCTTTTTTTTAATTGTGCCAAGTACCCTGTCTCTTCTGATCATTTGATTTGGGTGTTTGGGATTGGGTTCTCCATATCGTCTGGTTTTAGCAAATGCTTTAAGATTTTCTGTTGTTTTTGGCCTCTTGGCATTTGCTTTGCTTGGTAGCTGTGATCTTCCAGGACTTCTGCTGAGGGAAGGCTATGCTATGTCCCAAGTGCATGCCTTCCCTCAAGGGAAGCCCCAGGCCACCAGGCCATGCAGGGGTGCTCCCAGCCTGATACAAAAATGGCTGAATGGGGCGTCTCAACCCCCGCCTTTTTGCACAGCTCTGCCTTCCCAGCTCCGGGACAACTAGCTGTGGTTGCACCCAAGGCCACTGTCTACGGCTGGTATTGTGGTGTGTGCGGGGTGCTGTGGGATACACTCCCCATCGACTGGGTTTCCTGGCACAGCTCTGGGCTGTGGGTATGGTCCCGAGCAGGAGTGTTGCCAGCACGTCAGGAAGCCGCTGCAAGGGGTGCAGTTTCTTTTTCCTTTTGGCTCTCCCCTCTGTCCCTCTGGCCCCGGGACAATCAGCAGCAGGTGTGGGGAGGGCTATCCTCCATGCCAGACACCGAGGCATTGGCTACAGCCCGCTCCTGCTGTGCTTCACTGCGCAGTTCTCACTGCTGTATCTGCAGCTGCTCCCAGGTTTTTTGTTTTTTTTTTTTTTAAAAAAAGAACTAGTCCATCTTCAAAAGCCAACCCGCAGTTTCCCCACACCACAGCATGGCCACAGGACTTTCAGCCGGCTTACTCACTTGTTTCAGAATGCAGACTCTCGATTTCACCAAGTGCACAGCCCCTGTGGATTTAGCAGACCTTGTCCAGCTGGTGCATCTCTGGAAGTGGTATTCTGGGTCACTTTCTGGTTTTTATCTAGTATTTTTCACGGAGGTGTTTTTTTTACCCTGTCTCACCTAGCTGCCATCTTAGGTTCTCCCCATTTTATTCATTTTTATGTTTTAAGAAGCACAAAAGAATTAAAGTAGATTACAAACATATATTTGTTAAATATTTTACAAAATATTTTATTATAACTGTGGAAATGGAATGAGGAAAGTCAAGGTAAGCAAAATAAAATGAAATTAAAAGTAAGGAGAATTCAAAAAGGGCATGCAAATTACAGTTGTCTTGGGTCCCAGAGGAACACTGCAATTTGCATCTGGGCTTCCTAGCTGGTAAAGCAAAGTCAGAAACACAGTCAGGTAAAAGATTTACAGAGTACACAAAATAAAAATAAACCAACTCTTCTGGGGAAGCATAATATGTTTTTTTTTTAATTCAGTTTTATTGAGATATATTCACATACCTATGTGCCAGTTTGAATGTATTATGTCCCCCAGCAAAAGCCATAGTCTTGGATGCAATCTTGTGGGAGCAGATATATTAGTGTTCATTAGATTAGAATCCTTTGAGTGTTTCCATGAAGATGTGATTTAATCAACTGTGGACAAGACTTTGACTGGATAATTTCCATGGAGGGGTTACCCCGCCCATTCAGGGTGGGTCTGAATTAAATCACTGGAGCCATATAAAGGAGCTGACAGACACAGGGAACTAAGAGCAACTATGAGTGACATTTTGGAGGAGCTGCAGCTAAGAGAGGACAAAACGCCCCAAGAGCAACATTTTGGAGAACACCATTTTGAAACATCACCTGGGAGCAAGCGGACGCCAGTCATGAGCCTTCTGAGCTAACAGAGGTTTCCCGGACACCAATGGCCATCCTTCAGTGAAGGTACCCCCTTACCTTGGACACTTTATGGCCTTAAGACTGTAACTTTGTAACCAAATAAACCCCCTTTATAAAAGCCGATCCATTTCTGGTATTTTCCATAACAGCAGCATTAGCAAACTGAGACACCATACAGTCATCCATGGTGTACAATCAACTGTTCACAGTATCGTCATATATTTGTGCATTCATCACCCCAATCAATTTTTGAACATTTTTCTTATACCAGAAAGAATAAAAATAAAAGTAAAAAATAACACCCAAATCTTCCCCCCCATCCCACCCTATTTTTCATTTAGCTTTTGTCCCTATTTTTCTACTCATCTGTTCATACAATGGATAAAGGGAGTGTGAGCCACAAGGTTTTCACAATCACACCATCACACCATGTAAGCTACATAGTTATACAATCATCTTCAAGAATCACGGCTACTGGGTTGCAGTTTGATAGTTTCAGGTATTTACTTCTAGCTATTCCAAAACACCAAAACCTAAAAAGGGATATCTATATAGTGCATAAGAAAACCCCCCAGAGTGGCCTCTTGACTCCATTGGAAATCTCTCAGCCACTGAAAGTTTATTTTGTTTCATTTCACTTTCCCCTTTTGGTCAAGAAGATTTTCTCAGTCTCACAATACTGGGTCCAGGCTCATCCCCAGGAGTCATAACCTGCATTGCCAGGAAGATTTATACCCCTGGGAGTCAGATCCCATGTAGGAGGGAGGGAGTGAATTCACCTGCCAAGCTGGCTTAGCTAGAGAGAGAGGCCACATCTGAGCAACAACGAGGTTCTCTGGGGGAGACACATAGGCACAATTATAAGTAGGCTTAGCCTCTCCTTTGCAGCAACAAGCTTCATAAGGGCAAGCCCCAAAGATCCAGAGCTTGGCACACCAAATTGTCAGTCCTCAATGTTTGTAAGAATATCAGTAATAACCCAGGTGAGGACATCCAACATTTCTGCATTTTCCCCCAGCTCCTCAGATGGGGCCTACATATATATTTTTATACTTCGCCCAGATTACTCTGGGAGGTATCACTATTTTACACTAACCTGTGCAAACCTACCAGATCTCACTTCCTATTCAAAGCTCCATGCAATCATGGTGTTTGAATAAACTGACCGTACAAGTCAAATTATTTAGTGTACTGTAGAAGATATATATCTTGCACCAAATACACATCTCTTCCCTTGATCCCACACAGAAGCTGAAATTAAGACACAGTCAGTTTCGTCCTTTACCCTTTGACCTGATCTGCCCTAGTCCTAACCAAATCTGCTTCATTCATATCTCTAATTGAAGTCTGGGCTCTTTTTCATGTTTTTAAACAGTTGCTGTATGTGTTAATACTGACATTCATATCTGCCGAGCTCTAGCTCTGAGTTTCAGGTGTCATACAGATACCCAAAGTTCCAGAGATGGACCAGGTTATACACAAAGAGATCAGCATCTCAGAATTTGGAGGCAGCCATTACAATTCAGGAACAGAAGTGACTGCTGTAAGAGCTTACAATCTAGGAACCATTACAATAAGCATTCCCCTGATAAGCTGTGTTCTAAGATTCAATTCTGAGTTTACACATTGTAGTTAGTCCATATTGGTGAGGCATTATGTTTGTCTTTTCATTTCTGGTGTACTTCACTCAAAATGCTGTCTATAGGATCTATCACCTCGTTGTGTGTCTCACAGCTTCACTTCTCGCAGTTGCTTAATATTCCATTGTATGCACACACCACAGTTCACCATTCTGTTCCTCAGTCGATGTACCCTTAGGCCACCTCCACCCATTGCAAATCATGAATCTCCTCCATAAACACCAGTGTGCAAATGTCCATTCATATCCCTGCTTCCAGATCTTCCAAGTAAATGCCCCATAATGACATAATCTGGTTTTAACAGTGAGATGTGAGAACATTTTACCCCAAGTTCTAAAAAAGGGGATATCATCAGGCATATTGATTAATAGCCTCAACAACATTCCAGTGGTAAATGCAGTCATAAATTCCATGACCTGAATAGAGACTGATGGCACAAATGGAAGCAATTTTGCATGGGAAAAAACAATGCGATTCAGGAATTAAGTGCTCTGATGGTCGAACTAATACTAAAGGTGAAATAAAAGTTATCTGAAGATGTGGCCCTCTCTCTCTAACTAAGCCACCTTGGTGGGTGACCTCGCTGCCCTCCCCCCTCCATGGGACCTGACTCCCAGGGGTGTAAATCTCCCTGGCAACGCAGGATATGACTCCTGGGGATGAATCTGGACCCAGCATCATGGGATTGAGAACATCTTCTTGATCAAAAGAGGGGTGTGAAATGAAAAGAAATAAAGTTCCAGTGGCTGAGAGATTCCAAATGGAGTTGAGAGGTCACTGGTGGACATTCTTACACACTTTATAGATAACACCTCTTAGGTTTTAATGTATTGGAATAGCTACAAGTAAATACCTGAAACTATAAAACTCCAACCGAGTAGTCTGGACTCCTGAAGATGATTGTGTAACAATGTAGATTATAAGGGGTGACAGTGTGATTGTGAAAACCTTGTGGATCACACTCCCTTTATCTAGTGTATGGATGGAAGAGTAGAAAAACGGGGACAAAAACTAAATGAAAAATAGGGTAGAATGGGGGGGGGGATGATTTGGGTGTGTTTTTTTTTTTTTTTTTTTTTTTACTTTTATTTTTTATTCTGATTCTGATTCTTTCTGGTGTAAGGAAAATGTTGAAACATAGATTGGGGTGATGAATGCACAACTATTTGATGGTACTGTGAACAGTTGATTGTACACAACGGATGATTGTATGGTATGTGTGTATTTCTCAATAAGACTGATTTTTAAAAAAAAGTTATCTGAAGAATAGATGGCTTGTGTGTCTTCTATTCAATATTCCATGAGTATTATTTCTCAGAATTAAACTTTTAATAAGAATTAGTCAATAAAGAACTCAAAATTCTATTCTTTCACAAGAAACTAGAACATGTTTGATGTTCAGCTAAAGAAGGTTGACCTCCTCTTTAAAAAAAAATTGAGGACTCTGGTCAAAATCCCTGCTTTAATATAGCAAATACCTCACCTCTACATGGGCATGGGCCAATGGATTTCAGTGGCAGAGAATAATATATATATATTTTAATTATTTACACCATAAGTCACATATAGCAAAAGTTTTCTTGAAAAAAAGCTGAAACCTATAGAGAAAGTAAAAGTCTCTTTGACTATCATCTTCATCCCTGGTCTTCTGTCCTCTTCTCTAGACATAATCACAGTTAGCAATTTAGTGAGTATTCTTTCAGTGCTTTTTGGCATTTTCATGTATGTATGTATGTGTGCATGCAGAATACATAGTATTCAGTATTCTGCATTATTATTTTGTTCAAATTGGTTTTTTTAATGCAATTTTATCAAAGCCATCCAAAGTATACGATCAATGGCTTACAGTATCATCACATAGTTGTGCATACATCACCATGATAATTTCAGAACATTTTCATTACTCCAGGAAAGAAATAAAAAGAAAACCCAAATCCTCCCATACCCTTTATCCCCACCCCACCTCCATTATTTACCCATGTATGGCATGGTACATTTGTTACCGTTGATGAAAGAAGATTAAGATATTATTGTTAACGATAGTCCAAGTTTGCAATAGGTGCTTTTCCCCCATATACCCCTCTATCATCAACTCCTTGTAGCAGTGTTGTGCATTTGTTCTAGTTCATGAAAGAACTTTTTTATATTTGTACAGTTAATCACAGTCATTGTCCACCACAAGATTCAGTGTTATACATTCTCATGTTTTAACCTCCAGATTTCCTTCCGGTGACATACATGACTCTAAACTTACTCTTTCCACCACATTCACACACAATTCCGTACTGTTAATTATTCTCACAATAACATGCTACCATCACCTTTATCCATTTCCAAACATTTAAATTCAACCTGTTTGAAAATTCTGCACATATTAAGCAACCACTCCCTGTTCTTAAACCTTGTTATATATCCTGGTAACCTATACTCTATATTTTATGCCTATGAGTTTACATATTATATTTAGCTCATATTAAGTGAGATCATTCAGTATTGTCTCATATTAAGTGAGATCATACAGTATTTGTCCTTTTGTGTCTGACTTATTTCACTCAACATAATGTCCTCAAGGTTCATCCATGTTGTCATGTGCTTTAAGACTTCATTCCTTTTTACTGCTGAATAACATTCCATCGTATGTATATACCACATTTTGTTTATCCATTCATCTTTTGACAGACACGGGTTGTTTCCATTTTTTGGCAATTGTGAATAATGCTGCTATTAACATCGGAGTGCAAATGTCTGGTCGTGTCTCTGCTTTCAGATCTTCTGGGTATGTACTGAGTAGCAGGATTACCGAGTCGTAGGCAACTCTATGCTTAACTTCCTGAGGAACCACCAAACCATCCTCCACAGCTGCTGTACCATTTTACATTCCCACCAGCAATGAGTAAGTGTTCCCATTTCTCCACATCCTCTCCAACACTTGTAGTTTCCTGTTTGTTTAATAGCGGCCATTCTAGGAGGTGTGAGATAATACCTTCAAATTGTTTTTTACATAAAAATAGCATACTGTTTGTTTCTATTTGCCTCTTCTCCCCCCCTCTCCATACAACAATGTATCTTGGATTCTAACCGTGTCAGCACATATAGATCTACTTCATTCTCTTACTAATGAGCATTTAGGTTGTTTCTAATTATTTATTAATCCAAATATTGCTACAATAACTATCCTTGTGTATGCCTTCTTGTGCACATGAGCAAGTGTTTCTCTACTGTTAGATATTGAGACATGCAACTTCTGAATAGTACTTTTAACTTTATAAACGAATACTGTCAAATTGCCCTCCAAAGTGGTTTTACCAATTTATACTTCTCCAGGAAGTGCATAACCGTACTTGTTTTCCCAGACTTCAGCAATGCTGGACATTAGCAATCTCTTAACATTTTTTTTAATCCATAGGGTGAAATTGGTATCACATTGCAATTTGAATTTGCAATTCCCTAATTATTAGTGAAATGGAGTTTTTTTCTCTTCCATTTTCAGTAGCTCTTGATGTTACCTCTTCTACCCATTTTTTCTAGTGAGTCATTTGTCTTTTACATACTAATTTGGAGGAATTATTTTTTGTAAGAATTATTTTTATACCTATGTGTTTGATACTAGTTGTCTATTATACAGGTTATAATTATTTTCTCCCAACTTGTTGATAGTATTTTAACTTCCTTTATGGCACCGCTTGATATACTGAGGTTTCCATTTTCATGTAGTCAGATTTATCAATCTTTTCCTTATAACGTTTTTGAAATCTTATTGAAGAAGGCCTTTCCTAGCAAATTCAAACTTATTATGTAGAAATCAGAAGATATTTGTGACACCCTTTGCCTATAAACCCTTACTGATTCTTTCCCCTTCAAATCATCACCATTCATCCTTCAACATTCAGTACATCTCAGTGAGATGCAATCCCTGGTCCCTCACAGATGGATTGGTTGCCATTCATTCATTCATTCTTTCTTTCATTCAGTTAATCCTTACTGAGTACTTACCATGTGCCACACAGTGCTAAGTCTTCAATATACAATGGTGAATAAAGCAAACAAGACCCTGCCCTCAATGGAGCTCACAATCTAGTGGATAGAACATACATTAAACAAATAATTAGACATGCATCCTCATTACCAATTGCAGTAAGTATCATGAAAAAGAAGAGAGAGATGTTAGAGAGAATGGGTGGGAGAGCTTCCACTGTGCCTGGGGTACCTCCACACAGCTCTCATCATTCTGTGTTCTAATTGTCTGCTCCTATGACTTCTAACCTTTGGCCACCAACACATCTTTTGCCTGATACTGTTGCTCTCAGAGCCTTTACCCCTGACAGGGATATAGACTCCAGATGTAACTATGCTTCCCTCTCTCTGGGCTGCCCTGCTGACTTAGCATGGTGTGCGTCACTCTTGCTCCAAGACACAAAGTTCAGAGAAAACCGAGCCAACAAACAGGTGACAGAAAAATAAAACTCCTAGTGTAAGGGATTTGGAACATGTAGGGGTGGAAAAATCACTCTGGAGCTGTCAGATGAACCTGATCCAGATAAAATACTCCATGCTTAGATGAACAAACAGATAGCAAAGTAAATAAAAGTACATTTTGAGCACTGTTTGAAACAGTCACACACAAATGCCTCCAGTACCTTGAGGGAGGCCCTCAGAGTAAGAATAGTGATTTTTATGATAGAACAAAACCTAAATATTTGGACTATCTCCATGGTCTGGAAAATAAGTCATTTACCCTCGGGCTTCAGAATCTTAGAAGAAGCCCCAAAATGATAAGGAAGGGTCTCCTGGGGTATTCCTTGAGCTCAGGGCCTGGCATCTACAGTCATCTCTGCTGCACTAGCTGCACCATCTTGGCAGTTGTTTAACTCCCACTCACTGTGCTTGTTTCCTCATGTGTAAAATGTGAATTGCACTGGGCTTACTAGGGTTATTTGAATGCTCAATACAGGGTAGATATGAATTTGTAATTTTTTTTCAGCACCAGCTCAGTACTTAGCACATAGCAGGTGCCCAATAAATGTTTTATTAGCTTTGCTTTTACTACTGGGCCCTCCTTCAAACAATGAGGATGCAAACCCAAGAGAAGCAGGTGGGTGGTCCCTGCAACTCCTGAGAGGCTCTCAGAGGCCTGTTGGCAGGTTCTGCAGACAGCAACCCAGGAGTTGGAGATAATTGCAAAACAGTCAAGCCCAGCTAAGGCCTCCAAGCATGGAAAAGAAAGAAGTTCCCTCATTTGCCTCTCCCAAGTGCCTTGCTAGACCTATTTATCTTTTACCTTCCTAGACAGAAAAAGTCACAAAGACAGGGAGTAATTTGGACATTCTTGATTAAAATATAAATACAAAGGACGAGGCAATGCTTATGAACATTCTTAGTCCAGCTTATCTAAAAGGAAAACTCAAGCTGGCCAACGAGGCTTTGCCAACCTGCCTGCTCAACACATAAGGCCATGTGGTGGTAGCTTTACCCAGCAGCACACTGACCTGCCTCCAGGCCCCTCACCCGGATTTGGAGCTCTCTTTCCCACGCTCTGTGGGTCTTGAGTCAGCTTTCATGTTTTCATTCTCCCAATGGAGCAGCAGAAACACTGTCCTTCCTCTTTGTTGCTCAGATGTGACCCTCTCTCTCTCTAGCTAGGCCAACTTGTCAGGTGAACTCACTGCCCAACTCCCTACTTGGGACCTGACTCCCAGGAGTGTAAATCTCCCTGGCAATGCAGGATATGACTCCCGGGGATGAGCCTGGACCCAGAATCATGGGATTGAGAACATCTTGACCAAAAGAGGGAAACAAAATGAAACAAAATAAAGTTTCACTGGCTGAGAGATTTCAAACAGAGTTGAGAGGTCATTCTGGAGGTTATTCTTACACATTGTATAGATATCCCTTTATAGTTTTTAGTGTATTAGAATAGCTAGAAGGAAATACATGAAACTATCAAACTCCAACCCAGTAGCCTTGACTCTTGAAGATGATTGTATAACAATGTAACTTACAAGGGGTGACAGTGTTATTGTGAAAGCCTTGTGGATCACACTCCCTTTATCTAATGTATGGATGGATGAGTAGAAAAATGAAGACAAAAACTAAGTGAAAAATAGGGTGGGATGGGGGGATGATTTGGGTGTTCTTTTTTACTTTTATTTTTTATTCTTATTCTTATTCTTTCTGATGTAAGGAAAATGTTCAAAAATAGATTGGAGTGATGAATGCACAACTCTATGATGGTTCCGTGAACAGTTGATTGTACACCATGGATGATTGTATGGTGTGTGAATATATCTCAATAAAACTGAATTTGAATAAAAAGAAAAAAAAAACACTGTCCTCTATTCTGTCCCCTGCTCCACCTCCCTGAGCCCCTAGTGCCAAATCATGAACTGTCACATAACGGGGTGAGGCCTGCCCACAGGGCCTCCATCTATGGCTGCTTCTCTGAACATTTACAGGTAGCTTCATCTCTGAATTCAAACTCTGCTTGTCCTCCTGGCACCAGGGACAGAAAGGGGCTCACTCGGAACTTCACTAAGTCACAAACCAGTCTGTGACATGAGATAAGAAGGTATTCTCAGGGAAGAGGGGATACATTCTGCAGGTCTCTCTATCTGAAAGAATAAGGCTCATCCTAGAAAAGAATGAAAATTTGATGGATCCAATCCATAGATGATCTAATGTTTAGAGAAATTTGCTTTCTACCATAAAGGAAAATAAGGCCAGATTTTTCCTTTCTCAGAAGTAACTGGGCCACAATTTGGGAAGGAAGTTTGATGTTTATAATTATGGTTTGCTGGTAATCAGCTAGTGACAATTTTAAAACATCAGGAACTGAGACAGAAATGAACACCCTTAGATATAAGCTTGATGCAGCACAGATAGGATCAGCAGTCCGACAAGTCAAATGGTTACCACTGAGTTCACAGCTGTGGGTAAGACAGATAAAAATAGGTTATTTCCTAAAAGCTAAAGACTAGGCTTTCTCTCTCTAATCCCAGGCCACATTATCCTGACAAATAAGGCAGTTATGCTTCTTAACAGGAGCTTAATAAGATTGCAGCCCCCATTTACACATCCTGAAGACACTGGCTGCTTTCCTTTCCAGCAGTAAACTGGTGGGCAGCTCAAGGTCATTTCCTGCCCTGTCCTTGACCACTGGCTACAGCCTGTGGACATGGCTGACCAGGGCACAAAGCTGCATGACTCGTCTTTCCCCCAGCACATGAATATGAGGGCAGTGTCAATTTGTAGGAAAACACAATTTTGTTTTATTTTGTCTAATATGGTTCTGGGACAGCACATGCTGTCCCTAGTCGGACACCGGAGAATTTGATTTCCTACCTTGCCTGCGGAAATGGAGCTCAGCATACAGCTCGATTTAATCACCGAAAGCTAACACTAACCTGGATAAGAGGGCAGACCCCAGGCCTTCACTGGGCCACAGCAGACAGCGCTAATCCTTCTCACCGAACCGGGGTCCAACCTGGGAATACAGAGCTCTTGGCAGCCCGGCCAACCAGAGTAGGCACATTTGATTAAAACCACTATGTATTTCCTCAGTTCAACAATGCACATCATTTTTTCACTGGGAGGGGTAAATACATTACTATTTTAGCAGCTGGCCCCAGAATTCCACAGAAGGAAGAGAACAATTAGTTCTAGCACAAGCAACGCTGTACATTCAATTTGATGCTCTTTTCAGTGCTATTTCCAAATCACCCTGTTATCCCTAAAAAACCTCAGTGAGAGTCTAGTATAGACAACCACCGTGTAATCCTGATGTTTTGAGGAATGACGGAAGAAGGATGGGACTTGTCTGGAGTGAAGCCTGGGGAGAGAGGACGTCGGCTGGAGAGTCTGAGAAAAATGATAGAAACCAAGAAAGACTAGAGAGGCAGGCTGCAGTGTGAGCAAACTCATGGGAGGCAGGCCTGAGAGAAACCCTGCTGGTGACCAGGCTGGGAATGGGGACAGAAGAGGCTGAGGGGGCTGGAAGACCTTGGTGCTGTTATATGGAAGGGGGGCCTCCATATAAGGGGTAGACATCGGGGTTCAACATGCACTTGTTCAACACATCTGTGATGATCATCTATTTATAATCCAGTACCTTGACTATCACAAAACATAATCTGAAAAGCATTTTTTATGTTAATAATACATTATCTTCATAAATATAATTTGAATGGTTATATAAAAGTCTATTGGGCAAATTTGATTTTTTTAACCATTTCCCTATTTGGACTTTCAAATAAACTCAAAATTTTACCTATGAAGGATAATGATGCTATACACATCTCTATGCATAAAGTTTTTATCATGGTTAGGATAATTTCCTCATGGTAAATTGCCAGCAGTGGAATTTGCTGGTCTAGATGGTATGAAATTTTTCAGTCTTTTGCTAAATATTGATAAGTGGTTTCCACGTCCATCAGCTGTGATGGGAGTTCCAGTTTCTTGGCACAAGGGAAGCTCTTTCTCTATTAAATACCACTTATTCTCTGGAGGGAGATGTCCTTAAGGCTGGCAGGTATTTTTTTTTTTTAATATATATATAACGCAATTTTATTGAGATATATTCACACACTATACAAACCATCCAAAGTATTCAATCACTAGCTCACAGTAACATCACATAGTTGTGTATACATCCCCATGATCAATTTCAGAACATTTTCATTACTCCAGAAAAGAGATAAAAAGAAAAAAGAAAACCCCAAAACCTCCCTTACCACATACCTCCTCTCCCCCATTATTGACCCATAGTATTGGTATGGTACATTTTTATATTACTGTTAACTATCATCCATAGTTTGTAATAGGTGTTTTTTACCCCACATACCCCTTTATTTTTTTTTTTCCATTCATGAAAGAATGCACCAAACACATTAGCATTTATTTTCTTTTTTTTTAAGCAAATGACAAAGACCCAGTTTACCAGCTTTACTTTTTATAAACCTAAGCTTAACATTACATATTTAAACAATTGTCAAAACTTACTAAGTTGCCAGCATTCATGCAGGACTAGAAAACCTCCTTAGTTTATATTAAACCAGAAATGTATCACCATTAATGTATTAATATCTTTCACTACTAAATACTGAAAAAAAAATTATTTTTGTAGAAGATTCATCCTGGCAATGTTAACTTCACAGCAGACTGAAACTACTTGGCTCACATTTCAAACAAAATGGAAAGAGCAAGATCCATGCTGGTGTTAGTGTACAATTTTGTCCTAGCACTACTAAAGAATCACGGCTCACCTTGGATTAAGTTTAATAAAAAAGCAAAGTGCATACAGAAATTTACAACAATTTTAAAGACAAAAAGAAAAAATGGTCCTATCAATGTGGTCCCAACAATAAACTCAAAAGTCTATGACAAATAGGTGCTCCGATGAGCTGTTTATAAATACTTTAGATTAGGTACAGTTATACTGAAAGTAGAGTTCGTTTGAAATCTTCAAAAAAATGTTCCTGTTAATCCTCAAATGGTGCTTGTTATAGTTTAACATTTCTGTTAAATGCGTGCGTTGAATTACTTGTTATCCAAGCGTAGCGGCTGCTCCTTACCATTTATTGTTAAGGTCTTTAACTGGCCATCTTCCTCAACTTCTACTCTTTCTTGACCATTCTCAGTAATCCTCTTTGTAGTGATTTTTCTGCCATTAACTATTTTAATAGAAGTTGATATAGATGTGAAGTTGCCCATCCTACTACCACCAAAGGATGTTGAAGAAAATGAAGTAAGGCCCCCATGCCCCAGAGAACCAAATGATGTAAATCCTGTATCAAAAGAAGGAAATCCACCTCCAAAAGATGGAAATCCACTGAAGGAAGAGAAAAAAGATCCTGTGCCCCTGTTTCTGGCTCCATGGAGGCCTCTTCGATTTCCAAAAAACTCCTCAAATGGGTCTTCAAAGAAGTCAAAAGCAAATGGGTCCCTTCCACCAAAAAATTCCCTGAAGACCTCATCTGGATTACGGAATGTAAAGCCAAACTCAAATGGACTGTCAAAATGACTTCCACCTCCACCACCACCATTTAATCCTTCTTTGCCATATTTGTCATAGATGTCCCGTTTTTTAGCATCTGATAACACCTCATATGCCTCAGCTACTTGTTTGAATTTTCTCTCTGCTTCTTCTTTATTCTCAGGATTTTTATCAGGGTGCCACTTCAGTGCCAATTTACGGTATGCCTTTTTAATATCCTCAGGTGAGGCATGTCTCTGCACGCCTAGAACTTCATAGTAATCCACCATGTTTTAACAGATTGTTGGAATAAATCCCGAGGAGGTTGGCAGACAGCGATAAGAAGGAGGAGAGGCAGGGCGGTGGGGCCCGTGGTCTCCTCTCAGCTCCGTCACGGCTGGTACTGGTGGAGGCGGTGGTAGTGATTCCTCGCGCTTTCCTTTCTCTCCCTTTCTCCACCCCTTTATTTTTAACTCCTTGTAATAGTGTCATATATTTGTTCGAGTTCATGAAAGAACTTTTTTGTATTTATACAGTTAATCATGGACATTGTCCAGCACAAGATTTACTGTGTTGAACATGTTTTAGCCCCCAATTTTCCTTCCAGTGACATACATAACTATAAACTTCCCCCTTCCACCACATTCACACACCACTCAGTACTGTGTGAATTCTCACAAGTATTATTCTCACAATAATGTGCTACCATCACCTCTCTCCATTTCCAAACATTTAAATTCAACCTAGTTGAAAATTCTGCACATATTAAGCAACCACTCCCCATTCTTTAGCCTCATTCTATATCCTGGTAACCTATATTCTGCATTTTATGTCTATGAGTTTACACATTGGCAGATATTTTTAAAGGCTACATTCTTAGAAGTAAAATTGCTAAGTCAAAATGTATGCATATTTGAACTTGTAGAAGATAATGCCAAATTGCTTTTCCAAGAGGCAATACCACTTAATCGTCTATCAAGCATGTGTGAAAATACTCATTCCTTCACATTCTTTCTAACTACAGATATTATCAAACTTATTCTTTTTTTGTCAATTAGATGTCAAAATATCTTATCATAATTGTAATTCACATTCCCATGATTCGTCCTTTCATATGATTACTATTTGTATTTTTCCATATGTGAATTGCCTGCTTATATCCTTTGCCCATAAGCTATTACATTATTACATATTTTATTTATTGATTTGCAGAACTCTTCTATATCAATTTATATTGCCTGTTACGTATATTATAAATATTTTCTCCCAGTCGTCTAACTTTTGTTTATAATGCTTTTTATTGTACAGAAATTATAAATTTATATATTATCAGACTAATCTATCATTCTCTTTTGGTATCCTTTACGTAGACTAGGAAGGTTTTGCCCATCCCAAGATTATAAAAATAGTTTTCTAAATTTTATTCTAATCATTTTATTTTTTATATTTAGTTTACTAATCTATCTGGAGTTCAGTTTTGTGTGTGTTGTGAGGTAAGCCTGACTTTATTTTTTTCCAAAAAATTTAAAATGTGTCCATTTATCATTAACTAAATCCATAGCCTTCTTGAATCTAGTTTTAGAATCCTAAAATTAACTTAATAATAGGTTTTGATATGGTAGAGCAAGTCACTCCTTATTATTCTTTTTTAAAAAAATGAATCTGTTATTCTTATGCATTTACTTTTCCAGATGAACTTTACCTTTAAAGAGGATTATTTTTTATTAAAGCAATTAAATTTTTCATCACTAAATTGATATATTAATTCGGGGAGGAATTATACTTTTATGAAATAATACTAAATCTTTCTATGCAGGAAATGGCATTACTCTCCATTTATTTATTTACTAAACTATTTTCCTATTTCTTCCATTTTTATTGATAGCTTCACATTTTTCTCCTTGTCTTGATTAATTTTTTAAAAACAGTTTTACTGAGACAAATACATATACCATAAAGTTCACTTTTAAAGTGTACAATTTAGTTGTGTTTGGTATTTCACAAGGTTATACATTGATCATCACTATCTGATTCCAGAAAATTTTCCTCACCCCCAAATATAAATCCCATTCTCATTAGGAGGCACTCATATTCTCCTCCTCCCAGCCCCTGGCAACTACTACTAATCTACTTTCTATCTCTTTTCTCACTTCATCCATATTTTCAAATGTTTTAATATAGTGTATTTCATCTCCTGTATCATTGTAGTTATGTGTATTTTTTGTTTCTGGTGATACTTATGATTTATCTCTTTTTTGTCTTTTTTAATTTGGCAAATTTTATCTATTTTGTGTTTTCATAAAAAATCATCTGATTGACAAGCTGGATTTCTGTATGTGTGTTTATTTTATTAATTTCTCTCTTAAACTCCTATTAATTACTGACTTGAATTTTCTTTGGACTTATTTATTGTCATCTTTATTGACTTAAATTTTACTTATTTTATGTTTTGCCATTTTTTCAAAATTTAAGACTGTATATTTTTCTCTGAATAATGCTTTGGTTAAATTCAACAGGTTTTGATATGTGATGATTACATTATGGTCATTTCTAAATAATCTCCCAGGTCAGTTTTTATTTATTCTTTAGCCCAAGAGTTATATGGAATAGTTTTTCATTAATATCTAAATGTAGAGATTTTACATTATATGTGTGTGTGTAGGTGTTTCTAGTTAGTTATTTTCTTGCAATTAGGAGATGTGGCTTTTAGAAGACTCTACTTTGGGGAATTTGTTGAGATTTTTTTTCTTGCCGTCTAATATATGGTCAAATTTTTAAAATATATTCTAGAGGTAATCAAAAAGAATGAGTATTCTCTGTTGAATCGAGAGTTTATACATATATGTGTGTATTTATTCCATCTTAATTGTATTATTCACATATTCTAAATCTTTATTCATCTTTAAATTTATTCGATCTTTCAATTTCTTTAAAAAGGTGTCTTCATTCTCCCTCTGTGAATATCAATTTGATAATTATCTTTGTACTTCTAATATATTTTCTATGTTGCAAAATAATGTTTTGGTACATTAGCTAAGGTGCCTTTTGCTCTCGGTAATGTTCTATTTTTCTCCAGTGTTTCCTCCCATTCAAACAAGACCTTGGGCCATTCATCACCTCAGAGGAGTAAGGCTGCTACAGAAAAACAGAACTAAATAAAGTCCAGTATCAGAATCCAGAGCTTTTGAATTGCAAAGGCTTAGATTTCAAAGGCCTAAACTGCGAAGGATTAGGGGCCCAAGACCAAAAACAATAGATTTTCAAGAACTCCTGATGTTATAATGACTAATTTTTATTACCTCAGACTAGATAAATAGTATAAACATTTTCTAGACTAGGAGATCAGGAGATTAGGAAGGAATTAAGAGAGTTGAACACAGCCTGTCTCCTTTGAAAACTGACCAGCTCTCTCACTCCTCTCCACCTAATATGACTCACCATGATTAGGGCACATAATAACTCCAGACAAGTCTGAACGATTCAAAATCAGAGTGGTCCTGCATGTTACCTCCTGGGTGAAGCTTAGGGAAGTGGCAGATAGTCATAATTCTCCAGTATGAAACATGTAATTGAAACAGGAGAGTGGCTACATGGACTGACAAGGCAAATATGGGATACAGAGTTGTAGAGTTTTCCAGCTGTGCTCAAGGGGGACATAGAAGTAAAAGATAAAAGTAGGCCCTGGAGAGACCTTGAAATGAGGATAAAGGAGGATATCGTCTCAGTGATTTGCATGGATGGTTGATCATACAACTGGTCAGCAACAAGCACCCCACAAGATGCCAGAATGCAGAGAAGATGATGCCACCTTGGCACTAGGGGTGCCTCCTGGAACACAAATCCAACTCCAGAATTTGGCAGGTGGCATGAGTTGAATGTGGAAAATCTGAATTAACTGAGATTAATCTGAATTGAATGAAATTACATTTCTGCCATCTGGCAGCATAGAAGCTTGAAACCAATTAAGTTCACTTACAGAACATTTTTTA
This sequence comes from Choloepus didactylus, assembly GCF_015220235.1. Classification (NCBI taxonomy): domain Eukaryota; kingdom Metazoa; phylum Chordata; class Mammalia; order Pilosa; family Megalonychidae; genus Choloepus; species Choloepus didactylus. The sequence continues at coordinate 88,796,856 of NC_051307.1, forward strand.
AAGTTACATTTTATTTTTTACACCTGAGTTTGTAAGAAATATCCACAAGACCTGTTTAAAAGTTAACTTGATAATGTAAAGAAATCCTACAACTCAATGACAATAGTACAGACAGGCCAATTATAAAATGGGCAAAAGATATGAAAAGACAGTTCTCTGAAGAGGAAATACAAATGGCCAAGAAACACATGAAAAAATGTTCAGCTTCACTAGCTATTAGAGAGATGCAAATTAAGACCACAATGAGATACCATCTCACACCAATTAGAATGGCTGCCATTAAACAAACAGGAAACTACAAATGCTGGAGGGGATGTGGAGAAATTGGAACTCTTATTCATTGTTGGTGGGACTGTATAATGGTTCAGCCACTCTGGAAGTCAGTCTGGCAGTTCCTTAGAAAACTAGATATGGAGATACCCTTCAATCCAGCGATAGCACTTCTCAGTATATACCCGGAAGATCGGAGAGCAGTGACACGAACAGATATCTGCACGCCAATGTTCATAGCAGCATTATTCACAATTGCCAAGAGATGGAAACAACCCAAATGTCCTTCAACAGATGAGTGGATAAATAAAATGTGGTATATACACACGATGGAATACTACACGGCAGTAAGGAGGAACGATGTTGTGAAACATATGACAACATGGATGAACCTTGAAGACATAATGCTGAGTGAAATAAGCCAGGCACAAAAAGACAAATATTATGTGCTACCACTAATGTGAACTTTGAAAAATGTAAAACAAATGGTTTATAATGTAGAATGTAGGGGAACTAGCGATAGAGAGCAATCAAGGAAGGGGGAACAATAATCCAAGAAGAATAGATAAGCTATCATGGGTAAATTTAATGTTCTGGGAATGCCCAGGGATGACTATGGTCTGTTAATTTCTGATGGGTATAGTAGAACCAAGTTCACAGAAACGTTGTTATATTAGGTTACTTTCTTGGGGTAGAGTAAGAGAACGTTGGAAGTAAAGTGGTTGTCTTAGGTTAGTTGTCTTTTTCTTACTCCCTTGTTATGGTGCCTTTGAAATGTTATTTTATTGTATGTTTTTTTTATTTTTTTATTTTTTTATTTTTTTTATTTTTCATACAGTTGATTTAGGAAAAAAAAAGTTTAAAAAAAAAAAAACAAGGAAAAAAATATGAAGAGCCCCCTTGAGGAGCTGGTGGAGAATGCAGGAGTATTGGCCTGCCCCACCTCGATGGTTGCTAACATGACCACAGACATAGGGGACTGGTGGTTTGATGGGTTGAGCCCTCTACCATAAGTTTTACCCTTGGGAAGACGGTTGCTGCAAAGGAGAGGCTAGGCCTCCCTATAATTGTGCCTAAGAGCCTCCTCCCGAATGCCTCTTTGTTGCTCAGATGTGGCCCTCTCTCTCTGGCTAAGCCAACATGAAAGGTGAAATCACTGCCCTCCCCCCTACATGGGATCAGACACCCAGGGGAGTGAATCTCCCTGGCAACGTGGACTGTGACTCCCGGGGAGGAATGTAGACCCGGCATCGTGGGATGGAGAACATCTTCTTGACCAAAAGTGGAATGTGAAAGGAAATGAAATAAGCTTCAGTGGCAGAGAGATTCCAAAAGGAGCCGAGAGGTCACTCTGGTGGGCAACTCTTATGCACAATATAGACAACCCTTTTTAGGTTCTAATGAATTGGGGTAGCTGGTGGTGGATACCTGAAACTATCAAACTACAACCCAGAACCCATGAATCTCGAAGACAATTGTATAAAAATGTGGCTTATGAGGGGGGACAGTGGGATTGGGGGGGCCATAGGGATCACACTCCCATTTGTCTAGTTTGTGGATGGATGAGTGGAAAGGTGGGGGAAGGAAACAAACAAACAAACAGACAGACAAAGGTACCCAGTGTTCTTTTTTACTTTAGTTGCTCCTTTTCACTTTAATTATTATTCTGGTTATTTTTGTGTGTGTGGTAATGAGGGTGTCGGGGATTGATTTTGGTAATGAATGTACAACTACATAATGGTACTGTGAACAATCAAATGTACGATTTGTTTTGTATGACTGCGTGGTATGTGAATATATCTCAATAAAATGAATAATAAAAAAAGTTAACTTGATAGATTCACAAAGATCAATGACTGGCATATCTTCTTGATATATTGTACCTTCTATAAATATAAATATTTTTTCCCTTTAATGCTTTTAGCCTTGAATTCAACTTTGTCTGTTATTAATATTTCTCCTTTTTGTAAGTATTTATTGGATATATTTTTCATTTCTTTTATTTTAACTCTCCTTGTATCATTTTAATTTTGATGTTACTCTTGAAACAGCGTATAGCTGGATTTCTTTAAAAACACATTGGAGATTATCTGCCTTTTAATAATTTATTAAGCTTAATGATATGTTGGATTTAGTCCAGCTATGATCTTTGATGTTCTCCATTTACTATGCTTTCTTGATGAGGCTCATTTTTCCTCCTTTTTGCTGTTTGATCAAGTTTTCTTAGTTATTTTTTTTCTCTAGTGGTTTTTAAAAGATCATTACCTAGTTTTCCTCTGTTGGCACCATATAATTGGATGAAGAAGACTTGCAAATTGTTTCTTTGGCTCAGCTCCATCTTCTCTCCAGCCTCTGGGACCTCCTCCAACTCCTCCTCCATCAAGCTGGAAAAGGAGGAGAAACAAGAAAATACATGAAAGTAAAGACAGAATCAGAGGGAAAAAAGAGAAGCAGAGATCTGGAGAGGGTGTCTGTTCTCTTCAGAACATCTACTACTGGTCTATCCAGTCCCTATGTTTTACAGGTGATTTAATAACTAGTACTTGGAGTTGGGAAGGTGAAGGAGTCTTCTTATGGATTTGGAAGCTGGAGAGAGTAATGGTCAACAATTTGGCTTCAGAGAGGTGCCTGAACATGTAAACTGCCCTTTTTAAGAGTGGTGTTTTTCTTTCCCGGAACTTTCACCAGTTCTGCAAAACATGGGACTTCAATTGCATGTTTTCTTATTCTCTGATAATTTTAAGAGTGTTGGCTCATGTTTCCCACTGAGATTGAAACTCCTTATGGGAAAGGAATGGGATAGGTCCTTCAAAACCAATTTATAACCAGGCTATCCATGCTGAGTCATGAAAGACTGGGGAAAGGAGCTGGCCAGGAGAGACTGGAGCAAGGAGTTGCATTAGGCCACTAGAGTCTGGTAAATATGTAAGTGTTTAGTAATCCTAACAGTCCTAAGGGATTGTGTCTCAAGGAGGGTTCTCTGTTGGGATTGGGGCAAAGAGAGGAAAATGGAATTTCCTCTGCCCAAATATCTAGGGAGTTATTTATAGGTGTGCCAGTTTTATGTATTATGTGCCCCAGAAAAAGTCATATTCTTTAATGCATTCTTGTAGGGGCAGACATTTTAGTGTCAGCTAGGTTGGAACCTTTGGATTGGTTGTGTCCATGGAGATGTTACCTACCCAAGTGTAGGTGATAACTCTGATTGGATAATTTCCATGGAGACATGGCCCTGCCCATTCAGCATGGGCCTTGATTGGTTCACTGGGGCTCTATAAAAGCTCAGACAGAAGGAGCTCACAACTAGCAGTGGCTGAGACAGGCATTTTGAAGAGGGTGGTTGGAAGCTGATGCAGACATTTTGGAGAACGCCATTTTGAAATGCAACCTGGGAGCAAGCAGATGACAGCCAAGTGCCTTCCCAGCTAACAGGTTTTCCGAAGCCATTGGCCATCCTCCAGTGAAGGTACCCAATTGTCGATGAGTTACCTTGGACACTTTATGGCCTTAAGACTGTAACTATGTAACTATATAAACCCCCTTTATAAAAGCCTGTCAGTTTCTGATGTTTTGCATTCTGGCAGCATTAGCAAACCAGAGCAATAGGTAACAGAGAAAGAGCAAAATTCTTCTAGATCTATTTTACTTTTATCTTCTTAGTCAAGCAAAATGGCCTTCCAACAAAAAAGAGTAGAACTACTAGCGCAAAATCTTAAAGTAGATGGAAAGATAGCAAAACACCTAACCCTGCAAAGGGGGTTGAGTCTTCAGATCCCAGAGAATCTCATTCTAATAGAAAATCATAAGAGTATGCTCTAAGAATCCCTGTATACAACTTTGAGAAACCATGAAGAATGAATAAAGAAGGCAAATGAGCTCTTTGTTTTCAAATAAGGGACAATGAGTGGATTCTGGACACAGGAGACAAATAAGCTATGTGTTGATTTCAGACAATGTTGTAACATAGAAAATAAAAATGAGCTGGCTCAGGCAAGTAATATTCTAACTTTACCATGTGCATTGGTAGAATCACATCCAGAATCAGGTTCAGTTCTGGGATCACTGATTGAAAGGGAACATTGACAAACCAGAGCACCTACTAAGAGAAGCACCCACTAAAAGTGTGTCTAAAACTTTCCTTATGAGAAACTGCTGAAAGAGCTTGGCTTTGGGAGGGGACAGCTGCAGGGAGAGAGTTGAAGAGCCATTATGTGCAAGAAGGAGACTTATTCTTCATTGAGAGTTGCAAAAAGTAGATATCAGCTCAACATAAGTCAATTCCATTCAACAAATATTTATGGAGTGCCTGTGATGTGCCAGGGAATTGTTTTTGGGCTTTGGAGATAAAATAGTGATCAAAACAGGCAAAATCCATATTCTCATAGAGTTTACACTCTTGTAAGAGAGATAAACAATATGACACAATGTATGATATTTCAGGTGAAGTGATGAGAAAAAGAAAAATTAAGCAACAAGCAATTAAAACTGAAATTTTAGAAGGATGCCAAATATAGTTGCATCAAAAAGCATCAAATACCTAGGAATAAATCTGGCAAAAGATGTACATAACTTGGCTAGATTATGGTGTCTAGTTGTTTGGTCAGGCAAGCACTGGCCTGATTGTTATTGTGAAGGTATTTTGTAAATGGATTTGTGTCTATAGTCAGTTGATTGCATTTACAGCTGGTTGCATCTATAGTCAACAAAGGAAATTGTCCTCAGGGATGAGGGGAGTTTCTTCATCTAATCAGTTGGAGATCTTGAAAGCCAGAATAAGGTTTCAGAAGTCAAAGGAAGAATTTCAGTCTCTAACTCAGCAAGCCAACTTCTGGGGAATGCAACTTCACCTTCATCAGAATTTCCAACTTGCAGCCTGCCCTAAGGAATTCAAATTTGCCAATCCCTACAGTCTGTGAGCCAATTCCTATGATAAATCTCCTGTTGATTCTGTTTCTTTGGAGAACCCTGAATAATACAAGACTTCTACACAGAAAACTATAAATCCTTAGAGAGAGAAATTAAAGAAGACCTTAAAAAAATGGAAGAATTTGCCTTTGATTGTGGATTGAAATCTAAATATTATAAAGATGTCAATTTTCCTCAAAATTGATCTATAGAGGGGCGGGGCAAGATGGCAGACTGGTGAGCTGTATGTTTTAGTTACTCCTCCAGGAAAGTAGGTAAAAAGCCAGGAACTGCGTGGACTGGACACCACAGAGCAATCTGTCTTTGGGCATACTTCATACAACACTCATGAAAACGTGGAACTGCTGAGATCAGCGAAATCTGTAAGTTTTTGCGGCCAGGGGACCCGCGCCCCTCCCTGCCAGGCTCAGTCCCGGGGGAGGAGGGGCTGTCAGCTCCAGGAAGGAGAAGGGAGAATTGCAGTGGCTGCTCTTACCGGAAACTCATTCTACTGATTCAAACTCCAACCATAGATAGACTGAGGCCAGACACCAGAGACTCTGAGAGCAGCCAGCCCAGCAGAGAGGAGACAGGCATAGAAAAAAAACAACACGAAAAACTCCAAAATAAAAGCAGAGGATTTTTGGAGTTCTGGTGAACACAGAAAGGGGAAGGGCGGAGATCAGGCCTTGAGGCGCATATGCAAATCCCGAAGCAAGGCTGATCTCTCTGCCCTGGGCACTTTTCCTTAATGGCCCTGGTTGCTTTGTCTATTAGCATTTCAATAACCCATTAGATCTCTGAAGAGGGCCGTTTTTTTTTTTTTTTTTTTTAAATCCTTTTTGCTTTTTCTAAAACAATTACTCTAAGAAGCTCAATACAGAAAGCTTCAAAGAATTGAAATTTGGGCACGTCAAGTCAAGAGCAGAACTAAGAGAGCTCTGAGACAAAAGGCAATAATCCAGTGGCTGAGAAAATTCACTAAACAACACAACTTCCCAAGAAAAGGGGGGTGTCCGCTCACAGCCACCATCCTGGTGGACAGGAAACACTCCTGCCCATCGCCAGCCCCATAGCCCAGAGCTGCCCCAGACAACCCAGTGTGACGGAAGTGCTTCAAATAACAGGCACACACCACAAAACTGGGCGTGGACATTAGCCTTCCCTGCAACCTCAGCTGAATGTCCCAGAGCTGGGAAGGGGGAGCAGTGTGAATTAACAGAGCCCCATTCAGCCATCATTTGAGCAGACTGGGAGCCTCCCAACACAGCCCAGCAGCCCAGAACTGCCCTGGGGGGACGGCACTCACCTGCGACATAGCACAGTCATCCCTCAACAGAGGACCCGGGGTGCACAGCCTGGAAGAGGGGCCCACTTGCAAGTCTCAGGAGCCATACGCCAATACCAAAGACTTGTGGGTCAGTGGCAGAGACAAACTGTGGCAGGACTGAACTGAAGGATTAGACTATTGCAGTAGCTTTAAAACTCTAGGATCATCAGGGAGATTTGATTGTTAGGGCCACCCCCCCTACCCGACTGCCCAGAAACACGCCCCACATACAGGGCAGGCAACACCAACTACACACGCAAGCTTGGGACACCAATTGGGCCCCACAAGACTCACTCCCCCACTCACCAAAAAGGCTAAGCAGGGGAGATCTGGCTTGTGGAGAACAGGTGGCTCGTGGACGCCACCTGCTGGTTACTTAGAGAAAGTGTACTCCACGAAGCTGTAGATCTGATAAATTAGAGATAAGGACTTCAACTGGTCTACAAACCCTAAAAGAACCCTATCAAGGTCAGCAAATGCCACGAGGCCAAAAACAACAGAAAATTATAAAGCATATGAAAAAACCAGACGATATGGATAACCCAAGCCCAAGCACCCAAATCAAAAGACCAGAAGAGACACACCTAGAGCAGCTACTCAAAGAACTAAAGATGAACAATGAGACCCTAGTACGGGATATGAAGGAAATCAAGAAGACCCTAGAAGAGCATAAAGAAGACATTGCAAGACTAAATAAAAAAATGGATGATCTTATGGAAATTAAAGAAACTGTTGACCAAATTAAAAAGATTCTGGACACTCATAGTACAAGACTAGAGGAAGTTGAACAACGAATCAGTGACCTGGAAGATGACAGAATGGAAAATGAAAACATAAAAGAAAGAATGGGGAAAAAAATTGAAAAACTCGAAATGGACCTCAGGGATATGATAGATAATATGAAACGTCCGAATATAAGACTCATTGGTGTCCCAGAAGGGGAAGAAAAGGGTAAAGGTCTAGGAAGAGTATTCAAAGAAATTGTTGGGGAAAACTTCCCAAATCTTCTAAACAACATAAATACACAAATCATAAATGCTCAGCGAACTCCAAATAGAATAAATCCAAAAAAAACCCACTCCGAGACATATACTGATCACACTGTCAAACATAGAAGAGAAGGAGCAAGTTCTGAAAGCAGCAAGAGAAAAGCAATTCACCACATACAAAGGAAACAGCATAAGACTAAGTAGTGACTACTCAGCAGCCACCATGGAGGTGAGAAGGCAGTGGCACGATATATTTAAAATTCTGAGTGAGAGGAATTTCCAGCCAAGAATACTTTATCCAGCAAAGCTCTCCTTCAAATTTGAGGGAGAGCTTAAATTTTTCACAGACAAAGAAATGCTGAGAGAATTTGCTAACAAGAGACCTGCCCTACTGGAGATACTAAAGGGAGCCCTACAGACAGACAAACAAAGACAGGACAGAGAGACTTGGAGAAAGGTTCAGTACTAAAGAGATTCGGTATGGGTACAATAAAGGATATTAATAGAGAGAGGGAAAAAATATGGCAAACATAATCCAAAGGATAAGATGGCCGATTCAAGAAATGCCTTCACGGTTTTAACGTTGAATGTAAATGGATTAAACTCCCCAATTAAAAGATATAGATTCGCAGAATGGATCAAAAAAAATGAACCATCAATATGTTGCATACAAGAGACTCATCTTAGACACAGGGACACAAAGAAACTGAAAGTGAAAGGATGGAAAAAAATATTTCATGCAAGCTACAGCCAAAAGAAAGCAGGTGTAGCAATATTAATCTCAGATAAAATAGACTTCAAATGCAGGGATGTTTTGAGAGACAAAGAAGGCCACTACATACTAATAAAAGGGGCAATTCAGCAAGAAGAAATAACAATCGTAAATGTCTATGCACCCAATCAAGGTGCCACAAAATACATGAGAGAAACTTTGGCAAAACTAAAGGAAGCAATTGATGTTTCCACAATAATTGTGGGAGACTTCAACACATCACTCTCTCCTATAGATAGATCAACCAGACAGAAGACCAATAAGGAAATTGAAAACCTAAACAATCTGATAAATGAATTAGATTTAACAGACATCTACAGGACATTACATCCCAAATCAACAGGATACACATACTTTTCTAGTGCTCACGGAACTTTCTCCAGAATAGATCATATGCTGGGACATAAAACAAGCCTCAATAAATTTAAAAAGATTGAAATTATTCAAAGCACATTCTCTGACCACAATGGAATACAATTAGAAGTCAATAACCATCAGAGACTTAGAAAATTCACAAATACCTGGAGGTTAAACAACACACTCCTAAACAATCAGTGGGTTAAAGAAGAAATAGCAAGAGAAATTGCTAAATATATAGAAACGAATGAAAATGAGAACACAACATACCAAAACCTATGGGATGCAGCAAAAGCAGTGCTAAGGGGGAAATTTATAGCACTAAACGCATATATTAAAAAGGAAGAAAGAGCCAAAATCAAAGAACTAATGGATCAACTGAAGAAGCTAGAAAATGAACAGCAAACCAATCCTAAACCAAGTACAAGAAAAGAAATAACAAGGATTAAAGCAGAAATAAATGACATAGAGAACAAAAAAACAATAGAAAGGATAAATATCACCAAAAGTTGGTTCTTTGAGAAGATCAACAAGATTGACAAGCCCCTAGCTAGACTGACAAAATCAAAAAGAGAGAAGACCCATATAAACAAAATAATGAATGAAAAAGGTGACATAACTGCAGATCCTGAAGAAATTAAAAAAATTATAAGAGGATATTATGAACAACTGTATGGCAACAAACTGGATAATGTAGAAGAAATGGACAATTTCCTGGAAACATATGAACAACCTAGACTGACCAGAGAAGAAATAGAAGACCTCAACCAACCCATCACAAGCAAAGAGATCCAATCAGTCATCAAAAATCTTCCCACAAATAAATGCCCAGGGCCAGATGGCTTCACAGGGGAATTCTACCAAACTTTCCAGAAAGAACTGACACCAATCTTACTCAAACTCTTTCAAAACATTGAAAAAAATGGAACACTACCTAATTCATTTTATGAAGCTAACATCAATCTAATACCAAAACCAGGCAAAGATGCTACAAAAAAGGAAAACTACCGGCCAATCTCCCTAATGAATATAGATGCAAAAATCCTCAACAAAATACTTGCAAATCGAATCCAAAGACACATTAAAAAAATCATACACCATGACCAAGTGGGGTTCATTCCAGGCATGCAAGGATGGTTCAACATAAGAAAAACAATCAATGTATTACAACACATTAAAAACTCGAAAGGGAAAAATCAATTGATCATCTCAATAGATGCTGAAAAAGCATTTGACAAAATCCAACATCCGTTTTTGATAAAAACACTTCAAAAGGTAGGAATTGAAGGAAACTTCCTCAACATGATAAAGAGCATATATGAAAAACCCACAGCCAGCATAGTACTCAATGGTGAGAGACTGAAAGCCTTCCCTCTAAGATCAGGAACAAGACAAGGATGCCCACTGTCACCACTGTTATTCAACATTGTGCTGGAAGTGCTAGCCAGGGCAATCCGGCAAGACAAAGAAATAAAAGGCATCCAAATTGGAAAAGAAGAAGTAAAACTGTCATTGTTTGCAGATGATATGATCTTATATCTAGAAAACCCTGAGAAATCAACGATACACCTACTAGAGCTAATAAACAAATTTAGCAAAGTAGCGGGATACAAGATTAATGCACATAAGTCAGTAATGTTTCTATATGCTAGAAATGAACAAACTGAAGAGACACTCAAGAAAAAGATACCATTTTCAATAGCAACTAAAAAATCAAGTACCTAGGAATAAACTTAACCAAAGATGCAAAAGACCTATACAAAGAAAACTACATAACTCTACTAAAAGAAATAGAAGGGGACCTTAAAAGATGGAAAAATATTCCATGTTCATGGATAGGAAGGCTAAATGTCATTAAGATGTCAATTCTACCCAAACTCATCTACAGATTCAATGCAATCCCAATCAAAATTCCAACAACCTACTTTGCAGACTTGGAAAAGCTAGTTATCAAATTTATTTGGAAAGGGAAGATGCCTCGAATTGCTAAGACACTTTAAAAAAGAAAAACGAAGTGGGAGGACTTACACTCCCTGACTTTGAAGCTTATTATAAAGCCACAGTTGCCAAAACAGCATGGTACTGGCACAAAGATAGACATATAGATCAATGGAATCGAATTGAGAATTCAGAGATAGACCCTCAGATCTATGGCCGACTGATCTTTGATAAGGCCCCCAAAGTCACCGAACTGAGCCATAATGGTCTTTTCAACAAATGGGGCTGGGAGAGTTGGATATCCATATCCAAAAGAATGAAAGAGGACCCCTACCTCACCCCCTACACAAAAATTAACTCAAAATGGACCAAAGATCTCAATATAAAAGAAAGTACCATTAAACTCCTAGAAGATAATGTAGGAAAACATCTTCAAGACCTTGTATTAGGAGGCCACTTCCTAGACTTTACACCCAAAGCACAAGCAACAAAAGAGAAAATAGATAAATGGGAACTCCTCAAGCTTAGAAGTTTCTGCACCTCAAAGGAATTTCTCAAAAAGGTAAAGAGGCAGCCAACTCAATGGGAAAAAATTTTTGGAAACCATGTATCTGACAAAAGACTGATATCTTGCATATACAAAGAAATCCTACAACTCAATGACAATAGTACAGACAGCCCAATTATAAAATGGGCAAAAGATATGAAAAGACAGTTCTCTGAAGAGGAAATACAAATGGCCAAGAAACACATGAAAAAATGTTCAGCTTCACTAGCTATTAGAGAGATGCAAATTAAGACCACAATGAGATACCATCTAACACCGGTTAGAATGGCTGCCATTAAACAAACAGGAAACTACAAATGCTGGAGGGGATGTGGAGAAATTGGAACTCTTATTCATTGTTGGTGGGACTGTATAATGGTTCAGCCACTCTGGAAGTCAGTCTGGCAGTTCCTTAGAAAACTAGAGATAGAGCTACCATTCGATCCAGCGATTGCACTTCTCGGGATATACCCGGAAGATCGGAAAGCAGTGACACGAACAGATATCTGCACGCCAATGTTCATAGCAGCATTATTCACAATTGCCAAGAGATGGAAACAACCCAAATGTCCATCAACAGATGAGTGGATAAATAAAATGTGGTATATACACACGATGGAATACTACGCGGCAGTAAGAAGGAACGATCTGGTGAAACATATGACAACATGGATGAACCTTGAAGACATAATGCTGAGCGAAATAAGCCAGGCACAAAAAGAGAAATATTATATGCTACCACTAATGTGAACTTTGAAAAATGTAAAACAAATGGTTTATAATGTAGAATGTAGGGGATCTAGCAGTAGAGAGCAATTAAGGAAGGGGGAACAATAATCCAAGAAGAACAGATAAGCTATTTAACGTTCTGGGGATGCCCAGAAATGACTATGGTCTGTTAATTTCTGATGGATGTAGTAGGAACAAGTTCACTGAAATGTTGCTATAGTATGTAACTTTCTTGGGGTAAAGTAGGAACATGTTGGAAGTTAAGCAGTTATCTTAGGTTAGTTGTCTTTTTCTTACTCCCTTGCTATGGTCTCTTTGAAATGTTCTTTTATTGTATGTTTGTTTTCTTTTTAACTTTTTTTTTTCATACAGTTGATTTGAAAAAAGAAGGGAAAGTTAAAAAAAAAAAAAGAAAAAAGACAAACAAGGAAAAAAAAAAAAAAAAAACAAAAAAAACGATGTAGTGCCCCCTTGAGGAGCCTGTGGAGAATGCAGGGGTATTCGCCTACCCCACCTCCATGGTTGCTAACATGACCACAGACATAGGGGACTGGTGGTTTGATGGGTTGAGCCCTCTACCATAAGTTTCACCCTTGGGAAGACGGTTGCTGCAAAGGAGAGGCTAGGCCTCCCTGTATTTGTGCCTAAGAGTCTCCTCCTGAATGCCTCTTTGTTGCTCAGATGTGGCCCTCTCTCTCTGGCTAAGCCAACTTGAAAGGTGAAATCACTGCCCTCCCCCCTACGTGGGATCAGACACCCAGGGAAGTGAATCTCCCTGGCAACGTGGAATATGACTCCCGGGGAGGAATGTAGACCCGGCATCGTGGGATGGAGAACATCTTCTTGACCAAAAGGGGGATGTGAAAGGAAATGAAATAAGCTTCAGTGGCAGAGAGATTCCAAAACGAGCCGAGAGATCACTCTGGTGGGCACTCTTACGCACACTTTAGACAACCTTTTTTAGGTTCTAAAGAATTGGGGTAGCTGGTGGTGGATACCTGAAACTATTAAACTACAACCCAGAACCCATGAATCTCGAAGACAGTTGTATAAAAATGTAGCTTATGAGGGGTGACAGTGGGATTGGGAATGCCATAAGGACCAAACTCCACTTTGTCTAGTTTATGGATCGATGTGTAGAAAAGTAGGGGAAGCAACAAACAGACAAAGGTACCTAGTGTTCTTTTTTACTTCAATTGCTCTTTTTCACTCTAATTATTATTCTTGTTATTTTTGTGTGTGTGCTAATGAAGGTGTCAGGGATTGATTTAGGTGATGAATGTACAACTATGTAATGGTACTGTAAACAATCGAAAGTACAATTTGTTTTGTATGACTGCGTGGTATGTGAATATATCTCAATAAAATGATGATAAAAAAAAAAAAAAAAAAAAGAAAGCAATTAGAAAACTCGGGAAGTTCAAGCCAACCTCAGATCAGAGCCTGTTGTACCTTCAAACTTCCATTCAGACTCTGACATGCTTTTCTTGAAAGTAGTTTGAATCTCGCAATATTTGAAGAAATAGTAATTCCCCAGAATAGAAGAAAGCAGAGAGAGATTTGAAGATGGTATACTGCTGGCTTTGAACATAGAGGAAGAGGCCATGAGCAACAAATGCAGCTGGAAAGGGCATGGAAACGGATGCTGAAGGGAGCACAGTCTTGATTTTGGCCTAATGAAACTGATTTTGGCCTTCTGACTTAAAGAATTCTAAGAGAATAAATGTGTGTTTCAAGCCACTCAGTTTATAGTTCGTTACAGCAACCACTGGAAAATAATACAAAGTTATGTAAGTTAATTTTTGTGACAATTGGAGAAACTTGAATATGGATAGTATAATAGTTAATATTATTGAATCAATATTGTTTGTTGGGTGTGATAATGGTAATGTAGTTACATAGATGCGTGTAATAAAGAATTAGGCCTTATCAAAAGATAGGTGATAGGAGTGGTTTTGTTGAGGACAGGGGCAGACCATACCAGATTGTCTTAGGGTGGGGGTTGTCCATGCCAGAAAGACCAATCATGTGATTTAGTGTTAGGGGCTTTGGGCCACAAAGCATTAGTCGACCTGGACACTGAGTTCAACTATGTGGGTAATCAATCAATCATACCTAAGTAATGAAGCCCCAGTAAAAACTTTGGACACCAGTGCTCAGGTGAGCTTCCTTGGTTGGCAATATTCCCTACATATATGGTTACACATCCATACCAGAAGGGTAACACATCCTGACTCCATGTGAAAGGGGAGAGAAAAATGCAGCAAACTGGTAACAATTGGTAAATCCAGGTAGTGGGTATATGGTTGCTCTTTGTACTATTTTTTTCAACTCTGTAGGTTTGAAATTTTTCAAAATTTTAAAAAGTTGGAAAATTAAAAAAAATTAGTCAAATACTTTAAAAAAAAAAAAAAAAAAAAAAAAAAAAAAAAAATTGATCTATAGAGTCAGTGTAATGCCAATAAAAAACTTAGTGGTGTGTGTATGTGTGTGTGTATGTAATTGTCATAAAAAAGTATAGGGAAATGCAAAGGTCCAAGGGACTCAAGATGATTTTAAAGAATAATAAAGAGAACTTACTCTACCAGATTTTAAGACTTATTAAAAATACTACAATGTATTTTTGCCACCAGGATATACCAATGGAGCAGAATAGAGAGTCTAGAAACAGACCCACATATACACTGGTAGTTTATTTATGAGAAAGGTTACCCACAGAAAAGTAGGGAAAGGCTGAGTCAATTGGATATTCACCGGAACAAAAATGAAACTTGACCCATACAAAAGCCAATTCCAGGTTGATTGTAGATCTTAATCGCAAAAAAAAAAAGGAGACTTCTGCAAGATAGCATTGGAGAATATATTCACGACTTTGAAAAGGCAAAGATCTAAGCAGGATAAAAACCCACTAAACCTACAGGAAATTGTTAAAAATTGGATTATGTTAGGGTACTATTAAGAGAGTGAAAAGGCAAGCCACAGGATGAGAAAAGATATTTGTAATATCTAAATTTTAAAAGAACCTATAACTAGAATATAAAAAAAGATCACCTATCTATTGATATGAGAAAAACAGATCACCCAATTTTTAGAAGAGGGGAAGAGCATGTAAAAATTGGCATTTCACTAAAGAGAATATTCAAATAGCCAAAAAACATATTAAAAAGTACTTAACTTCGTGGTCATCATGGAAAACAAAACTACAATGAAATACCATTTCACACCCACCAGAGTAAAAAATAATTTTAAAGAAAACCAAAACATTATACCGAGCGTTGATGAGATATGGATAAATAAGAACTCTTATAAACTGCTGGTGGAAATACAAATTGATACAACCACTTTGGAAAATTCTTTGGTGATATCTTCTAAAGCCAAATATATACCTTCATTTAGACCCAGCAATTCCACTCCTACATATTGCAAACAAATGTGCAAGCAAGTAAACCCCAAGAAACTACACAAGAATGTTCACAGAAGCATTATACACAATAGCTCAAAACTGGAAGCAACTCAAATGTTTATTAGTGGTAAAATAGTTCAATAAATTGTGACACAGTCATACAAGTTCGAGTTTGCTAATACTGCCAGGATGCAAAACACCAGAAATGGATTGGCTTTTATAAAAGGGGGGTTATTTGGTTACACAGTTACAGTCTTAAGGCCATAAAGTGTCCAAGGTAACATACTGATAATCAGGTAGCTTCACTGGGGGATGGCCAATGGCATCCGGAAGGCATGTGGCTGGCACGTGGCTGGCCACTGGGGGATGACCAATAACTGGGAAGGCACGTGGCGCATCTGCTTGTTCCCAGGTTGCATTTCAAAATGGTGTTCTCCAAAATGTCTGCTTCACCTTCCAATGGCCATCTTCAAAATGTCTGTCTCAGCTACAGCAGTGAGCTCCCTATGTCTGAGCTTATATCAGGCTTTAGTAAACTAATCAAGGCCCATGCTGAGTGGGCATGGCCACACCTCCATAGAAATACTGAAACAATAGGTTCTACCCTAATCCACACTAATACATCTGCCCCCACAAGATTGCATTAAAGAATATAGCTTTTTCTGGGGGGCATAATATATACAAACCAGCACAAAGACACTATCATATAGCAATGAAAAGGAACAAACTACTGCAATACTAAAAATATGGTTGAATCTCAGACACTGTTGAGGGAAAGAAGCTAGACACAGAAAAGAACTTCACCTAATAGTTACATTGATATAAATATAAATAATTTATGGTTTTATAAGTCAGGAAAATGGCTATTCTCTGGGTGTTTTACAGAATGGAAAGGGGCAATAAAGAGGCTTCTGCAGTATTCATCAAGTTATGCATATTTCTAAATGTATCTTATACTTCAATAAAATGAGGTAATTAAAACAGAATAAATGGAAAAGATAGGCTCCAGGACATGGTCAAGTAGGAATTTTGAGTTTCTTAGAGCATCCTAAGAGGGGGTAGGGGGAAAAGAAGGTTTGAGTGTAGGTGAGAGTGTGGGGAGGCCCTACAGTAAAGAGGCAGGAGACTGGGGACCGAGAAGAAAAGACAACCAATAAGAAATTCATGGAAATGAGATTGCCTAAGTGTTTTTTTTAACTTAGGATAATTTAATATTCATTTTAAAGTTGTTTATGTGCACTTTACTCTTACCTCTCTGTCACCCCATCCCCACACCAACTTTATTGCTCCCAAACCATCAGTAAAATTTACAACACCCCCCAAAAAAGCAGTAAATAGTGACAAGTAGGGGGACTGAGTGGCTATGCTATTGGGGATAGGAATCCCAAAGGGTAAAGAGCAAACGCAATGAGGGAGAAGAGTATTCCAGACTAAGAGCAATAAATGCAAAAACTCCAAGGCAGGATGTGCTAGGCAAATTCAAGGACCAATGAGGAAACCAGCGTGTCTGGAGCTGAGAAAGTTTGTAGGTGATGAGATCAGAGGCTGGGCTGGGGTTAGATGATACTGGCCTTTATGGGCCATGGATTTTTTTTTTTAATTCAGTTTTATTGAGATATATTCACATACCATACTATCATCCATGGTACACAATCAACTGTTCACAGTACCAACATATAGTTATGCATTCATCACCCCGATCTATTTTTGAACATTTTCCTTACATCAGAAAGAATCAGAACAAGAATAAAAAATAAAAATAAAAAAAAGAACACCCAAATCACCACCACCCCCATCCCACCCTATTTTCCATTTAGCTTTTGTCCCCATTTTTCTACTAAGCCATCCATACACTGGGTAAAGGGAGTGTGATCCACAGGATTTTCACAATCACACTGTTACCCCTTGTAAGCCACATTGTTGTACAATCATCTTCAAGAGTCAAGGCTACTGGGTTGAAGTTTGGTAGTTTCAGGTATTTACTTCTAGCTATTCCAATATATTAAAACCTAGAAAGTGTTATCTATAGAGTGCGTAAGAATGTCCACCAGAGTGACCTCTCAACTCCATTTGAAATCTCTTAGCCACTGAGGCTTTCTTTTGTTTCATTTTGCATCCCCCTTTTGGTCAAGAAGATGTTCTCAATCCCGTGATGCTGGGCCCAGATTCATCCCCAGGAGTCATATCCTGCATTGCCAGGGAGATCTACACCTCTGGGAGTCAGGTCCCACGTAGGAGGGAGGGCAGTGAGTTCACCTGCCAAAGTGGCTTAGTTAGAGAGAGAGTACGGGCCATGGATTTTATTGGATTTTTCTCTGAGCGAGGTTGGAAACCTTTATAGATGGGTTTTCAGACAATGATGTAATCCAAATCAAGCTTTGAATGGATCTCTCCAGTTGCTGTGGGAAGAAGAGACCAAAGAAAGGCAAGGATGGGCAAAGGGAGGACAGTTAGGAGGCTATTTTCTAAGAAAGAGACGATGCTGGCTTTGACTGGGGTGGTGCAGGTGGTGAGTCATTGATTGTGGGTGTATTTTGAAAGTTTGGGGGAGACTTTGGACATGGGATGTGAGGGAAAGAGAAACATCAGGGATATCTCAGGAAAGAACTTTCCAACCCAAATAGCTGTCAGACCACCGAATGAGCTTCCCCATGAAACAGTCCTTTCAGGGAAGGTTATTCTTTCCACAAGACCTTTGTGTTTATTTCCTTCAGTCTGACATCTCTTCTGCCTTTAGATTCCCTGCCAAGCAAGCTCCTAAGGGGATTTCTGCCTTAAGAGGAGATGAGCCCAGATGACTTCTAAGGATAGGTCACTTGCCAAATATTCTTGAACCATAAGGCAATCAGACCATGACTTGTGAATTTTCAGATTAAGTGGTATTAAATTGGCAAGCACCCAATACAGTTGCAAGATAAATTCCTTACACCACAGTAGCTTGTTTACCACTGGGACTCCATGTACATTTTCATCACTCATGCATTTTTACACTGGTCAAAACAGGTTAAAATGAACAGCACAGACAACTGCTGGGGCAGAAACAGATATCACACAAGGTGCCTCCTGGGGATGGGGAAGGCTGATATGTGGAAAGAAAGAGGAGCAGCCCCATCTTTTGGCCATCAGGGCCTTTATGAACAGAGGCTACACCAGTGTAATTAGAAAGTGAATGATTGAATCATAAACAAATACTCTGGCATTTTCAAACCTCCAAAAGATTGTCTCCTTAAAAGCAATTACCTTGGGGGGGGGGGTCTGTTAGTTGTAAATTATTCACAGTGATGTCGATAATGCTCAAAGCTTGCTTGGAATGCTCCTTTGGTATTTGCCCTCAAAGAGAGTTAATGTAAATGACTCCAAATTGTCTCAGGCTCTCCAGTAGTCAGATCCTAGGAAGTTCCACTATCAAGAATCTCAGATTCTCCTGGTTGTCAGGAACTTTAGAAGGTTCTAGCCTATCTGATGTTTGACACTGCCTGCACCCCCCTCCCCTGGCATCATTCCTGGCAAGCAGGTATCTAACCTCTGCTTCAACCCTTGTGTGAAGGGGTTAACATTCCCCCACGCCAGACTTTCAGCTTCTTCCCAAACAGCTCTTAGAAAGTTTTCATTCATTTTGAACTGAAACTTAGCTCACCATACCTTCCACTCACTGGTCATAGTAATGTTTGGGTCCGTTATTTCCCAAATTTCAGGCATCTGTGTACCCTCTCTGAGATTTCACCACTTTTACCATATCCAAATATCTCTGGTCCTGAGGCCAGATAGAATAGGGCATCAAGGCTGTGGTCCCTGGTCTTCTATTTAGCTTCAAAAGAGTAAATGCAGACCCACAAACTTCTCATGGGACAAAAATTTCCCCTAAAGCTCTGAAGCCTCCCTAAACCATAAAACCATAAAAACCATGGGCCCAAACCAAACTCTTAGTTAATGACAAAAAATATGGGGTCATAGAGATTGTTAAACATCTGCCCATAGATAAATTTTGGATACATGACTGGCAGGCCACAAGCCCTGATAGCTATCTCCTTCTAGAACAAAGAAGGCACCTAGTTAATGCAAACCATAGTTAATACAAACCTTGTAAGCCCCTAGTGTTCAAAGGTTACTCTGGAAACCTGCCACCAGCAAAACTTGCCTATATTACAAGCTAACCCACTGCCACTCAGTGCATGCTTCTCCCTTGAACACGTCCACATTATCTCTTTAACATGTATCATTCTCTTTTTCTTTCATAAGCTTTACTACTTATTCCTACTGGTCTCTCTTGTCTCCAAATTCTTTCCATGGCGAGAGTCCCAAACCTGGAACTGGGTTCTGCCTGGCACTGTTGCCAGCAGGGCACTGGTTATAGTCCTATTAATTCCTTAATATTTTGCTTTCAAATTTTCCAATTTTCTCAAATAAATTTATTTTAAAAGGAAACTGCATCACTTTGTGTGTGGAAAACTTACATTAATTGCCATAATTAGAAAGTAACAGCATACATATTTTCAAGGAAGCAAAAGTGATGATATTAAACTCTACTTAAAACTGTTGCCTTGCAAAGATTCTGAGCCTGAGTTAGACTTTCTCTTTGTTAAAACAGGAGATTAACAAGTGGTGGAGAGGTATAAGGACAAAGGACCACAAAAATGATACTTCTGCCTTGGCATAATCCATGGGATCAAGAGATCTGAAAAGGGCATAACTTTTTTCATTGTCTGATTCAATGGTGTTTAATGTCATTGTCTGTATACCACTCAAAACCATCTCTTGTGGGACATGCACACCCTGAGGCATGCCTGGGAAGTAGTTGACTATGTGGGCTGTGTTCAAGCTGATCACATTCAGGGCTTGACTCTCCCACTTCCTAGCTGCCCCACTCTGAATATGTTGTTTATTTTCTATAGGTCTCAGTTTCTTCATCTTTAAATGGGATTAATAATAGCTCTGCAGAGTAACAGTTTCTTAAAGGATGGTGCCCAGATTTGAACAATGTGCTCAAGTATAAGCTGACCATTGAAGAATATTAATTCAGCCTACGATCATGTTTACCCTTTGGGGGCTGACAAGGCTGTGCTTGAGGCCAACTAAAATCTGTGATGATATTTTGATGTGTATCGCTACTGAGCCAAATCTCCCCATTGTGAACTCATATTACTGGGTGTCTGGGCCTGAGGGAGAACTTTGCATTTATTCTTTTTTTTTTTTTTTCTTTGTATCCTCTACATCATATGGCATTGTAATAAGTAGGTAATAGTCATTTATTTCATGTCTTCTTTGATTTTTAAAAGCAGACTACAAATTAGAAATTCGTAACTAGCTAATATGATGTATTAAGGGGAAATTATTGACTAATTTCTCATATATAGAGCATTTTTTCAAAGACATTTAGAAATTTATGTTTTATATTTGCTGCTAGAAATATTTTTCCCACTTAGAAGTATATAATATATACACATAAAGAAAATGTATATAATGCATATTCTTTTAAAAATAATTACCACTGACCTGAAGATAAAGATTAATCATCAGGTTTGTTTGTTTGTTTGTAACACTCATCTTCCCCTCCCCCCACCCCATAACCTCTAATCTGGTTTCTGTCTCTGCAAATTTGCAATCTAGTCATCTCTTATAAGTGATATCAATTTTTGTCCCTATGTGTCTTCCTTATTTCACTGAGCATAATGTTTTTTGAGGCTCTTCCATGCTGCAGCATGTCTCATAATTTCATTTTTTCTAATGGCTGAGTAATATTCCATAGTGTGTATGTACTACATTTTGTTTATCCATTCATTTGTTGATAGACAATTGGGTTGTTTCCAGCTTTAGGATGTTGTGAATGATACTCCTATAAACATTGGTGTACAAATATCCATTTGCAACCCTGTTTTCACTCTCTTTGGGTGTAAAACTAGAAGTTTTCTGGGTCAAATGGTAATTCTATATTTAACTTTTTGAGGGACCACCATGTTGTTTTCCACAGTGGCTGCACCATTTTACATTCCCATCAACAATGCACTAGGAGTTCCAATTCGTCTGCATCTACTCTGACACTCATTTTCCATTTTATAAATAATAGCCATCCTTGTGGTTATAAAGTAATATTTCACTGTGGTTTTAATTTGCATTTCCCTAATGGTTAATGACATTGAGCGGCTTTTCATGAGCTTATTGGCCATTCGTTTATCTTCTTTAGAGAAATGTCTATTCAAGTCCTTCGCCCATTTTTTTAATTGGGTTGTCTATCTTTTTGTTGTTGCATTATAAAAGCTCTTTATATATTCTGGATTTTAAAGCCTTATCCAAGATATGATTTGAAAGTACTTTCTCCAATTATGTAGATTGTCTTTTCACTTTCTTGATGAAGTCCTGATGCACAAAAGTTTTTTATTTTGATGAAATCAAATTTATCTACTGTTTCTTTTGTGCATTTATTCTTATTAACCAGACTCCCCCTTCATTTTAACCTGGTACTTGAACATTTGCTAAATTCCCTCCTTCCCTGCATGGCCAGGGAAAGGAAGCCAAATGGGCAGAGCTAAACTGTGACCAGGATGTATTTCAGACTCTGGATGTGAGTTTGTGTTCCTTTGTAGAAAGGAAAGGAAACTTTTTGCTGTGTGTCTACTGTGTATCAGGCTTGGTTGGTCCAAGTGCTAAATATCTCGTTTAGCACACTAAGAGTCACTTAAGGTAGATGTCATCCCTATTTTACAGACATGATAACTGCATTTTTATATGACATTGTTAAGGATGGTAACTATGTAATTTTCTAATTTTTTTGTTAAATTATTTTGTAAACTCTTCATCTGTTGCTTCGTATTTTCATTTTCTCCTTCATTAATACTCCTTCCTTGTTCTAAAAAGAATTTGAGTTACTACTGTCTCGATATTTATCATTTTAAAGGCTTCGTAATATCCCATTAAGTTAGTCTACCATAATTTATTTAACCGATTTACTACTGTTGACAGTTTCACTTTGTTTGTTTTTTGTGGTTTTTAAAATCATTACTTTCTGTAATAACTGATACTGCTATGAACATCTGTCTGCACACAAGTATTATTTTGTCATGGAAATTTCCCCAAGAGTGGAATTACTGGATCAAAGGGGATAATATTTTTTGTGGCTTTTTTAGAGATTAGCGAACTGCCCACCCAAAGGACTATGCTTTGAAGATAAAAAGCAAAAGCTGGTTTTCTACTAAAAAATTAATTTTCCGCCTTATTAAAATACTCGAGTCCGTGCTAGGTGACGGGCGCCGTGCCAGCGCTGAGGACAGGGATGAGCAAGCCCGGCTCCCGGCTCCCGGCTCCCGGCCTTCAAGGAGCGCACGGTTGGGTGGGATAGAGGAGACGACAAGCAACAGCCCTCTGAGGCCAGCCAGGGAGAACCGTGCGCCCTTTTGGGAAGAGTGGAAGGAAAGAAGCTATTTGTACCGGGAAGGTCTGGCAGTGTAGGCAACGCTTGGCCCGAATCTTGCAAAATGAGTAAGAGTTTTGGCATGAGATCTGTATTTATATTACTGTGATTTTCTAGCCTTTTATCAGGAAAAAAGTTTCCCACTCTTAGCCCAGTGGACGTTGACAGAGTCGCAAGCCCCCAGCGTCGTAAGTCTCTTTCCATCATTTCCAGGGGGAGGGGAGAGGAGGTCTCCCCCGACCGCAGGAGCAGGATCTGGGGGTCGGGGCACGCCCAGAACCGCTCCGTAGAGTGCAGGCGTTTACCTGAGCACGGAACCCGTCGTCTCCACGGGGACCAAACTCGAGGGCGCGGGGTCCTCGGGGGAGGGAAGGCACACCCTGAGCGCCCGCTCTGGAGGAGTCAGCTCAGCTCGATCTGGGCTGGGAAGCGGTGAGGGAACCGGGGTCGGGGTGTAGACTGCAGCCTGCGAGTGGGCTCCGAGGGGAGAGATGTGTTCTGCAGTAGG
Source organism: Choloepus didactylus (assembly GCF_015220235.1). NCBI lineage: Eukaryota > Metazoa > Chordata > Mammalia > Pilosa > Megalonychidae > Choloepus > Choloepus didactylus. Next base: position 88,820,009 of record NC_051307.1, read on the forward strand.
GGACCCCAGGAGACAGGCGGGCAGGCAGCGGTAGAGGGGCGGAGCTCCGGGACCCGGGCCTCCACGGCCGCCCAGAGGGTCTGCGGGGACTGCTTTGGTCCGACCCGAGGGCACGCGCGGGGAACACGCGGGAGCCAAGGGCGCCTCTTCGGAAACGGTGATTTTGGATTCGGGTAGCTGGTCCCGTGTGCGGTCGTGAGCTCAGCCTGAACCCATCCTCGGAGAGACCCACAGCCGAGGAGCTGGCGCTGCCCCTGTGCGAGGGAGCCCAGGCTAGGGCGCCAGGTAGGACCGAGGGACGCGAGGAGGGCGGGCGGGAAGCGCCTCCAGTGGGGGAGGGGTCGGAACAGGGTTTGGGGGCCGCGGGCTCTGGGACCAAGCGAGGGGCGCCTTCCAGAGCAGCCTGGACCTGGAAGCACTGTGCGGGGGTGGGAGGACCCGAGTTGCTGGACCTTGGCTGTTCACTGTTACTCCCAGAAAGGGCGGTCGGCAGCTCCTGGCGGATGAACGGGAGTGCGGACTAAAACCCGGCTGTGGGTAGTGTCTTGTGCCGCCTCTGCCTGTTTCTGCAGGTGACAGGGTCAGAAGGAACTCCTTTTCTGCGTGTTAATAGGAGAACAGGTAGCTTTCTAGCGTGTATGCATATAGAATGGGGGGGGGGGGGCGCAGAATCAGTACCCATCCTACTGGGCCCCGAATCCCCTCGCAGGATCCCTGGTCCAAGATGCCTTTGGGACCTGGCCTTAGTGACACCAAATTGTGGTGTAAGTCCCCAGGGCCTGATCTCCTGCCTCCAGAGTCGTTGGGGAAGGGAGGGGAGAGTATCAGATTGATGCAGTCTTTTCATTATTATTTTTAAGTTATAGTTTCAATGGATAATACATGCACATGCATTTAAAAAATCAAATAATACAAAACTTTACCTTCTAGAGATATTGCCTATACTAGCATTTGTGTCTATTTGTACCTTTGTTTTTTTGTTTTTTTTTAACCCAAATCTTTTTTTACCCAAATCTTGACAGACAACTGTCTAGTTGTTCTGTTCCCTCCTTTTGATTCTTTATCTCACCTCCTGCCTAATGAAAGTACCAGAAGAAAATGATGTCACCACTACTGCCCCCATCCCTTAATCTCCAGTGTTTCTGCTCACACCACCTCTGAAGTCCTCAAATGTCCTTCATCGAGTTGGCCCTTGGGGTTGGGAGCCCACTGATAAGACATTTCATTATTTTACCTTGACTTTCCCAGTGATTCAAAGTAGAGAGCTCTGTCAAGTCGATACCCACTTGTTCTTTTTCTTAAATGGACTTTCCAAGTGTAGTTTAAGTTGAGTCAGGCACTGAGGGAAATTAATAAAGGATATTGCCTGAAATGCTCTAGATTTCCAGAAGCCAACACCTTGCTAGATCCTATCCCTTAAAGCAGAACTTTGCCAGTTACACCCTTCCATTGCCCTCTTCCCAACCCCCAGGATCAGCAGAGTGGTATGCAGTAGGTTTTTCCCTCAGTAGGAACCTGGGAGGGTGTATATTTTGTATCTGCCTCCCAACAGCCCTGTGGTAGATAAGGGTGGGGGCTGCTGGGATATAAAGAGGGGGCTAGAGTAGAACAGGGAAGTAGAAGGAGAGGAGCAGACTGAGACCCATGAATGGAGAAGATGACTTTTGGAGGTGAAGGCCCTGGGAGAGCTGTCATTTAGTTAAGATCCCCTTGATAATTTGCTAAGAGACCACACATGCGGCTTACTTCTTGCTAACAAACAGCATGATCAACTGTTTTCCAAGTCTTTGTCTATGCAAGGCCACAACCGGTTTAGAAGTGACCAAAACAAATCAGCTAATCAACTCATTTTTAGTCTATATATTATGATAGAGGTGGTTTAAATTATTTTTACTGAATTAGCAGGTTCTTTTGGAGTTGTGAAGACTTTTAGAAATAGCTTGATAGCTATTCCACTCACCATGTTTTCCTTTATTTTGTTTATTTTTTCATATTCCAAGACCAGTCCTGAATCCCACACATGTCAGAAGCTGGCACTTCTAAGAAGTCTTTTGGAATTGGGGGTGGGGGCTTATTAGAAAATAAGGACTGATCCTTGTGTTACGATGGGGGGATAATAAAGAGGAATGGGTTGAGTACAAGTTTGAGACTGGTAAGAAGTTGAGTATAATTCTTAAGAAAATAGGGCAATGAGTGAGGAAGGGATGAAAGAATCATGTGTCATTCAACATTCATTCATTCATTCAAAATGTTTACAGTGCCTTACTGTAGGCTAGTCACTGGAGACAAAATGGTGAATAAAGCCAGGCGAGGTCCCTGCTCTCCTATAGCTTACAGATACATTGGGGAGGCAGATGTTAGTAAAATAGCTAAATATTGAATATGTGATTGCAAACTAACGTATGGTCTCTAAAGAAAAGAAACAAAGTTCTTTGAGGGTGTATAGAGACTGGACTACAAGACCAGGGAAGGCTTCCCCAAGGATTCCCTTGAGCTGAGATTCAAGGATGGGCAGGAATGACGGGGTGTATGTTGAGTTAAGACCAGAATCTATCAATTAGGAATCAAATTTCGCTGCACGTAATGAAGAAGCCTGGCTGCCACTCAGTTTTTGCCATATTGTGTGTGCAGTCCAGCAGAGTTGGCATTTCTGGCATTTTGGGAAAGAATGCATTGTTATCACAGCATTGTTTGTATTGTCTTAAGTTTGTCATGGTATCCCATTGCTGTTATTCTTGCTTCTAAAATTAAATGTTTAGATTGACTTTATTCTTATCAGTTTATTTTATTATGCACAATAAAATGCATGCATTGCAGTTCACATGTGAATCATCCGTACTCCCATTGCCAAGGTAGATATGTGTGTAATCCCAATACCAACTTTGGCTTGTACACTGATGGTTCTTTGTTGTCACTGAGTATTTTCCCTGGTGGAAACAGATGTGGCAGGTGGACTGCAGTATCTTCTCCTTCCCATCTGCTATTCTAATTGGGAGGGTGTCAAAATGTTTAGTTACCCTAATGCTGCATGTACTTCTGTGAAGTGTTTTATACAGACTGTAAGTGAGGAAAGAAAAACTAACAAACAAATATTTTCATTCATTCAACGACATTTGCAGTAAACCTTCTATATGCCCAGCACTATGCTAGATACTACAGAAAAATGGATAAGTAAGACACAGTCCCACCATTTAAGGAACTCATAGAAGTCCAAGAAGGGGAGTTATTCTCATCCATGTAAGGGTAATAAAGTCTTGTGGTTGCTATAATGGAAGCATAATTAGGGTACAGTGACGCACAAGGGAGGGCAGTGGTCAATTCTACCAAAGGGAGGAGGGGTCAGGAAAGGGTTCATAGAGGTGGTAATGCTTGAGTTGAATCTTGAAAGATGAGAAGTTCCACCATATAGACAGAGGGGAGGGGTATTTTAGGAAAGAATTTAATGTGCAAAAAAAAACAAACAATAACAACAAAAAAATTGAGGTATGAAACGGCATATCATGTTCTGGGACCTGCAAGTGGCGGGAAGAGTTGAAGCAAAAGGAGCATTTAGAGATGCACCTGGAGAGGTGGGCAGGCCAGGTCACAGAGGGCCTGCGTGCTACTCTGTGGATACAGGGTGGTGAAAGTATGGACTCTGGGGTCATACAGACCGAGGGTTGAGTCATGGCTCTGCCACTTGGTAGCTGTGGGACCTCAGTCAAGTGACTTAGCTTCGGTAAGTAGCAGTAATGAAGATGGTGCTTCTCCCTAGAGTTGCTGCAAGGATTAAGATAAGGCATAGGGAAGCCCATCCCAGTACCTGGCACACATTATGCACTCAATAATTGTTAGCTGTTATGTTCAGTATTTATCCTAGGGCAAAGGGAAGCCATTCGAGGGTTTTAGGTAGAAGAGTGAATAAGTGAGCATTGTTGTTTAGAGCACTTGGATGCTGTGTTGAAGGAGAGTAAGTCTGGTGCAGATAGGTCCCTTAAAGATATAACCATTCAGACTGTGTCATGACGGCCTGAACCAGGGTGGCAATGGCTGTGGCCAAAGAGAGAAGGGACCAAATGCTTGAGATGTTCATGGAACTCAGCTGCTTGTTCAATGTGGGCAGTGAGGAAGACAATGAGGAGGAGTGATGCCTCAGATTCTGATTTGTCATGCTTTGGCTCTGTAAGCCAAGTGACCTTAGGGTAAAACGAAAGAAAGCTGAGAATCCACCACAATCCTAGGGACCTGGGGTCAGAAATCTGTGAAGTGCATAAGTTCAGAGGACTTAATGATTGGTACCTAAAAGAAGCTGTCTTTCTGACTCAGGAGATCCCTTGACAACCTTCTTTGTCATGAAATAAATGGGATAAGGAAGATCTGGTTGATCCGTAACAAATGTATTCTCATTTTCTCTCTCTTTCTCTGTCTCTTATTCCTGGGAGGCTTTTAAGTTAGGGGGAATAAACAATGGACTTCACTGATTTGCCATTGTCCTGAACTGGCACATTTCACCCTCATCCATGCCTGGTAATTTTGGTTCAACTCTTGCCTGACACTAACCTGATGGATTTTTTCTCCTTTTTTTCCTCAAAAGTCCTTCCACAATCCAATAAGCACTTGGTGAGATGCCTCATGAATTTCTTTAAAGTCAGTGGGAATTAGAGGCATGAGGTGGTGGTCCCTATTTTGCAAGGCAGTACATCTTGGTAACCACATCTACTCATAAGACGGAAAATAGCCCCCAGGCATATATGATGGTGTTTGCTGAAAAGTTGCCAGGAGCTTTATTCCTATTTCATCATCAAATATGGGTACTAGGAAATGCTGATTGAATATGTACCATTGGGTTCAGTCGCTTGAAACCACTGAAATGAAAAGATACTAGTAGGCAGGGCCAAATCAGGTGGCAAAATGTGAAATGAGGAAAAATACGGTCTGCCTCTGCAATGGACAGTCTAGAGTTTGGTTAAAAATGGAATTTCTGTCTTGGTGACCTTGGTCAAAGTACTTCACTTTTTTTACTGGTGGCTATTCCTTTGATGTATGTAAAACTGAGCTAATGTCTCCTTGAAAGGGTAGCTGTGAGATTTAAATGGACTGTATATGGAAAGTGCTTAACATAATACCTGACATATACCAGGTGCTTAACTGGCCATAGTGTTTGGCTCATCTAGTCCTGGAGGTCTTTCCTTGTATTTAAAAAGCAGGAAGAATGAGGATTTCTTGAGTTAAATAACCTGAATTGATTGGCTTTTATGTGTTTCTCATCTATAATTGACTTTTTTTCCTCTGGAAACCAGGGTAGAAACCTGTTTTCCTCCACCCTCAGTGAATGCTTATCAGTGATGATGAGGGCAAAGGTAATACGATACCTGCAGAGAGGAATCTAATTTTAGCCTTTCTTCTTTCAACAAGTCACACACACATGAGCAAAATAACTAACAAATAGAAAATGAAGTGAGTTGACTTCTTTCTCTGTTGGTGGAGTTGCATGTGTCTTCCTTATTTACTGTTTTTGAAGTAGAAAGAGACAAACAGTTTCAAAGGGACTGTAGTGATTCCCCCAATGATTGAGAGCTATTTGTCCTTCGAAAAGTCTTTTTTTTCTCTTCTTAATAGAAGTTGATGATTGAAAGACTTATCACATCCTCCATATAGTCTTCCTAAATATTCTGTAATTCTGTAATTAGTTCCACAAACATCAAGTGAACTGTGGGTCAGGCATTGAGCTGGCACTGGGGACTTGGAGATGCCAGCCGTGACATTCAAGTTCTCCACCCTGGTAAGTCCTTGTGGAAGAGGGTGGGTTTGCAGGGGTACCACCTGTGGCTTCCCTCTGTAAGTGGCTGATCCGAGAGGCAGCTGTAACATGGGAGGAGGGAGAGTGTGGAGAGGGGGACCTCAGGCCTACGCTCCCCACCACACCCTCAGACTCCAGGTCCATCAGATCATGAGCTCCTTCAGGTCAAGGAGCCAGGTCAACCGAGAGGAAGGACAGCACATTGGTTAAAAGCCTGGTTCTGGGGTTAGCCTGCCTGAGCTTGTATCCCAGCTCTACAACATACTAGCTGTGTGACCCTGGCACATTGTTTAACCACTCGTGCTCCAGTTTCTTTATCTACAGTCTAGGGTTATTAATATTACCTACCTTGTTGGTTGTTAAAAGATTTATATGAGCTAATACATGTTGTTCAAACACATCAAGGGCAGGCAGTCAGCATGTCTCATTCAATGTTGAAACCCCAGGATACAGTGGAATCCTGATACACTAGACGAGCTGAATGAATCCATCAATGAATGGGTGAGTGAGTGAATTAATGAATGAACAAATCTCCATGTGTAGACTCCTGCAGCAGTCAGTGATTGACAAAGCACTTTCCCACTGTGAACTCATTTGATCCTTAGAATCTCAGGAGATGGGCAGGGCAGGACACAGGTATGACCAACTCCATTTCACAGATGAGGAAACCAGAGCTCTGAAAGCTGCCTGGCTTGCCAAAGAAAGCTCAACCATAACAGACCTGGTTTATGTTCCTGACTGCATTTACTCCTAGCATTCTGCCCTTCCCAGTATCTGGCTGCCTCTCAGTCTTAGGCAGGTTTCGTGGGACTCAAAGGATATCCACTAGCGAAAATGAACACACAACTTATTTAACTCTCTATCTTACGTGAGTACACTTAGTTAAGTTGTAACTTCAAGTGAAAACTTGACGGTTGTGGAGTATCTAGTATTTTTTTTTTAAAGCAGTGGCTATCTCATGAGAAGGAGGGAGTTAACTTATAAACAAGTGTAATAGGAGTGTAAGTGTAATAGTAGCAAAGAATCAGGAAGGAAAATATTGACAGATTTTATTACATAAACATTTGAAATATTTGTATAAAAAGTCATAATTAAATAAAAAGGAAAGTAAACTTGAAAAATTTGCAGCAAATATGCCAAAAGATTAAAATTCTCAATATATAAAAAGCTCATAGGACTTAATAGGAAAAGCATTAAGACCATGATTTGATTTCAAAAGCTTGGGCAAAGGATATAATAGTTTCTGAATGAGGAAAAGCACATTGTTGATCAATATATAAACATATTTAACTTTATTTGAATTAAGAAATAAACATTTAGAAATGATATACATTTATCTATCAAAATATGAAGATTTTATAGATAATGCTGGTAGAATGGGATAAAACTGGTGCTCATAATAACTTATGTGAAAAACAATTGTCTTAAACTGTTCTTAGCTTTCAGCCAAGGAATTTAACTTCTGGAATACTATCCTAAAGAAATCATCAGAAATATGGATAAAGACGTATACCCAAAGATGTTCTTCACGGATTTTATTCAGGAAGGTAAAACACTAGAAACAACCTATGTGTCCAATAATAAGAGAATGGTTAAATAAATTATGGTAGAGGTGAAGCTGCATAGAAAGACTAGCAGCTAAAGCATGGATTCTGGAGTACCACCATCTGGGGTCAAATCCTGACTCTGCTGCTTATAACACGTTACGTTGGAAATCTCTCCATGCCACACTTTCCTCATCTATACAATGGGGTGAAGAAAGTACTTGCTGCATAGGGGTGGTATGTGTTGTAAATGAATCAATATAGGTCTACAATTCCAAAATCCTCAAAGCTCAAAAAACCTAAAGGGTTTTGTAGTTTAATTAGCAGCAGAATTGGATTGAACGGACATAAGCCTACAATGTCTTTATCCCATTTACTATGACTATATTCTGCCACAGAAATTTTAATGAGTTAATTATAGGATGTCGCTCCAGAGCCCACTGAGTTAGTACAGTACATCAAAAAAAAAAAAAAAAAAGAGAGAGAGAGAGAGAGAGAAAATTCTTAAACACATCTAGTCCAAAGGGTTTGGGATAAGAGATTATAGACAGTACTTTTGAAAAACTTAAAACATTGCCTGGCATACAGTAAGCACTATATAATTGTTGTTAAATAAATAAAATAAAATGTTATATCCATTTGGTGAACTACCAAACACATGCATGTCATGTTTTACACATACACACACACGCACATATACATGTACACAGATAAAGGCTAGAATGAAATACAACAATATATTAACAGAGGTTATCTTTTGACAGGAATTAGGAGCAATTTTACTTTTTTGCATTCTGGCTTCCAACCCACCAAGATGTTAAAATACATATTTTTTAAAAATACTAAGTTTATGCGGAAGAGGGGGAAATATATCAGTGAAGAGTTTGGGTAGATCGGTTCTGTGGAGGTGTCTGGAGCAGAATCAGCCCTTAGTTCAGACCCATTCTCCACCATATTGGGTGAGCTAATCAAACATTTAGTCTCCACACACCAGACTAAATAGTGGAAGTGATAACTCCGTACCTACTTCACACAGTTATCCTGAGGAATAAGTGAGATAACATATGAGAAGCATCGGCTCCGACTATGAGCTCCCTTCTCTTTCCTTTGCCTCCACTCCAATGACTGAAAGCTCTCAATGAGAAAATGGTCTGCAGAACAGTTTAAAATTCAAAAGTCAGTGTTCAGTCAAGTTAACAATGTGAATAGGTGGCAAAGATCTTCAGCAAATTTTTATCTCTTTTTTTTAACACCTCCAGAGCCAGAACCTTCATGTGTGGCTTTTTAAAAAATGATATATAGATGGTTACACATGAAATATTTTGAAATAATTAACCTAATGTTACCTAAATTCTTTTGCTTTCAGTTACAAGTTTACACAATAGGCGAAGACATCTTTCTTTTTCCTTTCATTTTTTAGTATTCATTTTATTGAGATATATTCACATACCACGCAGTCATACAAAACAAATCATACATTCAGTTGTTCACAGTACCATTACATAGTTGTACACTCATCACCAAAATCAATCCCTGACACTTTCATTACCACACACACAAGAATAACAATAATAATAATTAAAGTGAAAAAGAGCAATTAAAGCAAAAAAGAACACTGGGTGCCTTTGTCTGTTTGTTTGTTTGTTTGTTTCCTTCCCCCATTTTTCTACTCATCCATCCATAAACTAGACAAAGGGGAGTGTGGTCCTTATGGCTTTCCCAATCCCATTGTCACCCCTCATAAGCTATATTTTTATACAATCGTCTTCAAGATTCATGGGTTCTGGGTTGTAGTTTGATAGTTTCAGGTATCTACCGCCAGCTACCCCACTTCATTAGAACCTAAAAAGGGTTGTCTATATTGTGTGTAAGAGTGCCCACCAGAGTGACCTCTCAGTTCCTTTTGGAATCTCTCTGCCACTGAAACTTGTTTCATTTCCTTTCATTTTCCCCTTTTGGTCAAGAAGATGTTCTCCAACCCATGATGCCAGGTCTACATACCTCCCTGGGAGTCATATTCCACTTTGCCAGGTATTTACACCCAGGTATTTACACACCTGGGTGTCTGATCCCACATAGGGGGGAGGGCAGTGATTTCACCTTTCAAGTTGGCTTAGCTAGAGAGAGAGGGCCACATCTGAGCAACAAAGAGGCATTCGGGAGGAGGCTCTTAGGCACAATTATAGGGAGGCCTAGCCTCTCCTTTGCAGCAACAGAAGACATCTTTTTTTTAATTTCCTTGAAAATCCCCATTTTTTCTGTGCAAATATTTCCTTTCCACTGTGCGTCTAATTTATTTTGTGGGCTCAGATTTTCCCTCTCCTCCTTGTTTCCTGTTTTTTTCACTATGTTCTTTACCATTCTGATTATTTCCTTAGCTCTTTCACATTTCTATGCATTTTTGGCATTTCTTTTATCAGCTTTAATCAATCTTAATCCTTTCAACAGTTCCACTTTCCTAGCAGTATATCCAAAATACTCTTTGTAAATTAATTACCCTCATGCACACATAAAAATAATAATAATAATGATAATTTTGAGGTCAAGGCTAACTGGAGATCAGGTGTATCTATTTTGAACCAATTTCTTGGCCAAGAAACTTTTCCAACTTCTCCAGCCTGGGTTATTCAAGCTTTAAAGTAGGATGTATTGATAACAAGTAGATTGTTGGTCTTCACCACTAGAAATTCTGATTAAATAGGTCTGTGTGGGACCAAACAGCTGTAGTTCTTACAAACTCCCAAGTGATGCAGGTGTCGCCAGTCCACAGACATCCTTTAGAGAGTACTGCTCAAATCCGCCCCTTCTTTAATCATGACCCCTCACATTGTATCTTTTTTTATTTGAACCTTTTCATTTCTGAAAATCTTCAGCAATTTTTAATATTATCATTCTCCTACCCTCTCATTTCTATGCTGTGCTCTTATTTTTAGGGATAGTATTTTAATAAGACCGCCACTTTTTGAGCATTTATCATACTTTGGTAATGGTGTTAGTACTTTATACATATTATTTTTTTATCCTTTCAATAACCCTGAGAGAAGGGTATTAGTATCCTCCTTTTACAGATCGGAAAACTGAGGTCCTAGAGCTCACAGTTCACCAGTAGTAAAAGAAGTCCTCTTGACCCTGAAGTCCAAGCTCTTTCCCTCTTACTGCCCTGCCCCATTCACGTGGTGGTACATGACCACACGGGGTCCAGTCCCTATGCCTCAGCTTGGCTCCTGCCGAGACCCCAATCTAGAAACCACTCTCTCCTCATCAGCTGTCCAGATCCTGTCCTGGACTTTTACTCCAGGAAGCTTTCCCAGCTGTGCTGCATCCCACCCCCACCATATCCTAGTTGTTCCTAGTTAAGCATTTATCATATGTCGGGGGTTTTTTTGTTTTTTGTTTTTTGTTTTTATTTCATACCAAGGGATTTTGTCTCCATAACTGGATTTGGACTCCTTGAAGGCAGGGTCCACCTCATGTGTCTTTGGGCTCCCCATGGAACAGCCATGGTTGGGGACTGATGCCCTCCTCCTGCTACTTGTCCTTTCCCACCTTGTTTTGCAGCAAGAAGGCAAAAAACAAGCTGGGTTTAAACCCTTCTTAATCCCCTTCCCTGCAATCCGAGCGGTGTGTGGTTTGCCAGCGTTGCCCTGTTGGTTTCACACAGCGTGCGTCCCTGCTCTTGGCAGCACAGAAGTGCAGAAATGTAACCCTTGGCTTGTTCTTGAAGTTTTCCAGACTCTTTCTTTCCTCCACCCATGTTTGCTCATATTCCATTTCCATGATGTACTTCCAGTCCTCTTTACATCCTTGTCTTCATCCAGGTATATGCCAAGAGTTCTCAACCTGCCTATTCCCAGCTTGCACATCCATGCAGCTACCACCCTCTCCCTATTGGGGCACAAGCATGGTGGATACATAGGACTTTTTTTTTTAACTCAATGTTATTGAAATATGTTCACATACCACACAATCATCCATGGTATACAATCAACTGTTCACAGTATGATCATATAGCTATGCATTCATCACCACAATCTATTTCTGAACATTTTCCTTACATCAGAAAGAATCAGAATAAGAATAAAAAATAAAAGTAAAAAAAAAGAACACCCAAACCATCCCCCCCCATCCCACCCTATTTGTCATTCAGTTTTTATCCCCATTTTTCTACTCATCCATCCATACACTAGATAAAGGGAGTATGATCCACAAGGTTTTCACAATCACACTGTCACCCCTTGCAAGCTACATTATTTTATAATCATCTTCAGGAGTCCAGACTACTGGGTTGGAGTTTGATAGTTTCAGGTATTTACTTCTAGCTATTCCAATACATTAAAACTTAAGAGGTGTTATCTATACAGTGCATAAGACTGTCCCCAGAGTGACCTCTTGTCTCTATTTGAAATCTCTCAGCCACTGGAACTATTTCATCTCATTTTGCATCCCCTTTTTGGTCAAGAAGATATTCTCAATCCCATGATGCCGGCTCCAGATTCATCTCCGGGAGTCATATCCTGCATTGCCAGGGAGATTTAAACCCCTGGGAGTCAGGTCCCACATAGGGGGGAGGGCAGTGAGTTCACCTGCCTAGGTGGCTCAGTTAGAGAGAGAGAGAGGGCCACATCTGAGCAACAAAGAGGCACTCAGGGGGAGACTCGTAGGCACAATTATATGCAGGACTCATAGGCACAATTATATGCAGGACTTTATTTGGTCTGTTCACTTTGGTTATTTTATTATTCTCTTTCTTTTTCTCCCTGTCCTTCTCCCCTTCTCTCTTCCTAAGATATTTAAATATATGTCCTTCTGTTATTACTTGGGTGATGTTATCAACTCACTATGACAGCAGCCAACTTACACATTCCAAGGATTTTAATCTTCCTTTTGTAATTTTTCCCAAACTTGACATTATCTTCTTGTCCACAGAGCACCTCAGCCTCATAGCAAAGGGATGAGGTTCCTCATGGAACTTGCATTTCTTCTCTGCCCATTTAGTATAAAAATGCTTGTTGTATTTGTGTTATAGCCTCATGTAATTGCACTGCCAAACAGGCTCAACCACTATTATGTAATTTTAAACTCAATTCATTTTCTTGTTCAAAGCTTTTTTCCTGGCCCCTATTTAGGAACCAGCTTTGTGGTGGTCCCGATGTTTTCCTTCTGTGTCACCTGTGATCTGAATTCCTTCTCTTTTGTGCCTCATTCTGTGTGTTGTTCTTGATAGTTTTCATAGGGGAATTCTAGAAAAAAAAATCATTCTGAGGAATACCCTTTCCCATTTATTTAGTGTTTACAATGTGTCAGTCATTGTGCTAAGCATTTTTAATACATTTTAAATTTAATCCTATCACACTTTAGGTAGATATTATCTGCATACAAATGTGGAAACTAAGGTGTAGTGAGGTTAAGTGACTTGCCTGAGGTCTCATAGGCAACAGCCTGGATTCAAACCATGGTCAAATAATTCCAAAGTCCATAGTCAGAATCTAATTTCTAGGAGTTTTTCCTCTATCTTTCAAAAACTGTAATGATTTTAGCAAAAATTTGGGAAAAGCACTCTCTTACATTATTGTGAGAATATAAATGGGAACACCCTTTCTGGAGGACAATTTTGCAGTGTATATTGAAAGGTTTTAAAATGTTCTCACCCTTTAATTTAACAATTCCCATGGCTGAATTTATGCTAAGGAAATAACCATGAATATGTGCAAATATGTAACCATAAGAAAGTTTAGAGCAGCAATTATCTTAACAAAAAATTTGAAACAGGTTCAGTGTTCAACAGAAGGGAATGAGCTAAATAAAACATGGCACAGAGACAAGGAATTCCAAAGCAGCAATTACAAATTGTGTGGAAAAAGCACATTCAAAGGCATAGAAATGTGTTCATGATATAGTAACTTACCAGGGATTTCCAGATTAAATCCGTTTTCATAGAAGGAGATACTACAAAATAGATTTAAAGAGATATGTAGAGCTAGAGACATAGCTATGTAGTCTGGGGAAAAAAATTTTTTTTGAGAGATATATTAAAAAATATGAAGAGTTGTGAAATTAAAGGGGTGGAATTTTGACTTTTTCCTTTTTTATCTTTTTCCTCTATGCAATTATACTTTTTCAGATTGACATTTAGTTTTCTTAAACTCTTTGTTCTCAGTTATTTTTTTAATTAGAAAAACATCTGCGTTGCTTTTAATAATTTAACATGTTGAGTCTTTAAAACCCCATCTTGGTCATTTCCTCTGTTGATGTTTTTATGATGACAAGTCCTCTGGTTGTTCTTTTCGCCCACCTGCCTGCCAGGCTGAGCTTGGGAAGAGCTGGTCATGTGTGTTGGAAATATATGCATGAAGCTGAGCTCTTGTCTGGCCTTGTGTATCCTTGTGTGGTTCTGGTGGGAAATTCACAGCTTGTGTGATCAAAATCTTTGTCTAAATGTCCTCTCTACCTCTCTCCACTACCTGCTTTTGTGAGCCCCAACAGCCCTTATTTTTCCTCCCAAGTAGAAGCCATCTTTCTTTACTGTCACTCACACTAGGAAGGAAATTCCACAGGTTTTAAAAATTGTCATTATTATTATTACAAGATCTCTGACCACTGTTCATATTTACCAGTGCTCCCATTTTATATTTGTAATTTCCCCCACAACTAGATAAGCATTTGCACAGACGCTGAGATCTACCTCCTCAGTTTCTTTAATAACTTTCTTTTTCAAAGGCAGGTTTTCATTAGCTTTTTCTCTTTGACCCCATGTGCTTTGGATTCCTGATCAGGTCACCTCCCAACACCCTGTGCCCTTGACTCCTATCCATTGCCTGTATCCTCACGTTGCCTTTCCTCCTCTCAGGCTTCAGGGTGTCCTTGCAAGTGCCTCATTCTTTCTTAGGCTTTTCTTTCTCCTCTCATTCCTTTCATTATCTGCTGGCTTCCTTCATTGATCCTTTTTCATTCCCTGTTTCTATTTCTACAGCTTCCACTTGTCTGTCTCTTATCTATTTATATTCTCCATTGACTACTTCAACTAGAAATTCTTAGTCAAATCATTGAAGCCTGTGATTTGCTCCTTCCCTGAAGTGTTTTTTTTTTTAGATCTTATTTTAAAAATAAGTCTCATCACTTTTTGAATCCTTAGAGAGGTGCAAAGCTTTCCAACTCATAACTTTTTCCATTATAGAATGTACAATTTAACCTCAGAAGATAAAATACCAAAAGAAAACATCATTAGTGTTCCCTATGTAAAAAATAAAATTTTGGTTTAAAAAAAGAGCAAGTTGTCTTTGTAAAGAGCAAATAATCCTTGACAAATTAAAAAAAAATAGTGACACGACATTTCCACCTCTAGAAATGAATTCTAAGGAAATAATTAGACAAGTGTTAAAGAAGTATTTTAAAATAGGTTAATTGAAATGTCATTTGTAATAGTAAAACATAAAAAATATGTTCAATTTCCAGATCATTGGCTATGTAAATTTTGACTCATACATACCATGAACCAATATGCAGACATTAAGTAGGATTATGTAATTATTGCCATACTGTGCATTTGGTTATTAAAAAGCAGGTTGCAGAGCAGAACATATAATATGTTCCCACTTCTGTAAAATTAGATATGTATGTGTATGTGTAATCACTAAAATGTGGTCCCCTGATGGTGGACTTTTTGGGTGATTTTTAATTTTCTTTTCCTTTTTTCTTTATGCCTTTCTACAATGCTTCTATATTTCACATGTGCTTCAGTTCATTTATGCTATAACTTCTGTTACAATAATGCATATTAGCTCATATGCAATCAGAAAATAAAGAAATTGTGTCAGTATGCACAGAAGTCACATTGCTTATTCAAGATTTTTCCCAGCACATAATTGTTCTGCTCCACCTCAGCTTGAATGCAGCAAGCTGTGAATTTCAGTATGTGAAGCTGATACATTCCAACTTCTACCCCTTGGCTCAGTTTGTCCTCATACACTGTCTTGGAAGTGCTTATTACACAGTTATTTCTGAACTTCAGCATTTTACCCTAACACAGCATCCTCAACCCTTCCTTAAACCTTCTCCCAAGAAGCTGTCTTCCTTTTTTTATAAGATGAACTCTCACATTTGCAGCAGCATTTATTTATTTAGAATGCAATGTGTCTTTTAATTGTCTTTATATTTTATTAGAATTGTTATTAGTTTTATCGATTTTATTAATATTAAGGTTACAAAGTTGCATAGGATTTTTTTTCCCTGTTTTTTCCATAGGAAAAAAAAAGTCCATAACCTTTCTGTTATTTTTAGTGCATGGTTTTGCAGGCTGAGTTTTTTCCCAAATACCTATATTACATTATACCAGAAACAACTGTATCCCTAAAGAATACATTGTTTAGTGTTGCCTTGTTTTAAACTTTATCATATGGCACCATACTCTGCATTCTTCTGCAATGTACTTCTTTCCCCTTAATATTATATTTGAGAGAGTCATCTATTTGATTACTCTAGCTGTGGTTGTTTCATTTTCACTGCTGTATAGAATTCCATTGTATGAGTGTACCAAAATGTGTCTATTTTCCTGTCAATGTGCAATTGGTATTTGCAGTTTCCTGCTGTTATGGAAAAAATGTTGTTAGGAACATTTTTGTACACAACACCTAGAAATGTGTAAAAGTCTCTAGGGCATTTATACCTAGGAGTAAAATTGCTGGGCTTAGAGTATGCATATCCTTGCATTTACCAGGTAATGACAATTGGTTTTCCAAAGTGATTTTACAAATTCACACTTCTACCAGTACTGTGTTAGAATTCTCATTCATCCACATCCTTGCCAACAGTTGAATTGTTGCCAAATTGCTGTGGTTTTAATTTGATTACCAGTGAATGTACACTTCTTTTCATTGTCTATTCATATTTTCTCTTCTATGAAATGCCTGTTCATGTATTTTGACCATCATTTTTCCATTGGGAAGTTTTGCTTTTACTCACTGATTTGTAGGAGCTCTTTATATATTCTGGATCCTGAGCCTTTGTCAGTTCTTGCTGAAAACTGTCCTCTTCAACAGTGTGGCTTGTCTTTTCACTTTTTAGGATCTTTTCATGAACAGACATTCTTTATAAAATTATCCATTTTTTCTTTAATGATTTATAGTGTTTTAAAAACTTGTTGATGAACTCTTCCCATACCTGAGGTTATAGATATTCTCTTGTTTTCTTTATTTGATAAATAAAGTATAAAAAAAGATATTCTCCTATGTTTTCTTCCAAATTTTCAAAAATTTTGCCTATCTTATTTAAATCTTCAAGCCATTTGCAAATGATTTTTGTGTATGATCTAAGTAAAGGTCCAAATTCATTTTTTCCACATGGTTAACTAACTGTCCCAATACATTATTTAACAGTCCACCCTTTCTGTCACCAATACCCAATGCCATCTCTGCCAATTATTAAGTTTCCATGTCTTCATGAGTCTGTTTTGGGGCTCTCTGTTTTGTACCAAAGCTCTATCTCTCTATCCCTGCCTTTATCAACTGTGTTAATTATTCCAGCATGGTACCAAGCTTTGACAGTTGGTAGAGTGAGTCCCTCTTCCATGTTCTTCTTCTTCAAGAGTATTAGCCCTTTGATCTTCTGTATAAATTTTAGAATCAACTTGTCAAGTTATACACACACACAAACACACAAACACATACCTGTTGGGATTTTTATTTGAATTGCAATGAATCTATACATCAATTTTGGGAGAACTGATATCCTAACAATAGTGAATTCTCCTGTCCATGAACATAGTAGAGTTCTCTGTGTATTTCCATTTTATTTAATGTTTTTCAATAATGTTTGAAATTTTCTCCATAAAATTTTTCACACCTTTAGTTCAACTTATTCTCAAGAAACTCATTTTTTGTTACTATTGTAAATAGTATCTTATTACGAAGTATATATTTCTGTTCTTGATGCTGAAGAGAAATGCAATTGGCTTTTCCATAACATATATCTGGCAACCCAGCTAAACTCTCTTATTAATTCTAATTATTTCTATGTACATTCTCTAAGATTATCTGCTATTAATGATAATTTTATTTTCCTTTTCCAAACTTTACACACTTGATACCTTTTTGTTATGTTATTAAACTAGCTAAAACCACTGGGAAAATGCTGAGGAGGACTGATGTTGGGGAATCATTGTTTTGTTGCTGACAAGAGATGTGCTAGAAATGTAGAGCACACATTTCTCAGGTTTAGCCTAGGGAATGGGGCAAGGTTGCATGCATTGATCCAGGGTACTTAGGCTAAGCTTTGGTGGAGAAAAAGTATCCTCTGTCTAGTCCACCCTCAGTTGCTAGAGTTTAACATTGGGATTTGGGGTTGGTGGTAGTTTGGAGCTATGTACCTCAGAAAAAACACATTCTTAAACTGAATCCACTGCTGTGGTGTGAACCCACTGTAGGTAGGAACTTTTGATAAGGTTACTTCAGTTAAGGTGTGGCCCAGCCCAGTCAGGATGGGTCTTAATCCTATCACTGGAACCCTTTATAAGCAGAATGAAATTCAGAGAGATAGGGAGAAAGTGGGACCATCCAGAAGCTAAAATTCATCTATACCTAGAAGAGAAGGGAGAGGTGAGGACAGACCATCGCATGCACTGCCATGTGACAGAGGAGCCCAGGACCAAGGATTGCCAGCAGCCAGTCTGAGAACCCCAGTCTTTGAGAAATAAGCGTCACCTTTATGACCACTTACTTGGATTTCTCCTAGCCTCAAAACAGTTAGCCAATAAATTGCCATTGTTTAAGCCAACCCATCGCATGATATTTGCTTTAGCAACAAGGAAACTAAAACAGTTTTTGGTACCAGCAATGGGGTGATGGTATTGCAAATACCTAAAAATGTGAAGACAGCTTTAGAATTGGGTAATGGGTAGAGGCTGAAAGAATTGTGAAGTGCTTGATAGAAAAAGCCTAGATTGCTTTGAAAAGACTGTTAGTAGAAATATGGATAGTAAAGTTACTTCCAATGAGTCCTTAAAAGGAAATGATGAATATATTATTGGAAACTGGAGGAGAGGTGATCCTTGTTTTAAAGTGGCAGAGAAATTAAGTTCTGACATCATGGGAAGCAGAACTTGAAAGCAATGAAGCTGGATATTTAGCTAAGGAGATTTACAAGATAAATGTGGAAAGTGCAGCCTGGTTTCTCCTTGCAGCTTATAGTAAAATGCAAGAGGAAAGGAATAAGCTGAAAACTGAACTGTTAAGCACAAAGAAACCAGAAATTGATTGTTTGGAAAATTCAGAGCCTATCCAGATACTGTGCTCTAAGAAGACGGCCAGAAAAGGCTCTATCAGGGACCTCCCTGAGCTTTTGGGAAGTGAGTCCCCAGAGGACAGGGATCCATGAGAGGGTTTAACTGAACCTGCAGTTATGCAGGAAAGATCTGTGGAAAGTTCTTTTGTCTGGTGATTTGGACCTCTGTGAACTCATGTAAAGCTGACAATGGTTTTGCCTAATTTGTATGAGCAGAACCACTGCCATCCCGGACTGAAAGAACAGAAAAGGGATGAATTGAAGGAAGAACAACTTCAAGGGCAGAACCACGGAAGCCAACGTCTGGACCAAAGAGATCTCCTTGGACCAAGAGAGCACACCCGCTCATGTGTGGAAAGAGCAGGTCCTTGGAGGGGACTGGTCATCTGTCCCAGTGCTTGGAGGGGGCAGGCCTTGCACACCGTTGTTCAAGGAGAGTGCTGCCCACCTGATGCTTGGAGAAGGTGGGGCCTACACCAGGGTTTGCAGAGAACCTGGCCACCATCCCTAAGCTTGGAGAGGGTGGGGCCTTCACCCCAGTGTTTGGGGAGAGCATGGTCACTGCTCAAGCACTTGGAAGGGGTGGGGCTGCTGCTCCATCAGAGGACAAAATATCGAACCATAGATGACTCTCAGCCCTTGAAATCTAATGGAGTTTACCCTGCTGGGTTTCAGAGTTGTTTGGTATCTGTGGCACCTGTTTTCCTTCAATGTCTCCCTTCTGGAATGGGAATATCTGTCCTATACCTGTCCCTCCATTGTATATTACAAGCATACAACTTGTTTTCTAGATTTCACAGGTCCAAAGAGAGAGGGGAATTGGGCCCAGGACAGACCAGATCTGTAGTCAATTTTGATGAGTCTTTGTACTAAGGATTGTTTCTGAAATGACTTAAGGCTTTTGGATGTTGTGATGGAATAAATGTATTTTGCATATACAAAGAACATGTCTGGGGGAGGTCTGGAGGGTGGACTGTAGTGGTTTGGATCTATGTACCCCAGAAAAACATGTTCTTAAACTTATTCTGTTCCTATGGTTGTGAGCCCATTGTAAGTGGGACATTTTAATGAGGCTACTTCAGTTACGATGTGGCCCACCTCAATCAGGATGGGTCTTAATCCTATTACTGGAGTCCTTTATAAGCAGAATAAAATTCAGACAGATGGAAAGACAGAGGGAGCAACCAGAAGCTGAGAAGCCATGTGTGTTGCCATGTGACAGAGGAGTCCAGGACCAAGGATCACCAGCAGCCAACCTCAGAACGCCACTCTTTGGGAAGAAAGCATCACCTTGATAACTCCTTGCTGGAACTTCTCCTTGCCTCAAAACCATGAGTCAATAAATTGTCATTGTTGAAGTCAACCCATTGCATGATATTTGCTTTAGCAATGAGGAAACTAAAACAGGGCCAAAGCCCCAGCTAATATTCTCTGTACATGCATTTTCCTCCAAAATGTTGACAGCAGGATTTGGATAATCTGAGGCCCCAGCCAGAAGCCACCAGTAGTTATCAAACATGATGAGTATAAGAATCATCTGGAGGGCTTGTGAAAATTCACATTGCCAGCTCAGCCCCTAAGTTTATAATTCAACAGGTCAGAGGTGGGGCCTAGGATTTGCATTTCTAAGAAGATCCCAGGTGATGCTGATGCTGCTGTTCCTGGTATCACACTTTGAAAAGTGCTGTCCTAATGCTATCTCATTAATAGCATCCCAACCAAAGATGACCCAGTGACAAAGAAAGAAAAGTATTGAAGTGCCCACGAAAGAGGGAGGAAGACTACAAAGAGTAAGCAGCTGCTACAAGGACTCACATCTGGAGGGTGCAACAACCATCCCCAACATGGGAGGATGGAAGGAGTGGGAGGCACAGGGGAAAATGGGAGGGTGGGACAGAACAATGGAAGGAACACATGGGAAAGCATGAGGGGGCCAGAAATAAGCAAATACATCAGATGGGGCCAGTTATTCGATTTGGGGCATAGAGGGGAAGGATGAGGAGTGAGACCTGTGCAGCTTCCAGAAGAGGAAGTGGCAGGACAACCATTTAAGGGGCATTCCTTGTGTTTTAGTTTCCTAGGCTGCTCAAGCAAATACCATGAAATGTATTGGGTTAAACAATGAGAATTTATACATTCACAGTTTGAGTCTAGGAAAATGTTCAAATCAAGGTGGCATCAAGGTAATGCTTACTTCCCAAAGACAGTGGTGTTCTAGGCTGGCATCTGGCAATACTTGGCCTTTAGTTTGTTATATAGCAAGGCACATGGAGGCTTTTCCTGGTCTCTCCCTTCTCCTGGGTTCCATTGATGTTCAGGTTCTTGTTTCCCATGGCTTTCTATCTTTCTGAATTTCATTCCACTTATAAAGGACTCTAGTAATAGAATCAAAACACATCCTGACTGGGCTGCACCACACCTTCTTAACTGAAGTAACTTCATCAAAAGATCCTACCTACAATGGGTTCACACCCACAGGAATGGATCAGATTTAAGAACATGTTTTTCTGGGGTGCATATAGCTCCAAACCACCACACCTTATGAAGATCTTTTCCACATAGTGATGGGCTCCTGCCAAGTAAGGCACTAAGTGCTGGATAAACCAAAACCCCAAGCCGCAGGAAGTAAGGAATTTAATATAAGGATCCTATTAAGCAGATAGTTGGATTTATTCTTAAAGAAGCAGAAAAAGGGGGAGGTTCTCTGAATAGACTAATGCTTAAGTCATGTTTATTGACTTCAGGAGCTGTGGTCTCTGCTAAAGATGCTTTCACTTGGGTTCACAGCCAGCAACGTGGTGAGTAGGATGGGAGGAGTAGTGAAGGAAGGTTTGGGCCATGGCCCTGCTGGCTGGAAAGCAACATCAGAGGTTCCAGGGAGAGCCAAGGCCGACTCTGCATGTGGCACCAGACTTATGAGTGATGCTTTTGATATTGGGTTTTTATTTTCCAACAGTGTAAATAAGCAACTAATAAAAAAAAAAAGGAAGGGCATAAGTTCTCCATTCCCCTTCTGAACCTGCTACCAGCTACCTCCCAGTCAAGAGCTAGCTAGCTTTCTGGGGCATCATGTCTTAAAGCTACTTCTGGTTTCAATAGTTAGTCAGCATATCAGAGCTGGGAGGAACCTTAGAGGTGATCTTCAGTGGTCCAGCTAAGCCCATATGGTAGGAGTAACTTACCAAAGGTCAACTAGAGTGTTAACTGTTTCATTTATTTCTACAGTGGTTTCTAAGAGAAACAGGTCCTCCACTTGAACTTATCTCATGTCTTCCACATGGTCGTTATTCATCTGCCAGTCGAACTAGGCCCATATCAGTGCATCGTCTGCCCACATCTTGCCCCTAAACACTTGATACTGTGTCATCCCCTTTTCCTATAAATTCCCAGATGACTTGTGGACGTGCCTGCATTTTTGTTGTTGTTTTTGTTTACTATTTTTCTATTCCTTTATCCTTGTGACCTCTGCACCAGATTCTGTCATTTGCTTTTTTAGGTTTATCGATTCTACTTTATGGCCTGCTCTCTTTTTTTCTACCTGTAGTATCCATTTGCAGATTCTTTCATGGAGAAGATTCCATTTTGCTCACTAAAGCCTTTGATTTTTGCTGTCACCTTAAAAAAAAAAGCTTTATTCAGAACTTCTTTAAAAATGTGTTCTTTCACAACAGGGGCTTTCTGGTTTCTTAAAAGTGAATATGAATAGTGATTGCACAGCTGGAGGCGAGCCTAGTTCTCCCCACCCCCGGTTAGAGCCATCGTACTTACTCTGTGTAATCTCTCACTTGTATGACTCAGACAGGAAGATAGAGAGACAACATTGCATTTTTTCTCAGTTTAGGATGTTCATGAACCTCAGGTTGCTGCTGGGGCAGGAGTGGGGTGGGAACCATCTAACACCACATGCTGAACACATCTGAATCCCAACTCTGGCCCAGCTGAAAAATATGTGCTACTATGCAGGTAAACCCAGTAGTCATTCATTCCATACTTAGCCTGTATATGATCATATACCTTACCTAATTCTGTGGCCAGAATTTAGCCAAATAAAATCTCTCTTGGCTGCAAAGGAGTCCTTGGAATGAAAGTGACTAAGAAAAGACCATGTTCCCTAACTGAACATGTGACAGTGGGCCAGTAAGGCCAATTCCTTGTTTTAAAGCACCCTTAGCACAATACTTTTTCATTGACTGGACTAAGGGTCACACAAAAGCCATGATAAATGACTTGGTTTTCTTCAGAGTCATTTATTAACCTCAGAAGTGTGGAATGCATCACCTAGAGACTAATCTGTGCCACACATTGAAAGAACACACACCAGAGTTTTCTGGTCTGAGGGAGAGGCTAAAAGAAAGGGGGAAGCAGGTTTATCTTGCATTTGCTACTATTCCAAGTATGGCTGCCTTTACCCCCTTGGATAGCAGATGGACAAAGAACTTTTGCACGCATATTTAAGAAAGCTGGGCCATACCTGTGATTACAGCCCTCTGCTCCCAGGAGTGAACCAAGAGCACAATCAGACAGTTGGTCTATGAATGAGGCATAAAATAGCCCAATTTATTTTATACCAATGCACTGGCCTGTGCATAGCCAGCCACCTTTGAGGTAGGATTTGATTTTTTGGAAACAGGTCAAAGTTGCCTGAGCCAGCTAAGTCTGGAGAATTAGGTAATGATTAAGCTGGGAAACAAGAGTTTGGCTCCAAGTCATGGTATAATTCACTTTCTTGGACAACTCAGCAATTTGCTCCATAGCAGCACCCGCGTTAGAAATGTTCTAAGCACCAACAAGAGCTGCCCTGCAAGGGACAGAAGCACTGGGAACCGTGACCTCTGGAAACGAGCCAGGGCTGTGCCCCTGGAGGGCTGCGGGGCCTCGGTCAGGTCCTTAGGGCTCAGAGCCTGTGTTTGCTCACCTTTAATGGGATGTTCATAATGTCCACTTTTCACAAGCTGTTCAGAGAATCAAATTAGGTCATGAACATGAAAGCCCTTTTGCAAACCGTCAAGCCCTATACACATGTAAGGGCTTATTATTTAAGTATGTTTGTCAAATTAATCTTCTTTTCTTTTTTGGATACATCTCCTACAGACACGGTCAGTCCACAGGCAGCCACATCGTCAAAGCCTAAGCAGGTGTGGCTGTGTTTTCCCCTTGTGCTTGTCCCGGGTTGCAGGTTCGTCCCTGCAAGGTTGCCTTGCCCTTCATGTGATGATTGTTTTACCCTGATTTCTGATACCTGAATGTTGGCACGAGAAATCAGAGACGACCGGTGGGACACAGTTTAAATCACCACCTCTGATTTTTCTAGCTTTTTCTGGCCTGTGTGATGGATGATTTCAGTCTGGGAGTTTGGAATTTTAGAAGGATTGGGTCAACTTATTACTTACTTGAATGCACTTTTGACATTCAAATCTCATCAACTTATCTTTCACAGAAGCAGGGAATCTTAGATCTGGAAGGTTTCTTGGGAATTCCCATGATGATAAAGGGGATGGGGAGATTAAAAACTACAGCTATCTCATCTGTAAAAAAGGGAATAATAACTGCACCAGTCTACTAGGTAGTTTGCGTATTAAATTTCAGGTATTTAGCACAGTGCCTGGCACATTAAAAAGTGCTCAATAAATGTAGCTATTATTTTTGATGTTCTAACTATTAATACAGAGATTAGAACTCTGTAAGTGAGAAAGATGTCATTGTGTATGCTACCAGTAATTTTTGACAAATGCCTCATCAACCATAACTTACAGATGTAATTTCACTATTAGTTTTCATTCACACAACATATATTTTTTGAATGCTTACTATATGCCAATACTGTGCCATGCACTGGAGATTCCATGGTGAGTAAAATAGACATAGTTTTTGTCCCCATGGAGCTTACAGTCTAGTGAGGGGAATAGGTAGTAAACAAATAATTACAGGCATGAATATGTGATCAGAACTTGTTTTAAGTACAGTGAAGTGCTAGTACCATTCTATGAGGTCATATAGCTGAGGGGAACCCAACCTTGCATGGATGAATGGAGGGGGACAGGGAGGGATTTCAGGCAAGATTTTCTTAAGTAAATGACATGTGAGCTGAGATCCAAAGAATGAGGAGGGCTAGCATAGCAAGGAGCGAGAAGAAGCAGATTCTAGGGGGAAGAACCAACCTATACAAATGCCTTGAGGCTGGAAGGAGGAAGGACCTGGTTGCATCTGGAGCAGTGAAAGGCTGTGAGGCATAAAATAAGAGTGGCAGTGGGAGGGGTAGACCAGACAGGGTCTTGTAGACCATGACAAGAATTTTGGTCTTGACTTAACAACAATGGGAAGCCATTGAAGGGATTTAAGCAAGGGTGTGAAATGACCAGTTTCTGTATTCAAAATCACTCCTATTGCAGTGAGAAGGATTTCTTAAAGGGGAGCCCAAGTGAATTCAGGGAGAAAAATGTAAGAGATTGTCGCAGCAGGCAGGTGAGTGCTGATGGTGGCTTGATCTAGGGTGGTAGTGGTGGAGCTAGAAAGAAGTAGAAATTATCAAGAGTTATTTGACAGGCAAAATCTATAGGATCTGGTGACCGACTGAACATAGGAGATAAGGGAGGGGAGATATCAAGAATACATTCATTCAGCAAATATTTTTTGAGCTCCTACTGAATTCTAGATTTTTGGTTAATTATTGAGGATTCAACAGTGAATGAGACTTACAAGGTCCCTGCCTTCAAGGGGTTATAATCTAGATTTGGAGCCAGGGAGAAGATAAATAAGTACATGTCTGCATTTATAAATTGCAGTTACATGTTACAGTTTGTGTGATTACAGATATGTGTTCTGAAGAAAATATACAGGGCAATGTTAGAGAGTTATTGGGGGTGGGGGACAACTTGTAATAGGTAATTAGGAAAGACCTTCCTGAGGAGGTGAAGTTCAAGCTAAGACCTGAAGGATGAGGAGGAGGCAGCCAGGAGGAGAGCCAATGGAAGGGCATTCCAGGGAGAGGGAATAGCAAGGTCAAAGAACTTGGTGTGTCCCAGGAATAGGTAGGCGACTACGGTGGCTGACATTAGGGAGCACAGGGGAGTGGTACAAAATGATCATTTTTTGGTCATGTACAGATTGCATTTTGTTTCCCTTCTTTGCATAGAAACTCTGTGGTTTGGGTGTTTAAAAGGTCTGATGAACATTTAAAAGATCACTCTACCTGCTATATGAAAAATAGGGGGGAAATGGATTATTTCAGAGCAAGAATGGAAGCAAAGAGACCAGTCAGGAAGCAGTCATTCAGGTAATAGAAGACAACTATGGGGATGACAGTGAATTGGAAAGTGGATGCAAATGAGATGCATTTGGCTTCATGTAAGACCTGGATGACCTCTAGAGGAGTGGCATGATTCAGTTGCAGAGGTTGAAAGCCGGTGTAACCTATTGATAGAAACAGAATCTGATTCCTCTCCTGAGTCCATATAAGATGCAGCTGTCCAAGTTCCAGATGAGCAGGAAGCTAGGATCAGGGACTCAAATGCAGCACCAGGGTAACCTGGATCAGGGCCAGGGGTCACCAAGACTGGAGCCCCCAAAGTCGCCTTGGGGCCTTAGCAGCCCATAGTGAAGGAGTGATCTGTTCAGCTAGGAATGTACAAGCACTGCCTCTTTGGAGCCAGAAATGAGAACTGGTGCAAAATGTGTATCAGGCCTGGGCCAACAGAGGAGATTCAAATGGCAAAGCCACCCACTTACAGATTAAAGGGATGGAGATGTGCCACCTCTGACACCAGTTTGATTAAGCATTTGATGGCTGATTCAGACATTAGAGATTTGTAGAAAAGCAAGCAGTGTGATCCCAATGTTCTTTAGTGCTTTGTGATTTAGTTTTTAAGAGGAATCCCTGCCTTGTAGACTTGGTTTGCTCTTGAGCGCAAGGTCTTTTGGTAGCCTCCCAGGAAAATACTTGCCTTCCTGACCCTGGCCTCTGTTTCTCTGCCATCTCAGCATCATTCTGTACAAAAGGTAGAATATTCAGAGTGACGAGTTTCAGCTCAGTGCCGCTATGGGGGTATATCTGCATGAACATGAATGTATAAACATGTTGTCAACCATGAGGAGCACATGTGGCAGCTAGGGTGTGAGTATTGAATCAGGGCATGTCGATCTACAGTGTGACAAGGTTCTCCATGCTATGAGGTTATGTGAAGTTTCAGAATAAGCAAAACTAATCTAGAGCAACAGAAACCAGAATGGTGGTTGGGAGTGCAATTGACTGGGAATGGGCATGAGGGATCCTTCTGAGTGTGGAAATGTTCTATGTATTGATCTGGATGGTGGTTACATGGGTGTTATGCATACATAGAAATTCATCCAGTTGTACTCTTCTGGATTGTGAACTTCATTATATGAAAGTTATACTTCAATACAAATGTTAAAAAAAAGAGAGAGAAAGAAAGGAAAGGAAAAGAAAGGAGAGAGAGAAGACAGATCTCATCCTAAAGACAGGACAGAGGAGCATGGTCTGTTCCAGTGTCAGTCGCCAAAGAGCAGCCCATGCTTCCTCCTGAAACTTGTTTGCATCTAACCCCTCTTCCTGCTCTTCTGCCAATCCCAGTCCCAAATTAATGCTAAATTCTACCCAGCAACATCCAGAAGAGGTTGACAACTTTTGACAATAACCCAGGAGCCACTGGAATGTCAGGTAGTACTGATTATTTCCAAAATATTGGGAATAATGTAGCACAGACTGAAAATTTCTGAAGAAATACAGAACTGGTCATTGTTAGTCATCATCAGCATCCTTGATGACCATGGTTAACCTCACATGAATTACCCAGATCATAGAAACCAAGGACTTAGGGCACTTTGAACTTGAGTTCTGGGAGAAGAGAAGAAAAAGAAACAAAAACATTAACAGAATGAACTTTGTGTCTTCTTCTTAACTCTCTGAACTCTCCTCGGTTGTATTCACTGGGTCTTTTTCTTGGAGATGGTTTTGATAAGTCCTGCAGTAAAGAAACATGTTTAGTTTAGTTTTTCGTTTGTTTGTTTTTTTAACCTGGCGTTTCCATATGTGTTTGCCCAGGAACACTTTGGGAAGTGCACTTTGGGGCTATCATTCATTTTCATTTCCCCTTATTCTCTTCCTTGGAGAACCATGAGTTGCCTCACTGTTCCAGCTGCCTCTCCTGTCTCAGCCCCAGTCTCTCCCTACCCCTGGCACACCTTTACCTGGATGGTCCACAGTGGGACCGAGAAGGGAACTGCAGAGATTCAAAGAAAGGGATGGATTCATTAATCCTTTCAACAAATGAGAAGAATCCATTCAGACCTGAAGGAATAGAAGAGGTTCTATTTCTGCATATTTATGAAGCCATCTTGAGAACTGAACCCCAAACCAATGACTCTTTAGTGATTAAAAATGTGGAATTTTTAGTGATCTAATGCAACTAGGAAAACAATATTAACAAAAATCTCCAATCTGTGGTGGAAGCCTTCTGGGAACAATCTGACCAAGGTTTAAATTCCTTCTGCATCGTTTATTACAGTGTGACCTAGCCAAATCACTTGACCTCTCTGAGTCTCACAAAGTTCATCCTGTAATTAGGGATAATAATACTTGTGGAGTTTGTTGGGAGGATTTGACAAATGACTATCATCAATATAAAATACCTTTGTATCTACTACTTTCTCACTTATTTGTGCATTTAACTCCAAGCTTCTCCCACTTCCTTTTATATCCGTAAGCCAAAACATTCTCCACTCATACACCTGAATCCACATCTATTCAAACTCCTCTCTCCTGCCCCAGGTGCATTATCTGAGAATTCTACCAAAAAGAGAAAACTGGCTGGCTGCTCTCTTCATAGTACTGGGGTGGGGTCAGGCATTCTTTGGACTAACTTCTAAAAGACACCAGCGCTATTTCAGAGCAGATTCTACAAAGTGAGATCATGGAAACTGGAAGGGCCCTTTGCCTTGGGAGCGTCTGTTCCCATCTGAGGGTAGGGACAATTCTCTTTGCCTTTGGTTTTCTTGTCTGCAGAACGACTCCTGCGGTACCCACCTGCTCTGACAGCCTGTGCACCCAGGGTGTGTGCACCTAATGCCTGGCTGCTCACCCTCCCCACTGCCCTTGAGAGACTTGGGACAGGGGAGGATGTCTGTTGAGCACATTACTGCACTGTTTCTTACAGCAAAAAGACTACTTTTCAGGGCATCTAAATGACTGTGGCCACATCAATAAGATGATTTCAGAGTAACACATCATTTCTGAGATGTACACGCATTCGAGGGACACCAGCAGTCTGAGGAAGGGATGGATCAGGGAACCTGTGAATAATTAATAATAACAATAACTACCACCACCACCACCACAACAACAATAATAACAATGATACAGGGCTGGGCAGGAGTGGGTGAGAAGGGTAAACAGCAGAAGAACATTGAATTAGGAATCTGAAATCTGGTTCCTGTGGAGGCTTTGCCACTTACCACTTGTATAATGTTGGGCAAGTCACTCAGGTGATTTTATTGTTGCAGTTCTTGTTTGTTTGTTTTCAACATCATGGGACTAATAATAGTAACTTTTTCCCAGTCTAGTTCACAGGCTTGTTAATGATGTTTAATCTTTTCTTCTTATGTCTGTTCATATTTTTAAAACAAATTTGGTTTCACTGCTCCTACTGTTCTATAAATTTGTTTTTTAATTTATTTAACTGTCCGTCATGAATATTAGCCCATATCTTTAGGTGTTATTCTTACATTTTTTAAAGCAGTTTTATTGAGATATATTCACATAATATACAGTCCATCCAAGGTGTACAGTCAATGGCATTTAGCATAATTACGGAGTTGTGCATTCATCACCACAATCAATTATAGGACATTTCGTTACTCCAAAAATAGAAATCCCATATCCCTTAGCCCTCACATCTCAATCCCTCATCCTTCCCCAGTCCTACATAAACACTAATCTAATTCTGTCTCTATAGATTTATTTATATCTCATTTTATACAAAGTAATCATGCAATATGTAGTACTTTGTGTCTGGTTTCTTTCACTTAGCATAATGTGTTTTTTTAAATTATTTTTTTAATTAGAGAAGTTGTAGGCTTACATAAAAGTCATGTAAAAAATACAGTGTTCCCATATGCTCCCCCACCCACAATGTTGACACTTGGCATTGGTGTATTACCTTTGTTACAACTGATGAAAGAATATTAAAATATTACTGTTAACTCTAGTCCATAGTTTGCATTAGGTCTATTTTTCCCATATACTGTCTTATTACTAACACCTTGTAATAGTGACGTACATTTGTTATAATTCATGAAAGAGCATTCTTACATTTGTGCTATTAACCACAGCCAACATCCACAACCGGGTTCACTGTGTTATACAGTTCCCTGTTCTATCCTCTTACTTTCCTTTTAGTAAAATAAGCAACCCAAAACTTCCCCCTTTCAACCAGATTCACACACATAATTCAGCATTGTTAATTATACTCACAATAATGTGCTATAATCACCACCATCCATAGCCAAACATTTTAAATCAACTTAATTAGAAATTCTGCACAAATTAAGCATCAGTTCCCCCATTCTCTACCTATATTCTAGTTTCTAACTCCATGAGTTTGTTTACTATAATTAGTTCACATTCGTGAGGCCATACGTTATTTGTCCTTTTGTGCCTGGCTTATTTCACTCAACATAATGTCCTCGGGGTTCATCCCTGTTGTCATATGCATCAGGACTTCACTGTTTCTTACAGCTGATTAATATTCCATTGCATGTATATACTGTGTTTTGTTTATCCATTCATCAGTTGATGGGCACTTGGGTTGCTTCCATTGTTTGGCAGTTGTGAATTATGCCACTATGCACATCGGTATGCCAATGTCTGTACATGTCCCTGCTTTCAGTTATTTTGGATGTATAGCTAGTAATGGGATTGCTGGATCATATGGCAATTCTATACTTAGCTTCCTGAGGCAACACCAAACTGTCTTCTACAGCAGCTGTACCATTTTAAATTTCCAACCAGCAATGAATGAGTGTTCCTATTTCTCCACATCCCCTCCAACACTTGTAGTTTTCTGTTTTTTAAATAGTGGCCATTCTATTAGGTGTAAAATGATATCTCATGGTGGTTTTGATTTGCATTTCCCTAATACCTACTGATGTTGAGCATCTTTTCATGTACTTTTTTAGTAATTTGTATTTCCTCTTTGCAGAAATGTCTAATCAAGTTTTTTGCCCATTTTTGATTGTTTTTTGTATTTTATTGTTCAACTGCAGGATTTCTTTATATATTTTAGATATCAAACCCTTATTGGTTCTGTGGTTTCCAAATGTATTCTCCCATTGAGTAGGTTGTCTTTTCACTTTCTTGACAAAGTCCTTTGAAGTACCAAAGTTTTTAATTTTCAGTTGGTCCCCTTTATCTATTTTTGTTTTTGTTGTTGTTTATGCTTTGGGTGTAAAGTCTTAAAATCCATTGCCTAACACAAGATCCTGAAGGTGCTTCCCTATATTTTCTTCTAGGGGTTTTATGGTCCTGGATCTTATATTTAGGTCTTTGATGCATTTTTAGTTAATTTTTGTATAAGGTGTAAGATAGGGGTCCTCGATCACTCTTTTGCTGATGGATATCCAGTTCTCCCAGCACTGTTTATTGAAGAGATTATTCTGACCTAGTTGAGTGAACTTGGCAGCCTTGTCAAATATCAATTGTCCATAGATGTGAGGATCTATTTCTGAACTTTCAACGTGACTCCATTTGCCAGTATATCTATCTTTATGTCAGTACCATGCTGCTTTGAACATGTAGCTTTGTGCTATGCTTTAGAGTCAGGAAGTGTAGTCCTCCAACTTCATTCTTCTTTTTCAAGATGTTTTTGTCTATTTGGGACCCCTTGCCTTTCCAAATAAATTTGATAATTGGTTTTTCCATTCTGCAAAGTAGGCTGTTGGAATTTTGATTGGGATTGCATTGAATCTGTAAATCAGTTTGGGTAGAACTGACATCTTGAGTCTTCCTATCCAAGAATGTAGAATATCCTTTCATTTATTTAGGTCTCTGATTTCTTTTAGCAATGTTTTGTAGTTTTCTGTGCACAAGTCCTTTATGTTCTTAGTTAGACTTATTCCTAAATATTTGATTCTTTTAGTTGCTACTGAAAATGGCATTTTTTTTCTTGATTTCCTCCTCGTATTGCTCATTACTAGTGTATAGAAACACTACTGAATTTTGCATGTTGATCGTGTACCCTGCCACTTTGCTGAACTCATGTATTAGCTCTTGTAGCTTTGTTGTAGATTTTTCATGACTTTTACATGTCATCTGCAAATAGTGGAGGTTTTACTTCTTCCTTTCTAATTTGGATGCCTTTTATTTCTTTTTCTTGCCTAATTGCTCTGGCTAGAACTTCTAGCACAATGTTGAATAACAGTGGTGGCAGTGGGCATCCTTGTTTGTTCCAATTCTTAGAGGGAAAGCATTCAGTCTTTTGCCACTGAGTATGATGTTAGTTGTGGGTTTTTCATATATGCCTTTTATGTTGAGGAAGTTGCCTTCTATTCCTATCCTTCAAAGAGTTTTTTTTGTTTGTTTGTTTTTTTGTTTTTTTCAGAAAAGGATGCTGGATTTTGTCAAATGCCTTTTCTATGTCAATTGAGATGATCATGTGATTTTTTTTCCCTTTGATTTCTTAACATGGTGTATTACATTAATTGTTTTTCTTGTATTGAACCATCTTTGCATACCTGGGGTAAAACCCGCTTGATCATGGTATATAATTCATTTAATGTACTGTTGGATTCAATTTACTTGTATTTTGTTGAGGATTTTTGCATCTATATTCATTAGAGAAATTGGTCAGTAATTTTCTTTTCTTGTAGTATCTTTATCTGGCTTTGGTATTAGGGTGATGCTGGTTTAAATGAGTTAGGTAGTGTTCCCTCCTCTTCACTTTTTTGGAAGAGCTTGAGTAGGATTGGTATTAATTCTTGAAATGATTGGTAGAATTCACCTGTGAAGTCATCAAGTCCTGGGCTTTTTTTGTTGGCAGATTTTTGATAACTGATTGAATTCCCACTCCTCTCTGGATGCTGTACAGTGCTCCCTTGGCCTCTGGAGCCACAGAACCATTGTTTCAGACCTATTACATATTTTTAATGACTGCATAGTACTCCGTTATGAGACCGTACCATCTTTGCATACTAATCCTCACTTGTTGGTCAAGGAGTTTCCCATGATTTGCTATTATAAATAGTGTTGCCAGGTACAGAGAAGGGGAAGAAATCCAGGCTCCTCAAATCGAAATCACGCCTCTGGTATTTTACTTCCACAGGCCTATCTTCTGTCTCTGGCTGGGACTGGGACTCTAGAGAGAGGAGGGAAGAGGGGCTGTTCACTTAGAAGAGAGGAAGGGCAGAGTAGACAGGATGGGAGCTATGTGTGTTTATGGGGACTGGTGGGCTGGATACTTTTGCATGTGTTAGTAAAATCCTATGAGGTAAGGGCTGTCCCCATTATACTTGCTGCAGGACAGGCAACTAGCAAAGGGCTGGCCTGACCCCATAGCCACAGCCACCATGTTGAGGGGACCAGAACGAGCTTGTGCTGCCCCTCCTGAGACTCACAGGTCCCAACTCCTCCCACAGCAAACTTCCCTTTCCCTTTCCTGTCTGCACCTTCCATCCACCAATGCCCTACTCTTCTCAAATATATCCCTCAGATACCCTCTGACTTATCCTTCTTGGGCTCAGTCACATCATTAGCATTTTATTGTAAGTCAGCTTACACTCAAGATTCTTACGGTTATCACAGTTGCTTTACACAGACTTGCCTATTGTCAAGATTGTAAAACTCCTTGTTTGAGTTTAAAATTTAATAATCCTAAAACACTATGAAGATACTACATGCTAAGGGTGTGTTTTATTGTAAACAGTCTCAAATTTTTAAATATATAAATACATTTTTCAAGCCTGTAAAACACTTTTTGCCAACTTCTACACTCCTCACTTCCACTTCACCTTCAAAATGATGACACACACCAGTAGCAAAATTTTCTACTATCCTACTCGAGTATATGGAATTCATGTGCATTTATATTAAGGTGTATTTATTGTTTATTTAATCACTTCCGGTGACACTGGACCAAGTCCACTGGAGTCTACACAATTCCCTGCAACTAAGAAGTCATTAACTAAAATGAGGGAGTGAACTAGACCTCTGACCAAATCTAAAATTCTGTATCATTTGGACTTATTATTTTGAGGTACTAGAGGGATAGGTCTTTCCATTGTGGTTTACTTCCTTTTGTAGAAAGTTTGCACACTAAAAATAAATTTTGAAATAATAAGCCTGCCATCCCTTACTGAAGTAAACTCTGAAGCGAGAGGATGAACGTTCATATCCTAGTCCTAGCACTGCTCGAGTCTGGCTGTGCGACCCTGGCAAGCCACTTTAGCTCTCCGAACTTCAGTTTACACGTTTGTAAAATGGGAGGATTTGGGCTCAAAGTATTCTGAGATTCCTGTCCTGGCATTGTTAGATTCTAATTACGTATGCATTACGCTCAGAAGTTTTTTTCTGGTCTTAAGTTATCAATAACCTCTTGCGGAGCCTAGCGCTTTTGCCGCGGTGCGTGCGCGGGGGCAGCGGTTCTGAGGACTAGCCCGCGTGGACCAGAAAAACGGAAAGGCGGCCCGAGGGGGCGCCTCTTTTAGCTCCACGCATTAAGTCAAAACAACCTCTCTTCCCTGCTGACGCTACGGTCCGGCTGGGGCTGAAAATCGATCCGCGATCGTTCTGCTCCAGCACCGCCTGCCCTGCAGCGGATGCGGGCGCGTGGAAGGCGCGGGCGGAAGCGCCGAGCGCCGCGCGGGAGAGGCCCGCGGGGGCTGCTGACAGCAGGGAAAGGAACCTGCTTCCCAGGGGGGCGTCCTCTCGCCCCTGCAATTCCCTGCCACTGGACAGAGGACGGAGGCTGGGTGGCAGGGAGGAGGGAGACCCTCTCACCAGAGTAAGGCGAGGGAGGGGAGAAGCAGAGTGGCCGCTTCTAAGCCCAGCCCTTTACTGAGGCTTCGCTGGCATAGAAGAGACTTCCCGGGACCCATCCAACCTGTGCTACCAGCAGCTCGTTCCTGTCTCCTGATCTCTTCTAGTCCTGTCCCTTCGGCTAGGCTTCTTCAGCCAAAAGGGGTTTCTTTTCTTTTGGTTTTTTCACAAATATGCTTCCAAGTTATTGCATTGATCTATTGATTGATTCATAAAGCATCAGGGATTTTTCACACTTAAAACCCACCTCCCTCAAAAAAGTAGTCCCCTGGAGACCATGAAATCTACAACTTTCCCTGCTTGTTCTGCTTGCCGTTGGTTCAGATTTTTTGCAGCTTTCTGAGTGCCACCCTCTGGCCTGCAGTCACCTTAGAGACATTGAAAAACATCCCATCCCTCACTCCCCTTCCCCAAACTCCCACTGTAGGGATGTGTCAAACAGCTAATCCCATCCAGTTTTTGGACAGGATGCTAACTGCATCTAGGAGGGCACCATTTATCTGACTCAGTTGCTGGGTGGTGTGTCCAGCTTTTTGCCCAGTTTTCTCTCATCATCATATACCTGCTCTTCAAAGGCAGATATGCTGTGGGTGAGTTAAACCAAGTGCATTCTGGAACTGAGAGGGGAAGAAGGGTAGCAAGTCACCATCCTGCTCAGTCCAAGTAAAGGCACTAAGGATTGTCAATAGCATCATCCTACTAAGAACTAATGTTTATTGAGCATTTATTATGTGCTAGGCTCTATGCTAAGTTTTTACAAGTATTATTTTTGAATAGTCCTTACAGTAACCCTAGTATTGTTATTCCTGTGTTACAGATGAAGAAATGGAGGCACAGAGATTAAATGACATGCCCCAAGTCATCAGGTAGTAGTTGTCAAGGCAGAAATTTGAACACTGGGTCTGTCCAGAGCCTGTGCCTTTAACTGTTGTGCTCTGCTGCCTCTCATCTTGGATAAACACTTTGGTGTAAAGAAAAAGATACTAGACTGGGAATGAGGATAACTACTTTAGTGTTATCTTGGGCAAGTCACTTAACCTTGCTTTAAAGGTACATGAACCATCTGAAATTAATAAAATTATGTGCAGATGTGTATTTTCCCAGCAAGAGTAGCCATAGCTTTCATCAGCATCTGAGAAAGAGCTGCACTCTCTCTTCTCCTGTTTCAGGGGTTTGAAAGGGTTCTTGGCTGCACACGGGACTGCATGTCCAGATAGAGATCACAGGAAGGATGACACTGGGATAGGATTATCAAATTCACCCTCCATCTACTTGCAACACCTCAGCATTTTTACTTTAGCCTGTTACATTTTTTACATGCAACCAGACTCTTAAGTTTGTATTGAGGCTTCAAGAAAAGATTTCAAAACCTTTTTGTTGTTGTACTACTGTAAAAAGATTTTGAGTGGAATGGAGGCTTTGCCAGACTTGAGGTAAAGCATCCATTCGTTTTGTTCATTCACTCAACATATACGTATTGAGCATCTGCTATATCCCGAGAATACAGCCATATACAAGACAGATATGTCCCTGTGCCAATTTGAGACTGTTATGGACCCCAGAAGAGCCATGATCTTTTAATCCAATCTTGTTGGGTGGAATTTTTTGATTGAATGTTTCCATGGAGATGTGACACATCCAGATGTGGGTGAGACCTTTTGATTAGATCATTTCCATGGAGGTGTGACCCCACCCATCCAGTGATTAGTTCACTGGAGTACTTTAAGGGAGCTCACAGAGAGAAGGAGCTCCAAGAATCTGAGAGAGACATTTTGGAGAGAAGCTAAGATATGTAATCCAGAGTTTGCCCCTGAGAGAAGTTAAGAACCGACATAGACCCAGATGCTTGGAGATGCTGGGAGATACAGACAGAAGGACATTTGGAGATGTTAAGCTAAGAGATGAAGCCCAGAGTTTGCCCTGGAGAAGCTAAGAGAGAAATGCCACAGGAGAACAAGCAAGGACTCATAGGAGCTGAGAGAGAGAAGTGAAGACAGAAGCCCAGAGACACTTTGGAGAAAGCCATTTGAAACAGAACCCAGGAACAAAGGACCAGCGGACACCAGCCACGTGCCTTCCCAGCTGGCAGAGGTGTCCCAGATGCCATCGGCTGTTCTTCAGTGAAGATAGTAACCTAATAAATCCCCTTTATAAAAGCTAATCCATTTCTGGTATTTTACATAATGGCAGCATTATCAAACCATGACAGTCCCTGACTGCATGGACTGTGGCAGGGAAGTGCCAGGAAGATGTACAGAGCATTATGAGAGTGAGATCTGGAGAACTGGGAAGGGCTTCCTTGAGGAAGTGGTGTTTGAGCAAATTCTCAAAGGATAAGTAGAAATTATCCTACTTTTGGGTCCCTGTATCAGCTGCAGCACCAACTAGCTATGTGACATTGGGCAAGGCAGGTAACATCGCCGATCTTCCATTTCTTTAACTTAAAGATGAGAGGTTCAAACTAAATGGTTTCTAAAGTCCTTTTCAGTTCCACTATCCTGTGGTTTTTTGACTTCAGTGAAAGTTAAATGGTCAGTGAGAAAGAGAAAAACAGCCCCTGATGTCCAGGAGCTGGCCTGGTAGCTGCGGCATGGCCTCAGTATTCTCCTGAGGAACAGTAACAATTTCACAGAACATCCACATCAAACAAAGCACTCTACACCATCACATGTCAAAACAAAACAAGACCACTCTGCCATCATGTCAGATCGTGTTCATTTGCCCAAACCACAAAAATGACCAAACATCCCCCTGCATGGCTAATATAGTGACAGCTGCTGCTTTACCAATTACAAAGCTTTAGCCCTGCTCTGGTCTTCCTTCCTCCTAGAAAACATTTATTAAGATACCAAATCCTAGAATTACCCCTGCTTCCTGGCATCATGCAAAGTTCTGCTTCCTTAAACTGTCTCCAAAATCACCTAACACAAGCCCAAACCCTTTAAGACCTTTCTAGGACCTTCTTACTGAGAAGCCCCAGAGTCCTCCCTCTCTGCAATGAGTAACAAACCCAATTTGTTCAACCACCCTGGTGCGGGACCGGGCATACAGTGTTTGCAGTCCCTTCAGGGCTTCTTGGATGCTAGCAGTATTTCTATTTCCCAGCCAAACCACACCAATCATACCTTCCCTTGGAGTCATCTTCACAGCAACTCCTGTAACCAAAAACCAACGAATGGAACTGACTCATTTGTCATTATCCAAGGGGGCAAAAAGGTTGCTGCTGGTGATTCAACTTACTGGCTTGGACTTCCCACACTTAGCTAGAAATTTTTTTCACTGGGGGAAAGTCCTCACCACTCTGCCCACTCTATTCAGTTCATGTGAATCAATGGTAAACAAACCAGAGCCCTTTTGCCTCCTGAGTCAGACCACAAGCAAGGGGGAAGAAGTGACCTGTGTCTCTGACCACAAAATAAATTATTGGGATCTTATTCCTCTGATTGAGAAAGCTAGTGAACTCAGCAACTTTTAACTTGCAGAAACCATTGTTCACACCAGGCACATGGCTATTTCCAAAGCTGTCAGTGCCCAGTTTATGGCAAAAGTTGTGTTTTCTGTATGTTCAGTCTAATGCAGGATCAACAAACTTTTTCTGTAAAAAGCCACATATTCAATATTTAAGGCTTTATGGGCCAGTCTCTGTTGTAACTAGTCAACTCTGCCCCTATAGCACCAAAGCAACTGTAGATAATATGTACATGAACAAGCAGGCCTATGTTTCAATAAAACTTTATTTTCAAAAACAGGCAGGCCAGATTTGGCCCACGGGACTATAGTTTGCTGATGCCTGGTCTAAACTGATCAACACATAAGCCCAGTTGAATAAGAAGAGGAATAATAACTTTTGTCCATAATTTTTTAAAGAGTGTTTTTCTCATTAGAGAGATTATGAGAAGACTTACAAATCAGCTTGGAAACTTCTAGAAGATAAAAGAAAAAGAGGGAGACAGACCTGGAAACTGAAAAAGACTGGGGCTTTCTCCACTGAGCTGAAAAAGAAACAGACAGTCTCCTTCAGACCCAGTCCAAGGCGACCCTCCGGCTCTCCAAGAAAACCCTGACCCAGAAGTCATGGCAGCCAAACCCAAGCTCTACTACTTTCATGGCCGGGGCAAGATGGAGTCGATCCGCTGGCTGCTGGCTGCAGCTGGAGTGGAGTTTGAAGAAGAATTTATTGAAACAAGAGAACAACATGAAAAGTTGAAGAAGGAGGGGCGCCTGCTTTTCGACCAAGTGCCTTTGGTTGAAATGGATGGACTGCGGCTCACACAGACTAGAGCCATCCTCAGCTACATTACTGCCAAGTACAACTTGTACGGGAAGGACCTGAAGGAGACAGCCAGGATCAATATGTATGCTGATGGCACATTGGACCTGATGATGATGATCGCATTGATGGCGTTCAAACTGCCTGAGGAAAAAGAGGAGAGCATTGCTTCAGTCCTGAAGAAAGCTAAAAACTGTTACTTTCCCGTCTTTGAAAAGATTTTGGAAGACCATGGAGAGGATTTTCTTGTTGGCAACAAATTCAGCTGGGCAGACATACAGCTGATAGAAGCTATTTTAATGGTGGAAGAACTCAATGCTTCTGTTCTTTCTGACTTCCCTCACCTACAGGCATTTAAAACCAAAATCAGCAACATCCCGACAATTAAGAAGTTTCTGCAGCCTGGGAGTCAGAGAAAGCCACCCCCGGACAGCCGCTATGTTGAAGTCGTCAGGAACATTTTGCAGTTCTAGTGACCAGCAGACCTTATGGCACCAACAGTGGTGATTCAGTGGCACCATCGGCACACGCCATCTGTAGTGGATAACTAAAGCCAGTGGTAGATACTAGGGGTAGAGCATCTGAAAAAAACAAGAGCTGGCTGCCATCAATGACAAATGCCAATTAAATGTAATATAAAACCAAAAAAAAAAAAAAGAAAAGAAAAAGAGGGAGAGAAGAGAGAAGAAAGCAAAAATCAGAGGACAGAATTTTGTTTCAAAAGAGGAATGAGGGAAAGAGCTCCTTATAAGTCCTCTCAGTAGCAGGCTGACTCTGGGAGCCTCTCCTTGCCCTGAGCTCACTCACTGCAGCTCAGGAGCACACTGAGAGACACTGAGAGCACACCAGAGAACCACAGATTGCAGCCTGTTTAGGACCATTCCTGCTGAGCCCCCAGGAAGGGCTCCTGGGAAAGAGGACGAGGACCAGGGAGTGCCGGGCAGAGCAGATTCGTGAGGATGACTTCCAACAGCACCTTCCAAACAGGGTCCCCACCTTCCCCTTTGGGGCTAATGCACCGGTTGTAAGGAACAGGTACCCACTTTGTAAATTTGAAAAAGGAGATCAATAATGAAAAATGTGGGTTTAAAAGTAGAGCCCACAGGACTTGATGGAGAAACTGATAACCAGTAGGTAAATCCCCTCCATTTAGTGGGAAGAGGAGCCGAGAAGTGGTAGATCTGTGGGTACTGGCCGTATACTCTTTGTTCACAGATGGTATATACTGATAATAGATTCAGAAAGTGTGATCTGGTAGGCTCACAGATGCTTATCCATTGCTAAAATTAATTTAATGAAGAAATATAAGTGGGCCAGGCATGGACCTTGA
Source organism: Choloepus didactylus (assembly GCF_015220235.1). Lineage (NCBI taxonomy): Eukaryota > Metazoa > Chordata > Mammalia > Pilosa > Megalonychidae > Choloepus > Choloepus didactylus. The sequence continues at coordinate 88,860,248 of NC_051307.1, forward strand.
TGAGGATTATGATTAATCCAATTTTGTGCACCTGATGTCCAATTAAAATGGAAAGAATTCCCATAATAAATAGATTTCATGCTATAATTGAAAGTAAGGTTAGTCCTCTGTGACCTAAAATTATATTATTGAGATATACTAGGGTGCACTGACAAATCCTTTTGATCACTAAACGTCATGCAACTTTTTCAAGAAGTTGTGAATTCCAACTCCTACACATGGTATAAAATTGGCCACCATGATCCAAACATTCATGAGTCGGAAGGTCTGAACCAGATAAACTTCCCAGATCCCCCTCACCTCTAAAACTGTATTTTTTATTAACCTTACTTTCAAGATTCTGGACAGAGAATAGCATTTGTTGTCACACTTTTTTTCTATTTCTTCTCTTTTTTTCTTTCTCCTTGAGGTAGCATCATTAACTCCTAGCACAGAATTTATCATTCCATGGGCATTGCATACATTTATTCATTCACTCAGCAGTCATGCATGGAACCCCTCCATGTACCAGGCCAGAACATGACAGATGAGGTCCTGTCGTCAAGGAGTTCAAGCACTAATGAGGGTTAGTTTCCTCTCCTCCTTTATCTCCTTTATTTGTTTTGTCTGGGCTCCTGTCTCCCCACTTTGCTTGGCACCCAGTGTCATTCCCCACCACTCTTGTTCATCCTTTTTCCTCCCTTTCCTGAGAGAGCTTTTTGCAATGACTAACAGGAACACAGCTCAGCTGGTTTTTATCACGCTCCTGTCCTTGCATTTTTCCGACTCAATTAAGCCATTACCAGGCTAAATGAGGCATGGACTCCCCGATAGTCACACCTGTTGTCAGGGAGATGGAAGGTAAGAACCTGCGCAGCTGGCGGGCACATGGCAGGTGTGACTTGAGGGAGGCAGCCCAGGGTGACCAGGCCCTGTTTGTGTGCTACCCCCAGTGCTGAGAGAGGGCCCTCCTTTGAAACAAGTTGTCCCTTGCTTCAAGAAGGAGTGAAATCTGACATAGAACTGGGGATGGTCGCATTGGTAATGTCAGACAAGATGTCCCCAATTCTTTGGCAAGTGTGCACCAGGTATGTATAAAAATTCATATTGTGGATGTGTCCTCCCAAGAGGTAAAGAAAGCTGCAACCAAAGCCAGCTCCACAGGTTTTGTGATTAATGGTTGAACATTCTCAGGTTTTGCCCTGTACTCCTTCAATAAAACACACACTCTTACCTGTCTGCAATAGTGGCTTCAAACCCTAATGTCAGTATTCTTTATAATCAGTGTGACGAAAGAGGGCAAAGAAGACGATACAATCATCCAGAGACAAATCAATATATTCAGCCTATGAAGATAAATTATCTCTATTGGAAACTGGATTTGATTTCATAGCCATCTTTTTTTCTGGGCAACCTATAATTTTTATTTCTGCAACCTAGTAATTGAGAAATTGTAGGTTTTGAGCTTACCATGCCTTTAATTTATTGAGTGAGCCAGAGAAGTCTGTGCCTCAGTTTTCCTTATTTGAAATATGAGTGAAACCATTCTGGTCTGCAGTTACACAATTTCCAGAAACCTGAAGCCAAAGTGCAGGAGTTGGGGGGTAGCTTTCATTTTGTTGAAAACTGAAGTGTTGCCATGCTGACCCACAAATTCACCTTGCCATCCTCGTTTAATTTGCCGTTAATTCTGGAGCTTGGATGAGCCATGCACCCACTGTTTGGGCAAGCACAAGTTCAGCAGGTAGTATTTGGGCATCCATTCAACACCAGGCCTCTTGTTCAATGCTTTGTGTACAACTATGATGGAGACCCCTGCCATCAGGAACCTTCAGTCTCATGGAGCAACCACTTCCCTCTTCTGTCCTGCAACTGCCTAACCAGCCCCTGATTTTCACTCTTTGCACTTCTTTAATTTGTTCATTAAATATTTAAGGAGCACCTGCTAAGTTCCAGGCTCTGTGCTTGATGCTAGGCTACAATGGTGAAGAAAAGAGACAGGCCCCACCTTCATGAAGTTTCCAGTCCCTACCTCAGCTTTATTCTCTCTCCTGGCAATCACCAGGCAGAAAATGCCATGACTCCCTCTTTGCTCCCCCAACACTTCATTCATACCTCTTCATAGCACTTGCATCACTGGATTATAATACATCTTTTCTGACTCCTTTTAAACCATGAGCACCTTGAAGGCAAAAATTTCAGCTTTCCCTACTCTCCTGCACTCTGTCTAGCACATAGAGAAGCTCAATAAATATTTCTTGAATGAATAAATAATTGTATGAATTTACAGGCGCATGAACCTAAGAAGCCCACAGACCACATCTCTTGGATGAAGACCTTAAATGGGCAATTATCTAGCCACACTGAAACACACCTCATGATGTCAAGGACCTTCTGAATATAAAACCAACTGGTCCACAGGTCATTTATTCTCCCAGGATGTGTCTGCCATTGAGAAAAAAGAACAATTACTATCTTCAGCTATTTGCAATATATATATATATATTTTGCAGGAGGGCAAACATGATCATATATGATTTAGATGGAAAAAACTTATAGTAAGGAGAGAGCAAATGAATTGATTTGTGACTCTCAGATTGATTGATACTGTTAGATATAGATGCTTAATAATAAATATATAACAGTGATTTAAACAAGCTAGAAGTTTTTTTTTTCTCTGTCACATGACAGTCCAGAAATGGTCTGATATTGAGGTGCTTTTCCATTGAAACCTTCAGCTCATGGCCCCATCATTTCCTAGGATATGGCTCTTATGCTCTTGGTTCAAGACTTCTTGGGCTCCAGAGCTCCAGCTGTCATCCACCTCCACAAAGCAGAATGGGATGGGGAGGGGGAGGATGAAGGGGCAAAGAGCAAACACCAACTCTCCCTTAAGCAAGGTTCCTGGAAGCTTCCACAAGGCACTTTTAGCTTATACCTATTGACTAAATCTTAGGCATATGGCTACAACATAATCATAAAGGAAGTTAGGGAAAGTTGTCTGTATTTTGGACAGCCACTTGTCCACCTAAAACTGTTTTACTGTGGCATAAAAGAAGTACAGATATGGAGTGGAGAGGGAGTACAATTGTCAGTCTTTGCTGCCTACACTAAAACTGAAGTGTTGTGATTATTCAAGATCTTTTTTATTCTATTTATGGCCAGCTGTAGTCTCAAAGACAAGCTCCAGTTAAGCCACTATGCTAGGATCGCACTTGCTACTACTATGGTTGTTGATGTATTGGGGAAAGAAGGAAGGAAGTAGAGAGAAAAGAAAGCTTTTGCAACAGGGAAAGTGGGAGGCACTGGCAAGAGGAGTGGAAAGGAAGACAGAGGAGAGAAATATTGGTGGCAGAAGGGAAAGGGAGGCTCTAGGAAACTCTCGGCTTTGGAAACAAATTAGAACCTGGTACTGGGTCTAAAACGAGTGGATTGCTCTTTTAACTGCTGCAAATTGACCCAAAATCTCTCCTTCAATCTATTACTTCTCACCATGAATTTTATGCTGAATAGACTAATGAAGTTAATAAATTTCTCCAAGTAGTTAATCTTTCACAGGAAAAAAATAACTGGTCTTAGTGACTTACCCTAGCCAGTTATAATGGCTTTCCTAATTCAGTACATGGGTCTCCTTAAAGTTCTGTGTTCTGAAGGCGTTCTTATTTCAAGTGGCCAGAATTTCTCACTTAAGTAAGTTAAATATACAGAGAATCTAGTCCCCCATCTAGAAAGGGGAATTAATTTGTCTCACCTTCTTTACAAAAGTGTTGTATTTATGGACCTGACACAACGCCTGGTTCAATAAATACTAGTTTCTTTCTCCTTCCAAGTACTTTCTTTCTTATGCATTCATTTGAAATCATTTATTCAGCAATTACTATTTCAGGCATGATGCTAAGTGCTAGGGAGCAAAGTTGAGTTTAGTTGCAGAAAATAAAGTTGCAATTTTTTTTTCCACTATGACTATATGACCAAGGATTTTGAAGCCAAAAATCTAAAAGCAGGACTGGTGTCAGAAAACTGCAATGTTCATGGATGTTCAGACATTATGTGAATATCCTCAGAAATGGTTCTAAAGGCAGTTATGAATACCTGACATCTGCTGGAGCACACCTTTCATACAACATCCAGCACACTCTCCCAGGATGGCTGTTGGAGGAGGAGGTGGGGTTCCCAAAGGACACGGAGCAGCAAGCATATCACAATGGTTGTGATATGGCTTAGGCTTTGGAATCAGTTGTGCATATAACTATAATAAAACTTGATGAAATCTTCAAGAGAGGAAGTCCAAGATCCAAGATTTAAGAGACTACAGCAATATATAGGGACTACCTAGCCTGAGGGTTTAGGGAAGGCCCCCAGAGACTCGGTAAGTTGCCTGCTGCACAACTGAGGGGGGATTGGGGACTGAAATCCAGCCCATGCTCTCCTTCCCAAACTGTGCCCCTTGGTGCAAGGCTGTGTCGGCCCCTAGAAGTTCTTTTCTTCATTCACACAAAAGCCCCACTTGCCAAGCCATGCTCAGCCCACCCCCACCCCCTACTTTTGGGGACATCTGAAAGTTGAACTATTGATAAATAGATGTTATCCAGGCAAAGTTTAGGCCAGAGGGACCAAGGAGGGGTAACAGGATGTGTGCATGTGTGAGGTCTGGGAGTTTAAAAAAGCATGTTGTACTTGAGGACCTGAAGGAAGTTCAGTATGGCTGAAATGTGGGATTCAAAGGGAAGACTAGCAAGAGTGAGGCTGGAAAGATATTCATCACAGCCACTATTTTCTGTTAGATTACTGGTGGCACTGTGCTAATGGTTCTCCATGCATTATTTTATTAAGACCAGAGAGGCTAAGTGACTTTTTTGAAGTCAAAGTTAGGAAGTAGTGGAACAATAATTCAAATCTAGGCTTAACTCCAGAGCTTGTGTGCCAAACCACTTGTTTTACTGTGTTCAAAGATTTAGAAAGGTTGATTGCAAAAGGGCAAAACTGGAGATGGAAAGGCCAGTTAGGAAATTATTGCAGAAATCCAGGCCAGATATGATGGTGGATTAAGATGGCCTTGGAAAGGGAGAGGAGTGGATGGATTCCAGAGAGATTTAGGAAATAGAATCTGTAGGACTTGGTGATTGCTTGAATATGAAGATCAATGATGAGAGAAGGGAGAAGGCAAGGATGACTCCATATTTTGTGTCTTTGGGGGTGAAATGCCATTTGTGGGGAAAGAAAACAGCAAAAGAGGAAAAAGTCTGGGAGAGAGATGAGTTTAAGGCCTAAGTTGGAAGCACCTCTGGAACATCCAAATGGAGATGTCCAGTTGTCGGCTCAGTGCTTAGTCTTGAAACTCAGGAGAGGCTGTACATTTAGCCAACATCAACACGTAATTGGTAATTGACCCATCAGGTGGGTGAGATCATCCAGTGAGGGGGTGTAGAGTAGAACGATCAGAGAGCTCCTACTAGACTAATTAGGTTAGTGGAAAGGCTTTTCCCCAGATCCCAGCTCTTGAGCTTTGTAGAACGTAATCTGACCCATTATTTATCTGAATCCTTGACAAGAAGGATTCTTAAAAGCTTATAGGATGTCTGTTACACACTGGAACCAGGGACCTGTGATGATGAGGAGGCACAGAAACAGGGTGGGGTGGGTGGTGGGTACCACATTCTATTTATTTAAATAAAGAATAAGATTCCTTTTCTGACATGTTTGCTTGGTTTAAAGTCAACTTTAAGTCTAAGTATGACTCATTCTATATTTTATATAGAATAGATATTCTGGATGAACTAAAATCAAAATTATTATAATGTAAAGAACTGCCACTATTAGCCAACTGTATGTATTATCTAAGCAGAAGAATGAATTAATTAAAATCTAGTGGCAACAGCATTGGAGGCCTTTGCTTATCAATGCCCCTTTAAAATGTGGCCTCTCTTCACTGAACATAGTCCTTCTCAGACACAGGCAGTTGAAATTTTCTCTATGCCATGCCTTTCCAAGCCGCTATCCCTAAGACCCTGAAAATGGAAATTCTGAGCCACCTCTGTTCCAGCCATCACAACAAGATGGGATTTAGGCTTAGTTGGATTCATCTTGTTTCTCTTTTCTTTTAGCAAGCATCATCGATGGTCTCTACGTGATGTGGCTTCTGAAATCTCCTGGACCACCCACCTTACTAGTCCACAGTGGAGAAAGCAGAAATGGAAATTCAAACACCACAGCTTCCATTCTGTTGTTAATCACTCTGTAAACATGTGCCCTCACCACAGGGAGTGAACTGCACCGAGGGGGAAAGTTCGTGGGGTCCCCAAACCATCAGCACTCTTTCCTCCTCCCCTGGAGAGAAAGCAGAACCATGGCTTTTTATAGCTGCTGTGTGATCCTCTTGGCATCTGTCTGGTGCACGTCTGCCTATGGGCCTGACCAGCGAGCCCAGAAGAAAGGGGACATTATCCTTGGGGGACTCTTTCCTATTCATTTTGGAGTAGCAGCCAAAGATCAAGACCTCAAATCAAGGCCAGAGTCCGTGGAATGTATCAGGTAAGGGAAGGAGTCAAGTCTGAAAGTCTCTTCTCTTCTGGGTAGTTAGAGAAAAGCTGTATGAAACCCAAAATAATACTTTTTTCAAACTTGGTTCTGTTTTTAAATATGGCAATTGGTGGTCATGTTGACACTTATTATGTTTTCCTTTAAAAAAATTTTTTTTTTCCAAAATAAAATATCAAGGATGCTGAGTGGGAAAATTCACAGCCTGCTAAAGCATGTGCCCTGTGATTTGGTAACCAAGTCATCACCATTCACCTGGTGGCAGCACAGCTTATGAAAGACTGAGTATCTAGAAGGAAATTTAATATAGGTCTTGCGAACCTGAGTAGTAAAATCCCCCATTGATCTTCCGTGATACCTAAGTGTTGGCTGTTCCACTCTGTTTGTTTGTTTGTTTGTTTTAAAGGATTTTAGAGTTGAAAGAAACCTCAGTAGTTGGCATGACTCGGTCACCTTCAAAATGCAATTTGAAAAGTAGCAAGCTGAGTTCATAAAGGCTGAGAGATCCCAAATAGTGTCAAGAGGCTATCCTGGAGGTTTCTCTTATGCAGGCTCCACCTGGACATTCCAAATGGCCACAGTATGCCATGCCCTTACCAATAGTAGCCCCCAAATACCTAGGTCCCTATCTGGATTCTATAAAATATGCACTCACTAAGTTTTATCTCTCAGAAACTTAAATCCACCAGAGTGGTTCCTATGCCAGACAAGTCCTAAAACCCAGAGGCAACAGCCTCTTTAAGAACAACAATCAGATGCAGCCCCATTCCCCATACTGTCAACATCCCCTTTCAATATGAACACGTTAGGGTACTCACTGTCTAGACAACCCTGAAGATGGAGGAAAAGATTAAGTGAGAGGAAGGGGTAGTAACAAGCAAGATAAGATTTAACAAAGGTCTATGAATATTGAAACTTTATATAAATATATATATATCTATATATATTTAGATGCTGGGGTGTTGGAATAGCTAGAAGGAGGTCAATGACATGGTGGAACTGTAACCGATAACATCCTTTGAAATTTGCTCTATAGCTACTCATTGAATTGTTCTTTGAAAGTCTTCACTTTTCTGTATATACCCTGTATTGCATAATAAGGAAAGAACTGAAACTGGGGAACTGTAACACATTGCAATTTTTTAAATTACCTGTATAACTGCTTGTTGAGCTGTACATCAAAAGTTAACAATGTTCTGTATGTATGTTATATTTTACAATAATAGAAATAGCTGAAGTTGTAGAACTGTGACCCATAACATTCTCTGAAGTTTGTTCTCTAACTACTTGTTAAATCGTACCTTGAAAGTTATCACTGTTATGTATATATGTTAAAGTTCACAATTTAAAAATGCATTTCAAAAAAGACAAAAGAAAAAAATGCAATTTGTAGTATTTTGGAACCATTCCCATTAGAGAGCTGAAATTCACCCCCTGCAAACTGTAGCTTTATCTCCTGGAGAGGCCTAAGAATGCATCTAACTGTCTCGATGGACAGCTCTTCAGCCATTTGACAGAAACTAACATGTCCCCTTAAATCTTTTCTTCTCAGGCCAAATAGTCCCAGTTTTCACAACAGTTCTTCCATGGCATGATTTTTAGATCCCTCCCTATTCTGGTTGCCCTCCATCTGTATGTTCCCTAATTTATCATGATTCCTTTAGAGTATGGCATCCAGAACCAGGCATGGCTCCTTCATGTAGGATCTGAGTTCTGCAGACTACCATGGGATATATCACCTCCTTTGACCAAGACATTAGAAAACAGTAATGCACCCCTAGTCTTGACCCATCATCTGAGAAGGAGTCGGACTTTCTCTCTGGACTTCCCAAAGGGAAGTCTTCCTGATAGCTGGAAAATGAAAATGAAAACTAAGATTGTTCCAACAAAACTGGACTTCTGTTCCTGTTCTAAGGAGAGCTTGCAACTTATATAACCTTTTGATACTTTTTCTTATGAATGCAGAAAAACTAAGTGCAGAATTTCACTGATGCTGATTATATCCTCCACATAAACCATATGGACAAATATCCTCTTTGTGTACCCCTCTGGACAGCATTGTGGACATGCCACATATACCTAAGATCAAGCAAGAAGCTTGCTCTGAAATAATATATTTTTTAAAATTATATTTGAAAAATGATAACTTTAGTAGTGTAGATGATATAAAGCAAAATTCTGTGTTATCTCTTAATAACTTTGCAGGTTTAAAACAAACAAGTAAACAAAAAGAAATACTGAAGAAGATGACTAAGGGGAATTGTCATTCTAAAAGTTAGAATAGGACCACTAAGAACCTGAATGATACAACGGAGTATAACAGATTGCATTTCTCACCTCCTGGCATTGAGTCCAAGAAAGAAATCCTACAATATAAAGGGAGAATCTAATGAGTTATGTTTTCTCCTTTGGCTACTGACACACTAATGATACACATATATTGAGCCCTCACTCGGAGCCAAGTCCCAGCTAGTGAGAACTATGTCACTGACTCATTACTCTTTGCTTATTTGCTTGATTTTTGTAAAAATTTTTTCTTCTTTGAAAACCAATGCATGTTCATTCTTAAAAAATAGAAAGTGTAAATAAGCTGAAAGCACACAATTTTAAAACTCATCATTCCACCACCCAAAAACAACTGGGTTTGTATGTAGCTTTCCTATGCATATTTGTTTTTTTGTTTGTTTGTTTAAAAAAAGGAGGTTAAAAGGAAGTTACTCATCTACCCATCCCCATTGACCTCCAGGCATGTTATCTAAATTTGTGATTCTGAAAATCTGAGGTTGTTTTTAGGCTCCCACATATTGAAATCCTAATGGAATTTATAATTCCCCTGGTCCTTTTTTTTTTTCTTTAATTCACGTACCTCACATCAGCTACTTCAAATTCGTTACTGGATGAGGCAAATATAAATTACTGATTGTATTGTACTAGTAACAGCCTTCGGTGTTATTGCTCCCTACTTCTACGTGAGGCTCCATGCTGAGAACTGGATGTAATCACCTCATGTCGTCTTCCTCACAGCCGCCCTGTAAGATGGGTGTTATCCCCACTCTACCGAGAGCACTTTGAGGCCCAAGGAGCACAACGTCATGAAACCAAGGAGTAATTGAGCCATGGTTCACCCCCAGCTCTGCCCTTCCCTTACTCTAAAGTATTGCCCACCGTTTTCTTCAATTTCTTCTTTCTTCCAGGTATAACTTCCGTGGGTTTCGCTGGTTACAAGCCATGATATTTGCCATTGAGGAGATAAACAGCAGCCCAGCCCTTCTTCCGAACATGACGCTGGGATACAGGATATTTGACACTTGCAACACTGTTTCTAAGGCCCTGGAGGCCACCCTGAGTTTTGTTGCACAGAACAAAATTGATTCTTTGAACCTTGATGAGTTCTGCAACTGCTCGGAGCATATTCCCTCTACCATCGCCGTGGTGGGTGCCACGGGCTCAGGCGTCTCCACGGCGGTGGCAAACCTGCTGGGGCTCTTCTACATTCCCCAGGTACCCATACCTGCTTAGATGGGACCGTGTGGAGAGGGGTCAGGAGAACTAGCCTGGGTGGGCACCAGGCCCAGTGTCTGTGCTTTTGGATATTTTTCAATGTCTGGCTTTATAGTGGCTCAAAAGACTGCTTCAGGAATGGGGTTTCATCAGTGCACTGAATCATGACCGTTTGGGATTTTCAAGCCAAGTACAACATGAGTAGTTCTGAAGGTCTTGTGATACCACATAGCTGAAGCTATAAAGTTATATAAGTCACACAACTAATTATTATTTTTACCTAATTCACTTTTGCAACCCCTTAATTTGTCTATGTAACCAAATCAATTTGATTGGACTTGTAAGTAAAATTTTCATTTTAGGACAGTTTTAGATTTACAGAATTATTGCAAAGATTCTGACAGTTCCCATATACCTGCATCCAGTTTCCCCTATTAACATCATACTTTAGAATGATTTTTGTCACAATTTAATGAACAAATATTGATATATTCTTATTATTAACTGAAGTTCATATTTTAGTCATTCAGATTTCCTCAGTTTTCCCTAATGTCCTTTTTCTGTTCTGATCCCACCCAGGATACCACATAGCATTTAATCATCATATCTCCTTAGGCTCCTCTCTTGGTTGTGACAATTTCTCAGACTTTCCTTGTTTTTGATGACCTTGACAGTTTTGAGGAGTACTGATCAGGTAGTTTGTAGAATGTGCCTCAGTTTGAAGAGGGAAAGTGCCATTCTGATCACATACTGTCAAATGACATCACTGTTGATGTTGACCTAGTTGCCTGGCTTGAGGGGGTGTTTGTCAGGTTTCTCTACTGCAAAGTTACTCTTGTTTTTTCTCCTTTTCCATACTGTACTCTTTGAAAGCAAGTCACTTGACTCCCATCATCTGTCACCCCTTTACTTAATTGTTCAATTCCAGTATGAATGATAGTGGAACCCATACCCCTGTGGGAAACAACTGTTTCAACTAGAAAGTACAGTTATTGTGTGTAATTTTTTAAATTCCTTTTGCATTTAGTCTTATAGACTCATTTCCAAAGTTACTTAGGTCAACACCTTTCTGTGCCCCGCCACCCCCACCATTTCAGTGAGGTTGTTCCAAATATTTAGTTTCTTTTATCACATTCCACATTGCATTCTGGGACAGCACCACCCTCCAACTTCCTAAATGATTCTTTAAAAATTTACACTCATTAAAGTTTACTATATGTGATGTAGAGCTCTGTGGGTTTTGAAAAATGCTTAATGCCTTTTATTCACATTAGTGTATCATACAGAATAATTTCACCACCCTAAAAAAGCTGCCGAGCTTCACCTATCCAATCTTTCCCTCCCCCAGGTTCCTGGGAACCTGCTTACTCTCTCTGTAGTTTTTCCTCTTCCCAAATGTCATAAAACTGTAATCATATACTAGGTAGCTTTTGCAAGCTGGCTTCTTTCACTTAGCAATATGTATTTAAGATTCATCCATTTTCTCATGGCTTGATAGCTCATTTCCTTTTATCACTGAATAACATTTTATTGGATTATTTTATTTAAAGACACAGGTTTAATTCATCAAAAGCAGTTGTTGGTATTTTATGGGCTTGATTGCTTACAACACACAACCGATTTTTTTTTAACTAACATGTATTTATTTATTCATTTAGCAAGCAGATACAAAGCCTATACCACAAATAAATGAGTAAACTCACCAATGATTGTTTTAACTTCTTAAAAATTGGCTTTATTGTCATATAAACTCAGCCCAATGTTGTCAATGTCAACTAGACCTTCACTACTATTCCAAAACTCTTTTAAATGTGGCTTTTATTAAACTTTGTCTTCTTTTTGAAAGTGTTCAGCTGTTTATTTCCTACACCAGTCCTTTAGTAAACGACTTTTCTTCTGCTTTTACTAAAAGGAATGAGACCACATAATGTAAATCCCACCTTTCAAACCCAAAATATCTGTCTCTAATCCTATTTCCTTAAAAAACTCAGCCTCTGCACATCTGGTTGAAAATATATCTCAGAGGGAAGCAAAGCCTATTTTCTCACAAAACAGGAACTTAATAAATCATTGTCTTGCACATTCTAGAAATGGAGAATATTCTACTTCATTCAACAAATGCTTATTAAGCATATATGAATAGGCAATCTTCACCCTGTGGGAACTCAGCCTTGGTGGGAAAATGGTTACATTTTCAGTTTTTAGTAGTATACCGAAATAAGTGCTTTCATAATAAACATTTGTTCAAAGTTGCATATTATTTTCACCAAAACAAAAAGACCACAAACTCTACATCCCATTTAACAACCTGATTTCCACCCCACCCCCCGAACACTACAGAGCAAACCTTTTCTCATGTTATTATTTATGGATGTATGACATCATTTTATAATAGTGAAAAATTGGAAACAACCTAAATGTTCATGAATGGGGGATCAGCTCAATTGTGATATATCCCTTGAATCAAATTTTAAATTAAATTTAGAAGCACCTTTGAAATCTTTTTTCAATGTTTAATATTTAAAAGTCATAGGAGTACATTTGATGAATTCACATTTTATGTCAAGAGGTCTCTGTTTCATTGGTCTTAGCTATTATCCATTTATATACCCATGACAACCAAGAACATCTTGTCATCATTTCCCGAATCCTTACTTCAGGGAATTAAAGGTGCTTCCCATGGGGAAGCCCTTGCTCTGTAACTTTTGTGCCACCCTGATCTGACAAAGCTCACATTAGTAACTATGTAGGACAAGATGCAAATATGCATCTTTTAAATTTGGCATATCATGCAGTATTATTTTAAATACACAGTTAAAGTAAGTTGTTACCTAATGGCCAACAGGCACAAAATGTAATTGTCATCAAGGAAAAAAAGAACATGAAGGGGAGGGTTTTAATTCTTTGTGCTAAGAAGGTGCCTACAATTATCAATCAAGTCGATTTAAGTTTATCTTTAGTACTGGTTCTCTGTCATGGCTGCTGGTTGGAATCACTCCAGGGGCTTCAAAAATACTGATGCCTGGGTTGCACCACAGAAATTCTGGTTTAATTGATCTGAGATGCAGCCTGGGTATCTGAAGTTTTAATAGCTCCCTAGGTGATTACAGCCACGATTGGGAACCTCTGCTCTGCAGGGTGGGGTCAGAGGCTCAGGGGTGTTTCTTATGCCAGTCACGCCACCTTGTGGATGGAATAAGCACACCACCTAGAACAAGTGGTTAAAACAGTTTTCTGAATCATTCATGACATTGTCCCCACTTACGTTAAAAAATTTTTGTGTGTTTTTAAGGGTTTTCTTTGGGGGGGGCACCATGGTATTTGTCACATTTTTCTAGTTTATTTGCTTTTTAAAAAAACAGACAAATGTTATAAATGCACTCTTTAAGAGAATGTCCATGAGGGAAATTTTTATTTTTAATTTTTATTCCTTTTTGATCCATTTTTCAAAAGAAGATGAGGGAGCAAGTGATAGAAGATGGATTTACAAAATGCCCAGGTAGGACTTGCATTTGCTAAAACCTAATTCAGAAGCCTACAGTTTGGGTCTGCAAGCAGAGCTCTCTACAAACTATAACATCTAAACCAATTACTTCATTTGACCACCTACTCCATGATAGAACAAGAAAGTGCTTATTCTCATTCTGGTAAAAAGAAAAATTTGTCAATTTTACAGTATAGCTTCCAAAATCAGAGCTCTTGTGAGAAGTCATGCTTGCCCTTAGCAAAATTGACCCATTTGTTTTCATTGACCAATGCCTTTTTGTGTTTAATGTAGAAACTGTTTATTGATAAGGGGAAACCTATGAAAAATTCATTTTAAAAAACTGTACATAGAAAATTAATTGTTTCAAATGATGAGAATTATTATAAAGGTATTGCAGTCCATTCCCCCAAATTTCTTCAACCCGTTTGTATGAGAAGTTCAAAATCTCTCTATAAAACTGGAAGCAAGAGATATTAAGCCCTTCCATTACCTAGAAGGAATTCCATTTAGCACAAAAATGTTTTGACTTTGGTTCTTCAGAAGAAATTGTCCAATAACTTGGAAATTCCTAATTGGTGAAACAAAACTCGGTGGAGCACTGCAAATGAGACACAACCTGTCAAGACCCTGATCCCCTCAAACTTTGGGTGGCTCGGTGGAGGCAGAGAGGTCATAACACACCCTACTAGAATTGGTCAGTCCCTTCCATTTTACCCCATTTTCCATATTTGCCATGATGTGAAAAAAGTTGAGAAACTCTGTACTAACTAAAGCTTTACATGGTATGTGTGTATACTTCTTCAAGCAACAGTCTCTTACTATCAAAGGGAAGGTTTTCTTCCCTGTGGGAAGAGTGGTCCATGCCCATGCTCAGATACAGAACCAGCCAAGTCTTAGAAAGTGGAAGCCAACCAAGGCAGCTTCTCCAGGGTTCCTGTTCAGCCTCTAGAAGGTTTTGGAGATCCACACAAAAGCCTCTCAAGTGGGCTCAGCCATCACCTGAAATGAGGCAGAGGCAAGAGCAGTGCTGGGTGGTGACTGAACTCACTGAAAAACCAGGAGAGGAAAGGATGTTTTTCTGATATTTAATGACGTACTTCATTGTTATTGAGGTACATGGGAATTGAGCCTAATGGGCTCAAGTGGCTAATTGAGTTTAAATGATAAACATTTCTCAAAAATGACTGCAATTGAGGTTACTTTTATCTAAAGCACTAGGGGAGGTGAGGGGCAGTTGGGAGGAGGGGGAGTAGATGGAGAGTGGGAAGAGAAATTAGGTAGAATAGGAAAAGGAAACTCCTGGGACTCCTCTGAAGAGCTTAGGTTCATAACCCATGGGGAACCTAATTCCTCCCAGGGATGATTTATGGACATGGTAAAGGGGAAACCAAAATGCTCAGATCAGAGTCTGGGCTCAAAAGCAGATCCAGAGTATATGGATATATTATGACCAATGAGGCAGCATAGAGAAGGTAAGAAACTATGGAACAATGTATCAATTTTCTCCTTGAAAGGAGACACAGATCCCACTGTCCTTGGGTTGATTTTATGGCCAGATCCATTTTTGAAGGTAACACTGTGAAGAAAAATCTAAAAGAGTTTATATGTTTGGACATCTATCAGTGTGTTCCCTAGGAATTTGGAAATCCTTCGCACACTTTATGATAGATAACAACTGCTGTTGAACACCCATTTTATAATACAGATAAGAAAATGAGGCATATAGTGGTTGGGCAGATTATTCAAGGGCAATTCTCTCGTAAGTGACAGAGTTGACATTCAACCTCAGATTTGTTCTACTTCTTTTTTCTATTTTTTAGTAGGTTTTTTTATTTTATTTTTTAAATTCAGTTTTTTTGAGATATATTCACATATCATACAATCATCTGTGGTATACAGTCAACTGTTCACAGTACCATCTTATAGTTGTGCATTCATCACCTGTTCTACTTTTAAAGTCTAGCAATTTTTCTCCTTGCATACTGCCTCCCCTTACAGTCCCACCTAGAGTAAGTGCCTCTTCCCCATTTTCTTACCTACACACTTGTGCACAATGTGGTGGGCCTCTTGCCCACTCCAAATCATGTTGGGAATTAGAACCCTTCCTGTTAAACTGACAGTTGCTTGAGTGCACACACTGGAGCAGAAGAGACTCTGATTGTCCTCACCTTTTCATCCTGTTTGCAGCAGACAGCAAGTTTGATAAATTAGATTAATGTAAGCTCAATAAGCCATCTCCACAACAGCCTTGGAGCTCACCTGGCATCTCATTCATTCAGTCTGTGTTCTTGGTTCCTTCCAGGTTAGCTATGCCTCCTCCAGCAGACTCCTCAGCAACAAGAATCAGTTCAAGTCTTTCCTCCGCACCATCCCCAACGATGAACTCCAGGCCACTGCCATGGCAGACATCATTGAGTACTTCCGCTGGAACTGGGTGGGTACAATTGCAGCTGATGATGACTATGGCCGGCCAGGCATTGAGAAGTTCCGAGAAGAAGCTGAAGAAAGAGACATCTGCATTGACTTCAGTGAACTCATCTCCCAGTACTCTGATGAAAAAGAGATCCAGTATGTGGTGGAGGTGATCCAGAATTCCACGGCCAAAGTCATCGTCGTTTTCTCCAGCGGCCCAGACCTGGAACCCCTCATCAAGGAGATTGTCCGACGCAACATCACAGGCAGGATCTGGCTGGCCAGCGAGGCCTGGGCCAGCTCCTCCTTGATAGCCATGCCTGAGTACTTCCATGTGGTCGGAGGCACCATTGGATTTGCTCTGAAGGCAGGGCAGATCCCAGGATTCCGAGAATTCCTGCAGAAAGTACATCCCAGGAAGTCTGTCCACAATGGGTTTGCCAAGGAGTTTTGGGAAGAAACATTTAACTGCCACCTCCAAGAAGGTGCTAAAGGACCCTTACCAGTGGACAGCTTCCTGAGGGGTCACGAAGAAGGTGGTGACAGGTTCAGCAACAGCTCCACTGCCTTACGCCCTCTCTGTACGGGGGATGAGAACATCAGCAGCGTCGAGACCCCTTACATGGATTACACACATTTACGGATATCCTACAATGTGTACCTGGCAGTTTACTCCATTGCTCATGCCCTGCAAGATATATACACCTGCTTACCTGGGAGAGGACTCTTCACCAATGGTTCCTGTGCGGACATCAAGAAAGTTGAGGCTTGGCAGGTAAGTCTGTAACTTAGATAGTGTTCTCCATGTAATGAAGCAGAGTTGGACTGATCCAGGCAAGAAAGAAAGTGGTTATCTCAAAAAGGCAATATCTAAATGAGGCCACTAAATGTAGCCTTTGATTCAAATTGCCTTTTCAAATATCTGCACAACTGACTTTTGCCCAAGCTAGGACACAAGCAAACCAAAGGCACAGAAAAACACCCTTCTTAAAAGAATTTGATATTGGATATTTCAAAAATAGTTATAGAAAATGTGGTGTAAGGCGAAAAAGCAGCCATGCTGGTGACGGAGCCTTAGTGATAACAGAAGTCAAATGGAGTTGATCTTTCCAGAAGCTGCTGGTACTGTTGGATGTTGGGGTCAACTGAATTGGGGTGAAAGCCAGTGGACATGGAGGGGAGATAAAATAATTTGGCTGAGGCCAGAGGTGAAAATTGGTCCTGAAACTTCTCTATGCTCTTAGCACAGGATGTGGGCAAGAAACAATAGGCTCATTATCTGTATTCCTCATTATCTGTGTGACCCAGATGCTTTGTGCACTGTATTGTCCCTCTGTGCTAAGTGATGTCACGTGTTATAAAAGCTGGAAGTCCTAGGCAAGAGTGGGGGATTTCTAGTCTTTGGTCTTTGACTTAATTCAATGTGTCATTAGAGTGTGCACCAAGGAGTGGTTCCCATTTGTGCTTATAATTAGTCACGGTATGACTTTAAAATTCTTTAGAGGAAATACCCTAAAGAGCCATAAGATGGGAATATTACCACATAAAAGAGAATGTCGCCATCTGTGTGTGTGCATGTTATATGGACTTGCCCCTCTTTCTAGATATGTCTTTCTTAGTGTTTATTTTTCTTTGTGACCCTGTAGGTTCTCTTTGTGTCTATATATTAGGTTCTATATTCCTTTCTATTAGCTTTTTTCCTTTCTCTTCCTTTTCATTTGTTCTTCAAATACCCCCCAAATACAATAAATTGAAAGCATATTATAATGAATTATAATCTCAAGAAAATTTTTGTTTTCTCTTTTTTTATGGAACTATTAGTTCCTTCTTTTAAAATTCTAAAAGCAAAAGAGTGCTTTCTTGGGGAGGGGAATATCTAAATTGTCTTTTAACTTGCACTTCTTTTCTCGCGAGTCAATGATTATCAATTTAAAGATTCCCATGCTTACTTTTAAGGATAAAATGGTTTATACATCCACTCAGTTATGTGAATTAAAAGCAAGGAAGGTATTCTGCAGAAAATAAGGTACTCAAATGCTAAACTTGCGTAGCAGCTTGCCAAAAGAAAATGTTCAAGATGTTTAGAGATATGACTTAGTAAACAAATAATTGGCTATTATTGGAGAAGGTGCAATTTTTTAATAACCCTAGTATTTTCCATTTTATCCACTTTCAAATAAACAATTCAGTGGTGTTAATTATATTCACAATGGTGTGCCACCTTCACCACCAACCTTTATCAGGTTTTTTTTCATCACCTCAAACAGAAATTCCATACCAGTTAAGCATTAACTCCCCATTCGTTACCCCTACCCCAACCCTGGGTAACCTGTATTCTAATTTCTGACTTTATGAATTTGTGTATTCTAATTATTTCATATCAGTGAGATCATACAATATTTCTCCTTCTGTCTCTGGCTTATTTCACTCAACATGATGTCTTCCAAGTTCATCCATGTCATAGCATGCACCAGAAATTCACTCCTTTTTACAGCCAAATAATATCCCACTGTGTGTATATACCAAATTTTGTTTATCCATTCATCTATTAATGGACACTGAGTTGTGTCCACCTTTTGGCAATTGTGAATAATGCTGCTATGAACATCAGTGTGAAAATATCTGTTCAAGTCCCTGCTTTCAATTTTTGCAGTATATACCTAGAAGGGGGATTGCCAAGTCATATGGTAATTCTATACTTAGCTTTCTGCAGAACAAACTATTTTCCACAGCAGCTGCAACATTTCACATTCCCACCAACAATGAAGAGTATTCCTATTGCTCCACATCCTCTCCAAAACTTATTTTCCTTTTTTTAAAATAGTAGCCATTCTGATAGGTGTGAAATGGTATCTCATTGTAGTTTTGTTTTGCATTTTCCCAATGTCTAATGATGTTGAGTGTCTTTTCACATACTTACTGGCCAGTTGTACATCTTCTTCAGAGAAATGTCTATTCAAGTCTTTTGCCCATTTCACTGGATTGTCTGTCTTTTTGTTGTTGAGTTGTATGTACAATGTGCAAATTTTGACTAGAAAATATTTCATGCTCATGTGATTTTATTTGCACACCTACTGTGAGGATGAAATACTATGCTACTATGAAGGTTAGGACTTGAAGCAAGGCAGAAAATAAAAGGTATCATTTGAAACATACCTTGAAGGATAGGTAGGATTTGTGGATGTGAGGCAGGACTACTCCTTGAAGAAAACATCAAACGCAAAGGCAGATACACACAATAACACATTAATGTCAAAAACATGCTGAGCAAACAAAAGGGTACATAGTAGACGATTCCATTTGCATGACTTTTATCTCTCACAACAAAAAGCAGATCAATGGTTGACTGAGGCTAGGGTAGGGGTGAGGATTGCCTGGGAAGAGGCACTTGGGAACATTTTGGGGTGATGGTCATAGTGATTACATGGTATATACACTTTTCAAAAACTCAGAACTATTCAACTAAAATGGGCACATTTGATCCTACATAAACTATGCCTCAATAAAGTTGATTAAATTTTTTAAAAACAATGCAAAGTCCCTGGAATGGGGAAGTATAGGCCATGCATGGAGATCAGGACGTCATTCAGTTTGTACCACTTTTCCAATTATAACCTCTTGTATTGCCACAAGCATTTTACCTATTTCCACTATCCCATTTCTAAAATATATACATCTTCTCAACCTAAAGTCCACACTAGTTAACCCATTGTAACCAGAGATTGACAGCGGCAAAGACTGACTACTCTGAGTCTTGCACTTGAGTAAATAGTATAATGTCATGGTTAAGAGTTTGGACCCCAGAGCCAGACTGACTGGGTTTCGATCCCAGTCGCCACCTCGTATCTTTATGACCTTGGGTAATTAGTTAGCATCCCTGTGCCTCAGTTTTCTTATCTGGAGAATGGGAATAATCAAATCGACATTTGTTAATATGAGTAGCATTCTTAGAACAGTGCCTGTACATAGTAAGTGCTTAATAAATATTAGTCCTGAGTAGTATTCTTTTATAGATGAGCCAAGTGAGACCCAGAGAGGCCAAAATGATTTGCTCAGGTCATATATCTAGCCGGTAAGAAAGCCCACATCTGTCCCAGACGGTCTGTTCCCAGATGAGGCCAAGGTAGCTTCTAAAAGAACCATGTGGCCAGTTTGTCCCTGTGGACACTTGTTCTCTGGCCTCTGAGAGGCTGCTGAGTAAGATCTGTGGTTTCAGAGTGCAGACACTGGTCCACAGCCTTAAGTCTGGGTGTTCACCAGAAGAAACTAATTGTCCTGACAACCAGGTTCATAAACAGACACAAAGAGAAAGTAGAGTGTACCAATAAGTGAGAGTGGACACAACTGGCCAAGTTAGAGTATATCAAACATCCCTTTATCATTCTTGAATACTGTTGGATCCCATGTCACCAAAACAGTACCTTCTTGGACCATAGTGATTGCTTAATAAATACTTGTTAAATGAACAAATAAATTAAGGAAGAGAGTAAAATGAAGGTAAATACTGGAAGAGGACAAGGGTTAAGTGGGACACTACAAGGATACATACAAATAAGTAGGAGACAGAGTGAATGGTTACAGAGAAGTGGGCAAAAAAACTCTCATAGAATAAAACCACAATAATGCTGACTTCCTATTTGGGGGCTGAAACTTACCTCATTATTGATAAGGTAAATGTAAAAAAAAAAAAAACAGCTAAGGATTTTTTAATAGTATAAGCAGGATTATTGGGACATGAAGACCTAGAAGCCATTAACTTTAAATTATTTTTAATTTTTTAATTGATGAAGTCTTCCTAAGAATCTTTATCAGGAACAATTTATTTAAGCACTCTGTATTAATGAATATGCCTAAAAGAAAAAAAGAGCATGACTTATTTTGAAAAATAAGTTTTGGCCATATTTTATTTAAAAAAAAAAAAAAAGGCAGGTCCTTTCCTGCCATTAGTTTAAATTAGTTTATTATAGCTAATTAAATAACTCTGGCTCTTCTCTATAATAAGAAACACTGAGATCTATATTTCAGATGTTAGTGCTCCCTTTATCTTCTGGTGTAATCCAGGCATCGATTTTATATGAAACAGTTGGTGTTTGGACTTACCCCTCTCTTCAGGGAACTCCCGGCTATTATTCCAATGTCATTGCACTGCAATGATTCAAACTTCCCTTTTCCTCAAGAAAGTAGTGGAACTCTTATAGTCAGTTTGCTCCATGTTTTTAATGTTTACTGAGGGTTAAATGTATTTCCACAACCAAAATCATGACATGCAAAATCTATTTAGCTGCAGCTTTCTGAAAAGATCACAGAGGACATATTTCTCCAGAAAATTCATAGAGGGATATTCCTTTATAAAGAAAAAGTTAACATTTTATCCTATGAAAACTATAATGCTTCTCCAATGTCTTCCCTACCACTCTTAAATAAAATCTTTTAGCCCATCTTAAAACAAATTCTGCTATCATTTCCCCCTTTTGTTTGCTTAAATCTAGAAGGTATTTTTTTTTTCTTTTTTAATCAGAACATGAGAATGTAGGTTATAGTTATACCTCAGAGGGAGAAACTGTGTTGGCCTGTGGGCCCATGGTACAATTTTTAGTGTTTCGTTTTTAATATATAGAGTTAAGTTCCAACCAATTATATAAAAGCTTTAATTTTTATGGTTCTTAGTGATAAGTCTTTCAAAAAGTGAATCCTAAGCTTTTTGACTTTATCTGAAAGTTCTCTTTGTTCGTTTGTTTGCTTGTTGGGTTTTTTTTGAGTATAGAACTTAGATCTTCCTATTTTCTATGAATTAGCTTGATTCAACCTGACTGCGCTGGCTAGAACTTCCAGAAGAATGTTGAATAGGTGTAGTGAGTGAGGACATTCTTGTCTTGACCCTGATCTTAGAAGGAAAGCATTTGTCTTTCACCATTAAATATGATGTTAACTGGAGTTTTTTCATAGTTGCCTTAATTAGGTTAAGGAAGTTCTCTTCCATCCCTAGATTGCTGAGAATTTTATCAGGAATAGAGGTTGGAGTTTATCAAATGCTTTTTCTGTTATCATTGAAATGATCATATGCTTTCTCTTTTGTTGTCTGCTAATGTAGTCAAATGTTAAAACAACTTTGAATTCCTGGGATAAACTTCACAGGGTATGATTTATTTTTCTTTTTGTATATGGATGGATTTTATTTACTAAAATTTGATTAAGAATTTTTGCTTTTATGTTCATAGAGGGATATTGGCCTGTAGTTTTATTTTCTTGTGGTATCTTTGTCTGGTTTTGTTCTGAGTAAGTCTGACATTGTAGAATAAATTTAGAAGTATTGCCTACTCTTCAGTTTTCTAGAAGAGTTTGTGTAGAATTGGTAAGAATTCTTTCTTAAATGCTTGGCAGAATTGAGGCTACCTGGGACCAGTTTTGTTTTTTGGACCACTTTGAACTACAAATTCAATTTCTTTAATATAGGGCTATTCCATTTATCTGTAAGTCAGCTTTGGTAGTTTTTGTCTTTCAAGACTTTGTCCACATCATCTAAGTTGTCTAGAGTTGGCTAGAGTTCCATCAACTTTATTGAGCTTCCCAAAGAATCAGTTTTTAGTTTTAGTGATTTTCTCTATTATTTTTGTTTTCTTTTTCATCGATTTATGTTCTGATCTTTATTGTTTCCCTTTTTCCACTTTCTTTGAGTTTTTCTCTTCTCTTTCTAGTTTCTTAACTTGGAAACTGAGGTCTTTTATTTGAGACCTTTCTTCTTTTCTAATATAGGCATTAGTGCTATAAATTTCCTTCTAAATACTGCTTTAGCTGCATCCTACAAATTTTGATATGCTGTGTTTCCATTTTCATTCAGTTTAAAATATTTTCTAACTTTCCTTTTCATTTCTTCTTCTACCTATAGGTTATTTAGAAGAGTGTTACTTAGTTTCCAAGTCTCTGGAGATTTTCTAAATATCTTTCTGTTATTAATTTCTAATTTAAATTCCCTTAGGTTCAAAGAGCATACTTTATATGATTCAAATATTTTCAAATTTATTGAAACTTGTCTTATGACCCAGGATGTGATTTATCTTGGTGAATATTCTGTGTACTCTTGGGAAATATGTATATTCTGCTGTTGCTGGGTTGAGTGTTCTATAAATGTCACTGAGGTCAAGTTGGTTGATAGTACTATTCAAATCTTTATTAATATTCTGTCTACTTGTTCTTTCAACTAATACAAACAGACACTACATTTATCTTATTTTTCTCATTCCTCCTCAAACTGGTGAAAACCTCATAATGAGCATCACTAGCCCACCTAGCAGTGCTGGAAACCTAGAGACGTCATGTCTACTCTACGAACTTACTGCTCGAAAGACATAGTTTGAACAGCAACTAAAATCCAGGGCCCCTTAAAATCGCTGAGGACCCCTGAAGGAAATCAACAATACCTACAAGACCTACAAGTTATGAATCAGAGATTTCACCAGATGACCCCTTAATTATTTTGCCCCAATGGTCAGCAGGAAGCAGCCAGAACAACAACAGCCCAGTTTCCAAGATTGGAAATGAATATTGTTTAAGGGGGAAATAGTAACAGTGACTTTTTAAATCTAATCTTAAAATTGTAAGCAAGAGGAAATTGTAAATTAATCTTGGAATGTAACCTAAAGCAGCTTTTAAATGTAATCTTAGAACAGGAAGTGGGCGGGGGTGAAGACCTTTGGTCTCACAAAAGAGGAAGATGTAAAGTCTCAAACAGTATGTAAATATAAGTTTGCACCTTTCACAGGTGTCACCTAGTTCCTGAAAAAAACAGCATATAACTAAATTACTGAAGTTCTCCAAACCTGTTACATGTTAGCTAAAATAATTAACTCTCTTGGTCTTTAATGGGTTTAGCCAATTAAAAAATCACTGGGAGATTGCCCCAGATCTCCCAGATACAGATAAGCCTTTTGTCTATCACTCTTTTTGCCTGTTAATTAAGTGATTATCTCTCTTTGTCTCTGAACCTGGGTATAAAAACCAATTGAAGAAACACTTCAGGGAGGCAGATGTGGAAACGCGTCCCCTGACTCCCACCAGCATATATAAATCTTTTTTTCTTCTCAAAAAAAAAAAGAAAAGAAAAAATCACTGCGGACCTAGAGAGGTATAAGTGCCTGCTTTAGAGGAGCTCCCACTAATAAATTGTGGGCATGGAATTTCCTGCCACAAAGATTGGAAGGTGCTTCCTTTTCCAGATAAAATTTTTGCATGGCTGCCTCTTTCCTTCTGCCTATCCCTTTTCTCCCTGCCACATCTGAGGCTGGACTTGCCATGTGTCATGACTAAACTCTGGATACCAACTGTCCTAGAGGTTACCTAGTTATCAAGGTCCCTTCCTGCTGCTGAATGTCAGGTCCACCAATAAAGACATACTTGGATTTTTAAAAATACCTTCTCATACCTTTTAATTTCTTAACAGCTTTATTGAGATATGTAATTCACACACCACACAATTCACCCATTCAAAGTGTACAATTCAACTGTTTTGGTATATTCAGAATTATGCAATCATCACCACAATCAATTTTTGAACATTTTTCATCACCTCAAAAAGAAACCTTTTGGCTACCATCCCCCAATCCCCACTGCAGCCCCTTTCTCCAGCCCTGAGAAACCACTTATCTACCTTCTGTCTTTATATATTTGCCTCTAATATATGTTTCATATAAATGGGATAATAAAGTATATGGTCTTTTGTGATTGGCTTCTTTCACTTAGCATAATGATTCCAAGGTTCATCTATGTTGCAGCATGTATCACAATTTCATTTCTTGTGTGTGTGTGTGTGTGTGTGTGTGTGTGTGTGTGTGTGTGGCCAAAGAGTATTCAGTTGAATTCCATTTTATTTATCCATTCATCATCCCTTTATGGGCATTTGGGTTATTTCTACTCTTTGGTTATTATGAATATGCTGCTATGAACATTCATTGTATAAGTTTTTGCATGGACATATGTTTTCATTTTTCCTGGGAATAGGAATTTCTGGGTCAAATGGTAACTATTTTTTACTTTTGGAGGAACTGCAAGACTGTTTTCCATAGTGGCTGCACCATTTTACATTCCCACCAGCAATGTATGAGGGTTCTGATTTCTCCACATTCTCCCCAGCACTTGTTATCTTATGCCATACTTCTTTGATTTGAAATCTAACCTCTTTTGCCTTGGCTCCTCTTTACCTCACTACTATACTTCCCCCTGTTCTCTAGCACATCCACAATTGATAAGTTGATCTCTAAGCTGCCCCCATAACCTGTCACATTAATTCCTAACTCAACATCTTTGCCCATGCTAATCCTACTTTTTTTAACACCTTCCTTCCCCTCTGTCCTTTGCCAGTCCAAATTCTGACAATGCCTCAAGCCTGCATGGACCATTCCACGCTTTTTAACTCCATCTCTAAATTTCTCTGCACTTAGAGGGATATCCTCTATTAGCCCTCAATTTAATATTTCGTCTTGCAACTGGTTGCTATCTCATCTCTATTTATACCTTATATCTTATCACCCTAATCTGTATGCATGTTCCATGAGGGCTGGGTTACCATGCCTTGTACTTTTGCAGCCCAGTTCCAATACATATGGATATTCTATAAATATTTGCTGGTTGATTTATGCCAAGAGTATATAAACCTAGCCCTGTATTTGTAATGAGTTTTTTAAAATGGAAACTTCAAGAATATAATTTTTGATGGTTCTTCTGCCTGCAAGTTAGGATTGTGGTAGAAATCTCCAGTTCATGCCAATAGCAATGCAAAAGGTTTACAGCCAGTGATGATCTTTGAGTCATTTGTCTGTCCATTCTGACCAGTGTTGAAGATGACCATTTAATCATGAAATGGTCTTGTTCCAGCTTCTCTACATATCTTCCCACTGATGCATGAAGGATTTCATTGCAGAGAACTCACAGACAGAGAAATGGAAAAGGCAGCTTGCCTGGCATATTAAGAGCCAAGAATTGAAACTTGAATGGGAGGAAGAAAATTTATGCTAACTATTCTAGCTTTACTACTGTACATGCATTTAAAATATTTTTTTCAAATACAAATGATGCTTTTTAAAACTGTATTTAATTAGAAAATACTACTGATGTCTGACAAATGTTTTCCATGAACACTCTGAAACAATTTATATCAGAGGCAGACGGAGTAGCAAAAATGACCATATTTAAATCTCAGCTCTGGCACTTACTAGTTGTATGACTCAGGCAAATATCTTGACCTCTCTCAAATTTCCTCATCTATAAAATGAAAATAATACTAATATCTACCTATAGCATTGTGCAGATTATGTGAGATAGTGTGTGTAAAGCCTTAGTACAGTGCCTGGCAACATGAAGTGTAAAAAATGTTAGTTCCCTACCTCTCCATTCTCCTCCTCTTCTTTTACACATGTCAGAATAGAAAACAGAGTTAGCATGACATGTAGAAAGAACAATGGAGGCTGCGGGAAGAGGATGAAATGTTTGTACTGACAAGTAATGGTAGGTCCCTGGGGCCAAAGAATGGAGGGTTTTGGAAGCTACCTAGAGAAGTCGGAACCATATTTCATCTGAGCCAGTGGGTCCCCAGCAGGAGGTGAGAGCAGCAGGATGATGGCATGGAGAGGGGTGGGCCACAGCAGCAGGTCCCACGGTGGGTGGGAGGAAGGAGGTTCCAAGTGCTGCAGGAGGGGTCAACATTGACGAGGAGAAGGGTGGAGAGTTCCTCTGAGGGAAGGACATGCCAGGGATGTGCTGGTGTTGAGATGAAGGGATAAACAGCCCTCAGGTCATCCCAACAACAGGAAGGAAAAGGAGAATGTCTGGACACCTCCTCTCTGCAGACTGCTTTAAGGACTCAGTAAAAATGAAGGAAAATATGTAAGACTGATAATCCTCAGGGAAGGCTCAGGAGAACATGGGTGGCAGGAGTCTTTAGCAGGATTCGTTCTGCATCCTGTTTGAGGATGGCCCAACAGCTCTGGTTGCAAAACAGAAGAGCCAGGTAACAGGGAGTAAAAGATCCTCCACTGGATCGCCAGTAGGCCTGGGACAAAGTCAGGGCAGCCCAGGGCCCACCATGACGGCAGCGGGACGTTAAGGAGTAGACCGTTAACAACAGGCTAGAGGAGGCGTCCAGGGTAACAATGATGGGAAATTTGAGAGGTGAGGGGTCCCCAGGGGTCCAATGGGAAAGCAGTGCTGGTTTGGGCCAAAAAGGCTGAAGGTCGCATGTTAAGTTGTATATATGTTACCACAATAAAAGTTTTTCTAAAATGATGGAAGGTTGTTGTGGGGTGTGGGGTGGAGCAGGCAGTGTCATAGTAAAGAGTTTGAACTGGAGAACAATGCACAGTTTGTAGAAAGGGCCCCAGATTGAGGGGTCAGGGATCTAGCCTCTGGTGCTACCTCTGCCGTGGATTTGCTGTGTGATCTTGGGCAAGTGACTTAACCTCTCTGAGTCTCATGTTTATCCATTAAATATAGCTAATAACACCTAAATCACTGAACTGTGAGGCTCAAAAGATATACGTATATACAGATTTGCTATTCAGTAGGCATTTCCTAAATTATCTATGTGAAACGTTAAGATTTCTATAACCAATAGTCATTCAAAAACAGAGGATTGGCATTACACAGAATTGCTACTATAGTGAAGCACCACTCACTAGCTGTGTGACCCCAGACAAGTTACTTAAGTTTTCTGTGCTTCAGTTTCCCCATCAAAAAAATGGGATAGCAGTACCATTTGTTGTGAGGATTAGATTAGATTAAATAATGAATATAAAGCACTTAAACTGTGCCTGAAAGGTAGTAAAGTGACTAATAAGTATTAGCATTTATTATCATTACTTTTTTGTACAAGGATTTTGTGATGTATAAAACCCTATAAAAATTCAGAGATTTTCCATGAATGTTGCAATAATGATGGGCAGTGCCTGCTTCATTCATCCCAGCCTCTCTTCTCTCTTCCTCCCACCCCACTTGCTGTAATTTTGGGCAGCAAGACTCTTCCCCAGAGGCAGAAACATAGGAAAAGAAGGCGTGTGTAGTCCCAGCTGTTAGTCAGTGCCTGCTCTCCTTCCCTCATACCCATCTCAGAAGACATAGGGATGAGCTCACAAACCCCACCCCTCCACGGCGCTGCCGTGTGTGCCTGCAGAAGCCTTGGCTTGGCTGGTGGCCATGGTGAGATGTGTACCTTTTCTGACTCCAAGAAAGTGTTTTTCCCACCCTACCTGCAATTTGAGTACCATTTCAAGCCCATTCTAACCGATACAAGTGCTTTGGTAGGAATTAGAAAAAGGTGCCTGTTCACTTGAGTCACTTTCCTTCCATTGGTCAAGAAATGGTGGTAATGCAATGATTTTGTTAGCACAAGGTAGTTTACTGTCCTGTGCGGTACACAGCCTGCATGGCCATAGGTGGCAGCCTTGTGGTTTGAACTCAGAACACACACCTCTGTTCCTTCTTAGGTCCTGAAGCACCTACGGCACCTGAACTTTACCAGCAACATGGGGGAGCAGGTGACTTTCGATGAGTGCGGTGACCTGGTGGGGAACTATTCCATCATCAACTGGCACCTCTCCCCGGAGGATGGCTCCATCGTGTTTAAGGAAGTCGGGAATTACAATGTCTATGCCAGGAAGGGAGAGAGGCTCTTCATCAACGAGGAGAAAATCCTGTGGAGTGGGTTCTCCAGGGAGGTACGTGCTGTCCGGCAGACACCAGACGCCTCCCCTGCACGGTGCTGGGCTTTAGGAGGGCCTTGGGCTTCAGCACTGGACTTGCAAAATGAGGAGTCCATTCCCTCTGCTCATTCCTCTCTGCAACTTCAGGGCTCATGGGAAATCCATGAGAATTCAGCGTAGAGAGGAGAAGCCTTGAGAACCTGAGCCCCGTGCCTTCTTATTATGTTAAAACTATTTTTTTCTTTTTTAACAACCCTGACTCCCTCCCTAGCTAGCAGTAGTTTCTTTGGCTAAAACTTTCCCCAACCACAGCAAAATATTTAAGCAAACATAAACATCACTCAAGGCAGTGGCTCTCAGCCAAAGGGGTCCCACCAGCTTGGGTGGGGGAAACAAGTGTGAAAGGGAGAGGGTGGTTTTGGGGTTGCTGGGATTACCAGGGAGTGATAATGGACTTGAAGTCCAAGGATGTTAAATGTCCTACGTATGTGGGGCCATCTTGCATGACAAATTATTCACCTCCTCCAATGCCAGTAAGAGCTGCCAAAAGACACTCGAGTCAGAAGTAGAGCTGGATGTTTCAGATTGAGTCATATCGAGTTATCACCATGGTCCCGAGCCTGTACAACTCACATAGAGGTAGTTCTGTCTTCGAAATCACTCAAGGCTGATCTATAAATCAAAAGGCCAATGTATTCTACTATGGGATATCAAACAGCAGAATGCTTGTGACCATGGAGAAGGTCCTCCTTCCCTGAGTATCACTGCACCCAGGAAGCCTAATTAATAATGCGAAGCCCATCACTCAGTGAATGTGCACATGAAAAGACACACGTGATGCTGATGTGAGGATCATTCTGGGATGAGTGTGTCTTAGAATGGAGTCAGTTGCTCGGGACCCAGCTCCTCTGAACACAGACCCTAGACAGGGCATCCCCCTTAACTGTACCACTTTTTATAACATGACCAAAGGTTCAGCTTCATCTTTTTTACCAACCACTTTCTAGATTGATGGGTTTCTAATGAGAATCTACAATCTCGTCATTCCACTGTTTCCCAATATGTAGAATGGTTTAACCATGGGAAGGTCTCAGACAGACAGTGACTCTTACCTATTGTGTGTGAGTCATTATTAGTTTCTACCTCAGAGGGTGGATTCTCAGATAGAAACATGTCACAACCTCTTACACATAGAGATTTGTGGATTCCAGAGCTTACAAGTCTCTGTCCACTAATTGTACCCTTGTCTAAATTATTGCAAGTTTCAACTGCCTGTAGTCTAAATTGATCTGCTGAACTATTACCTGCTCTCCCCTGTTAAACCATCCAGGTTGTCTTTCAACTCCATTAATACACATTATTGATCATCTCTAAGGGGTGAATGCCCCATCTCCCCTCTTACATGGAAACTGTTTTCCATATAGTTCTCTATAACCTAAATGTCCTCTACCAAGCTAGGCACAGTATGGGCTTAAACACTGATAAGTGATTAACACGGAATCCTCATAAATTTAGTCATTTATGGTTCCAGAGTATTTGACAGAGTTATCAATTAAATCTAATTTTTCCATAGAAACCTCAAACCTAGCACAAAGTAGCCACTCAACAAATCTTAATGTCTACTCTACTCTTTTTTTTGCTGAGCTTTTGTTAGAAATGAGCACAAAAATACATCCATATTTATCATTTATTTATTAATAATTTCCCTCCATGTTCTCACAAAGTTATTATTGAGATAAAATGAGATGAAGGATGTGAAAGCATATTATAAATTGAAATGTGCTATACAAATACAAAATGTTATTAATATTTTAGTCAGTGTATGCTGTTTACTTATTAATGCAGTATCTTAGAGCTAGATAGGACCTAAGGATCCTTATCTCCAACACTCCAGTTTGAAGTTGATGACGCTGAGGTTTGGGGGAGCAATGGTGAATTCCCAGGTCAAACAGATGGCTAGTGTAAGAGCTGAGACTAAACTCCAAGTGTCCCAACTCCATCCCCATGCTCCATCTTCTACACTATTCTTTCCATAGTTCTTTCCTTGTTTCACTACAGTAAATCAGAAGGAAAAGAGACCTTGTCATTGAAGGCCTGGAATTCAGGTGGGCTTCCTTAGCCAAAATTGGGCTGGCATCTTTGATGAGGCTGTTGTGGGGACCTGGGGACATTGATGACCTTCTGCTCCAGCCCACCCCTGGGGTGGTGGGATTTCTCTTTAGTTGGGAAACGTAGAAGGATGCAGTAAGAGGACCCAGAGACTGATATTCTTTTAATCCTTACCTATTACAAAGCAGAACTTGGTGCAGTGAAAAGTGCAGACTTTGGAAGACCAATGTGAGTGTGAATCTCAGCTCTCCAAATGGGCTGTTGCGTGAACTTGAGCCTGTTCTTTAGCCACCATGGGACTCATTTCTCCCTGAATTTGGAAGCAGAGATAATATACCTGTAAGGTCATTGTGAGGATTAAATGAGATAGTATCTTTCAACCTCCCCTCGAAAAGGAAAGCAGGATGGTTTAAGCTTCTGGACTACATTATCATATCTTATGCAAAGCATTATAAAGAAGAGAGAGGCATGGCAGAGACTGATAGAGTGCCCCCCCCCCAATATTTCTTCTCCCCCTGTTCTTTAATAATAGAACTCTTTTTTAGCTGGTCACATGACCACATAGAAAAATAACATTTCCCATCCTCCCTTTTAGCTAAGTGTGACTCCATCACTAAACTCTGAACGAGATGAGGCAGTGTTGTGTTGGCTTCTGGGAACCTTCTTTAACACATGCTTGAAAGCACCTTTGCTTTGTACTTCATCCCTTCCTGTGTCTTGCTCCCTGGCAACCAGATGCCACCATGAAGATGGCTGGCAGAACAACAAAGTAGAAAGAGTCTGGGTCTCCAGCACCATGGAGCGTCTCATCACTCTGGACCACCTCCCCAAACATTGATGAGTGAGAAACATACTTCTCTTTCAAACAGTGGTTTGAGCCATTGTTATTTTGAGGATTTTACCACTCACTGCTTGACAGAAATCATGAGGGAAAGCAACTAAACTCACTTTATGAGGCTAATATAATCTCAATTCCAAAAAAAAAAACACACAAGGGTACAAAAAAAAGACAATTATTGGCTTATCTTGTTTATAAACATAGATGCCTAAATATTAAATAAAATACTAGCTTATCTAGACCACAAATGTATAAAATATGTAATGCCTCATGACCCACTAGAGTTTATAGTGAATTTACAGGAATGTCATGATGGCCAAACAATTCAAGTTCATAAACATAGTTTTTCACATTAACAGATAAAAGAGAAAAATTCAATCACAATTGGTTGGCCAAGAGATGCAGAGAAAGCATTCAGTAACATTCACATTCTTTCAGATAAAAAACAGAAGTTCTATAAATCTAAGAACAGAAGGAAACCTTACCTTCATAAAGGATATCTACCAAAAACCTACAGATTTTAATCACTCTTTAATGTGGAAATTTAGAAGCATAACAGGTAGTAAATAACTAATAAATTTCTAGAGTAAGTTCTCAGTTACCTGGCATGGTAAAAGAACGAGATATGAGCAGGGCTTCTGAAATGGTAGAGCAATGATAAAATTGGACAAAACTAAGAAAACAACCATTTAAGGACTCTGAAAATCAACCAAAGCATACAACAAAATGTGAAGTGTTTTTTCAAGAAAAACTAATGACACTTAGGTAAAAACAGTGGGAGTCTGTGACATTTTAGCCTGGGGCTGTGGCACAATTATTTCTAATAATTTGGTTGATGATTCTTTTGGGTTTCCTATGTAGACAATTACATCATCTGCAAATAATGACAGTTTTATGTAGTCCTTTCCAACTTTCATGCCCTTATTTTTCTCATCTTATTCCATTAGCTAGGACCTCCAGGGCAGTACTAAATGGTTGTGGTGATTGTGAGCATCCATATTTTAAAGGGGAATGTTGTTAACATTTTCTCATACAGAATGAAGTTTGCTGTAGGTTTTAGGTTTGTTTGTTTGCTTTAGTTACCCTTTTTCAAGTTAAAGATATTTCTTCCTACTCCTTTTGCACCAAGAGTTTTTTAATCATAAGTTTGTTCTGACTTTTACCAAATGCTTTTTCTTCATCTATTGAGATGATCGTGTGATTTTTCTTCTTTAATTTGTTAATGATATGAATGATATGCATACATTTTCTAACATTAAACTTGTTTGCATTCCTGGCATAAACCCAACCTGATCATGGTGCATTTTCTTTCATTATGCTCTTTGATTCCATTTGCTAATTTTTTAGTATTTTTCATCTGTTTTCAAGTAGCAGAAAATAGCATTGCTCTTCCCAGATCCCATCAGGTTCCTTACAATTTGTATGCACCTTCAAGACTTCTAGCGGCTATTTTTGCTTCCAATAACCGAAACCTGCTGCTCTTTTTCAGAAGATTGCTTGCAAGCTACGAAGTCAACAGGCTCAGAAGAGCCTAAGTATTTACATTTCCTAGAGCTGCTCCTTAACCAGGGTGGAAACATGATAGCCTTAGCCAGGACAGGTCAGGACAACTCTGAGGCATAACTTCCAGCCCAGAGTTCCCCTGCAGGATCAGGCAGCAGCTACCTTCTCAGTGGGGTGCTTGAGGTCACACCCCACTAGTCCTTTTCCCCTTCCAGGTCCTACTTCCTCCATTCTCTGACCTGTTTCTATTATAATTCACTTGCACCCAAATGATTATTTTATATTCCTGATCTCTTTATTCTATCGTTTCTGCTCCTGTTGGCCTATGTTGTCCGGTTTGTTATTTTTTTCCTTTTGAGGTAGTTGCAAATCTTAGTGAGGAAGCACCAGAGGCTAGACTTCAGCCAGTGTCAGGCCTGGTGAGTTCCAAGAAAAGAGAGGAAGAGGGGGCCTGGGGCAGAGACTCCAGGCACCACCAACAAACCAGAGTCACTCCTGGGCCAAGCTGCTGTCCTGCTCAGGACTCCACTGTCAAGCCCCCGGGGAGAAGCAGTTTGGGGAAGACACAATTTCTCTAGATTTTAACCCTTGGGCCCTTGGGTCCTGGAAGAGGAGAAAAAGAGGAGTGAACAGCTGGGGTGAGTCAGTCCCTGCCTGTTCTACTCAACTCTCCACCCCGACACGGCTTTCACATGGCCCAGATTTTACTCCATTATCACCTGATCCAGACTGCCTGAGCCTGTGTGGGAAAGATTCTGTAGGGAGAAGCAGAGAAGGATTGTTCCCAAGCAAACGTAGGCAAGAGGCAAGAGTGGCACTTAAACTGCTTTTCTCTAATTTATCTCCGTTCAGTCATCCAACTTCTGCCCCCATTCATATACACTCACCGGTTCAAACAGCTTTTGGCCTTCCCAGGAATTGAAATTTCTGGAATTCCTTGTTGCTCTCTGTAGATTTTCCAGGGTTGATGTTGCTGGAAGGAGCCAGCACTCTAAGCTACTATGTCAGCTTGTCAGGAACTGGAAAGCAAGATATACTTTTTTTTTTTTTCTTATTTTTAACTTTTTATTTTTAAATAGTTTCAAACTTACAGGATAGTTACAAAAATAATACAAACCTTATACAGAGAATTCCAACATACCTCTTTCTTCTAATACCTTCATCCACCAATTTTAACATCTTGCTGTATTTGCCATATCATTCAATCTATCTGTCCATCAATCTATCAGTCTATCTTTCTCTGTCTGAATATCTATCAGTCCATTTTCTGAACACTTGAATGTAGATTTATGAATGTACGTATACATCATGCTTCTTGAACACTTAATGCTGTCACGTATAATTCCTAAGAACAAGGATATTCACTTATGCCTCCAACTTAAGTGCAGTTACCAAGTTCAAGAAATTTAACATTGACATAAAGTTTACTTCCAATTTTTTCCTATGTCCCAATAATGTCCTTCTGAGCCTTTTATCCTCCTTTATTAGATCCCATGCAGGATCACAAATTGCATTTAATTGCCATTGTCTCTTTAGTTGCTCTTTTCTTTTTTATTTACTTCTTTTTTATTTTACAATATATATATATATGTAAAATATACTTTTTAAGACCATGGATTTACCTTTAAAATGACTCCCTGATTTAAATACAGTGAGAAGTGCTTATTATTGTGATGAAAGAAATAAGTCTCAGTTACCCCGGCACCCTGGAGAGGCCACATGATTCAACTCATTTCGTAAATGCTCATCTGTATAACTGAGGAGAAACCAGGCTCACATTATCAGCAACATCCTGTGTTACCGACGCACGGCGGCTGCTCAGCCATCTCTGCCCGGCCGTGTCTGGCAGCCCTTGTAAGGGAGCTTCCCTGTGGTAGGTGGACCACCCTCCAGGACCCAGACACAGCGTGGTTGTGGTCAGGGCTCTGTGGAAACCTCAGGGTAGAGCCTCCCAGTTCTCCCATGCCTGTGAGGAACGTGGCCTCAGAAACACCTGCCTACAACCCAAAACTTAGAAGTTTGGAAAACAGTCCATTCCAAAACATGTCTAATGAATCCAGTGATTCTGGAGAACTTAGACTACAACAACGCTATTTCAATCAGTTGGAATTTTTCCCCCAAACAAGGCAGAACTCTGCAACAGTGCCATGCTGAGCCACTTTGGAGCCTGAAGCCAAAAGAAGAACCACAGTACTGATCCTGCCTTTATTTCTATTTTTGATATTTGGTTCATCACAGATTTTTTTGACATCAATTTTGATTTTTTTAAAATATTGCATTAAAATATTATTCATCCTGTGGCCTCTCTAAGCCAACTCTGCAGGTAAACTCACTGTCCTCCCCCACTACGTGGGACATGACTCCCAGGGGTATAAATCTCCCTGGCAACATGGGACAGGATTCCCGGAATGAGCCTGGACCCTGGATCGTAGGATTGAAAAAGCCGTCTTGACCAAAAAGGGGAAGAGAAATGAAACAAAATAAAGTTTCAATGGCTGAGAGATCTCAAATGGAGTCAAGAGGTCAATCTGGAGGTTATTCTTATGTGTCATATAGATATCCCTTTTCAGTTTTTAGTGTATTGGAATAGCTAGAAGGAAATACCTGAAACTGTTTAACTGCAACCCAGTATCCCTAATTCTTGAAGATGATTGTATAACTATATAGCTTACACAGCTTCTGTGATTGTGAAAACCTTGTGGATCGCACCCCCTTTCTCCAGTGTATGGACAGATGAGTAGAAAAATGGGGACAAAAAGTAAATGAATAATAGGAGGGTTGGGGGGATGGGATGTTTTGGGTGTTCTTTTTTACTTGTATTTTTATTCTTAGTTTTTTTGGAGTAATTAAAATGTTCAGAATTGATTGTGATGATGAATGCACAACTATATGATGTTACTGTGAACAACTGTACACAGTGGGTGAATTTATGGTATATGAATATATCTCAATAAAACTGAATTTTAAAAAAGTTTACAGCAAGCAAATATATATATGTATATGTATATGTGTGTGTATAAATATATATAATTCATCTTGATTAATGGATTTTTGGGTGCCCTCTTAAATTTTGCAGCCAAGCCAACAGCCTCACTTGCCTCACCCTAGTCCCAGCTCTGCTCTGCAATGAAAGGCAGAGCTGTGATCATACCATTAAGTTTAACATTCTAGGCATCCCTCATCCAGTCAGTCCTATGACCAAGTAAGACCTGTCTGATAATGAGCTGCCACCCAGCCACATATTTAGCAAAACCTAGCAATCAGGATGCAATGACATAGTTGTTCCAGACTTGACCCAACCAGATGTCCTGCTAGTGGGTTTGGAGCAATAGCACTTGTAATCGAAGCTAATGTGATTAATTACATGCTTTTGAGTTGCTCAAGCTTATTGTCTCACTGAAATTATATCATAAAACTGAGACATCATGAAGTAGTGTTGACACAGAGAAACAGGAGTGATGCATGCACATACACCCAACTCACGTTTGAATCCAAGACTAGCACCAAGCATGAATGCTAACTTATCACAGCTACTGACTTAAAAATTCACACAACACACACACAAAGAACTGCTGATCATGAGACCAACCCTTAGCCATCCTTGAACATCCTGTGTTATGGGATAAAAGCTCAGCAGCATCCATCCCAGGGTACAGCCTCACATGGCTGTGGACCTGCTACCGTAGTTTCTCTGACACACATCTGAACAAGCCAGAGCTTGGAGAAACCCAGTTGGTCTATGGGTCATCTGCTTTCTAGTGGCTGGACCTCTCGTGCACAATTCAGTCACTGAGTGCAGAGAACTCAGAAAAGCACTGAACTAGGAGCCAGAAGAGTCTCCAGCTTCACTCAAGGGGTGACTAGACAAGTTGCCAGCCTCTCTGAGTCTTGGTTTCCTCTTCTGTAAAGTGGGAACACCTGCCTGTCCTGCTTGCCTCACTGAGTTGCTGTAAGGATCTCAGGCATCACCCTGTGGACCCTAAAATAAAATTGCAGGAATGACAATTCAGTGCAAAGCTCATAGTCTCATTTTCAAGCATATTCCCTCTTGCCTCAATGCTTCCCCATGTAACTATCACTCCATATGTGGGTCCATATCCCTGTAGCTTTTACTTTGTCTCAAGCCTTTTAATTCCCTTTTAGGTAAACAGGTGTCTTACTCTGGGGGCTGGAGGGACAGGATGGGGAGAATTATGTAAGCAGATGTTTTGCTTACATAGTCATCCTAGAATCCTGTAGATGTGTGTGTGTGTGTGTGCACGTACATGCATGTGCATGGACACCCATAGGCATTTTCCCCCTTTCACAGAGACAGAGAACACAGACCTCTGGACCTGCCTCTGCCTGGAGCCGGCCACATCAGTCCTTGTGCCCAGTCCCCCACTCTTGCCTTGTCAGAGGGACTGTAAAATGGAGCCCATAGCTGCAGCCACTCATTCTTGTGCTCTGTGTCCTCCAGGTGCCCTTCTCCAACTGCAGCCGAGTCTGCCTGGCAGGGACCAGGAAAGGGATTATTGAGGGGGAGCCCACCTGCTGCTTTGAGTGTGTGGAGTGTCCTGATGGGGAGTACAGCGATGAGACAGGTAGGAGAACTGTCCCCGATGGACACTGTGCTGGGCTCAGGCCACTTCACGGGCCAAGGGCCAGCAAAGCCCTTGGAAGGGCTGGGCCAAGATGGTGCTTGGCAAAGCTTCTCATTGAACAAGCATGCGTCTGAACATAGCACTGTGCTGAGCACTGAGAGGGGACAGAAAAGGGATGTTAGATGTTGTTTTAGTACCACAAAAGCCTAAAACGCACATTTCTCTTACTCTGGTTCAGTTCTCCTATGCTTTTTCCCTTTTCTTATCGCTCATGGCCTTCAGTAAACAAAGCTCTGCCTGCTCCAGGCTCCAGAGTCAACAGACCATGATAGTTTGTCTGCTCAGTGCCTGGCACTGTAATTACTGTCTTATTTATGTTTTTCCTGTGCCTCAGCTTCTTCATAAAAAGAGGATAATAATTAAACCTAGCTTATAGAGTTTCAAGAATTAAACAAGTTAATATTGGTAAAGCACATAAGTGTCAGACAAATGTTTGGTAAATAAAATCTTGACGGGCACATTGGAAGCACCCTATAAATATTAGCTGTGATTGGTTTCACTGTTATTGTCTTATCTCCTCCTCACCACAGTCATGGAGTTCAGCTTCCATTTTAAAGTTGAGAAAACTCAGGCTCAGCAAAGTTAAGGAACCTCACCAAAATCACACAGCTAGTAAATGGCAGGGCCAGGATTCCCATCCAGATCTGTGACTGCAAAGTCCGTTTTTCTTTCACTCTCTAGAACTGTCACTGCCTGGGAGAGTTTAAGACTTTACAAATATTTGTTGACTGAACGTGTCTACAGCCTCTCTCATTGGAAACCCTTAGACGTGCAGTGAGGAAGGCTCAGGCCATTGCCTGGGATTCTCTGCCTTGATCTAAGAGGAAGACTGCTCCGGCCTGGCCTGTCTACAAAGCCCACCCATATATCCAAAATATGTCAGGATGAGAGCTTGAACACTCTATTGAGATCATGCCAGACCTCTCTAATGTGCAGGGCAGCCACCTGTCACCTCTCCACAAAGCTGATCATTCGCTACTATGAACCTGGTATTGTTGATAGAAATACGTGCATTTTACCACCATCACCAACATGCAAAAGGGGGAAAAAATAATGGAACCATCAAAAGTACATGAAATTAGCCAAGTAAATTATTAAACATGTCAGATTCAATACATTATTTGGTATGTAAAAATCACAATTATTTCACCAATAAAAAAATGAAATGACTGTGTCCAATAATATGTGTGCTCTCACTACCACATATATGCACACACACACATACACACATTTTAATCTATGCCACCCAGAAACTAATTCTTTACCGGGACATTTTATAGATGCCAGTGCCTGTGACAAATGCCCTGATGATTTCTGGTCCAACGAGAACCACACTTCCTGCATCGCCAAGGAGATCGAGTTTCTATCATGGACAGAGCCCTTTGGGATTGCACTCACTCTCTTTGCCGTGTTGGGCATTTTCCTGACAGCCTTCGTGCTGGGTGTCTTCATCAGATTCCGCAACACACCCATTGTCAAGGCTACCAACCGAGAGCTCTCCTACCTCCTCCTCTTCTCCCTGCTCTGCTGCTTCTCCAGCTCCCTGTTCTTCATCGGGGAGCCACAGAACTGGACATGCCGCCTACGCCAGCCAGCCTTTGGCATCAGCTTCGTGCTCTGCATCTCGTGCATCCTGGTGAAAACCAACCGTGTGCTCCTGGTGTTTGAGGCCAAGATCCCCACGAGCTTCCACCGCAAGTGGTGGGGCCTCAACCTGCAGTTCCTGCTGGTTTTCCTATGCACCTTCATGCAGATCGTCATCTGCGTGATCTGGCTCCACACGGCGCCCCCCTCAAGCTACCGCAACCATGAGCTGGAGGATGAGATCATCTTCATCACGTGCCACGAGGGCTCGCTCATGGCACTGGGCTTCCTAATTGGCTACACCTGCCTGCTGGCTGCCATCTGCTTCTTCTTTGCCTTCAAGTCCCGGAAGCTGCCGGAGAACTTCAACGAAGCGAAGTTCATCACCTTCAGCATGCTCATCTTCTTCATCGTCTGGATCTCCTTCATTCCAGCCTACGCCAGTACCTACGGCAAGTTCGTCTCCGCGGTGGAGGTGATCGCCATCCTGGCGGCCAGCTTCGGCTTGCTGGCCTGCATCTTCTTCAACAAGGTCTACATCATCCTCTTCAAGCCATCCCGCAACACCATCGAGGAGGTGCGCTGCAGCACCGCTGCTCACGCCTTCAAGGTGGCCGCCCGGGCCACGCTGCGCCGCAGCAACGTCTCCCGCAAGCGGTCGGGCAGCCTCGGGGGCTCCATGGGATCCACCCCTTCCTCTTCCATCAGCAGCAAGATCAACAGCGAAGACCCCTTCCCACAGCCGGAGAAACAGAAGCAGCAGCAGCAGCCTCTGGCCCTGACACAACCGGAGCAGCCGCAGCAGCCCCTGACCCAGCAGCAGCCCAGATGCAAGCAGAAGGTCATTTTTGGCAGCGGCACCGTCACCTTCTCGCTGAGCTTTGATGAGCCTCAGAAGAACGCCGTGGCTCACAGGAATTCCACGCACCAGAACTCCCTGGAGGTCCAGAGGAGCAGTGATCCCCTAACCAGACACCAGGCGCTTCTCCCACGCGGGGAGTCGGGCTCGGAACCAACCATCCAGGAGGCAGGCTTGCAGGGGCCTGCTGGTGGAGACCACGAGCCAGAGCTGGAGGGCCCTGAAGAGATGTCCTCGGCGCTCATGGTGTCCAGCTCGCGGGGCTTTGTCATCAGTGGCGGAGGCAGTGCAGTCACAGAAAACATACTGCATTCCTAGAAGCCTAGTCTAGAGAGAATCCAGAGATTCTCTGACAGGGATGAGGCTACTCCTTTCCTCTGGGGAAGGAGGGATAAAAGACACATCAAACACCTCGATCTTAGTTGCACTGTTTTAAATGACAGTGAATTGATGAATGTTCCATTTAAAATTGAAAAAAAAAAAAAAAGAGCTGTGTGATCTGTGGTCAGATTTGTCAGTGTTGAGATTGCAGTAATCATACTTGCCGTTCATCCACTCCCAATTTTCCTCCTCTGTTCTATCCCACCCAACACCTCAGAAGTAAAAGCAAGGCTTTAAGTTACCCCCTACTCCCTTTTTCTCCCTCTGTTGTTGTTGTTTTTATTTTTTATTTTTTACATGTATTGAAATGTCCACCCTGAAGACAGATCATGGACATCTTGACCCAAAGGAAAAAAAAAAAAAAAAAAACATGCAGATTGGCATGACATCAGATTTGCCACCACTAGAATTAGAGTCTGAAAGACAGAACGTCACCAGGGCTGCCCTGACCCTGGAAAGAATTTTAAATGTTCAATGTAAGGTGAATGTGTTCCCTCCTATTTATGAAAGTCATAAGATACTTGGTCTCCTACTTGCTGCTGCTATTGTGTGTCATCCTGAAGATTAGCACTCCTCCCGTACTAATACATCTGGTGTTGTCCAGAACATGGTAGTAATGCCGTTTTTAGATTCCAGGATCACAAGAATCACCTCAAATTGTTGGGAAGAGACTGCATACATCCAATGAACTGTATCTGTAATTAATTTTGCTATCTGTAGCTTTTTGTTTGCTTCTGTTGTAATAGCCCCTGGATAATATAAACTGAAAAATGCCACAGTTTGGTTTATATAAGGCAGTATTACTGAGCTCCATTTTCCTTACCCATCCATCAACCCCATCCCCATGAGCTGAGCTCTGTGTGAGCTCTTTCAGGGCTCAGGGAACCAGAAGCATCCTCCATTCCTGCCCCAACAGCTTCCAGAAGCCAGATACTCACCTGCCCCTATGGAGAATAAGCTCTTAGTTGTTGGAGTAAGAAAGTGGGTTCCAGGAAGGCATGCTCCCAGGCATTAGCCTGGTGCTAAAACCCCCAAATGTCATAACTACATTCCCTTCAGCTGTGGACTCAGCCCCTGGGCAGCTAAAGGGGTCGAATGGAATACTGCTGGGCACTGAGGCTCTGGGGCCATGGAGACATGGGCTCAAGCCCTGGCTTTGTCACTCAGAGGCTGAGTGACCTCAGGCAGGGAGCCTTCACCTCTCAAGGCCTCAGTTTCTTTGTCTCTGAAATGGTGGTAATAATCATTCTTTTCCCTCAGAGCTCTTACGTGGATTAAATGCGACAATGTACGTAAAGCACTTAGCATGGTGCCTAGCACATAGTAAGCACTCAATAAATATTAAATATTATTACTGATATTGTCATTATTATTTTTTTCACTTTCTTAGACAACAAAACAAAGATTCTTTCTTGACCCATTCAAATTTTAGTGACTATCCCATTGATCACAATAAGAAGCCCAAGAACTCCAGGATCCCAGTTCAAGGGGTCAGCCTGGTAACACTGGCTCATGGTGAAGAACCAGACAGGCTGGTCAGCCCTGAGGGCCCCGTGCTCCACCGTGTGATCAGCAGCACCAAGGGAAGACTGTCACTGACAGGGCAGCAGTTTCTCAGATCACTCTTTCTAAGTGTCACTATAGCAATTAAAGCTGCCCGGGGCCTGAAATTTTGTTACCCTTGGTGACTCCTTCCTCTGATGATGTTCTTCCAAAGAGGTGCTTTTCCGTGACTTCTAAGGTCATTGGTTGACATGATGGTTGTTACTTTTGATGAAGAAGCCCTAGAGGACAGCACATGGCAGTATGCCAGCAAGACACAGAGGAGAACCCTGGTGAAGCACCTGCTCCCTCAGCTGGAAAGTACACCAGCCCAGAAATAGAGCCAGGACATGCCTCTGGGCAAGGCATAGAGTTAAGTGAACATTTTGCTCGGTCTTTAAAAAAAGAAGACGATAAGAAAAAAATGCTGAAAATTTAATGGCTTGGTGTCTCAGTTTCCTGGCTGTCATCACAAATACCATTGGCTTACAGTTTTGGAGGCTGGAAGGTTTGCTTCCTCCCGAGGTTGTAGTGATTCTGGCTGCC
This sequence comes from Choloepus didactylus, assembly GCF_015220235.1. Classification (NCBI taxonomy): domain Eukaryota; kingdom Metazoa; phylum Chordata; class Mammalia; order Pilosa; family Megalonychidae; genus Choloepus; species Choloepus didactylus. Next base: position 88,902,855 of record NC_051307.1, read on the forward strand.
AGCAATCTTTAGGGTTCCTCGGCTTTCCCTGTCACGTGGTGATGCCCCCTCCTGTCTCTTCTGAGTTCTGTGGACTTTAGCTTCTCGCTTCCCCGTGGATTTTTCTTCCTTTGGTCTTCTCTAACAAGCCTCTAGTAATAGGATTAAGACCAATCCTGATTCAGTTGACCACACCTTAATTAAAAACAGCATCTTCAAAAGCTCATATTTACAATGGGTTCACACCCACAGGAATGTATTAAGATTAAGAACATTTTTTTTCCTGGGGTACACAATTCAGCCTGTCACACTTGGTTGTTAACATGTCAAAATAGCTATGTGGAAACAGTGTCAACAAAATACTCATCTTTCCAGGGTGTGACTTCAATATACAGCTCACTCAAGCAGATGGGAAGAAGGATTGGCTCAGTAAGGAAAATATGCAATATTTACATTGAGTTTCTATTTTGCCATGTGTTTGCAAATAACGTAACCTCTCCACGTATTCAGGTAAGAAAGGTAAACTAGACATCACTGTCCTAATGTATACGTAGCAGGCACAAATCTCAGCACAAAAACAGGGGAGTTTGATAACAACCCACGTTTTATCTCAAATTCCCATTCAGCCTGGTGACAGAAACTTCTTCTTAGTCAAATCAGGGCTTTTTTAATTATTTCAGAGTTTTTTCTCAATCAGTTTAGATGTTTTGGGGTCAATTTAGAGATTTCTTTTTTCCTTCCCTCTTCCAGGAGGGTTTTGAAGTATAAAGGGAGTAGGGTTCCTTGATTGTCAGCAGCTCGTGTTGATACCTCTGAGGGAAATCTTGTCCAGCCATCTGTAAATTCCCCTCCATGCTGGCATTCTCTGAGGCGTTCACCTTCCCATCTGGTCTCCGGCCAGGGCATCCATAATGGTTTTCACAGCTGCATCTCTTTGTCCCAACTGCTACACACCTCCCAGTCCTGCCAGCTCTGTCAGCATCTCCACGCCCATCGCTGGGGCAAGGGAACTACCCAGAAGCAGTAGAAGCTCCCAGACCCCTCCCACTAAACATCCCACACTGCCTTGTCCACATGGCTGCCATCTCCCTGCAATGCCATGGAGAATTCATGGAGGCTAACAAGCTCCCAAGGCATACATAAGAAACAGGGCACAGATCCTCAAACCTCCAAAAGCATTTGTGATGAGCAGGAAAATTGTCCCCCAAAGATGCCCAACATCCTACTCTCCAGAACCCGTGAATATGCTAGTGGTAAAGGGGAATTAAGGTGCAGCTGAAATTAAGTCTGCTAATCAGCTGACCTTGAGATGGGAAGATTATCCTTCATTACCCAGGTGGGCCCAAAGTAATCACAAGTCTCCTTAATGGGAGGCAGACAGGTCAGTATCAGAGCAATACAATGTGAAAAAGGCTCAACCAGCCATTTCTGGCTTTGAATATGGAAGGGGGCCATAAGCCAAGGCAAGCAGGCAGCCTCCAGGAGCAAAAAAAGGCAAGAAAATGGATTCTTCCCTAGAGCTTCCAGAAAGGAATGCAGCCCTGCCATTACCTTGATCTTAGCCCAGTGAGACCCTTCCCAGACTTTCAGCCTCCAGAATTGTAAGACAATACATTTGTTTGTTTTAAACCACTGAGTTTGTGATAATTTGTTACAGCAGCAACAAGCCACTAGTACCACATTTTATCATCATCTCCTCTCCCTGGGCTTGCCAGTTCAGGACGGCAGACCAGGGCCTTTCAAGAGATCTGCGCCCAATCCCACTCTGCTACTTGCCTCTCCAACTAGCTCTCTGGCTCTCCTCCCAGAAGGGAGTTCTAATCACTATTCTGTTCCTTGAAATATGTTTCAGGGAGCATAAATCTTATGTCTTGAGACTTTCTGGGCTTTGGCTTTTGTGATGGTTAGGTTCATTTGTCAACTTGGCCAGGTGACGGTATCCAGCTGTCTGGTCAAGCAAGCACTGGCTTGACCTTTGCTGTGAGGATGTTTGTGGCTGGTTAATAAACCAATGGGCTGGTTTATTAAATCATCAGTCAATTGGCTGCAGCTGTGACTGATGACGTCAGTGAAGGGCGTGTCTTCCACAATGGAGAATGCAGTTGGCTGGATTTAATCCAATTAATCAGTTGAAGACTTTTAAGTGAGACAGATAGAGGACCTTCACTTCTTCTTCGTCTGACCAGCAGTGTTTCCTGAGGAGTTCATTGAAGTTGCCAGTTCGTTTCCTGAGGAGTTCATCGGACATCTTCGTTGGAGTTGCCAGTTTGATGACCAGCAGTGTTTCCTGAAGAGTTCGTTGAAGTTGCCAGTTCGTTTCCTGAGGAGTTCATCGGACATCTTTGTTGGAGTTGCCAGTTTGATGCCTGCCCTACAGAATTTGGACTTATGCATACCCACAGTTGTGTGAGACACTTTTATAAATCTTATATTCATAGATATCTCTCATTGATTCTGTTTCCCTAGAGAACCCTAACTAACACAGCTTTTAATAATTTAACAGCCATGGTCTCTGTTCTAGTTCGCTAATGCTGCCAAATGCAAAACACCAGAAATGGATTGGCTTTTATAAAGGGGGTTTATTTGGTTACACAGTTACAGTCTTAAGGCCATAAAGTGTCCAAGCAATTGGGTACCTTCACTGGAGGATGACCAATGGTGTCCGGAAAACCTCTGTTAGCTGGGAAGGCATGTGGCTGGCATCAGCTCCAAAGTTCTGGTTTCAAAATGGCTTTCTCCCAGGATGTTCCTCTCTAGGCTGCAGTTCCTCAAAAATGTCACTGTTAGTTGTGCTTGGGATATTTGTCCTCTTTCAGCCTCTCTGGAGCAAGAGTCTGCTTTCAACGGCCACCTTTAAACTGTCTCTCATCTGCAGCTCCTGTGCTTTCTTCAAAGTGTCCCTCTTGGCTGTAGCTCCTCTTCAAAATGTCACTTACAGCTGCACTGAGTTCCTTCTGTTACGTCAGCTCATTTATATGGCTCCACTGATCAACTTAGACCCACCCTGAATGGGTGGAGCAACACCTCCATGGAAATTATCCAATCAGAGTCGTCACCCACAGCTGGGTGGGGCACATTCCAAAGAAACACTCAAAGAATTACAATCTTATCAACACTGATAACGTCTGCCTACACAAGATTACATCAAAGATAATGGCATTTGAGGGACATAATGCACTCAAACTAGCACATTCCACCCCCTGGACCCCAAAATGACATTGTCTTTCCATATACAAAATACATTCATCCCACAACAATATCACAGAAACTTAATCATTTCAGTAATGATAGTTAAGTACAAGATCCTATCAAAATCAGTTACAAGCATGGTCTGTCCTAAAGCAAAATTCCCCTCAGGCTCTGTACCTGTGAAACTTAGAACAAGTTATCTGCTTCCTATATACAAAGGAGGGACAGTCATAGGATAAACATTTCCATTGCCATAAGGAGAAACTGAAAGGAAAACAGGGTTTAAGGGACCAAAACAGTTCCTAAAACCTGCAGGACAAACTACGTTAGATTTCAAAGTCTGAGAGTCATTAACAGAATGACGTTGCATCCTTGGGGCTTGAGAGAGCAGGAGTCTAACCCTTCCTTGGCCTTTGCAGCAGCCCTTTCCTCTCCAAATTCTTGGGTGAGTGCTCCAACATATCCACACATTGGGGAGACCACCTTCTCAGCTCCACCATCCTCAAACCTCGGGGCAGCACCCAGATTCCCTTCCATCTCCAGGGCACATGCTCAACCCCTTCAGAACAGTTTGGTGGCAGCCAGGCTCTCTCCAATTTCCTGGGAACATGCTCCACCCTCTTTGTGGCTTGAGGTGGCAACACCTTTCAAGAACGTGGAGGTGGAAGGCCCACCCTCCACCTCCGGGGCAAACTCACTCTTTCCATGTGTGTGAGCCACTCCGGTCTCCTAGCCTGAGACCTCTTGATTCCAGACCTCAACTTCCATGGCTCTGTCTTTGAAGAAATTTTTCCTTCAGTTTGTTCCTTGTCTGTCTCCTCCAGTCCAGACCGGCAACGGCTCTGCCTATAAAGATCCTGCAAAAATTCTGTTGGCTTTGCATGAAGCACACAGGGGTCAAAGCCATCAGAAAATAGGACTTTCCAGAAATCCTTTCTGCTTAACTCCTTTTCCAATCTTGGCTTGTACTGAAATGGTGGCTGGGTTCCATGTTTGGTTATATCCTCACACTGGGCTGTAGTTTCTGGGATTCCACCCCTTGGAAGCCCATAATTTTCCAAGCCATCAGCTTCTGGTTTCTTTGAACCCAAGAGTTCAGTTCTAAGTTTATCTCTCTCCGCTCACATTCTACTATAAGCTGCAAGGAGAAGCCAGGGTACATCTTCCACATGTACTCTGGAGATCTCCTCAGCTAAGTATTCCAGGTTGTCGCTTTCAAATTCTTCCTTCCATCTGACACCAAGACTCAATTTTGCCAAATTCTCTGCCACTTTAAAACAAGGATCACCTTTCTTCCAGTTCACAACAACACAGTCATCATTTCTGTTCAAGGTCTAGTCAGAAGTATCTTTAGAGTCCATATTTCCACAAACAGTCTCTTCAAAGCAGTTTAGGCCTTTTCTATCAAACTCCTCACAATTTTTCCAGAATCTTCCCCTTATCCATTTAAAAAGCCATTCCAACATGTTTGGTATTTGCAAACTCAGCAGCACAAGCACCCCACTTCCGGTACCAAAATCTGTTCTAGTTTGCTAATGCTGCCGAATGCAAAACACCAGAAATGGATTGGTTTTTAAAAGGGGGGTTTATTTGGTTACACAGTTACAGTCTTAAGGCCATAAAGTGTCTAAGCAATTGGGTACTGTTCTAGTTTGCTAATGCTGCAGAATACAAAACACCAGAGATGGATAGGCTTTTATAAAATGGGGGTTTATTTCACTACACAGTTACAGTCTTAAGGCCACAAAACGTCCAAGGTAACACATCAGTAATCAGGTACCTTCACTGGAGATGGCCAATGGCGTCTGGAAAACCTCTGTTAGCTGGGAAGGCACATGGCTGGCATTGGTTCCAAAGTTCTGGTTTCAAAATGGCTTTCTCCCAGGACGTTCCTCTCTAGGCTGCAGTTCCTCAAAAATGTCACTGTTAGTTGCTCTTGGGATATTTGTCCTCTCTCAGCTTCTCTGGAGCAAGAATCTGCTTTCAACGGCCACCGTCAAACTGTCTCTCATCTGCAGCTCCAGTGCTTTCTTCAAAGTGTCCCTCTTGGCTGTAGCTCCTCTTCAAAACATCACTCACAGCTGCACTGAGTTCCTTCTGTTATGTCAGCTCATTTATATGGCTCCATTGATCAACTTAGACCCACCCCGAATGGGCGGAGCAACACCTCCATGGAAATTATCCAATCAGAGTCATCACCCACATCTGGGTGGGGTGCATTCCAAAGAAACACTCAGAGAATTACAATCTAATCAACACTGATAACGTCTGCCCACACAAGATTACATCAAAGATAATGGCATTTGGGGGACATAATACATTCAAACTGGCACAGTCTCTTAAACTGCTATCTTTTAGTGGCAGAAACCTGAATAACAGTAATGTTGGCAAAACTGGAAGTTGGTTTTCTCTTGTATAAATGAAGTCATGAGGTAAATCTATGATCACCTCCTAATCCCTTTTCTTTGAAAGATTCCTTAGTGGCCCTACTGGCAATGGGAAAGTGCTTATCTTTCCTTTCAAAATAAAAGTGAATTATATAGTTATGAAGGATTTTTACTCAAATGAAGGAGTTTCTTTGAGGGTTTTAAGTATTTACATTGGAAATTTAGAGGTGATGATCAGCATTTAACATCATCACTTTGAAAGTCCCTTTGATGGTCAAAAGTTCTCTAACTATGTTAGTTTTGATTTTGGAGAGGTTGGGGCTACCTACCTGAAAAGTTTTATTCAATGGCAATGTGGTCTTTTCCTGTTTGGCCTAGCTAAAGTAATACATCCGTGCGCTAGCTCAGGCCAAGGCCAGAGTTTCCTTTTTCTCGGGTCCTGCTTTTGAACTCATCAGTGCTTGAAGGGCAATGGAATATCAAAAGGGGTGCTGGCTAATCACTGGAGGGGTGACCTGAATTGCTTTGAGCCTGACTGGTCATTTTAGGAGTCTGTTGAAGGCAAAGGCAGCTCAAAGTTGGGTAGAATTGGGGTAGGTGAGAGAAAGTTGTTGTAGTAAGATCTCTCTACAAGACACCCTGGATTTCCTGAACCCAGTCATGGAAGAGTACTAGGGGATGAATGAAGAACTTCAAATGGAATTTTCTGTCTTTTTCAAGAAGTGTGATAGGGGTCAGGGATACAACAAGTAGAGGGTAGGACTAATCACCAGAATAAAGGTGCATTCCAACGATAGGGGGAGGAGCTTTAGCCATGGGGGGGGCACTTCTCATCAAGTGGAATAAGAGATGAAGAACTACTGGATGAAGGACAAAAAGGGGCAGGAAACTGGGCAGAAGCAGCCTGAATATGTGCTCTATGGACTGGAGGGACAACTGTGTCTCCAGCAACAGTGGGAGTTAGGGAGACTGTCATAGTTTGCCAGGGTTTCCATAACAAATACAACAGATTGGTTGACTTGAACAACAGGAATTTATTCTTTCAGAGTTTTGAAGGCTAGAAGTTCAAAATCAGGGCGTTGGCAGGATCATAATTTCTCAAGGTTTGTAATGGTCTGGTGGTGGCTTGCTGGCAATCCCTGACTCAAATCTCTACCACCTTTATATGGCAATCTGTCTCCTTCTGTTTCATATTCCTACCAGTGTGCTCAAATTTCTTCTGCTTATAAGGACATCAGTCATACTTGATTAAGGCTCACCCTGAATCAGTTTGGCATCATCTTATATGATATTCAAAGATCCTATTTATAAATGAGTTTATATCCACAAGACTAGGGGTTGGGACCTGAACATGTCTTTGTGGGGACATGTTTCAATCTATAACAGAGACCTTCTCTTCTGTTGGGGTTGAGCCCTGCACGAGATTAGAGGGCGCTTGGAGTGGGGGTAAGGATACTTGTTTATATTCAGAGCCTGATTAGAGGAACTGAGGAGTAATGGAGCTATATCACCAGTTGGCCTGTCTCTGAAATTTGGACATTAGCCACCTATATTACTGCCTAGCTTGAGAGGCTAGAACCAATAAAAGCAGTTAACTCTAGGACTCAATTCCCAGCACACGCAAATGCTCATCAGTAGCAATTATTAAAGGATTTGATCCCTGAAAAAAGCATCAGGAAATGTTTTTGGAAGAATGTGGTTGACCTCCTTGATGTCAACTCGAAGATATGTCCACTGCTCAAAACCTCCTGATTTTTAAAAAATGTTTTGTTTCTTTATTACCTTTAAAAATACACAAATGATAGATTGCTGCTTGATGGTGTACCAAGTAATCATTTCTGCTTCTTTAGAATTTTCTATACTTCCCAAATATTACACATTAATCACAAAATTATATCAGAAAAGATAAAGAAAATAATTTAAAATAATAACCATATAAACAAATTTTAAACAGAGAAGAATACAAGAATCTCCATATTAGGATAGTCACCATTCCTAGAAAATTTTTCTGGAGCTCTAAATGGCCCCAGGACTTTTACAGAACTATTTCTTATTTGTTTTATTTACTCATAAGCAGGATAAGTATATTAAAAAGTGGAAAACCAGAGGCAGGATTCTAAGCAGAGTAGCAGATATGATATACTCTCTTGAACAAGTTACTTAATATTCCTTTGTCTCAGTTTCTTATGTAAAATGGGTATTACCCACCATAATTACCAACCATGGTTATTTGCCAAATAAAATAAATGATGTAAAATGCCACCTTCAGGAATATGGGGAAAATACAGATAATCATTAAAGGCACAGATGGCTAGGGTTTCAAGGGTTTCCTTTTAAAAGGCTATTCAAGACAATATGGATCAACATGGCATAAACAGCTACTAAAAACCTCTCCCCGGAGATTCAGCAAAGAAAAGGACAATTCTCATTTGTTCAGAAATCTGAAGGAAGGTATAGACTGGAGAAGGATCCCACAAACACTGAATCAAAAAAAGAAAAGAAATCACATAGGAAACCTCTGTTGCAGCCCAGCTGATCCTCTCCTCTCCCTGTCACTCAGCCTTATCCAGCTTGGGAATTTCCTAGAGGCAGTAGCTGGGATCCCTCCCACCTCCCACTGGGTACACAGACTATAAAATCTCTCACAGCAGTGTGAAAGTTCCCCACCCATATGCAGACACAGAGACCCAAGCCCACAGGGACCTACAGCAGGACTTAAGTCACGAGGGAGGGTTGACTACAAAAGGGCGGCAAGGGAGAGCGTCCACAATTGTGGATCAGGGAGAGAACCACAAAATCATCCCTGAAAGCAGCAAGTAGCCAGGAAGAAAACACCCAAATCAACTGTTTAGGGACCTGGGGGACAGGGGAGGACATTTCAAGGCCCAGGTCAGTGAGGGACAAAGTCTGAGAAAACATGGATAGAGATTATGTTTCTAGCCCTCGGTCCTGGTGCCCATCCCCCAGTCTTGAGGGAAACAGCAGACGGAGGCCTGATTCTTGCCTAGGGAACGCTGCAGACTGCGGCAGCTGGGGGAATCCTCTGCTGCAATAAAGTGGAGGACACAGCCCCAGGTGGAGCCAGACTTTAGCCAGTGAAGTGAGGGCACAGGAACCCCACAGTTTCAGCCCCACCCAGTCAGACAATTCCTGGGCCCCAGGAGGTAAACAGCTTCTGAGGACAATTAAGTCACCAAACAGCACCATCTTCTGGGCAGGCCAGAAAGTGTGGGAAGAATGCAGGGCTTTTCTGAGCCTGAGCTGTTCTACATCCCCTGCATGGGTACCCGGTCCTGTTTTGTCTGAGAAATACGGAAGACCCAACTGTCAGAGCAGCGCCCTAATACAAACCTGAGCAACAACTAAACCCTAGATGAGAGAGAGAAGTCAATCTTCAGAATTGATCCATCAAGTTAATCAGATAACCAGATATCAACAAAAAATCACAAGGAATACTAAAACTCAAGAAGAAATGGCCTAGTTGAAGGAACAGATCAAAAAAATCAGAGGAGATACAGAATCTGGAGCAACTAATCAAAGATGTGCAAACAAATCTCCTGAATCAATTCAAAGAAATGAAGGAAAATGTGTATAAAGAAATAAAAGATATCAAAAAGACACTAGGTGAGCATAAAGAAGAATTTGAAAGAACACATAAGAATAAGGTATCGAAATAAAAGATACTGAGATGAAATTTAAAATATACTGGAGATACACAAAAGCAGATTTGAAGAGGCAGGAGAAAGAATCAGTGAGCTAGAAGACAGATCAACTGAATTTGAACAGCAAAAGAACAAATGGAGAAAAAAATGGAAAAATTTGGGCAGTGTCTCAGGGAAAGTGAAGTGGGGTCCTTGGTCAGAGGAGATGTCATTTGGATTCCCCAAAGGATGGTTGAGCCACTTTTCCAAAGTGTCCTATGTACATACTGTATCCGCATAATGAACTGGAAAGGCATGGCCATAGCCTGAATAGGTGTCTACCATGGTAGGGAGCCAGTGTAGTCCATTTCCCATGAGCGGCAGGCCCAGTGTGGCCCCTCTGGGAATAACACCTAAATGCCCTTTTCAGGCTTTGGCTTGTTGTCAATATCTCTCACATTGTTAAATAGCAGCTTGGGCCTCTTTTAATGAGAGAGGTAATCTGTGTTCCCGGGCCCATAATTTCATGGTGTCAGAATTTCCATATCCAGTTCGGTGATGGATCCACCTAGCAATGGAAGCAGTCATGGGAAACGCAGCTATTTCATGGAAGTCACTAAGGGTAAGTTCATTTTCTTCATCCTTCAAGCAGGGTTCATCCTTGGCCTCTCTCCCAGGAGGGTCTCCGGCCTCATCAGGGGTGAAAAGTAGCTTGATACGTCCTTTATCAGCTTGGTCATTCCAATAATGTTTATCATGGTATCTCACCATGCAGTAACATAGATGGTACCTTTCCACACCACCAATTGTTTCCAAACATCCCTCCCCCACATTGGGGAACCCTTGATTCTCCAATTACGGTCCCTCCATGAACCTGACCAGACTGCTAAGCTTTCCACGACAGCTCATTGTCAGTAAACAGGCTCCCAGAGGTGCCTGGGTCCAAGTGTTCCAGAGCTAAGAGGGCCACTCACAGTTCAGCCCATTGGGCACTTTTTCCAGTACCAGAGCAGCTGTTCCCAATGGCTGCCAGATGGATTCAGCTTGGCGGACCCATCAGTGAACTAACACTGAGCATCTGGTGGGGCATCCTTTTCTTGGGGTCCCCAGGATGCCAGTGCAGGAAGGGAAGGGCCTTCATCTGGTGTTGCAACAGGATCACTGTTGAGGGGGGTCCTCCACCATCCACTGATGCAAGCTCGTCTGGGGGCCCAGACCAGTGCAATCCTGAACGTACCACTTCCATTTGATGATGCTCTGTTGTTGGGTACTCCCTGGGTGAGTGTTCCAATGACTTAGGATTTCTGGCTTCAGGAGGACTGAGATTTCTCGGTCACCATTTCCTTTTCCTCCAATAGCATGCCAGAAGTTGCCTCTTGAAGGGGGAGTAGCACTGGGCTGTATCTGGGAATTCCTTGGTTCAAAAACCCAGGGGGGAGGCGGGGCAAGACGGCAGACTGGTGAGCTGTAAGTTTTAGTTACTCCTCCAGGAAAGTAGGTAAAAAGCCAGGAACTGCGTGGACTGGACACCACAGAGCAATCTGTCTTTGGGCATACTTCATACAACACTCATGAAAATGTGGAACTGCTGAGATCAGCGAAATCTGTAAGTTTTTGCGGCCAGGGGACCCGCGCCCCTCCCTGCCAGGCTCAGTCCCAGGGGAGGAGGGGCTGTCAGCTCCGGGAAGGAGAAGGGAGAACTGCAGTGGCTGCTCTTATAGAAAACTCATTCTACTGATTCAAACTCCAACCATAGATAGACTGAGACCAGACACCAGAGACTCTGAGAGCAGCCAGCCCAGCAGAGAGGAGACAGGCATAGAAAAAAAACAACACGGAAAACTCCAAAATAAAAGCAGAGGATTTTTGGAGTTCTGGTGAACACAGAAAGGGGAAGGGCGGAGCTCAGGCTTTGAGGCGCATATGCAAATCCCGAAGCAAAGCTGATCTCTCTGCCCTGTGCACCTTTCCTTAATGGCCCTGGTTGCTTTGTCTATTAGCATTTCAATAACCCATTAGATCTCTGAGGAGGGCCGTTTTTTTCTTTCTTTTTTTTTTTTTTTTTTTTTTTTTAAATCCTTTTTGCTTTTTCTAAAACAATTACTCTAAGAAGCTCAATACAGAAAGCTTCAAAGAACTGCAATTTGGGCACGTCAAGTCAAGAGCAGAACTAAGAGAGCTCTGAGACAAAAGGCAATAATCCAGTGGCTGAGAAAATTCACTAAACAACACAACTTCCCAAGAAAAGGGGGGTGTCCGCTCACAGCCACCATCCTGGTGGACAGGAAACACTCCTGCCCATCGCCAGCCCCATAGCCCAGAGCTGCCCCAGACAACCCAGTGTGACGGAAGGGCTTCAAATAACAGGCACACACCACAAAACTGGGCGTGGACATTAGCCTTCCCTGCAACCTCAGCTGAATGTCCCAGAGCTGGGAAGGTGGAGCAGTGTGAATTAACAAAGCCCCATTCAGCCATCATTTGAGCAGACTGGGAGCCTCCCTACACAGCCCAGCAGCCCAGAACTGCCCTGGGGGGACGGCACTCACCTGTGACATAGCACAGTCATCCCTCAACAGAGGACCCGGGGTGCACAGCCTGGAAGAGGGGCCCACTTGCAAGTCTCAGGAGCCATACGCCAATACCAAAGACTTGTGGGTCAGTGGCAGAGACAAACTGTGGCAGGACTGAACTGAAGGATTAGACTATTGCAGTAGCTTTAAAACTCTAGGATCATCAGGGAGATTTGATTGTTAGGGCCACCCCCCCTCCCCGACTGCCCAGAAACACGCCCCACATACAGGGCAGGCAACACCAACTACACACGCAAGCTTGGGACACCAATTGGGCCCCACAAGACTCACTCCCCCACTCACCAAAAAGGCTAAGCAGGGGAGATCTGGCTTGTGGAGAACAGGTGGCTCGTGGACGCCACCTGCTGGTTAGTTAGAGAAAGTGTACTCCACGAAGCTGTAGATCTGATAAATTAGAGATAAGGACTTCAACTGGTCTACAAACCCTAAAAGAACCCTATCAAGGTCAGCAAATGCCACGAGGCCAAAAACAACAGAAAATTATAAAGCATATGAAAAAACCAGACGATATGGATAACCCAAGCCCAAGCACCCAAATCAAAAGACCAGAAGAGACACAGCACCTAGAGCAGCTACTCAAAGAACTAAAGATGAACAATGAGACCCTAATACGGGATATGAAGGAAATCAAGAAGACCCTAGAAGAGCATAAAGAAGACATTGCAAGACTAAATAAAAAAATGGATGATCTTATGGAAATTAAAGAAACTGTTGACCAAATTAAAAAGATTCTGGACACTCATAGTACAAGACTAGAGGAAGTTGAACAACGAATCAGTGACCTGGAAGATGACAGAATGGAAAATGAAAGCATAAAAGAAAGAATGGGGAAAAAAATTGAAAAACTCGAAATGGACCTCAGGGATATGATAGATAATATGAAACGTCCAAATATAAGACTCATTGGTGTCCCAGAAGGGGAAGAAAAGGGTAAAGGTCTAGGAAGAGTATTCAAAGAAATTGTTGGGGAAAACTTCCCAAATCTTCTAAACAACATAAATACACAAATCATAAATGCTCAGCGAACTCCAAATAGAATAAATCCAAAAAAACCCACTCCAAGACATATACTGATCACACTGTCAAACACAGAGAGAAGGAGCAAGTTCTGAAAGCAGCAAGAGAAAAGCAATTCACCACATACAAAGGAAACAGCATAAGACTAAGTAGTGACTACTCAGCAGCCACCATGGAGGCAAGAAGGCAGTGGCACGATATATTTAAAATTCTGAGTGAGAGGAATTTCCAGCCAAGAATACTTTATCCAGCAAAGCTCTCCTTCAAATTTGAGGGAGAGCTTAAATTTTTCACAGACAAAGAAATGCTGAGAGAATTTGCTAACAAGAGACCTGCCCTACTGGAGATACTAAAGGGAGCCCTACAGACAGAGAAACATAGACAGGACAGAGAGACTTGGAGAAAGGTTCAGTACTAAAGAGATTCGGTATGGGTACAATAAAGGATATTAATAGAGAGAGGGAAAAATATGGTAAACATAATCCAAAGGATAAGATGGCCGATTCAAGAAATGCCTTCACGGTTTTAACGTTGAATGTAAATGGATTAAACTCCCCAATTAAAAGATATAGATTCGCAGAATGGATCAAAAAAAATGAACCATCAATATGTTGCATACAAGAGACTCATCTTAGACACAGGGACACAAAGAAACTGAAAGTGAAAGGATGGAAAAAAATATTTCATGCAAGCTACAGCCAAAAAAAAGCAGGTGTAGCAATATTAATCTCAGATAAAATAGACTTCAAATGCAGGGATGTTTTGAGAGACAAAGAAGGCCACTACATACTAATAAAAGGGGCAATTCAGCAAGAAGAAATAACAATCGTAAATGTCTATGCACCCAATCAAGGTGCCACAAAATACATGAGAGAAACACTGGCAAAACTAAAGGAAGCAATTGATGTTTCCACAATAATTGTGGGAGACTTCAACACATCACTCTCTCCTATAGATAGATCAACCAGACAGAAGACCAATAAGGAAATTGAAAACCTAAACAATCTGATAAATGAATTAGATTTAACAGACATCTACAGGACATTACATCCCAAATCACCAGGATACACATACTTTTCTAGTGCTCACGGAACTTTCTCCAGAATAGATCATATGCTGGGACATAAAACAAGCCTCAATAAATTTAAAAAGATTGAAATTATTCAAAGCACATTCTCTGACCACAATGGAATACAATTAGAAGTCAATAACCATCAGAGACTTAGAAAATTCACAAATACCTGGAGGTTAAACAACACACTCCTAAACAATCAGTGGGTTAAAGAAGAAATAGCAAGAGAAATTGCTAAATATATAGAGACGAATGAAAATGAGAACACAACACACCAAAACCTATGGGATGCAGCAAAAGCAGTGCTATGGGGGAAATTTATAGCACTAAACGCATATATTAAAAAGGAAGAAAGAGCCAAAATCAAAGAACTAATGGATCAACTGAAGAAGCTAGAAAATGAACAGCAAACCAATCCTAAACCAAGTACAAGAAAAGAAATAACAAGGATTAAAGCAGAAATAAATGACATAGAGAACAAAAAAACAATAGAGATGATAAATATCACCAAAAGTTGGTTCTTTGAGAAGATCAACAAGATTGACAAGCCCCTAGCTAGACTGACAAAATCAAAAAGAGAGAAGACCCATATAAACAAAATAATGAATGAAAAAGGTGACATAACTGCAGATCCTGAAGAAATTAAAAAAATTATAAGAGGATATTATGAACAACTGTATGGCAACAAACTGGATAATGTAGAAGAAATGGACAATTTCCTGGAAACATATGAACAACCTAGACTGACCAGAGAAGAAATAGAAGACCTCAACCAACCCATCACAAGCAAAGAGATCCAATCAGTCATCAAAAATCTTCCCACAAATAAATGCCCAGGGCCAGATGGCTTCACAGGGGAATTCTACCAAACTTTCCAGAAAGAACTGACACCAATCTTACTCAAACTCTTTCAAAACATTGAAAAAAATGGAACACTACCTAACTCATTTTATGAAGCTAACATCAATCTAATACCAAAACCAGGCAAAGATGCTACAAAAAAGGAAAACTACCGGCCAATCTCCCTAATGAATATAGATGCAAAAATCCTCAACAAAATACTTGCAAATCGAATCCAAAGACACATTAAAAAAATCATACACCATGACCAAGTGGGGTTCATTCCAGGCATGCAAGGATGGTTCAACATAAGAAAAACAATCAATGTATTACAACACATTAAAAACTCGAAAGGGAAAAATCAATTGATCATCTCAATAGATGCTGAAAAAGCATTTGACAAAATCCAACATCCCTTTTTGATAAAAACACTTCAAAAGGTAGGAATTGAAGGAAACTTCCTCAACATGATAAAGAGCATATATGAAAAACCCACAGCCAGCATAGTACTCAATGGTGAGAGACTGAAAGCCTTCCCTCTAAGATCAGGAACAAGACAAGGATGCCCGCTGTCACCACTGTTATTCAACATTGTGCTGGAAGTGCTAGCCAGGGCAATCCGGCAAGACAAAGAAATAAAAGGCATCCAAATTGGAAAAGAAGAAGTAAAACTGTCATTGTTTGCAGATGATATGATCTTATATCTAGAAAACCCTGAGAAATCAACGATACAGCTACTAGAGCTAATAAACAAATTTAGCAAAGTAGCAGGATACAAGATTAATGCACATAAGTCAGTAATGTTTCTATATGCTAGAAATGAACAAACTGAAGAGACACTCAAGAAAAAGATACCATTTTCAATAGCAACTAAAAAAATCAAGTACCTAGGAATAAACTTAACCAAAGATGTAAAAGACCTATACAAAGAAAACTACATAACTCTACTAAAAGAAATAGAAGGGGACCTTAAAAGATGGAAAAATATTCCATGTTCATGGATAGGAAGGCTAAATGTCATTAAGATGTCAATTCTACCCAAACTCATCTACAGATTCAATGCAATCCCAATCAAAATTCCAACAACCTACTTTGCAGACTTGGAAAAGCTAGTTATCAAATTTATTTGGAAAGGGAAGATGCCTCGAATTGCCAAAGACACTCTAAAAAAAAAAAACAAAGTGGGAGGACTTACACTCCCTGACTTTGAAGCTTATTATAAAGCCACAGTTGCCAAAACAGCATGGTACTGGCACAAAGATAGACATATAGATCAATGGAATCGAATTGAGAATTCAGAGATAGACCCTCAGATCTATGGCCGACTGATCTTTGATAAGGCCCCCAAAGTCACCGAACTGAGCCATAATGGTCTTTTCAACAAATGGGGCTGGGAGAGTTGGATATCCATATCCAAAAGAATGAAAGAAGACCCCTACCTCACCCCCTACACAAAAATTAACTCAAAATGGACCAAAGATCTCAATATAAAAGAAAGTACCATTAAACTCCTAGAAGATAATGTAGGAAAACATCTTCAAGACCTTGTATTAGGAGGCCACTTCCTAGACTTTACACCCAAAGCACAAGCAACAAAAGAGAAAATAGATAAATGGGAACTCCTCAAGCTTAGAAGTTTCTGCACCTCAAAGGAATTTCTCAAAAAGGTAAAGAGGCAGCCAACTCAATGGGAAAAAATTTTTGGAAACCATGTATCTGACAAAAGACTGATATCGTGCATATACAAAGAAATCCTACAACTCAATGACAATAGTACAGACAGCCCAATTATAAAATGGGCAAAAGATATGAAAAGACAGTTCTCTGAAGAGGAAATACAAATGGCCAAGAAACACATGAAAAAATGTTCAGCTTCACTAGCTATTAGAGAGATGCAAATTAAGACCACAATGAGATACCATCTAACACCGGTTAGAATGGCTGCCATTAAACAAACAGGAAACTACAAATGCTGGAGGGGATGTGGAGAAATTGGAACTCTTATTCATTGTTGGTGGGACTGTATAATGGTTCAGCCACTCTGGAAGTCAGTCTGGCAGTTCCTTAGAAAACTAGATATAGAGTTACCATTCGACCCAGCGATTGCACTTCTCGGTATATACCCGGAAGATCGGAAAGCAGTGACACGAACAGATATCTGCACGCCAATGTTCATAGCAGCATTATTCACAATTGCCAAGAGATGGAAACAACCCAAATGTCCTTCAACAGATGAGTGGATAAATAAAATGTGGTATATACACACGATGGAATACTACGCGGCAGTAAGAAGGAACGATCTGGTAAAACATATGACAACATGGATGAACCTTGAAGACATAATGCTGAGCGAAATAAGCCAGGCACAAAAAGAGAAATATTATATGCTACCACTAATGTGAACTTTCAAAAATGTAAAACAAATGGTTTATAATGTAGAATGTAGGGGAACTAACAGTAGAGAGCAATTAAGGAAGGGGGAACAATAATCCAAGAAGAACAGATAAACTATTTAACGTTCTGGGGATGCCCAGAAATGACTATGGTCTGTTAATTTCTGATGGATGTAGTAGGAACAAGTTCACTGAAATGTTGCTATATTATGTAACTTTCTTGGGGTAAAGTAGGAACATGTTGGAAGTTAAGCAGTTATCTTAGGTTAGTTGTCTTTTTCTTACTCCCTTGTTATGGTCTCTTTGAAATGTTCTTTTATTGTATGTTTGTTTTCTTCTTAACTTTTTTTTCATACAGTTGATTTAAAAAAGAAGGGAAAGTTAAAAAAAAAAAAAAAGAAAAAAGACAAACAAGGAAAAAAAAAAAAAAAAGATGTAGTGCCCCCTTGAGGAGCCTGTGGAGAATGCAGGGGTATTCGCCTACCCCACCTCCATGGTTGCTAACATGACCACAGACATAGGGGACTGGTGGTTTGATGGGTTGAGCCCTCTACCATAAGTTTTACCCTTGGGAAGACGGTTGCTGCAAAGGAGAGGCTAGGCCTCCCTGTATTTGTGCCTAAGAGTCTCCTCCTGAATGCCTCTTTGTTGCTCAGATGTGGCCCTCTCTCTCTGGCTAAGCCAACTTGAAAGGTGAAATCACTGCCCTCCCCCCTACGTGGGATCAGACACCCAGGGAAGTGAATCTCCCTGGCAACGTGGAATATGACTCCCGGGGAGGAATGTAGACCCGGCATCGTGGGATGGAGAACATCTTCTTGACCAAAAGGGGGATGTGAAAGGAAATGAAATAAGCTTCAGTGGCAGAGAGATTCCAAAACGAGCCGAGAGATCACTCTGGTGGGCACTCTTACGCACACTTTAGACAACCTTTTTTAGGTTCTAAAGAATTGGGGTAGCTGGTGGTGGATACCTGAAACTATTAAACTACAACCCAGAACCCATGAATCTCGAAGACAGTTGTATAAAAATGTAGCTTATGAGGGGTGACAGTGGGATTGGGAAAGCCATAAGGACCAAACTCCACTTTGTCTAGTTTATGGATGGATGTGTAGAAATGTAGGGGAAGGAAACAAACAGACAAAGGTACCCAGTGTTCTTTTTTACTTCAATTGCTCTTTTTCACTCTAATTATTATTCTTGTTATTTTTGTGTGTGTGCTAATGAAGGTGTCAGGGATTGATTTAGGTGATGAATGTACAACTATGTAATGGTACTGTAAACAATCGAAAGTACAATTTGTTTTGTATGACTGCGTGGTATGTGAATATATCTCAATAAAATGATGAAAAAAAAAAATTAACGTAGAACAGGAAAAAAAAAAAAAAAAAAAAAAACCAGGGGTCTGCAATTCCTATTGCTCCTTCCTTCAGCCAAAGGGACCAGTCAGCCTGCATCTGGGTGGCAGAAGCCTGTAACTTGAACAGAGATCCAGGCCCCAGAGGTCCTAGAGGCAGGGCAGCAGAAACAGCCACTTTTACCTCTTGCAGGGCCTGCTCCTCTTGTGTTGCCCAGTGGAGAGTACCTGCTTTCCATTCCACCGGATATAGGGGTGCCAGAAGGATACCGAGATGAGGAATATGCTGGGGCCAATATGCAAATAGCCCAGTTGTATTAGTTAGGGTTCTCCTTGGAAACAGAATCAATGAGAGATGTCTCTGATTATCAAATTGTAAAAGTGACTCACGCAACTGCAGGAGCGCACGAGTCCAAATTCTGCAGAGCCGTCAACAAGCTGTCAACTCCAAGGAAGACGTCCGACGAACTCCTCGGGAAACGAACCGACAACTTTGACGAACTCCTCAGGAAACAAACCGGCGACTTCGACGAGCTCCCCAGGAAATGCTTCACTGAGCAGCCGAAGAAGAAGTGAAGGTTCTCTAACCGTCCAGCTTATAAGCCTCCAACTGATCACCCGGACCAAATCCAGCCAATTGCATTCTCTCATTGTGGAAGGCACTGCCCCTTGATGAGTCATCAGTCAGCCGCAGTCAATTGACTGATGATCCAACAAACCGGCTGATCACCCGGACCAAATCCAGCCAGTTGCATTCTCTCACTGTGGAAGCACGCCCCTTGATGAGTCATCAGTCAGCTGCAGTCAATTGACTGATGATCCGACAAACCAGCCCGTTGGTTTATTAACCAGCCTCAAATAGCCTCACAGCAATCGTCAGGCCAGTGCCCGCTTGACCAGACAGCTAGGCCACCTAGCCAAGTTGACACATGAACCCAACCATAACACCAGTCAACCACTGAGCTTCTTTGTCTACAGTCAGCCACCACACTCCACCCACCTTGATCACTAGCCACACAAAGCTATTACAGGCACAGATAGTGGAGCAAAGGATACCCGCAGATAGAAGCTCCTTTAAGAGTTCAGTAATGTCCATTTCCCCACCAGGGTGGTGGTATTGTCACTGCTGGAAAAGATGGCAAGGAGGTAGGAGCACTCTGGGTGCATGGTCTGTCACTCGCCCAACCGTGATGGACAGAATCTGCTGGGATGGGGAGCATCTGCAGCAGTCACCACTGGAATGTGAGGTGGTGCCGGCCATCAGTCTCTGTAATGCATTCTGCCATGGGAAACAACCTCAGGGGCAGTCAGCACGGGTTCAAGCAGAGGCTGAGTGAGAACCTGCCTGGGCTGTGCCACTGGGAGGCCTGCACCGTGCATAGAGTCACCCTCTGGGATCTTGTGATAAAAGCAGGAAAGAATCCACATGCCCAACACCTAAGTAATGGCTGAGGAAATTACGCTATAATTGCATTGTGGAATAGCCCATAGACTTTAGAAATGACAAGTGTGTGGACTATCTCAGAACATGTCATCAAGTTTAGAAATAACCTTAAGGGAGAAAGCAGGACATTGAATTGTATGTCCACACATAATAACATGAATGGAGTTTCATTGAAAAGGAGGGGAAGGGAATATGGGGAGGGAGAAAGGAGTAAGAGTTATTGTTCATGTGCTTCTTCTACAAAGTTATATAACTTCATTTAAAGAAGGAGGGGAGGGAGACAGGGAAAGAGGAAGCAACATAGCCTTTTCTGAGGTGTTCTAGCCACTATCTAAATATTAATAAAGCCAAGGCCTGAGTAGACAGGAGATTGGAAGAAATCACTTGTAGGCTCTTGACCTAAATCCTGCAGATTTCTTGGTTGGATGGGCTAGGCAGGGGGCTAATCTGTTTTCCTACACCCTGGCTAACATTAAGTGACCTCTGATAAGGTGAAACATAAAAAGAAAAAATTTTTAAGTCACTTTCTTTATTATGCATGTGTGGTCAGTAAACTTGAAGCCAAACATAAAACAGTAACGGTATTCCTCAGTCTCTCCCCTTTTCCAATCTCATTAGCCTCCTCCCTTCCCCCAGCATGCTTATTAAGTCCTACACTCGCACAACTGTAACAACCATACTGAATAAGGAAGGGATTGTTTGGGATATGAGCCTAAAGTAACTTTACTTTTGTCTCCCACTAGCCACCTAAATCTGCTCCGGGAGGCTAGTTCTCCTACCCATAAATGAAAAAAAATTTGATATGACTTTCTTGATCACTCTTAGGTGATACAAGTTCCAAATCAGTAATTAAACTCTCCAATTTCATGTTATAGTGAAAACTCCAAACTTGGTTCAGATCTGCTCGGGAGAAGCCAGTAGTCAGGGAAGTGAGTGTGGTCAGCTCTTTCTCCATTTAACCCCTTTTGCAATAGTCCATCTCTTCCCTATGCATATGATTAACCCCTCCAAGGTTAGGACACAGAGATGAAGAAAAGGTAAGCAGGACAGAGAAGTCTTTGTTGACTGGTACCTGGCAGGTGTTTATAGCTGACGCTTTTGCACGTGGGTGCTCTCAGGCATTTTGGGGAGCGTCCCTCCATTCCGAGGACCACTGTCCGGAAGTTTCCTTAGTGGGGGTGATGTGCTGTCCCCAGCTCATCACTTACTACTAAGCATCCTGCAGTATCTCTTCTCTGTCCCTTCTGGCAGTCCTCCTGGACAGGCTCTAAGAACACAGAAGAATGAGCTCTAAATTCACACTGCCCTGAAATTCTTCCCAGGTAGTAATGGCCACTAGGTAGAAAAAATGAGGCAATGCAGATACACAAAAACACTCAGTTTACTACCCCTGACCACAGCCCCTTTTGTGGGGGAGTCAACCCATCTGCAGTGCTCAAAATTGACTTTGAGCTCTCAGGCTTCTTTGATCACTGTTATTTGAGATCAAAGAACGTGCCTACGTTTGGTCCACTGAACAAGCATTCCTAAACTCCTTCCCAGATCCTTCCCCCAAGGTAGAGGTTGTGGCTTTCCCCATTATCATATCATTAAATTAACTTGTAGGCCTCATTATCAGGGAAGCCAAGAGTAGAGATTTCAGAGTTGAACTAAACCCTCTGATACATTTATTTAAACTGTGCTATTTTCTTGGCTCAACTTCCTGTTGAGCCATGTGCTGCAATGTGCATTGCCATGTGATGGAAAAGCCAAGAAACCCCAAAGTTTGCTGGCCTCAGAAGATAGATACCCCAGAGGAAGACAGCCTTCTAGCCTCCGAAACTGTGAGCCAAAAAATTCTCATTATTAAGACAACCCATTTTTTTAATTCATTTTTATTGAGATATATTCACAGATCATGCAGTCATACAAAGCGTACACTCAGTTGTTCACAGTACCATTATATAGTTGTGCATTCATCACCAAAATTAATTTTTGAACATTTTCATTGCCACACACACAAAAATAATAAGAATAAAAATTAAAGTGAAAAAGAACAATTAAAGTAAAAAAGAACACTGGGTGCCTTTTTTTTTTTTTTTGCCCCCATTTTTCTACTTATCCATGCATACACTGGACAAAGGGGAGTGTGATCCACCTGGCTTTCCCAATCACATTGTCACCCCTCATAAGCTACATTTTTATACAATTGTCTTCAAGATTCATGGGTTATGGGTTGTAGTTTGATAATTTCAGGTACTTACTGCTAGCTATTCCAATTCATTAGAACCTAAAAAGGGTTTTCTATATTGTGCATAAGAGTGCCCACCAGAGTGACCTCTCAGCTCCTTTTGGAATCTCTCTGCCACTGAAGCTGATTTCATTTCATTTCACATTCCCCTTTTGGTCAAGAAGATGTTCTCCATCCCATGATGCTGGGTCCAGATTCCTCCCTGGGAGTCATATTCCACATTACCAGGGAGATTCACTCCCCTGGGTGTCTGATCCCACGTAGCGGGGAGGGCAGTGATTTCACCTGCCAAGTTGGCTTAGCTAGAGAGAGAGGGCCACATTTGAGCAACAAAGAAGCATTCGGGAGGAGACTCCTAGGCACAATTATAGGCAAGCCAAGCCTCTCCTTTGCAGCAACAAGACCACCTATTTTATAGTATTTGTTTTAGCAGCCGGGAAACTAAAACAGGGTTCAAGATAGGATGACCCTTCACTGAATTCCAGTGCAGAGCAAACAAATATATAAGGGTGCAGGGTATTCAAAGGACCCTTGTGAGTAACTCACAGTGTAATCTTTATCAGGTCACTAACTGTGGTAGGCAGAATAATGGCCCTGAAAGGTGTACATATCTTAATACCCAGAACCTATATATATGCTATGTTACATGACAAGGGGGAATTAAGGTTGCAGATGAAATTAAGTTTGCTAATTTGAGATATGGAGAATAACCCAGATTATCCAGGTGTGCCCAAAGTAATCCCACGGGTCCTTATAAGTAGAAGAGGGAGGCAGCAGAATCCAGGTCTGAGCCAGAGATAGATTTGAAGATGTTGCACTGGTGGCTTTGAATTTGAAGGAAGGGGCCATGAGCCAAAGAATGCAGCCGTCTAGAAGCTGGAAAAGACAAGGAACAGACTTTCTCTTAGAGCCTCCAGAAAGAAATGCGGTCCTGGCAATACCTTGATTTTAGCCCAGTGAGACCCATTTCAGAATTCTGGCCTCCAGAACTATAACACAATAATTTGGGGTTGTATTATTCCACCAAGCTTGTGTTAATTTGTTACAGCATCAATAAGAAACTATTTCACTTACCCTTTCTGGACCTCAATTTTCTCGATATGTCAACACACAGTGAGCTTTCCCACTCTGACATTCTATGGTTACAAATCTTCCCAAACCATGAAAGAATCAGTCAGACCAAAAGATTTTGTGGGTTCAAACCACAGGAACTTCTGAAAACTTTCACATGCTAATAGGAATTGGTTGTCACAAAATTAATTTGAAAATATGCTCTTTGAATTAAATGAAACTACAAGGAAAAATTGAACAAATCCAAAATATTGGGCATCCTACAGGACAGATGTCCTGGTCTCTTCAAAAAGTGAAAGAAAGGAAGGAAGGAAAGAGGGAGGGAGGGAGGGAGGGAAAAGAAAGAAAGAAAAAAAGAAAGAAAGAAAGAGAACAAAAGAAAGAAAAAGAAAGAAAGAAAGAAAGAAAGAGAAAGAAAAAGAAAGAAAGGCCTTTCTAGCATAAGAGTCTAAAGAGGCACAACAACAAAATATAATGCTTGAAACTTGAATGTGGAGAAAGTTTAGGAAATGTAAATATGGACTGGTTATTAGGTGAAATTAAGGAAGGATTGTTAATTTTCTGAGGATTATAATGTGGTTACATAGGAAAATGTCCTCAGTTTTAGGGAATGCATGCTAAACTATTTGGCAGTAATGGGTCACAATATCTACAACTTACTTTTACATGTTTAAGCAAAAACTACATAGACATAGATATATATTAAAATAGATGTGGCAAAATGTTAATAATTGTTGAAACTGAATGCTGGTATAAGGATGTTTGTTACACTGTTCTGCATGTTTGGAAATTTTTAAAATAAAATGTTGGGAAAACATAGTTTTAAAACTTAAAAAATGTTTACTGAATTATTGCTCAGAAACTTTACATCTTTGCTTTTAAATACTCTCTGTGCATAGAATTTTCTTTCCAAAGCTATTTGTAGTAATTCAAATTTGCGGCCACAGCACGGCTAGATAAGTACCATCATATGTAAACTAGTTTAAATGAGCTTCCAGTTAGAAAGCTGATGGGGAAAAAATGACATCATTCTATGAATCAGTGGAAAATTACTGCCCTGTAAGTGAAGAAAGCCTACCTTGGTGGAATGGGGAATTTTGGTCTCAACAGATCAATCAGACATCATTCAGAGATTTTCATTTCTTGATTTTGCCAATAGAAGGGATAAAAATGAAACTTTAAAAAAAGAAATGGAAACTTATGGGCAAGTTAAAGAAGGCAGACACAAAAATTATTCCCTAAATTCAACAACACATAAGCAGTAGCAGAAAGAAACTGCAAGAAATTTATGTTTTCAAGTTTGACTGAAGTCCAAAGCTGTGCCAGCCAATTCTTGTTGATGTATTTCTGCAGGGAAACATCACAGGGAATTAAGATGTAGTATTCTAGTCCAAGTCTGGTTGAAGTATAGAAATGAAAACAGGATTAGCTAGAAACAGAAAGAAAGATACTTTTATTTAGTTTGCTTTTTTGCCTTTTTTTTATTAAAGAAGTTTAGGATTTACAGAAAATTATGCAGAAAATACAGCATTCCCATATACTCACCCACCCTCACACAGTTTTCCCTATTATTAGCATTTTGCATTAGAGTGGTACCTTTGTTACAATTGATGAAACAATATTATTGTAACTATATTATTAACTATAGCCCACAGTTTGCATTAGAGTTCATTCCTTGTGTTGTACAATTCTATGGATTTTTAAATTTTTTAATCTAATAACATATATACAACCTAAAATTAATTCTAGTTTGCTTTTTAAACCATAAAAATTATAATTGGTTAGTACCAATATCTATTTGTATTGAAACAGCATTTGATAATTTAAAATTTTATTCAAAGACATGAGTAATGTATTCATTTTTCATTTGAAAATATGCAGTTAAAATCTACAATGGAATTTATGCAGAATATTATAATTACATTTAATTGTGGATAGCATAGTCAAGATATCTGCTACCACCTAATGGAGCATAACTGAATTACAGGAAAAGCCTGAGGTGAGAAGGTGAAAGTAATGAAATCACTCTACTTTAAAGTAATGAAATTCCTTCTCTTAGTCTATGCCAGAGCTCTGTTTCTTATACTGATGCATAAACACTTAACTTCTGCCATTATAGTTACCAAATATACCCAGTTTATTGGACATTCTGAATATGATGGACAGCAAATCCAAATGGTTTTACTTTTCTCCAGTCACTGGCATTAACCAACACTTAACAACATTTTGGACAAAGTCTTTGTCTTTCCAGTCACTTTCATGTATTTAAAAAGTCTGATCTCGTTTAAAACTTGAATTTCAAACCCTCAATTTATTGCTCATGCCCTAGCCTTTCCCCATCACCAGACCAACTTTGGCCTGAGAGGCTTAGATGGGAGAAGTGGCTATGGTCTGTTCCTTCACTCCTACTCCCGCCCTCTTCTGGGTATGAAAGATGGAAAACAAAACCCGCCTCTGACTTATTTGGCCCCTCTTGTAGACCTCTCTTGGCTGCCTTTGATTCTCTGACTAAGATAACTGCTTGCCAATGCTCACTGAGTGATACATACCAAGAAGCAGAAATAGCTGTCAGCTGTCCGCAGAAACAGGCCATTGCCTTTCCCCCTGTCTGTGTAGACAGGGAATCAGAAATAGAAAGGAGAGTTCTCATGGTCACTCAAGCTCACAGCACCTGCAGAGTGATTTGTTGGCCCCTGTGCCTGCTCTTAATAATTTTAGACCATGTGAGTAAGGATAAAATAAAATAGAGCAATGTTCTTTAGCTCTAGTATAAAAAACATAAACCAAATACTACTAGCTTAAATAATTGATATACAAACATTATCTTGATTATGTATGTCAATAGTAATTGAACCAATATGTAATTTTAGAAAGATTTAAGAAATAAAAATAGCCCATAGTTCCAAATACCATTCCCTGCTAAAAGGAACCAGATCTCATTAGAGAAATGGTTGATTTCAGGGCTTTGGTAGGAAATATACAAGATGAATCCATGACATCTTCTTGTTCCCCCAAGCAAAGAAGCTATCAAAGACTACTGGGGTTATGTCCAAAAAACACAGGGCCAACTTGAAGGCGCTAAAGGGCCAACTTGAATAAATCTAAAATGGGACAATATGAGCCTCAAAAAAAGATCAATGATTATAATTGTTTGAAACATTTCAAATACTGTATATAAAAATCCACAAGTTCATGATAACACTGTCAAAACCAAAAAAAAAGGAATTTAAAAAAAAAAAGCTTAATTGTTACCATTGGAAGTTGCCAGGGCTCCAACTTACTACTTGTTAATTGATAATTAAGGGAAAGAATCAAACATTTAACCTGCCTTTCCCTATGTAAATTATAATTTGGTTTAATAAAATAGTTGTTGATGGAAAATTATTCTTTCTAGAAGAATTCCAGTTATTAACATAAAATATTTAGTATTCTAATTATATAAATATGTCAAAATTAATCAAACTGTACACTATATAATATGTGCATTTTATTGTATATCAATTATACCTCAATAAAGCTGTTAAAAAATAAATGAACTACAGTGAGAACAATTTCTTTTAAAAAAGCAAAAGGAATGACAGTGTTAGAAAAATCACTTAATGAAATAACAGATCAAGGTCACAACATCAGTGGAAGCTAAAACATCTCATAAATCATTGAAGGTGAACTTTATAATGGAGGAATCAGGTTGACTCACCTAAGCCCACTGAGTAATATTTATGTCACTCACGTGGGGCAAGACATTTCATGATATGTTGCAATAGCAGTATATGGCACCCCTCATGTATGACTGCCTAAAACGTTAAAACTTAATCTAATCAAGCCTCTATGTGAAAGAAGCAATTTACAGGAAAAAGAGTATAAAGAAACGAGTGAAATATCACGAGGAAGCAACAAACCAAATTCAGGATATGGAACATCATGTGTAATAAATGACATGGTTTCTCAAATAAATCAATGGAGAAAAAAAGGCAGGATGGGGGAGGCTGTTATAGAATAAAAGAGATTTCAGATAATCACAATACAATGAACTAGACATTAATAGCAAAATAAAAAACAAAAGGCCCTTCCTCCTTGAAATTTAGAAAACTTCTATTAAACAACTTTGGAATGAAAGAGAAACAAACTAAGATTACAGAATTTTCAAAAAATAATGAAATTGAAAGCACCATATATTAAAATCTATGGGATACATTTAAAAGTTATCTGAGGAATATTCATAGACTTAAACAGTTACAGCAATAAAAATAAAAGAATGAAAATAAGTGAATTAAATCCCCCAACTTGAAAACCTTCAAAAATAATATTGAAGTAACCAAAAGAAAGGATAACAAAGGAGATATTAAATCTAAAAGCCAAAAATAATGAGGTAGAGGACAGAAAAAACAGCAGAAATAATTAATAAATCAAGATCCTGGTAATTTGACAAACTTAACAAAATAGACAAACCACTTGCTAAACTAACCAAGGGAAAAAAGCGAGAAGGCACAAACAAAATAATAAATGATAAAGGGGAAATCACCACTGAAACAGAGAAAAAAAATTTAAGACATAAGCAACTACTTTGTACATCACTATGCAAATACATTTGAAAATGTAAATGAAATGGATAACTTCCTACTAAAATAGTTTATCAAAAGTGACTCCAGTACAGATGAAAAAGTTAAACAGACAGATTTCTGTACAAGAAATAGAGAAAGTTATGAAGGAACTAACCCCAAAAAGCACCAAGCTCAATTTTATAGGGAAATTCTACCATATCTTCCAAGACCAGATAGTCCCAATGCAACATAAATTATTGTAGACAAGAGAAAACTCCCATGTCCAGGAATAGAGGAGTAGTTCATTATTAGGAAATGAATTGATATAATTCATCTATCAATCAATATAAGTAGGAAAACTATATGAGTATATCAATTAATGCTGAAAAAGTATTTGACAAAACTCAACACTTTTTCCTGATTTTTGAAAACACTCAAGAATATAGAAATTATTCTTTATTTCTATATATAGATATTTCTTTAATCTAATAAAATATACATACCTCAATCCTAAAGCCAGAATCTTACAAATGATGTAATACTGTATCTGCAAAATCTCAGCCAATCAATGGTAAAACTAACCAAATAAAAGAATTCTAAAGTTAGAAGAATATAAAACTAACATACAGAAACAATACTTTTATATACACTAGCAATAACCAGTTAGAAGATGTAAGAGAGGAGAAAGCCCTACTTACAATACCAACAACAAAAAAGATAAAGTCTAAGAATAAACATAACAAAATTTTGCAAAATCAATATGAGGAAAACTTTAAAATACTCATGAAACATCCAAAAGTACACTTGAACAAAGGGAAAGATATTTCACGTTCTTGAATAGGACCACTAACATTAAAAATATGTCAGTTCTTTCAAAGTTTATTTACAGAGTAAGTAAGATTCTCCCTAACATACCAATAAGCTCTATTCTGAAACTAGACAAGTTGATACTAAAGTTCATATGGAAAAGTAAACATGCAAAATTAGCTTTTAAAAAAAAGCCTGAAAAAGAAGAGTGGTAAGAGAAGACTGGCTCAACCAAGTATTAAAAGATATTATAGAGGCGGGGCAAGATGGCAGACTGGTGAGCTGTATGTTTTAGTTACTCCTCCAGGAAAGTAGGTAAAAAGCCAGGAACTGCGTGGACTGGACACCACAGAGCAATCTGTCTTTGGGCATACTTCATACAACACTCATGAAAACGTGGAACTGCTGAGATCAGCGAAATCTGTAAGTTTTTGCGGCCAGGGGACCCGCGCCCCTCCCTGCCAGACTCAGTCCCGGGGGAGGAGGGGTTGTCAGCTCCAGGAAGGAGAAGGGAGAATTGCAGTGGCTGCTCTTATCGGAAACTCATTCTGCTGATTCAAACTCCAACCATAGATAGACTGAGACCAGACACCAGAGACTCTGAGAGCAGCCAGCCCAGCAGAGAGGAGACAGGCATAGAAAAAAAACAACACGAAAAACTCCAAAATAAAAGCAGAGGATTTTTGGAGTTCTGGTGAACACAGAAAGGAGAAGGGCGGAGATCAGGCCTTGAGGCGCATATGCAAATCCCGAAGCAAGGCTGATCTCTCTGCCCTGTGCACCTTTCCTTAATGGCCCTGGTTGCTTTGTCTATTAGCATTTCAATAACCCATTAGATCTCTGAGGAGGGCCGTTTATTTCTTTCTTTTTTTTTTTTAAATCCTTTTTGCTTTTTCTAAAACAATTACTCTAAGAAGCTCAATACAGAAAGCTTCAAAGAATTGAAATTTGGGCACGTCAAGTCAAGAGCAGAACTAAGAGAGCTCTGAGACAAAAGGCAATAATCCAGTGGCTGAGAAAATTCACTAAACAACACAACTTCCCAAGAAAAGGGGGGTGTCCGCTCACAGCCACCATCCTGGTGGACAGGAAACACTCCTGCCCATCGCCAGCCCCATAGCCCAGAGCTGCCCCAGACAACCCAGTGTGACGGAAGTGCTTCAAATAACAGGCACACACCACAAAACTGGGCGTGGACATTAGCCTTCCCTGCAACCTCAGCTAAATGTCCCAGAGCTGGGAAGGGGGAGCAGTGTGAATTAACAGAGCCCCATTCAGCCATCATTTGAGCAGACTGGGAGCCTCCCAACACAGCCCAGCAGCCCAGAACTGCCCTGGGGGGACGGCACTCACCTGTGACATAGCACAGTCATCCCTCAACAGAGGACCCGGGGTGCACAGCCTGGAAGAGGGGCCCACTTGCAAGTCTCAGGAGCCATACGCCAATACCAAAGACTTGTGGGTCAGTGGCAGAGACAAACTGTGGCAGGACTGAACTGAAGGATTAGACTATTGCAGTAGCTTTAAAACTCTAGGATCATCAGGGAGATTTGATTGTTAGGGCCACCCCCCCTCCCCGACTGCCCAGAAACACGCCCCACATACAGGGCAGGCAACACCAACTACACACGCAAGCTTGGGACACCAATTGGGCCCCACAAGACTCACTCCCCCACTCACCAAAAAGGCTAAGCAGGGGAGATCTGGCTTGTGGAGAACAGGTGGCTCGTGGACGCCACCTGCTGGTTAGTTAGAGAAAGTGTACTCCACGAAGCTGTAGATCTGATAAATTAGAGATAAGGACTTCAACTGGTCTACAAACCCTAAAAGAACCCTATCAAGGTCAGCAAATGCCACGAGGCCAAAAACAACAGAAAATTATAAAGCATATGAAAAAACCAGACGATATGGATAACCCAAGCCCAAGCACCCAAATCAAAAGACCAGAAGAGACACACCTAGAGCAGCTTCTCAAAGAACTAAAGATGAACAATGAGACCATAGTACGGGATATGAAGGAAATCAAGAAGACCCTAGAAGAGCATAAAGAAGACATTGCAAGACTAAATAAAAAAATGGATGATCTTATGGAAATTAAAGAAACTGTTGACCAAATTAAAAAGATTCTGGACACTCATAGTACAAGACTAGAGGAAGTTGAACAACGAATCAGTGACCTGGAAGATGACAGAATGGAAAATGAAAGCATAAAAGAAAGAATGGGGAAAAAAATTGAAAAACTCGAAATGGACCTCAGGGATATGATAGATGATATGAAACGTCCGAATATAAGACTCATTGGTGTCCCAGAAGGGGAAGAAAAGGGTAAAGGTCTAGGAAGAGTATTCAAAGAAATTGTTGGGGAAAACTTCCCAAATCTTCTAAACAACATAAATACACAAATCATAAATGCTCAGCGAACTCCAAATAGAATAAATCCAAAAAAACCCACTCCGAGACATATACTGATCACACTGTCAAACATAGAAGAGAAGGAGCAAGTTCTGAAAGCAGCAAGAGAAAAGCAATTCACCACATACAAAGGAAACAGCATAAGACTAAGTAGTGACTACTCAGCAGCCACCATGGAGGCAAGAAGGCAGTGGCACGATATATTTAAAATTCTGAGTGAGAGGAATTTCCAGCCAAGAATACTTTATCCAGCAAAGCTCTCCTTCAAATTTGAGGGAGAGCTTAAATTTTTCACAGACAAAGAAATGCTGAGAGAATTTGCTAACAAGAGACCTGCCCTACTGGAGATACTAAAGGGAACCCTACAGACAGAGAAACAAAGACAGGACAGAGAGACTTGGAGAAAGGTTCAGTACTAAAGAGATTCGGTATGGGTACAATAAAGGATATTAATAGAGAGAGGGAAAAATATGGCAAACATAATCCAAAGGATAAGATGGCCGATTCAAGAAATGCCTTCACGGTTTTAACGTTGAATGTAAATGGATTAAACTCCCCAATTAAAAGATATAGATTCGCAGAATGGATCAAAAAAAAATGAACCATCAATATGTTGCATACAAGAGACTCATCTTAGACACAGGGACACAAAGAAACTGAAAGTGAAAGGATGGAAAAAAATATTTCATGCAAGCTACAGCCAAAAGAAAGCAGGTGTAGCAATATTAATCTCAGATAAAATAGACTTCAAATGCAGGGATGTTTTGAGAGACAAAGAAGGCCACTACATACTAATAAAAGGGGCAATTCAGCAAGAAGAAATAACAATCGTAAATGTCTATGCACCCAATCAAGGTGCCACAAAATACATGAGAGAAACATTGGCAAAACTAAAGGAAGCAATCGATGTTTCCACAATAATTGTGGGAGACTTCAACACATCACTCTCTCCTATAGATAGATCAACCAGACAGAAGACCAATAAGGAAATTGAAAACCTAAACAATCTGATAAATGAATTAGATTTAACAGACATCTACAGGACATTACATCCCAAATCACCAGGATACACATACTTTTCTAGTGCTCACGGAACTTTCTCCAGAATAGATCATATGCTGGGACATAAAACAAGCCTCAATAAATTTAAAAAGATTGAAATTATTCAAAGCACATTCTCTGACCACAATGGAATACAATTAGAAGTCAATAACCATCAGAGACTTAGAAAATTCACAAATACCTGGAGGTTAAACAACACACTCCTAAACAATCAGTGGGTTAAAGAAGAAATAGCAAGAGAAATTGCTAAATATATAGAGACGAATGAAAATGAGAACACAACACACCAAAACCTATGGGATGCAGCAAAAGCAGTGCTAAGGGGGAAATTTATAGCACTAAACGCATATATTAAAAAGGAAGAAAGAGCCAAAATCAAAGAACTAATGGATCAACTGAAGAAGCTAGAAAATGAACAGCAAACCAATCCTAAACCAAGTACAAGAAAAGAAATAACAAGGATTAAAGCAGAAATAAATGACATAGAGAACAAAAAAACAATAGAAAGGATAAATATCACCAAAAGTTGGTTCTTTGAGAAGATCAACAAGATTGACAAGCCCCTAGCTAGACTGACAAAATCAAAAAGAGAGAAGACCCATATAAACAAAATAATGAATGAAAAAGGTGACATAACTGCAGATCCTGAAGAAATTAAAAAAATTATAAGAGGATATTATGAACAACTGTATGGCAACAAACTGGATAATGTAGAAGAAATGGACAATTTCCTGGAAACATATGAACAACCTAGACTGACCAGAGAAGAAATAGA
This sequence comes from Choloepus didactylus, assembly GCF_015220235.1. Classification (NCBI taxonomy): domain Eukaryota; kingdom Metazoa; phylum Chordata; class Mammalia; order Pilosa; family Megalonychidae; genus Choloepus; species Choloepus didactylus. The sequence continues at coordinate 88,935,666 of NC_051307.1, forward strand.
AGACCTCAACCAACCCATCACAAGCAAAGAGATCCAATCAGTCATCAAAAATCTTCCCACAAATAAATGCCCAGGGCCAGATGGCTTCACAGGGGAATTCTACCAAACTTTCCAGAAAGAACTGACACCAATCTTACTCAAACTCTTTCAAAACATTGAAAAAAATGGAACACTACCTAACTCATTTTATGAAGCTAACATCAATCTAATACCAAAACCAGGCAAAGATGCTACAAAAAAGGAAAACTGTCGTCGTTCCGCGCAATGCAGTGGGTGGCAGGACTCGAGCTGACAAGGAGACACTTGAATTAGCTTTAGCAGAAGAAAAAATGGAGGAACCATAGAGAATTAAGGATGAATTCAGGAAGACCCGAAACCATGGAAAACTTGCCTGCTCTCTACACTATTTTCCAGGGAGAGGTTGCTATGGTGACAGACTATGGAGCGTTTATCAAAATTCCAGGCTGTCGGAAGCAAGGACTGCATCAAAGAACACAGCATTTTGGCAGACATACTACATCCAAACCGGCATATACCTCATACAAAAATTAACTCAAAATGGATCAAGGACTTAAATATAAGAGCCAGGACCATTAAACTTCTAGAAGAAAATGTAGGGACCATCTTCAAGTTCTAGTGATAGGTGGTAGTTTCTTCAGACTTCACACCTAAAGCACAAGCAATGAAAGAAAAAATAGGTCAATGAGACCTCAAAATTGAATAATTCTGTGCTTCAAGAGGCTTTGTCAAGAAAGTGAAAAGGCAGCTGACTCAATGGGAGAAAATATTTGGAAACCACATATCCGGTAAGGATTTTTTATCCAGAATATTTAAGGAAATCCTACAAATCAACAATAAAAAGACAAATAGTCCAATTTAAAAATGGGCAAAAGACATGAATATATTCGATATTTTTCCAAAGAGGAAATACGAATGTCTAAAAAGTTCATGAAAAGTTGCTCATCTTCACAAGCTATTAGGGAAATGCAAATCAAAACAAGATATTTCATACCTGTTAGAATGGCTACTATTAAACAAAGAGGAAACTGCAAGTGTTGGAGAGGATATGGAGAAATAGAAATAACTTGTTCACTGCCAGTAGAAATGTAAAAGGGTTCAGCCGCTGTGGAAAACAGTTTGGCGGTTCCTCAGAAAGCTAAGTATAGAGTTGCCTTATGATCCAGCAATCCCCTTACTTGGTATATACCCAGAAGAACTGAAAGCAGGGACGCAAACAGACATTTGCACATCAGTGTTCATAGCAGCATTATTCAACAATTGCCAAAAGATGGAAACAAGCCAAGTATCCACTAACTGATGAATGGGTAAACAAAATATGGTATATTTATGCGATGGAATATTATTCACCTGTAAGACAGAATGAAGTCCTGAAGCACACAACAACATGGATGAATCTGGAGAACATTATGTTGAGTGAAATAAGCCAGACACAAAATGACAAATATTATATGATCTCACTAAAATGAACTAATTGTATAACCTCGTAGATGTAAACTCTAGAATATAGGTTTACAAGCTGATAGAATGAGGCTAGAGAATGGGAAGCAGATGCTTAGTATGTGCAGAATTTTCTACTAGGTTAAATTTAAATGTGTGGAAATAGATAAAGGTGATGGTAGCACATTATTGTGAATATAATTAACAGTACTCAGTTGTGTGTGAGTGTGGTTGGAAAGGGTTTAGAGTCATGTATGTTACTAGAAGGAAAGTTAGAGATTAAAAACATGGGACTGTGTAACAGTGAATCTTGTGGTGGACAATGACTGTGATTAACAGTACAAATATCTTAAAAATTGTTTCATAAACTAGAATAAATGTACATCACTATTACAAGGAGTTAATTATAGAGTGGTATATGGGGGAAAATGCACATACTGCGAATTATGGACTATAGTTAACAGTAACATTTTAATATTCTTTCATCAACAGTAACAAATGTACCACACCAATGCTAGGGGTCAGTGGGGGGGGGATAAGAGGTATGAGATGTTTTGGGTTTTTTGTGGGATTTTTTTTTTTTTTTTGGAGTAATTAAAATGTTCTAAAATTGATTGTGATGAGTGAACAACTATGTGATGATATTGTAAGCCATTGATTGTATACTTTGGATGGATTGTATGGTGTGTGACTATATTTCAATAAAATTGCATTTTAAAAAATGGGAAAAAAAAAAAAAAAAAAAAAAAAAAAGGAAAACTACCGGCCAATCTCCCTAATGAATATAGATGCAAAAATCCTCAACAAAATACTTGCAAATCGAATCCAAAGACACATTAAAAAAATCATACACCATGACCAAGTGGGGTTCATTCCAGGCATGCAAGGATGGTTCAACATAAGAAAAACAATCAATGTATTACAACACATTAAAAACTCGAAAGGGAAAAATCAATTGATCATCTCAATAGATGCTGAAAAAGCATTTGACAAAATCCAACATCCCTTTTTGATAAAAACACTTCAAAAGGTAGGAATTGAAGGAAACTTCCTCAACATGATAAAGAGCATATATGAAAAACCCACAGCCAGCATAGTACTCAATGGTGAGAGACTGAAAGCCTTCCCTCTAAGATCAGGAACAAGACAAGGATGCCCGCTGTCACCACTGTTATTCAACATTGTGCTGGAAGTGCTAGCCAGGGCAATCCGGCAAGACAAAGAAATAAAAGGCATCCAAATTGGAAAAGAAGAAGTAAAACTGTCATTGTTTGCAGATGATATGATCTTATATCTAGAAAACCCTGAGAAATCAACGATACAGCTACTAGAGCTAATAAACAAATTTAGCAAAGTAGCGGGATACAAGATTAATGCACATAAGTCAGTAATGTTTCTATATGCTAGAAATGAACAAACTGAAGAGACACTCAAGAAAAAGATACCATTTTCAATAGCAACTAAAAAAATCAAGTACCTAGGAATAAACTTAACCAAAGATGTAAAAGACCTATACAAAGAAAACTACATAACTCTACTAAAAGAAATAGAAGGGGACCTTAAAAGATGGAAAAATATTCCATGTTCATGGATAGGAAGGCTAAATGTCATTAAGATGTCAATTCTACCCAAACTCATCTACAGATTCAATGCAATCCCAATCAAAATTCCAACAACCTACTTTGCAGACTTGGAAAAGCTAGTTATCAAATTTATTTGGAAAGGGAAGATGCCTCGAATTGCTAAAGACACTCTAAAAAAGAAAAACGAAGTGGGAGGACTTACACTCCCTGACTTTGAAGCTTATTATAAAGCCACAGTTGCCAAAACAGCATGGTACTGGCACAAAGATAGACATATAGATCAATGGAATCGAATTGAGAATTCAGAGATAGACCCTCAGATCTATGGCCGACTGATCTTTGATAAGGCCCCCAAAGTCACCGAACTGAGCCATAATGGTCTTTTCAACAAATGGGGCTGGGAGAGTTGGATATCCATATCCAAAAGAATGAAAGAGGACCCCTACCTCACCCCCTACACAAAAATTAACTCAAAATGGACCAAAGATCTCAATATAAAAGAAAGTACCATAAAACTCCTAGAAGATAATGTAGGAAAACATCTTCAAGACCTTGTATTAGGAGGCCACTTCCTAGACTTTACACCCAAAGCACAAGCAACAAAAGAGAAAATAGATAAATGGGAACTCCTCAAGCTTAGAAGTTTCTGCACCTCAAAGGAATTTCTCAAAAAGGTAAAGAGGCAGCCAACTCAATGGGAAAAAATTTTTGGAAACCATGTATCTGACAAAAGACTGATATCTTGCATATACAAAGAAATCCTACAACTCAATGACAATAGTACAGACAGCCCAATTATAAAATGGGCAAAAGATATGAAAAGACAGTTCTCTGAAGAGGAAATACAAATGGCCAAGAAACACATGAAAAAATGTTCAGCTTCACTAGCTATTGGAGAGATGCAAATTAAGACCACAATGAGATACCATCTAACACCGGTTAGAATGGCTGCCATTAAACAAACAGGAAACTACAAATGCTGGAGGGGATGTGGAGAAATTGAAACTCTTATTCATTGTTGGTGGGACTGTATAATGGTTCAGCCACTCTGGAAGTCAGTCTGGCAGTTCCTTAGAAAACTAGATATAGAGCTACCATTCGATCCAGCGATTGCACTTCTCGGTATATACCCGGAAGATCGGAAAGCAGTGACACGAACAGATGTCTGCACGCCAATGTTCATAGCAGCATTATTCACAATTGCCAAGAGATGGAAACAACCCAAATGTCCTTCAACAGATGAGTGGATAAATAAAATGTGGTATATACACACGATGGAATACTACACGGCAGTAAGAAGGAACGATCTGGTGAAACATATGACAACATGGATGAACCTTGAAGACATAATGCTGAGCGAAATAAGCCAGGCACAAAAAGAGAAATATTATATGCTACCACTAATGTGAACTTTCAAAAATGTAAAACAAATGGTTTATAATGTAGAATGTAGGGGAACTAGCAGTAGAGAGCAATTAAGGAAGGGGGAACAATAATCCAAGAAGAACAGATAAGCTATTTAACGTTCTGGGGATGCCCAGAAATGACTATGGTCTGTTAATTTCTGATGGATGTAGTAGGAACAAGTTCACTGAAATGTTGCTATATTATGTAACTTTCTTGGGGTAAAGTAGGAACATGTTGGAAGTTAAGCAGTTATCTTAGGTTAGTTGTCTTTTTCTTACTCCCTTGCTATGGTCTCTTTGAAATGTTCTTTTATTGTATGTTTGTTTTCTTTTTAACTTTTTTTTTCATACAGTTGATTTGGAAAAAGAAGGGAAAGTTAAAAAAAAAAGAAAAAAGAAAAAAGACAAACAAGGAAAAAAAAAAAAAAGATGTAGTGCCCCCTTGAGGAGCCTGTGGAGAATGCAGGGGTATTCGCCTACCCCACCTCCATGGTTGCTAACATGACCACAGACATAGGGGACTGGTGGTTTGATGGGTTGAGCCCTCTACCATAAGTTTTACCCTTGGGAAGACGGTTGCTGCAAAGGAGAGGCTAGGCCTCCCTGTATTTGTGCCTAAGAGTCTCCTCCTGAATGCCTCTTTGTTGCTCAGATGTGGCCCTCTCTCTCTGGCTAAGCCAACTTGAAAGGTGAAATCACTGCCCTCCCCCCTACGTGGGATCAGACACCCAGGGAAGTGAATCTCCCTGGCAACGTGGAATATGACTCCCGGGGAGGAATGTAGACCCGGCATCGTGGGATGGAGAACATCTTCTTGACCAAAAGGGGGATGTGAAAGGAAATGGAATAAGCTTCAGTGGCAGAGAGATTCCAAAACGAGCCGAGAGATCACTCTGGTGGGCACTCTTACGCACACTTTAGACAACCTTTTTTAGGTTCTAAAGAATTGGGGTAGCTGGTGGTGGATACCTGAAACTATTAAACTACAACCCAGAACCCATGAATCTCGAAGACAGTTGTATAAAAATGTAGCTTATGAGGGGTGACAGTGGGATTGGGAATGCCATAAGGACCAAACTCCACTTTGTCTAGTTTATGGATGGATGTGTAGAAAAGTAGGGGAAGCAAACAAACAGACAAAGGTACCTAGTGTTCTTTTTTACTTCAATTGCTCTTTTTCACTCTAATTATTATTCTTGTTATTTTTGTGTGTGTGCTAATGAAGGTGTCAGGGATTGATTTAGGTGATGAATGTACAACTATGTAATGGTACTGTAAACAATCGAAAGTACAATTTGTTTTGTATGACTGCGTGGTATGTGAATATATCTCAATAAAATGATGATTAAAAAAAAAAAATATTTGATTACTGATAAGGAAAGATTGAATTTCACCTGTATTTAAAAATAGTGTAATAAAGCATTAATATAGCAAAAAAAAAAAAATAAAATAAAAGCAATCAAGGAAGCTCTTGATATGGAAGGACATACTGTGTTCATGGATTGGAAGACTAAATATAGTGAAGATGTCAATTCTGCCCAAACTGACTTATAGATTCAATGAAATAAAAAAAAAAAAAAAAAGATATTATAAATCCTCTATTCTTAAAGTTTGGTGTTGGAACATGTAATAGAATACAAAGTCCAGAATTAAGTCCAAGTATATGTGGAAATTTAGATTACGATAAGATGGCATCTAAAAATCGCTGGAGTAAATATGACAGTTTAAGATATGATGTGAGTACAACTTGATAGCCATTTGAAAAAGAAAAACTGGATCCATACCTCAAATCATCCACGAGATGATAGAGCAAAACATAAAAAATGAAACCATGTAAGTACTAGAAAACAATGGTAAATTCTTTTATAACCAGAATGTGGAGTAAGGCTTTCTAAAAGGACTCGAAATCCAGATTCTATAAGAGAAAAACATTGGTCAATTTGCATAAAAATTTTAAAAAATTGTCATATCCCAAAAAAGAATACCAAAAGCAAAGTCAAATGACAAATAACTAACTGAGAGAAAAATATTTGTGTAACATATATCTCAGATAAATGACAATATTCCCAATATATAAATTCCTTTTGAAATCAAGACAAACAAAGACCAAAACCCCAATATAAAAATGGGCAAAAGACATGAATAGACTATTCACCATTAAGTGAGAGAAGACATGGGGTATAAGTAGCAAATTTAGAAGACAAACAGGCTGTCATCCTGATAGGTTAAATGCAAAGTTCAGAGGTCAGCACTTCTCTTTTAATAAAAGATAAAAAAGCATCAAGCGGCAAGGGCTTTAGATATCAGGGTGTTTGGGAACACCTCTGAGGGGTACATAGTTGAAACCCGAAGTTTCAGAGTGAGTTAGAAAGCTGTGATTTATTTTAACAACAGAGTAAACTGTAACAATGATTAGTACCAGTGGATGCCTTGAGGATAGTACCAAATTGTATCTGTGAGTTTGCCTTTCTTTTTTTCTGGCTTTAGAAGTGATTAAATGTATGTTCTTATCTTTAAAAATAAAAATAAAAAAACTTTAATTTTCTAAAAATCGACTAATCGCAGCTTTATGATTGCCTTAAGCGATGACTCATTGGTAAGTGGTTGGAATTTAAGGTCTACTAAAATAATGCGATTCTGTGATACTATGATAATTCTATGATAACTGTGTTAGGGCAAGCCATAACCAAAATGCCATTGGCCACTTGGTGGCAATATATCCTAATCGCATGCAAAGTTCTTTAAAAGCATTAAACAGCCTGCTAATAATAGATTTGGAGACTAATTTATATAGACTTTTCAGGCAAGTCACAAGATGCTTTTGTTTAAAAGGTCAGCAAAATGCTGAATGTCCTTTAAAAAGGCATTCGAAGACAAGCAAAACATAAAGTGTCTTTGTCAAAAACAGTTGTGGATACACTCTAGAAAACTACTAAGAAAACTCTTTGGAGCTAGAAAAGTTTGAAGGGAAAGGAGATCTTCTTATATAATAATGATAATTAAATGACATAGACTGATGAATATCAATAATATTAAGACCCTACTGTTTACCCTTTTATGGCATCAGTTTCTTTGCCTGAGCCCTGAGGTAGATCACAGATCAGCTCACTTTTTCTTGGTGGAGCAGATGTTCTCTGTTGCAAATATTCAGCTCTGTCCTTGTAGCAAAGAAGCAACAATATTCAATACATAAACAAATGAGCATGGCTGTGTTCCAATAAAATGGTACCTGTGGACACTGAAATTGAAGTTTACATAATTTTCACATCATGAAATATTACTCTCCTTTTGATTTTTTTTCCAACCACTTAAAAATGTAAAAACCATTCTTAGATTGCAGGCCATATGAAACCAGGCAGTGGGGCTGGATGTGGCTCACAGAGCGGTAGTTTCCTGATCCCTAGGTTAGATGCTAACCTACCTTTCAGCTTTGTATCTCTATGTGAATTGAACTATTGATTCCCTATTTAACTACTCTAAGGTTATATTTTATTCTGCACCTTCTTTTACAGTCCAAAGTAATGTCTCAAGCTTTATTTACCCATATTCCTTCTATATAAGAATCTAAGACTTCACATTTTTATTATATGTGAATATTTTTATTATATTGTATTTTATATTATATGGGAATATAATATATATAACATTATTTTTTAAATAGTTATCTTTGGTCTTCCAAATATATATATATATAATTTGGGTTTTCAAACTCCCCATGTATTCCCTCCTCACCCCACCCCACCACTTGCCCCACCTCAAAGAGATTACTGGTATCCTCACGCATCTGAGAATCACTGAGCCACAGTTGCTTAAACTCGAAAATTCCCAATCAGAAAGCCCCCCAAAAATCTCACTTCTCCTTTCTGCTGTAAAAGAACATCAGTTTTCCACTAACTGCTGTAAATTAGAATATCTAACCTAAACTTACTTCTAGTAAATTTATGGAACAATTAATTCCAGTTAAGACCTTGACTTGACTTTCTCTCAGTCCTGTCTGTCTTCTACATGGTCAGAATCCAAAGAGGAGATAGAATCCATGTTTTTTGTCCTTTTCCCCTGTTCACCTAAGACCATGAGACATCTATTGTCTAACCAAGATTGATCAGCTCGATGACCCATATAACTGGTTAAAATAGCTACAAGAATAAAGTGTAGGGAATCTGTAGTTATGTTCACTCTGTGCAAAATGTCTCTAAATTGTATAGGATATAAAGAAATTCGCTGCTTTTAGACCCACACCTGGTGACAAGAAACCTTAAAACTTCTCCTGGAAGGAGATAGGGGTTACATAAATAAGTGTTTGTTAAGGAGCCTCATGGGGAAAAGAAGGAGTCCTGGGGACATGAAGAGTGAGTGCCCACGGCGAGCCAGGGGCCTTGCCACATTCGATCATCTCACGCAGCCTGTCCATGGTGTGGAGGCTGCCCTTGGGGCAAATGAGGACTCGGGGACTAGAGGTCTTAGCCGACTTAACCTGAGGTCACATAAGTACCAAGGAGGAGCCAGCACTCTAACTAAAACCTCCCTAGAAAAGCAGTCATCTGTTCATTTATTGGTTTGTCTGTGGCTACCTATCTATCTAACTGTATCTATATCTATATCTATATCGATCTATCTATATCTCTATATCTATCTATCTCTATCTACCTATCTATCTATGTATCACATTCACATCACATCTCATCTCATCACTTCTCCTCCCTGTAAAGTGTCAGGCCACTTATGTTTGAATAATTAAAGTACCCTGGGAGTGAAGTGGCCAATCTAACCAGGTTAAAAGACTCCAGAGAAGAGTTGGCCTCTGGGAATTACCAGATAACATAACCCACAGTGTTCTTTTCTGTTCATCTGTGTCACAAATCTACTAATAAGAATTGTTATTTTTGCAGCAGAGCCAGGGAGAATAGAGTTCATCCTCTAATTACACCAAGTTTGACCCTTAGATCAAGCCAAACCCTTCACAAGCCACTGTTTTGACTTATTGTAAAACTGTCATTATGAGTCTGAACTGAAAGTTAAAATAACAAACTGAAGTGTACTTTCACGTTCTAAAGCAAATGCTAAAGTTTCTAAATATTGTGAGTTAATTCTTAAAATACCTAATCATTGTTTAGTATGGTAAATAAAACAGTGTGAAAGAATGGTAACTCTTTTGAAATAACTCAAAGATATGATCAGAATTTGCATCATGCCTTACAGCTCTACCCTATAAAATTGTATGCCCCCTAAAAGTAAGTGCCTGGATTTGAAGCAATATAAAATGACACCACCCCCTGTTAGTACTCTTTGTAGGATTTTCACAAGTTTTATTAATTTCTACAGAAAACAGAAAAACTAATTATAGCAGGTATAACTCTCAAACCATAAATGCAAGTATCAAAGAAATGTGACTTGATTCTCTATATTTCTTTTTCTATTTTGCATTCTCATCTCACAGGGAGATTTAACCTTAATTCTTTTGGGGGTTCCCACCACTTCCCTCAGGTTGTGCCACTGTTCCAGAATCTTACAAAAGAGATGCCCAGAGATGGGGGAATTTTGGGGGCACCATCTGGTTCCAAGCCTCAGGTGTAGACATGGGTTGTAGTCCACTGTTCCAGTCAGTGTGCCCTTCTCGTCCCACCCCACACCAGGCACGGGTAGCTCTGTAAGGCTGCCTAGGATCCCATATGCCTGGACACACCTTGAAGTTATTTCCTCTTTGGGGTTTTGCCAACCACCCTCCTTGGCTCCAGGCCCCACAGATTTCTGTGCATTCATCACTTTCCTTCTCCTTAGCCATAACAATAGCTTTAAGACTCACTTCAGTTTCAGGTAAGACACCTTGTCTACCCTCTCCCCATTCTAGGATTTAACCTCTTAGAAACAGAAACCAGAAAGTCTTTCTAACATGCCACATCCCTCTCTTGAAACAATGAACACGGGAATGACCACTGGCTTGAATACAGGAAGGTCAAGGGAGAAGCATGAGAATAAAAATATAGGTAAATACATGAAATATCTTCTGGCCCCATATTTATTTTTCAGTATTTATGTGTGTTATTAGATGCCTTACTTGCACACTTTTGTATCTATTGTCATCACCCTATCTGCTGATATAAGTTGGCAAATTCACTTTCTACTTCTAACCTCATTTTCCTCACTTTCGTATTTCTCTCTACTGTGGCTCTATGTTGCCATAATACCAAGGACTAGGGCATCTGATCATCTTAACTAAGGAAAGTGGAAATATGATTCTCTATAGTGGTAGCATCCCCTAATCAACAAACTTATGTGAGTGGGAGTTCATTTATATAGCACGATGTTCATCACAGCACTTTTTATATTAGAAAAAAAATGGAAATGCCTAAATGCTCAATTGTAGGGAAAAAAAAGAGTTAAAAAGACTAAAAGCACATGATAAAATCCTTTGCAGCTTTTAAATGCCAAATTGTAGAAAATACGTGATAATATGGGGAAATGTTCAGGATAAAAATAATGAAGGCAGTACAAACTATACAATCACAATTTTATAATGCGCATACCTGAATAAAGCCTATAGAAAAAGGCTGGAAAGTTCCTCAATAGAATGTTGAAAGGGATCTCTGAGTGTTGAGATTATGAGTAAGTAGAATGTTAACAATTATTTTCTTTCCATATTTTCAAATATTTCTACAATGTACAGGTGTTGTTTTCATACTGAAAAATGTTATTTTTTAAAACCAAAAGCATTTATTGAGTTGTCTCCTTATGATCTATACACCATACGTATGCTATGCTTCAATTAAAAGTTATAAAAGATAAACTAAAGCCAGATCCTTCAACAATGAGAATAAAAAAGAAAAGAAACATCTCCTGAGATCATCTCAGTCCCTTTGCTGGACTTCCTTACTCACCAAAGAAATCTTTCGTAATAATGAGATTTATTGGCTGTCCCAGGAAAATGTTCTATTTTCTTTTTCTTTTATTTCTCAGATATTAATGTGCTTTGTAAAAGTATTTTGCAAATAACATGTACACTAATTGCTGATCCATACAGGAGACTGTATTAGAACTGTGCTGCCTTCCCACCGTTGACTACAGGACCAGGAAATAGCCTGAATACCTCAGCTGGGTTATGAACATCCTGGTTCACAGGTTGAGTCATCAAGAACCTGTTGGGCAAAAAATCTGTTCTGACTGCTTGTCCTGGCCCTCATAACTCCTGACTGCACCCTCTGCCTGCAAACTCTGCTCTGTCTCATCTTCTTGCACGGGCTTGCAGGCCAAGCAGGTAGAGTGGTGGCACTCAGATGAAGGAGTGGCACTTGTCCCCAGGCATGTTTAGTGAAGAATTATAATGTGAAGGATAAGAACTCTTGACCATATTGCTGGATCTGAGCCCGGCTTCACATACAACCACTTAATTTTTCTTCTTATGTCTTAATCTGTTATCTTTGGCTCCATCTGGAATTCTAAAGTGGTTTGTGTGCATCAGCTATGCCATGCCTCAGTTGTCCCCTGGTTGGTTTTGCTGCATAAACGGAACGGTAGAGGGGGCATGCCACCATGACGTGTGCTGAGTATGATAACCTGGTTAACGCTCTTTTATGAACTTAGCTCTGACACTCTGAATCTTCAGGGAAAGCCTCAAAATTACATCCTGGGTCTCTAGGTCTAGGTGACTTTTGGTTTCACACAAGTTTAACCTCCAGGATTTTCACCATCCCCAATTCATTCATTTACTCATTGATTCGATTATTTATTGAGTAACTGGAATGTGTAAGACTGGGGATGAAATGATGAACAAAACAGACATAGTTCCAGCCCTTACGAAGCTTATGGTTTAGAAAGGAGTACAGACCAAAAAAATAAAAAAATTCTAGGCAATTCCAAACACTGCGGTAAGAGCTCTAATAGAGGGATTACATTACAAAGTGCCACAAGAGTGCACAGCAGAGGCAAACAGACGAGGGAGTAGGAGATGCGCCCCAGGAGAGCAACCTCTCAGCTTAGGACTGAGGGATAGAGGAATCGCCAGGCAAGGACACACAGGGACAGTCTCCAGCATGAGAAAGCAGACAAGAGAGGAAGGTACCCTGAGAGCGCTTGGCAGCAACCAACCATGTTCAAGAGTGAGATCTTTATCCTAGGAGCCCTAGGGAAAGCTATTGAAGGGTTTTAATTAAGGAAGCAATATAATTAGATTTGCCTTTTAGAAAAAATATTTGGCTGTTGTGTGAAGAATGGACTGAAGGGGGAGACCAGGGGAAGCTATTGTTCTTTTTCAGGGGCGTGCGGGCCAGATGGAGAGAAGCGGAAGGAGTCCAGAGACACTGGGAAATAGGACTGACAAGACCTGGGGATTAATGGACGAGAGGGCCGAGAGCAAGGGAAGAATGAAAGATGACACCCGTATTTCTGACCTGGGAAATGGGGGGACCTGAGCGGCAGAACATGGACAGAGGAGAACTAGCTGTCCAGGAGAAGAGGAAGCAACCTGCTACTGAGAGACCTGTTTGTACCAAAGAACACACTCTGTATTAGTAAAGGAAAAAAGAAAAAGCACTTGAAGTTAACCCAGCCTGGTTTGATTCTAATGATGAGGGGTTTTTATCACATCTATTTCAAATATTAAAAATTAATCCAAAAACCCAAATGCATTCCTCTATTCTGTTTTACTTTCTTCATCCTTCTTTACATTTCTAGATCCTTCAAGAAGCAGCTGATGCAAAATGTAGGGATGGTTGCTTTAGTTGCTAGTATATCTATCTGGAAATGAAAATATGGCTAACTTCCACAAATAGAACATTTACCCTGTGTGTATTATGTATATGCCAGGCATTGTGCCAAACAGTCTACCTCATTTTCCATTTAATCCTCACAACCCTGAAAGCTAGTTATGGTTATTTCCACTTTACGGACAAGGAACTTCAAGCTCAGAAAGGTGAAATAACTTGCCCAGGTTACACAGTGATTCTTGAACTCAGCTGTCTGTGACTCCAAAGCCCCTACTCTTAATTAACCACTATGCTATTCTACCCCTAATGAGTCCTTTTTGAGAACCAGGATGAATTTAAATCCATCCCACCAAAGCCATTTTGTCCCTTCATACCATTTTATTGAAAAATAAGAAAGTCTCCTTACTGAAATCATTCCACAGACTTTAGCACCATTTTAGAATAGAGTATGAATAATGCCCTGTAGAATTGCCCCATATCTATACTTGCCTTGATTATACTACCAGCTCTTAGACCCACATTCAAAGCAGGTAAGCAGACAGCCAAAACAACTCATCCATAAGAATGGCTTAGACCAGACAAAGCATCTGGACCAGCCATCGGCCAGCAGCGCAGAGAATCTGGAGTTAGTTGACCATCAGGGAGTACTACCTCGAAGTCCTGGCTGCCCTGTTGTAAGAAATAATATTTGTGGAAGTCTGCCTAAAGGAGAGCCAATTAATCTGTTTTTCTAGATACTTTAGATATTATCCCTGAATGCAACTAGCTCATTGGGGATTTTTAGACTGATCCTTTTTTCCACTCAAAATTACTTTTCCTGAACTCGTCTTCAATCTTGTATTGTCAGAATATAAGAAAGAGAATTTCTGAAAGTCCTGTGGAATTGCATGTACCACAGGGGTGTGTTGAAGACGGTCCTCACTACTTTACATAATCTCTTTTCAGGACCTTGGTGTCAGGAAATAGTTGTGCTCACCTTGACAAACTAGTTTGCTTTTAATTTCTCTTCACCATAAATTGTATAACGTCTCTTGTTTCAGTCTTTGCTGGGGGTCCAAGGATGTTAAAAGCTGAATCTGCAGCTTGTTTCTGGCAACTAACCCCACCTTAGAGCAGCTGACATTTGGTATAATAACCTCACCCTGGCTTCAATTTTTTTTTTATTCATACCCTATTTTCCTTCCCTCCTCCATTCCCAATTTCCTCAATTACATATGCTGCAAGTTTTTCTAGTTGCTATGTTTTAAGCTCCCAGGCATGCTGATTCAAATCCTTTTCTGAATATTATACAATAGAAATAGATCATCAATTCAAGATGGAAAATTCAAGGCTTTGATTAGGATTGTGTGGATTATCTTTAAACCCAGTTACATAAGGAATGATATCCAGGTCCAAAAAAGGTTTCCATTTCAATTTCCAAACCTGCTTCGGTTGTTCTGCAGGTTTCAGGAGGAACTAGAAGGGTGGAACCCATGCAGGAAGTGTTGCATATAATCCAGTGGGGTGATGAAAGCTTTGATGGCACGGTACCTTAGAAACAGCCAGGAAAGGTGAATTTGTGAAAGAGAGACCTTGTGAAATCATAACCACCAGTGTGTTTGAGTAACTCCTCACAATGTTGCCCCTAAGTTTCTGTGCAATGAGCCTTTAAGTTGGAGGCTTCCAGCATCTTGAGGGTATTATGCCAGTCTAATGTAAGGTCTGGATTGCTGCTGCTATATCTCAGTCTGTAAGTAAACAGTATTTTTACAAATTAACAGAAATAAAACAAGAGAGAGTTTAATGTTTGACCCTGCCTTCCCTTCTCCCCCAGGGTGGCTGAATCAGTGTACTGGTAAAGGAGCACTAGCAGAATTAAAATGGAAAATGACATGGGAGGCAAAGGGACTCCACAGACAGTTTATGGAGAAATGTTGATCAGCTTGGCTTTTGATTGATGATGAGGTAGTGTTGGACCACCATCTGTCCCCCTGCTGATCAAAGAGCTTCACCTTCCCAGGCACAGAACTGTCTGCTAGGAGTGGGGAGATGAGCATTAGGTTAGGACAAACACTGTTAAGGACTGGCCCATTGCATGCCCCTAGTTGGGTGTACTACAATGGGAACCCAGAATTGACTTGCATCTACCTCAACATGGATGCCACATGATGCCAGCATGGGCTTTAGCTCTGTCCTTGGGCTGTTTTCATTTGTTTTATCTTTGGAAAAATAGCTTCTGACTAGCAGTGGACCACTCTTCTACATGTCCACATTTTTACCTCCCTCTGCATCTGTAAACTTAGGACACGAACACAGTAAATTGGTGGGCCTCTATTTTTAATACACGTAAGAATCAACTAGGGAGCTTTTTTTAAATGCAGACTCTAGGTTCCACCCCAAGAGATTGTAATTTAGTAAATCAGGGATAGGACTCAGGAATCTGCCCTTAGCAAGCATCCCAGGTGATTCTAGTATAGGTGGTCCCAGATCATAGACTGAGAAGCACTGCTAAGTTGAATCCAGAAACATGTTAATCAATGCCGAACTAACATTTACCAAGAAGCTTTGGAGAGTGTGGCCTATGTACATGCCTGGGTCTTTGGGCCCATTTTTTCATGCATGAGTCTTTGGGCCCATTTTTTCCAGGGCAGAAGCTGACACAAAGTCACACTACTATCCCAGGGTATATTTGTCAAGTCAAGGATAAAATTTTATGATACAGCAGCATTGTATAATAGTACTCCACCCTGGCATGTATTATTAGTCACCTTCATAAAAATTGACTAAGCTGGATCCAGTATTGGCAGGTTCTTTGATGAGTATCCAGGGCAGGTAAGCCCCTCCACTCCCCCCCCTCTTCCCGCAAAGGGCAAAAGTGCAACTCGGTTCACAGACCAGGCTACTGAGCAAAGGTCCGAATGCCTGTGAGGTCACAAAGCTTCTCTGCACTGTCCCAAGAAGACCCAAAAGTTATGGGGGTTGTTGAGACCACTGGATCCTTTGTCCTGTGGAGAATATAAAGGATCATGGCTACACCCCCTTTAAGTGAACAAAATTGTGGGTTGCTGAAAGTTATTCTAGAAGGATGTTTGACAACCTTGTTTCCTTCCTCCCACCCTCACCCTCAGTGTCCTGGCATGTGTGGGAATACCCTAGGGCAGGCACAGGACTCAGACTTGTTGGATTTAGCTGTTGTAGTTTCACATCCTGTCTCAGTACATCATCATAAGCCTCACTGAGGTTAGCTAAGTCTAACATCATGGAAGCAGATATGGATTAAACACAGCACCACCACCCCCCTTATATCCCAATCTCAGCCAATCCTCCTCAATGAAGCTCCACGCCTTCCACTGGAACATGCTAATCCCTAACTCATGAAAGCATAGAGCTTACCTTTTCAGGCTCTCCTTGGGTCCTCACTTCCTGTCCATTACTGGTAACCATCCCCAATGGAAAGCCAGAGGCCCTCAGTGGACAGAATTAGTATTTTTCTTTGGTTTGTCTTGGCTACCATCTGCAATAGAAAATTTTTTCTTGCAGTTTCAGGAATATTCCATAGTTAGAGAAGTCAGGGAAGTCCAGGAAACTACAAGTAGCTCCAAATGTCATGAACCAATTAATTAATATGTGGTTGGCTAAGAGATATAAATTCATATGTACATTATACTTCTTAAAAAATCAGATCAGTTAAGGGTAATCATTAAAGAAGATATAATGCAAACATTTACCAATCATTAAATTGTATATTTAAATAGAATTTATAATCTATTTGTTATAGCTATTATAATCTATTATAGTTACTATAATCTAGTAAAATTTATATAAATATAAGTACCTAGGGATAATTGGATATGTGTTTGTTAGGTTTTCAACTGTTCTCTAGTATTATTTAATCAATATTCTTTCCCCCCAGATATTGAAAAAACCACCTCTGTATAAAACTGCATCTTCTGAATTGCCATCATTGCCAACTTTGCACTGTTGGAATGGATAGAGGTGTCCCAGGGAGGTAGAACAGATACATGTGGTTTCACAATTCAGAACAAGTTTTTAAATCAAGGCAAAACCAGGCTTTACAAGTAAAAAGGAAATGAATCATTTATCTGATGTGATAAGCACCCTTATATCCCAAAATACATTTGCTTAGTCATGCATAAAATTCCAACATTGTATTTCTTCATCTCAAATCACTTGCTCCAGCAGAACTTTGAATTCCACGGAAAGATTTGGGTTATTAGTCATCTGTATCTATATGGGAAAGATTTGCAGATTCTTTCCTAAGAGGAAATTTCAATAGATAGATAGGGAAAGAGGATGAGTACAGTAACACCTACGGGGGTCAGGAAAGGGCAAAAACCTGAGCTTCTAGGGCTATCCTCACAATTTTAGCTACAGCAATCCCTAAATCCAGATAACCTGGATTTAGGATTTAACTTAATGCCTTTATCAGCAGAACTATAAACACAATAGGAGTACCATTTTTTTAGGAGCAAGGGAAGAATAAACTTAACAAGCATTTACCATTTTCTTCCACATGCCTTACTCTTTGGCTCTAGCCTCCCTTTACAAGATACCTGAAATTTACTGCCTTTTCCCCCTTTCTCTTGGCTTGTCAGACCCAGGGCAGGGGCTGGGGTAGGCACGTAATAATAATCCCTTAGTTGAAGCAGACATAAACCCACACTTATACAGCCTATTTATTTTCAGTAAAAGCATCAGTAAAATTCAACTGTGGAAGGAAAGTTTTTTTTTCAGTAATTAGTATTGAAGCAGCTTACTATCTGTAAAGAAAAACAAAGGAACCTTGATGTTCTACCTCACACCATATACATCATACAGAAATTAATTCCTAATAAATAATAGATTTAAATGTAAAAGACAAAACCACAAAGCATCTAAAAGAAAATGTAGGAAATAGGCAAATACATAAAGATAGGAAAATACATAAAAGAAAAAATGGACTTCAACAAAATAAAAAATTTCTATTCATCAAAAAACATCCATTATGGGGAAAAAAAGGCAAGTTATAGACTGGCAGAAAAGATTATATGTGTGTGCGCGTGCACACACACACATACATATGACAAAGAACTCCATCCAGACTATACAAAGAACTTTTCCAATACAAAAAAATAAATTTAATGAGCAAAAGATAAGAATAGACACTTCACAAAAGAAGATATCCAAATGGTCAATAAGCACATTAAAAAGTGCTAAAACTATTACTCATCAGGGGTATGCAAATTAAAAGCACAGTGAGATACCTTATATACCCACAAGAATGGCTAAAATTTACAAAAAAGACCGACAATACCAAGCGTTGGGGAGGATGGAGAAACTAGAACTCTCACCAATTGCTGATGGAGTTTAACATGGTAGAGCCATGTTGGAAATTATTTGGCAGTTTCCAATAGTTAAACGTACACCCATTCTATGTCCCAGAGTTTCCACTCCCAGGTATACACTTAAGAGAAATGACTTATTCATAATAGCCCCAAACTAGAAAGAACCCAAATGTCCATCAGCAGGAGAATGAATTAAAAAATGTGGTACATCCATATAATGAAATACTACATAGCAATAAAAAAAGAAAAAACTATTGATAACATGGATGAATCTCCAAAATATTATGGAGAACAGAAGAAGCCAAACACAAAAGAGCATCTGCTGTAATGATTCCGCTTATGTGAAGTTTAAAAACAGGCAAAACTAGTGGTTGGGTGGGCAGTAGTGAGTAGGAAGGGACACAAGGAACTTTCTGGGGTAATGAAAATGGTCCGTAACTTGTTACATGGGTGTATACAAATGAAAAATTTATTGAGTTATTCATTTCAAATGTGTGTATTTTTCTGCAAGTAAATTATACATCTGTTAAAAAAAAAAAGTGGAAAATAAATCCCCCCTGGGACACCAAAGAAAGGAGCTAGGAACTTCCCAGCCAAGGAGATCTGGGTAATTTCTGGGTAAGGTCTGGGCTCAGGGAAACCCTTTGTCTCCCCAAGAGTCAGGCTGAGCTCCAAGGGCTCATGCTCATGACTCCTTTCATTTCACTTTGGTTTGTTCCATAGCAATCCAGATGTGAAACTAAGCCAGTGAACCCCTCCTCAAAAAAAAAAACAAAAAAAACAAAAAACACTCATGCCAAGCATTTTGCAAGTTTGGTCAACTTTCTCCAGGTTTGAGATCACAGAGAGGGATCTCATCATGGAGTACAGGCTGGGCCTTTGGCCACCTTGGCTGGCTGTGCTTTCTCCCCTCCTCCGGATGCAGAGTAAAATTGTCCTTTTCTCAAACCATGAAGCCAGTAAACACCAAGCCCACCGGGTCTCAGCACCCACCCTAGGGTGGCTTGGCAAGAAAGAATGTGGGCAAACAGGTTTGAGGGTCCCCTGCCCCTGCCCTCATCTCCCACCTCTCCTTTGCCAAGCCACTGTTTGGAGCAAGGAGAGAAGCAAAGCTCCCACAGCTAACTGCCCTTTCCCTTTCCATTTTCTCTTACCCTTCACCTCCATTCCCTGGGGGAGCTCTAAGGAAACTTTAGACTCTCTTCAAGGCGATTTGAAACCCACTGCAGGAAGTTTTTGAGGAGGAAAGAACTGTAACTGGGTCCTGTAAGGCCCTGAGAGGCCCCTAACTAGGTAGCTCCTTATCTCCCTCCTCCTCTCTCTCAGCCCTGACTGACTGCAGGAGGCCTGATACCACAAAGGAAAGCCTTGGGAATTGACTGGTCCTAATGGTAACCTCGCTAAATCCCTCACTCCTCACAGTGATCAACCCCCCTTACTCTCTTCCAGGGCTTTTGCTCCAACCCACTCCCAGCCCTTTAAAAGTGGGCTGTTCTTTGTTTCACAGAGTTGAGTTCTACTCTCTCTCCTGCTATAGCAGCCCCTAAATAAACTCATCCTTGCCTGTTCTACCTTGCCTGCCGCAGATTTTCTTTGACAGTTACAGCTCCTCCTCAGAGGCTGGTCCTGCAGTTCTCTGCAGGGCCCTTGACCAGCCCTAATATTGACAAGGAAAAGTCAAACTTAGTAATCCTCCAAAAGGCATAAGAACCTTATTTTTATCATTTGCCAGAAGCAACCACCTGTTATTTGATTTACCAAAATGGAAAAATAGAAGGGAAAAGATTACAAGTTAAAAAAAAACAAAACAAAACAAAACAAAAAACCTAAAACCATAACATTTTTAGAAGAAAACAGGAGAAAAACCTTTGTGACCTTGGGATAGACGAAGAGTCCTCAGATACATCAATAGCAAGATCCATATAAGATCAAACTGATAAATTGTACTTCATCAAAATGAAAAAATTCTGCCCTTCAAAAGACACTCTTAAGAGAGTGAAGTCAAGTCGTAGACTGAGAGAAAATATTTGCAAATCATATATCTGTAAAGGTCTTTTATCCAGAATATATAAGAACACTCAAAATTCAATAATAAGAAAACAAACAACTCCTCCCCTCCAAAATGGGCAAAAGACTTGAAAAGACATATCACCAAAGATAAACAAACTGGTATATCCATATAATGAAATAAATACTACTCAACAAAATAAAAGAATACACTATTGATACACATAACAACATGGATGGATCTCAAAATAATTATGCTGAGTAAAAAGAGCCATACAAAAAAAAAAAAAAGAGGGCATACTGTATGATTCCATTTATATAAAACTCTAGTAAATGCAAACAAATGCATAATGGCAGATAGTTGATTAGTGGCTGTTTGAGGAGAGAAGGGTGGGGAAGGCATGCAAGGGAGGGATTCCCAAGGGGCATGAGGAAACTTTTGGGGGTGATGGATATGTTCATTATCTTGATTGTGGTCATGGTTTTATGACTGTTCATCTATGCCGAAACTTACCAAATTGAACATTTTAAGTTCAATTTACTGTCTGTCAATTATACCTCTAACGTAGTTGTTAAAAATGTTTTAATTAAAAAAAAACAAAACAGAGAATCTCAAAAGAATTGGAAACCAACTCTAGTCATCCTCCAAGCCCAGCTCTAGTGTCTCCTCCTCTCACATCCTTTCTCCAACTGCCCAGGTGGAGTTAGGACCAGTTATGACGTTTATTGCTCTATAACTGCAGGCATTTTTCATGTGTTCATCTTCCTCCTTGAATTTTGAGCTCCAACCCTGTGTTCCTGGCACCTGGAAAGGTGTCTGGAATATAGTGGGGAAACAATCAATCACAGTGTGTTTTCCCAATGACTGAAACTTCCCTGTACCAGGAACATCCAGATGTTCTGTGCTACATGAGCTTTTACAGGCTAGTTTAGAAAGCACCGTGCAGACAGTCCTCCCTTCTGGGGAAAAGGCCAAGTTTCATAAAACTGACTCATAAGCAACTTTGTTCACCAGTTGAATATAACTTGCTTTTGAATATAAGTATCAGGCTTGTGAGTAAGTTAGAACAAGCAGATGGTGCCCTTACCTCGGAAGCAGGAGAGCCTGCCTGTGGGATGATAAGCGCCATGTTACTGGCCCTGGCCCATTACTTCCTGTTGGGGCTCACCAGAGGCTCATGAGTGTATACTGTAGCTCCTCATCCCGTTTGGCTCCTAACCGAGCTCACGTGAATCTCATGGGAACAGCACCGACTCAGAGCTCTCCCTTGGGAGGTGCCCAGCCTCTAATGCTGGTGGATTAACAACAAGATGATGAGAGTCCCAGGGGAGCCTAGTTATACCCTAAAAAAAAACCCTTAAGAAGAATAATCACCCCTCTCCACCTTGACAGTGCTCACACAAAACCGCACCTCTCTGTCACCCCAGCCCAGGGTCGCAGGTCAGTTACCAATCACCCTTACGACAGATCTAAGATTACCCAGCGAGATAAGGAGGTCCAGCAGAGTGGGAGAGAGAGAGAGCACTGCACAGGGAGTCAGATGGCCGGGACTCCAGCCCAGCTCTGCTGCTGATTGACATGTGTCCAAAAGCAAGATAATTCTCTTCTCTCTGCTTCAGTATCCTCATATGTAAAAAGAAAGGCTTAGGTGTTTTGGTAATGAATGGCAGTGATCATAGCACAACATTGTAAATGCAATTAATGCCACTGAATGTTATACTTAAAATGACAAAATTTTTGTTGCATGTATGTTATCATAATGTTTTAAAAGCAAAATAACTATAGAGACTAAAAAGATCAGTGGTGGGGTGGGGCAGTGAATAGATGGAGCTTGGAATTTGGGGGGCAGTGAAATTATTCTGTATGATACTGTGAGAATGAATTCATGACTTTAAGCATTTGTGGAAAGCCATAGAACTGTACAATACAAAGAGTGAACCCTCATGTAAACTATGGACTTTAGTTAATAATTCATTAATATTGGTTCATCAGTTATAACAAATATACCACACTAAAGTAAGATATTAGTAATAGAGGAAATTGTGAGTGAGGGTATGTGGGAACCCTCTATACCATCTGCTCCACTTTCTGTAAACCTAAAACTGCTCTACAAAATAAAGAATAAAGTCTGTTTTTTTTTTTTTAAAGAAAGGCTTAGTCTAAATCAATGGTTTTATAAAAACCAAAAAAAAAAATGAATGTGTGTGCTGCAGAACTCTTTAGTTTTTATGCAGAACCCCAATTTACAACAGAAGTAAGAGCAGCTCCAGTTGAAGCAGGGGTAGAAACCTGGGTCCCATTTCTCTGCTTCTTCTGCTCCAACACCATCCTCTCGCAGGTGACCTGTAAGACATCTCCAGTTTCCACTTCCCATATTGGAAAAGGGTTCTATTGAAGAAGACCTATAATCCATTCCAGATGAGAGCTTGAGTTCATGCATTCATTCAACAAATATTTACTGAGCATTTACTATGTGCTTGGGCATTCTGCGAGGCACCAGGATGACAACAGGGAAAAAGACAGACAGGGCTCCTGTCCCTGAAAAGTACTTTCAATCTAATGGAGGAGAAAGTTGAGTTAATAGGCAATTATTTATTCATTCAGTAGATATTTATTGAATACCTACTACCTGCCAAGCATTGTTTTAGGCTTTGGGCTCTGGGGATAAAATAGGTATTACAGGCAAAAAAAACAGTACAAAGATAGTATGAACACAGATTGTTAATTGCACCATTAGTGAAACAAAGAAGGTGACATAATAGAGACTAGTGATAGGTGGGAGAAGGCCTCTTTTAGAAAGTGACATTTCTGCTGAGATATGCCTAGAACCTGGGAAAGAGCATTCCTGGCTCACAGAACACCAAGTGCCCAGAGGCTGAGGTGCGGGAGAGCTTGGCATGTTCTGGAAACGGACTGAGGCCAATGCATCTGGACTGCATTATGGGGAAGATGTCATGAGATGAGGTTAGAGAGAAGCAAAGACTGAATCATGCAAGCCTGGTAGCCCCTGGTAAGGTTTTTGGGATTTTATTTTTTTTCTTAGTTCAGTAGGACAATACTCAGGACTTTATCCAGGGGAGTAATACCATCTAATTTATAAAAGCTCACTGCAGTGGGGCAAGAAGGGAGAACGGAGACCAGCCCCCAACTCTGCATAGAGTCTGGAGGTTTCAGTAAGAGCAGTGGCATGAACAGCCAAGAGTTAAGATATATAGTATCTTTTGAGCAAGAAAAGCCAGAACTTTCTGATGGATTAGCTTGGGAGATGAAGCATGACTTCATGGCTTCTGAGCAGCTAGGTGGATGGCAGTGCCCTTTACTGGAAGGCGGGAGCTCCAGGAGGAGCTGATTGCAACACAAGCTGACGTCTATGCTGCCAAGTCACTGCTTCTGGCCCAGATCTTAATGACCATGTATCTAAATCTTTCCAGAAGCTTCCAGACTGCAAAGCTGAGCAGCCCAGGCCCCTGCCTCCCCGCCCCCCCACACTTTGATCCTCCACACTGATTTTTGTTGTCAGTATTTCATCATTCTGGTCCACCTCACCTCCCCCTGCCAATCTCAGGAAGAACTGTGCCTTGGATCTCACTCCATCTATTGATTCTCTTCTTTGTATGATAAACTACAGAGAAATAGAAGTTGATATTGAAAGTGGTAAAGAGGCATTTAAAAATTTTACCCAGACAATATTAATGGAATAACTAGATCCTTATGATTTGCAGCAAAGTTTATCAAAACAAACCACTTTAAGATAGCTGCTATCATAATTCAATTTAGTTGAATACATAGTTTTACATTTTTATAATTTTAAACCTTTTATTGAAGTAATAATAATTTGCTGGATCCATAAAACCAGTGTAGGAAATTAGAAAGTTCAAATTAATTAGGCTTTTGACAAGAAAATAACCAGCTTCCCAGGGACAAAACTTAATTCCATTAAAGTTCATCAAAAATTGCTCAAGCATTTTATCAAGAAGGATAATAGTTTTCCAGAAAGAGATTATGAATTATGCCATGCTGAAGGTTCTGTTCTAGACCATATTTGAATTTCTTTTTATTTTGTAATAGTAAACATCTGACTACATAGGAGAGAGTCTTTCTTAGGAAAGAAACCAAACAGAAATTGAAATTGTTGATGAAAACACACTTAAACTGAATAGATCCAAATTAAACAAGATCTTTATCTTCCCTGCGTTGTTTATTTCTCTTTGCACCCCCAAAGTTCATGGGTATGTTAATATTCTCATCTTTACCGAGAAGGTAATGACCAGTCTAACGTCTTCTATTTCACAAGAATTTTTATAAAACACTATTGAAAATTAAATTTCTATAACTAGAGCCATCATTTCTGATTTCCACATTACATTAATAAAGCCTTGATTAAATTGGAAAGCTCTTCATTCTCCCAGCTTTTGCCTGGAAGAAAGGGACAGGTGGTTTTCTTTTCCAGATATATATAGTTTTTTCTTTTTTCAATGCCCCCCCTGCCCCCCAGTTATTTTATTTTACCTCCAATATTGACCTTCTTGCTTGAATCAACTCTTTGTTCTGTATTTCCAGATTCTATTAATAGTACAATCATCTTCCTTGTCCTCCAAATAAAATATCTCAGTCAGTCACCTGATTTGCTTTTCCTTGCCTCTCCCTCCTAATATTATCTTTATAAGTTGTTTATGACCTGTCCAGTTCCTCTGCCCATTTGCCACAACACTGAGTCATGCTCTTATAAACTTTTAGGTCAGGTTTCATTGTGGTCACCTAGTACTTGATCTTTCTGTCTCCAGGACTGCCTTCCTCCAATCCAGCCTACACATCATTTCCAGTTTCATCTTCCTAAAGCACAAATGGTTTCTTTATAGCTCAAAATGTTGAGTGACCTCCACTCCCTAACAACTACAGTGTAAACTCTTTCAGCTGGTTTCCCATTAGCTGCCCTCAATCAGCCTTACCCTCTCCTTTCCCCTTCCCCATGAGCACATCCAGGAGGACTATGTCCTCCCCTTGAGCACACACTTCAAATGGGGCCTTTACAACTGTGTTGAAAGTAACATGTTGACACAATGGTAGTTAAGAATCTAATGAAAAAAACATTACAGGAAGCAGTATAAAAGTTAGATGAAGAGACACATAAAGAAAGTATTCCAAAAGTGGTGCTTTGTTGTTCCATTTTTTGGGGGATGCAATTTACATACAATAAAATCCACCCATTCTAAGTGAACAATTGATGAATTTTGGCAATTATATATTGTTATCTAAACACTACCACAATCCAGATATAGAACAGTTCCATCTCCCTAAAAAGTTTCCTTGTATCCCTTTGCTTTGGATTCCTCCCCCTCACCCCCAAGCTCCAAGCAACATCTGATCTGCTTTTTGTCACTGTAGTTTTGCCTCTTCTAGGATTTTATATAAATGGAATAATACAGTACATAATCTTTTGTGTTTGGCTCTTACATTTGACTTCTTTTCACTTTCACTTGTTTTTGAGGTTTACCAATGTTACTGAATGTGTTAATATTTTTGTTCCTTTTTATTGTTGAGTAGTATTCTAAGTATGGATATACTGTAATTTGTTTTTATCTATTCACCAGTTGATAGACATTTTGGTTGTTTTCAGTTGTTGACTATTATGAATAATGCTGCTATGAACATTTGTGTGTAAGTCTTTGTGTAGACATATATTTTCAGTGAATGTCAATAATAGTGGGTTTTAAAGTGTATGAGATTTTTATTTTTTGGAGAAATGAGAATGTTCTCATATTGATTGTGGTGGTAAATTCATAACTATGTGATTACAGCAAGAGCCATTGATTGTAAACTTTGGATTGATTGGATGGTGTGTGAATAAAACTGTTAAAGAAATTCCTAGGAGTGGGAATGAGGGGTTGTGTGGTAAGTGTAACTTAAACATTATAAGTTGCTGCTATACTGTTTTTTCAAGTTGCTGTACCATTTGCATTTCCACCAACTGGATAAGAGTACCAGTTGTTCCACATCTTTACCAACACTTGGTATTATCAATCTTTTTTATTGTAGTGAAGGTGTAGTGGTATCTCATAATGGGTTTCAGCCTTGTAATAAACTTATTGGTGCACATCATATATTTCCTAACAGACTGGGAAGTATCTCAAGGGCAGGGAATTATGTAATCAATTAAGAAAACAACTCTTCTTTCAAATCCCTTTGAAATAAAAACTATCCCTTTTAAGAAACTTTTTCTAATCAAGCCTCTCCAGTTCAATACCTTCATATATACCCAGTAGTCATATACCTTGCCTTTCTAACTTATACATAGTTTGCTGTTTTTATCTTTGATGCAAACTTTGCTGTGTCACTTCTTTCTTCTCCTTTAGATTATAAACTTCCTAAGGGCAGGTGTGATATCTTTCATTTTCTCTACGCCCTAAGTCTCCAGACTTTACTCATACCCATTTGCTGTTACATCTGAGTGTATCAGAAACTCGGTGTAACAGAACACTCAACAGTGCTTTAAACAATAAGGACATTTATTATTTCACTTAACAAGAAGCCTGGACTAGACAGCCCCAGTTCAAGTATGCAAGAATGTCCTTGTCAACCAAGAAATAACAAACTAAGCTGCAAGGCAACAAAGGCATTTATTTGGGATCTTAGAATTGCAATTCGGGGAGCACAGATTTGGGTAGCAACCCAAATAGTGTCTCATCTTGGCATTTCCAATCCATCAAAGGTTTTTAAAGAAAAAGAAGATTACATACCTTGTTTGTGGTTGGTGGATATTTGGGGTACTCCAAATGTCCTTCAAGTTAGATAGTTAACTGAGTGCTTTATCTTGTGGTTTGTCCAGATGTCCTTTGTGTTTTGAGGAACATTGTTGTGTGAAGTTTTGCACACTGTAGCAGTCTGTGATATCTGGCTGAGGTTTGCCTAAGAGTAACCTCCAGAATGACTTCCTGACTCCTTTTTAAATCTCTTAATCATAGCAACTCCATTTTGTTTTATTTCTTTTTACATCCTCAAGACCCTCTTTCCAAATCTTTCTGCTCTGCCATCCTCAGGATGTAAGCAAATATCCCTGCAGGTCACAAGGTAACCTGCAGCAACCACAATCATCTCACCCTTATGGAACAATCCCAAAGCACAGCGAGAGGAACAGGATTAACTAGATTAAATGAGAAAAAGTGTAAAAAGGGCTTGAGCAGGATCTGAAGTACAATAGGTATTCAATAAATGGTCGTTATTGTTAATTACAGGGGGTTTTACGGCTCTTATTCCCTATGACACATTTTAAAGTTAAAATAGTCAAAATAAAAAGAATATATAAAATACAAAGAAATATAAAGAAAAAGCTGGACTTTTTTTTTAAGAAAAAGAATATAATGCCTTGCAAATTTTCTTGGGTATGGTAGGAACATGTTGGAAGCAATGTAATTATTTTTAAAAAAAAGAAAGAAAGAAAGAAAAAGAATGTAAAAACCTGATGATAGTTTTTTTTCAGCTCCTCACAAACAATAAAAGCTCATTAGTGTCATCAACAAACAATCAGTGAGTTCTCCCTAGGTGCCACGTTCACCTGGTTAGCAAAGACACAGAAGACGAGATCCCTGCCTGGAGACCGGTTACTGCCTTTGGAACTCGGCAAGTATGGTCAAGGTGGTTTTTGAGCACATTATGAAATCCCCCTCTTTACCCCAAACACATAAGAATGCTAAATAAAATATATTTTTAATTAGAAATTTAAATAATCAACTTTGAAAATAGGAAACTGAGAGGAAGTCTATAGTATCCCAGGAGTAGAAGCTGAAGATTCTTGGTGTCTGGCAAAAGCGGTGGGGGGCTAGCTTCAGCCTATAGAAACTGGTCTTTCCATATCCATGTGGGGTCAGGAGGCAAAGTTGGGCTAAATATAGAGAACTGAGGTCTCTGCCTATGGTTAGGAGGGGGAATTCACTGCCCTTTCATGACCCAGAGGCCATGCTGTATCTTCTGGCTCACCCTGGATCACACACATCCATCCCTGGCCTTGGAAAGAAGCCCAGTTACCAGGGAAGTCCAGAATTTACACCAAAAGCTGGAGAGAAGCCCAAATTCCCAGGCTTTTCATGGCTCAAGAGCTCTAAGCCAAAGCAGTAAATTAAGACCTGGTTTGGGGCCTGTGCACCCCATAGGACCCACAACCCAGGCTCACAGAAGAGAAAACTACCATCAAGATAATTCCTATGGCAGATCAGCTCACAGACAAGAATTACACGACTTTTAAGGATGTACAGCTCTACAAAGATATCCTGAATAATTCTAACTCGAAGAATGACAGACAAAAGAACAATCTTAAAGGTACTTTAAAAATAAATGCGTATTTTATTAGTTGCATATTTGATTAATTAAATAATTGACATCAAGATATTAAATGTTTTGCTTTGCTTTTCTGCACTTCCTTGTTTGAGGCTCTTCCCCTGTCAGTCAGCTATAATTATAGTATTTTATTTCTTTAAGACAACTACCAAAAAAAATGGGAAGCAAATATGACAAAATGTTAATAGTTTTAATTCTGGATGGTGGGAATATACATGCTTGTTATTTTATTCTTTGCATTTTTATGTATTTTCTTGAAAGTTTCTAGAAATGTAAATAAAAATAAACTGCAAATATGCAGCCAGGGCTTCCAGAGAGATTCTTTTATTTTCTATGTAAAGTGAAGTAAATTCTAACAATCAGCCTTGATGCTACTATTAAGTATTCCTTAAAAAAGTAAAATTTTGTGTAAGACATTTGAACACATTTGGAAATTCTGGTAGTAACTTCAGATTTCAGCAACAGGATGGAACCATTATCAAAGAGAAGGCAGGGATGTTTTATTCTTGTTACAGTAGAACTGTGTGTTCACACTTACTTGTTCATCCCCACCCCTAGCTCCCTAAATCCCTATTACCACATATTGTTGGGGAAGCAGGAAAAATTGCTTCAGGACATACTGGTTTTTGCTGTGCCTTTTTGCTCTTTGAGGAGCATAAAGCATTCTATAGGCGGAGCTTGTGAACAGCCTCTTTAAAAACCAGAGTCTCCACGCCTCCTTGATCACTTGGTTCCAGCATCCTGCTGTGCACAGAGGCAATTAGCCAAAATGATGCCTGGAGGCTTAACCGAAGCTAGACCTGCCACTCCAGAAATCCAGAAGATTGCTGATGAGGTGAGTTGATGCATCACATGAAAAGGTTTGATCCAAAGTCTGGGTTTCCTGGGTTGGACTCAAGGTAAGAGTGTGGGTGAACATGAAAACCAGAATATTGGGAAATGTGTGGTGCTGTGCAGGCTTCCTTAAAATTAAAAATGTAATTCTGAGCTTTTCAGATGAAACCAATCTTGTCAGAGCGACTGTAAGAAAGTCACATCCCTTTTGCGAACCTTGGTTTCCCTGTTTGCAAAAGAGGAATTTGTATTGAAGCATCTCTAAAACTCTTCCAACTCTTACAATGTATGGTTCTAGGATTACTAATTCAGTTTCTGGTGAAACTTTTGTAATCTCCTAGGTGGAGCTAACATGTAATTAAAGTCTACAGTGGTTAACAATTTTATGAACTAGAATTCACTGCACTGGAGGGAGTTTTTAAATGGTTTAAATGCAGAACAATATTGTAAAGGTGATCCACTTAAAATTTTCTACAAATTTGTCTAACTAGGCAGTGTTTTAATCTAAGTAGAGAAGTGGCATAGTCTATGGAGATTCCAAAATTAATTATGGTAAAAATAGAACTCAATGTGAGTTGACACATTTGTCTAAGATTATTTGATTAGCTATCACTTACATAATAAAAATTTATTGTATTGCCTATTCTGTGAAAGGAAAATGCATATAAATACTCTTTTAGGTTTATAATTTGGAACCTTGTTTTCTTGTTTCATTCCTTCTTGTTTTTTGCTCTCTGAAACTTCATTCCATGACACTGTTTGGCAAACAAAATCAACATGTTGTGTGAGTGGAAGAGATGGGATCCTCTGAGCTGATGGGCACTGCAAAGCTCTACCGGGTCAGATGCTTAGAATTCTTTGGGGCTAAATATTTCCCTTTCCAGAGTGTGTGTGTATATATATGTATCTTGGAGCTTTTTTTCTTGGAGAAGTTAATATTAAGTCACTAATATCTTCATTTGACTCCTTGTATCGGGTGAGTTTTCACAAACTTGAACAGGTGCATGAATCACCCAGGGTCTTGTTAAAATGCAGATTCAGATTCAGCGCAGTCTGGGGTGCGGCCTGGGAGACTGCATTTCTAACAGGTTCCCAGGGGAGGCTGATGCTGCTGTCTATCAACCTCATATGCCTCTAGGACCTGATACATGATATCCTTAGAGGCCTATCTATAGGGGTTGGGGCTTTCCAGAATCAGAGTGCTGAAATAAAAGTTTTAATTTTGTTTGTAAAATAAAGATATCTCTTGTCCTGCCAATCTCAGTACTATAAGAATTAAATGAGACAAAGTGCATAAAAATGACTTGAAAATGAAAAAGAAATATACAGAGGTGAGGCATTACAAATGTTAACTTCAGAGTTGTGCCTGGAATGAGCCCTGATCCTGGAAAATCCCTGAGACTTTCCAGGGACCACAGCTTTAGTGGGGTGTGGTACAATTGGGGTTTGAAGTGTCAAAGTTGCAGAAAGTTTTAATGATTGTTTTAAAAGCTTATCACATAGTTAGCAAAAATACATATTCTTTAAAATAAGAAGCTACCAGAAGGCCTTGAATTGTAATAATGCCTATCTGGGAGCCACATTTTGAATTACAAAATTAATTTGAAAGTTTGTTTCTTGCTGCTGACCTTAGGTTCCAATTCTGTTAGAGAGATCAAATGAGAGATAAGTATTAATAATGACTACCTCATGCCAGAGAGAAGCTTGGCAGCTTTAAAAACCTTGTCATCCATTCAACCTTTTACTTGATCTTCTTAATTCCTGGGGTTGGCAGGGAAGGCATTATGTCCACTTTCAGTTGATGAGACCAAGATTCAAAAAAGCTAACAGTCACCTGGTTAAGAGCTAGCCTATCTCCAAATTTTCAGCTTCCTGCTCTTTCCACCATACAGTGGTGGGAACATGGAGAAGCTTTGTGGGGTAAGGGGAACACACCAGTGGGATATTGCATGGTAAACTTGTGACCTCTGGCCAAGTAGTCTGCCTCACATTTAAATTAATATGAAAAATTAATATCAAGGCATCATTTCATTGTAAGTACATTTCTGAAATATCCCTTAGGTGTCCAGCATTGTGCTAAATGTTATAGAAGATACCTAATCACTGTGAGCTCTGGTCCCTGCCCTCAAGAAGTTTACAGTCTAGTTAGGAAAGTTGAGATATGGGATGTACTATAAAACAATTAGGTAATTTTTCATAATTATAGATTTGGGGACAGGAAGGGCATTAGAGATTGTCTTGTCAAGCCCCTTACTTTCAGGTGAATGCGAGACAGTTGAGCTTCTCAGGTATTAAACTCCCAACGATCATTTATTTTTTCTCTGTCACAGGAGAAAGCCTTAGGGGACAATTTTCAATTAAGAGCTGGAAGGTAGAGGAATTGTCAGTAAACTCTTTAATAAACACTTTTACATCAATTATACTCCTGATTCCCCTACAAATATCCCCAAGGGGCAGGTGTTATTATATCTACTTAATAGGTGAAGAGATTGAATCAACAACTCCAAGTTTACAGAATTAGTTAGGTCACCACTTAGGACTGGACAAATGGATAAATGTTAGTAATCACATACCTGGTATGGTTTGAGGGGTCCCAGGGAAGACCTCCACTAACTGTCATTTACCTTGTAGCTGTATTCCTTTGATTTTAAGCACATTTCTATTTTTTTAAGTCACCTATTAAAATGCAAGTATTATTGGAGGAACCAAAGTTTACCAGTTTTCTCTGTCCTTATCAGAGTGCTTCTTAATAGAATTCCAACTGAAAGAAGAACCCTGTTATGGAAAGAGGGTCAGAAGGAAGGAAGCAGTTGTCACACAGCATAGAGAGGGAAAGCATCGAAGACAAATGATGACTTCATGTTCAAGGACATCAAAATGAAGGAGGGATGTTGGATGAGGTCAGAAAGAGCAGGAAAACAAAGGTTTTGGTTTGGGAAGACTTGAACATTTTTGAAGGCAGAAACAAAGGGTTTCCCCCTTCTGAAGATAATAGAGACCAAATGGGTAATTGTGGTATCATGTACTAAAGGAGGCTAAAGGTAACTGCGTCCAGAGTACACTTGGGGAAAAAAACCCTTCTTCCAACATTCTGCATGTTAGTTGAGGGTCATTGCTATACCCTTCTTCTATATTCTCCTAATTTGGGAGACAAGTCATCATGAAGGAAAACAACCATGGTCTTTTCATTCAAAAAACATTGATTATGTATACAGAACTGTGTAAATTGCGAATTACTCCGGGGCATGGTGGAAGGGGAGATATAAAGAGGGTCCCTGCCCTCAGGGAAATTTACAAAATAGTTTAGATGTATGACATATTCACAAAGAAACAAACAGCCATACAAGGCCCTATCCATGAAAAGCCATAATATATGTAAATAAGAGCCAAGTGAAAGGCCCTAACAGCAAAATTCTCTGGATCATTATTGTTAATCCATTATCTTATATCAGATGTAAATAACCATTGGATGAGAATTCTGAGTATGTATGTTCCAGAAGGAAATATTTTAATAATTACTTTTAGAAATAAAGGTTTTCACTTTATTTCTAATACACTTTATTTCTAATCACTTTAATTCTCACACACATATATATACATCCATACCCATACACACACAAACACACACCTGAGTCATAAACCAGACTGTTGAGTAGCATTCCTGGCAACACACACAGACTATGATTTTTTGTCTGCCAGGACATCACATAAAACCTCATCTGCATACCATCATAGGCACACCCTGGTGCTATCTAACCACTGCCTCCCCATCAATCACCTCTCCACACCCAAAGGACCTGCCATTCAACCACACCAGAAACCCCCCAGGCACTCCCTCCCATCTTCATTAGAGCATGCCTAAGCCCACTCCATCAGCATCCAGCCTGGCCCCACAATGGGTGGTTTTATACTTCTCCACCCTAATTTCCATGACCCTGTAAGCCGCTGGTATTCCAGTCCTCAATTAGAGATCCCTCCCATACCACTGCTTTCTCCTCAACTGAGTCACAGAACTTTGCTCAAGGAAGATGCAGGACAACAGAAAATTGCCCATTACAATTCTAGGAATTCATGCCAAACAACTGCAACAAGACCCTACAGCTACCAAAAATCCTTTCAGTCATGTCCCGTGGGTTCTTTTCTAGAAACTCCACAGAGCTGTATCTGTACCATCTCTCTCAGTTTTTCAATCCTATCTCCAGTGGCCCTTCCAGCAGGGTGTCTCAGTTCCTACTTTTCTTAAGTTATCTGCTGAGAGAATACCCAGTTTACCTTATCTTCTGCTCAGTCTCCTTCTTCCTTGCAGTTTTAGATATCTATCCTCCTTTTTTCAGCCAGCCCTTCCTCCCACATGCCAAGTGCCATCGTTCCCCACCTTCCTGGTGCCTTGCCCCGTACTTCCCCTCTCTCAACACATAATGAGACAACAAATGTCCACAAGTCACCTCTCACCAGCCCAACTGCCCTTTCCCACTACAGCCCAAACTCTCCTTCCTTACTCTGTAGAATTCCCAAAATATGGCCTCTCCTTGTTACCACCATTATCTCCTAAATTACAGATAGCCCAAATGTTTCTGCAAAAAGATTATAGATTAGGAAAAACATCCGGGTGTTGGGTGCAGCATGGCTGGAATCCTCCAGTACCAGAGAACTAACAACTCCCCAAGACTCATACTATGTAGCAGTGCAGAGAGCTTGAGCACTTCTGGATAAATGTATTTTACAAGTTGCTCCTTCCTGGTAGCCTCCTGCCCCTGGCTGAGGACAGAGCAACAAACCACACTGTAACGTCCTGAACCACAGCCACCAACATGCACGACAGGCTGAGGACGGTGAATGCCAACTGTGCTCAGTTTGAGGTCTGTTTACCAGCAGGCCCCCAACCACCATTCCCAGCTGTCCTTCATCCTCTGTTACTGTTCTTCCTCATCCTAATGTCAATCCTGGAGGGTCTTTTAGCACCAAGCTACTTTCCAAAATTCAAGGTTTCACTGACAAGATCCTTCCAACTCTTCCCCTTTCTCTAGTCCCTCATGTAAATCTCATCACCCTATGTCTACAGAATACAACATTAGAAAAATACAAAACTGTTTTCCTGGAAATAGGGAGTGAGGCTACAGATTATAAGTACAGGGAACCAGAAATCAGGGCACACAGTCTGAGAAGTGCCTGTGCACTTAAGAAAACAAACCATGGGTGTTTAAAACCAACCATCTCATGGAAAATTCTGGACCTGTGAACTGCATGGATACAATGGAAATGTTCCAGATTTGGATCTATTTCTAGGACAGGTAGAACTGAAAACTTATGATACATGCTAAAAAAAAAAAAAAAAAAAAAAAGTCACCAAAGAAAGCACATAGAATTGCAATGATAAATCAGATACATGAGATATCAGACAGGGACTTTAAGATAACTATAATTAATAATTTTTCAATCTTAAGTAGTCATGTTCTTCTCACAACTTCAGTTTCCTCATGTGTAAAATGAGGTTTAAATAGATCATTTTGAGGTTAGAGATCAGTCTTTCTCAACTTGGCTCCTGACTTGCCCAGTACATACTGTTGGCCACCCCTCCTTTGGTAGCTCAAAGGAATTAGGATGGAGGGGCAATAAGACAGCAACTATCCTCTCTCTCTTGTCCCCACCTCTCCACTTCTCTGTTCTCTCTCACTCTTTTTCTTCTTCCTTTCTCACTTTGGGGCTTTGCTTTTCCTTCTCAAGAAAGCATCCACATTCTTCCCATCAATTCTGAAGTTTACAGAAGAAACGAAATATTTGGCCCTCAAAAGTGGTCTGGGAACTCAAAGAATTTGCAAATGTCCAACTCTTTTGAAAGCAGTACCTGGTACTTAAGCTGGGAACCAATAGGACAGGATTCATAACATCTGTCCACTGGCCTCCAGAGAACCATAGATGCACTGGAGACCCAATTACAGCTGTATTTTCACATAAAATGCTTTAGTGGAAAGACAGGAAAGCAATGTACCAATAATGAAGGTATACAACACACACATTTATTTCCTTCTCCCTCTAAATGAAAACAGAGGATTGAAAAAAAGGAACAAACTTGCAAATATAAAGAGAACAGAAACTAAGCAAACACCATCTCAAAGATGTGAATAAAGTTTTGGAAGATGGAAAACAGCTGAACAATGAAAACTGACTCATCAAGGTGGTGGTTACTGAAGGTTGGGGTGGCTGTGTCAATTTCTTAAAATAAGACAATAATGAAGTTTGCTGCATTGATTGACTCTTCCTTTCATGAAAGAGTTCTCTGTAGCATGTGATACTGTTTGATAGCATTTTACGCACAGTAGAACTTCTTTAAAAATTGGAGTCAATCCTCTCAAACCTTGACACCTCTTTACCAATTCAGTTTATGTAGTAAACTAAATCCTTTGGTGTCTTTTCGACAATGTTCAAAGCATCTTCGCCAGGAGTAGATTCCATCCAAGAAACCACTTTCTTTTCTCATCCATAAGAAGCAACTCCTCATCCATTCAAGTTTTACCATGAAATTGCAGCAATTCAGTCACATCTTCAGGCTCCACTTGTAATTCTAGTTTTCTTGCTATTTCCATTATGTCTGAAGTTACTTCCTCCACTGAATTCTTGAACCCTCAAAGTCATCCATGAGGGTTGAAATCAGCTTCTTCTAAACTCCAGTTAATTTTGATATTTTGACCTCCTTCCATGAATCATGAATGTCCTTAATCACATCTAAATAGTGAATCCTTTCCAGAAGGTTTTCAAATGACTTTGCCCAGATCCAGCAGAGGAATCAGTATGTATGGCAGGTACAGCCTTACAAAACATATTTCTTAAATAATGAGACTTGAAAGTTGAAATTCTTCCTTGATCCTTGGGCTACAGAAAGGATGTTTTGTTAGCAGGCATGAAAACATTAATCTCATTGTACATCTCCATCAGAGCTCTTGGATGAGTAGGTATGTTGTCAATGAGCAGTAATATTTTGAAAGGAACCTTTTTTTTTCTGAGCAGTAGGTCTCAACAATGGACTTAAAATGTTTAGGAAGCCATGTTGTAAACATATGTGCTGTCATCCAGATTTTGTTTTTCCATTTATAGAACACAGGCAAAGTAGATTTAGTGTAATTCTTAAGGGCCCTAGGATATGCATTGGCTTCAGCATAAAGTCACCAGCTGCATTACGCCCTGACAAGAGAGTCAGCCTGTCCTTTGAAGCTTTGAGGTCAGGCATTGACTTCTTCTCTCCAGCTATGAAAGTCCTAGATGGCATTTTCTTCCAATAGTAGGCTGTTTCATCTACATTGAAAATCTGTTGTTAGCGTAGCCATCTTCATCAATTATCTTAGCTAGATCTGCTAGATAACTGTAGCAGCTTGTGAATCAGCACTTGGTGCTTCACCTTGCACTTTTATGTTTTGGAGATCCTTAAACCTCTGCTAGTGTCAAACTTTTCTTCTGCAGCTTCCTCACCTCTTTTAGCCTTCATAGAATTGAAGAGAGTTTGAGTCTTGCTCTGAATTAGGCTTTAGTTTTAAGGGAATGCTGTGGCTGGTTTGATCTTCTATCCAGACCACTAAAACTTTCTCCATATCAGCAATAAGACTCTTTCACCTTCGTATCATTCATGTGTTCACTGCAGTAGCACTTTTAAATTCCTTTTACTTTTCCCTTGCATTCACAACTTGGCTAAGTGTTTGGCTCAAGAGGACTAGCTTTCTACCCATCTCGGCTTTCAACATACCTTCCTCACCAAGCTTAATCATTTCTACCTTTTGATTTAAAGTGAGAGACATGGGACTCTTCTTTTCACTTTAACATTTAGAAGCCATTGTAGGATTATTAATTGTCCTCATTTCCATATTGCTGTGTCTTGAGGAGAAGGAGAGAGACAGGGGAATGGCCAGCCGGTGGAAAAGTCAGAAAACATCCAGCATTTATCCATTAAAATTGCTGTCTTATATGGATGTGATTTTTGGTGCCTCAAAACAATTGTAATAATAATATCAAAGATCATATCACCATAACAGATATATTAATAATTTAAAAATTTGAAATATTGTGAGAATCACAAAAATGTGACACAGAGACACAAAGTGAGCACAGGCTGTTAGAAAAATGGTACTGATAGACTTACTTGATGCAAACCTTCACTTGTAAAAAATGCAATAAAGCAGAGTGCAAGAAATGAGGCATGTCCATATAGCATTTGAGACTCTGTAGCTCCCTGTCACACTAGTTTCAGGAATGCTGGCATCCAGACTTATATGCCCCTGTGTTGACTGAATTATGGCCTCCCAAAGGTATACACATTCTAATCCCTGGAACCTGTGCATATGTTACCCTACATAGCAAAGAGACTTTGCAAGTGTGAATAAATTAAGGGTCATGAGAGAAAATTATCCTGGATTATCTAAGTGAACCCAGTGTAATCACAAAGGTCCTTATAAAAGGAAAGCAAGAGGGACAGAATCAAAGGGGAGCTGTGACAACAAAGCAGAGGTTGAAGTGAAGTGCTTTACACATTGAGGAAGGGACCACTCACATACATTCCAGATTGGAATGCAAACTGGTGTAACCTTTCTGAAGGGGAACCTGGCAATATCTAACAAAACTACATGTGAACTGGAATTTGGACACAGCAACCCCACTTCTAGGAATATACTCTGAGTATACTTCCAACAATACAAAAATACATATACATAAGGTTATTCATTATGGCATGGTTTGTAATTGCAAATATTGGAAACAACCTAAATGTCCATATATAGGATACTGGTTGAATAAGCTATGGTACAGCTATATCATGGAGTATTATGCAACTGTACAAAAGCATGAGAAAGATCTTTATGAACTGATGTGGACTAATTTCCAGGATATATTGTTAAGTGAAAAAAGCAAAGTATAAAAGAGTACCTATTGTATGCTACCTTTTGTGTCAGAAAGAAGATAAGAAAATATGCATTATCTGCTTATTTGTGTGAAAAGAAACTTAGAAAAGCTAAACTAGCAACCAATGAAATTGGTTTCCTACAAGGGATGAGTGAAATAGGGTAGAAGGATGAGGGAGGCATGACACTTCTCTGAGTATACCCTTGTGTAGGGCTGACTTGTAGAACCATGGCATGTTTCATACACCCAATAAATAAATAAATGATTAGAATAAACCAGAAAGTGGGGAAACCAAAATGGAGTACAAGCTGTAACAAATGAACCGTAACAAATGAAATGTACTACAAGTTAATAATATTACCATGCTAAAGGAGGTGGGAAAGAAAGTTAACCTAACAAATTTTGAAACACAGTATCCTGACCGCTTAAAACAGGGTTAAAGACAAAAGAACTACTCCCAAATATTGTGCTTTGGTTAAGAAATTTGTTTTTCATGGGAGTAGAGATTAGCAATTCTGAAACTATTTTATGTGTATACTAGGATTAAATTTTTAAAAATAAGTAAATACATTGTGAATAATGAGAGCCAGGCCTCTCCCTTCTGGAGAAGGGAGATACAAATAAGGAAAGGGGAGGGGCGGGAGAGGAAGAGAGAGAGAGAAAGAGAGAGAGAGAGAGGGGTGTTTAATTTGCATGCATATATTTTTTAGCTCTTTACACTGAAAGGACCTAGAAGCAATGACACTGAGTAACAGTGAGCATTTCAGCTCCCAAATCTTGGGATCTCAATATAATTCACCAACAAAAGGAACCAGGGCTCCTTGGAGAAATGGTTGATTCCAGGGCTGAAGCAGGGAAAATACATGATGAACCTGGAACATACTGTCATGTCAGAAAATAAAAAAATACTCAAAAAGTGATGAAAGTTTGTTAAAATGACACAAAAGCCAGCATGAAGGAGCTCCACATGGCCAAATCTAGGACAATTTGAGCAATAACATAAATAGCAATGGATTATAACCCATAGAACAAAAGAAATATCCATGAGTCATACTATTAAAAAACAAATAATTGAATGAATAAATAAATAGGGGAGAAAGGACAGCTCTTCATTACAGTAGAATCTCAATTAATATGAATGATGGAAACAGAAAATCACCAGTTGGTAATAGACCACTGTAATAGACCACTGTAATA
Source organism: Choloepus didactylus (assembly GCF_015220235.1). Taxonomy (NCBI): domain Eukaryota; kingdom Metazoa; phylum Chordata; class Mammalia; order Pilosa; family Megalonychidae; genus Choloepus; species Choloepus didactylus. The sequence goes on from NC_051307.1 coordinate 88,975,389, forward strand.
ACTGTTGTAGGCAAGAATCATCAATGCATGCTAAAATTAGTGGATGAAATAATGGTAAGACAAGATAGTCACATAGTCTCAAAATATCTCCCCACAAAATGCTTATTAATTACAAGGAGAAAAAATAGTTTAGTTAACATTGGAGAAACCCAGCAGACATGATATTAACATCACCAGCAAAGAAACATGTAGCTCCTGATAGACCACACTAAGAACACAACCTCACTTTTGTGGTATTTTTAACCAAAAATGTATAACCTCAATCTAATCATGAGAAAAGATCAGACAAAACCAAATTGAGGGACGTCGAGCAAATTAACTGAACAGTAGTCTTCAGAAGTGTCAAGGTCATAAATGACAAGGGAAGACTGAAGAATTGACCCAGATTGGAGGAGACTAGGGAGACCTGAAAACTAAATGCAATGCAGGATCCTGAATTGGATCCGGGACCAGAAAAGAGACATTTTTTGGGACAAATTGGCAAAATTCAAATAAATTCTGTAGTTTACTTACTAGTATCAGACCATATTAATTTTCTGGTTTCAATGATTGTACTATGATTACCTAAAAGGTTAACATTAAGGAAAGCTGTGTGAACAATATAAAGAAATTCAGTATACTATTTTTGCAAATTGTTTTAATTCTGAAGTTACTTCAAAATAAAGTTTTTAAAGTAATAATTATCACTTTTGTGTAATTTGTTAATCAAAGACATATATAACTACTAGAAATTAACCAAAGCATTATCATATTGCATTACTATACTGGGTTGATGTAAATTCAGTCTAAAGCAACAAAATTTGATATTTTAGTTAACCCATGCAACTTTATTAAAGAGAGGTGATTTCTTTTCTATTGAAATATTGAAATTAACTCACGGTTCTCATTACCATCTTTGAGGATTTCTTAGGAATATGAAGTTCCCACATTTGTGAATCACATAAACAGTCTCGTGGAATTTTGATGATTTGTTTTCTCTTTTCTTAAGATAAAGCCACAGCTTGAAGCACAAACGAATGAGACTTACAATGAATTTGAAGCTGAAGAATATAAAAGCCAAGTGGTTGCTGGGACAAATTTTTACATCAAGGTTAGAGTTCAACATCCACTTTGACACTAAAATATATTGTATTCCTTGTTTTATGTAGTGTACCCTGTTTCCACTGCCATGTAATTTGTTCCTTCTGGTTGTACTAAATCTGGATGTTTAGTTGATTCCTCCCAAGTGGTAGACTCTCAAATTTAGCAGATAATGGAAGTTAGAAAGCTTTCTTATATATTCCAGAAATTGTATAGAAAAAGATTTCATAACAGTTTAGAGCATAACAGTTTGGTCTGTGACCACAGCTGCCTTATATGTAAGGCAAGAAAATACTATTTCAGCTTTCTCACAGCATGGGGCTATTCCAGATGATATCTTAAGCTTATTCTACCTCAAAGCTTTGTGTTTCTTTGTGTCTAAATTAAATGGATTTAAGGAACGACTTGAATCATTAGCTGGGAAGATATTTTATACCTCTCTTGCCCTTTACATATGCATTTTGATTAATAGAATTTAAGTAATTATTTTTGCAACTCAAAGTAAGTAGATCCAATTTGTGGTACTCTGCATATTTTAAAGCAGTTAAGTATTTTAAATATGGATAAAATTAATTTTATAGTGATACCAAAAATTTAAATGATGCACACCTATCCAGTACTAACTGAAGTCAATATTTGTGAAGTTATTGGGAAGGAACCCACACAACAAGTCAGCCAGGGATATTTGGGAGTCCTGTTCATCCTTTTATATTGAGAAACTGGGAATTATGATTTTAAAAATCATAACAGACATTGAATCTTTACTTAACAATTTGACCACAGCATTGTCTGACATTTCTTTTTGACAATTAACTACTGATTTAAGTAAATATATTTTTTAAATTATTTTCAGGAAAAAAAAAAGTAGAGCTTGCCAGATCAGCATAAGAATGTTACAATACGGGGTAATGTACATGGGTCAACCCAGCCCTATCTAATTTGAGCTCCAAGTATACACTAGGCTCGGGGAGATGCCTGAGAGAGATCCTGTTGTAGCCTCAGAAAAGCATGGCACCATTTCCCCTTTCTCGACCTACTCTTTTCATACCTGGAAAAGAAAGTTTTCCATTAAAAATGACCTTGTTCTTTCTGTAAACCTACAATTTCTCTAATTTAAAAAAAAATTAATGATGTTCAAAGAAATAGTCTATCAAAATTCCATCAAAATTGAGATCATTATTTTAATAATTTGGGGATTAGTCCAAGTATATAAGGATGTTTCACATGTTAACCAACTCTCACACATTTCTTAAAAAGCTCATCAGAAAACTATCTTGAAATCTTCCTCCCTAGACCTCATTGCCCTCTCTTAACCACAGCCTCATCTCCCCATTCCCCAGTTCCCCACCCGTCTCTTTCCTGCTGCTATAACCCTCCTGGGTTATAGCAACTGACCCCAGTTTCCCCCCAGCCGCCCTCCTTACTTCCTGGCGGTCTAGCTGCTGATCCCCATGCTCGGGGCCACTCCCCAGAATCAAGGTCTCGCCAGTGATGTGACCTTCCCTCTTCTGCCTCCAGAACTATCAAGAGGCAGGTGGTAGAATGGAAGGACTGCAGTTGTTCTACTTACTCTACTAATCAAAACCTGTGTGACTGCAGCTACACATCTTCCCCGAGCTTACACAATGTGGGTAATGGGGATTAAATGAGCTAGAAATGTGCTAAACACTTACAATGCGCCGCTCACTGTTCTGTCTGCTGCGCATGTATCGTCCCCTTTACTCCTCATGGCAAATCTAGGAGATCGATATTATCATTCTCCTTGTGTTACTGATGAGAAAGCTGAGTCCCGGGGAGGTGGAGTAACCAACAAGGTTACACAACTGTAAGAGCAGAGTCAGGATTTGAACCCAGGTCGTCTGATGCTTCACTGGCTGCGCTGCTCTAATTGTATATGCAAAGGCTGATGCCCTGTTCAGAGCACAAAATAAGTGCTTTTAAAAGGTTACATTGTCAAATGAGAAGAACATGGATGGATGTTGGAGTTTAACAGATCTGGGTTTGAATCTGACTCTGCCGCTTATGAAAGATTTAGGGAAAATTGCTTAGTCACTTTTGTTCAGCTTCTTCAGCTGTAAAACTGCCATTGTTCCACCTTTCTTCAAACCTATAATGAGAAGTATATATACTAATACATATAAAATGCTCATTGTAGCCCCTGGCTCATACTCAATGCTTGTTAAAATTAGCATAGGAAGGCACTTCAGAGCAAAGCAAATAGTATTATCAGACAAAACTTTTATTGCCTCAACCAAGATCCAAAGTGGAAATGGTTACCATGTTATTTCATGTCCCAGATTTATCCCCAAACTATCATTTCAACCTTTTTACCAGTCTTCCCGGCTAGACCTTTCCCCTTTAGCAGGTGGCTGATGGCCACAGTGCCGCACTCAGTCCTGCCTCTGGGCATTTATAAAGGAGCTGCCGATACAGGTGTGGGAAATGCACATCCCACATTTTCTGGGACAATTCTGATTTTCATCCCCTTGTCAAACTATGAGTCCTAATTTAGGAGTCAGAAAACAGAATCAACAAACATATAGACTGTCATTTGTTTCCTTGCTCTGTGCATCTTTAAAAATAAAAGGCAAGTCTGGACTTCCATTTGTTCTCAGATTATAATAAAATAAAATAAACCCTGAATCCATACCTCTTGTGCCTCTAGCCTGTCCTTTCTCTCATAAAATTAAGGTAGTGAGTTCATGGAAACTAAGGGTCTAAGAATGCTTGTCCAGGAATGCTGTTTAAGAAACCAAGAAGAGCTTATTGCAGTCTTTACAGGCCTGGAGAGCTTTCACTTGATGTAGACCCCTGTGAATGAGTATCTCTCTCTTTTTCACTCTCTCTCTCTTTTTAATCTTTCAGATACGAACTTCCAATAATCAGTATGTTCACGTGAAAGTATTCAAAAGTCTTCCTGTGTACAATGAGCCTTTGAAACTTGTCGGTTACCAGACTGGCAAAACCAAGAATGACGAGCTGTCGGCTTTTTAGCAGCATAATCCAAAAGTAGTCTGATTCCTTCCACTGGCTATGGATTAATGATCCCTGTTAATAAATAGAACCAGCAAAAAACAAGCATTGCTTTTCAAATAAATTTATTTCTCCGAGTATTGCTGTTGTATTTTATTAAACAGGAATTACCTTTTCTTTCTCAAAATCAGTGCTACTACCTGGCATCGTGGGACAGAGAACATCTTCTTGACCAAAAGGGGGATGTGAAAGGAAATGAAATAAGCTTCAGTGGCAGAGAGATTCCAAAACGAGCCGAGAGGTCACTCTGGTGGGCACTCTTACGCACACTTTAGACAACCCTTTTTAGGTTCTACAGAATTGGGGTAGCTGGTGGTGGATACCTGAAACTATCAAACTACAACCCAGAACCCATGAATCTCGAAGACAGTTGTATAAAAATGTAGCTTATGAGGGGTGACAATGGGATTGGGAAAGCCATAAGGACCACACTCCACTTTGTCTAGTTTATGGATGGATGAGTAGAAAAATAGGGGAAGGAAACAAACAGACAAAGGTACCCAGTGTTCTTTTTTACTTCAATTGCTCTTTTTCACTCTAATTATTATTCTTGTTGTTTTTGTGTGTGTGCTAATGAAGGTGTCAGGGATTGATTTGGGTGATGAATGTACCACTATGTAATGGTACTATAAACAATCAAAAGTACGATTTGTTTTGTATGACTGCGTGGTATGTGAATATATCTCAATAAAATGAAGATTAAAAAAAAAAAATCAGTGCTACTGCTGTAGAGTAGAAATTCCATACAAATTGATGTCATTTGGGAATTTTATAAATATCAGTGAGGCCTAATGCAACTGTGAAAGTTTGGAGCTGTACATACCCCAGAAAAAAAACATGTTCTTAAACATAATCCATTCCTGTGAGTATCAACCCATTGTAAGTAGGACCTTTTGACGAGGTGACTTCCGTTAAGGCGCAGCCTACCTCAGTCAGGAAAGGTATTAATCCTATTACTGGGGTCCTTTATAAGCAGAATGAAATTCAGACGGACAAAGAGAAAACCAGAGGGAGCAGCCAGAAGCTGAACATCAATGCAAACTGGAAGAGAAGGGATGGGCCAGAGGAAGCTGCCAGGTGCCTTGCCATGTAGCAAGCTCAGGACTCAGGATGGCCAGCAGTAGCCCCAGAAGGTCACGGTCTTCAGGGTGAAAGCATCACCTTTATGATGCCATGATTTGGATTTTCTTTTAGACTCAAAACCATGAGCTAATAAATTCCCATTGTTTAAGCCAACCCATGACATGGTATTTGCTTGAGCAGCCAAGGAAACTAAACCAGCAACTGACCCTTTAGCATCACCTCCACCACAGTCAGGATAAATCATGGGCTATCAGTGAACCAATCTCCTTGTTCCACAAGGCCACAGGCTACCGAGAACCCAACATTCTTCTACACCTTCATGTTTTAAAATTAAATCAGGTATTCTAAAAGCTAGGTTTTTATTTTGAAACAACCTCAAAGTTACAGAAAAGATTGCCAAAAAAAAAAAAATTTCCCCTGGACGTGTGAAAATAAATTACCCACAATGATGTTCCATCACCAACAAATCCTTTGGCATGCATTTCCTACAACAACAATATTCTCATACATAACTAAAATACAACCATCAAAATCAGGAAATTAATATTGATGCATTGTTACCATCTAATCCTCATGCCATTCAAGTTTCCCCAGTTGTCCCAATAATGTCTTTCATTGCAAAAATATCCAGTTCAAAGCCATGTGTTCCATTTAGGTGCCAGGTCTCTTTGATCACTTTTTAAGCCAGAACAGTCCCTAAGTCTTTCCTTGACTTTCATGACCTTGACAATTTTAAAGATAATAGGCAGGATATTTTGGAGAATATCCCTCAGTTTGGGTTTCTTCGATGTTTCCTCGTGATTAGATTAGAATATCACAGAAGTGGTGCATGGTTCCCATTTGTCCTAGTACTGGTGATGTTAACTTTGAGAACTAGTTTTAAACAAGGTCTGCCTGCCTTAACAGCTGTAAAAGTATTCTTCTCCCCTTTGTAATAGTATTTTGTAGGAAGTTACTTTGACACTATGCAATTATCCCATTCCGAATTTAAAATCCTTCCTTTCTTTTATTATGGTCTCACAGATTCCTATTTCTCAGTGGGTTATAATCTATGACTATCAATATTTTTTCCCTCAAATTGTACCAGATTTGACTAGAGGAATCCCCTTCAAACTAGCCTCTGTGCCCTTTGGATATATCCCTATCAATCTTTGAGCACGTTCTCACTTTCTGGCAAATAGAGATCTTCCAGGCTCATCTCGTACTTTCTCAGGGCCTTCCCTGGAGTCAGCACTTCCCCAAGGAGCCTTGGTTCCTTTAAGCAGAGGACAGTATTTGAAAACTAACATCTGGGCATTAAGTGAGCTCATTGTTATTCGGTTTTTCCTGTTCATAGGCCATATATAGATATATACATACATATATATATATATCCACTTAGCTCTTTATTTATTTCTGTATCTATATCAATTGAAAATCATGATTTCATACCAATAACTCCATTTCAAGTCCAACAGCACAGAGTTCATTCTACTTTTCTCCCTTTGTGTATTTGTTACTCCCTTCTGTGACAGTGAGTACTCTGGCTCCTGGTAGCCTTAATCAGTGTACACATTTGATCAAGCCCCCTGTATGTAAGCAAACTTCCATCTTTGCCCTTGCTCCACACCCCAGTGTGGGTGTCCTCCTTACCCAGCTGCCTGCCCCCCACACCCCATCAACCCTGTTCAGGGGCTCGGCTCTGACACCCTGCCCTGGGCACCACCATTGCTCCTCCTTGCCCACCCTGATCACAAGGCCTGTGCTCAGACACCCTGGGTGGGTGGCCTCCTGTGGGGAAGCCAACTCCAACATCTACTTTTGGACTACCCCGTTGCCTTTACCAAACCCATGTTTTCCTTTCTTGGCTCTACCCAATTATTTTTGGACAAAATTGTTTGTGGGAGCGAAGGGAAGGATGAGCAGAAGGGAGCAGTAAGGAGAGAAAGAGGGAAGGGGAAAGAGAAGAGGAGACTTGTTTTAAAGATGTTTTAAATAGTCTCCCTCTACACTCTGCACTCTGCTCATGACCCAACTAGCGCCACTTGCCAACCCCCCCCACAAAAAACAATAATAATTGGTAATATAAATTAAGTACTTACTGTATGCCAGGTAGTGTTCTAAGCCCTTTACACATATAACTCATTTAATCTCCATACCAACCCCATGAGGTAAATATTAATATCATCCTCTCTTTTCAGAAGTCAGAAGTGCAGAGCGGTTAGGTTACTTGCACGAGGCCACTTGGCTGGTCAGTAGAGAAGCAAGGATATGGTCCCAGACTATTCGCCTCCAGGACCAATGCTTTTAACACCTATGTTGTACTAATACTTGTTCAGAATTCATTTGCTTAGCTATTTTGACCCTGAAGCAGATAAGTGATGTGAGGTTGAAACAGTGATTGTTTTTTAATAACCACTGGCAACCCTTAACACTTCGTAATAAAGAAACTACTCTATTCATCTGCCTTCAGCTCCTAACATATAGACATTCAATAAATGAACTAAAATATTGCCACTGGATGTCCAGTATTAATGCCGTTGGGCTCTCAGGTAGCAGGGACTAGCAGAGAAGGTCCCACTGGCCTGGTAATCAGAATCCTTTTCTGAACTATGCAAGCACAGATACAGATATAGAGAGCAGCTGATCAAAAGTTTATGGAACCCTGTATTTAGGATGATTCAATTTATTTTCACTTTATCCTGATTTTGGTGAGGAAGTCTGAATACATTACATATTTAAGAATTAATCTAATTAATCTAATAAGAACAGATAAGCTATTGAGGGTAATATTAATGTTAGGGGAATGCTCAGAAATGATTATGGTTTGTAAATTTTCTTGGGTATGGTATGAACATGTTGGAAGCAAAGTAGTTATTTTAGGGTATTTGTTTTCTTATTCCTTTGTTTTGTTATGGTTTGTTAATTTTCTTGGTGTATGGTAGGAACATGTTGGAAGCATGTAGTTATTTTAAGTTGTTTTTCTTATTCCTTTGTTTTGTTTTGTTTGAAATGTTTTTTTTAATTTTTTGATAAATAAAGTTAAAAAAGGAATTAATCTAATGAGGGACATACAGAATCTATGCAAAGAGAATTACAACACTTCACAGTCAGAATTTAAAGACTTGAGTAAATAGGTAAAAATATCCTGTTGTTGGTTAGGTAGATTTTATATTAAAGAAAACATAATAATAAATAGGAATACAAATGAAAGAACATCCAGTAATATGTGCAATGATTCTCAATCTTACCTACATAGCAGAATAATCTTATTTATAAATTTTAAAAAAAAATCAAGTAGGGGCTCCATATATAAATAAGAGTTTCTGGGAAGAGTCAGGGTGATTCTCATGTCAACCAGGGTTGAACACTACTGTACTAAAGTAAAAGGAAAAGGTTTCATGGGAATACTTGTCCTAATGGACTCCAAAATAAATTTCAATGTTAAAAATCTATTAGAAAATGTGATCCAAATCTGTTTAAGCCACATAAAATAAAAGCAATGTGAAAATAATTTTTTATTTACTATATGCTATTGGAAAATTACATTTTATTATGGGAGATAATATTTGTATCCATATTTCTTATATACCATAATGAATTACAAATTGTTTAAAGAATAAAACCATCTTTAATAACAAAAACTGGAATAGTTTTAAAACAATTTTAACCTACAAAATGATTTTTAACAGGAGAGTGGCTTGTTTTAAATGATAAGGAAGGAGACAGAAGAAGATGGTGGCATAGAGAGGAATGGAAGCTAGTCAGTCCCCGTGAAACAACTAATAAACAACCAGGAACAAATAGTAAATAATCTGGAATAACTGCAGGGGGACAAACGTGACCATCCAGTATCATTCAACAACCTGAATTGGGAGGAATGCCTGAGATCACAGCATAAAATCTGTAAGTAAAAACTGCAGATCCAAGCCAGGAGCCCCTTCCCCCCACGGCCCAAACTGCAAAGCCTTGTGGTGCTAGAGAGCAGCACTCTCTGAGCAAGTGAATATAGCTCAGCTGGGCTCCAACTGGGGTTTTAATTAGCAAACATGGACTGCTCAATACAAGCTACAAATCCCCAAGCAGACAGAGGCTTTTGGTGACGACTGACCTTGGAGAGCCAGAGGACCTCTCTGGGAGGGAGGGGAAGCCCAGAGGACCAGGTACTGTCTCTGGCCAATGGGTGAAACTGAGGGGGGCCACAGACTGACCCTGAAGGGGGTCTTTCTGTCCCTTTTTTGTCTCAGTGGAGAAAGCCTCAGCCATTTTCAGTTCCCAGCACTCAGACCCAGACAAGGTTAGACATAGCACAGGCAGAGAGAGACTACTGAAATGCTAATGATCTCTCCCTAGGGGGTCTATCTTCCCTAAGAGGAAAGAGGCAGTGCCAAGCTCTACTACCTGCCTTCCATTCAGAACCAGACCCCAGAGCCTGGGGGAAAACAACCACAGGCCAAACCTCCTTACACCAGTTGGGAGTGAGACTGACAGGCGCCACATGCTGGACAGAAAAGCACAGTGACTTAAGGCCTCAAAGAGTGTACCAATCTTCTAAGACACACCCTCAGGGAGACCTGAAACTATTGCCTCCTTCTAAGACCTGAGCCCATTCTGGTCTAGGAAAACCTGATTAGGGTAACCAATGAGGCCAGATGCCTAGGCAACAGAAAACTACAACCTACACTAGGAGGGGTGAAGTTATGGCCCAGTCAAAGGAACAAACTTACACTTCAACTGAGATACAGGAATTTAAACAACTAGTGCTGGATGAATTTAGAAAGTTTAGGGACGATACAGCAAAAGAGATGAAGTGTGTAATGAAAACACTGGGCATACATAAGGTAGAAATCGAAAGTTCAAAAAAACAACTGACAGAATCTACAGAAATGAATGGCACAACAAACAAGATGAAGGACACAATGGAGACATACAACAGCAGATCTCAAGAGGCAGAGGAAAACACTCAGGAACTGGAGAACAAGGCATCTGAAAGCCTACACACAAAAGAACAGATAGAGATAAGAATGGAAAAATATGAGCACCATCTCTGGGAACTTAAGGACAAAATGAAATGCAGAAATGTACATGTCATGGGTGTCCAAGAAGGAGAAGAGAAGGGGAAAAGGGCAGAAGCAATAACAGAAGAAATAATCAATGAAAATTTCCCATCTCTTATGAAAGACATAAAATTACAGATCCAAGAAGCGCAGCATACCCCAAATAGAATAGATCCAAATAGGTCTACGCTAAGACACTTAATAATCAGATTATCAAACATCAAAGATGAAAAGAAAATCCTGAAAGCAGCAAGAGAAAAGCGATCCATCACATAAAAAGGAAGCTTGAAAGAATATGTGTGGATTTCTCAGCAGAAACCATGGAGGCAAGAAGGAAGTGGAGTGATATATTTAAGATACTGAAAGAGAAAATCGACAACCAATAATCCTATATCTAGCAATACTGTCCTTCAAATATGAGGGAGAGCTTAAAATATTCTCTGACAAACAATGACAGAGTTTGTGAACAAGATACCTGCTCTACAGGAAACACTAAAGGAAGCACTGCAGACAGAAAGGAAAAGACAGGAGTGAGAGGTTTGGAACACAATTTTGGGAGATAGTAGCACAACAATGTAAGTACACTGAACAAAGATGACTGTGAGTATGGTTGAAAGAGGAAGGTTAGGAGCATGTGGGACACCAGAAAGAAAGAGGGAAGATGAAGACTGGGACTATATAACTCAGTGAAACCTAGGGTGCTCAACGATTATGATAAAAGGTAAAAATATGTTTTTACATGAGGTAGAACAAATGAATGTCAACACTGCAAGGTGTTAAAAATGGGGTGGGACTGGGGGAAAAATATAATCAATGCAAACTAGAGACTATAGTTAACAGAAACATTGTACTGTGCTTCCTTTAATATAATATAGGCAATATACCAAAGCTTATGGGGGTGGGGCATAGGGGAAGGGTATAGGACTCTTGGCATTGGTGACGTTGTCTGACTCTTTATTCTACTTTTGTTTAATGCTATCTTTACTTTTGTTGCTTCCTAGCTGTCATGTTTTGTTTTGTTTTGTTTTTTATCTCCTTCTGTGCCGGTTTGAATGTATTGTGTCCCCCAAATGCCATTATCTTTGTGGTCTTGTGGGACAGACATTTTGGTGATGGTTGGATTTGCTTGGAATGTGCCCCACCCAGCTGTGTGTAATGATTCTGATGAGATGTTCCCATGGAGGCGTGGCCCTGACCATTCAGGGTAGGCCTTGATCGGTGGAGCTATATAAATGAGCTGACTCAAAGAGAGGAAAGAGAGTGCAGCTGGGAGTGATGTTTTGAAGAGGAGCAAGCTTGCTAGAGAGGAACGTCCTGGGAGAAAGCCGTTTTGAGGCCGGAGCTTTGGAGCAGATGCCGGCTGCCTTCCCAGCTAGCAGAGGTTTTCCGGACGCCATTGGCCGTCCTCCAGTGAAGGTATCCAATTGCTGGTGTATTACCTTGGATGCTTTGTGGCCTTAAGACTGTAACTGTGTAGTGAAATAAACCCCCGTTTTATAAAAGCCTATCCATCTCTGGTGTTTTGCATTCTCCAGCATTAGCAAACTAGAACACCTTCTTTTTTTCTTTTTCTTCTGTCTCTCTACCTTCTTGATTCTTCCTCCTCCTTTGTGGAAGAAGTGGAGATGTCCTTATACACATAGTGGCGATGGTGGGGAATACATAAATATGTGACTATTATACAAGGAACCATTGATTGTTTACTTAGGACAGAATGTATAGTGTGAAAAAAAGTCTTAATAAAATGGGTTGATGAAGAAAACTTGAGGGTACTATATTAAGTGAAATAAGACAGACACATAAGGACAAATATTGCAGGAACTCACTGATATGAACTAATTATAATATGTAAACTCATAGACATGAAATGTTAGCTATCAGGATATAGAATGAGGCTAAAGAATGGGGAGCAGTTGCTTATTATGAGCAGAATGTTCAATTAGGGTGAACGTAAATGTTTGGAAATGGACAGAGGTGATGGTAGCACGTTGTGAGAATAACAGTACTGAATGGTGTATGAATGGGGTGGAAAGGGGAAGCTCAGAGTCATGTATGTCACCAGAAGGAAAGTTGGAGGTTAAAAGATGGGAATGTATAAAACAGTGAATCTTATGGTAAACAATGTCCATGATTAACTGTACAAATATTAGAAATCTCTCCCATAAACTAGAACAAATGTATGACACTATAACTAGAAGTTAATAATAGAGAGGCATATAGGAAAAATATATATACCTATTGCAAACTATATACTACAGTTAGTATTTTAACATTCTTTCATCAATAGTAACAAACGTACTATACCAACATAACGAATCAATAATGGGGGGGTGGTTGGGGGTATGGGAGGATTTGGGTTTCCTTTTTTTGTGTGTGTCTTTATTTCTTTTCTGGAGTAATGAAAATGTTCTAAAAATTGAAAAAAATTAACTGTGGTGAAGGATACACAGCTGTATGATGGTACCATGGACAAGTGATTGTACCACTTTGGATCTTTGGATAATTGTATGGTATGTGAACAATCTCAATTTAAAAAATGGAAAAAAAGATAAGGAAGAGCCCCCCACTGCTGCAAAGTTGAAAAGCATCCACTGAGAAGACTCTGGCAATGGTCCTGGCTGCCCCTCCCCTCTCCTTCTGCCACGCCACAAATGCAAAACATGGGGAAGAAGCAGAATGGAAAGAGTAAGAAAGTTGAAAGGAAGAGCCTGAAGAATCTGTGGTGGAAAAAGTACTGGATCAACCTGTAGTGAATGGGAAGGGGGACTATTTCCTGAAGTGGAAGGGATTTACAGATGCTAACAATACATGGGAGCCTGAAGAAAATTTAGATTGCCCAGAGTTAATTGATGCATTTCTCAATTCTCAAACACCTGGTAAAGAATTTTGGATAGAATATATGCTATGTGAATATATCTCAACAAAATCTGCAGATTCAAGTATATCTCAACAAATAAACAAAGATTCAAGTTCTAGTGAAAATATGGAGAGAGAAGTATACCTATTCAATGCTGGTAGGGTAGCAGAATGGCACAGCCCCTCCAGAGGGTAATATAACAGATCCACAGGAGACTAAATATAGGGTCACCATACTATTAGGTAATCCTGTTACTAGGAATATACTTGGAAGAATGGAAAGCAGGGACTCAAATAGACATTTGCACACTGATCTTCAAGGTGGCATTATTCATGATAGGCAATGATGGAGGTAGCTGAAGGGTACATCAATAGAGAAATGGTAGGGCAAGCTGTGGTGTATACATATGATGGACTATTACATGGCTATAGAAAGGAAGGAAGTCACGAGGCATGCAACAAAGTGTGTATGAACCTTGAGGACATTCTGTTGAGCAAAATAAGTCAGAAACAAAAGGGAAAATATTGTATGGTCTCATTTAGAAAATACTTATAAGAAAATTAGGGCCTAGATTGTAAGCTCTTACAGCAGTCACATTTATTCCTGAATTTTAAGTGCTATTTCTAAATTCTGAGATGCTGTGTTCTATGTGTATAACCTGATATTTCCATGGACCTTTGGGTAACTGTGTGACATCTTAGACTCAGAGTTAGAGGTCTGCAGCTCCAAAAGTCAGCGTTACTCCATGCAGCAACTGTTAAAGAAGCCAAAAAAGATCAGACATCAATTAGAGAGATGAATGAAGCTGATCTGATTGGGATGAAGGTATGTCAGAATACAGGGTAAGGGATGATATTGTCTGTATTTTAAAATGTCACCTTCTGTGTGAGACAAAAGGAAGAGATGTTTATTTTGTACAAAATTTAAATTTTCTGTAGCACACAATCTAACTTAACCTGTCTGGTCAATTCATTTAAACAAGCTAAACATATAGAGCCTAGAATAGGGGATAAGATCTTGTAATTCTTATAGCTTAATGTAATACCCTGATATATTCCAGAGTATGCTGGGCAGATAATAAAAAAGTATTTGCAAGATCTCTTGAGGTATGGGAGAAAAATTATGAAACTATTAAACTTCCCTACCTGGGAAATTCCTGATAATCTTTCAAGCATTAGGGACTTCCAATGTTATAAGCCAAGCCCTCAATCTTGAGGCTTGCTCTTATGAAACTTATTTCTGTAATGGGGAAGCTAAGCCTACATATAATTATGCCTAAGAGTCACACCCAGAGAACTTCTTTTGTTGCTCAGATGTGGTCCTCTCTCTCTCTAAGCCAAACTCTGCAGGTAAACTCATTACCCTCCCCGCTATGTGAGCCATGACTTCCAGGGCTGTAAGTCTCCCTGGCAACATGGGACATGACTCCCAGGGATGAACCTGACCCTGGCATCATGGAATTGACAATGCCCTCTTGACCAAAAGGAGGAAAAGAAATGTAACAAAATAAAGTTCCATGGCTAAGAGATTTCAAACAGAGTTGAGAGGCTATTCTCGAGGTTACTCTTATGCAAGCTACAGCTAGATATTGCAAATTGCCACAGTATGCCAAGCCCCAACCAACAGTATTCCTGAAAACCCTAAAGAATACCCAGGGCTCTAGCTGAGATTCCATAAAAGTTTCACTCACTATGTTTATTTATCAGAAACTTAAAACTTCCAGATTGTTCCTATGCCAGATAATCCTTGAAATCCAGAGGTATCAGTCTCTCCAATAACATCAACCAGTTGCACTCCCCTACCCCATAAATATCAACACCCCTTTTCAACATGAAGAAGTTAGAATGGTTATTGCCCAAATATCCCTGAAGATTGAGAGAATGATTAAATAAGAAGGAGGAGTTGTAACAGAGAAGATAGGATTTAACAAATGATTATGACTTCTGAATCATTATATAGATGTTTCTTTATAGTCTCTAATGCATTAGAATAGCTAGAAGGAAATATCTGAAATTGTGGAGCTGTAACCAACACCATACTTTGAAATTTGTTCTATACCACTTGCAAAACTGTATTTTGAAATTTACCACTCTTCTGCATATGTTATATTTCACAATTAAAATGTTTAAAAAAAAATGTGAGGTGCAGCATCCAAAAAAAAAAAAAAAAAGCTGTAAAGAAAATGACGGTACAAAAAGAAAATCTTTATCTGACAGTGAATCTGATGACAATAAATCAAAGTAAAAAAGAGATGCTGCTGACAAACCAAGAGGCTTTGCTAGAGGTCCTGATTCTGAATGCATTGTTGGTGCCACAGACAGCAGCAGAAAATTAACGTTTCTCATGAAATGGAAAGATTCAGATGAGGCAGACTTGGTGCTGGCAAAAGAGGCAAACATGAAGTGTCTTCAAATTGTAATTGCTTTTTACGGAGTCTAACTTGGCATTCTTGTCCAGAAGATGAAGCTCCATAATTATTTGCATTGCCTTGTGTATGTATATAACCTGGGTCTTGTTTTTTTTATTTATTAGTGTGAAGAATAATTACATTGTAGTACTACTGGGACAGTTAGGTTCTTGGGGGGAGTATTGATTTTTGTTTTGTTTTGGTTTTGCAACAATATCATTGGTTACTTTGAACAAATACAAGCTTCATTTATCAGAAAAGAACATCTGATACTGTGGTATATTATTTCCTTTGCATTAGAGAACAGCTTTTCTAAATGTGGGGAAAAGTTTCCATAGTCATTACTGAATCAGAATTTGTGTTTAACCCCATATATGCCTAATGACCATTCCGACCATTCAGAGTTTTTTTATTTGTTTGTGTGTGTGTATATATAAATACATATGTAATTTTTATGATTTTATTACTTGTTTTACATTAATCAAAAACAAAACCATTCAAAACAAAAACAGCATTTCACAACCATGGTCCACGGTGCTTCTGAGCTAAACCAAGAATCACGTTAAGTTTAACTGAAAATTTTCCTGAAGTCATAAAGTTTCAAATTAAATAGATGATTCAGTAATTAATTGAACAATTTAAATATAATACAAATAATTTATATTACATAATTTACAGCATTCGGATCATAATTCATGTCTATATCTATAATCATATAAATGCAAAATATTTGCAAAACGCTAAGAGGAAAATCTACCACAACCAACAATCTCTCCTCCCAGATGAGAAAACAAGGTAAAAACTATTGTGTTTTCATTAGCCAAGCAAGGCTTAGTTTAATGGGCCTTTAAAGGTTCCTTCTAGGGAGCCATTCCTTTATGGAAAGTTGAAATCCCTGTGCTGTATTGACTAAAAATGTTGTGATTCATGGAAACCTAACCGATGGTTAGAGATGTTGCAGTTTAAGACCTGTTGGCACCAACAAGTAAACAGACTTTTTGTAATCTAAGTTATTGACCTGTGTGGTTTTTTTTTTTTTTTACCTTCAACACATTCCTTACATGCAGGCTCAATCTTTTTAGTATTTGAGTTACTGGTTTGGCAGAAGCCAGGAAAAACAGTAACTTCATAGAAATCAGAATGTTAATCAACTGTGTATCATTTACTTTATTGTAAACACTGGTGAACAGTGGTCAATAAATAGTTTTTTATTTATTTATTAACCTCATTCTGGGCTTCCCTTGTGGACATAGTGGGGAAGTTCTCCCAAGGCGTTATCCAGGCACTTCCTTGATGTGCTAAAAGACAATCTGAGAATGTGCTGGATAAGGAAAAAATATCCTGGTGTCAATGGATTAGTCAAACAGGGAGATAATGTATGGCCACCCAACTCACTGGAAACATGACTGGCTCCTTGGGTTCAAGTTATACCTATAAGTTATTATAGGTAACACAGGGATTTATCACAAAGAAGCATCTGCTTAGGAATCCAGGAAATGCCAAACAACCCAGCTGCAGGAAGAAATGGGTCTCACAACCAGAACCAGAATCCAGGGCAGCTCTAAGAACCTGATGAGCTGTGGCAGTGGACTTTCACTCTAAGCTCCACTGTTAACAGTCTTAGCTCTTCCCCAAGCAGCTGTCTGCATCCTTCTCCCTCTGTCCCCTTTCCTGCAGCTCCAAGTGGTATTCTCATCTTCTCCTCCATATAACTTTTCTCTGCTTTATCATGTGTGTCATTACAGCTCCTGCTTACTCAGAAGGTTGTCTCTCAAGGCCCCTATTGCACCTCATTGCTCTGCCCTCCAAGCTTCGTCTCCCACTGCTGACTACTGCATGCTCTCTCCATTTCTTAGTACAGAGCTATGAAGAATTTGATTGTCCAGATAATCTATTTGCACCAGCCCATGTCATAGGAGACTGGCCAATCTAAGGTATGGCAGTATTAAGGTTAGTTGCCCAGCCTTGGTCCAATCAATTTAGTGCTCTTTAGAGATGCTCTTTCAGTAGGAGCTGTGGGTCAAAGAGTCTTTCCTAGAAAGGGCTCTGGGAGTGGCAGGTGTCTGACCCACACATATATATATATGTGTGTATATATATATATATGGATCTCTCTCTCTCTATATATATATATAGGAAGACTGTCTTATCCACACAGGGTTATCCAGCTTGCTGGGTACAAGGTGTTATAGGTCCTGACAGAAATTTTTTCTCCTTAGAGAAGTGTGGAGGATCAGTTAGGGGGAGAGAGAGATTTAGTGTGGCTTGAACAATTGAGCAAGGAGGGAACTGCATTCACTTGTCACAATATTTGAATGAAGTCTGTACCTGAATCTTTAGGAACCAAGTCACAGACAGGTCCTGGTTGGATCAGCTACTAATTGCCAAGTCTTTTCCATTTTAGATAAAGGAGATGAGTTTACCCTAAATTCTTCCACAACCACTTCTGGCTCAGTCTTCTCCAACTTTTCACTATTTTAATCTCCTAAGGTTCTTCTCCTAAATGGGACAATCACATAAAGTATTTAGAATGGTACCCAATTCATAGTAAGCACTCATCAAATGAGCTATCATTCTTATTATAATATTCATTCATTGAGCAAATATTTAAACAGTGTATCACTTATAGGTTGTATTCAGCTGCATGTAAGAGAATCCCAACTATAGAGGATTAACCAAATAAGTCAACAGCCAAATTGTCTACATCCAAATAAGTCTACATCCAAATAAGTCTACATCCCTGAAAGAATGGATAAAAATCCCTACATGTCTGGAGACAGGTAGCCCAGGGTTGGAATCTTCACTTGGCCCAAATTCAGTCATTTACAAACACTGTGGCAGAGAATTCTGGGAGTGCCTGACAGGCAACTAGGGTTGAGTCTCTTGTCTTGTAAGGGAAGGATACATTCTTTCAGTCTCTCTTTGGGGCTGGGCAAAGTAATTTTCTTTTTTTTTTTAATCACAGAGTACAAATCTTTGCTCACAAATTCCACTTCAAATTTGGTGGAGGCTACGTGGGATATGACTCCCGGGGATGTAAAACACCCTGGCAACTTGGGACATGACTCCCAGGGATGAACCTGGACCCAGTATCAGGGGATTGAGAAAGACTTCTTGACCAAAAGGGGGAAGAGAAATTAACCAAAATAAAGTTTCAGTGGCTGAGAGATTTCATTTGAGAGGTCATTCTGGAGGTTATTCTTATGCATTATATAGATATTCCTTTTTAGTTTTTAGCGTATTGGAATAGTTAGAAGGAAATACCTGAAACTGTTTAACTGCAATCCAGTAGCCTTAGTTTTTGAAAACAATTGTATAACTATGTAGCTTACACGGCGTGACTGTGTGATTGTGAAAACCTTGTGGCTCCCACTCCCTTTATCCAGTGTAAGGACAAAAAGTAAATGGAACAAAAGTAAATGAATAATGGGGAATGGGGGATGGGATGTTTTGGGTGTTCTTGTATTTTTATTCTTGTTTTTATTTTATTTTTTTATTTTTTGGAGTAATGAAAATGTTCAAAAATAGATTGGGGTGATGAATGCACAACTCTATGATGCTACTGTGAACAACTGATTGTACACTGTGGATGACAGCAGGTAATGTGAATGTATCTCAATAAAACGGAATTTAAAAAAAATTGGTGGGGGAATTTACATTTCAGAAATGTACATTTTTTACTGTTTTCTTTATTTTTTTAACATTCGAGCTCAATTCTGCAAGTTTTGTAAAAAGGTGAATCAAGTCTTCTAAGTAATCTAAGTGATCTCTAACATGTTTGATTAGATTACCTACCTACTCTAGGAAGAATATTCATTTTTCTTGATTTAAAATAGGACACATATTTGGCTAATCTAGTTTTACAAGTTATTCCTGGACAGTCTTAAGTAGCATGGAATATTAGCAAAGAGTACATTACTGTCTGTTTCCCAAAACTGGTATCTTTGGAGCACAACTTACAAAGAAGAATGACATTTGAAGTCTGGAGCGCTCGACCTGCAGCTGAAGACTGGGCTGCAGCTCCCACTGCTCGGGCCACTGAAGGAATTGGAACAACCACTAAGTGGGCTTAGACTGCTCTTCCCCAGACTCTTAAACAAAAAAGAAATACGTTCAATGGAAAATAAATATCAGTTTCTATAAAATAAAAAAAAGAATGACTAACTAGAAAATGACTTTTTACTATTTTACTTGATACCATTTTAATCTCTAGTTATATCAGCTTTTTTCCAATCAGCTGAAAACAGTCATTTGAAATCCACTATCCTTCCACATTCCTGATTCCATTTTTTTTTCCTGCATATAATTTTATCACCTTTTAGCATACTATACAATTTGTTTCCTATTAACTATCTCCCTTCACTAAATGTAAGCTCCGTGAGAACAGGTATCTTCATCTTTTTGGTTAATAGTGCCTAGAATACATAAGCCACTTGTTGGGGATCAAATAATGAACCCCACATGAGCCGTTAATCCATGTTCCTCTGGATGGATGTGAACCCATTTGTAAATAGAACCCTTGAAGAAGCTGTTATTATTTGTCAATAGAACCTTTGAATCAGGATGGGTCTCAATCTGTATTTCTGGAGGCCTTATAAAGAGAGGACATTCGTACACAGCCAGAGGAAGCTAGCTGGAGAGAGAGAGAGAGCCATGGGACAGAGGACTGCCATCACAACACAACAGACCCTGGCTGACTCTGGGAGAAAGCATGGCCTTGCCAACATCTTGATTTTGGATTTCTAGTCTCTGTGTAGTGGGTGAATAAATTCTTGTTGTTTAAGTCAACCCATTATGTAGTATTTGTCACAGCAGCCTTTACAAACTAAGACAGCACTCAAGAAATACTTGTTGAAAGAATTTGCAAGTGGATTTCCTCAGTTTCTTGATGTAGCTGTCTTCTGCCCTGCCAATGGAAGGCCAAATTCAACCCTCATCTTTTGTACATTCTGTTTCTTCTCTCTCTCTTTTTTTTGACTAAATCCTACTATCTTAGTTTCTCAGGCTGCTAAGTCAAATACCACACAATGCGTTGGGTTAACAAAAGGAATGTATTGGCGCTCAGTTTCAGAGGCTAGAAGGCTTGCTTACTCCCATGGTCAGTAGCATGGCTGGCCAGCAATCGGGTCCTTTGGCTTTCCCATCACATGGTGCTGGCATCTTTCTCTACTGGGTTCCACTGATTTCTACCTGTGGCTTTCTCTCTATAAGGCCTCCAATAATAGGATTAAGACCCAGCCTGACTGAGTTGGCCACACCTTAACTGAAAAGAACATCTTCAAAAGATCCTATTTACAATGCATTCACACCTACAGGAATGGGATTATGGTTTGTTTTTTTCTGGAGTGCATAATTCAAACTATCTCACCTACCTATCCTTCAAGCAACAAAATCAAATCCACAAGTGTAAGACACTCTGTTTCAGCAGGCAGATCAATTTTCAAGAGCAATATGCCATACATCTTATTTATATTTGGGAGTTTCAATGCCATTCATCACAAACTAAACATGTTACGCAGTTTATACCGAGTCATTCAATAGTGACATACTTAAACATTTCATATTTGTTGTAGTGGAATTATTCAGGCATCTGATTAACATAATTGGATTAGCAAGATACAGGATTTTAGTACAAATGAATGGAATTCTGGCAAGTCTATTATGAATTCTTTCTAAGGATGTGAATGCCCTCCTGAGCAATAACCCTGGGATCTGTCGGTGGTATTTTTATTTTTGCATTCATCTTTCAATTCATTCATCCACCAATAATTATTAAACATCAACTGTTTGTTAGGCAGCATTTAATAGTTAAGTCTTACAAAAAATCCCTTTCACTGTGGGCCCCTAGGAAATTTTTCCTTTTAACTGCAAGCACTTTATACCTTTATCGTTAATTTCCAAGAGCATGATCTGATGAGTGTTGATATATTGAAGACACAGGCCTACCAATGAGGTAGTTGGTGGCTCCAACTGTGCCAGTCATGTGGCTTGTAATTAGATCATTGTGTTAAGCAAAATTATAAAAAGGCCTCCCAAAATTTCTCACCCCATGCCAGTTTGGATATATTATGTCCCTCCAAAAGCCACATTCTTTAATGCAATCTTGTGGGGGCAGACTGATTAGTCTGTTGATTAGGGTGGAAATGTTTGATTAAATTATTTCCATGGAGATGTGGAAACTGCCCCTTCAGGGTGGGTCTTAATTATATGAATGGAGTCCTATAAGAGAGCTCACAGATAGAAGGAGCTCAGAGCAGCTGAGAGAGACTTTTGGAGAGAGGCTTGGGGGCAGACAGAGATGCTCATTGGCGCTTAGAGAGGCAGACAGAAGGATGTTTGGAGAGGAGCTAAGAGAAACCAGAGAACACCATTTTGAAATGCAACCTGGGAGCAAAGGGAGAGCAGAAGCCAGCCACGTACCTTTCCAGCTGACAGAGATATTCCAGACACCATCAGCTGTTCTTCAGTGAAAGTATCCTCTTGTTGATGCCTTAGTTTGGACACTTTCATGGCCATAGAACTGTAAATTTGTAACCTAATAAATCCCCTTTATAAAAGCCAATCCATTTCCGGTATTTTGCATAACGGCAGCATTAGCAAACTGAACCCACCCTAATCCGCAGAACTGTGTATATTACACATTATGCCTGTGATTATGTTGTTACATGGCAAAAGGGATTTTGCAGATGTAATTTAGGCCTAATTATGGTGTAAACACATGAACACTTTAAAAACAGTTCTGGCTGGCTGGTAGGAGAAATCAAAGCCAGAGTCCAAGTACAAGAAGGATCGATGCAGTGTTGCTAGCTTCAAGATGGAGAGGGCCACATGTCAAAGAATGTAGGCAGCCTCAAGGAGCTGAGAGCAGCCCCTGACAGCCAGCAAGGAAATGGGGACCTCGTAGTCCTACAACCACAAAGAAGTGAGTTCTGCCAACCACCAGAATGAGCTTGGAAGCAGATTCTTCTACCAGAGACTCCAGATTAGAGTCCAGCCTGGCTGATACCTTGATATCAGTCTTCTGAGGCCTAAGCAGAGAACCTAGTTGAGACTGCCCAAACTTCTGACCTACCGAACTGTGAGATAATAAACAGCAGTGGTTTTGAAATGCCAAGTTTGTGTAATTTGTTAAGCAGCAAGAGAAAACTAATACAATCATCCTATATAGAAAGTGCTTTTTCTTGCAATGACCAAATCCTGCAATCCTGGCAGGAATTCAGAATCCTGCAATTCTGAATTTTACTATGTTTTTTCACTATCCATAAAAATACTGTCCAGGAAAAATCCCCCCCCATTAGTTTTTACATCTGAAAACAATCAAGATTCAGTTAAGGTATTAAGAGAAAGCATCTTTGGATGGTGTCCAGCTTATAAATACTGCCCTTTACCTTAAAAGCAGTAAACCCACAAAAACAAATAAAGGAATAACTCATCACTGACCAAAAAAGGTCCACATTCATGCCAACAAGTTGGTAATAATCAGGACGGTATAACACAAATCAAATCAGATATTGAAATTGTGGTCAAATTCTCTCATGAGAACTTGTTGCCACAACTTGGCAAACAAATAAATATTCACACTGAATCAGAAAATTATTTTAATAGTTACAAAACTTTTTCTTTTTTACAGAATCAGTATAAAATAGCAGTTGATTTCTCCATAATTATTAGAATTATTTATATGTGAGGTCTTGGCTAAGTGGGGCTGAAATCAACAAAAGGTCTTGGACTGTTGGCTCAGAAATCATCCTAGGAAGCCCACCCTCTTGATATCTGCCATGCTTAGCTCTTCTGAGATGACCTGTCCTTTGAAAAAATGTATCTTTCTTTGTTTACTCATTCTTTGGAGGCTTGAAGTGAATTCGGCAGCGTTCATTAAACACCTAAGATATTTAAAAAGAAACAAAAGCCACTGAGTCATACTGTATAAATCAGGCCTAGAATTAAATGATATTTGGCATGGTTCAGGAGGATATTACCATTTTTGTCCCAGGTCAACAGATTTAGGAAACAGGGGTTTCCTCACTAGTTAAAACCAATTTACCAGGTGATGAGCACAGAGAAGGCCTTGATATCCATTTATAAGACAATTTTAATATTTTAATAAAATTTAAATTACTTAAGGAAAAACCACCAACTACCAGCTTATTTAGTAAATGACATTTTAGTTCCATATTCTGAACATATTTTGGACAGAAGTATCTAAAATAAGTTTAAGATAACACTTTTTTTCTATTATTTTAAAATAAATTTTGTTATTTAGATATTTTTTAATGTGCTTTTCTAAATGGTGCCAGATATTTCTCACAAGTAGGTATACTTGATAGGTAGACCAGTCTTTTGCTGAATTGGGTGAATTTATACAACTTTTTGTTCTATTTACCTTGCTTCTTAAAAACTGTAACAAAATAACACACCGTAAATGTTACGTTCTGACTAAATATCTGTCAATATGGACTGGTTAAACAAAATTTTTGGCACAGCCATTCACTGGAATACATTGCAAACTTAAAGTAAGGAAACTCTTTATGCTCTGATCTGAAAAGACCTCCAAGATATATTAAGGTGAAAAAAACAAGGTGTGGATACTTCCATTTGTATAACAAAGGAGAATATATATATATATATATATATATATATATATATATATATATATTTATAAAATGAGAAAAGGCACAAAATATCTGAAAATATATTATTTCAGAAGAAAGGGAAAGTATGTAGCTGAAAGAAAAGGGAGAGAGGCAGAAATTTTACTGCATAGCCTTTAATATTTTAAAAATTTTGAATCATGTGTTTAAATAGTTCAAGTGT
This sequence comes from Choloepus didactylus, assembly GCF_015220235.1. Classification (NCBI taxonomy): domain Eukaryota; kingdom Metazoa; phylum Chordata; class Mammalia; order Pilosa; family Megalonychidae; genus Choloepus; species Choloepus didactylus. Next base: position 88,999,699 of record NC_051307.1, read on the forward strand.
TTAATTTTTAAAAAGTTGTAAAAATCTAAAAGAAATTCTTACCAGGATACATCCCCCATACTGCATTGATATAAAGAACAAATCATTTTCAAGGGAAAAAAAACAAACATTATCTTTGTTGGCCATTATGGACTATCATAAAAATAGAAAAACAATCTTCTTATGCCAGGTGGTAGATAACATGAATGCTCATTTTATCAAAATTCTTTAAATTCTACATGTTATATATATACTTTGTATATATATTTTATAATGAAAAGAAAGCATGTAGAAATTATGACTCAGAAATGGTCCTTTCCTCAGATAACTCATCTCACTCCAGTTCCCGGACCCTGATATCTTACTGAAATTCCCAGTGCTCAAACTGGAGGAGGCTTCAGATGAGTGGTCTTGATACAATGGCTGGGATGATATAAACAACTTGGATGAGCTGCTCCAAATCCTTTTCCTAAATGACTTAACAGCCACTTTTGCTGGCCTATTGCACCATAGCTATACCTTCTTTTTAAAGCAAATAAGGGCCTTAATTTCGATAGAGGATATTTTCCCTTAAAACTAAAAACAAATCCAAGATGTTTTTAGTTTTGTCACTACAATATATTCTACATGTGTCATAAACCTCTGCACTGGGTATTTCAAGCCAAATGTGCATTATACACACTCACTTCTAATCCCAGACCAAGAGTAAGTATTTTATCTCCAGAGAATATAAATGGACGAATATTGTCAAAATCTTTCATTATGTAAAAAACACCTTATCATGTTGGTGGAAAGAGCAGGAATTGGAAATCTTGACAAAAAGTCTAAGCAAAAAAATATGATAAAATAAACCAATTTGTACCTTGCAATTTATTTATGGCTTAGCAAGTTGGTACATTCTAGTTTTTAGGTTAATTAACTTCATTCTATTAGTTACTTTCAAAGGATAAAATGCAGAATTTTCAGTTTGTTCTTTCAGATTTAAAAGATTTTGCTTTTCTGGAAATCTCTGAAGCTTTAGAAAGGGGAATATGGATGTATCTTTTCCGAAAACCAAAGTCAGAATTTTGTGATTTCTGACTACATGTAAAATTCTGGGATCTAGTTCTCCAACCTAGTTCCTAATCAGAACTATGCAGGTGGTAATAAGGAGCATGTGAATATCAGCAGTAAAAAGTCTTTTTTTGTCAGTTACATGTAACACTATGCATTAAAAAAGCATTATGATCAAATATATTAGAAGACAAGCAACTGGAAAGGGCAGCTAAGTGACATGAAAATGTATGGAAAGTAACTGGACCTAGAAAGGCTAATTTTAACAAATAACCTCCTTGAAGCTTCAAAATTAATTACAATAATGACTCTGAATATTGGATTTGCTTGTAATTAATATTAAGAGACACTTGGAATGTTCTCCAATTCTGTTAACTTGACAGGTTATACACAGTTCTACTGAATGACTGCAAGGCTAATTTTTCTAAGATGGCTCTATACAGATGCTCATCCCCCCCAAAAACATAAATAAATAAAAGTTAAAACCCTCATTTGCTAATAACTGTGTGATCTCTACTCTCCTCAAGGCACTCAGGACTCCCTCACCCTTGCTTTCCCTTTGCTAGTACAGCTTGGTCCTAAGTTCTCATCAAGAAGCAACATTATTTTGTACCTTCCAGCTCCTGTCATTTACCACTTCTTCAACATTCAGTTCTGACTGCATCCATTTCAACTGCAAGAAAAGGAAAAAGTAAACTGTTATGAAAATGTAAATCAAAGAGCTAAAAGCAAATGCTATCATGTTTTCCCAATAAAACAACAGCTGCCACACCCATATTCCTTGTCTGTTAACGGCACTACTCAACCTACATTTTGGAAGTTTCTTTGACACAGCCCTCTCTCTGTGTTTCTAGTCAACTGTTAAATCTTATAGAACAGTGGCTCTCAAACTTTGCTGCATATCATAATCATCTCAAGAACTTAAAAACAAAACAAAACAAAACAAAACAAAAAACCCTAATGACCAGGCAGTTCACAGAGGATATATAAATGGTCAGTAAACATACAAGAAATATGCCCAATCTTAATAACGTAAAGGAAATGCAAATTAAGTCATAATATGACAAAAATGGAAAAGTTTGATAAAACCTAATATTAGTGAGGGTGTGGGAAAGATACACTTATACACAATTTTGGTAGGAGTACAAATTGGTACAACTTCTATGGAGGAAAATTTGGTAAGAATAAGCAAAAGTATAAAGTCACATGTGCTTGAGCCCAACAAATTCCAGTTCTAGGAATTCAATCTATAACTACAGATTTGCAAAAACAGTATAGAGGAATAAAAAGGGCAAGAAGGTGGCAACTTGATTTGGGTAGAGAGTTAAGGAAAAAGAATTGGGAAGGGAAAAACAAAGAGAGGAAGGGGAATATACAAGGCCCAAGTGATCCAGAAAGGCATGAGTTTGCCTACACAGCCAGAGGACTGAGGCTAAAAACTGCTTAAGTCTTTCTACCATTTATTTAAAACTGCCAACCTAATCATGCCTTCAGGAAAGTAGTTAATCCCAATGCCCAGAACAGATGGCAGGGCCCTCAATACTGCTAGTCACATCTTGTGAGAAGGTACATGAAAGGAAAGAAGCTAGCTAGCTCCAGGAAGAGGGTATGAAAACACTCGGGAAAATTAGGAGGAAAAAATACATGAACTACAGGTTAATGCAACTAAGAGGTTAAAACCAGGATGATTTCCTCAGGCAAAGTCAAGAACCCAGGCCAGGAGATTTGGGAGGAACATGCCAGACAGCTGGAGAAGATCTGGGCAATCATGGAATCGGGGACCCAGGCCAAAGAACTCGATCAATTAGGAGGTAAAAATTTTGAGAATCTCCATGTAACATAGATAAGAATGGAATTTGGTATTGATCCAGTGGCTCCTTGTAACCTCAGAACTGGTGTCAGAGAACATGCAGGTGCATACAACTGGAACTGTGAAGCAAGAGGATGGACTCCATTTCTGACCACTGGTGTTGTGCTGTACAGTAATAATGACCTGAAGAAGCCCATCTGCTTATATAGATGCAAGCTCATTTTCAAATTTTAAACAGTTATATATAGAGCCAAAAATGGTGAGTGTGCCACTACTTTCTTAAAGCCTGGACTGACTGCCAAAGAAGTACCTCAGTCAAAGAACAATGAGTGACAACATGCCACTAAACAGTCTTCATGAATGCTAACAAATATATTAAGGGCTGTCATGTAGAAAAGGGCTTTGACTTAACCTATATAGTTACAGAGAGAAAAACAATAAGTACACATTACAGGGAAGCAGAGTCTTGTAATATATAAGAAAATCGTTGAAAAATCAGAACTGTCCAAAAAGAGAGCACAACTGTCACAGAAGATAGTGAGTCTTCCTCTCCCATTAAGTAAAGGTTAAACAAAAGGTGGAAAAGACTGATCAGGCACATTGTAAAGAGAACTAATGCAGCAAATAAGGAGTCCGAGAGACTCAAAAAGGAAAAGAAAGGAACAGAATTGCTACTTTCTACAGCAAATATGCTAACCCTTAACAAATTAAATCCTCACCAAAAAACCTAAGAAGTGACTAAGTATCAACTCCATTTTACAGAATGAGAAATCAGAAGCTTCAGAGCAATAAATTTACAGGTTACAAAGCCACCAGTGGCAGAGATGGGATTTATTTCCTTAGAGCTGTCTGCCTTTATAAACCATGTTTTCTTCCTATTCTAGAACATTGCAGATGTTACAGCCAACTTCCAATACAATTTCATCAGTTCCAATGAACTGTCACCTCTGAGATGGTTGTTTTTGAAGCTTTGGATCTTAAAGAGGTAAACCTCTTCTTAAAGTCTACTAACAGGTGATAGCAGTTATATAATTTCAGCAAGGAATGTGCTTTCTCTGACTTAAGGATGAAGGCTAGGTAAAGGACTGAGGATTTTTGGATGGGCATCTCTGTATATAAATAAAATATGCTCAATAAAATAATCAGAATTTGACTATTAGTCACAACTTAACATAAAGACACTGACTTCAGAGTCAGAAAAGATGGGTTAATGTCCCAGTCCTACCATCTACTAGCTTGAGACGTTGGGGCTGTCAGCTAGTGTCTCTGAGTCTCAGTTTCCTCATACAGAAAATGAAGAGGTAGAGCTGGAACAACTCTAAGCATGCTTTCTGCATTCCATAATCTTCATAATAAACTTAAAAATTAAAAAAAAATCACGTTTCCTTGTTTGCATAAGTACTGCTCATAGTTATCCTCTAGTCCTATATAAATCAGGCTAGAAAGTTAACCTTACACAACTCACCAATTGGTTTCTAAAACCTCTCCTTCCAGTGGTTACCCTGGTGATTTTCTCTGAGCCCTTAAGCATTGGGCAGAATCTGAGGGTTGACACAATCACTCCCAAACACTCAGTGGTTCAGATTTTTTAACTTTGCTCTCCACTAACAGGAGTCACTCTATTCTCTGACTTAATTCGCAGTGATTTTTCAGTTTCTAATTTAACAGTCCTACCCTGCAGTTGCCTTTTTCAAGAATCCATTAAAAAACAAAACCCCAAATTACCTAGATTTTAACTAGTTTTATATACATTATCTATAAGCCTTCATGAACATTGAAGGTAGGGTAAGATAAACATGTTAACATAAGTTCACTGTCTGAGGAATCCACCACTGCCTGAAGAATAAGCAGATACAGCACAGTGGGCTGAAGCAGCAGTCATGAAGAAAGACAGTAGCAAAGACAGTGACTGCATTCTGTTTCCAGAGAGACACAGCGGAAGCAATGGGACAACCAACAAAGTACAACAGCCTGGCCTACATCCCTGTGTGCAGCTACACAGTTTACAAGATTATAGGGTTTAAGAGAAATGAGGTGGTCCCTTGTAGCTTATGCTTTCCAAAGTTTGCTTACATCTACTAAACAAGGGGCAAACTTTATGACTGCAAAGTATGAAAATCCACACTTGATTTTCAGTCATCTGTCACTCAAGGTTTTGTGTGTCAGCAACTGCACCACCTTACAATATGCACATGATTTTGTTAAGTGTACAGTGACCATGTAAGAAACAGTTCCCGTTCTTCAGAAATAACCAATATATTTAGGAAAAAAGGGGTACAATAAATCCAAAATATTCTCAAATGGTTCAGGAAAATGTGCGTGTGTGTGCACGCGGACAGGGAGGGAGCAAGGGCGAGAGAGGGAGAATGACGGCATTATAAAGTAGGTGGGGCAAATGTAAACAACAGATGAATATAGGTAAAGAGCACATGGGAGTTCCTTGTACTATTCATGCAACTTTTCTCTAAGTTTCAGAGTATATCAAAATAGAAAGTTTCCCCTAAAACCTCTCTTCTCAAAAGACAGTAATGCATTCTACATAATTAAATATGCCATATATTTCAAATGTTCTCTTGGCCTGTCACATACAAGGGCTATAAAGAAAAAGTTCTGCTGCATTAACTCTATTCTGAAGTCCACACCCTATCTGTTACAGTTGACTTTGGGAACATAAGGCTTCCTCTAACACATCCCTCAGTGGGTATATTCTATTTTCTTAAAAACAAAACATGGCAGGGATGGTAGAATAAAGTGGAAACAAAGGGGTATTCAAAAAAAGAGCCAAAGATCCAAAGCAACTTCTACACATTAGAGAGATGAATTATAATGAGATTATAGTGAATCTGATTATATTTAAATACTATTATATTTTTTATGGCTGAAGAGAGTAATATCCTAAATTCAAATAATCTGTATTACATTTTAGCAGATTTCTACAGAATGAAACCAAAAGTAAATATTTTCAAAATAGAAATATATTAAGAAATGTTTCTTTTCAAGTTGAGGTAATTTCTTTCCCTAGAATTTCTGATGTGGTTTGAGTGTGTATTGATCCTTTGTCTCTAACAGTTTGGGAATAAATAAAGGAATATAAATAAATTATTACATGCTTATTCTACCTAAAGTTACCACATTATATCTGTTTGTGAAATACATGTTACTATACTTATTAATAACTAAATGCAATAAAATAAAGCCCACTGAAAATGAAGTATTAATCTTCTGGTCATTTTTTTAAAGTAATGATCATAAATTACTCTAAATTTTTCATATTAAAAACTCTTTATTTTGAAGGCTAACTTTGGAGAACTTTTGCCTCAGAAATGTAAATTTTGTTCAACTTACCTTTGTCTGTTCTTTTCTAAGTTGCTTTAATAATGCTAAATTGTCCAAATTCTTTTCTCTCTCTTCTCGGAGATCTTTTACTACTGCTGAGGTCTGAGCTATACAATGTTTTATGACTCTGTCCCTACTGGCATGAGCCGTCATCAACTAAAAAAAACAAAGGAATGAAAAGGGAAAAATCACATCAATTTATCGCATCTTATTTTGAAATTACAGGCATTTAATACTTTAAAAAACTATTTAATACTTTCTAAATCCAATGTCCACTAAGGAAGAGAACATTGTGCAGTCAGCTAAATCACCTAAAAACAGATAAAGGGCTAACATTTCTGAAGGTGGAAGGTATAAGGTCAAAGGGGTTGTCTTCTTCCTCAATATGCTTCCAGTACTTCCTGTAACTCTCCTCCATTCCCCTACTTAGCTTTTCACTTCACAGTCTCCTTTATCCTACATCCTCCTCTCTCCCCATTATTCCATCCACATTTTCCTCTACCCTACACACCTACTCTCAGATACTTTCTGGGCCACTTCTTATTGTTATTCTTCCTTTCTTTTTTATCTTTTCTTAGTTTTTCCAGTGTCACGTTGTCACCAAAAGAAATAAATTATAAACAAAGTAATGTACAAGTCTCTTAATTAAATAAAGCAAAACAAAGAATGTTACATTTATCTAGGTAAGACAAAGCCCTTTTCAAGATTTTAAAGTGTAAACATTATTAAGGAAAACTTACAGATGAAGCACAGATTATTGGTTCCATCAACTGTGTGTGTTGACTGAAAGTAACGATGTTTTACAGAACCCTTTAATAACCTCCATCTTAATATAACAAATTTAATACAACAGTTCTCCTCTATTTTCTGCCTTGATAAACAAGGTATGATGGTCATGTTCCAAACAGCCAAACGTTGATGACACCCCAAAAATTTGGGGGAGAGGCAAAGCAAAATACTAAAATAATACGTAATTGCCATTACTATTAATGGTGCATAAATAATAGTGCACTAAACGTAAGACACTAAATGTAAATAAAGTGTCAATTTGTTCCCTCTGAAGAAAGCATATATTAATAGTAGTATTAGTGATGTAATAATAACAACAACTTAACATGGCCTAATTCATATTTAAAAAGTAAATCTTTAATAATCATTTGTGCTAAAACCATTCTTCATAATAAATTATTTGAAATAAATTTCTCAAATGATCACATTGGGACCCTGTGGTTGTACCTTCGCACTGCTCGAGTACAATACTAAAAATGTATTACTTATAAACTGTACCCATGTAAATAGAAAGAAACTAAGTTGCTTAAGAAACATTAACCACACCTATAGTAAATTTTTTTTATACTTGATCGGTTTTTTCATTTGTAACATTTAAGATTCACATGGTCAGCCTCGAGGCCCATATTTCATTGGCTAATACACTGCTTTCATTACTTGTTTACTTTTTCAGGTGTTATCAGAGAAAACTAAAGAGACATTTAGAGTAGGGAACTACTCTTCCCAAAATAGAATAAGAGCCATCTTCAAAGTTAAAAAAAAACTCTCCCTGTAGCTATGTGAGACTGACTAAATAAGTATTTCCATGCTTCAGCTTCCACTTTTGTAAAATTATGGAGTATAATTAAATAATCTCTAATACCCTTTCTAACTCTAAAATTTAGGGGCTACAACTCAATACACAATTCATATGTCAGATTTTATTTAATCATTTTGAAATTCTGTCTACCACACCAGCAACTGGTGAAATAGCACTAGTGTCAACTAGAAGCCTGACACAATATTCTCATTTTTCAGTCTATATTTTAAAACCAAAGTTCACATTTTGTATATTTTATTGAAATTATTTTATTGAAATGCTCACTATTTTGTCATTCCCTTGGGTCTCTTCCCTTCATCAAAAGTCTTCACTTCCTTGTTTGGGCTGTCCTCCACTATTCCTCTCTTTAACTTGGCTCCTTTTCTGCAGACATAGTTTTTAACTATAGACTACATTCCTATCTTCACCTGCCTACCTTTCCTTCAGATTAGCCCACTGTGAACTTACTCCCATGTGGGCAGAAATTACTGGGCAAATCATTTTCTACTCTGTATTATCAATTACATTAGTCTGTTTTTCATAACCATCTTTCTATAAAATTCACAATTAACTGGCATATATGCAGGAGGAACACACTTTGACTTGTTTGTATGTATGTCAAATGAAGATGTTTGATAATCAGTAAAACACTGTGTGGCACAAGCCTAATAGATTAAAAATAATAGGGCTACACAAGGCTTATCAAATTAGTAATTCAGATGCTTGAGGATGTGGTTGCATTAGAATCATTTCTGATATATGAAGTTGCTTATGTAAGGAATTGGAATAAAAAGAAACTCAGTGAGATAAAAGGCAAGGCCTCTGGTTAACAGGAAAAAACCCTGAATAATAACCATATCAGACACTTCCTTTAATTCAGGATAAACAATTTTGAAATGAAGACATTTGGAGTAGGGGAAGGGAATGATTCAACAACTGGTTGAAAGAGGGTACACCCTTTATATATACATAAGTAATATATATATATAATATACTTCTATTTTACATACATAAATAATATATATACAATATACCTATATATATATAATATAACAATTTTATTTTATTTTACTAGGACTTTTGAGAACTTATTTTAAACACTCTTTTCTCCTTTAATCATTATTTTTCAAATTCTCTTTACCTTTAAGAGAAAGATAATGCTAACATTTTCCTTGCTACAACAAAGGTTGATTCTAAGTTAACTTAAGTTTACCAAACATCACTTGTTTTAGAATCTTGACAATGATCCTTGGATTAACCATCCTTAGAAGTTCAATCTGTTAAAGAGATGCCTTTAAAAATCACCCTAAATCAATCACTATGACAACAAAACATTTTGCATTTGCAAAGCACTGTTTTTATTGTTTCATTGTTCATTATTGATTTTAAGTTTACCTTGGGACTAAAACTATAAAGCTAGAAAACTTTTATGGATTGAGGGTAGTATGCTCTAACAAGGGGAATCTCGCTGAAGTTATTTTATTTTTGGTAAGACTATATTTTTAAGATTTGGAATTTCTAAAAATAGTGCTTCATAATAACTTCACTGATAATTTCCTATAAAAAAGTGTTATTATTAAAGAGTGAAAATATTCTTTCAGCTAGCTATTAAAGGAAGGGTCAGGGACTAAAGTAAATCGGGGTGACCATGAGCAAGTTGGATTTATGAGTTCACTTCTTGACTGAGACAATATTTAAGGGAACTCAGTAGTACTTACTGTGCACTCTGCTGCAGGCCCAATTCCTGCCACAAAGCTACTTGATAAACAGTCCTTTATATGACACATTCCTAACCCAAACACATATGCAAGGATATCCAGAACAGAAAGATACCAAATCTAGTATGCAAGGTTATCCTGACTAGGGGATAAGAAATAATAATAATGATAATGTAGCTGCAGCAAACGCATATGTGAAACACTTAGTACAGTAAGCATTTTATATTAACTCATTAAATCCTCCAACAACCTTACGAACTAGGTACTATTATTATACTATTTTGCAAATAAGGAAAAAGAGGCAAAGAGAGGTTATATAATATGTCTAAGGTTAACCAGCAAGGATGTAGCAGAGGTGGGATTTGAACCTAAATCTGGAATCTGGTGGCTAATCACTATACTATAAACATTTACATTGGGAAGATTGTGAATGGAAACAAACAGATGATTAACATTACATAGGTAACGTGTGGGGTGGAGACACTTATCATTAGAGCGACTGTAAGTTTCTTGTTCTTTACACAGATACCCCAAAAAACTATGTGAAATGTCAAACAACTTCACAGTAAATTAGGACTTGGACCCATACTCCCTACTTCCAATACTGGATTCTTCTCATTAAAGCCCACAATCTTGCAATTTTCTCAATCCACAAGAATTACCTGATCACTCAATAAAATAACATACTTTAATATAAAAGCAGAACAAAAATATTGGCAGTTAATGCTTTTAATTTCAATTGATATAAATAAGCTTATCCAAAACTGTTTTTTTTTCCATAATTGAGATATGGACTTTAGGTTTTCAGTAAAATATGTTATTTACAATAGTATGATCACCGTAATGAAAGGATAAACTATAAAAAATATTTAGCTACATCCCTGTTGCTTCTACTTTTGGAAATTAAAAAGAGATAAAAGGAATCTTTAAGCAGCAATGAAAAAATATATACTGGACTCAAGAAACCAAAGCCTCAGAAGGAACAATTTATCTGTAGCTTTCCTTCTCTCCCAATACCCAAATGCTTTGTACCCCTTCTGATGAGTGAGGGAAGAAATAAGATATAGAAGGCATGAAGGGCTTTAATTCTTCCATCAGCTGTCAGGCTCCACAGAACTGATTCATTAAAAGTCCTTGCTCTTGTTTTCTCATTGTTCCATTTCACTGTTTCATTCTCCTTCATTCCATTGTGCATCAGGTTTGCTTAAGGTTAAAGGCTGCAGATGAGGAGGACAAAAAGTGACTGCACCCATTCTTTAGAAATGTCTCTTCACAAACTTGTGCATAACATCATGCATTTTCTTTCATTTAAAATACCAGATCAAAACACCCTCAAGAGCAGACAAGGCAGTATGGAGATATCATTCTTTAAACCCTCAGTTTAATTATATGTCAATTAATTTCTTATTTTACCTGCAAAGAAAGGCATAAAAGAAGCTTGAAAGAAACACTCAAAAGATACACTTACAGACTCATAAAGTTGTTTACAGGTTTGGCTGGCATCAATTTTCCCTGCAAAGGAAGCTGTTGGAACCGTAGTGTTTAATTCATGTACTATTCTGTCATCAATTGTCCTCATCACCTTGAGTAATTCCTATATATATTTAAAATAAAAGAATAACCTGAGTGGAGAGTTAAGTGAGTAAAAACATTTAAACAAAAAATAAAGCTCTGGGTTATTTTACAATCCTATAAACTAGGACTGAAGAAATCAAGCCAAATATAGTGGTAATCACAAAAAAATCTGTATTCTAAGAATGATAGGTTACATAATAGTAATTCTGGGTACCAATTCAGTCTCCTTTGCTCAACTGTGATACTCTTAAGGGTAAAGACTTTTACTCAATTTTAAATCCCATGTGATGGCATGGTGCTTTAGAAAACAGTATGTGATCTTTCCATCTCCAGCATATAGCCAATAAAAGGCTCTACTGAAATAGATTACCAGAAATTTTCCAAAATGATCTAGTATAATTGCTTGCTCTAGTCCCTCTTTTCCTATCACTCTAAAATGTGGTGCTAGGCAGAAAACTTTTGGAAAGATATACAAGAAAGTATTAATAGTGGCTAACTTGCAAAAATTAATCCATACCCTTTTAAACTGTTTTAATTTTTCACCATGATCATGTATTATTTTTGTAAAATAACTAGGAAAACAAAACATGCTGCTAGAGAAGACATCAAATGGCTTTCTTATCATGTCTCAAACAGGAATTAGTTTTACCTTTGCTTAGTAGTCCTCCTCACACTTCCCAAGGATCCCCCTCAAAAAAGTCTCCAAATCTCAAAAACCAACCAAAAGAAAATTAATACCGATGGTGGGGTAGTAATGAGATGTAAAAAGAATCTGGTGAGTATACCTAAAATGCACAGTTCCTTCTCCCCATATTTTGATTAGGGCACTTCTTTCACTTGTCACTAGAGAAAGGCTAGGCATTATCTACATTCTGTCATCAGTTAACATAAATCCTGGAAAAGTTTCTAGCTGAATTCTTTTCTTGCTCTTTTTAATAGTTTCTTAAACTTATATTTAAAAAAATCATGGTCACTGAAAATCATCAAGAAAATGAAAGAATACAACACTGGGAATACACTTATTATTGAAAACATCCAACAAGTTGATATTCAACATTAAGGCATTTTAAAAGTGACTTTACTTGAACTTTTATCTCCCTTAACATACCATCCTGTTTCTTTCCCTTGCCAAACTTAAACCCATTATCTAAACTAACTCCTTCGTTTCTTTCCTCATCCATTTGTTAAATAAAAAATAATAATAGAAATTATCTCACTTTCACTTTAGAAAAATCTCTTGAAGAAAACAAGTCATCCATAGTTAATCATGTTAATATTTTAACATGTCCTTTTATTCTTTTTTCCACACAAATCTATGAATATTTTTATGAAACTGAGATCCTATGTCACACTTTGCATTTTTGTTGTTTTTTAAACTTTTATTTTGAAATAATTTTGAACTTACAGGACAGCTGCAAAAATAATACAAAACCCATATGGAGAACTCCAATGTATCCCCTGCCAGAAACCCAGATCCACCAATTTTAACATTTTGCCACATTCGTTGTATCATTTTATCATCCAACTATCAATTCATTATCAATCCATCTATATACCTACCTACCTGTTTATCCACTTATCTAACTGTATTCTGAACATGTGAGAGTAGGTTGTACACACATGCTCCTTGAACACATAAGACTTCCATGTACATTTCTTAAGAACAAGGATATGAACTTATGTAACCTCATTAAGTAGTTAACAAATTCATATGTAACATTTTAAAATCCTGCTTTATGACATTATATCACAAGCATTTTGTCCTTGTTATCTTAAAGACATTTTTAAAAGCTGCATAAATATTCTATCATCTGGAGGTATCAAAACTTATTTGGCCACTTTGCCATTAATGAATATTTAGGTTGTTTCCAATTATAATAACCATTTAGTCAATTCAGTCTAAATTTGCAGCTATTCTGCTATCATTCCATTGATCTTTAATTAGCAAATTTAATGGTCTTTTCTCCACTTCATTCTAGAGGTAAAACAGCTTGTGGAAGACTAATCCCATATTCTGAGTCAGTAAAGCAAAGGCAAATAACATGTCTTAAACCAAACTATTTTAACCCTTCTTCCTGCATCTTTCTATTTTTGTTAACAGTATCATCTTTCTCTGTAAACTAGAATTCTTAGGAGATAATCTCAGCATATTCACTAAGCAGCCACTTTAAGTAAAGTTGTTACTTTGTAAGTTGAAGGATATACAATGTCAGTAAGTGGTAAACTCCAAAGAAATGGTGGCAGCACTACTTAAGGAGTCAAAAAAATAGGTAACAGATAGGGACCCACCTTGCCAATCTACCTATTAAAACAAGTCTCCTTCAAAATCTCTCTCAAAAACCTATCTAAGTCAAACTGATCTGAGACCAAGTTTAAGACTTATATTTTGGATAAAGCTTTCCTTGGCTATGAGAGCCCTTGGCAATCTTTCTTTATTAAACATATGCAGCAGAGTTCCACAGAGTTCATTCATTTATCATCTCTTCATTCAAAAAGTATTTACTAATGCAAGGCATTAATAAAAGTGTTGTATATGGGAACATTGTATTTTATGCATGACTTTTCTGCAAATCCACAACTTCTCTTATCATCATCATCATCATCATCATCATCACCATCATCGCGGGGGTCCTATAGTGAATAAACTAGCAAAGGTCTTTGTGCTCTTTTGGAGCTAAAACGCTTATAGGGGGAGATAGACAATAAACAAGTACCCCAATAAACAAGATATTCCCACATACAGAAGAGCAATAATGGAAACAAAACAAAACAAAACAAAACAAACAAACAAAAAACCTAAAAACTTCTCGGAGGAAGTAACATTTGAGCTGAGACCTGAATGATGAGAATGAGTAGAAGTAAAAAGTTCTGAACAAGAACAATCTCTCGTATGTGTGAAGAACTAAAAGAAGGCTAATGGCCCTGAAGTAAATAAAAGAATGGTATGAGGCGATGTCAGAAGACCATACGGACCATGAAAATGATTGCTGAATCTGTTCTAAAGGAACAGGGTTTTAGGCAAAAGAATGATGTAACATGATTAATTTTAAAAAAAGGCTTGGCTGCTGTGTGAACAATGGATTATAGAGGGAGAAGAATAGGAAATAGGGAGACCATTTAGGACACTACTATGGCAGTCCAGGCAAGAGGTAAAGATTATTTGATAAAGTGTAGCAGCAGAATTAGGGAGTAGTTATATTCAGAGCATATCCTGATGTACAGACTTGCTGATGAACTGGTAGTGAGGATTGAGAAAAGGAAATAGGATGGCAATGAATGGATGATGGTACCATTCATTGATGGGAAGGGGTGAGGCTGGGGAATGAAAAGATTTAGAAATAGTGGGAAGACCATGAGTTCTGTTGACTTACAGAATATTTGATGATATTAAGGATTAAGGATTACTGTTGTTTAGGTGTGATAGAGGTCTTGTGCTAAAAATTATAAACTTTTAGAGATAAGATTGAAATACAGAAGAAAATATATAATGTCTGGGATGTGCTTCAAATAATCTGGTTGGGGTGGGATGAGTGGTAGCAGTATATAGATGAAACAAGAATAGCGGTGAACTGATTGTTGGAGTTGGGGGATGGGTACATGGGAGTTCCTAGTACTACCATCTCTTCTTTTGTGTATATTTGAAATTTCCAATAATAAAAAGGTTTTTTTTGTTTTTTTTATTTATTTATTTTTAAGTTCTGTTTTGGATATGTTAAGTTTGAGATGCTTTTTAGATATCTGAGTGGAAAAGTTGAATAGAAAGTTGAATATACCTGACACTAATCAGGGCTGGTGGTCTGTTAATAAACTGATATTTAAAGCAATAGAACTAGAAGAGAGTCACTGTGGGAGGCTGTAGGGAGCAAACGGGGGGGGGGGGGGGCAGTGATAAAGAAGGCACTCCAGCATCTAAAAGTAGAGGAGGAAGACTATGATGTCATAGAAGTCAGAAGAAAGGTTTCAAGAAGGGAACAGTCAACTGTGTTCAGTGTTGCTAAATCAAGAAAGATGTGGAGAGAGGAGAGGTGGGGCAAGATGGTGGCATAGAGAGGTGTGGAATTTAGTTAGTACTGGCATGTAGCCAGGAACAACTAGTAAATAGTCTGGAATAACTTTGGAAAACATCAGTGACCGGACACACATCATACATCAGTTTGGAATGGGTGGAATCGCTGAGATCACAGCATAAGAACTGTAAGTAACTTTATTTATTAAAAACTTAAAAAACAACAGACAACAACAAAAAACTGTAAGTAAAGCTCCCCAAACTACAGACTGGTGCACCTCCCCCACTGGTACGGCAGGCTGAGTTGCAAAACTTCACTGTGGGAAAAAGCAGCAGCCTACTAGAAGGAAGGGAAAGTAGCTCAACCAAGTTCCAACTGCAGTTTTAGTTAATGAATTTGGACTACTGAATACAATCTACGAGCACAGATAAACTGGAGCAAGCAGTTAAGGGACCCGGAGGTTTCTCTCAGTAGAGAGGAGGTGGGGCTGACAGAAAAAATTGTATGTAAATAAATAAAAACAGAAGCTTTTGGAGTCAGCTGAACTCAGAATACTGGAAAAGGGTTGAGTGCCAAGAAAACGGGCACACAGAACCCAGCACCAACTCTGGTTCTTGACTGGTAACTGGGGGGCTAAGGATTGGCTCTGAAAAGGAGATTTTTTTCTTTTTTTCCTTTTTTTCCCTCTCATTCTAAGTAGCTCAGTAGAGAAAGCCACAGGCTTTTTCAATTGTCAGTGATGGCCCAGGCAAGGGGAGAGTTAACACAGTTAGAGAGCCAAAGGAAGAAGTCAAATGTAGGAGATAAACCCTAAAGGGCCTATCTTCCCTAAGAAAAGAGGGAGACGGCGCCCAGCTCAAGTGGTTGCCCTCACTCAGAGAACTCAGACCATAGGGCTTGGGGTAAAACAAAAACAAAAACAAACAAACAAAAAACAGCTTAAGCTTGCTTCTGACACTCTCAGCACCTGGGAGGGGCAGGGTCAACTGAGAATTTCGTACCTCTTTATCCAGTGGGGAGTTGCAGGCTGACAAGCGCCACCTGCTGGGCAGCATAGGAAAAGTACAGCATCTAAAGGCCTCACAGGAAAAGTCTGACAATTTTCTGGGTCTGATCCTCTTGATACTGATTAAACCCTCTTCCTGAAACCTGGGCTCATCTGGTCTGGGAAAATCTGATAGGGGTCATCAAGGAAACCAGATGTCTAGAACAAAAAATTACAAATCACAGTAGAAAAAACGAAGATACTGCCCAAAGGAACAAACTTCCACTTCCACTGAGATACAGAAGTTGAAACAACTAATTAAAGATCTTCGAACAAATATGCTAAATCAATTAAAAAATCAAATCAATGAGTTGAGGGAAGATACGACAAAAGAGATGGAGGGCATAAGGAAGAAACAACGAAGAACTTGAAAGTTTGAAAAAACAATTGGCAGAACTTAAGGGAATGAAAGGCACAATAGAAGAGATGAAAAACACTATGGAGACATTTGAAGAGGCAGAAGAAAGAATTCAGGAACTAGAGGACAGAACATCTGAAATCCTACACACACATAAACACACACACACACACACACACAAAACAGACAGGGAAAAGAATGGAAAAATATGAGCAGGCCCTCAGGGAACTGAATGACAACACGGAACACATGAAAATACATGTCATGGGTGTCCCAGAAGGAGAAAGGAAGGGAAAAGGGGCAGAAACAATAATGGAGAAAATAATCAATGAAAATTTCCCATCTTTTCTGAAAGACACAAAACTGCAGATCCAGGAAGGGCAGCACACCCCAAACAGAATAGATCCAAACAGATCTATGCCAAGACACTTAATAAATCAGATTACCAAAAGTCAAAGACAAAGAGAGAATTCTGAAAGCAGCAAGAGAAAAGCAATCCATCACATACAAAGGAAGTTCGATAAGACTATATGCAAATTTCTTAGTAGAAACCATGAAGGCAAAAAGGCAGTGGCATGATATCTTTAAGATATTAAAAGAGAAAAACTGCCAACCAAGAATTCTATATCCGGCAAAATTGCCCTTCAAAAACGAGGGAGAGTTTAAAATATTTTCAGACAGACACTGAGAGAGTTTGTAAACAAGAGACCTTCTCTATAAGAAGGAGTAAAGGGAGCACTACAGGAAGACAGGAATAGACAGGAGAGAGAGGTTTGGAGAAAAGAGTAGAAATGAAGACTATCAGTGAGAGTAAAAAGAGAGAGAGGGAAAATAAAATAAAATATGATATGACATATAAATTCCAAAAGTCAAAATGATAGATAGTAGGCATTACGTAGAGTGAAATTAGCCAGAAACAAAAGGACAGGTACTCTATGGACTCACTAATATGAACTAACATTGATGAGCAAACTTTGAGAGTTAAAGTTGAGAACACAGGTTATCAGGAGATAGAGAGAGGTTAGAAATCGGGCATTTGATGCTGAAAAAGTACATAAAGGTAAACAGGATTGATTGTACAGATCCAGAAATGGACAACACAATACTGTAAATACTCTGAAGAAAGATGAGTGTGAGTACAGCTGAAAGAGGAAGACTAGGGGCATATATGACACCAGAAGGAAAGACTGAAGATAAAGACTGGAATTGTATAATTTATGAAACCTAGAGTGGTCAATGATGGTGATTAAATGTACAAATATAAGAATGGTTTTAAAAGAGGGAAAACAAATGAATGTCAACATTGCTAAAGTGTTGAAAATTGCATGGTACAAGGGAAAAAAATACAATCAATGCAAACTAGTCTATAGTTAACGGAAACATTTTAAGAAGCTTCTATTAATTGTAACAAAGACAATATACCAAAGCTAAATGTCTATAAGAGGGGATTATATGGGAGTGATATGGGATTCTTCGTGGTTGTGATGCTGTCTGACATTTTCATTATATTTTACTTTATTTTTATTTTTTCTTCTATCTTTTAGATTTTTATGCTTCATTTTTTCCCTCCTTTTCCTCTTAAACAGAGGGATACAAGTCCTAGAGAAAACGTGGAGAGAGGGATGTACCTATTCACGGTGGTAAGGAAGTAGAACGGTGCAGCCCCACCTGTAGGGCAGTGTGATAATTCACAGGAAGCTAAATATTTGGTTGCCACATGGTCCCACAACCCTGTTATTGGATATATACTTGGAAGAACTGAGAGCAGGGATATGAATGGATATTGCACCATGGTGTTTATGGTGGCAGTATTCATGATTCGCAATGGATGGAGGTGATCTAAAGGTACATCGACCGATAAACCGAATGGTGAACTGTGGTGTATACATTCAATGGAATACTGAGCAGCAGCAAGAAGAAATGAAGTTGAGAGGTATGCAACTAGGTGACTGGATCTCGAGGACAGTATGTTGAGTGACATAAGCCAGAATCAAAAAGATAAACATTATAACACCTCACTAATATGGACTAACTATAATGTGCAAACTCTGAGAACTGAATTTGAGAGCATAGGTTATCAGGGGAAGGCTAATGGTAAAGGTTCCTAGATTGTAAGCTCTTATAGCAGTCACATCCATTCATAAGTTGTAATGGTTATTTCTACATTCTGAGATGATGAGTTGTTTATGTATAACCTGGTCAGTCCCTGGAACTTCGAGTATTTGTGTGACACCTGAGACTCAGAGCCAGAGTTCAGCAGCTATGAATGTCAGCATTACCCCATACAGCATATGTTAAAAAAGGTGAAAAAGAGAACAGACTTTCATTAGAGGTATGAACAAAATGGACTTGGTTAGGACTAAGGTAAACGAAGGTAAATTTGGCTAAAAGGAAAAGGATGATATTGACTGTGTTTTAAAACTTCAACTTCCATGTGAAACCAAAGGAAGAGATGTTTATTTGCTGGAAAATCTATATTTTCTGTAGTGTGCTATATAATTTAACTTTTTGGTCAGTTTATTCAAACACCATAATTACATGGAAACTTGAATGGGGGTGAGATCTGGTTGGTTTTGTACAAGTTAGTGTGAAGCCCTGACACATCCCAGGGTAATTTGGGCAGAGAATAAAAATGCATTTGCAAAGCCCCCTTGAGGGACTGGGGAAAAATGTGTAAATATGAAATTTCCCACTTGGGGAATTCCGATATTCTTACAAGCATTGGGGACTACCATTGTAGTATTCCAAGCCCTCAATCTTGGAGCTTGCCCTTATGAAGTTTGTTACTACAAAGGAGAGGCTAAGCCTACTTATAATTGTGCCTAAGACTCACCTCCAGAGAACCTCTTCCGTTGCTCAGATGTGGCCTCTCTCTCTAAGCCAACACTGCACGTAAACTCACTGCCCTCCCCACTACGTGCGACATGACTCCCGGGGGTGTAAATCTTCCTGTCAATGTGGGACATGACTCCCAGGGATGAGCCTGGACCCAGCCTCATGGGATTGAGAAAGCCTTCTTGACTAAAAAGGAGAAGAGAAATGAAACAAAATAAAGTTTCAGTGGCTGAGAGATTTCAAATGGAGTCGAGAGGTCATTATGGAGGTTATTCTTATGCATTTTATGGATATCCCATTTTACTTATTAGTATATTAGAACAGCTAGAAGGAAACACCTGAAACTGTTGAACTGCAATCCAGTATCCTTGATTCTTAAAGACTATATACTTAAGACGACTGTATAACTATAAAACTTACATGGTGTGACTGTGTGATTGTGAAAACCTTGTGGCTTACACTCCCCTTATCCAGTGTATGAACAGATGAGTAGAAAAACAGGGGACAAAAAGTAAATGAATAATGGGGGGAGAGGGGAGGAGTAGGAGATGTTTGGGGTGTTCTTGCATACTTTTATTTTTATTTTCATTATTTCTTGGAGTAATGAAAATGTTCAAAAAATTTACTGTGGTGATGAATGCACAACTATATGATGATACTGTGAACAAGTGACTGTACACTTTGGGTGACTGTATGGTATGTGAACATATGTCAATAAAATTGCTTTAAAAAAAGAGATGTGAACAGAAATTAACTTTTACACTTAGCAGATGGAAACCATGGGTGACCCTCACAAGAGCCATTTCAATAGAATGTTTAATGGAATGAAAAGTTAATGTGGCTTCAGTACAGAGTAAGAGAAAACAGGGTATAAGATGAGGCCCACCATTACAGGTCATGTTATAGGATTTAAGTCTTTTCTCCTGAGAGCAATGGGGAACCAAGAGAGTGTTTGAAATAGGGGTAAGATTACATTCTCAGATTTGTGTTCTGATATGGTTGGTCAGGATAATGTGTGCAAAACTGATTAGAGGAACTAGAATAGATGCAAAAAGATGTTAGGATGTTAATGTAGCAGCCCAGGTAAAAGATTATGTAGCTTGACAGTCCTTAGGGTTTTTATTTACTCTGAACTTTAACCAGTTCAGAGTTTGAACATAAGCTATACCTTCAAAACTATGGCCAAATTCCCCTCCAATAAAACAATTTGGACATACTGTTAAGTTCCTTATACTGCAAAGGGAATTTATGCAGTATATTAACTATGTAATGAATCAACAGATTTCACAATCTTATTGATGGAACCTACAAATATATCAAATTTTCATGGTTTGCTACACAATTATCAATATATGATCTAGAGCTAGGCTTTCAATATGGTAAACGCAAGCAGCATTTCAAATTAAATAACATTAACCATTTAGTTCCTCAGTTACACTAGCCACATTTCAAGTGCTTGTGTCACATGTGGCTAGTGTCTACGATATTAGACAGCACAAATATAGAACACTTCTACCATCATAGAAAGTTCAATTGGACAGTGTTGAATTCCAGAAAACATAATGACAATCTCTAACTGATAATGTAATGGTTCAGGGGGAACTGTGAGGCATTCTAAAATGTCACATAAAAAGACACCAGAAGAGCTAAAGATAAGGGGAAAAAAGGATAAGATACAAAGAAATTTCTTTCATAATTGGAAAGGGAGAAGGAAAAGAACTAGAAACCACTTCACCAAGCACACACTTCTTACAGTGAAAAAAGAGCCAAAGCTCTTAAAGCAACTCCAGGACTAGAAAAAAGCTTGGGTCACCCTCACAGACTGAGAATAAATGAAAGTGTATGCAAGCACAAAAGTGATCTACTGCTGTTAATTCATGTGTATCATTCACAAGGAATTACCAATACCTAACTGATACTTAGCCCAATGACATTCCCATATCTCTCATAAGTTCACAAAGAAAATACATAGCAGGCATCCTTGAACATACATCACACACAATAAGCTGCAGCACAAGTCCACAGCGATAATACAGAAGCACAGACAGTGCGTTATTCTTTGAAGGCCACATCTTTGTTTAGGACCTGGAACCATAATAATTTTCTAAATGCAAAGCATAGCTTAGGATGACTCTCCAAATTTTGTAGTGCTTCCAGCTTCTCTTATCTTTTTATCCTCCTCAAAACAAGAAGAGATTCTAATGTATGGCTGACCTTTTAAAATTATTCAGGTATTTCTCTTAGAATTGCTTTATATCATATCTCTAATCATGGGGTGAAAATTTCATCTTCTTTGGAGACAATTTAGGTATTTACTATTTAGTAGTGAGGAGGAATAACCTTTCTATTGCCCCAACAATTATATTATAGTCTATCCCTAACGTTAATCCTAAAATAAATTCCTTTTATTATTTTGGGTGGCTTTTAGGGTATATGGGGGGGATAAGGGTACAGGTGATGCAATACAGAGTATTCCAAAAAAATGATCTGAAACTCTTCTAATTATTCTTCTCCTCACTATCTGCCTGAAGGTGCCCAGAATTAGATCCCATTTGCATGGTACTCTTTTCAGACAGATCAGGTTCCTCAAACCCCATGTTTATAGCAATGCTCACACTGTGCTACCCCCAAGACACAAACAGCCTTGCACACCACGGCCAGAAGCCTGTCATTCAGCACCCCCAGGGATAGGAAAAGAGCAGATGGGTATATTGCAAAAGGAACCATCACTGATGCTAGAAAATAATCTGTTTGGTCTGTACTTAACTACCAGATAATTAAAAATTAATTACATATAAATGAATGAGTACTCCTAACAGAAATACCAGAACTTAGTTATTCAGGGAAGAAATACTTATGTGATTTTGTCCAGGTGATATATGAACTGGGTCTCAGCTAAGGTCAGGAGGAAAAATTTCAAAGAGTAGCAACAAATGAGAAAAGCACAGAAATGAAAGAATGTGTTCAGGGAAAAGCAAGTAGGACTATTTGGCTGGATAGTACAGTTCACATATATGTTGGAGATGGTGGGGGTGGGGAAGCATGTATGAAAATAAAGGAAGTGGTAAGAGATATGGCTAGGAAGAGATACTTTGGGATTTAATTTTAAAAGGTCTTATATGCCATGTTAAGTAGTTTAGACCTAGTCATTTAAACATAAATTTAGACATGTTTTAGATTTTAAAATTTTGAAGATGACAGGCATGATGACACAGTATTATGGAAATTAGATTGACAGGGGATATATTAGAGAAAAGGGTGACTGAAGTAGAGAGCTCTGTTGGAAATCAAGTTGCAAAAAAATGATAAGGCCTGAACAAAGGCAGTGGCAGTAGTGATGGATCTTCCTAAAGCACCTCTTTGGTAATCTCATCCCCTCAGCTCAAAAATGACTGCCTAACCTCACACTTAGCATTCAAAGCCTTCCACAATTCCTCTTCTGCATAATCCCAATGTGCCCCTGTACAAATCCTGTATTCCTGCAATTTACTTGCTACTTTTCCCAAATACATACAATCATCAGCCTACAATTTCCTTGGTCCTGTCCACCTAAGACCTAACACAGTTATCATCTCTTGATTTGTTTTTCTTTGAACTTCTAAAGCATTTACACACATTCTCAATATCTTCTACATTTTTATATACCTACTTAGCTTAAGTTTCTTGTTTGTACCCGATCCACTGGGTCTCCCAAAATGCCTGGTACCTAGCAGGTATCCAATAAAGTCTTGATGAGTGACTGTTAAAATGGGATTCTAGACATTTAATTGTAAACAGTATTTCTATATTTTATTTTATTTTGGAAATAGGATATATTTCAGCAGTACTAAGTCCAATTATTATAACGGAAAAAGTAAGAATTGCAAAAATTTAAAACTCCTTCAAAATCTTTAAACTTTAAAATATGTACCTATGTTGAAAAAATTCAGAACAGTGGTGGGGGGGGTAGGGTCAAGGACTGACTGAGAATGGGCATAGAGGAACTTTAGGAGTTGATGGTACTATTCTCTGTCTTGATAAGGATTTGCATTACAGGAATATGAATATGTCAAAACTCATTCAACAGTAAGCTTAAGATTGGTGTATTTCACTGCATGCAAATTCTACCAAACAAAAGGAAGCAAATATTGAACCCTAGTTAATGAGATGAATGCTACAAGTTTAGGGGTAAAGTATAACTGTGCAACTTTTTTGAAAATTCATCAAAAAAAAAAAAAAAGGATTATAGATGGGTATGCAATAAATTAACAGAGTTAACTTAATTGTAGAGCTAGATGGCACTATATGAGTGTCTACTGTATAATCCTTTAAAATTTCCTATAAAGATTGCACATTTTCATAACAAAATTCAGAGAAAAAATGTATCTGATCTTTAAAATAAGGAATACATGACTTCCTGTTTCTCCTCCAAAGTATTCAGTGCAATGCTTTTCACATTTAGGATACTTACACCCAAAATATAATGGTAAAAGCTTTATAAAATAAAAACTTTGATTAATAAATTGTGAGTATGCAAGTTAAACTTTTAACCACATTTTATAATTAGTTTTATTAAATTCATCTAAATCTACATGTTTTACACTAAAATTTTGCATTTGTTCAGCAGCTTCACTTAAGATTCTTACGTGATTTAATAACTCTCTGAGGCAGTAGGGGCAAATGATCTCATACCCATTTTCATGAGGTTTAATGATGTACGAAGCCCTGGAAAACCAGAACTCATTATAAACCATATATTTGGGAAAATCCTAGAGATGCTACCTAAAAACTTCACGCAGGTTTCACTAATGAAACACATTTATGATCTTTTTATTTATGTTATTTCCCTTTATGGAATGGTTTGGAAAGACATTTTAGCTTTTGCCCCACTTGGAACATCTCATCTGACCTTCCAAAAGAATCATCAAGGTGTTCTTTAAACACTTGGATGTTTTAATAGCTAAAAGAGATACTTTGAAATTTGGTTTTAGAGATTCAAAAAATTATAGACATGGTAGCAATTTTAAATGTTAATACAATCTTCTATTTTACAAATTCAAAAGTTGATTCCCAAAGGGGTTAAGTGATTAGCTCAAGGTCACAAAAATTGTTAATGGCACTAGAACCAGAACTCCTAACTCCCTAATTAGGACTCTTCCCACTTTAACCTACCATTGTTCAATTACCTGAGCTCATCAACTCAAGTTAGATCATAGTACTAATGTAAAGAGCCCAACACCTACAAATGGGCCAGCTAATCTTAAATATTTCACATACTTTAGAATCCAACAGCCTTCTCTATCCTATTTAAAGTTTTTACAAGTATTTGAATTTGTTGGGCAGTCTCACATTTGTTGTTGGCTGCTGTTATGCTGATCTAGTCTGAGGAACAACTGAAGAGAAGAGAGTGCAAGTAACGGTGGAAAGACCCTACAGAAATTTCTTTGGCCTAATGAGGTTTGTCAAATATTTCCATCTGTTGAGGTTATCTTCAGGAATACCACTATCTACAAAACGGCTCGAAGCACAAAGCTTCTTACAGGTAGGTCAACGAGACGTGAAAGGAGTTTTTCAATGTTAGTTAAAAATACAATATACTTTTAAGGTCCATGACTTTTGAATTCAACTATAACTCGACAGCAGCACATTTATGCCGGTATTGAACAAATAACTTCCATAGCAACTTGGTAAAAATGCCGACTCATTTTTTAATTCGTGGCTGAATTAAAAGCTCTAGACCTTTGGCGTTTGAATATATAAAAGATACAGCCTTTTTCTTAAATGTTACATTTTCTCTAATGGTTAGGAAGCCAGCAGCACCCGAGCAGGTACGAGAATTAATCGCTCCTCCAAACGTTCTGTCCACCAAAATAGCAAGTTGTACCAAATTTGTTTTGTTTTGCTTTGTTTTATCAAGTAAGGAAGCGCTTCTTCTTCGTCTTCTCTCCCACAAGAGCTGAACTTAAAAAAAGTGTGTGTGTGGGAACTGAGTTCAGGGGATTGCTACAAGAGAGTTGCATTCATTCCCTAACCACAAGGCCCGAGCTCAGCTTTACCATCACAGAACCTGGATCTCCGAAGTGCGGTTATTCAAGCACAGGGAGAACCATGCCCCCTACAGAGCAGCCTCGCTTCCTAAGGCCAAGCCTGCGCCCCCCATGACCTCCAATAGCTCAAAACTGGAGCCTTGAACTGCCGCTTCTTTAACAAATGTTCCACACCCCCTCACAGCCCAAAACAGGGAACAGGGTCCGGGGACAAAAGGAGGGACATGCCTGCCTCATAAGGAATACCCCATCACCTGGAACTCGGCGAACTCCTCACAGTTCACACCGCCACTGGGCGCCGCCATATTGGACAAGCGTGAGGCCCCCGCTGCGGGCCAATCACCGCGGAGCAAGGTGTTCGCGGATCCGCCTGACAAGAAATAGTCGGGGAGGAATCCTCGAGGAAGCTGAGCACTAAGCTTGCTTTTCTCTTGTCTCATCTACAACAAGCCGTGAAACCCTGGTCCCCTTTCTCTTCCCTCCGACTCCTTTAACTCTCCTGAAGCTGGTACATGTTTATCGATCAAAGAATGTCACGCTTGAAGGGAGTGTTTACTTCAATTCTATCTTCTAACCAAAAGGGAAACATAACCTCTTGACCGTACCAGGTAGCTCAGGAGGATATATGGAGTGGAAGTGAGGTTTCTCTTAACCCTCCCAATCCAGTGTCTAAAGCAGAGGTGCTTTTTCCATGAATTTGGGACTACTAAAAAGTCAAGAAAAAGGGCATTCCCGGAAGTGTGGGTGGGTAGGGGTTGAGTGATGGAAATGATAAAACGTTTAGTTTTTTTTTGTTGTTGTTTTAATACTTAAATGGGAAACACACTTTACTTTTCTCACATTAGACTGAGCGATGCCCCCAAAGCCAAAAAGAAATGGGGACCACTGGGCACTATGATCCCAATCATGTGTTTTTGATAAAGGCCTTATTTGTTAAAAACACTGGAAGAAAAATTTAACGAAATACTGGCTATAGCTAGGTAATGTTATTTCGGGATTTACAGCTCACAAAAGTTATATAACGAACACATTACTTTTCTTTCTTAAAGTGGTACTTTCTTAAATACTAAGAATGATGTTGCAAACGCCCACGGCACCCGGACTCCACCAAAGCATTGTTTCCATAATGACTCGGTCCCGAACACGGCGCCAAATCGGGGGCGGCGCCCGCACGTTGTGCGCGTCGCACACGACCCACTCGCCCCACTCGTCACGCACGTTCCGCTCTCTCCGTCCGCACGTCCCGCGCCCCGCTCGCCAGCCCGGCTCCTGTCCCTCCCTCCCTGGCGTTCGGTGACCTTGCTCTCTCCAGCGCCCTCGCTGCTTTCCTAGGCGCTGTGCTGGTCGGCGGAGTAAGGAGGCCATGGAGACCTTCCGCGGCCTGCGCCTGGCGGCGGGTGAGACGGGGGCCCGGCTGCGGAGGGGGCGGGGAGTCAGCCCGGCCACTGTAGGTGGGAGAATTCTGCGGCTTCCCCAGGTCCCGGAGTTGCTGCGGTCCATGGCGCCTTCCCTTCAAGTTGCTCCAATACCTATCCCGCTTGGTGGCAATAATGGGAGAGAGCAAGGGCTGAGCGAGCAGATATTGCGGGCCCATCCCGAGTGGCCCTCGCGTCTGCCGCTCTGTCATCCACCCAGCTCCCACCAGTTTAACGAACCCCTGCTCTATCCCCGACCCCATCCCTGCTACATCCCTGGTCTTCTCTGAGCTCGAAAGTTATGCACCTGCCATCATTAGAACTCGACGTTCAACTTTTCACCCTAATTTTTTAGAAATTACTTGAGTTTCCATCCCATCCTCCTACACCTGTCCACTATCTCAGAGCTTACTGCTTCTTTTAGAGAAAACCTCGAGTCTGGGCATTTCTACCCATTTAGTGTCTGATTAGGCAAAGGATTTAAGGTCTCACAGACTAATAGTAATTATTTACTTAAAATGGGGGATACATTACTTTTAAACAATTCTACAATTGAGTATTTTGAATTTTTTGGAGGAAAGTTATATAAATGCAGAATCTGCAGTTTGTTTTCACAGTAGCCATTTGTGTAATGGGTATTTGGGAATTAGGTAGAGACCTTGAATTGTATTCGTGGGGACCCATGAGACCCTTGGTTTAATAGTAGATGCTGAAAAATTAGAGTTTTTGCATCTTGGCTCATTTTTTAGGCACCAGAGCAAATCATTCTTTTGGTCACTCTTACGAATTTTGATAAGGTGTTAGATGCTTTTTCCATGTTGCCAAATTATTAGAGGAAGAATGGTCCCAAACTTGGCTGTTGAAATAATGCAAACGTATGTTGAAAATTTAAATGAAGTAAAGTAAAAACATATAGCAAATATTGGATAGTTGAACAAATTTAATTTGTAGCAAAAAAAATACTTTAAATAGCTTATCTTGTATGCCAATGGAGAATGGACTGGAAAATATTTCTCAAACTGGAAATATTATTTACTTTCTTTAAAAGCAAAAGCTCTCTTACCTACCCACCCACCCACCCACCCCCAAAAAAGAGAAAGCCCTGATACTCTTATTGATATCATTGGTTTATTCAGCTTTGTTGACTAATTCACCTAAAATGTTTTATATGCATCCTGTTAACTGTTATAAAGCTTTTCAACAAGGTAACTGAAAGAATCATCGTTTTGTAAAAAAGCTAAAATAGACTCAGTGAAAAGGACTGTGACAACAAAACTAAGACTGATTGTGTTTTAGCTAGTTCATTTTCTTGCCTTGAGAACGTGTGTATCGTGTAAATCCAAAGCCTCTCTGCAGACTTCTGATTTTTAAGAATTTCACTGTTGGGCATTCAATCAAAACAAAATTCTGTCAGCAATTTAAGAACAATTTATTTTACTCCAGATAGTAAATTTTTAATAGCATATGGAGGATATTACATGAGCAACTATCTCCAAATTATCTGCTTTGAATGCCTGTGGTTTTTTTAGCAACTTCAAAAGATCTTCTTTCACCCACCTTTGCCCATTTTATAGTTTAAGTACTTCAAATACATTATTTTTATTTGATTTCTCATAGCAGTCCTCTTAGCTAAGTCTTCTTATCATCCCCTCATTTTACAAATGAGGAAACTAAGGTCAGAGGATTAAATGACTTGTCCAAGATCTCTTTGCCAGAAAATGGTAGAGCTAGGAGAGTGGTCAGCAACCTCTAATTCTGGAACTTGTGCTCTTTTCATTATTAAAGGTGCTTATTAAGTGTATGTGTGTATATATATTTGTCATGGCTTAGTAGGTGTCTTTGGTGTGAAATGGGAGAGTCATGAGATGGAGATTTACCTGTGAAATGAAAGCACACAATCACGTGCCAATGGCTTTCTCAAGTAAGAAGACTGAGTTAATAAGCAACCTTAACCAGAAGAATGGTAGATGCAATAGAAACATAATCTAGGCATACCTTACTGATTCAGAAAGGCATAAGATCTCTAAGAGAGTGACATTTCCAGTAGTCAAAGCTTAATCCTTTAAGTGAGGGACCTTTATTTCTAATGTTTCTGTTGGAAATCTTTGCTGTAGTCCCTTAAAAAACAATATAGCAAAGATAATGTGGCGTTTTATGGGCTTGAGTTTGTGTATTGTTTTGCAGATGTAGCTATAAGTCATGGTTGTTAGCTTGAGATTCTTAGACCTCTCCACAGATGAGAGCTCCTGTGAACCTCTGAAATTTTGTTCAAACGTTTATGATTATATACCTGTTTATGGAAGAGAGGGCCAAAAGCTTGAGCAACCTGTGCCCCGCAAAAGTTAAGAAGTACTGATACAGATGTTTAGGAACTAAATGGCCACTGACCCATACTACTCTGGGTTCCATGAGGGCAAAGAAAGGGTCTGTTTTATTGTAAATCCTCAGCACTTTCCAGTGTCCAGCTCATAGTAGACAGGAAATAAATATTTTTTTGGACAAGAGGCACCAGGAAATATCTTGGAACATGCTGCAAATATAAACTGAGTTTTCATACCTCTTTTCTCCTGAAAGTAAAATGAAATACACATAACTTCCGGAACCTTGTATCTTTCTGCAGAATAATTATGAGGTCAAAGAAATGGAATGGCCTTACAAAAATATTTCATCAGCCTTCAGAAAAGTTTTGCTTCCCTAGGATTCTTTGATTTGTCAGATTTTAAAATTAGTGTATTATTATCATTATTATTACCAATGCTGTGGACCATGAGTGGTCTCCTTGTCAGTTTAACTCCCATCCCAGAGCACTGGAATGGACAGATATCTTAGAAATCAAATAGTCCAGTCTCCTGCTTTTACAGAAAAGGTAACTAAGGCACAAGAAGGGACAGGGCCACACAGGTGCAAAGCTGAGACCTAATCAACATTTTCTGTCTCCAATTCTGATTTTATTTTCATTAATTCTACTCCTCCATTGTTCTTTTTGTTTGGTTTTGCTAACTAACCCTAAATGAAAATATGACCCATTTTTACTATTCCTTTGGCTTTGCTTATCACTCATCTCTAGGTCTTGCCAACATGTTTTTATTGAGCACATGCTGTGTCCTATACACTTCATAGAGTTTTAATCTTTGAAAGCTCTAAGATGAATGGACTGTCCCTCTTCCTAGGACTAGAGTTTATTGCACTGAATAAACATACTCAATAATTCATCTAGAGGGCTTATACATGTATATGTATAGTATAACATATACAGTCCTCAAATGATGCCAGACTTCCAAGTCCTAGATTATAGAGTAGATATAAGTGCTGCAGTGGTGTCCTGGAGTTGGTTTTTACTAGCTTTGTGCAAATCTCGTTCTGATTCCATGTTAATGATGTTACATTGGTGGCTTGAAATCTGTCCTGGAGGAGTTATCAGCAAACACCCCCTCCTGAGAGCCTGTACACTACTGCTTCAGCAATTCAGAAAAAGGAAAAGTAGAGTAGCGGTGGATTATGTATGCACTGAAGCTTCCAGTGAAATAGAGGGAATTGGAGGGTGGTATGACCAAAGGCAGGGACAGTAATGGGTCTGGAGAGGGTGTGGGAAGAGAAAAGATTGCCTTGGATTTGGGTTGGGAGGTAATAGGAGATAAGGTATGGCCTTTTGAGAAGTTTTAACTAGATGAATTTGGACACAGAGGAGTCATTAAGCAGGAGAAGTCATCAAAGAAGCATTTTTGGAAGATTAACCTGGTAGCTTCATACAAGATGAATTGCTACTTCGGAGGCTATTCCAGTAATCCGTGTGTAAGGTGCTGATGGAAATGATGAAAAAGGGTCATCTAGAAGTTGTTTTAAGAAATTGTTAGTATGATTTTTAGGACATTGAGTAATTTAAGGAAGGACTTAAAGACTCTGAAGTTTTTGAACATGGAGAACTGAGGAAGTGTTGTCCCATTGTCAGAAATAAGAAAGTTGGGAAGGGAAACTTATTTGGCAGAGAAGGTGCATTATTGCATTATAGGTGGTAATGGGGCCTCTCAGTAGAGGACACGACAGCTGAGGACAAAGGAGAGATAAAATTATGGAAATAAAGATA
The DNA here is from genome assembly GCF_015220235.1 of Choloepus didactylus. Lineage (NCBI taxonomy): Eukaryota > Metazoa > Chordata > Mammalia > Pilosa > Megalonychidae > Choloepus > Choloepus didactylus. Next base: position 89,030,528 of record NC_051307.1, read on the forward strand.
TGAGTGCCATCAATGTGGAGCCAATTATTAAAACTGAATGGTTGAGTCCTCCCGGAGAGTAAAGTGGAGTAGGGGCAAGGACTGATCCTTGGAAGTCTGGCATCATTTGAGGACTAGGAAGTGACAAAGGAGACATTAAAGAAGATAGAGGTGAGAGCTGAAATGAGAGGTGTTGGTGTAATGTAAAGGGGCTGAGTCCCTTTAAAAGGATCAGTAGAGTTGAATGTTCACAAAGATGGGAAGAGAAGGGTCAATTTAGCTAATTATTAGAATCTGAAAACTACATTGTCCTTCTAGAGAGCTTTAGTCGAATGATCACAAAGATGGGAAGAGAGGGGTCAATTTAGGTAATTATGAGAATCTAAAAACTAGATTGTCCTATTAGAAAGAGAGCTCTAGGGTTGTTAGAGCAATTTTTTGTCAAGTATTTTGGGGGAAGAAACATTGTAGCAAAATAAAGTGTGGATGGTGAGGTGAAGGTGGCAGATATATGCCACTTATTAAGTCATCTGGGCTGTGAAAAGGAGATGAGGATTTTATTTATAGGACTTGTTGAGAACAAGTGAATTTTTTTGTCTGATATAGTGGACCCTCAATGATACTGGTGTATAATGGGACAGGAATTCTCATAAACTACTGGTAGAAGTGTAAATTGGTTCAGCCTTTCTGGAAAAAGAGAGACAGAGAACCTTAAAAGAGTTCATATCATTTAACCTTCATCCCTTTAACCCTCCACTTCCAGGATTCTGTTCTAAAAAATAATCAGAAATAATAAATAATTGCAACAGTGAAAAATGGGAAGCAAAACCAGCTATAGGGAATGATTAAATTCATGTTATATTCACAGGTTGGAATGTTTTACAGCTATCAAAAGTATTTTTAAAACTGCTATCTTGGGAAAGTGTCTGTGACCAGCAAGATATAGTATGGATCTGATTTAGAAAAAATGTATATGTTGCATATAAACACAGGAAAAAGTCTAGAAAGAAATATACCAACTTAGTTGAGTGATGTGATTATGGGTGTTTTTATTTTTCTTCATACTTTTTTTAGTTTCTGAATTTTCTGTGATGAGCGAGTGTTTTACTTTTAAAATTAACAATGATAAAGTTGATTTTTTTTTTTTTTAAAGATGAGGGAGACTTGATGTTTGGCAGGAAGGAAGAGTAGAAAGAAAGAAATTAGAGGTTTTGAGTTAATTTTGGAATAGTGTCTCTCAGTAAGAGGGAATAAGGGTGGAAAGATTCATTAGTTCAGAGTGAAGGTGTTCTTCTGAGCATGTGGAGAAGGATGAGAAAACAGATGGAGAGATGGAGAATCTGTTTCTCGCACAAAGACAATTTAGGTCAACAGCTAAGGCCGAGAGAGAAGTTTTCAAATAGCCTCTGTTGGGAGTGGTCTGGATTTTTTCCATACAGTCTCTCCCGCAACTTAAAAACAGGCCAGGTTCCAAAAGTTTGTTTATAAATCTGTTTTTTAATACTCTGAAAGTTTTTTCCCATAGACACAATGTTACAAATGGTGATTCTGGTAGCCAGCCCACCAAAACTCATCATGTCAATCTCTTGTGTACGTATTTTCTCCCTCGTATTTTTTCACATCTGTTGGGTGCTCTTCATTACCATGATTAACCTACTTCCTTTACACAGCCTACTTGACAGCCGCCTGTCTCTTTCATTCTTGCTCCCTTTACTTTGTGTCTACTTGGGGCCTGTCCTGCATTCTGTACCCAGATTTATCTTCCTAAAACTATTTGTATTGTCCTTTCCCTACTCAAAAACTGCTCTGCTCATGTGGCAAAGCCTTTCGTGGGATGTGACAGGCAAAAAGGGCTCTCATTGGTGGGGAGCATGGGTAGCTGCAGTACCCAGAGCCAGATGAGTTAGGCCAGTGTCATCACTTAGATTCTGAGAATAGAATGAAAACTCCAGTTTCCCTGAGTGGCATAATTACCATAACTTAATCTTTTTTTCTGTTGGGTCTACTGAACAGTAACAAACACTCGCCATACCGTTTCATCATAATCACAAAGTACAGTATTGATTAGTGTTTGTGTATGGACTTTGCTGTCCTCAGGATAAGCTTTTTTTCTCCTGAGACTTAAAATTGACTCTGATTCACAAAACAAACCTCCTTCAGAATTCTTTCCTCAGACCGGCCCTTTCTTATCACAGCAAACATTACAGTACTAGCCATATCAGTATTTCAGTTCTAAAAAGATTACATAGGCATTTATGGGCTAGCATGAGAACTGCCTAAGTATTTAGATTTAAAAATCTTACCATGGGACATGGGAAAGGAACACTGTTGCCCCAGAAACAAGTCTCTTCTTCCATCAAAGGTCTTGGTAGCCACTGGCCTTTTGGAACCCTAGGAGAAAGGTGTCAGGGAGGCAAGCCAAGTCTCATGGGGGTATCAAGATCACCTATGTGGGCTCTGGTCATTCACTGAGATAAGACAATGTGTGTATTTAGCCATGAGGGGTGGCCAGGTGCTGTGGAGGAGCAATGTAGAAATAAAGTATGTTTTTACTCAAGGAGGATGAGGAGAGAAGGCAACTGGATAACAATTCGTACTCCAAGTAATCAAGTGACTTCATACTGTAAAATATGAAACTGGGTATATTTTAATACACACTACAGGAATTCCAAATGGTTTCAATGTAATGAATTACATTTGTTGAATTGCAGAAGTTAGAGATAAAGCAGAAATTCTTTTCAGTGAATTAAGTATGAAAAAGAGGCATAGATATACCTGGGCACCTAGCCTGTGTTCACAGGGACTCTAGCTAGTCTTGATATTCAAACTTGGCAGGACATTAGACTTACTTGGGAATTTAGAAAAAAGATTGATGGCAGAGTCCTGCTCCCACAAATGGGATTTACTTGGTCTGGAATGGGCCTTGGCATTGTTTTTTTAAAAAGTACTGTGGTGATTTCAATATTAAAAGTGTGAAAGCCATTTTTTAGAGCAGTGGTTCTCAAATTTTAGTATGCTTAAGAATCACCTAGAGGGCTTGTTAAAACAGATTTCTAGGCTCCATCCCCAGAGATTTTGATTTGGGAGGTTTGGGGTGGGGCCTGAGAATTTGCATTTCTATGAAGCTCCCTGTTGAGGCTGAATGGCTCTATTCTAGGCTCTAGATTATGTTGTATCAGTCTCAGTGTGTATGGCACACAGTTGGTACTCCATAACTGTTGAGTGAATATGGGTGTCTATTTGCTTCAAACCTTAGTGTTTATATGGCTCACCTGAATATCTCATTAAAAATATGTATAAGATAAAAGAATAAGTTATAATTAATGCCCAGTTATCCATGATTTTAAAAACATTTAAATAAACTTTTATTTTAGAATACTTTTCATTTACAGAAAAGTTGCAAAGATAGTACAGAGTTCCTACATACCTCTCACCTAGTTGCCCCTAAATCTTAACTTCTTACATAACCATGGCACATTTGTACATTTCTGTTAACTAAAGTACACACCTTATTTGGATCTCACCAGTTATTCCACCAATGTCTATCTTCTGTCCCAGGATCCAACCCAAGATACCACATTGCATTTAGTTATCATGGCTCCTTCGTCTTCACTCTACTGTGACAGTCTCACGGTCTTTGATTTTCATGACCTTCAACAGTTTTTGAAGAGTCCTGCTCAGGTATTTTGTAGAATGTCTCTCGGTTTGGTTCTGCTTGATGTTTTTCTCCTGATTAGACTAGAGTTATGAGTTTGTGAGAATAGTACACAGGTAAACTGTCCTCCTCCTCAGATCACACCACATGACTTATTAAGTGGTAATGTTAACCTTGGCTACTCCGTTAAGGTGGTGTCTGCAAGGTTTCTCTTTTGTAAAGTTACTATTTTTTTTTTTCCTTTCCATTCTCTATTCTTTGTAAGCAAGTCACTAAGACCACCTCACACTCAAGTGGAATGTAATCCAGGAGGGAAAAGTATCTACATATATTATTTGGAATTTTTCTACAGGGAAGATTTGTCCCTTCTCCCTTCATTCATTCAGTCAATTATTTATATACATCAAGATGGATTCCTGTGTATTTTATACTTTGGGTTTTAATCCATTACCACATTATTTATGTTGTTGCTTAAATTATTCCAGCTTTGGCCATTGGGAACTCCTTTAGTTTGGTTCCTGTGTTCCTTTCACATGCCCCCATCCTTTTTGTTTTTTGAATGCTTACTTTCTGGCACTACAAGATGTTTCAGACTAATCTTGTGTTCTCTCTGCCCCAGCCTAACACTGTCCATTTCTCCAAGGAGCCCTAGTTCCTTTTATGGGAGAATGCTGTTTAGAAACCAAGTTCTGGGTACTGGGGTGCTCGTTGTTATTGGGATATCACCACTTGTAGGCCCTCTCAATGGACAGAGCTAGGAAGTATATGTATGTATATATACACACAGAGAGACTAATTCCTCTGTACACACATTTATAATAATTATTACTATATATATATATATATATATCTGTATATAAAATATAAGTTCATAGTGATGTTTCCAACTCTAATCCAGCACCACAGGGCTCATTGTAGCTTTCCCTTCTTGCTTTTTGAAACTTTTTTCTCTGACTGAGAAACCTGGCTCCCATTATCTACCATCTATTTTATTTGTTCAACCCTGGTATACTTGTAGTTTCAAAATTGTTAACCCATGCCCCTGTGAGAAACAAATTTACCAACTATAATTCAATGTTTATGTATAGCTCTTTGTCTTTAGCCTTAAAGTTTTCCGTCACAACACTGTTTTACAAAGTTATTTAGGTTAGCTCTTTTTTTTTACCCACCTTGAATGTTGTGAGGTTTTGAGGTAAGGTTATGTCATGCATTTGTAATTCAGTTAGATAAATTTGTCACAGGCTGCATCCCTCCTGAGATCTCTAGGCATCCTGGGAGATTTTTTAAAAATTGTGTGTGTTAAAGTTCTTTGTGATTTACAGTTCAATGAGTTTTGGCAAATACTATGATGTACATTTTTAAAATAAATCATTGGCAGACTTCATAGCTGGCAGTAAATTAGATGCAACACACCTGACAATTGGTCTTAAAACCTGGTGCAGAAACACTAGATTAGATAATCTTCTAAATGTCCCTTTCTGTTCCAGCAATTATTGAACCTTCATTTATCATCATTGGACATGTCACAGGAGGGTCTTGAAAGATTCTGAGAATAAAGGCATCCCTACCTCTCTGCTGTCCACCATGGGGATGAAAAGGCTTTTTTTTGCAAAGGAAGGGACTAGTGGGGAAGAGGTCAGTACTTGAACCAGCCTCATCCCAGCCCACCCACTGCAGCCTTCAGGCAGCAATAATACCTTGAAAGTACTATTTTTCAAATTGTGAGTCCCAGACTAGCAATATCAGCTTCACCTTGGAACTTGTTAGAAATGCAAGTTCTCAGGCTCCACTGATACCTACTGAATCAGAAATTCTGGGGATGGGGTCCTATCTGTGTTGTAAGAAGTCTTGCAGATGATTCTGATGCATGTTAAAGAGAGAACCTCTACTCTTAAGATTAACCATCCAGTTGCCAATCAGAGCCTTACAGGAAGCTGTGAGGCCTCATCATGACTTCTGCTAGGGCCTTGGGGATGAGGATCTGGTCTCCTGGGACAGGCTACAAGTGCAGCCAGAAGGTTAAAGGCTGTTTTTCTTTTAGTTTGTTTATTTGTTTTTAACTGTGATCTACCAGAGGATGGAAAATTTCTGGCTTGGATGTCTGGTGGAATATTTTCTATCTCTTTGAGATAGAAAAAGAAGGTCATAATAATGATACTAAATCTTGTTTATGTTTTCATTTTAGTGTAATTGCAAAATAAAAATCAAGATCAAATCAAGTACTTCATATTTTGTAGCGATTTAAGTTTTTAAAAATTGTTTTTATATTGGTCTATTATTTCTGAGATGTATAATATATCTTATTTGTGCATGTTCTATTTGGTATTATGCCTTAGGGAGATAAAAGTTATTCATAGTCAGTATGAAATGTAATCAGAAAAAGTTGGTCGCTGTTTTCTGATCTAGGTAAACCTCTCCTCATGCTCCTCACCTCACCCAAGTACCTTTCTGACCTTAAATCCTACTTCTCTTCCAATTATTCGCTTCAGTCCCACCATACCAGCCTCCTCCTTATGGCCCCTAGAACCACTTTAGGGCCTTTGCATTTGCTATTCCCTCTGTTTGGAATATTCTATTAATAATAAAGCTAGCTCCTTCACTTCCTTCAAAAGTGGCCTGAAAATTGATAAAAAGAGGACTTCCCTGGCCACCTTGTCTAAAATTTCACATATACACCCAATTCCAAACACACAAACTCTTCATGTCCCTTTTGTTTATTTTTTTTCTCTGGGACTTACTGTCTAACATACTATTTATTTTATTTATTTACTTATTTATTTTACTTTCTCCCCAGTAAAATGTAAGTTCCATTGTGGCACAGATTTTTATCTGTTTTGCATACTGCCTAGAGTAATGCCTGGCACATATGAAATTATTTGTTGAGGGAATGAGTATTTCCAGACATGTAGTAACGTGAATGATAGTGAGTGGGAGTGTTAGTTTGCCTGAGTTGCTTTCACACAATGTGTTGGCATAACAACAGGAATTTATTGGCTCACAATTTTGAAGCTAGCACTAGTCCAAAATCAGGACATCAGCAAGGCTTGCTTTTTCCTAGAGTCTAGCATTCTGGTGCTGGCTGCTGGTAAACTCAAGGTTCCTTGGCTTCTATTTCTGCTTCTGGTCACATGGCAATGTCCTCTTCTTACTCTTCTGGGTTCCTACCGACTTCCAGTTTCTTGCTCCTTCCTTCCTATGGCATGCTCTGTATAAGGCCTCCAATAATCCAAATAAGACCCACCCTTATTCAAGTTGGGCTCACCTTCACTAAAAGTAACATCTTCAAGAGATCCTATTTGTGGTGGGTTCACACCCACAGGAATGCAGATTAGGTTTAAGAGCATGTCTAAATTGAGGTACATAATTTGGTCTGAGCCAGTGGGTATGTATGTTAGCATTCTTGCTTTATCATTATTTCCCAAACTGAGCTAAGAAGTGACTGGCTGTTTTCTGTTCTCCTAAACTGCCTCTATTCCAATAAGAGGAGTGGGAAAGGGCAGCTACCTAAGGAAATAATTATTGATACTTTTTCTGTTTAGAGAGCAGGGTCCTTCTAGCTGACTGCCGGTTAATTCTGTCTGAGTGTCTGCCAAAGAGGTGAGATGGGGCCTTGTAGGTCACATTAAAGCAATGGTTCTCAAAGTGTAGTTCCCTGGACTAATAGTATTAGCATCAGCATCACCTAGGAACTTGTTAGAAATGCAAATTCTCAACTTCTTCTCCAGAACTATTGACTCAGAAGCTTGGAAGTAGGGGTCCCTGTGATTTATATTTTAACAAGCCCTTCAGGTGGTTCTGATGCACACTAAAGAACCACAGCTTTAAAGATTTCTGTCTTAATCCTGAGGGCTGTGGAAGACTATTGGAGAGTTTCATTGACTTTCCTCATGCCCTGCATAACTGCATTATTACTTTAGTAAGAAATTCTGACCACCTTAGATGTAAAATTGATAAGTGCCATGGGAATGTTTTGAAGATTAATGTTTTAAATACTGCTTTAAAAAAGAAAAAACAAAAAAAATTGTCTCAGGGTTCATGTGGACAGAGGAGTATGGGCATGAAGAGGAGACCACCCCACTCCCTCTGTGGATCCTTCTTTCTGGATTTTCAGTGTTGACTGTGCTGAGGAGTCTACTCCAGCCAGGCTGAGTCACTGGCATTCAGTCATCTGAACACAATTTCAGTGATTCAGCCACAGGGCCAGAGAGGATGCATTTTCATCTCCAGAGAGCCTGAAACTTCCTGCCCTGTGCACCCGTGGCCTTGCGGTACCCCCTCCTGTGGCCTCAGACCTCCCCAGAAACATCCCTGGGACTCACTGTGGAGGTGCTCGTGGCTCTGGGACAAGTCAGGCCACATTTGCTCAACTACTGATTTTCTGGTTGTAATGGAAGTGCAAAGAAAGCTAGTTGTGAGCTGAGCTTTTCACAGTACAACTACTGGAGTCAGTGGCCTTCAAACATGTAGCTATAGACTTTGCTTAAAAAGCCTGGGCTCTCCTAGACACATCCAAGAGAAAATTATTCACAGATATGATGAAGGAGAGCATCAATCATCTGATGTCAGTGGGATTTCAGGTCTGCAAATCAGATGTGCTTTCCCAATTGGAACAAGGAGAGGAACAGTGGAGAGAAGGAAGAGGATTTCTCCAAACCCAGAGTTCAGTCAGGGAAAGTGGCATTAAAAAAACAAGAAATGGTAACTATACACTATCTGCAGGAAAGACACATCTACCATCTTGTCATTAGGATATCACATTTCAAAGAATCCCTTTAAATGTAATGATTTGCAAGAAGAATTCACACACAGATCCACAGCATCTCAACATGTATTAACTCACAAGTGAAAGAAATCCTGTGTCAGCAAACTATTTGGAAAAGCCCTCAGTGACCAGTCATCTTTTACTCAACATAACCAGGTTCACACTAGAAGTAAATAATATGAATATCATGTAAGTGGTAAAGCCTTTATTCAAACCTTTAGCCTTAGATGATAGAGTGGATCCAAAATTGGAGAGAGACCCTATGAATGCCATCTATCTGGGAAAGCTTTCACTGATCATTGTAACCTTAGGTAACATGAAAGAATTCACACTGGAGAGAAACCATATCATTGTCATCTGTGTGGGAAAGTCTTCACTAAATGTTCTTCCCGTAGGCAACATACGAGAACTCACACTGGAGAGAAACTCTATGAATGCCATCTGTGTGGGAAAGCTTACACCCAGTGTTCTGGCCTTAGATGACTTGAGAAGAGGCATTCTGGGGAGAGACTATATCAGTGTCATCTATGTGGGAAAGCCTTCTGTAGTTCTTTTCTTCTTAGAGAACATGAGAGAACTCACATTGGAGAGAAACCCTAGGAATGTCATCTATGTGGGAGAGCCTTCACCCAGCTTTCTGGCCTTAGACAACATGTGAGGATTCACACTGGAGAGAAACTATATCAGTGTCATCTATATGGAAAAGTCTTCTGTCAGTATTCTCACCTTGGAGAACATGAGAAAACTCACTGGAGAGAAACCATATAAATGTCATCTCTCTCAGAAAGCCCTCACTCATTGTTTTGCCCTTTGGTGACATGAAGGAACTCACAGTGAGAAGAAACCACATGAACGTGATCTGTGTGGGAAAGCTTTTGCTTGTTCTGGCCAATATGCATGTGAATGTCATCTGTGTAGCAAAGCCTTCTGTTAATGTACAAAATGAGTGAACTCACAATATAAATGTAATAAAAGTGGAAGCATCTTCATCTACCACTCTTAAGACATAAACAAACCAGATAAATCAAATGGAAGAGAAATTCTATCTCTGTATCTTTGGGAATGCCTTAACTTACCATTTATTCTTTAAATGAAATGAGTAAACTCCAAAGGAGAAAAACATTAGGTTTGTAATCAATGTGCACAACCATTTAACCACCACCAGCCTTGGTGTGCAAAAGAAATTTTTAAAATAATAATAAGTCTTTATTAGTAGGACAAAACCGCTGGGGGAATGCCAGATAATTCACTGTAAAGTTATTCAATGAAATTATGAGAAATCATGTATTCATACAGCAACTCTTGTAGGGTACATAGAAATTTACACTATGTAAAACACTCTCAGTGTCATAAAGGAAGGAAAGTCTTCAGTGAGCACTCATTCTCTAGTAGTATTAATATTCTTCCACTGAGATGGCAACAATCCTGAGGTTAAAATAGGTAAAACTTCAGCTGGATTTCATATCAGAAAACTCAGACTGGAAAATAAAACACTTTAGAGATACCCAAATCAATGAAGAATCCAGAATTCTGAAAAAGGCTTTTGATTGAAAATATGGAAGATTGTGAAGTGACCTGGGAATACTGAATGAAGAATTTTGTAAGACTATGAAATGAGATAAAACTCAATAGATTAGTATTTGCATATATGGAAGCAACAAAAGTTGTTGCTGAAAAATCTAACAAGTTGGCCAAGTCCTAGTTTTTTAAATAAAGCTTTAAACACAAATATTTGGATCAGTCAGAAAATAGCTTTGAATGCAAACTGATACATTTAGAACAGAAAATTATGTCTTATGCTTATCTTAATATTACATGTAATGCCTATCAGGGATGTAGACAAACATGGATAAATAAACATACTTTACAAGTCTGAAGGTACATACATTCTCTTTTTAAATGCAATTTAATATTGGCATCAAAACCTAGGAAGGAATTAAAAATTAAATATTTAAATAAAACTTTCCAGTCCTTGAGAAGTATGCATACATGGACAAGAAAATTTCCCAGAATCTAGAATCTGGCAGGGTGTCATTCCATACATTAGAATTTTGTTGCAGAAGGGCTGTTGTCAACAAGAACAGAGATTACAACAAACAAGGGTATGGAAGTATGTCCAATTTCCAGAATGCCTTAAATACTTATCTCAATTTGTGTAACCATAAAGAACTATCCCTCTTAAGGACAGGCAGAACACTGTTTGGCAAAGCCTAGAAAGTAGAAAGAAGCTATGAGACTCTTATTTTCTTCTTTAGTGCATATTTCCCAGACACAAAACTCAAGAATCATTAAGTTACCCCCTAGGATTAACTCCCCAGCCACTCCTATACAGGTGCAGAGAAGGCTAAGAAAGAAAATCGTTTCTTGTACTCATGTATAATTGAAAATTATATTTCTCTACAACTTATGGACAGAAAAATGAAATGCCACTACAAAAGAAATAAGACTACAGGTAATCACAAATCTTTATGCAAAACAGGAGGTTCCAACTTCTGTAATGTTGGAGTAATGACCTCTGAAAATTCATTCCTCCATAAAAGAAATAAACAAACAAGGAAAAAAAAAAAAAAAAACTATGAACAACATGTGGGAATTAACACATTCCTAAAAACCAATAGGTCAAAGAAGAAATCACAAAGAAGGAAATACTTAGGACATGCCAAAACTTATGGGATGCAGATAAGGCAGTGCTTAGAAATTTATAGCTGCAAATACCTGTACAAAAGAAAATCAAAGACCTCACATCAATAACCTAACCTTCTACCATAAGAAACTAGAAAATAAAACGCAAAATAAATATATAGCAAACTAAAACCAAGCAAGCAAAGGAAAAGAAATAATTATTATGAGTGGAAATAAATGAAGGAGAGAATAGAAATACAGTGAAGAAAACCGACAAAGCTAAAAGTCAGTTCTTTGAAAAAACATCAAAATTTTAGCTAGACTGGACAAGAAAAATGAAGACAAATTTTTAAAATTAGGAATCAAATAGGGACATTACTACTGGTGTTACAGAAATAAAATGAATTATGTGGGAATACTAAGAACAATTGTATGTCAAAAATTAGATAATCTAGATGACTTGGACAAATTCCTAGACTGGCAAAAACTACTGAAACTGAGTCAAGAAGAAATATAAAATCTTAATAGACATATAACAAGTAGAGACATTGGTTTAGAATTTAACAACTTCCTATAAAGAAAAGCCCATGCCCAGGTGACATCAGTGGTAAATTCTACCAAACACTTACAGAAAAATTAGAATTAATTCTTCACAAACTCAAAGTATAGAAGAGGAGAGATCACTTTCTAGCTTATTTCATATTATACTAATACCAAAACCAGGCAAAGACATCTCATGGAAAGAAAACTACAGACTCAAATCCTTTATGAATATATATACAAAAGTCCGAAAAAAAAAATACTAGCAGAATGGATATTAAAAAGATTATACATCTTGACCTAGTAGGACTTATCCCAGGAATGCAAACTTGGTATAACATCGATAAATGAATCAACATTATTCACTGTATCAGTAGAATAAAGGACAAAAACAGATGATCATCTCAGTAGACCCAGAAAAAGCATGTAATAGTATTCAACACCCCTTGATGATAAAAATATTCAAACAATTCTGAAATAGAAGAGAACTTTCTCAAACTGGTAAAGGACATCCATGGGAAACCCACAGCTAACATCTAATTTAATAATGAAACTCTGGATGCTTTCCCCCTAAGATCAAGTCCAAGACAAGGATGGCCACTCTCAACATTCCTATTCAATATTTGGGAGAAGTTTTATCAGGGAAATTAGGCAGGAATAAAAAGAATAAACAGCATCTTGATTGGAACAGCAGAAGTAAAACTATCTTTGTTTACAGATGACATGATCTTACATATAGGCAATTCTATAGAATCCACAGCAAAAAAAAAAAAGAAAAAAACTATCATCTAATAAGTTCAGGAAGTTTTCAGAGTAAAAGATTAATATATAAAATTCAATTGTAGTTCTATATGCTAGCAGTGAAAATCTGAACACAAAATTAAGAAAACAATTCCATTTATAATAACTTCAGAAAGAATAAAACACTTAGGAGTAAATTTAACAAAAGAAGTGCAAGACTTGTATAGTGAAAATGACAAAACAGTGTTGAAATAAAGTAAAGAAGACCTAAATGAAAAACATCCCATGTTCATGGTTCACAAGACTTACTTTTTAAGATGGCAGTATTCCCCAAATTGATTTATAGATTCAGTGTAATCCCTAACAAAATTCCAGGTGGCTTCTTTGCTGAAATTTATAAGCTGATCTTCAAATTCATATGGAAATTGAAGGGACCCAGAATATCCAATGTTTTATAAAGAATAACAAAGTTGGAGGACTCATTCTTCCTGATCTCAAAACTTACTACAAAGCTACAGTAATCAAGACAATGTGGTACTAGCTTAAGGACAGACATATAGATAGAACAATGGAATGGAATTGAGAGTCTAGAAATAAACCCTCACATTTGTCTTCAATTGATTTTTGACAAGGATGCCAAAACAATTTCATGGAGAAAGAACAGTCTTCAACAAATGGTACCAGTACAACTGGATTTCCAAATGCAAAATAATGAAGTTGGATCCCTTCCACACATAATACACCAATATTAAAATGGTTCGCAGACCTAAAAAGCTAAAGCTGTAAAATTCTTGGTGACAAAGGAGTAAACCTTTATGATTTTGGATAGGACATTAAAACTCAAGTGACAAAAGAAAAAACAGATAAATTGGGTTTCATCAAATTTAAAAAGTTTTGTGCTTCAAAGGACACCATCAGTAAACTGAAAAGACTTTTACTTTTCACGCATGGATTGAAAATATTCTTAAATCATATATCAGATAAGGGACTTGTATACAAACTACAGAAAGAACTTTTACAACTCAGCAGTTAAAAGACAGGTAACCGCAGTTAAAAAGTGGGGAAAGCAACTGAATAGACATTTCTCCAAAGAAGATTTTGCACATGAAAAGATGCTCAACATCTGTTCTGGTTTGCTAGAGTTGCCATTATGCAAAATACCAGAAATGGATTGGCTTTTGTAAAGGGGGTTTATTTGGTTACAAATCTACAGTCCAAAGGACATGAAAATGTCCAAATTAAGGCATCAAGAGTATACCTTCACTGAAGAACGGCCAATGGCATCTGGAACACCTCTGTTTGCTGGGAAGACACGTGGTTTCCATCTGCTGTTCCTTTATTCCCAAGTTGCATTTTTAAATGGCATTCTCCAAAATGTCTCTGGGTCTCTCATAGCTTCTCTGGGGCAAACTCTGGGTTTCATCTCTTAGCTTAACATCTATCGCGAAACATCCTTCTGTCCACATCTCCAGCTGTCTCTAAGTGTCAGCAAGCATCTGGGTCTTGGCTTAGCATATCCTGGGGCATTTTTGTCTTTCTACTCTTGTTTGAGATCCCTTTAAAGGACTCCAGTAACTAATCAAGACCTACCCTGAATGGGCAGGGTCAAATCTCCATGGAATCATTCAATCAAAAGATCACACTCTAATCAAAAAGATTAATCTCTCTGCCCCCACAATATTGCATTAAAGAATATGGCTTTTGGGAGGACATAATATATCCAAACCAGTGCAACATAAAAATCAAAGCCAGGATGAGATTTAAAAAAAATAATAAAACAATAAAAAAGACAATAACAAGTGTTGGTGAGGATGCAGAGAAATTGGAACCCTCATACATTGCTGATGCAAATGTAAAATGCTGTAGCCACTTGGAAAACAATCTGGCAATTCCTCAAAAGATTAAACATAAGAGTTACTATATGACCCAGAAATTTCATTCCTAAGTATATACCCAAGAATAATGAAAATATATTTTCACAGAAATATCATATGTGAATGTTCATAGCAGCTATATTCATAATAGCCAAAAAGTGGAAACAACCCAAATGTCCATATACTCATGAATGTTTAAACAAAATGCTGTGTATCCATACAATGGAATATTATCCAGCCATGAAAAGGAATGAATTAGTGATACATGCTGCAACATGGATGAACCTTGAAAATATGCTCTGTGAAAGAAGCCATACTTGAAAAGACAGATATTGTTTGATTCTATTTATATGAAATGTCCAGAATACACAGATCCATAGACTAAAAGTAGATTAGTGGTTGCCAGGGACTGAAGGGAAAGGGGAAATGGGGAGTGAATGCTAATGGAGTCTGGATGATGAAAATGTTCTGAAGTTAGAACGTGGTGATGGTTGCACAACTCTGTGAATATACTAAAAACCACTGCATTTTACACTTTAAAAGGGTGAATTTTATATTTTATTTATTTGTGTGAATTATATATCAATAAGTGTTATTTTAAAATCTTTATACAAATACATATTTCCATGAGACGTTCACAATAGAAATCTTTAAAATTGTTGTATTCAAAAGGCTTTACAACAATAAGGGGAAAATATATTTCTCACCAGTTTGGGGAGATCCACCTCTGAAAACATATTTTACCCCTATGTCTCCCACCTCCCCATATTACTCCAAACACCCAAGGCTACAAAGACATCCAAGGAGTTTGGAACTCCAGAGTTACAGACTTTTTATCCATTTGCACATAGTTTCAAGGTACTTAAAATCGCTTGCCTTTTAACCACAAAGCTGTGAGGGCACACTCAAGGCAAGTCCCAGACCATCATGGGGTACTAGTACTCTGGTCAGATTTATCACTAGTGCCTTTCCAGCTTTCTTCTTCTATTCTGTTTCACGATATTCTCTTTTTTCCACATCCTGGGACCCTACGGCTCTTATATGATCTTCTGCCTCTTCAGAAGCCTATACCAGATCTGATCTCTCTTGTACCACAATACCATACTCTGAATTATTCTCCAGTTCTCTACCCTCATTAAAACTATTTCTGGCTGTCCCTGTTTTGAATTCTGCTGATTGTCAATTGATTAAAATTATTTATGGTAAGGTTAAAAAGTGAAAATTGCTAACCAAAACAAATTTAAATACATATATATATATACACAAAAAGTACGTAATTTCTTAGTTTTTTTTTTCACTGAAAAAGCTTAGATACAATGACAAACCCAGTAACAATGAGCATCCCTAAGGGGTCTCTAAAATCAGTCCCTCTTTAAAGGAACGAGCTTCTTGGAGAAATGTCTGAATCCAAGTCAGGGGCAGAAGCATTCAAAATGAGTCTGTACATCTTGTCAGAAAGAAGGAAATTACCAGTGACCACTGAGGACAAGTTGAAAGGACTCAGAAGCCAACATAAAAGGGTTCCCGATGGGAAATTATAAGCATCAAAAAGAAATACTGAAATGCAAGAGTTCCTAATGTTACTTTTAAACAAAAGGACAGTTGTAGAGACGCAAGGAACCCAATTCATTATTTTGTAAATTGGCAAATAAAGGGAAGGAACCTTATATTTATTACACATCTCTTGTATGACTTATATCTTAGGATAACCAAATAGTTCATGTGAGAAAGAAAACCACCGTTTTGGATCTAGGTAACAATCACCACTGTCTGTTAAAAATGTTAGATAAAAAGTTAATGCACAAGTTTATAAAGGATAAGCTAGGCTGACAGCCTACACTTATCAACTTTAATATTACAAAAAGAGACAACATAGACATATGCTGCTTGACATAATGTGGTAGGAAGTACACAGTACCGCCTATGACATATTCCTGCTAAAAATTCTAACTTGAATCTGATCAAGCCTCAAAAATCTGTTTTACAAGTAAGAGAAATTAGAAGAACATTTTAGACAACACCAAGGGAATGCAATCAGCAAAATCTAAAATGAGGGAAACTATAGAACTAATAATGAAGTTTCTTCAACAAATACAAAGCAAGAAAAAGAATAAAAAGGGGAGGAGAGAGCTGTAGATTAAAAGAAACTCAGGAAACATCAACCATATTCAATGTGTGTACCTTGTTAGAACAAACCAACTGTAAAAGAATTTTGAACCCACTTAGGAAATTTGCTCATAATGTGCTGGTTTGGGGGTTGTGTTAACAGTATTTTTGTATATGTTTTTGAAGAGTTAATGCCGTTTGAGATGCATACTGAGGTATTTACAGGTAAATAATATGATTTTGGAATTTGCTTTAAAATAATCCAGGAGTAGGGATTGGGTGGAATTTGGATAAAACAAGATTGGCCATACTGGCCATTGATAATTGCTGAAACTGGGTGTTGATGGGGTTTGTAATACAATTCTATTTTGTATGTATTTGAAATTTTACATTTAAAAAATTAACCATATATACATATTATATATACACATATTTATAATTTTATATCTGTATAGTTTTATATATATTTATTTAAGTATATAGCTTTAAAATTGCACATTATTCATGACTATGTCTAAAGCTAATTTCTAATTGGAGAATTGTGGCTTGGAAAGAGCTAGGCTTTCTGGACTCCTTGCTGGCGATTTCAGCCACCAGAGTTTGCCAGACTAGTATTGGCAACTTGGCAACCTGGTTTACCGCTTCTGGGAGGTTGTCAATCTTTACCTAAACACACCAGGTGCCATAATACTTAATGTTGCCACCAGAACCATTATTATATGACAAGATTCATGTGAGAAGGACTTATATAAAATTTACAGCTATAAAGTCTTAATTTCCTAACCAGCAAAACATGTATATTCTAAAACAGTACCAAGAATAGTATCTTAAATATATGTACCTTATATATATAATAGCGTAGTATATTCCTTTTTTAATGTGTCGATTTTTATAAATAAAATATAAAACTTGCAGGCATTTCTCATTTTGATAAAACATCAAATTTCCTTTCTCTGAAATATTTTTCTCTCTTCTAGGAAGTTGTTTTAGGTTATGTCAAAGAGGTGCTTTCTCAGGGGTAAGGCCCACCAGAAACTATGACTTGAAGAGAATAAGTGGATTTTGCACTAAACCACAGGAAAGTCCTAAAGCTCCATCCCGTAAGTTTTTATTGGTTTTTCCAGTTATGGACTAAGCAACTCCCAAACAATCGGACAATTGGAATCAAAAGAAACTAAAAGAGAGGTAGTCCCAGGGGTTCCCACATCATACCTATCAGGCAGGTCAGGCCTCCCAAATTGTATTTACATTGGCTGTGCTCACATGTAGCCATGATTTCTTCATTTTCTTCTTTTGTCGTTTTTATCTCTTTCTTACTTTAAGGATTGGACTGGAGCTTTTTGTAGGAGAATGCATGCACCAAAGTAAATAGTGGTCTAGAAATTATCTTTTCAGGGACCCCAAAGATGATTCAAATCAAGAATTAATGTTTTGCATAAAATACAGCCAGGACTAAGTTATGACTTGGGCATTGACTCCAGCCATGGCCAGAGCTGCCCCACTCAAACCCTTGTCAATGACACCACTATGTTAAAAAGGAGCATAATATATAAAATATAGACCTCCAGGGCACTATTTGCCCCTTTGATTCTTCATAGGAGTACACTTGGACCAGGCAGGTCTTCGTTAGTAGAGAGGAACCATTCCCAAAAGAAATCTTATCGAGAGGTTAAATGTTCAGACCCTTTCACCTGGTATTTCACTTTTGAGGATATATCCTAAGCAATAATCCCATACTGTAAATGGGAAAAAAAAAAACTTTGAATATAAAGCTGTTCCCATTTTTTATATATATAATGAGATTAGAAATGAATCTGTCAAATAATTAGGGAACAATTAACTGTTAGATTATTCTTTCTTCTTTCACATCTGTATTTTCTGAATTTTCTTTAATGGGTATATATTACTTTAAAATGGGGGGAAAACTATAGAGATAATTGTGCTCAGTACTAGTAGGGTAAAAGATAAGACTATAGCAGCACTATTTCTACACGTCAAAACCTCTATTTCTTGCTTCTGGTTCTTTCTGTATTTTTTTCCTAGTGATTTTCCTATTCCTTTGCTGTTGTCTTCTGATTTGATAACAGGAACAGCATAAGCAAAGTATGGAGGTGGGAGTGAGTATGATGTGTCGATGACAGTCAAGGAGATGATCTGTCTGTAAGAGATGTCGGTAGTGATGGACATTGGATTAGATTATCTCTGATTCTCTTAATTTTTTCTGCTCCTTGTCTTCAGTGACTTCCCTTTTTCTCTGAAAGATTTGCTTTCCCTATATCCTATGATTCTATACATTTCTTGTTCATCTGCCTCTTTGGCCACTCCATTTTTCTTGGCTGCATATCTCCTGACCCCCTTCCTTGACCACACCCTAAGGCTAAGTCTTTGGCCTTCTGCTCTTCTTTGTCACCCTTACCAGCTTTCCCTTTGTGCCAGTGTATATTTCCAACCCTGATGTATTAATGAAACCAAATGAAACCTACTCAGATGGTATAAATTTTCCCTTCATACTCAACAAATCTAAAATGGCATTCATGTGCTTCCCTTTCCATTGTGCAGATTAATCCTCCTAAAATGTTAAATTCTTCCTTGCTTCAAAATATACAATAGTTCCCAAATCAGGTCTAAACTTCTTAGCCTGGCATTCAGGGTCTTTTATAATTTAAACTTAACTTTCACACTTTTTTCTTACTCTATTGAAGTCAGCCAAGCTCCTCACTGTTCCCTTCTTAAGTCATCCTTACCTTTGTATCTTTGCTCATGGTATTCTTTAAACTTTCAATGAATAGTGTTTCTATTGGGAAATAATGCTTTTATTTTAGCTTTGTCCCCATGGAATTTTGAAATCTTGGTTAAGAAACAAGACATCCTAAGAAATTCCATTCAAATAAAGCTCCAATTAGCTTTGGGTTTCTGTGTTTCTGTTTAGTGAATAGCTAAAAAGCACAAACAGCATTTTTCTGTTGCTAAATTTGAGTCATAATCTCAAATAAGTTTCTTATCTGGTTTTTTTTTTTTTTTTTTGGTTTATTTGTTTTTTCATAGACCCTCACAGCCACAGAGTGCCATTACACAAACCTACCAACTGGGAGAGGAAGATCCTGATATGGTCAGGTCGCTTCAAAAAGGAAGATGAAATCCCAGATTTTATCTCGTGAGTGTTGAATTTAGGGTTGTAAGCAGCTTTACTTTTCACCAATCTGTTTTAAAGGAAAAGCAGTTCTTGCATTCCTATCTCTTGAAAACTTTTCAGCCAAATTTCAAAACACTTTTCACCTCTCTAAATGTTTCCTCTTTGGCAAGTACTTCTTATAAAAACAGTGCTAGAGAATCTATGCCTTATCATTGATATTTATCATATAGTGCTTTGAGAAAGCTGTCATGTACTCTGGAGTAAACTGATTGTTTAATCTGATCTAGCTGCAGAAACGTGACCAAACAATGATTAAGTTTTTTGTTTTTTTTTTTTTTAATTTTTATTGAGATTGTTCAGATACCATACAATTATCCAAAGATGCAAAGTGTACAATCACTTGCCCCTGGTACCCTCATACAGATGTGCATCCATCACCACACTTAATTTTTGTTCAATTTTTAGAACCTTTTCATTACTCCAGACAAGAAATAAAGTGAAAGATGAAAAAAGAAAAGGGAACTCGAATCCTCCCATATCCCTAACCAATCCCCCTCAATTGTTGACTCATAGTGTTGGTATAGTACATTTGTTACTGTTTATGAAAGAACGTTGAAATACTACTAACTGTAGTATATAGTTTGCAATAGGTATATATTTCTTCCCTGTATGCCCCTCTGTTATTAACTTCTAATTGTATTGTCATATATTTGTTCTGGTTCATGAAAGAGATTTCTAATATTTGTACAGTTAATCATGGACATTGCCCACCATAGGATTCAGTTTTATACATTCCCATCTTTTGGCCTCCAACTTTCCTTCTGGTGACATATATGACTCTGAGCTTCCCCTTTCCACCTCATTCACGCCCCATTCGGCACTGTTAGTTATTCTCACATCTTGCTACTGACACCTCTGTTCATTTCCAGACATTTAAGTTCATTCTAGTTGAACATTCTGCTCATACTAAGCAACCGCTCTCCATTCTTAAGCCTCATCCTATATCTTGGTACCTTATATTTCATGTCTATGAGTTTACATATTATAATTAGTTCCTATCAGTGAGACCCTGCAACATTTGTCCTTACGTGTCTGGCTTATTTTACTCAGTATATTGCCCTCGAGGTTTTGTCTTCAACCTTTTTTTTTTTTTTTTTTTTTTTTAAGATAGTTTTGTTCACACACCATACATTCCATCTTAAGTAAACAATCGATGGTTCTCTGTATGGTTACATATTTATGTGTTTACCACCTTCACCACTATCTATATAAGGGCATGTACATTTCTTCCACAAGGCAGGAGGGAGAGTCAAAGAAGGTAGAGAGGCAAAAGAAAGAGGAGAAAAAAAAAAATGACAGCTAGGAAGCAGCAAAAGGAAAAATAACCTTAAATCAAAGTAGAGTAAAGAGTCGACAACACCACCAATGTCAAGTGTCTAACATGCCTCTCCTATCCCCTCCTCTTATCTGCATTTACCTTGATATATCGCCTTTGTTACATTAAAGGAAGCATAATACAATGATTCTTTTAGTTATAGTCTCTAGTTTACGTTGCTTGCATCCCTCCCCCAATGCCTCCCCAATTTTAACACCTTGCAAGGTTGACATTTGCTTGTTCTCCCTCATAAAAGAACATGTTTGTACATTTTATCACACTTGTTGAACACTCTAGATTTCACCAAGTTACACAGTCCCAGTCTTTATCTTTCCTCCTTTCTTCTGGTGTTTCACATGCTCCCATATTCATAGTTATCTTTGTTCAGTGTACTTACATTGCTGTGCTACCATCTCCCAAAATTGTGTAACAAACAATGCACTCCTGTCTTCTCCTATCACTCTGTAGTGCTCCCTTTAGTATTTCCTGTAGGGCGGGTGTCTTGTTCACAAAGTCTCTCATTGTCTGTTTGTCAGAAAATATTTTGAGCTCTCCCTCATATTTGAAGGACAGCTTTGCTGGATATAGGATTCTTGGTTGGCGGTTTTTCTCTTTCAGTATCTTAAATATATCACACCACTTCCTTCTTGCCTCCATGGTTTCTGCTGAGAGATCCGCACGTAGTCTTATTAAGCTTCCTTTGTATGTGATGGATTGCTTTTCTCTTGCTGCTTTCAGGATGCTCTCTTTGTCTTTGACGTTTGATAATCTGATTATTAAGTGTCTTGGCGTAGGCCTATTCAGATCTATTCTGTTTGGAGTACTCTGCGCTTCTTGGCTCTGTAGTTTTGTCTTTCATAAGAGATAGGAAATTTTCATTGATTATTTCCTCTATTATTGCTTCTGTCCCTTTTCCCTTCTCTTCTCCTTCTTGGACACCAGTGATACGTACATTCTCGTACTTTGTTTCATTCTTAAGTTCCCAGAGAGGTTACTCATATTTTTCATTCTTTTCTCCATCTGCTCCTTTGCATGTAGGCTTTCAGGTGTTTTGTTCTCCAGTTCCTGAGTGTTTTCTTCTGCCTCTTGAGATCTGCTGTTGTATGTTTCCATTGTGTCTTTCGTCTCTTGTGTTGTGCCTTTCATTTCCATAGATTCTGCTAGTTGTTTTTTTGAACTTTTGATTTCTGCCTTACGTATGCCCAGTGTTTTCTTTACAGCCTCTATCTCTTTTGTGAAATCTTCTCTAAACTTTTTGAATTGATTTAGCATTAGTTGTTTAAATTCCTGTATCTCAGTTGAAGTCTATGTTTGTTCCTTTGGGCCATAACTTCGTTTTTCTTAATGTAGGTTGTAGTTTTCTGGTTTCTAAGCATCTGACCTCCCAGGCCACCCCAATCAGGTTTTCCCAGACGAGAACAGGCTCAGGTCACAGAAGGAGGAAATATTCAGTATCTAGTTTCCCTGATGGTTTTTCTTAGAGGCTTGACACACTTGTGCTTTTCTGCCTGGCAGGTGCACCCGTCAGCCTGTCACCAGCTGGTGTAAGAGGGTGTGGCCTGTGGCTCTCCTCCCCCAGGCTTTGGGGTCTAGTTCCGGTAAGGCAGGCAGTAGATCTGGGCCCCTCCCTTTCCTCTTGGGAAGCTGTGCCCCCTCCAGAGAGGTCATCTGCATATCAATAAGTTCTTTGTTTCTCTGACTCTTCTGGTCAAAGTGTTACGATTTTAAAATGGCTGAGGCTTTCTTTACTGCAAGGCGCTGTGAGCTGAAAACAACTGAGACTTTCTCCAGAGAGAGAGAAAGGCACAGAAAGCTCCCAGATTCACCCATCAGCCAAAGATAGCACCCGATCCTCTGAGCTCCCCGTCCTGAGACAGCTGTGTCCCCTGACTCTCCCAAGGTCAGTTGTCACCAAAAGCCTCTGTCTGCTTGTTGAGGATTCACTGTCTGTATTGAGCAGTTAACATTAAAACCCCAGTTGGAGCTGGGCTGAGAGAGTGCTGCTCTCTGGCACCACGAGGCTTCCGTGAGGGAGGGGCTCTCGGCTCTCAGCTCTTAGCGCGGGTCCGCAGTTTTTACTTATAGATTTTATGCTGCCATCTCGGGCATTCCTCCCAATTCAGGTTGGTGGTTGATGAGTGGATGGTCACATTTGTCTCCCCGCAGTTATTCCAGGTTATTTACTAGTTTTTTGGTCATTTATGGATAGTTCCAGGGGGGGCCTAACAGTCTTCCACACCTCTCTATGCCGCCATCTTAGCTCTCTGTCCTAAGTTTGTTTGTTTTTTTTTTTAATCATTTTATTGACATATATTCACATACCACGCAGTCATACAAAACAAATCGTACTTTCGATTGTTTACAGTACCATTACATAGTTGTACATTCATCACCCAAATCAATCCCTGACACCTTCATTAGCACACACACAAAAATAACAAGAATAATAATTAGAGTGAAAAAGAGCAATTGAAGTAAAAAAGAACACTGGGTACCTTTGTCTGTTTGTTTCCTTCCCCTATTTTTCTACTCATCCATCCATAAACTAGACAAAGTGGAGTGTGGTCCTTATGGCTTTCCCAATCCCATTGTCACCCCTCATAAGCTACATTTTTATACAACTGTCTTCGAGATTCATGGGTTCTGGGTTGTAGTTTGATAGTTTCAGGTATCCACCACCAGCTACCCCAATTCTTTAGAACCTAAAAAGGGTTGTCTAAAGTGTGCATAAGAGTGCCCACCAGAGTGACCTCTCGGCTCCTTTCAGAATCTCTCTGCCACTGAAGCTTATTTCATTTCTTTCACATCCCCCTTTTGGTCAAGAAGATGTTCTCCGTCCCGCGATGCCGGGTCTACATTCCTCCCCGGGAGTCATATTCCACGTTGCCAGGGAGATTCACTACCCTGGGTGTCTGATCCCACGTAGGGGGGAGGGCAGTGATTTCACCTTTCAAGTTGGCTTAGCCAGAGAGAGAGGGCCACATCTGAGCAACAAAGAGGCATTCAGGAGGAGACTCTTAGGCACAAATATAGGGAGGCCTAGACTCTCCTTTGCAGCAACCGTCTTCCCAAGGGTAAAACTTATGGTAGAGGGCTCAACCCATCAAACCACCAGTCCCCTATGTCTGTGGTCATGTTAGCAACCATGGAGGTGGGGTAGGCGAATACCCCTGCATTCTCCACAGGCTCCTCAAGGGGGCACTACATCATTTTTTTTTTCTTGTTTTTCTTTCTTTCTTTCTTTTTTTTTTTAACTTTCCCTTCTTTTTTAAATCAACTGTATGAAAAAAAAAGTTAAAAAGAAAACAAACATACAATAAAAGAACATTTCAAAGAGACCATAACAAGGGAGTAAGAAAAAGACAACTAACCTAAGATAACTGCTTAACTTCCAACATGTTCCTACTTTACCCCAAGAAAGTTACATAATATAGCAACCTTTCTGTGAACTTGTTCCTACTATATCCATCAGAAATTAACAGACCGTAGTCATTTCTGGGCATCCCCAGAACGTTAAAAAGCTTATCTGTTCTTCTTGGATTATTGTTCCCCCTTCCTTAATTACTCTCTACTGCTAGTTCCCCTACATTCTACATTATAAACCATTTGTTTACATTTTTGAAAGTTCACATTAGTGGTAGCATATAATATTTCTCTTTTTGTGTCTGGCTTATTTCGCTCAGCATTATGTCTTCAAGGTTCATCCATGTTGTCATATGTTTCACGAGATCGTTCCTTCTTACTGACGCGTAGTATTCCATCGTGTGTATATACCACATTTTATTTATCCACTCATCTGTTGAAGGACATTTGGGTTGTTTCCATCTCTTGGCAATTGTGAATAATGCTGCTATGAACATTGGCGTGCAGATATCTGTTCGTGTCACTGCTTTCCGACCTTCCGGGTATATACCGAGAAGTGCAATAGCCGGATCGAATGGTAGCTCTATATCTAGTTTTCTAAGGAACTGCCAGACTGACTTCCAGAGTGGCTGAACCATTATACAGTCCCACCAACAGTGAATAAGAGTTCCAATTTCTCCACATCCCCTCCAGCATTTGTAGTTTCCTGTTTGTTTAATGGCAGCCATTCTAACCGGTGTTAGATGGTATCTCATTGTGGTTTTAATTTGCATCTCTCTAATAGCTAGTGAAGCTGAACATTTTTTCATGTGTTTCTTGGCCATTTGTATTTCCTCTTCAGAGAACTGTCTTTTCATATCTTTTGCCCATTTTATAATTGGGCTGTCTGTACTATTGTCATTGAGTTGTAGGATTTCTTTGTATATGCAAGATATCAGTCTTTTGTCAGATACATGGTTTCCAAAAATTTTTTCCCATTGAGTTGGCTGCCTCTTTACCTTTTTGAGAAATTCCTTTGAGGTGCAGAAACTTCTAAGCTTGAGGAGTTCCCATTTATCTATTTTCTCTTTTGTTGCTTGTGCTTTGGGTGTAAAGTCTAGGAAGTGGCCTCCTAATACAAGGTCTTGAAGATGTTTTCCTACATTATCTTCTAGGAGTTTTATGGTACTTTCTTTTATATTGAGATCTTTGGTCCATTTTGAGTTAATTTTTGTGTAGGGGGTGAGGTAGGGGTCCTCTTTCATTCTTTTGGATATGGATATCCAACTCTCCCAGCCCCATTTGTTGAAAAGACCATTATGGCTCAGTTCAGTGACTTTGGGGGCCTTATCAAAGATCAGTCGGCCATAGATCTGAGGGTCTATCTCTGAATTCTCAATTCGATTCCATTGATCTATATGTCTATCTTTGTGCCAGTACCATGCTGTTTTGGCAACTGTGGCTTTATAATAAGCTTCAAAGTCAGGGAGTGTAAGTCCTCCCACTTCGTTTTTCTTTTTTAGAGTGTCTTTAGCAATTCGAGGCATCTTCCCTTTCCAAATAAATTTGATAACTAGCTTTTCCAAGTCTGCAAATTAGGTTGTTGGAATTTTGATTGGGATTGCATTGAATCTGTAGATGAGTTTGGGTAGAATTGACATCTTAATGACATTTAGCCTTCCTATCCATGAACATGGAATATTTTTCCATCTTTTAAGGTCCCCTTCTATTTCTTTTAGTAGAGTTATGTAGTTTTCTTTGTATAGGTCTTTTACATCTTTGGTTAAGTTTATTCCTAGGTACTTGATTTTTTTTAGTTGCTATTGAAAATGGTATCTTTTTCTTGAGTGTCTCTTCAGTTTGTTCATTTCTAGCATATAGAAACATTACTGACTTATGTGCATTAATCTTGTATCCCGCTACTTTGCTAAATTTGTTTATTAGCTCTAGTAGCTGTATCGTCGATTTCTCAGGGTTTTCTAGATATAAGATCATATCGTCTGCAAACAATGACAGTTTTACTTCTTCTTTTCCAATTTGGATGCCTTTTATTTCTTTGTCTTGCCGGATTGCCCTGGCTAGCACTTCCAGCACAATGCTGAATAACAGTGGTGACAGCGGGCATCCTTGTCTTGTTCCTGATCTTAGAGGGAAGGCTTTCAGTCTCTCACCATTGAGTACTATGCTGGCTGTGGGTTTTTCATATATGCTCTTTATCATGTTGAGGAAGTTTCCTTCAATTCCTACCTTTTGAAGCGTTTTTATCAAAAACGGATGTTGGATTTTGTCAAATGCTTTTTCAGCATCTATTGAGATGATCAATTGATTTTTCCCTTTCGAGTTTTTAATGTGTTGTAATACATTGATTGTTTTTCTTATGTTGAACCATCCTTGCATGCCTGGAATGAACCCCACTTGGTCATGGTGTATGATTTTTTTAATGTGTCTTTGGATTCGAATTGCAAGTATTTTGTTGAGGATTTTTGCATCTATATTCATTAGGGAGATTGGCCGGTAGTTTTCCTTTTTTGTAGCATCTTTGCCTGGTTTTGGTATTAGATTGATGTTAGCTTCATAAAATGAGTTAGGTAGTGTTCCATTTTCTTCAATGTTTTGAAAGAGTTTGAGTAAGATTGGTGTCAGTTCTTTCTGGAAAGTTTGGTAGAATTCCCCTGTGAAGCCATCTGGCCCTGGGCATTTATTTGTGGGAAGATTTTTGATGACTGATTGGATCTCTTTGCTTGTGATGGGTTGGTTGAGTTCTTCTATTTCTTCTCTGGTCAGTCTAGGTTGTTCATATGTTTCCAGGAAATTGTCCATTTCTTCTACATTGTCCAGTTTATTGCCATACAGTTGTTCATAATATCCTCTTATAATTTTTTTAATTTCTTCAGGATCTGCAGTTATGTCACCTTTTTCATTCATTATTTTGTTTATATGGGTCTTCTCTCTTTTTGATTTTGTCAGTCTAGCTAGGGGCTTGTCAATCTTGTTGATCTTCTCAAAGAACCAACTTTTGGTGATATTTATCCTCTCTATTGTTTTTTTGTTCTCTATGTCATTTATTTCTGCTTTAATCCTTGTTATTTCTTTTCTTGTACTTGGTTTAGGATTGGTTTGCTGTTCATTTTCTAGCTTCTTCAGTTGATCCATTAGTTCTTTGATTTTGGCTCTTTCTTCCTTTTTAATATATGCATTTAGTGCTATAAATTTCCCCCTTAGCACTGCTTTTGCTGCATCCCATAGGTTTTGGTATGTTGTGTTCTCATTTTCGTTCGTCTTTATATATTTAGCAATTTCTCTTGCTATTTCTTCTTTAACCCACTGATTGTTCAGGAGTGTGTTGTTTAACCTCCAGGTATTTGTGAATTTTCTAAGTCTCTGATGGTTATTGACTTCTAATTGTATTCCATTGTGGTCAGAGAATGTGCTTTGAATAATTTCAATCTTTTTAAATTTATTGAGGCTTGTTTTATGTCCCAGCATATGATCTATTCTGGAGAAAGTTCCGTGAGCACTAGAAAAGTATGTGTATCCTGGTGATTTGGGATGTAATGTCCTGTATATGTCTGTTAAATCTAATTCATTTATCAGATTGTTTAGGTTTTCAATTTCCTTATTGGTCTTCTGTCTGGTTGATCTATCTATAGGAGAGAGTGATGTGTTGAAGTCTCCCACAATTATTGTGGAAACATCAATTGCTTCCTTTAGTTTTGCCAGTGTTTCTCTCATGTATTTTGTGGCACCTTGATTGGGTGCATAGACATTTACGATTGTTATTTCTTCTTGCTGAATTGCCCCTTTTATTAGTATGTAGTGGCCTTCTTTGTCTCTCAAAACATCCCTGCATTTGAAGTCCATTTTATCTGAGATTAATATTGCTACACCTGCTTTCTTTTGGCTGTAGCTTGCATGAAATATTTTTTTCCATCCTTTCACTTTCAGTTTCTTTGTGTCCCTATGTCTAAGATGAGTCTCTTGTATGCAACATATTGATGGTTCATTTTTTTTGATCCATTCTGCGAATCTATATCTTTTAATTGGGGAGTTTAATCCATTTACATTCAACGTTATAACCGTGAAGGCATTTCTTGAATCAGCCATCTTATCCTTTGGTTTATGTTTGCCATATTTTTCCCCTCTCTCTATTAATATCCTTTATTGTACCCATACCGAATCTCTTTAGTACTGAACCTTTCTCCAAGTCTCTCTGTCCTGTCTTTGTTTCTCTGTCTGTAGGGCTCCCTTTAGTATCTCCAGTAGGGCAGGTCTCTTGTTAGCAAATTCTCTCAGCATTTGTTTGTCTGTGAAAAATTTAAGCTCTCCCTCAAATTTGAAGGAGAGCTTTGCTGGATAAAGTATTCTTGGCTGGAAATTTTTCTCACTCAGAATTTTAAATATATCGTGCCACTGCCTTCTCGCCTCCATGGTGGCTGCTGAGTAATCACTACTTAGTCTTATGCTGTTTCCTTTGTATGTGGTGAATTGCTTTTCTCTTGCTGCTTTCAGAACTTGCTCCTTCTCTTCTATGTTTGACAGTGTGATCAGTATATGTCTTGGAGTGGGTTTATTTGGATTTATTCTATTTGGAGTTCGCTGAGCATTTATGATTTGTGTATTTATGTTGTTTAGAAGATTTGGGAAGTTTTCCCCAACAATTTCTTTGAATACTCTTCCTAGACCTTTACCCTTTTCTTCCCCTTCTGGGACACCAATGAGTCTTATATTTGGACGTTTCATATTATCTATCATATCCCTGAGGTCCATTTCGATTTTTTCAATTTTTTTCCCCATTCTTTCTTTTATGCTTTCATTTTCCATTCTGTCATCTTCCAGGTCACTGATTCGTTGTTCAACTTCCTCTAGTCTTGTACTATGAGTGTCCAGAATCTTTTTAATTTGGTCAACAGTTTCTTTAATTTCCATAAGATCATCCATTTTTTTATTTAGTCTTGCAATGTCTTCTTTATGCTCTTCTAGAGTCTTCTTGATTTCCTTCATATCCCGTACTATGGTCTCATTGTTCATCTTTAGTTCTTTGAGTAGCTGCTCTAGGTGCTGTGTCTCTTCTGGTCTTTTGATTTGGGTGCTTGGGCTTGGGTTATCCATATTGTCTGGTTTTTTCATATGCTTTATAATTTTCTGTTGTTTTTGGCCTCGTGGCATTTGCTGAACTTGATAGGGTTCTTTTAGGGTTTGTAGACCTATTGAAGTCCTTATCTCTAATTTATCAGATCTACAGCTTCGTGGAGTACACTTTCTCTAACTAACCAGCAGGTGGCGTCCACGAGCCACCTGTTCTCCACAAGCCAGTTCTCCCCTGCTTAGCCTTTTTGGTGAGTGGGGGAGTGAGTCTTGTGGGGCCCAATTGGTGTACCAAGCTTGCGTGTGTAGTTGGTGTTGCCTGCCCTGTATGTGGGGCGTGTTTCTGGGCAGTCGGGGAGGGGGGGTGGCCCTAATAATCAAATCTCCCTGGTGATCCTAGAGTTTTAAAGCTGCTGCAATAGTCTAATCCTTCAGTTCAGTCCTGCCACAATTTGTCTCTGCCACTGACCCACAAGTCCTTGGTATTGGCGTATGGCTCCTGAGACTTGCAAGTGGGCCCCTCTTCCAGGCTGTGCACCCCGGGTCCTCTGTTGAGGGATGACTGTGCTATGTCACAGGTGAGTGCCGTCCCCTCAGGGCAGTTCTGTGCTGCTGGGCTGTGTAGGGAGGCTCCCAGTCTGCTCAAATGATGGCTGAATGGGGCTTTGTTAATTCACACTGCTCCACCTTCCCAACTCTGGGACAATCAGCTGAGGTTGCAGGGAAGGCTAATGTCCACGCCCAGTTTTGTGGTGTGTGCCTGTTATTTGAAGCCCTTCCGTCACACTGGGTTGTCTGGGGCAGCTCTGGGCTATGGGGCTGGCGATGGGCAGGAGTGTTTCCTGTCCACCAGGATGGTGGCTGTGAGCGGACACCCCCCTTTTCTTGGGAAGTTGTGGTGTTTAGTGAATTTTCTCAGCCACTGAATTATTGCCTTTTGTCTCAGAGCTCTCTTAGTTCTGCTCTTGACTTGACGTGCCCAAATTGAAAGTCTTTGAAGCTTTCTGTATTGGGCTTCTTAGAGTAATTGTTTTAGAAAAAGAAAAAAGGATTAAAAAAAAAAAAAAAAGGGTCCTCCTCAGAGATCTAATGGGTTATTGAAATGCTAAGAGACAAAACAACCAGGGCCATTAAGGAAAGGTCCACAGGGCAGAGAGATTGGCTTTTCTTCGGGATTTGCATATGCGCCTTAGGGCCTGAGCTCCGCCCTTCCCCTTTCTGTGTTCACCAGAACTCTAAAAATCCTCTGCTTTTATTTTGGAGTTTTTCGTGTTGTTTTTTTTTTTTCTATGCCTGTCTCCTCTCTGCTTTGCTGGCTGCTCACAGATTCTCTGGTGTCTGGTCTCTGTCTATCTATGGTTGGAGTCTGGATCAGTAGAATGAGTTTCCGATAAGAGCAGCCACTGCAGTTCTCCCTTCTCCTTCCCGGAGCTGACAGCCCCTCCTCCCACGGGACTGAGCCTGGCAGGGAGGGGCGCGGGTCCCCTGGCCGCAAAAACTTACAGATTTCGCTGATCTCAGCAGTTCGACATTTTCATGAGTGTTGTATGAAGTATGCCCAAAGACAGATTGCTCTGTGGTGTCCAGTCCACGCAGTTCCTGGCTTTCTACCTACTTTCCTGGAGGAGTAAGTAAAACTTACAGCTCACCAGTCTTCCATCTTCCCTAAGTTTGTTTTTAATCTGAGTAAATAAGTTAGGTATCAGTGACAGTAACCATTGTCTACAAAATCCACTCACATATTCAGTCTTAGGCATAAAAGTATTTAAATTCAACACAGTCTCTTTCTGGGATCTAGGAAAAGGACTTCCTTAAATCCAGCTTATTGGCTGGGATCTTGGGACTTTTTCCAAGTTTATAGATTGCAGATGCAGGTTCTTCATGCCCAGAGTTTGTCAACGTCAGCATTATTAACTTTTGGACTCGATAATTCTTTGTTGTAGTGGGCTGTCCTGTGCATTGTAGGATGTTTAGCTTGCTTAAGGCTTTCAGATGCCAGTAGCACTCATCCAGTGTGTAATCAAAAATGTCTCCAGCCACATGTACCTTGGCTGAGAACCACTGCTCCAGCCTGATGCTAAAGGCCCTGACTGATGGCAACCTGGCCAGGAGAGTCTCAGAAAGAGATGCAATATCCCCTGTGGAGCATTATCCTTTTCCTCATAGCTAGCTCCTGGAAGTTCCTTATAGCAAGATACTATTCCTGTACTTTTTGGCTTCAAGTCAGAATTAAAAAAAATCTGGTTCATTTAGGTTATCTTTTCCAGAAAGATAGGTAGTATTTATTTTCTGTTTACAACAGCTTTTACATAGCCCTTCTGCTTTAGCCTGTCAACTAGATAATACATATTTTCACTGGGATTATTTCAACAAGAGTCATGGTCCTTCTTAGCCTGAGTGACCGTGTACTCTCCTGGGAAATAAGAGCACACCAGAAATAAGAATGACATCAATTCTTGCCTATGCCACAGTCTCCCCTGGAATATCCCAGCAGAAAACCAACTGGTATATAGATAGGTGCTATATAGACTTTGCCATGAAACACCTTTACCAGTCTGTCTTGTAGGTAGCTCCAAGAGCTCCTGAGGCCTAGTGAGCCTGCCTATTAAGTCACACTGGAAGGCTCTCCTCTGGGCCTGGGCAACTTTTCATCCTTTTGCTGATAGTTCTGAACAGGCTGTTAACTTGGCGTTTCTCATAGCTCCCTGGAGGGCAACTTCATGGCCTTATTTAAATGCATTTTGCTTTTTAAATATTCCTTCAAATGTAAAATGTATCACTTTTCATGAAGATCACAGTATTTCATTTGGAAATACCAGTTCACATAAAATACTGTCAACGTGGGTGGTTGGTTTGTGGTTGGTGGGTGGGATTTCAAATACTCTGGATTGAGCAATCCCACTGCCTTTAGCAGTTGTCCCCAATTCCCACCACTCTGCACACCCAGCTTCAGTGCCTGGAGAACTCCATCCACATTGTTGCCTTTTACTTCACAGCAAAAGGTCCTCCTATCCCCACTGGCAATGTCCCAGGCTGTAGGTTCCTTGCAAGCATTTTTTAAAATACTTTTTTCCTCCCTGATTTCTATAGTAATGTATGTTAAAAGTCTGGAAAATAATCCCATTATCTAATCACTTCCTATGCCCTTACCAAGTAGGCCAAAAGTTCTCTATCCTGGGCCACATTAGGACTCCGTATATCCTGCCTTGAGGCTGTACCAGGCACCCAGGTAATAAAACTGTGATCCACTGAGAAGGTCTTTCCTCCTACCTACAGAATCACCAAGGTGGCATGGCCCTCTAACATTCCTTGTTAGGCCTCTTAGCTTTCAGACAAGAGTGATAATCCAACCCTCAAGGTTTCTGTTAAGGCAAATGGCTCTGTATTTAGTGGAAAGTTTAGAAGAGCTACACTCAAGGCACTTGCCAAAGAGCATGATTTTAGGGTCATTGCCACTCAATTTCAGCAAAACGTTAGTTCAAAGAAAAATGTTAAGGAAAGTTTGCTTAAAGAATCTTTCCATTGTTCCAGATATTCTAAAATATTCCAGGTTTGAGGCAGACCGCAAAAAGCTGGGTAGTAGAGCACATTGTTTAACTCTTCCCACATGCTTGTGCTTTGTATTAAATCTTGTGAAGCTCACTGCGTTATCTATTTTAAGGACGTGGTTCAGATAATCCTTGTATCATATATCTTCTTCATGAGAACCTCAGGGAGAAATAGCTGCTGGTTTTCTCAGGACATTTTTAATTATGTACCTAACCAGGATTCACTTTTAGCATTGGTTGCTAGAAACCTTAGAGCCAAAATACGGTGCTCACCATAGGAATTGTAGATTAATGTGCCGCCTTGCTTTTTTTTTTTTTTTTCCCCATTCCTGGCTCCATTTTCTATCATCACACTTCCTTCTTTCTTCTTTTGTGCTACTTTAAATCTGTGTTATCTTATTGTGTCTTATATATAAATAGAGTGAGTCATGGAACTACTTCATCCTCCTCAAAGACCTACAAGATCTCCTGATCCCACCTCCATTTACATTTATAGGTTCCACTGCACTTCTAATTTGTGGTACACAGAACTCAGTATCCTACTGGTGACTTAAAAAAGAGAAAAATTAATAACATTCTCTCATGATCTCATTGTATTAGGTTTGAGATGCTTGATGCTGCAAAGAACAAGGTCCGGGTGAAGATGAGCTATATAATGATTGCCCTGACAGTGGCAGGATGCATCTTAATGATTACTGAGGGGAAGAAGGTGAGTCTGGATTCCCCCTCTATCTCTTCATGTTTTCCACAAAGGACCTATAGGGAAGCAGAGATTGACCCTTGGGAGGGAGGGATTGACCCTTGTATTTACTCTCTGAAAAGAGGAGGCTGCTTTCTATACAAGAAATGATCAAAACAAAGATATAATAGGGACAAACCTAGGATATCATGCCTGGGAGTGAATAGCAAATCCTACCTTTGGTATGGTGGAGGACTAAATTAGTTTTATATAAAGTTTTTTTAAAAAAGTATCACTAATGTCATAAATAATGTGAACCAAGAAATCTGACACTGACATATGTAGTGATCATCCCTTACATGTTTATAAAGCACTTTCAGTACCTGGATTACGTATCCTCACTGTAACCACCTCCGTCATGGTGAGCATTATCATCTCTGTTCATACTTGAGGCTCAGCCTAAAGGGGCCATATGTATAAGGATCGTAACTCCTAAGTGGTACATAGGAACACAAGTCCAGAAATCATTGTTTTAATAAAGATGCTGTATTGCTGTTATTTATTGAATATTCACTGTCACAGTGCTTTGACAGCTATTATGTCCTTTGAACCTCACAACATTAGTTAGGTACTATTATTATGACCTCATTTATAGATGGGGAAGCTGTAACACAGAGAGGTTTAGTAACTTGCCAAAGCTCACACATCTCCCTAATGACAGACCCACACTTTGAACCTAGACCTGTCTGGTTGAAGTAATAGTAATTGCTCCCATTTGTTGAATGCTTACTATATAGCAGGTACTATTATTCTCATTTAATTCCCACAAAAACCCTACAAGGTAGCTTCTCTTTTTATCCCCGTTTCATAAAGGAGGAAGTCTGCAGGTTACCACACCTCATACTATAAAATCTTGTGATTAAGACATAGTAACTATTTTTATATTCAACAGCACTGGTCAAACCCTTATTTTATTACTATGCCTAATTCTAAATACCACAGCTTCCATATGGACAGAGATGACTTATAACTATTATCAGATATTAGAAATATTCTTCTACAGACCCAGTGTTAACTACCTTTATACTCTAAGTCCAAAATAAAAGGAAATGAACTTGAGACTGTCTTTGGAGTCAATGGAAATATTGACCATTGTAGGCTGATCTTATGGAAACACTGAGGCCAAATGTGCC
Organism: Choloepus didactylus; assembly: GCF_015220235.1. NCBI lineage: Eukaryota > Metazoa > Chordata > Mammalia > Pilosa > Megalonychidae > Choloepus > Choloepus didactylus. The sequence goes on from NC_051307.1 coordinate 89,065,162, forward strand.
AACCTGGGTGAAATTCTCTTGAAAACTGTTTCTGCCCTACTTTAGTTTTTCTTCTGACTCTTTGATCCTTCATGCTTAGTTCTCAGATTGAAACCTGCAGAAACATGTGAAAGGGATGTAGGAATTTCCAGAATTCTGAGAAATCTACATGTGATTTTGCATACTTGATTATACTGAGTTTTAAACATTCAAAAACATTACTCCCCTGTGATCACTGCTAGCATCATCCAGAGTAAATGCTGTATGGAAAATTCCCTTCCTGATCTATACCGTAAAATTAAATTTCAATCTTTAATAGAACTATCTAGCTCTGAAATGGTAAATGCTATTGGAATAGAGAGAAGTTGAATTTGATGTGATTTAGAAGTGAGTATTTGTTGTATGTTTTTTCCTTCTATCAATTTCCCATTCCCAATTGCCTCCCCATACCTAATCCTTTATATGTGAAAATTACACACATAAAAGAAAATACCAGCTTATAAGGTGCTAGGTTCACTTATTTGGTATAAAAATTTCAAAACTGGCCTATTTATTTAAACTTCTCAGAAATGTAACACCTCACATGGAGGGAAAAAAGGGAAAAGTATTGTTGCCTCTCCCCCACTGCTGTTTGCTCTCAAAGGATGGAGTATTAGGGTAGAGACTGTGGGAGTCACTAATGACAGCATTTTGATAAGGTTTGAGATTCCCAAAGCTAAATGTTTTTGGTAAGGCAGGAAGGGTGTGAAAGTATGCAAATGGGTAGGGGAAGGAGAAATGAATAGTAAGAATGGAAAGTTAAAGGAGGAAAAACGGTTTGAAATGGAAGTGAAAGGGGAAAAATGGAAAGACTGGGGGATAAAATATAAGGGAAGAAGAGAGGCTAGAAGGTTTAAAGGTAAGGAAGAAGGAAGAGAGATGGCATTTTTTGTGCTTGATGCAGGGGCTGCTGTGTCATGAACCGTTGGAGAAAAAAGGGAGCACATGAGGGAGCTGCTGTGACCAGAATCCAAGCAGCAGACCACAACCTGCTTATACTACCCTAACTAACCTGCTGTACCAGTGCAAAGTCATGACATTCTCCCCATACTGACATAAGTGGTCATCTGTTAAAATTTGTTTCCCTTTAGGCTGCCAAAAGAAACGAGTCTTTAACAAGCCTGAATTTACAAAAGAAAGCTCGCCTGAGAGAGGAAGCAGCTATGAAGGACAAAACAGAGTAGTACGGATACCCGTGTTGGCTGGATTTTGAAAGTCTAGGAGTAATGTTGCAGCAACAAGACTGTATTGAAAAGAATTGGTGTAACAATCCATTTCATAGACGTATGGTTTGTACAAACTTATTCCGTTTACCAGTTTCTGCTCTAGGGGTACCAATAAATTTTCTCAAAGAATGACTTATCAATGTTTTATGGCTTTGATCCAAACAAAATGCAGCCTTTCAGCCTTTTGGAGAAAATGAAAGAATGAAAAATGAAATAACTTATTTCAATTTTAATAATAGCTCTTCACTGAGTCTGCTAGCTCATCTTTTATTCCCATTACCAAGGTGATTTTTCCCCACTGGTCACAATGCCTTCTGGTTCTTTTATTTCTCTCTCTTCTGTATATTCACAGACCACATGCATGCTAGCAGCTTTTAAGAGAGCTATGTTTTAAAAAGTCCTGGCAAGGTGATGAGGGTGGTCTGCCCATGAGTTTCTGAGGACTTAGAAATCGCAGCATTGTAGAGTAGTTTGGGGCCAGCACAGTCACCTCTTCTGCTCATCCTTTTCCTGCTGCTTTCGCACTAAATTTCTCATCTGTGAAAACCTCTCTCATGTATTTTCTTATTAAATTAGTGTTGAAAGCTAAGCATTTGCACCTGGTTTGTATCTCATTTAAAGTTTGACTTCAGGATACTAAGTTGTCTCATATGGATGCTGATTTCTTCTTTAAACGTTTTATTTATTCTCAGTTTCATGAGTAGTAATGGATGACAAGTCCTCATAGCCATCCAGATGTGCTAGTTCTCCCCAGGGGGTTATAACAGAGATCAAAAAGTATTAAATGCAGCTCTTTGGGAACTTAAGTTCAATTACTTACTCAGTAAAACGTAATGCACTATGCTATCAATAGCTTTATAATTATCTAATAATGTTATTGATGATGTCTCTCTGTATACTTTCTTTTAGAGTAATTTGACCTCAGTTTCTTTACAGATATGAAGCTGGAAGTTATCAAACAGCGCTGTTTCTTGCACATTTGGCAGATTAGGTTTCCTTGCTTATTCTGGAACACCATCTTACCTAAACAAATGTTTTAGATATGGGTAGATTTTAATGTGGTACTTCTTTTAAAAATATATTGTCTTTCTTCATAGAACAATGCTATTTTTAACTTCTGAAGAAGCATTTAAAAGTATTGTATCTTGTAATAGAAAATGTTTCATTAAACTAAAGCTCACAAATGTTATGCAGCAGGAATTTACAGTTACTTCTCATTTTGTCATTCCTCTTCAATAATTTATAGTGACTCTTTCTTTATATTATAAATATAAATTTCTTGGCCAGCATTTCAAACCTACTCCTAACTATAATCCCACCTTTCCCAATAACCTCATATACTAACCTCTTAGCAGTCATGCCCTACTAGTAATTCTAGCATCATATTCTTCAGCACTTGTCAAGCAAATCAGATTTAATGAGAACTTTTATAAGGTATTATAGAATACAAAAGAAGTAAGACAGTTTTGCCTTTGTTGCTTTCAGTTAAATTATTTTTGTACATTTTAATTTCTAGATTTTTTGCATATTTATCATGTCTCTGTAGGTAAAGTAGGCAGAAACTATTTTCTACTACTTTATATTTCTTATAAGCCCTTTAAACAATTAATATTTGAGGCTATTGTCAGATGCTTATGTTTAATCAACAAAAATAATAGTTTGGGGAATTACTACTAAAATTTATTGAAATGAGGCAAGAATTGAATGAAAGTTTTGGTGTTGTCATTCATTGTCATTCATCAGACATTAGTTGAATACCTTCTTCTGTATGAAAACTGACGCTACAAGAATAAAACATACTTCCTGATGCCAAAGGCCTCATGATCTAGAGGAAGTGTGGCCTATGAAACAACTACAAAACAAATTGGTAAATGATACATTTTGAATTTCATAGCAGAGACTATAGAAAGAAGCAGGAAAACCTAACTCAGCTACACTCTGTGGATGGAAGTGGGCAAGTAGTGATGACTGCACAAAATGGTAACTTGTAAGCTGAATATGAAGGATTGGTAAAACTAGGTCAGACACATAACAAAGGACAGCGGCCTCACTAGACGTTTAGCTTTAGCTTCCCTGAAAATCATGAGGGCACAATCTGACAAGGTGTAGTGAGAGGTCCTTTGGTAAAACACCATTTATACATCATTTTTCTGTTTGTTTTTTTATCTTGATAAAACTTAACACTTATTACGTTCATGGAATAAGCATAACCGTGACTTATTTTTCACAATTTCCAGACTTGATTCCTTGCACCATTACAGGTCCTGTCTTGTCAGATATCACTTAAAGTGTGCACGTGGTACCTGACATGGCATCTAATTCTCCACCACCATCCCAGGCTTATGCACTTACTCATCTGAGCTCTCAAACCAGAAATCTTGGAGTTATAAACTCTCTTTCTCTCTTCATTGAATAAACCACCTGTCTTGTCAACATTACTTCTAAATATTTCTCAAATAGACTGACCCTACAGAATAGTCACTGAGAAAAACTTACATGGGAAGCTGTCCAGGAATATACACAAAAGATTAATAACAAGCCTCCACATCTCTTTGTGAAGTTGTTATCTCTGTGGGAGGGACTTGTAGTGTTCTCTTGTCGCAACGTCTGTCCTATGGTCAACATAGTCTGCTGTGAGGGAGGTGAATTGTGGGGACCCAGGGCCCAGGCCCCCTCCCGTCCAAAGTGATTTTACACAGCTGCCTTCTTGACCAGGACAGAAGTGAGAAGTCATCAGACCTCCCCAGGGAAAGAAAAATGTATGATTAAAAAAAACATTGAAACTCCTCCTCTAATCAGTGTTGGTAACAAATCCCCACACCCCTGTGTCACAAGACTCTGCCCAAACTCTGTTCTCATACCCTCCTTGTCCTAACCCTTATAAACCACCCCCTGGCACTCCCTGCTTTTATGGAGCACTAACTTGCATCTTTCCCAGCCAGCTGCCACCATGGAACCGTATCTCCTGTAAGTCCTATTAAACTCATGTCTAACTTCGGAAAAAAAAAAAACAAAAAACAAGCCTCCAGATTAAAATCAGAAGTCCTAGGTTCTAGATTTGCTTTTGCAACTGTATTGCTTTATAAATTTATAAGTCTTAAAAATCCAAGACAATTTTAAAAAGAAACAGAAAACCATGACAAAATTAAGAGAAACCATCTTTTTAAATATCCAAGGCTTTTTTTTTTCCCCCAAATTGGTTCTACTAATTTGACTTTTAAAAGTTTTAGGAGTCACTCCTCCACAGTTTAATTGTTTTGTCATTTCCTAATGCTGCTGATGCAATGATGTTTTCTGTAGGATGACAAGCTGCTGAAATCACAACATCTGTATGACCTTGTAATTTTTGTACAATCTCTTTAGTCTGAAGGTTCCAAATGTAAACCAGATTATCCTCTGAACCAGACACAATCCACTTTCCACCAGTAACTGAAAAATTGGCAAATATGCAGTATTTCTCATTCTTATGACCAGTGTATGTCTTCAGGCATCTTCCTCTGCTATAATCCCATAGTTTAAGAGTACTGTCCAAAGTTGCAGTGAGAATGTATTTACCATTAGGAGAAAATTTTACAAAAGAGACAGGTGGGTTATCATTATCAACAAGTGTTTTTAAACACTGACCTGATGTAGCATCCCATATTTTACAGAGACCGTCATAGCTACCTGACACTATCAAGGACCCACTACAATTAAAATAAACAGCAGAAACTGGGTCAGAGTGCGCAGACAAAGTCTTGAGGCACTTTCCTGTTTTCACCTCCCATATTTTCACACTCTCATCAAAAGATCCTGAAATGACAAGGTTGGATGGCGGGTTGAAATTACAACAAAAAACATAATTACTGTGCCCCTTCAGCGTTTTCAAGCATTTTCCAGATCTCACATCCCATATCTTTAGAGTTTTATCATCTGAGGCAGAAACAAGATGACTGGAATCTGATGACCAGGCGACATCTGATATTTCCAGATTGTGACCATATAGTGTTTTATCATATTTTCCATCATAGGCTCCCCAAATTTTAATTAGTGCATCAGCAGAAGAACTTGCAAGCCATTCTCCGTTTGGACTAAACTTAACTGATGACACTGCTTCCCTATGTCCCAGGAGCGTACACTTGAGAGCATAGTTAGGCTTTTCAGGCCCTTGCTTCTTCCAGTTGGCTACTGAGGAAAGGGTCGACTCGGCTATGGCATCTTCTGACTCCTCAGTTGCCATGGCTCTGAAGCTCCGGGTCAGTCGATTGGCTGGGTGTCTCCTACTGAATCAAGCAGTCCAGAATTTTGGCTTTTTGCCCAGCCAAATGAAGATGAAAACATCAGATTAAAAAACACACGGTTTGTTATCATAATATCTGGATCATCTTTAAAGCAAATTTACGGTGGATACTGAATCAGCAGCACAGCTTGGACTACTTCAGTTTTTCCCTTCTTCCTTTGTAAAAAACACTTAAGAAATACTATTAAAAGGGTCCCGTTAGCGGTCTGCAAGTAAGCTACTAGTATTAGGTATTTTGTTGATTAATGTATAAAGCCGCCCAAAGCGGAGGGGAGTGAAGGATCTCTATAGAAAGTATTTTTTCACTGCCCCTCCCTTTCCCCAGCCCCTAAATATTTGAAGACATCGAGCAAGCCTAACAGGCAGACATATTTTATGTACTTGAAGATTAATGAATCATCGCTTTCAGGAGAAGATTTCAGAAGTTAAAAAGAAAACCTGTGTAGCTACCAAAATCTGACGCCCGGATCGCCGGCTACTTTCTGGGGCTGCAAGCAAGTCTACGCAGCCGCTTCCATCGCCAAACAAGCAGGAAGCGCGGCAGGACGCACGCGCGAAGGGAGTCCCGCCCCGCAGAGCCGAGGTGACCAATGGGAGTAGTCTTCCCGCGCTTGCCCAATAGGAGGCCCACTGCTTTTCTTCGCGTCCGAATTCTAGTCGCCAGTTCACGACAGATTCCCATTGGATTCGTTTTTTGAATGAGACTGGAGATGAACTGAGCTTTTCCCAGGCCTAACTGGCTAGTGTGGCAAGCAGTGAATCTGTATTTCAAGAAATATTTATCTTTTGGAAATAGAGTGCCACGGTTAAGGACTGAATTTGCCAATGGCCCTTAGCCGCAGGGGTAAGTTCACATTTGGCAAGTTCACGAACTGCACACATTTCGGAAATGCAGCTAACGTCAGTCCATCGTGACGCCGGTGACTCCGGCACCTCCTGTGTAAGCTCCTGCTCTGCTTCCGTCTGTTGTGAGGCGCCTAGTGGCGCTACGGCCTTACTGATCGCTATGGTAGTGTGTAGACAAGGCTGCAAGAAGACCAGAGGAATGTGACAGAATTTATGCCCAGATAGTAAGACTCGTAGTTTAAAAGTGTTCCCTGAAAACGTTTAGGAAAGGATAGAGAACATGTCTTTTGGGAACCTTTAAATACCGACGCTCACATACCATGATATGGTAATGCCAGGAGAAAAAAAAGGGAAGGTTTGTTTTAGCACTTCCTTATGGTTTAAACTTTCAAAGAAAATTAAGAAAAGGAATTTGCATCTCCTAAGGGACCCGAGAAACTAAAAAAAAAGAGGTTGGTGGCTTGGGGTAAGAAATGGGAAAGATTACTCAGTTTTGGAGAGCTTTCCCTAGTTTTAAGAAATAACGGCCTTGAAAGTACTTTGTAAATTATACAGGCTATTCAGATAAGTACTGTCTTAAAATCTATAATAGGTTTGCCAAAGAAATGGAAGCCTGTCTAGTTACTCCATCTTTGTTTTTGCCCTAAAAGTATCACCTAAAAGAGGCAGTAAGTTTGTTTAGATGGTTTTCCTGGTAGGTGAATTAAGGTCAAGAGGCAAATAGCTCTCATGATGCTTTCTGTCAATCAAGTAAAATATCTATGTGGGAATAGAGTCTATCATATACTTATTAAGGATGATTGAAAGTCTTGCTTTATAAAGCATAAGAGGCATAATTGACTATAGTAAAAACCTCATTACTTCAAGACCCTACCACTTTAGTTTGAAATTTAGACAGGAATAGGATGGCTGCTTTATTCTTAGCTAGTGCAAATTAACAGTATAAACACAATGGGAAAGTGCTGGGGATGGGAAGAACATCTTTAAAATAGTTTGAAGTATCCATTTATGTGTTAAATTAGCTGTTAATTACAGCAAAGCCTTCATGGACCTCCCTGTGTAACATTTGAAAACCTTTTTCTTTTCCTTCAACATATCTTAAAAGTTCAATTCTGACTAAACCCTGCCTCTTTCCTCTCCCAGCTGCCTCCCACCTGTCTCCCACTGACCTGAATTAGTGTTTTTACTGGGAAGCTTAGAAATACTCTAAAATATCACAAACATGGAGAGGGCACATAATTAAGAATGTGCTGATAGGAATATCCAGAGATTATTTTTCCTCACATTTTCCTAGAATTTAAAGAAATTTCCATTATTAAAATCTATTTCTTGATGTCTGGGATTTTTTTGTTTACAAATAGTATCAGGAACTTGTATATAGAAAATCAAGCCTATGAATACAATTAGTTAAATTGTTTATTCATTAGTCATGTTTGGATATTAATATATAGTCCTAACTTTGTAATCCTTATGAACTAGGACTAAGAATTTCATAATTTACTTCCTTGACAGGAGGGGAGGCATGCAGGTAAATCAATAGTGATAGAAACTGTAATAAGAGAGATAGCATTTTGAGTTCTCAAGCAAAATTTCTTACAAGACCCTCTTTATAACTTTTCTGCTCATCGATAGGTGATTTGGAAGATTTCCTCCCTGTGAAATCAACTAGTTTTCTTTACATTTCCCTTAAGTAAGTCTCTCATTTCTCATGGTTTGTTCCCCTTGTCCACCAGTAAAGTTTACAAATATTCCAAATACAATTTATGTTGCCACAAATGGGACATTGTTTTCTTTTGTTTTTAGCATGTGTGTCAGACCTAACCATGTCCTGGGAGTGATTCCTACATTAATCTTACCCAAATCCTACCAAATTTAGTCCTCAAGCCAAGCATAATAAACCTATGTACATATCCAGTGACTTCGGAGCACTAGTAATTTAAATGTATGGAAATCCAGTTGGGCTAAATATGGGATGGTCATATAACTTATCCAAATTGGGATGATTTTTACTTACAGTCACTGCTGACTTCCCAAGAGGATTCTTTTCATAATCTCAACATAATCTCGGAGAATTCCACACTCTTTTTATATGGAAATTGGCCCCGGCCTGCTCAGGTCTCTCTCAGACCCTGTACTGTTCTCTCCCCACCACTATGGTCTTCTCGGTTTCTATGTTCTTCCCTACCCAGCACTGTATCTTAATAATAGCTAACAAATGCTGGCCATTATCACTTGAGTGTTATAATAAGGCATTATCATTATCATTATCATTATTGTGGACACCCCTGACTGGACTCCACTGGCTTCCTAGTGGGTGTGATGAAGGACATTTAGAGATTAATTTTATTTTTTGAAAAAAACATTCAAGATCATAGATATGACCATATATTGATTTTAAAATCAGAGAAAAAAACTTTTTCAAAGTGGCAAGTGAAAGAGTATCAACAATCATTGAATCTACCTTTAATAAATTTGTAAATCCAACTCATTTTGTACTGTAGATGGAACAGTGTAGTCTGAAGGAACTAAGGCTACAGTTAGCGTTAAGATTTTGTTTTCAGGAAAAATACCTGATCAGTGGAATCTCTCCAAAAACTGGAAGAGAAGCAATTATGGAATGAAGAAATATACCATCTGTTTCTACTCATCTGTCAAAATGGAATAAAGAACATGTTCTAATGCAGCAATATAACAAGTTGTAAAAAGGAAAAATCCTTGTTTAATAACCTAAGACAACCAGTAACTTCCACAGTTGGAAAAAATTGGCAAAAATGTTTTTTCTTACCTTTTAAATAAGCCAGAAGAGATTGATGGGCTAATTTTGGTATATTTCAACACATGGGGCTCATTATATTAATTGCCTATGGAATATACCCATCAACTTTTCTTGGAAGGCATAGATTTTTTTTTTAATAGGCCTCTACTATGACAATGCTTGCTTTTGTAAACTGCAGGTCAAATCATGTCTCTTGAAAGTTTAAGTATACATAAAATACTTAAATATTGAGACACTTGCTTTTTGTCAGTCCTGGCTTCAAACAGTAAAGGAATTTCTTTGAACTTTCTTTTGTAATCAAGTATCCTTTACCAATATTACAGCAATGCATATTCCTTCATTCATTTAGTAAGCATTTACTGAATGTCTACCATGTACAAGGCACTCTCCATGGCTTGACAGACCGCATTCAAGTACAAAGAATAATAAGAGCTATTCCAAATCAGTTTCAGAATACTTTAAAAGAGGACACAGAGTGGCCAAAATGACCTGAGGTAGTTAGGACATACTCAGCAACCAGAACATCAAAAGGTGTTCTTAACTTTTGCTAAGAAGTTTATCATCCTTTATTTAAAACAATGGTACTCCTTTAGAAGGAAGTCTGTTGCTAAGGCAATAATTCATTCAAAAGCCTTGTGTCAGTTACCTCAAGAATTTGTGTTTGTAGTGGAAACATGTTTCTGTGAGTTTAGCTGCTGTGTTCCCAAACCCAAAACCAATCATTTATATACCAACCATTAAAAAAACAAAACAACAACAAAAAAACCTGTTTTTGCATTTTTCTAGTTCTATGGAATTTCAGTACCACATAGAGGAAAGATTTTTGGGCTAAGAGATCTCCACACCATACTACAAAATCTAAAAACAACCAATACCTAATTTACTCATTTTAAGGGTACTGAATGGTAAGGAAGAATGGTGCAACCAATTCTTGGGAGTTCCTGGACACAGAAGCCCTATCCCGTGACCTCAGCTTTCTACAAGATACAGAACCTGCCCTGCCTTTGGCAGGGCTCTTCCCCTCCCTTAGATGGCCAGTATCTAAGAGTTGTGACCTAGAGGCAACGTAACTTATGTCTTGATTTCATCATCTATAAAATAGGAATAATCATCCACCTCAAGAAGCAATTATAGGATTAAAAGAAAAAGTGAAAGCCCTTGGCCAGGGACCTGACAAAAAAAACAGACGCTCAAATAAAAACAGGATTGCCTTTATTAACTATGTGAAAACAGACTGGGACTTCTTTGCCTATACTTGGTTGAAAACAGAACGGAGGATAAAGAGTTTCTGTTTTGGGTGATGAAAAGTTTTAGTAATGGAAGATAGTTGACAGTGGCAAAACACTGTAAAAGTAATTAATGCCACTGAATTGTAAACTTAATCTATCCTTTAGCCCTTTCTTCTTACTCCAAACTTCCAGATGCATTTTATGTCAAGCAGCAATTTGATAGTCTCTTAATTAGCATATAATATTTATTTTACTTTATCACATTGTTCAGATGCTATGGTACTCTTTCTTATAACCTCCCCTTGAATATTCTCTATTACCACAGGCTTACTGTACTAGGCCACAACTGGCCTTCTCTTACTTTAATTTTTGATGATAGAAAAAGACAATCCAAAATAATTCACAACTGGGCAGATATATATTTAATCTGCTCACATCACAATTGAAGGAAATGGTTCTGTTAACTTAGGGTGGCAAAAAATTCAGACTTGCGACTTGCATATATAGGTACACCTGTCTTGCAAATGAGCAAATTTTGGAATGTGGGAGGCAGAACTTGATATATAAACACGAAAAGACAACAATGCCCCTTTCTAAAAGATCCCTTTTATGAACATATCCTGAAACCACAATTTTCAATATACACAAAAAGCCCCAAGCCCTAGAACAGCTATAATGACTTCCCTATTGATATAAAAAAAAATTTGCAAAACCCATCAGCAAGGAAAATCCTTTCACAATGTAGCACCAAGTTGAGGAATTAAATATCTGAAATGTTTATTTAGTGCTAGAGAACTAAATTCAAAGTAGCTTGTGGGTGGCCATGTATAATAGAGGATTTAGTTGACAAAGTTTGGTTTATAAAATATACTACATTTTTTGCTTAGGCAAGATCAGCAGCACACTGGAAAAATTCAGATATATTATGAGACAACTGGCAATATTAATTTCCTGGCAATAAGGCTAATGCTGGAAAAAGGACCCAGGGCCCAGTCAACTTTATCTGGCATGTGGAAAAAACAATCGTAGAGCAATAGTGTTTTAAAAGGCAGTACAACTGACTAAGGTAAAAAGGACCCTGATTAGTGATAAGAACATGAACAAAAGTGTGTCACAGAGAAGAAATCTGTACCCTAAAACTCACCTTTCTTCATATGTATCATCATGTATCATCTTTACCTCCCCTGGTATTTCTCAATCCAACCATATGTAGCTGCTTAAAATAAAAGGTACTTTTATTTCCAAAATGTTTTCAATGTTTTTTCTCCACCTAAGTTGTCATTACAAAGAATATACTTTCAAAGTTTGTGGGAGGAAAAAAAACAGAAAGGAAAAATAAAGCCACTTTCCCCCCACTGTAGATAAAACTACAAAAGAGTTTTCTCAGTTTTGAAATTAAGATGCTTTTGTAATGGTTAATACATTCAGTGATAAAGTATTCAATAAACTGAAACTAAATTAATCTAATCTGCCAGGCAGTAAAGTAAAAATAGGATTTACCGATAACTCTTAAAAAGCCATTTCTATTACCAGCCTGCTTTTATCAGTACCAACAAGTTCCAACATACCTGAGTTATGCTGAGATTTAACTTTTAGCACATTCCAATCTTTTATTAAAAAAAAAAAAAAGTTTTATTGCAAATAAAAAATTAGCTTAGATATCACAGATCACTAACTTCTAGGATAGGAGTAAGATAAATTTCTGTTCTAGGCAGAAAATAGACCACATCAGTTAAATGGACTTTCATTTCTTTAATCAACTCATTGAGACACCTGCAATTGCTGGCAAAAACTCCTAACATACTACTCTTACTAACTTAAGGAGACAACTTTGTGTGCTTTGTATCTTTTCCATTCAAAGTGGTTTATAAAATAAACTGATAATTTTCCATCTAGCCAATAGATGGTACATAATTTAAAGCATCCTACAGAAATGATGTGATATCAATAATTTGCAATTTGAAAAAAAATCAGCCACAAAAAAGGAAAAAGCTAAAAACAAGATTTTTACTATGAATCAGTGCTTCTATTACCCTTCCAAAAGAAGTTGTATTTAATGTGAATTAAAGGCAACATTGAAAGTTTTTCTTTAAATTAACCACCTAATTTATCCCTAAAATTACAAAGAATCAAAGTCTTTTACAGGTCAAGTGCAGTAAAACTAAAATGTTCTTTCAGCACAAAGCAGCACTAGAAAAAGTAACAGTTACAGATGGGAGGTGATTATTTTGCAGTGGCTGCTCCATCAATAATAGACAGACATCAGACGGTATCCATCCCAGAGCACAGACACAACTACAGACTAGATGCGAAGAATGTGTCACACTCTTGGCTGATAAAAAGTCCTTTGTCTTTGAATCTTTCTTGTTTGAATAAGGTGGATTTTTTTTTAAAGTTTAAATCAGTTCACATAAGTTGGCTGCTTAAATAACATCATGATGAGGTATGAAAGCTCTGAATATTCCTAACATTCAGCAGGATTTACCAGAGATAGCTTGTCAGGGGCAACTTCCAAATAGTTTACACTTTGAAGTTATAATGAATTCTAGAAGAGTACAAGTCTGAAAAGGTTTACAAGGGTATACTCTGCAACTTTTCCTTAGGAATTCATTTTGAACAGCACACCAACAAAAAATCTTCTTTGATGGTGTGTTCCAATATTGAGTCAAGATGGCCAACTAGCACCAAGAAGTCGGATTGAACTCATATGCAGTTCTCTTGGCAATTAAGCTTATTTTTCACTCCAGTCCAAGCACAAATGTGGATCACCGAACACAGAACTGGAAGCGCCGTTTGCAGGTACAGACTGCAGTCATCGTTAAACGAGCCACATGAGTGGACACTTATTTTATAAGAACAATTCTAGGAGGAGGTGAAATAAAATTAGGGAACAATGAGGTTATAAGGAAAAGATCATTGCCATAATTTGAATTAAACAGGTTGTGCTGAAAAAATGGTTATTGGTTTAAGATAGGGATGCTACATCAGAGGGATCATATATGCAGCAAGGAGTACACTAAAATCAAGCTGCACTTGATTAAGGAAAAAAAATCCCTACATAATCTTTAAAAGTGTGTGTTTATCTGCCATTCACAGAGGGAAAAAGCACCTAGGGTGAGCTCCAATTTACTGAGGTCCTTGATCAGGACCACAAAGCCTGAAACATTTGTTTTAATGCTGCAACACAGCCTCTAGTCACACTGGTTGAGTTTAAGGGAAGATAAGAGGTTTTTTTTGTTTTTGTTTTTTTGTTTTTTTAACTTTTTAATTGAATTACAGGAGATGGTTTTTGATTACTAAAGATTCTAAATCTTCATATCAGCATTAGAATTGAACCACTTCCAAATCCTAAAACACATAAGATCAAAGAGAAGCAATAGCCATACAAATTAATATGTGCCCATCTCCCTTCTCTGTGGAATCTGCAAACCAGGATCATCACACTTAAGAGTCAAAGTGTTAATTCTTCAGCATTCCTGACATCTAGAAAGCACATTCACTGAAGGCTGAAGGTGGGGGAGTGGATGGTAGTTAACTTTAATATCTGTGAAGAATGGCGCCAATAGAGGAAAGAAACCATCCAATCTCAGTACGGATTAATGCAAATTTGACTGGAAAATGCCACCAGGTAATCCAAGGGTTCACTGTGGAAGAACTCATGAAAAGTAATCTGAAGTACACCAACAGTTCTAAACATCTCCCTTGTTGCAAGTAGTTGTGTGAAATTCAAGATAAACGTTTAGTCTCATCTTTTAATGTCAGCATTTTTTCCCTACTTTAAAGGGAATGAAGAGGAGTCCTCTTTTTTCCCCCACAAAAAAGGGAGCCACATTAATATAAGTGTATATTCCCATGACTCATATAAATGCAGATCTCCAAAGCCTAGGGATTTTCCATAAGACAGTGGGCCATTCTGTTTACCCTTTTATTTAGAAGGGTATTCACCACAGAGAGCCAGAGGTTTTCCAGACGTGTGTGAGAGAGCAAGTGCGCAAGGCAAGCAAATGAGCGCAAACAGTATTATGGAAAACATTTGAGAAGTTAGCTCCATGAGGACTGTGGACTCCACAAGAGGACTTGACTGGGTAGCCTGATCTGACACTGGAACATGAAAGCAGAATATTGCTTCAAAGCTGGAAACCTTCCATAGGAGCCTCACACTGCTGGAAGATGTACTGCTGCTGGCTAAGGTCGACCTGGGGAGCAATGCTGCTGTCTTCATCCTCGGTCCCAAAGTAATGCTCAATAAGATCAAAGGCCTTCTGATAGATCTCTTGGTTTTCATGACTCTGCAGGAACTCAATTTTATCCAGACCTAGAAGGAAAAATGAGGGAAAATCTGTTGTTTAGCTGTTGGAAATTCCAATGAGACAATATTTTGCCATAGGTCTCCTTCCTTGATGTAAAGGAAGATTGTCTACTTGCATCTAATAAGTATTTTCTAATAACACAGAAATTATTGCTGGGGCTACTCTAAAGCTAGCATTACAAACAGACATCTTAAACACATATGCCAGCAACATCCAATACCCAGAAGCAGCAGTTTCCACAACAGCCAGCACATCATCCAGGGCCAGAAGCAGTTGTACTCTTATTGGACTAACTCTTGGCTCTGGTTCATCTACCTAGCCTCTGAACTATCAAATATTTCAAAAAGTTATTTCCTTAATCAACCAGAATCAATTTCCATTGCTTAAACTAAAATGTCTGACTAGAACGATTAGTTTCCTTAATTACTAAATTTAAGCCCACCCAAGCGATGCTTTCTTTTACTTGCAACCAGTAGCATCCTGATATAGCAGCACAGCAATAAATGTTAACAATGTTTTTACAATGCTCAGAGAAAAAAATACATATATATATATACACACACAATGCTTTGAAAATATACATAAAAACAAAAAAAAAAGTTTGTGGAAAAGATCTTTGTATAGTAACTTTTTTTAAAATACACTTTTCAAAATTTCTTACAATAAGCAGGTAGAACTTTTATAATTAGGTTTTTTTTAAAATGGTAAACTGTGAAATTCAACTTGGAAAACAATTCTGTATTATCTAAATAGCAAATCTGAAGATGAAAATACCCTATGACCCCTAATTCCAATCTCAGGAATAAGCAAAACCCTAGAGCAGGGGTTTTCATCACTGGCTTCACAATAAATTCAATGACAGAACTTTTTATTTAAAAAGGTTAAGTGCATTGGTATACCAATGATAATGAGTGGAGTTGAGACTGAAATTAGAAGAATAAGGAAACCAAAGGCAGAGTGATTCTCCAAGTTGAAAGGCTTAGAAATCCCATAGAGTCAGGACACAGGAATTGGAGGACGCAGTTCAAACTTGAAATTCTAAATGTTACAAGAGAAAAAGAGTAGAGTCAGGCATCCCAGAAGGTTGATATAGATATTCTGGGGGTTCACAATGACTGGTATGAAGGCAGGAGTGGCCATAAGTGCAAGTAGAGTCAAGGACCTAGAGAGACCCTAAGAGCCCAGTGAAAAAATGGCTGTATTTAAGGGCACTGGCTTTTTTCTCTTTACACACATAATAATAATACAATTCTGCATTCTAAACATGATCATTCATAAGATAATCATTTTTACAAGCTTTCTAATGACAGATGTAGAAAGGCCAGAAAAGTAAGGAGAAACAGAAAAGAATTTTAGGACAATTTATTAAAACACTCTAACTCACCATAAGCTTCTTCAATCAAAGCACAGTAAGGGTTAATGCCAGTGCCATTCCTTTTGGCTTCCTGTTCTCCAAGCCTCAGGATATTCTCCAAGCCATTTAGGGCAACCTGTACAATCTTAGAGTCCATGACTGTGAGGAGATCACAAAGTGGCTTGATACAACCCAGTTCTACTAGGTACCTAAATTAATACAAAGAATAATTTAATCAAACAAAGCTTTTAATTTCTTAACACTTGTAGGGAATTTGTGGCAGATTCACCTTCAAACTTATCAAAGAGATAAAAACAGGCATCCATTCAACCAAACAAGCTGCTGCTTAATCAGAAATTAGTTAATTATTATTAATTAATAAATTAACCAGAACTGGTTCTCTGGCACCATCTCCATTCCCCTCTCCCTCCACAATTTTGGATTTCAAGAAACTGGAATACTCTCTTACTCTGAACAGAGTAACTATATAAAAAAAAAAAGGAAGTATTTTTGATTAATTTTCATCTTCATTCTCTAACCTCTCAAACATGATACATCTGGTGCTAAAAGCTAGCAAAGCCTCAACAAAACAATTCTTTGGCATGTGATCAGAATTTTACCAATGTAGGCTGTGAGAAGATTGTATGGAAAAAATAAATATAAGGAGGATTTTAGAAAAGAGCTAGTTCTTTTTCTTTTAATAGGCAGAATTTAAGGTATAGTCAAGATTAATAATGATGGAACTGAGACATCTGATTACTGCATCAAACTATAGCAGATATTCATGCCATTTTTATATCATTCTGGTTTCTGAAGTTGAGGTCTGTACAGAGCTATATGAACTGTTTGCATTTTGTGAGATGTGTGATAAAGTCATTTTGGAACTTATGCCAGTACTAATCTCTTTATTTCTCTCTTGCACATGTTTTTTACTTTGGTATAATGGAAAATTTCAAAACATATACAAAAATAAAAGAATAGCGTAACAAACTCCCATTTAGCGTCCACGATTATCAAGTTGCAGTCAATCCTGTTTAATCTTCCCCTACAAACTCTCCTCACCCTAGGATTATTTTGAAGTAAATCCCAAACATCATCTCTAAAAGATAAGGATTCTTTAAAACACACACACGTACACACACACCTCACTTAGCCACACTAGCATTATCATACCTAAAAACATTAATTATTCCATAATAACAAATATCTAGTCATTTAGTCAGGACTCAAATTTCCCTTTTGTAAAAATAAAAATTAAAAGTTTGCCTGTTTGAATCAGGATTCAACTGAGGTCCACATCTTGTACTTGTTGATCTATCTTTTAAATTTCTTAATCTATATGTTCCCCACCCATTTTTTACTCTATATTCCTTTGCACGTTCACTCTCTTTTAATTTTGCTTTTGCAATTTATAGGTGCAAGAAACTGTTTATCCTATCATTTCCTACATAATTAACATCAAATCTCACACTAAAAACCTAATTACCTCAGTTCCTATTAGCCATTACATCATGCATGGCTTTAAACAAAAATTACAAGGCATGCTATGAGGCTAAACAAAACAAAACAAAAACAAACAAACAAAAAACATGATCTAAGGAATCAAAGCAAGCATCAGAACCAAAGTCAGATATAATGCAGATTTTTAGAATTATCAGACAGGGAATTTAAAATAACCATGATTAATATGTTAAGGACTCTAATAGAAAAAGGAGACAACATGCAAGAACAGATGGGTAATGTAAGCGGAGAAATGGATAAAATGAAATGAACGACACAAATATTATAAAGGATGAAGGCAGGAATTGAGAATACTCCATCACAACACACATGTTGCACCACCAGTGAAGTGGTATAATGGTATTTGAAAGCGGACTTAGATTAGTTGTAAATGTATATTGCAAACTTTAAGGCAATCACTAAAAAATATTTTTTAAAAAAGCATAATTCATATGCTAAGAGAGCAGAGAAGAAAAAATCCTATCAAATGATCAGTTGCAACTAGAGAAGGCAAAAAAAGAAGGAAAGATAGAAAAGAACAAGTGCAATGAATAGCTGTTACAAACATGGTAGGATAGGTATTAATCCAACCATCTTACCAACCACCTTAAATGTGAATGCTCTAACTACCCTAATTAAAAGACAGAGACTGTTAGAGTAGATAAAAAAACAAGACTCAACTCTGTATTGTCTACAAGATTGAAAGTAAAGGGATGGAGAAAGATAAACCACACTTAATACTCATCAAAAGAAACCTGGAGTAGCTATGTTAATTACAGACACAGTAAGCAGACTTTACAACAAGAAAATTTATGAGGGATAAAGAAGAATATTATATCATGATGAAGGGATCATTTCTCCAAGAAGACAATAATCGTTAGCATTTATGCACCTAACAATGGTGTTAAAATACATGAGGTAAAAACTGATTGAACTGTAAAGAGAAACACACAGATCCACAACTATAGTCGGGAGCCCTCAATTCCCCTCTTTCACTAATTGACACATACAGGAGGTAGAAAATCAATAAGGATATACTTGAACTGAACAGTATCATCAGTCAACTGGATCTGACCATTATAGAATATGTCATACAACAGCAGAATACACATTATTCTTAAATTCACACAGCATTTTCACCAAGACAGACCACACTGTGGGCCATAAAACACTTAAACAAAATTAAAGAATAGAACTCATGCAAAAAGTATGCTTTCAGCACCTGAAACTCAGAACTAGAGTTCGGCAGATATCAATGTGAGTATTATCTCACAGGAAATGTTAAAAACAAACAAACAAAAAAAAGCTGGAAAAGAGTTCAGACTTCAGTAAGAGATATAAATGAAGTGGATCTGGTTAGGACTAAGGCAAATCAGGCCAAAAGTTCAAGGATGATACTGACTGTGTTTTAAAACTTCAACTTCTGTGTAAGACCAAGGGAAGAGATGTTTACTTGGTGCAGGACCTACATTTTCTGTAGCACACTAAATAATTCAATTTGTATGGTCAGTTTATTCAAACACCATAATTAAACGGAAATTTGAATACTAAGTGAGATCTGGCAGGTTTGTACAGGTTAGTGTGAAATCCCAATACATCTCAAAGTAATTTGGGCAGAGAATGAAAAGGTATTTGCAGGACTTCCCACTCCCCCGAGAAACTGGGGGAAAATGCAAAAATGTGGGACTTCCCCCACTTGGGTTATTACTGATATTCTCACAAACATTGAGAACAACTTATTTAATAGGCCGAGCCCTCCATCTTGGGGCTTGCCCTTATGAAGCTTGTTACTGCAAAGGAGTGGCTAAGCCTACCAATAATCGTAAACTCATTGCCCTCCACCCTATATGGGACATGACTCCCAGGGATGTAAATCTCCCTGGCAACACGGGACATGACTCTCGGGGATGATTGTGGACCTGGCATCATGGGATTGAGAAAATCTTCTTGACCAAAAGGGGGAAGCAAAATGAAACAAAATAAAGTTTCAGAGGCTGAGGGATTTCAAAAGGAGTCAGGAGGTCACTCTGGAGGGCATTCTTATGCGCTACATAGATATCCCATTTTGGTTTTTAGTGTATTGGAATAGCTAAAAGGAAACACCTGAAACTGTCAAACTGCAACCCAGTAGCCTTGATTACTGAAGACAATGGTGTAACTTTGTAGCTTACATGGTGTGACCATGTGATTGTGAAAACCTTGTGGCTCAAACTCCCTTTATCCAGTGTATGCACAAAGGAGAAAAATGGGGACAAAAATTAAATGAAAAATTAAAAGTTTGCCTGTTTGAATCAGGGGATGGAATGCTTCAGGTGTTCTTTTTTACTTTTTTCTTTTTTTGGAGTAAGGAAATTGTTCAAAATGTGCAAAAATTGATTGTGCTGATGAATGCACAACTATATGATGGTACTGTGAACAACTGATTCTTCAAATATTCAAAGAAACTGTTCGGGATAACTTCCCAACCATTCTAAATGAAATAAATATGCAAATAAAAGATGCCCAACGAACTCAAAAAGAATAAATCCAAATAAACCTACTCTGAGACATACACTGATCAGGTTGTCAAATGCTGAAGAGGAGGAGAGACTTCTGAAAGCAGCAAGAGAGAAGCAGTTCCCCACAAACAAAGGAAACAACATAAGGTTAAGTACTGACTGACTACTCAGCGGGCACCATGGACACAAGAAGGCAGTGGTATGACATCTTTCAGATTCTGAAAGAGAAAAATTGCCAGCCAAGAATTCTTTATCCAGCAAAGCTCTCCTTCAAAATTGAGGGAGAGCTTAAAATTTTCACAGACAAATAAATGCTGAGAGAATTTGTTAACAAGATATCTGTCCCACAAGAAATACTAAAGGGAGCACTACCAGCTAAGTACAAAAGAAAGGAGAGAGAGGTCTGCAGAAGGGCACAGAACTTTACTAATAACGGTAACTTGAAGGAAAAAAGGGAGAGGGGGAAAAAAAGATCTAACAACTAAAAACCAAAGAATAAGTTGGCTGGTTCAAGAACTCCCTTCACAGTAATAACTTTTTTTCCATTTTTTTTTTATTGTGAACTTTAACATGTATACATAACAGTGATAACATTCAATGTACGATTTCACAAGCAGTTACAGACCAAATCCCAAAGATTGTCATGGGTCACAGTTCCACAACTTTGGCTATTTCCATTATTGTAAAATATAACATACATACAGAAAGGTGTCATCCCTTGATGTACAGCTCAACAAACAGTCATATAGGTAATTTCAAAAACTGTACAGGTTAGTTACACAATTTCAGTTCTTTCCTTATGCAAAAACAAGGTACATACAGAAAAGTGAAGACCCTATAGAGCAAATCCCAAGGGATGCTATAGGCTACAGTTCTACCAAGTCATTTACCTCCTTCCAGCCTTTCCAACACCCTAGCATCCAAAAATATATATATAATTATATAAAGTTTCAATGGTCATAGACCTTTGTTCAATCTTATCTTGTCTGTTGCTACTCCTTCCTCTCACTGAATCACCTTCTCTATCATCAGAGGTGTCTAGGCAGTGAGCACCCTAACTTGCTCATATTAAAAGGGGTGTCAACAGTATGGGGAAGGGGGCCGCATCCTACAGTTGATCTTAAAGAGGCTACTGCCTCTGGGTCTTAGGACTTGTCTGGTATAGGAACACTCTAGTGGATTTAGTTTCTGAAAGATAAAACTTAGTGAGTGTATTTTTTATAGAATCTCAGGTAGGGACCTAGGTATTTGGGGACTACTTTTGGTATGGGCATGGCATGCTGTGGCCAACTGGAATGTCTAGCTGGAGCTTTCATAAGAGAAACCTCAAGGATAGTCTCTCAACTCTATTTGGGATCTCTCAGCCACTATGACCTCAGCTTGTTACCTTTCTTTAATTGCCCCCTTTGCTCAAGCAGGCATTTTTAATCCCTCACGGCCAGGGTCAGGCTGATTCCTGAGAATCATGCTCCAGGTCGCCAGGGAGATTCATTCCCCTGGGAGTCATGTTCCTTGCTGGGGGTAGGTTAATGAATTTATTTGCCAAGTTGGGCTTAGAGAAAGAAAGGCTACATCCGAGCAACAAAGAGGTTTGCTGGAGGCACCTCTTAAGCATAATTATAGGAGGGCTCAGCCTCCTATTTACAACTCTAAATTTCAGAAGAGCAAGTCTCAACTCAAGGGCTTGATTTATTAAGTAGTGGGTTCCTAACTTGACTTAAGATATCTTCTATCCCAAGATAAACGGTCACTTTCTTACATTATCTTCACTTAGCTGTACAATCATCATCATTCTCAACTTTAAACAATTATCATAACATAATACATCCCAGAGCGCTTATCAGCTGCTAATTATTTTATCCCTAGTATTAGTATAGAGTTGGTAAGATATTCCTATTAAATATAGTCATTAATACATAATGGGTAGTTTTTCCATACCACTCTGTTGTTAACTCTCTGCAGCAGTGTCATACTTTATTATCATGCTAACACTTATTTAGGTTTGTGGTGCTATTCAGTGCGTTACTTGCCTTTAAATAACCATTTACAAACATGTTGACCGTCAATGCATCATTGATATTTATAATCCTATTAATGAACCATAGTCATTCCTGACCATTCCCATACCATTAAGAACACCTTCATTATCACATCTGTACATATTAGATTACTGTTCCCTCTTCACTAGCTTCTGGCTATCTCTAGGTCTCCTATATCCTACATTTTAAGACACTCATTTTACAGTTTTCACAGAGTTCACATAGAGGTAACATACAATAGCTCTCCTTTTGTGTCTGGCTTTTTTAACTCAGCATTATGTCTTCAAGGTTCATCCATGTTGTCACATATTTCACGACCTTATTCCTTCTTATTGCCGCATAGTATTCCATCATGTGTATACACCACATTTTGTTTATACACTCATCTGTTGAAGGACATTTGGATTGTTTCTATCTTTTAGCAATTGTGAATAATGCCACTATGAACATCAGTGTGGAACTACCTGTTAGTGTCACACAGTAAAACCTTTTAATGTGAATGGATTAAACTCAACAATTAAAAGGTAGTGACTGGTAGAATGGATTAATAAAAATGACTGAAAAATGACCCAGTGACATGCTGCATACAAGAGACTCATCTTAGACTCTGTGACACAAGAGACTGAAAGTGAAAGGATGGTAAACATATTCCATGTAAACTAAAATCAAAAGAAAGCTGGGGGGGAGAACCTAAGAGGGCGGCTAGGTGAGATAGGGCAAAAAAAACACCTCCGTGAAAAATATTAGATAAAAACCAGAAAGTAACCCAGAACACCAGTTCCAGCATAGCACCAGCCAGACAAGGTCTGCTAAATCTACAGGGACCGTGCATTTGGTGAAACCAGGAGTCTGCATTCTGAAACGAGTGAGTGAGTCGGCTGAAAGTCCCTCGGCCACGCTGTGGTGTGGGAAAAGGTGGGCTGGTGTTTGGAGATGGACTAGTTCTTTAAAAAAAAATAAAAAGTCCGGGAGCAGCTGCAGATACGACAGGGAGAGCTGTGCAGTGAAGCACGGCGGGAACGGGCTGGGCTAATGCCTCGGTGTCTGGCGTGTAGGATACCCCTTCCCACACCTGCTGCTGATTGTCTCGGGGCCAGGGGAGCAAAGGGGAGCCAAAAGGAGAAAAAAACGCACTACTTGCAGCCATCTCCCAGGCGGACTGGGGATATTCCTGCCCAGGCCAGACCCACAGCCCAGAGCCGTGCCAAGAAACCCTGTGTGACAGGGAGTCTTTCCCGCAGCACCGCACACATGCCACAATATCGGCCATGGACAGTAGCCATTAATACAACCACGGCTGACTGTCCCAGAGCTGGGAGAGCGGAGTTGTGTGGAAAGGGGGAAGTTAACATGTCCCATTCAACCATCTTTGAAGTGGGCTGGGAATGCCCCTGCAGGGCTCGGCATCCCAGGGCTTCCCTGGAGGGCCAGCGCACACTTGTGACATGGCACGGCCCTCCCTCAGCAGAGGTCCTGGAAGAGCACAGCAGGGAAGGGGGAACCAGGTCGGAAATCCCAGGGAACCTATGCCAATACCAAGGACTTGTGGGTCAGCAGCAGAGACCATCTGTGGCAAGACTGAAATGAAGGCTTAGACTCTTGCAACACCCTTCAATCTCCGGGAACACCTGGGAGGTTCGATTATTAAAGCTGCCCTCCCTCCCTAACCGCTCAGACACACGCCCCTCATTCAGGGCGGACAGCACCAACAACACACCCAAATTAAGTGTACCAATTGAACCCCACAAGAGTCAGATCCCCACAAACCACGAAGACAAAGTTGGGGAGAACTGACTTGAGGGGAATAGGTGACTCCTGGACGCCATCTGCTGGTTAGTTAGAGAAAGTGTACGTCACCAAGCTGCAGTTCTGACAAATTAGAGATCAAGTAAAGCAAATGCCAAGAGGCCAAAAACAACAGAAAATTTTAAAGCAGATTGTAAAACCAGACGATATGGAGAACCCAAACCCAAACACCCAAATCAAAAGATCAGAAGACACACAGTGCTTGGTGCAATTAATCAAAGAACTACAGACAGGCAATGAAAGCATGGGACAGGATATAAATGACGTAAAGAAGACCCTAGAAGAGCATAAAGAAGAAACTGAAAAGAGTAAATAAAAAAATATAAGAACTTATGGAAATTAAAGAAACTGTTGGCAAAATTAAAAAGACTCTGGATACTCATAATACAAGATTAGAGGAAGTTGAACAACTCAGCCTCCTTGAGGACCACAGAACAGAAAATGAAAGAACAAAAGAAAGAATGGGGAAAAAAATTGAAAAAATCGAAACGGATCTCAGGGATATGATAGAAAAAATAAAACATCCAAATTTAGGACTCATTGGTGTCCCAGAAGGGGAAGAGAAGGGTAAAGGTCTAGAAAGAGTATTCAAAGAAATTGTTGGGGAAAACTTCCCCAACCTTGTACACAATATAAATACACAAAGCATCAATGCCCAGTGAACTCCAAAAAGAATAAATCCAAGTAAACCCACTCCAAGACATATTCTGATCAGACTCTCAAATACTGAAGAGAAGGAGCAAGTTCTGAAAGCAGCAAGAGAATAGCAATTCACCACATACAAAGGAAACGACATAAGATTAAGTAGTGACTACTCAGCGGCCACTATGGAGGCGAGAAGGCAGTGGCATGACATATTTAAAATTCGGAGAGAGAAAAATTTCCACCAAGAATACTTTATCCAGCAAAGCTCTCCTTCAAATTTGAGGGAGAGCTTAAATTTTTCACAGACAAACAAATGCTGAGAGATTTTGCTAACAAGAGACCTGTCCTACTTGAGATACTAAAGGGAGCCCTACCAACAGAGAAACAAAGAAAGGAGAGAGAGATACAGAAAATTTTAACAGACACATATAGAACCTTACATCCCAAATTATCAGGACACACATTTTTCTCTAGTTATCATGGATCTTTCTCCAGAATAGACCATATGCTGGGACATAAAACAAGCCTCAATAAATTTAAAAAAAAAAAAAAAAAAAAACTGAATATATTCAAAGCACATTCTCTGACCACAATGGAATACAAATAGAAGTAAATAATTTTTTGTTTGTTACTCCACTATTTACTTCCTACAGGATCTAAAATACATAAACTCTAATGACAAATCAGTGGTTTTGGACTCAATGTAAAATATGTAATTTTTTACAAGAACTGTATAAAGGCGGGGGAATGGAGGAGTAGAGGAACATAGTTTATGGGTCCTATTGAAGTTAAGTTGGTATCAAAGAAAAACAAGATTATTATGGATTTAAGAGGTTAAATTTAAGCCCCACAGTAAACACAAAGAAATTATCAGAGAATATGACCATAGAAATGAAAACTAGAGTATGGGTTATAAGAAGTGAGGGACGGGGCAATGGGGAGTTAAGAAATGAGTGTAGGGTTGCTGTTTGAGGTGAAGGGAAATTTCTAGTAATGGATGGTGGGAAGGTGATAGCATTACAACATTCTAAATGTGATTAATCCCACTAATGGAATGCTAGGGAGGGGTTGGAATGGGAAGATTTAGGCTGTATATATGTTTCCACAATTGAAAAAAATAAAAAAAGACAGTCTAAATAGATGACAATTGAATGCCAAGGATGATCCTGGATGGGATCTGAGGATGGAGGACAGGAGGCTCAAAGGGACACGGTTGTTACATAAGAAAAAAAAAAAAAAAGGACATACAGAATGTAAGCTTTTGCATCAATGTTGAATTTCTTGAACTTTTTAGCTGTGCTTAATGGGATTGCATAAAAGAATGTTCTTGTTCATGGGAAATGTATACGTGAATTATATTGTTTGTTCAAGGATGTGTGCAGCCTCCTCTCATATGTTCAGAAGACAGAGCAATAGATGATGGATGATAGGGAGGGAGGGAGGGAGGGAAAGAAAGAAATGGTGGTGTGACAGGATGTTTAAGTTTATGGATCGGGGTATCGGGGGAGGGGGGACCGGGTATGCTGGAGTTCTGTGTATGGGTTTTGTATTGTTTTTGCAACTGTTCCTGTAACTTTGAATTTATTTCGAAATAAAATTAAAAAAAAAAAAAAGAAAAAGAAAGGCTAAAGGGAGTTGAGCAGGCTGAAAGGAAGGGACACTAAACAACTGACTGAAACTACATGAAGAAATAAAGATTTCCAGTAAAGATCACATGGTAAATATAAATACCAAAACTACAGTATTTTTGATTTATAACTCCACTATTTACTTCCTACAGGATCTAAAATACATGAACTGTAATGATAAATCGGTGGTTTTGGACTCAGTGTAAAATATGTAATTTTTGACAAGAACTACATAAAGGTGGGGGAATGATGGCGTATAGGAACATAGTTTATGTGTCATATTGAAGTTAAGTTGGTATTAAAGAAAAACAAGATTGTTACAGATTTAAGATGTTAAATTTATGCCCCACAGTAAACACAAAGAAAGTATCAGAGAATATGACCATAGAGATTAAAAGTAGAGTAGGGGCTCCGAGAAGTGGGAGAAAGGACAATGAGGAGTTAAGAAATGAGAGTAGGGTTTCTGTTTGGGGTGAAGGGAAACTTGTAGAAATGGATGGTGATAGCATTGCAACATTCTAAATGTGATTAATCCCACTAATGGAATGCTAGGGAGGGGGGGAAAGGGAAGATTTAGGCTATATATGTTTCCACAATTGAAGAAAAAAAAAAGACAGTCTAAATAGATGACAATTAAATGCCAAGGATGATCCGGGATGGGATCTGAGGATGGAGGACAGGAGGCTCAAAGGGACATAGATGGGACATAAGAAAAAAAAAAGGAAATATGGAATGTAAGCTTTCTATCAATGTTGAATTTCTTGACCTTCTTAGCTGGCTTAATGAGACTGCATAAAAGAATGTTCTTGTCCATGGGAAAGGTATATGTGAATTATACTGTTTGTTCAAAGATATGTGCAGCTTGCTCTCATATGTTCAGAGGACACAGCAATACATGATGGATGATAGATAGCGAGGGAGGGAGAGAGGGAGGGAAAGAAAGAAATGGTGGTGTGACAGGATGTTAAAGGTGGTGGATCGGGGTATCGGGGGAGGGGGGTCGGGGTATGATGGAGCTCTATGTATGGGGTTTGTACTGGTTTTGCAACTGTTCCTCCTTATTTCAAAATAAAATTTATTAAATTAAAAAAAAAAAGAAAGCTGGGGTAGCTATACTAGTATCAGACAAAACAGACTTTAACCGCAAAGATGTCATAAGAGATAAAGAAGGACATTATATATTAATGAAAGGGATAATTTACCAAGAAGAAATAACACTTATAAATGTTTATCCACCCAATCAAGGAGCTCCAAAATACCTGAGACAAACATTGTCTAAACTGAAGGGAGCAAGAGACAAGTCTATAATAATGGGGAGAGACTTAAATACACCACTCTCTTCCATAGACAGAACAACTAGACAGAGGACCAATAAGGAAATCAGAACCTAATAATATGATAAATGAATTAGACTTAATAGACATATACAGATCGTTATATCCCAAAGTACCAGGATATACATTCTGCTCTAGTGCCCATGGAACATTTTCCAGGATAGATCATACACTGGAGCACAAAAAAAGTGTTAATAAATTTTAAAAGACTGAAATTATTCAAAGCACATTCTCTGACCACAACGGAATGGAACTAGAAATCAACAACCACCAAAGAACCAAACCTTTCACAAATACATGGAGGTTAAACAACATACTTCTGAACAACCAGTGGAACAAAGAAGAAATTGCAAGAGAAACTGGTAAATATCTAGGGACAAATGAAAATGAGAACACAACATATCAAAGCCTGTGGGACGCAGCAAAGGCAGTGCTGAGAGGGTAATTTATAGCTCTCAGTGCATAAATCAAAAAGCAAGAAAGAGGTAAAACTAAAGACTTAAGTGAACAAATGAAGAGGCTAGAGAATGATCAGTGAACTAACCCTAAAGCAAGTAGACAAAAAGAAATAACAAAGATTAAAGCCGAAATAAATGAGCTGGAGAACAACAACAACAACAAAAAAAAAACAATAGAGAGAATAAATAAAACCAAAAGTTGGTTCTTTGAGAACATGAAGACCAACAGACCCTTAGCTAGACTGGCAAAGTCAAAAAGAGAGAAGACCCAAAAACACAGAATCAGAAACAAGAAGAGAATAATTATTACAGATCCCAAAGAAATAAAAAAAATTCACAGGGGATATTATGAACTGTATGCCCTCAAGTTAGATAATTTAGAAGAAATGGACAATTTCCTGGAAACACATGAACAACCTAGACTGACCCAAGAAGAAATAGAAGACCTCAACAAACCAATTACAAGCAAAGAGATCCAATTAGTCATAAAAATCTGCCAAACATAAAAGCCCAAGGCCAGATGGCTTCACAGGGGAATTTTACCAAAGTTTCCAAGAATTGACACCATTCCTGCTCAAACTCTTTCAAAAAATTGAAGAAAAAGGAACACTACTTAACTCCTCTTATGAAGCTAATATCACTGATACCAAAACCAGGTCAAGACACTACAAAATAGGAAAACTATAGGCTAATCTCCCTAATGAATATAGACGCAAAAATCCTAAACAAAATACTTGCAAATAGAATCCAAAGGCACATTAAAAGAATTATACACCATGACCAAGTGGGGTTCATTCCTGGCATGCAAGGCTGGTTCAACATAAGAAAATCAATTAATGTAATTCAACACATTAACAAATCAAAAGGGAAATATCAAATGATTATGTCGATAGATGCTGAAAAAGCATTTGACAAAATTCAACATCCATTTTCGATAAAAACGCTTCAAAAGGTAAGAATTGAAGGAGCCTTTCACAATATGATAAAGGGCATATATGAAAAACTCACAGCCAGCATAATACGCAACGGTGAGAGGCTGAAAGCCTTGCACCTAAGATCAGGAAGAAGACAAAGATGCCAACTATCACCTCTATTATTCAACACTGTGCTAGAAGTTTTAGCCAGAGCAATCTGCCAAGACAAGGATATAAAAGGTATCCAAACTGGAAAGGAAGGAGTAAAAATGTCATTAGTTGCAGACGATATGATCTTACATTTGAAAAATCCTGAGAATTCAATCACAAAGCTACTTGAGCTAACAAACAAATTCAGCAGGGTGGCAGGATATAAGATTTATGCACGTAAGTCGGTAATGTCCATATACACCAATAATATCCTATCTGAAGATGAATTAAAAAAAAACTCCATCCACAAGAGCAACTAAAAAAATCAAGTACTTAGGAATAAACTTAACCACATAAAAGACCTCTACACAGAAAACTACACAATTTTACTAAAAGAAGTAAGAAAGGAACTAAATAGGTGGGAAAATAGTCAATGCTCATGAATAGGGGGGACCTAATATTATTAAGGTGTCAATTCTACCCAAAGTGATCTAACAATTCAACACAATTCCAATCAAAACTCCAACAATCTACTTTGCAGACTTGGAAAAGCTACTTATCAAATTTATTTGGGAGGGAAAGGGGCCTCAAATTGCCAAAAACATCCTTAAAAAGAAGAACAAAGTGGAAGGGCTTAAACGTCCAGACTTTGAAGCCTACTATAAAGCTATAATGGTCAAAATAGCATAGTATTCACAAAAAGATAGACATGTTGATCAACGGAAATGAATTGAGAGTTCAGAAATAGACCCCCATATATATGGTTGACTGATTTTTGATAAGGCTCCCAAATCCACTGAACTGGGACAGAACAGTCTCTTTAACAAACGGGGCTGGGAGAACTGGATAGCCATAACAAAAGGAATGAAAGAGGACCCCTACCTCATACCTCATATAAAAATTAACTCAACGTGGATCAAAGACCTCAATGTTAAGAGACAGTACCATAAAACTCCTAGAAGATAACGTAGGGAAACATCTTCAAGACCTAGTACCAGGAGGTCGCTTCTTAGACCTTACACCCAAAGAACAATCAATGCAAGAAAAAAAAGATATATGAGAACTCCTCAAAATCGAAAGCTTCTGTACCTCAAAGGAATTTGTCAAAAAGGTGAAGAGGCAGCCAACACAATGGGAGAAAATATTTGGAAACCATGTATCTGATGAGACTAGTATCTTGCATATATAAAGAAATCTTACAACTCAATGACAATAGTACAAAGAGTCCAATTATGAAACAGGCAAAAGATATGAAAAGACATTTCTCAGAAGAGGAAATACAAATGGCTAAAACACACATGGAAAAATGTTCATCTTCACTAGCTAGTAGAGAGATGCAAATCAAGACCACAATGAGATATCATCTCACACAATAAGAATGGCTGCCATCAGACAAATGGGAAATGACAAATGCTGGAGAGGATGTGGAGAAATTGGAACTCTTATTCATTGCTGGTGGGAATTTATAATGGTACAGCCACTCTGGAAGATAGTTTGCCAGTTTCTTAGAAAACTAAGTACTGAGTTACCCTATGATCCAGGAATTCCACTTCTTGGTATATACCCAGAAGATTTGAAAGCAGTGACATGAACAGACATTTGTACACCAATGTTCACAGCAGCATTGTTCACAACTGCCAAGAGATGGAAACAATCCAAGTGTCCTGCAACAGACGAGTGGATAAACAAAATGTGATATATACATACGATGGAATACTATGCAGCAGTCAGAAGAAACAAGGTCCTGAAACATATGGCAACCATGGATGAACCTTGAAAATGTAATTCAGAGTGAAGTAACTCAGGCACAAAAGGAGAGATACTGTATGTTACCACTTCTATGAACTACCTGAACAATGTAAAATCAATGTTTTATAATACAGAAATATTGAAATACTGATAGGCAGTAACTAGTGAGGGGGAATGATAATCTAATATGTTTAGATATGTTAATGATGGTGAATTCAAAGGTATGGTCATGAATAGGAGTGACAATTGTTTGTTAATGGGATTATAAGTATCAGAGCTGTTATTGAAGGTGAAAAGGAATGAAAGGGGTTACTTTACGGTATATTTTCACAGATGAGCACCACAAATATAGACAGGTGCTTGCACAATATTCTTCTAAGATGATAATGTGAGATATGGATGGATTATCGTGGAATAACATATCCACGTGAACATATCTGCGTGAACTTAGGAACCCCCTACTCTATAAGTCAAGCCTTCAATACTGACGCTTGCTCAGATGAAATTTATGGCTGTAAAGAGGAGGCTGAGCCCACCTATAACTATGCCTAGGAATCACCTCCAGAGAACCTCTATTGTTGCTCAAATATGGACTCTCTCTCTCTAAGCCTAACTCTGCAAATAAACTCATCACCCTCCCCCCAACGTGGGACAGGACCCCCAAGATGAATGAGCCTTCCTAGCGACATGGGACGTGGATTCTGGGAATAAGCCTGATCCTGGCATCGAAGGATTGAGAAAGCCTTTTTGACCAAAAGGGGGAAAAGAAAGGCAACAAAATAAGGTTTCAGTGGCTAAGAGAATTCAAATCGAGTCAAGAGGTTGTCCCATAGGTTACTCCTATGCAAGCTTCACCCAGATATGTCAAATGACCACAGCATGATAAGCCCAAGTCAACAGTAGTCCTGAGAACCTTAAAGAATACCAGGATCCCTACCTGAGACTCAAAGTTTCACTCACTAAGTTTATCTGTCAGAAACTTAAATCCTTCAGAGTGCTCCTATGCCAGCTATGTCCCAAAACCCAGAGGCAATAGCCTCTTCAAGAACATCAACCAGATGTGTCCCCTTTGCTGATCAAGTTGACACCCCTTTTCAACATGAACAGATTAGGGTGGTCACTGCCTAGACATCCCTGAAGATTGGGAAAGTGATTAACCTAGCGGAAGGGTTAACTACAGACAAGATGGAATTTAACAAAGGATTATGAATACTGAATCTTTTTATAACTTTCTTTTTCTTAGTTGCTAGGGTATTAGAATAGTTATAAGGAAAGAACTGAAATGGTGGAACTGTAACCCACAGCATCCTTTGAAATTTGTTCTATAGCTACTTGCTAAACTGGAATTTGAAAGCTATACCTTTTTGTATATGTATTTTATAACAAGGAAATAACTGAAACTGTGGAATTGTAACCTATAATATTCTTTGAAATTTACTCTTTAACTACTTGTTAAATTGCACTTGGAAAGTTATCACTTTTATGTATACATGTTATATTCTACAATAAAAAATAATTAAAAAAAAAGTAACTTGGTATTCTGGAATAATTCATTTGATGAATACTGGAATTCCACCTAAACCATTTTAACATACCAAAAGTCAGATCTCAATTACATGTACCCGCAGAGCACCACAAATGTGAAATCACAGCAGATGACAACTTCTTCCAAGGACAGAAACTATTAAAATCTCTATTTTCAGGCCAGTGGTGGCATTCGTGTGTCAGGTGATACTACTATCCCTTAAATATCTCCACTTTAAGGGAGGTAGTGCCTTGAGGATAGGAGATAGAGTATAAAGGGATCCTAAAGAAAAAAGTTTGTAACTTACAACATTAGAAAGAATTTAAGGTGGTATTTTCTGATGCGACCACTTATCTCTGGAAAACTAAGACCACCATAGTATTTCACTTTTGATGCAGGTTTTCCCAAAGACATCTGTTGTACCTAAGAGCAAAACAAGTCACCAGGCGACCTAGGCAGTGCAGTCCTTGAGAAACTAAACTATTTTAAAAAAAATTTTTTTAGGGAAAAGTTGCGTATTTATAGAACAATCCTACATAAAATACAGGATTCCCATATCCCACCCCCACCGAACACTGGTGTGGAACATGTTAAAACTGCTGACAGAATTTTTTTTAATTGTACTATTTTTAAGAGTAGTTACATTTGTTACAATTGATGAAAGATTATTAAAGTAGTATTAACTATTCTCCATACTTTCCATTAGGTTTACTTTTTTTCCCATATACCTCCCTGATATTACCACCTTGACCTAGTGTTATAAGTTTTTATAATCCATGAAAGAACATTCTTATATTTTCACTATTCAACTATATTCTTTCCTTTATAATTGGGTTCACTGTGTTATACAGTCCTATGTTTTATCCTTCAATTTTTATTCTAGTAACAATATACATCCTAAACATTCCCCTTTCAACCACATTCACCTATACAGCTCAGTGCTATTAAATACACTAACAACGATAATGTGCTACCATCACCACGATTCGTTTCCAAACCATTATTTTCGCCTATAAAAATCTGTACAAGTTAAAACATCAATTCCCCATTACCTAACTCCAGTCTATCTCCTAGTAACCTATGTTCTAGACTCTAACTCCATGAGTTTGTTGATTATAATTAGCTCATAACAGTGAAATCATACATATTTTTCCTTTTGTGTTTGGCTTATTTCACTCAACATAATGTCCTTAAGGCTCATCCATGTTGTCGCATGCATGACTTCATTCCTTTCTACAGGTGAATAATATTACACTGTAGGTGTATAGCACATTGTGTTCATCCATTCATCGGTTGATGGACACTTGGGTGGCTTCCATCCTTTGACAATTGTGAATAATGTTGCTATGAATATCAATGTGAAAGTATCTGTTCAAGTCCCTGCTTTCACTTCTAATGAGTATATACATCTAGCAGCAGAACTGTCGGATAATATGGTAATTCTAAACTTAGCTTCCTGGGGAACTGCCAAAATGTCTTACACAGCAGTTGCACCCTTTTACATTCCCACCAGCAATGAATGAGTGGTCCTAGTTCTCCACATCCTCTCCAACACTTGTAGTTTCCTGTTTCTTGAATAGTGGCCATTCTAAGAGACGTGAAATGATATCTCATGTGGTTTTGCTTTGCATTTCCCCAATAGCTAGTGACATTGACCACATCTTTTCATGAGCTTTATAGTCACTTGCATTTCCTCTTTGAAGAAATGTCTATTAAAGTCTTTTGTCCAGTTTTAAATTGGGTTGTCATTTTGTTGTTGAGTTACAGGATTTCTTTCTTTATTCTGGATATTAAACCTTGATCGGATTATGTGGTTTCCAGCTATTTTCTCCTATTGAGTAGGCTGTCTTTTTTACTTTCTTAACAAAGTACTTCGATACACAAAAGTTTTTAAATTTTGAGGAGGTCTCATTTACCCATTTTTTTCTTTCACTTCTTGTGCTTTTGGTGTAAAGTCTAAGAACCACTGCCTACCACAGGATCTTGAAGATGCTTCCCACATTTTCTAGTTTTATGTTCCTGGCTCTTAGGTCTTTGATCCATTTTGAGTTGATTTTTGTATATGGTGTGAGGTAGGGGTCCTCTTTCATTCTTTTCCATATGTATAACCAGTTCTTCCAGCACAATTTGTTGAAGAGACTGTTCTTTCCCAATTAAGTGGAATCGACAGCCTTGTCAAATATCAGCTGGCCATAGATGTGAGGATCTATTTCTGAACTCTCAATTCCATTCCATTGGTCTATATGGCTGTCATGTGCCAGTACCATGCTGTTTTAACCACTGCAGCTTTGCAATATGCTTTAAAGTCAGGAAGTGTGAGCCCAACTTCATTCTTCTCTTTCAAGATGGTTTTGGCTCCTGACAGGCCCTTACCCTTCCAAATAAATATGATAATTGTCTTTGCCATTTCTGCCAAGTAGGTTGTGGGAATTTTGATTGGGATTGCATTGGCTCTGATCAATGTGGGTAGAATTGACATCCTAATGATATTTTGTCTTCTTATCCATGAACATGGAATGCCCTTCAATTTACTTAGGTCTTTGATTTCTTTTAGCAATGTTTTGCAGTTTTTGGTGTACAGGTCCTTTACATCCTCAGTTACGTTATCCCCAGATATTTGGTTCTAATTTTAGTTGCTACTGAAAATGGATTTGTTTTTCTTGATTTCCTCCTCAGATTGCTCCTTACTAGTGTATAGAAGTACTACTGAGATTTGGGTGTTAATTTTGAATCCCACCACTTGGCAGAACTCGTTTATTAGCTCTAGTAGATTTGTGGTAGATCTGGGAGGACTTCCTAAATATAGGTTCATGTCATTGGCAAACAGAGAAAGTTTTACTTCTTCCTTTCCAAATTGGGTACCTTTTAATTCTTTTTCTTGCTTAACTGCTCTAGTTAGAACATCTAGCAGAAAGTTGAATAAAGTGGTCATAGTGGGCATCCTTGGCTTGTACAAAATCTTAGTGGGAAAGCTTTCAGTCTTTCACCATTAAATATGATGTTAGCTGTGGGTATTTCATATATTCACTTTTTTCATGTTGAGGACATTTTCTTCTAGTCCTGTTTTTCAAAGTGTTTTTATCAAGAAAAGATGCTGGATTTTGTCAAACACTTTTTCTACATGAATCGAGGTGATTATGTAGTTTTTCCCCTTAGATGTTTTAATGTAGTGTATTACATTAATTGATTTTGTGTTGAACCACCTTGCATATCTGGGATAAAACCCACTTGATTATGTTGTGTAATTCTTTTAATGAGCAATTGGACTCGATTTCCAAGTATTTTAAGAGTTTTGTATCTGTATTCATTAGAGAGACTGGTCTGTAATTTTCCTTTATTGTGGTATCTTTATCTGGCTTTGGTATTAGGGTGATGTTGGTCTCAAAGGATGAGTTAGGTTGTGTCCTCTTCCTCTTAAATTTTTCTGGAAAAGTCTGAGCAGAATTGGTATTAATTCTTCTTGGAATGATTGGTAGAATTCACCTGTAAAGTCATCTGGTTCTGGCCTTTCTTTGTTGGAAGGTTTTTGATGACTGACTCAATCTCTTTACTTGTGATTGATCTGGTTGAGGTTTTCTATTTCTTCTGGCCTCAGTGTGGGCTGTTTGTTTGCTTCTTGGAATTTGTCCGTATCATCTAAGTTGTCTAATTTGTTGGCATACAGTCGTTCATACTATCCTCTGAGTAACCTTTTTATTTCTGTGGGAGGAGCAGTAATATCCCTCCTCTTATTTCTGATTTTACTTATTTACATCTTCACTCTTTCTCTTTGTTAGTCTAGCTAAGGGTTTGTCAGTTTCATTGATCTTTTCCAAGAACCAAGTTTTGGTTTTATTGATTCTATTGTTTTTCTATTCTCAATTTCATTTATTTCTGCTCTTATCTTTGTTATTTCTTTGCTTCTGCTTGCTTTGGGATTAGTTCACTGGTTTTGTTTGTTTGTTTGTTTGTTTGTTTGTTTTAGTTCCTTCAGGTATGCAGTAAGGGCTTTGACTTTAGCTCTTTCTTCTTTTTTTAATGTAAGCATCGAGAGTTATAAATTTCCCTCTCAGCACTGCCTTCACTGTATCCCATTAAGTTTTGATATGTTGTCTTCTCATTTTTGTTTGCCTTGAGGTATTTACTAATTTCTCTGGAAACTTCTTCTTTGATCCACCGACTGTTTAAGAATGTGTTGTTTGGACATCCATATAGTTGTGAATTTTCCAGTTCTCTGCCAATTGTTGATTTCTAGCTTCAACCCATTATGATCAGAGAAAGTGCTGTGTATAATTTCAAAGTTTTTAAATTTACTGAGACCTGTTTTGGACCAATATGTGGTCTATCCTGGAGAATGATCCATGCACCCTTGAGAAGAATGTATAGTCCACTGTTTTGAGGTGCAATGTTGTGTATATGTCTGTTAGATCTAGTTCATTTACCACATCATTCAAGTTCTCTGCATCCTTATTGATCCTCTGTCTAGATGTTCTATCTATTGATGAGAGTGGTGAAATGAAGTCTCCAACTCTTATTGTGGAGATGTCTTTTTCTCCCTTCATTGTTGCCAGTGTTTGCCTCATGTATTTTGGGGCACCCTGGTTAGGTGCGTAAAAAATATTTATGAAAGTTATATTTTCTTCATGGATTGCCCCTTTTATTAATACACAGTGTCCGTCTTATAACAGTTCTGTGTTCAAGTCTATCTTGTTGGATATTGGTTTAGGTACACTCGCTCTTTTCCGGTTACTGTTTGCATGAAACATCTTTTTCCAACCTTTTAATTTCAACCTCTCTGTGTCCTTCATCTAAAGTGAGTCTCTTGTACACAGCATATAGATAGATTATCCTTTTTTATCCATTCTGACAGTCTATGTCTTTTGATTGGGGAGTTTAATCCATCAATGAATTATTCAATGCTATTACTGTAAAGGCAGTACTTACTTCAATTATTTTATCCTTTGGTTTTAATATGATCTTTTTATCTCTTTTTTTACCCTCTTAGTTACCCTTACTGATATTCTTCATTTCTACACTCTCCTCCAAACCTCTCTCCCGTCTTTTCCTTTCAGCCTACAGAACCCCCTTGACTATTTCTTGGAGGGTGGGACTCTTGTTAACAAACTCTCTCAATTTCTATCTGTGAATATTTTTAACTCTCCCTCTTTTATGAAGGACAATTTTGCCAGGTAAAGAATTCTTAGCTTGCAGTTTTCTGCATATCTGTGAATATTTTAAATTCTCCCTCATTTTCAAAGAATAACTTTGCTATATAAAGAATTCTTAGCTGGCAGTTTTTCTCTTTCAGTAACTTAAATATATCATACCACTGCTTTCTTGCCCCCCATGTTTTCTGATAAGTCAGGACTTGGTCTTATTGCTTTTCTTTCGTATGTGACATCGCTTTTCTCTTGCTGCTTTCAAGATTCTGTTTTTCTTGACATTTGACATTCTGATTAGTACATGCCTCAGAGTAGGTCTATTATGATTTGTTCTGCTTGGAGTACACTGAGCTTCTTGAACATGTATACTTATGTCTTGAAAAAGAGTTGGGAAATTTTCCACCATTATTTCCTCAAATATCCTTTCTGCACCTTTTCCCTTCTCTTCTCCTTCTGCAACACCCATGATGTATATGTTTGTGCACTTCTTGCTGTCATTCAAATCCCTGAGACCCACTCTGTTCAATTTTTCCATTCTTTCCTCTGTATGTTCTTTTATCTGTAATATTTCAATTGTTCCATCTTCTAGCTCACTGATTTTTTCTTTTGCATGTTCCAATCTGCTGTTGTAGCCTCTAGTGTATTTTAAATCACTTCTATTGTTCCTTTCATTCCTATAAGTTCTGTTATTCTTCTTTTCATACTTTCAAATTCTTTGTTTACCCAGTCTCTTCTTAATATCCTTTATTTCTTTAGCTATATTTTCCTTCATCTCCTTGAGTTGATTTGAGGAGTTTTGAACATCACTGATGATTAGCTGTTCCAAATTCTGTGTCTCCTCTGGAGTTTTAATTTTTTCCATTACCTGGGCCACATCTTCCTGTTTCTTAGTATGGCTTGTAATTTTTTGCTGCTGTTTAAGCATCTGATTATCTTAATGAATTTATCCTGGAGGTCAGTTTCTCTTTCTTCCCCAGTTTTCTTGTTGATTGCCTTTGTGTTAAGGCTCTTCTTTGACACTTGGTTCAACTTATTTTAGACCTTTACCATAGCCCATGTTTAATGGTGTTCTAGTTTGCTAATGCTGCAGAGTGCAAAACACCAGAGATGGATAGGCTTTTATAAACAGGGGGTTTATTTGGCTACACAGTTACAGTCTTAAGGCCATAAAGTGTCCAAGGTAACACATCAGTAATCGGGTACCTTCACTGGAGGATGGCCGATGGTGTCCGGAAAACCTGTTAGCTGGGAAGGCACGTGGCTGGCGTCTGCTCCAAAGTTCTGGTTTCAAAATGGCTTTCTCCCAGGACATTCTTCTCTAGCAAGCTTGCTCTTCTTCAAAACGTCACTCACAGCTGCACTCCCTTTCTTCCCCCCGAGTCAGCTCATTTATATAGCTCCACCGATAAGGGCCCACCCTGAATGGGTGGGGCCACGCCTCCATGAGAACATCTCATCAGAATCATTGCCCACAGCTGGGTGGGGCACATTCCAAGCAAATCCAACCATCACCAAAACGCCTGCCCCACACAAGACCACAAAGAGAATGGCATTTGGGGGACACAATACACTCAAACTGGCACAAAAGGATCATATTTTTTTCAACCCTTCCACATATGATTCTTGCCCTGGATATATGGTACAATTTTTGAGACTGTGCTGTTTGTGCAGTTATTTGACCCCTAGGGAAAGTTTCCCTTCCTCTGTTACTTCTCCAGGAATGTTTACCTGTTCTGTTTTCAATTTGACACTGTAGTTTTTAACCATCCTTTCTTGTCTCTAGCTGCTTTTCCTGGATGGCAAATTCTGGGAGGAGGTCACTCTGGAGAGGACTTTCCCAAGTCAGTAATCCCCAGTCAAAACAGGACCAGGAAGGACACCAAATGTCTCTTTGACAGCTCTTGAATCTGTGCTTTCCTGGACTGTCCAGTAGATGACATTCTTCAACAAGTTGTTCCTTGCTGTCCTAAGGAGGTACTGTGCCTCTGAGTCTTCACCAACTCTGCCCCTGCCTGTCAGGAGCAGGAATGAAATAGAGGTTGCTGGCTGCTTTTGTCCAGGGTGATTTGAAACCTTAGAGCTCAGAGCCAAGACCCAGCAATTTGAATTACATAATCAAAAGCCTTGATCAGTGCCCAGCCATGCTTTCCATCCTGTTTCTTGA
The DNA here is from genome assembly GCF_015220235.1 of Choloepus didactylus. Taxonomy (NCBI): domain Eukaryota; kingdom Metazoa; phylum Chordata; class Mammalia; order Pilosa; family Megalonychidae; genus Choloepus; species Choloepus didactylus. The sequence goes on from NC_051307.1 coordinate 89,104,751, forward strand.
GGAAGAGCCACCCTTCAGCAAACTGTTCCCCACAACCCCAAGAAGGCACTGTGTCTTTAAATCACCCCTGCTTCCACCCCTGTCAGGAGCTCGGTTGAACAGAGGCTGCTGGCTGCTTTTGGGGAGGGTTTAAACAATAGCTGCCCTTAGAGCCAGGACCCAGCAATTTGAATTCCCTAATCAAAAGCCTTAATCAGTGATCGGTTGTGCCCTTCTCCCCTTGTTCTTAGGGAAGAGCCACCTTTCAGCAAACTGTTCTCTGCAGCTCTAAGAAGGTACTGTGTCCTGAAATCACCCCCACTTCCACCCGTCGATGGCAGGGTTGAAACAGAGGCTGCTGGCTGCTTTTGTGCTGGGCGTGTTGAGACAATAGCCGCCCTCAGAGCCAGGATCCAGCGATCCAAGTTCAGTTCTCAAAAACAGTGATCAGTGCTCGGCTGTTCTGCCCCACCCCCTTCTAGGGGAAAAAGACTTTTATGTCTCTTTCTGGCAGCAGCAGCTGGCTAAGAACTGGATCCCAAGGCAACCTGCCACGAGAATGGAGGATGGGCATCAGCCATCACTGGCATGAGAGTGCTACTCACAGTTCTTCACTGCAGTTTATTGCTCTCTTCCTTCCGCTCTTCCCTGGATGCTGTACGATGGTGTTCTGGCCTCTGGATCCCCAGAACAGTTGTATCAGACAGTTCCTGGCTGTTTCTAGGTGCCCTGAAGGATGCACTGTGTCTTAGAGTTCCCTACTTCACCTTCTTTCCCTATATTATTTTGAGAAAAGCATTATATGAAGGAATATAATTTGAAGTTTGAAGAACCGAAAAGATGATTGGAGAATAGCATAGAAAACAGCGCAATTCTATGATTGAAATCTGGGAATTGTTCCTATGGTGATGTAATCACTGTCAAGGCTAGCTGATTAATCTAGCAGAAGATACAGCCATAAAGGTTTTTTGGGTCAGGAATTTTAATCCTTACAATTTCAATCCAAAAAACAAATTATGTGGAAAAGCGACTGAGTTATCTTTCTAAAATTTATGTCTCAAACCTGAGAGCTGATCTGATAGGTAATTTTACATCCACAAGTTCCTTTTAGAATTAGAAATTTATGGGGAAGAAATCAAGATCGTCTAGAATGGAGGGAAGTTAAGTTTTGAAAGACTGGATAAAGTCAGATTTCTTTCTTGAGCAGAAAACTGTGTCTAAAATTATCTTCCTCACATAGAATTTGCTTCTTCTGTGTCCTGATTTTTAATAACTAGAACCACCATCTTTGCCAGTCATCTCTGACTTCTCCCATTCCTTTGTGTCCTATAGCATGTCACTTGTCCTACAGATCCTTATTTCCCATATCTAAAAGACCCACTCTTGCCTCTGCTACAGTTATCATCTTAGTCCTGCTCATCATTTGCACATTAAACAACTGCAATCGCCTCTTAATTGCTTTCTTTCTTCTCCTCAAAACACTATTTTCTTCATACCACTCTTGAAGTTAAAGACTCTCCAAGTCTTCCCAATACCCAGGACCAAGACCTTCATCCTAGTATTCAAAAGTCCATCAATTACTTAATTCCTCATCCTCACAATAACCTATAGCCAGATTGACCTGCCTCCTCCAGTAGCATTTACTGTGCACTTTCCCTCATACTATCCTCTCTTCCAAAACTGCCAAATCTCTACCAAAATTAAAAGTTTTCCTCTTTCATGAAATGTTCTCTAATTCCAGGCAACACTGTCTTTCCCTCATTTTAGGAAACATAGCATGTATCAGCATTTGATTACATTCTACCTAGAACTGTAGATATTTCTTAAATTATTCTTATCAGTTATTGCATCTAAATCTCGTCTCCTCAACAAGAATGTGCAGAAGCCACATAGATGTTTTATCAGCGACGAAGTCAGTCTATTTTCAATTTGAACTACAATATTTTTGTAATACATTTTTCAAAATAACTCTTCATTTTGTTAAGAACAAACTGTTAGGAAGGTGTTAACTTCATTATTATGTATAGCTATGTTAACCTTTAAAAAGGGACAGAAGCTGTTCTACTCTTCTCTAACAGATCAACATATTCCTAAATACTTTCTGATGATAGGCACAGTATTTTAGAAATGTTTTCTAATTTTAAAAAGATAAAACTTTAAAACAAAACAATATATACAGTTCAACTATTCAGAAACATTTGGTATAAAACATTGGAGCAACTAATTATTATAAGTGAGTCTGAACACAGACCTTGACTATTCAGTATTCAAATAACCAGTCTGTATTACTTCATGTTAAGTGTCATCTGTGAATTCCAAGACACTGGAATCAGAATATTGGGAGGTTGAAAAAGACAAAGAAACTTCTGAAGACAGCCTTGACATATTCTTTGAATAGCTTGTCCATGATGAACTTCACTAAAATAACTATTGTATATGTTAACTTGTTTGTGATTTTATGATTTTATTATTATAGGTATACGTTTTTTATCTTCTCTAACTACCTGATCAATTTCCTGCAATTTGTTAGGACTTCTTTACCTTTTTGGTTGTTAATTTCCAACACACCACTAAACACTAGCATTTACTGACTGCCTATGTTATGCCAGGCATTTAATAAACACCATTTTTTTTTCTATTCAATCCATAAGCAACAACATGGTAAGTAGCTATGTCTCCCTGATATTACACAGGAAGGAAGAGTAAATGCTTTCTTTAACACTCATTTGAAATCATCTTCTCCCTATCTGGATTCCTCATAAAAAGGTTAAGGCAGGCTGAGTCTAGGTTCCATTTTTCTATCTGAAATAATGGATGTTCAGAGTTTAGTATTTAATTATATGATGTTCCTTTGGGAAATTTATTCCTGTCTATATTATGTCTTCTCTAGCCACTAAGATTATGAGCTGCTGGCAAGATGGCTATTTAAATCTCAAGCCAATACAGATCTCTCGCTTTACTGAATACCATCATTCTTCGAGAGGCACCTGCCTATACCGAATTTGGTACTTTATGCTAAGACACACTTCTCTTTTAAGTCTGGTTCAATTCTACTGCTAAGACCTCAACAGTAGAAACAGCAATAATTAGCTATTAGAGTTGGGTTCTGAGGATTCTACAAGTAACCGTCTAGATTACCCAGATGTTTGTGACCAAGCAGCTCCAGAGTAGGCTGAAACCATCTTATATGTATTTGTATTCCTTCAGACTTCAACTGTGTCTTACTTCTCACATCCCAGAAATTTTGTCAGCAAGAAGGAAAAGCATAGGACTTAAATATATGTTTGAGTCAAATTATGAAACTGAGGAAAATCTTCCAAAGGACTGAAATTGAACATTCTTATTTAATAAGATCCTCTCACACCTTAACCCCAAATATAGCTAACCTTTCACTCTAGGTTAATACTGGAGGGGAGAGGAGGCAGTTGGGGAAGGTGGTAGATACAATAATCTTTCCTTTAATTTACAAGACACTACCTGGCTAGTACTTACTTGATCTGTTCAGCCGATCCTCCAGAAGTTGCATTGGTGATGGCCCATGCTGCCTCTTTCCTTGTCCGAAACTCAGCAGTCTGTAATATACTAATGAGGGCTGGGAAAATGTTGGCATCTATCACAGTCTGAAATTCAAGGAATGAAAATGAAATTAAAATATATATAAAAATGTTCATGATACTTGGGAATGGTTGCAATGGGGAATTTTATGTTATATATATGTTACCACAATTCGAAAAAAAAAAAAAAAAAGTCCTTGATACTAATTATAACTTTCTTGCCAGTGTCACGAATAACACCTCTCCTTCAGTTAAAATAAAGATTGGAAGGAGTTAAGTCCTCATTAACCCTAACCTTTTGGCTATACTTGGTATCACAGATAACATGCTCCCTATAATCAGTGACCTTGTAATATCCCAGTTTTCTCCCTGACTTCTTTTCTTTTATTGTCCTTGTTGATTCTATCCACGGTTTCAAATTATGAAAGTTCAGTTCTCTGTTCCTCTGCTAATCTCACTTCTCTCTTAACATCAACCCTTTCATTTGTGCTGTAATTCTCCAGGTCTCATGTCTCATAGGAGCTCCAGTACAGGATGGCCAGCAGCTTGCTTTTGGTTAGTTCGTAAACTCAAACACATAGTCTGCCTCCTGTATCATGTCAGGTCTCCTAAACCTCTCTAGTTCACAAAGTCTACTAATTCATTCTAAATTCAATTAGTCACCAATGAAAGTAACTTTTTCATTCTCAATTTAAAATGTCCTGAATCCATTTTGTCCTTTCCTTTACTGCCATCCTATTCCAACCATCACCTCCCAACTAGATTACCAGAATAACATTCTAGTTGGATGGAATACTTTTACTCAATCTCTCCCATATAACACCAGAGAACTCTTCTCAAAACTACTTTCTTCAGGTTTCTCCTTGGCTCAAGAACTAAAATGGCTTCGAATCATTTCCTGTATCAAGAAACGGAGAACCTCTTCATAAAAGCCCAGTAGTCAATCTAACTGCAGCTGAAATCACCACCTATTATGCTACAGTTGCCACAGCCATCATCTCAGTCCCCACTCAGCATTGTTAGAATGACTTACCATACTTTCCTAGTCAAGAACTCTTTCTATTACAATCATGAAGGAAGTTAGCAATGTTTAGTGGAAAGACAACTAATCCTGATCCTGTTATTTCCTAAAGGTGCCCTTGAGCATCATTTTACTCCTCTAAGCCCGTTTTCATCTGTAAATGAAAATGTTGGATTAGATGACCACTATAATTCCATTCATCTCAATGTCCCATGAATCTGTTATATTTTTTTCTATACTTCTATTCCAGACTGGATCATGGTCTACATGAACTCTTTCACTACTTGTTTTCCACTTGGGTTATTTTCCTACTGAAAAAAAGAGCACAGTAAAGAGTAGATAAACATTTAAAGAAAAATGAGTCCCCAAAAGTCCATGAAAAACTGAAGCAATCCAAAACATGGATCCACTGCAAATTAAACATTTTACTTAGCAAGAGTAAAAGTTAATCTGTTTGGCACAAAGTCCATCAAAATATTTTGAAAATACAAAACACTGTTTCTTGGATCTTGGCAAATCATCAAATATTAGAGGCAAAAGGAAAAACCAAGTCCTAAGAGTAAGTTTCAAAAGAGTTAATATCTGTTAAGTTAGGCTAAAGAAAGTAGGAAGTAGACTATAATGTCAGACAACAACGTTGGAAGTTAGGGGTCTTCAGGCAATCATGAAAAAATATATATTTTAAAAGCTAACTGAAAAAAACCTTACTTTTCAAAAAAATATAGCAAGACAGGCACTATTTTATTACCTGGATCTGTGCCCTATTTCCAGCTGTGATATTAGATATTGTCCAACATGCTTCCTTTTTGATAGATTCCTTTGGGCTACTTAGCAAATGCAATAAACTCTGCAGAGCTGAACAATTCAAAATTACCTAGAAGAGAGTTTGAAAATTTTACTTGCTGTATTGGTCCAAATATAAGTACATTTTTAATTCAGAGAATGCAGTTTAGCCGAAATATAGGCAGAGAAATAATGCCTCCACTTAAGAGTTTTAGAAACAAATAACTTTCAATATATAAAAAAGGATTTGCTGTATTAACAATTAGCTCTAAGATTATCAAAACTGGTTTCATTGTACATATTCACAACTGCTAAAACTGCACTTAATAAAGCACAATAAAGAATGTTAGAATTAGTAATAAGAACAGAATTACTTATATTCCTACAGAATATTGAAATGTCTTTTGGGTGGGTAAATATATCAAGTGGTCAGTAAATCAAAAGTGTACTCAGATTTTTAAGTCACTTGGTAACTCTACCTGCTAGTCAATGAACCAATACATACTTAATAAGCACCTTCAATGTGCTTAATGAAGTGCTTTATAGAATACAAAAATAAAAAGGATATGACCCCAGCTATTAAACAGCTTGCAGAGATAAAGGAGATAAGATAAATATACATGAAGGAGACCTCTCCTACCAAACTTGGAAATCATAAAGATACAATGATGAAAACAGTATGTGGTGGGCTCAAGAATCAATCACAACAACAGAAGGAATATTTATCCCAGAAAACAAATGCAGATATTTATAAAGAATTAAGTACATGATAAAGTTAGTCCTCCAATGACTGGTGGTTTTATTTAATAGATGATTCTAGAAAAAAGGGCTAACTAACTGAAGAACATTTTTGCATCAATTCTTAACCCCAATCACTGAAATAAAATTGCAAGCCATTTAAAGAGTAAATATGAAAACAGAAACCATAAAATCAAAGAAATTATAAATAAATTGCTGATCTTGGGATGGTGAAAGACTTTCCAAGCATAAAAATTTGGCTTAAAGGAGGAAAATAAAAATTTGATCAAATAAAAATTTTGCATGTCAAAAATCTTAAGAAAATTAAAATGCACACTACACAATACAAAAGAAATATTTGCAACAAATAAAGGGTTGCTAACCTTAATATGCAAATTTACAAGATACTAAAATTTTAGTAGAAAGTAATCTTATAAGTAATGAAAGAAATTGCAAATTAAAATGAAGTCATACATAGTAACTTAGGTACAATCTTTCTAAAATCAATATGATAACAAGAGAATTTTTTAAATGCACACAAATTTGCCATAAGTAGTTCTACTTCTAGGGTAACTACCTAGAAGAGATTATAAAGATCACAACAGAATGTTAAGTGAACACTATGAAAAGAGTAGTGCATAAAACTGTACAGACTAAAATAAACATGTTACAAAATATATATATGAAAAGGAAAAAAGACTAGAAACACAGTAAACTTAACAATGACAGTATCTCTAGGTAGTGGAGTTACGGGTGACTTTTTAGTAATTTTCACAGTTTCCTGCATGCCAAACTTTGTATAATGTAAAAAATTACTTTTATCATCAGTAGGAAAACAAACTTAAAAAGAAACCATAAGCAACAACATAAGAGATGTTACAAAGCAATTTTGAAAATGCCAAGTAAGTTGTCTGGAAAATAAATATACTTGGGGAGAAGCAGTCAGAAAAGACGACTTCATGGCATAGGGTCTTGAAACACAGGTAGAATTTCATAAGCAAAGAGAGAAGACACTGCAGATAGAATGGCTGGAAATGAGAATGTGCCATAATACCATAACAAGACAAGAATACACCAGTGAGGCTATAAATTCTATACACAAAGATTAGTAGTAGTAGAAGAATGAGGCTAAAATTTTAAAGTCCAAACTCCTGTCTTTCAAAGTTCTTTATCCCATAGGCACTAAAGAAATTCAATGTTTCTAAGGGGGAAATAAATAATGTGAACAGGTTATTTTAGGAAAGAATAAGCTGATATCAGGGAAAAATAAATTGAGAAGTTTAATTGCTTGGGAGAGCACAAAGCAAATTCGGTGCATGCAGCAACAACCCTTGTGTGTGAGCAGATATACATGGACCAAAATAAGGTAATCAGGTGTGGCTCTAGCAACAATAAGAATCAACAAGATCTAGTGACCTGTTACACACAACAACGAGAGAAGGAGACACCAAATATAACAGCAAAGTTTCTAGTGTGGGTGAATAGTTGAATAGTTATATATAGACACTGACAGACACAAGGAAAATCAGGACTTAGAATTTGCTTTGTAGGGAAAGAAAATAAAACTTTAATAGAGACAAATATGATATGGACAGCAAGCAGAAATATCTAACAGGCTACTGGAAACATGGGACTGGAACTTGAGAGAGATCAGAACAAGATGTTTAGATTCATAAATTCATTTATTCAATAAATATTTCTGAGTCCCTATATATGGTGCCAGATTATATAGGCACAATAATGAACAAGATTGATACAGTTCCCCTCTAGAAGCAATTAGTTACAATATAGTGCGATAAGTACTATGATTTAGTGTGGATATGTGAGGTAGAGGCGAGACTATGTTCCACACAAAGGGAAAAAAAGTATGTGTTGACATTCAGAGCTGAGAGTGACCGTAGCTAATTCAAGGAATAAACAAGGGAAGATAGCTATAGAGTACTGGTGGTGGTGGTGAGTATTAGACGCTTTTTCTTTTTTTAAAATAGCAAATACACTTAGTTAAAAATTCAGAAAGTGTAGATGTTATATAGTTAAAAGCCTTCTTCCCATTCCTATACCCCAGCCACCCAATTCTCCACCGAAGATAACCAATGTTCTTAGTCCTATATACCCCCCCAGGGAAATTTTATATAGATACAATCAAATATATATTCTTCTCACCCCCTTCCCTTTTCCTTTTTATGTGAATAACATATTCTACACACTAATCTGTCCCTTGTTTTTCCTTTTAAACAATATAACATGGAGAGCGTTCCATATCAGTATATAAAAGCTCCTTCATTCCGCTGAATAGCAGATGTTAGAAAGTTGGAAGAAATTGTAAAGTACAAGAATTCTCTTTACAGGGGGACTTGCATATGTACAAAAGGGAGGATGCTATCAGAGAGGATTCCAGAGACAAAGAAAGGATGCTTCTAGAGGTTTTCTTTTCTTTTTTTCTTTTTTGCTGCTTACAGAACCATTTCAACTATAAAGAGTAGTTGCAAACAAAGACCTGTCTGCCAAACAGAAAAAGTCAAATCACAGGGGAACCCAAAATTGCTACAAGCAACAGGTTAAGACAGAGATACTGAAAATACTGAGAATGGTTACCTAAGCCAATAATTTTAACAAATAATAATGAAAAAAAGTATGCCTGTCAATACCCCCTAATAATATGGAGTTAAATATTATCTTAGAAGCATGATCATGGGTTCAATATATATATATTTTTTTTGAAGGGAAAAAAACTTCATTAACACTTTTTCATACCTGTGTCTGAACATCATCCCCTGTGACGATGTTTCCCACAGCTCGCAAAGCAGGTGAAACCACTTTATAATCATTATGCCTGCAACCAATAAAGAAATGTTACATCTAAATTCTCAGAAGAGCTGCCTTTTCCCTTACTTAACATTTTTGGATTAAAACTACAAATCTTTCTTAGTAATCTTTTCCAAGGTTTTAATCACCTGGATTTCAAGTTTTCCCTCTCATTCTTTAGTATGTTTAACTTCCTCTTTACTTGTTCCTCTGTGGTTGCTGAGATAATGGAAAGCAATAATTAACATTTATACAGAGCCTTTTAGTTTTATAAATTTATATAAATAAGTTACAGAAATTTTATATAATTTTCACAAAGGTGAAAATATGTCATAAGTTGAACTAGCTTAAAAGTGAAAGCCTAGCTTCAGACTTCAAATACTGAACTCTTTCTACTAAACCTCAGTTGCCTTGCTAATAAAAAAAAAAAAAACCTCCACAAAGCCCTTTATACATTTGAAGACAGATATTAAGTTCTGGTAAGTTCTGAATATTTTTTAACCTTTCCTTAAAGGTCCTATTTTCTCTCCCTGTTAATAAGATTGATCACTCTTTTCAAATTTTGTCAGTTTGTGCAGTTATTCTAAGATTCAACGACTATCATAATGTCTCACTTGGGAAAACGTCTCCTTGCATCTACTTTGTCCTTCCATTAAATTTCACACGGCTTGTAATTTTACCATTTTCCCATGTTAACACTCTACAAATTTTATTTTTTTTATTCCATAGTACCATCTACAAATTTGACTAATACAAAGGCATCATGAAGAGATCTATCAAGCATCTGACATCAATCTAGATTAACCTCTACATGAAAGAGACAGATAAGAAATGACTCTTTTTGGTGCCAATATGCCTTTTGTGGTTCAGTGGTTGGTTTCTGATCATCCAGCATGAGCTGGACCTATATGGATCAGTTTTCCAAATGTTTCTGCTACAGGACCGCTAACAACAGAGGACAGCAAGGTTCTCTATAGGCCTCAAAAAGTAAAAAGATTTGGGCATTAAAATAAACAACAAAAGACAGCAGCCCAAAGCACAAAAACCAACATAATGTACAATCAATTACCATCTGAACTAGGAAAAAAAAAGAGCAGACACATTTTCTTAAAGATATCTTACATCAGCAGCTCCACAAGTCTTCTACAGACACCTGCGTCAATGACTGCTTGAATTTTATCATTAGGACCATCTGATAGATAGGAGAGCGCCCAGCAAGCATCAGCAAGCACATCGGTGTCACTGACAAACAGCAACCAGGAAAGCACATTCAGACAGGGGGAAACCTGTAAAAGGAAGATACGAGTTATGAATAATATTAGTGACCTCACAGTTTTCTTTGATGAGGTAGTCAAAACCCAAATAAACTAATTTCAGGGAGCAAAGTTTCATATACAATTCTTAAGAGTGAGATTCCTTGCAAAAAACACTGTGGACCAAAAAGATAAAGGAACTTTCAGAAGTGCTGAAGCTACAAAATTCCATATTTTAGATCCCTGTTATGAATAAAAAGTGCTAGGTTTTAAGATCAATTCAGGGCTTTTTACAGGGAGTAAAAAATTACTCTAAATTCAAAACAAACAATAATCAAAAAACCCCTGCTTCTCTAGAAATAGACCAAATTCTAACATTTTAAATTTTATTAAAAATCTTATTTTTGATTCACATTAAAATTGGTTGCTGTACTCTTTTAACTGTGCTTTTTCTACCAATTTCCCACAAGCATAATTCATACCTTTGCAAATTCTGGAGGTGGACTTTTCCCTCTACAGAGATTAGACAAAGCCCATACTGCATTCCGGGTCATAGTCAGACGGTTTTGCTTTGAAAATAACCTACAAGCATAATGATACAACTGTAAACTATATGACAGATATTAATTCTCTGATAGCACAGGATAAATACTAAGCCATTCAATTCTATTGAATAAAAAGATGTCCTCAAACAGCTTTTCCCTAGAACAATGAAGCTTCATTAATTTTAAGTCTACTAGTTCAGAATTTTGGCACTGGAAAAAAAAAAGATTACTTAAAGAAACGACCATGACAAGTTAACAAGAAATTATCTGGACTGGAAAAATAACACTAGGAAATCCAAAATGGTTTCCAAAGATGTACTGCTTTCTGAGGAACCACTCATGGTTTTATTATTCCAAAATAATAATAACAATAATAAAAGAAAAAAAAAAAGAAAAACTTACTGCAACAGTGGGGGAAGAATACTGCAGTCTAAGACATAATCCCTGCACATGGTACTATCTCCAGCAATGTTACCAAGAGCCCAGACTGCCTGTGAAAGAATTATTCATTAATCATGGGTTTTATAGCTTAATTTTCTAATAATTCTTTCAAAAAGAATGCCAGCATATCACAATAACTCTTTACAAAATATATAGTAATTAATCAACATATTATACATGGACACTATTAACCTCCTAAGTTTACTAATCAGGGAGTCAAATGAAATAGTAGTGAGGGAAGACGACCAATAATATTCTAAAATGTACAACAAACTGAAGAAAACGTGAACATTCATGGTAGTAAGCTTAATAAAGAAAGGAATCATTTCTTCTCTTCTTTGTCTTACGGCACCCAACTCCCACACCTCCATATGTTCTTGGTACATAACAGAGATAAAAATGGCTTACCTAGCTATTAAAACTGCATTTTAATAACCCAGGTATTTATCTGTGAGGTTAACTCCCAGACCTCTAGGCCTTTGAGTACAGCCAATAGTGTGGATGCTTCAAATTAAGCTGGAGGAGTCTCCCTGCACTTGTGGAACTGATCAAACAGCAGAGTGTCCAGCTCCAGCATGAACCTGCAGAACTGTAAATATCACTGCAAGGCAGGGGTTGGTTGGAGTCCTGAGTGCTGGACTTCATAAACTGCATTGCCCTTGAAGAGAAGGCCCCTTCGCACTGCTTTGGGAGAAGAAAGGGGCGCAAGGGTGGTGGTGTATTTCTATATAATTTAGATTTTGATTTGTACAGTGTACTGTGCCTTGCTATGAAATCTTACTGTCCTATTTTGCTTCTGAATTTTTTACATAACATGCAGAAACACTGAAGTGGCCAAATCATTTGAACATGTCAAGAATATGGACACTATTTCAGTATCAATGTCTAAGTAAAAAAGCAAACTAAAATTTTGCATTTTTTATGGGTGATGTGTTCGGATTCTTTTCAACTTCGAAATTGTTTAGCACAGTTCCATTGGGTTACATAAGAAAGATACTTCATCCAACAAGACACATTGTGTATTGAAAAGCTTTATGTACCAGCTGAGTTATTCAACCTTATTCGGTCATAAGGACTGTTCTGTGGCCCTAGGTATTTCCAAGCCCGTGATTAACTTCTCTTGGGCTTGTGAAGCCCTTAAATTTCAAGGAGTGTTTATGGAGAGATTTAGAGGGCACCTTGAGAATAAATTTATAGGGGTTTTGAGTCTATTTATGGGGGAAGCCCCTGCAGGAATTCTGCTTTGACTAGCCAACCTTTCCCACACACTGCATAATTCAGTAGAAACTAGATGAGCTTGGAGTGTAACTGATTGAAACCAGTACTCTGTTCTCTCTACCTATGGGATAACTCAATAGCAGGCAAGCCCTCAGGCAGCTTAGCTTGGAGACACAGTGTTAATTCTCATTTCTCTACGAGATCAGTGGGACCCTCTTGGATAAGCCCATCGGGATCTATCTAAATGATGTGATGGTTTGATTCAGGTACAGCTATGTTAGTAAGGGGTTAATCCAGCTGCACTAATAATCAGCTGATAAACCAGAAACAATTTTCACATCCTCTCATTGGCCTGTTAAGTTTAAGGTGGGAATTTCAGGATGGAAAGCGAAATTCAAAGCTTCACAGGAAGGCAGTTGGGGATGTAAGGAGATATTTCTGACCAGAACTCTAGTTTTGCAATATGACCAAAATCAAGGAGTATAAATAACAATCAGGGTCTAGGGGAATAAAAGGTAAGCTTTAGATAACGTGCCCATTCCTGCAGCAAAATTAAAGTGAACATGTGTATCTACTTAAGTAAAAGTCAATAAAAGTGACTTCTAGAGAATTGCCCTAAAATTATTTTATTTCATTTTAAATTTTGGAACCCCATTTCAAATCTTGCCAACCTTAATTCAAAGCCCCCTAAGAGGTCACTATTAGAATTGATGGTTATTTGTTAACATGACGAATTCTTTCATTTTTATTTTTAAAAAATCCTTAAAGGGAGGAATCCCTATTGCCTTGACAGAAACAACCTTGGCATTTTTCAGCATTAATGAAGAAATAACATTCTTATGAACATTTTCAAAGAAACACTTTCTTATTCAGTACATGATGTAAAATATTGCTAAATGTGCTCTTACATGATTATATCAGCAATATGATAAAGAAATTTTCTTTTAAAGTGCATTTTAAGCTAGCTTACATAAGAAAACAGTTAAAGAATTTAAGAGCAAGCAGATAATTTTATTAACTTTAGGCATAAGGGATCTATTAATTACCTTGATTGTGATGGTTCCATGGATATATACATATGTCAAAACTTATCAAATTGTACACTTTAAAGATATAGTTTATTGTATATCAATGATACCTCAACAAAGCTGTAAAAATATTTCACAGTGATTTATATTTACAAATGTTATAAAGTCACCAGCAACAAATTTATGTTTTCTGTTATCTTTTTCTGCATGAAAGCTCCAAAGATCTGCTACTTCAAGCAACACTAGAGATTCCTACAAGAAAACTGCTTACAGGGTCTAAAAAAAGTGTATCTATATGGCTTATAGAATTTCAGGGTTGGAAGGGGAAAAAATGGTTACATGTGTCTAGGAAATTCTGCCTATATTCTCTATGAAATTCTCTACTTTAAGTTTAGATTTCTAGACTACTCCCTGTGATGAATCATGTACTCTCATAGCCAAGAGGTGAAACTGAGGCCCTGACTTACAAAAACAAAGGGAGAAATTGTATTCTTTTGTCTGCTTCTCTTTATTTGTTTTATATTTTACCTGCTCCTGGACATCTTCAAACTCCGAGCTGAGCAACTCTATGAAGATGGGTACTGCTCCTGCCTGAATCACAATCCGGGTCTGCAGAGAATTCCCTGAAGCAATATTTGTCAGTACCCAAGCTGATTCAAACTATAAAAATAAAAATAATTTTTCATTAGAACTTAATAGCTTGTTTACGTATAACAATAAAGTTTTCTGTACATGAAGAAGAGAGTCTGAGATCATTCAACCTATCAATTGAATACCTTACATTAATTTTAAAAGAATTCCCAGAAGAAATACCTCAGCCTAGAGGAATATTCAGGGTACCTAAAATTTCAGATCAAGTTTGAGCTGACCCACAACCATAAAAAGAATGAGGGAACCCTTCATGTGCTGATATGGAACGATATCCTGAGGAATTAATGAAAAAATCAAATGCAAACCAGTATACATTAAGACGGTATCATATTACATTTTCTAAGGACATCTAAAAAGGAATGCATACATTAATTTACTTATTGCACAAAATATCTCTGGAAGAAGTCACGAAAAACTGTAAATACTTGTTGCTCTTGTAACTAGTGACCAAGAGTGAGAAAGGCACTTTTCACTACAAAGCCTTATGTACCTTTTGGACTGGTAACCATGTATATGACCTACTTTCAAAAAAAAATAAATAATTTTTAAAGGAAGGGAAAAGTGAAATGAGAAAAAAGGACATTAATGTTAAATGTATAAAATATAAGCACAGTGAAGAAGGCAAAAGATATTTCAAGTAAGTAGGTCAAAGGGTGTTAACAGGCATACAATTAACAATTGCAACTTCAGAACCCAAGAGCTCCCAATAAATGAAGTCTCCAAATCAAGGTACAGAAATAAGATTACCTTTTAAAGACGTTCTTAAAAGGGAGAAAAAGGGGGTAACCTGAGAAAATATAGCAACGGTAAATAGAAGACACAAAAGGAATTAACACCAACAAAAAGAACAGCATATTACTAATCTTATACATCCATCTCTACAGTAACTTGACTCTTTAGCTTAATATTGAAAATTCCAAAACGAACTCTTACATTTCTATTTAGATAAGGTTTCTTAATTGAATTTTGGGTTTATTTCATTCTCTCCTTTTGTCTTCTATTTATTCTTTAATGAAGTACATATGCAAAAAAAAAAAAAAAGAAATTCATTGGCATGCTCATTGAACATAAAACTGTGACTTAAGTTAAAAATCAAATGTCACATGAGAAACTAAATCATTAATCACTGGGGGTGGGGAAGATGAAAGAAGTGGGAAGACAATCTGATCTGCATAGTCCAGAGCTCTATGAATGACAGCAAATTCACAGGAGACTCTTAAAGAAGGAATCGTTCCTCATGTAAGGAAATGACATATAAACGAGTAAGATGAAGTGGACTAATAGCCTACCTGGACGCTGATATTAAAGCAGCAGGGAGGCCCAGACTACGAGCAAAGGGTACATATCTTTTTTGTCTTATTCTGATAATATTTCGTTTGTGAAGCTCAGGAGACTTGTAAATTAAACAATGAATATCATCAAGTAAAATCACATCACACATCTTCACACATCATCTCTGTAATTAAATTTCCACTGAAACCAATGTTCAAACCCTTTTCAATATGAATTAAAACCTTACATTAATACAGTACCCTATATTTTGAAAGCATTAGTCACATACTCTCAGGTTGATCCTCACAACAACCACTACAGCAGTGGTAAACAGAAGATATGAAGGGACTGGTAAACAAAAGATATTAATGCAATCAGAGAAGTAAGCTACCTGGCCTTTCTAGTTTATGAATGACGAAACTGTCAGAAAGAAAGATCCAACAAGCTGACTAATGACATGAGTAATGTTACACAGCCAATCAGAAGGACTAGATTGCAGTGTCGCAATCTAGTGAGCTATGAAATACAGCCAATCCTCTCTGAAACATACGTGTTAACACTGGCATAAGAATCTTTCAGTTGCTTGTAGTTACGGTATCTAGGGCAAGGAATTCTGAAGAGTGTTATGCCAAGTTATTCGGTGATGCTAAACGAAAAGATGGATCACCTAAAATGTGGTTTCTTTCGCGTATGAGAAAAATTAATTAATTAGTAAAACAGACACATATGACTTGTGTATAGAAGTAAACTGTCCTACTAGAAGTCAGACTCTAAAGTTCAATAGTCATCAAATAATTCAAAGATAGAGTTACAGAAATGAAAACTGTGAGAAAGAGCAATCTGGAAAGAATGAGAAAGATCAGCACACATACTTATCTATCTCAAAGAGAAAAAGTATTGCAGAGAATTCTGATGTAAAAGAAATGGTAATAATAACCTGGGTAGATAAAAGGTATATTAAAGAGTTATCAGTGAAAAGAAATTACTTGGAATGCTAATTGGAGCCAGAGTTCAAACTGCTATCTGTCTCATGAGGCTTAGCACCAAAGGTCTCAGAGGAAATGAGATTTAATTCCAGAAAACTACTCAAGTGAATAAAATGGAGAGGCAAACCAGAATTGATAACTGATGATTAGGAAAACGAAGAACAAACAAATAATAGTCTAAACATGGATGGAAGAAAATTGGAAATTAGGACATCTCAGCAAAAAAAGAGTATGCCAAAGTTATGTTCATTACTTTGATGATACCCTCTGAATTCAAAGATGATTCACAGCCTTTCTTGGTCTTGGTAAGAATGGAAATCAGAAGATAATTTTGCCATTACCAGGGAAGGAAGCAGATGAACTTGCCAACTATAAAAAGAGGGCCACTGAGAACATTACCATGTGGATTCATGCATTAATAATGCATTAACACACACACACACACACACACACACACACACACACACAGACAATGGGTGCTGGTTACTTTGGTATTTTCACCTTATAAAAATTCATCAAGTGAGCAATTTTCTATACCCACACATGTATGTGTATGTGTGTGTACGCATTCACTCCTCCCATGAGTATAGGCCCATGTTAAAGTGTTTGAAGAAGTAACTTTCAAATGTATTTAATGTGTAAGTATGTCTTTATAAAATTGGCTGTACTTTGAATTATCTAACTTCCTTTTCATCAGACTGTTTTAAGCTGTGTTTCACTAGGTTTTACAGTCTTTTTTTCCCTTAATGTTTCAGTCTTGGGTCCCAGATTAGAATTTAACATGAAAGAGAGTTATGAAATGGGAAGCCCAGAACTGACAACAAAAACAATTTCGTATCTTACGACAGAAACAGCCAAAAAGGGCAATTTATGTAAGAAACCATGAAACTCAAGACAAAATTAGCAATATGACGGGAAAAAAAAAAAAAATCGAAGAAATGGTATCATCTGAAGAAATAAATGTGGCCAGAATAACTATAATTTTACTTTCTCTTTGTTGTTTTCAACTATTACATTCTTAGTGTTCCAAGTTTGGCATCATGCAAGGAAACAACCTGTCATATAGCTGTGAATGCTTATAAATTTTAATTCTGCAATGAATTTTCACTGTCCAGAACTTTCTAACTAAGGCTAAAAACTGAGAAATCTGAAGGGCACAATGAAGACGATGTTTTCTCTCTCCCCTTTCTCAGTCTCTACCTTCTGGTGCTCAGTTCCTTAAATAAGGACAATTGAGAATCCAAAGCTGAAGTACTTCTGACCTCCTATCAAGTTTCCCACTCCAGGTTGAGGTACGCCTGGTTCCCTTTCTCCATTTGGATCAGGACTCTGTTGCTGGCCACTTGCTGGTTCCACTCTGGTTCCTAGCAAATGCCAGGCTCACCTGGAGAGCAAGTGAAAAGAGAGGCTCACATCAGAAAAATAAACCCAGATATCAAACTCTGTAGAGAACAGTGCCTGAGTCATTTGAGCAACCTTCCAGGAAAGACAGAGGGATCAACAGAGATGGGAAAAGATACATGAGGATGAAGGCCTTACTGCAGTTTATCACATTAAGCTTTGAGGGGACAAGAAAGGCAGGAAAGGAGAAACAGCCAATTTAATTCAAATTTACAATTTTAAAAGGATTGTCTAATGTTTGGAACTAGGAAGCAACTTACTTGTCTCTAGCTATTTTTATAAACTTCTATAAGTATTGGGAATGCAACATCTCAGCAATGCAAAGGACAGTATAAAGATGCTGGGCCTGGACTCAAAAGAACCAAACAAAGTGGGCCCAGTGAACATAACAAAAGGCAGACAAGTCTCATATCAAGGGCTCAAGTATGTCGGACATTTAAATGTCACTGAGCTTCAGAGTGCCCTTATATAAATAGCACTGTGTGCTTCCAAAATCCTAGATTCTCCAGTTTGAGGACAAGTGAGTACTTGCATTAACACTGCCCAAAGCAAACATTTTTATCTCTTTGGTTTGAGGAAACTCACTGATTAGGGGATAGGGAAAGCCAGACCTTTCACTAGCATTCATGGTTCTTTATCTATGGAATGAAGGGATTAAGTTGTCCACATAATTTGTTGGTCAGCTGAGTCATTAAATCGCTTCTTAACATCATACATTATGACTCTCTTTCTGGAGAGAAATGGCAAAAGCCCTATTCCAAAGATGGACCATACAAATCTCTAGTAAGCAGATAGGAATACTGCAGTTTATATCCTAGTACTCTCCAAGAAGACAAAAGGAGTACTTTCCCAGCTTTCCGTGGCATGTTATTCTAACTATCTGAAGAAGTGCCAGAGCATGAAGCCTCCTAGTTCTATAGCTTCCCTCGGTATACTTGCTGTTCCCACTTCTAGGTGGTGAAGGTTACTCATTAGTCACAATGGAGAGAAAAGACCATTTGTGCTTAAATGTACAGAAGAAAAGCTACAGATAATTAAATAACTAATGGGTTGGTTATTTCTCAGAGTCTCTGTATAGCTACGGTGAAAATTATGAGGTAAAGTGATCTGTGCCACATGCCAGGCTCAAGGTCATTTCCAGAGGTATCATTTGTCAATCTTTCAGCCTAATTAGTTTACACAAAGATGGAATCTTGGAATTTAGAGAAGCAAATGAGAACTTTCTGAAGGCTTTTCATCTTCAGATGTGTTAAGATACTAGTTCTAGGATTACAGACTACTGAATCAAAATGCTGGAGTATTTCCATGTTTTAGCAGGAGAGGGCACTGTCCAAGAGAACATAACGTACACTTAGGGGAGTATTTGAAGAATGGAGACATGGGGAAAGACCCATCTCTCTAACTTTATTCATTAAGGCCTATGAGGTTATACTATCTATTTTTAATATATTAAGAAACTGGACCCCTGCAACAACCTTTATCATTACTAGATTCAGGAATAAATACAGTATCTCTCTTGGCTACTCTCATTCCCTGAGAGAGGAAAGAAACATTTTTTTAAGCATGAACAAAGTGATAATTTTCCCTACCTCCCCTCTTCCTAAAAAGCATTTCAAATGTTAAACTGCAGTAAAGCTCCTCCATTTGGTTCCTCTGGTTCTCCTGGCAGGTTGCTTGGGTGCTCAGGCTCTGTTCTCTGCAGTGTTGGTTGTCTGGATTCCTTTTTTTCTGAGAAAAGGCTCTCTCTTTCCTTGCTCTCTAGGTGAACCTGGTGTTTTTCAGGTGTCTGGTGATCCTGGCCTTAGATGGGGACCAGAACTGTAATCCAGACGGCAGCTAGCAAAACAGAATCTTAATTCAAATGAACTTAGGAATCAGTAAATGTCAAACTGGAGAAGAAAATTCTGATTGGACATTGAAGTACTCTACCTTTCCTGGATTTCTTGTTTTTCCTCTGGAAGGAACTCATCACCGCAACAAAGAGTGTAAAAGAAAGAAAAAGATGGGGTGGAAGAAAAGGAAAGAAAATATAAGATGAAGCATCAAGTCTTATGAATTATCTAACAATGCTCTGGACAGTAAGGAACCTGGGGTCAGGGGATGTTATTTACAAAACTGCCCGAGTTCCTACATGGCACTAGCCTTACAGAAAATAACAAGGACTAAGGAAGAAACAAAGGGGGAAAAGTTACCTTTATGATATAAATTTAAACAAATATTTACTTGGAAAAAAATCCCATTTTGTGATCCATTTGGCACTTAACCAATTTTTATAGCTGTAGAGTCTCTCTAAAGGGTCTGAGCTCTTCAGATTCGACCCTAGGGTAAGAATTTAAGGATTTCCTATATCTGCTTAAGAATACAGATATTGATTCAGTTGGTCAGTCAAAGGAAGTCTAGATCCTGGAAAACCACCAGTTTACTAAAACTCCAACTTTATTAAGGAAAAGATATGGTATTTTAAAATCTCAAGATAACTTCCACGATAAGAGTCAGTTGATGGGTTCTTTCACTGTGAAAATTATCTAATCCAGGAGGTACAGAATATCCTCTTAGAACCTCTATATACTACAGTACTGATAAGACTAAATTAACATAGCAGAATGCACACAGATTCCTGACAAGGCTATCTCCCCGTCAGCAGTTTTAGGAAGAGAAAGAGATTAATTAGGACCAGGTTTCAAGATTAGTGAGTCTCTGATCTATGCCACATTACACAAGCCTAAGAAAGCCAACAAGTATAATTTTGAAATCCCTAAAACCAAATTTTATGTAGCTCACACATAGGTTCCTAACTTCTAATTGCACCTCTGTTGCACACATTTCCCTGTTAGACAAGTGTTACCCACCATCACCCTAAACAATTTTTTAAGTGATTAAAAATGACAAGAATTTTAAAGAATAACATCAAGGCCTGAATGTTAACAAAGCTGTAAAAGCAGCTTTGTTATATGATTGTCAGGAGTATTATTGTAAACAAATTAACCTTCAAAAAGACTAAAATAAGTAACAAATTTGTGTATATAAGTTTGCAAAGAGAATTAAAATATAAAACAAAAATGAAAATGGTTCGCACCTGCAGTGTACAATTCTCTTTTCGTTTGAGGAACTCCACAAACCTGGCCACTACTCCTGGTGTGCTGATGACTTCATCAATAGGAGGATTAGGTTCTGTTTCCCAGTAAAATAAAAGGAAAGAAGAAAAACAATCCTTTGATCTCAATGCAAGGACTTTTATAGCTTGAAGTTAATTCATTATAACCTTCTCTCAATTTCATCATCTTTCATGTTAGAAATCCACAAAAATATAGAGAGAGAGAATCGAGTTCAGTCACTTTGGACTAGGGTAACTTGAAAGTCTTCAGAGAAAGCAAGCCTTATTATGGGAATGAAGGATGAGCAGAATTCTTAAAAATTAAAATTACTACCACCACTATTTAAAAGAATTTAGAAAGTAGGGGGGGAAAGCTATTGAAAGACAACTACACTTCGTATTTTCATACAGTTCCTTCAGGCCCTTTTTCTCTACATGGGCTTTCAGTCTGTTTTAACATAAATTGTTTTAAGAAACTGCATTAGGGGATTCTGAGTGAGTCTGGAGGATTTAATTTTGCACCTGTAGTGATAAGTAGGTTCCAGAAAGAATTCACCAAGGATGACATGCCAAATTAATTTCATTTTCATTTATGGCAATATCTTATAAATGAAGTCATTCAATTAAAACTTGCTGAGTGATAAGATAAAAAAAAAAGTTATAGGCAATCAGCATGCTAATTTTAGCAAGAGATCTGACAAAGTTTTTATGACATTCATACATCAATGCCAGAGAAATGGCAGTTGGATTACAGTACTACTGGGGAGATTCTTAACTAAATTAATGGACTTACTGAAAGGGATGACTAATAGTTCAACGATAATCTGAAGAGGGCTCTAATGGCATGTCATTTGCCTGGTTCAAGATTTTTATCAATTATCCTGATAATTACAAGCAAACAAACTTGAGGGTTAAAATAAAGATGAATTAGTTAATATGATGCACAACAGAAATTAACACATACAGAGGATAACAATAAACCAAATTTGGCACTAAAACAAATAAAGCAAAATTCAGCAACTGAATTTTTAAAAAGCAGTTTTAAAAAAATCAAAAAACAGACAAGACCTAACAACAGTGCATGTGGAAAAGTGCTCGGGAGCTTAGATGGCTGCAAATTCAATGAAACAATGAAATATTACTATGCCATGGTTACCAAAATAACAAATGCTATTCTGGACTGTATTATTGCAATGTATAATCTCAGGACAAGGAAGGCAACCTGTCCCAACACTCGACAGTAATAACACTTCACATTTTTAAGAGGGTTGCTGACAAACCAGAACACATGCAGGAAGGTAGTAAGATGGGAAAAGGCCTTGAAAAGCCACATTATGTGAGATATTCTTAGGCTCAGCATGCTGAAAAGAGACAAGAGGGGTGGTGAAGTGTGCATGATGATGACCTTCAAATATTTAACAGGCTGTCATACAAAAGACATAATAGTTTTATTGTGGTGGTAGTAGTTTTATAATCCATATATTTTTTCCTAATGACTCTAAATAAACTTAACTGATTATTGGCAGGGGTGGGTTGGAGGGGGATGTGGTCAGCTAGTTTATGTATTTATCATCAAAATTTTAATATAGTTCAGAGTTCTTTTTACTTGCCAAAGATGACAAGTATTCTATTTCTTTCTACCATT
This sequence comes from Choloepus didactylus, assembly GCF_015220235.1. Classification (NCBI taxonomy): domain Eukaryota; kingdom Metazoa; phylum Chordata; class Mammalia; order Pilosa; family Megalonychidae; genus Choloepus; species Choloepus didactylus. The sequence continues at coordinate 89,127,165 of NC_051307.1, forward strand.
TGGCAAAAAAAAAAAAAGGTGGTTATCCTGCCTACTAATAAATCCACACGTAACATTCAATGGTAAACTGCTAATATTAAAATCAACAATTATTGCTCCTTCACGTGATTTTTCTTTTTTTTTAAGTTTTTTTCCTAAAAAATGGTGGAGTGTGTCAGATCAATGACATATCAACTACTACTATCATCACTGTATGGTCTTTTGTAAGATAGCTCAGAAACGAAAGTAATGCTTTCTGGTCCTGTTAAGATTCCACAAATAAAAAAGGAAATTCAAACATTAAGCATGCTCATAATTATACGTATTTCTGTATGTCTTTCCTTCTGTTGACAGACTCCAAAGTAAGTTATCTGTGGTATGAAAAAATAGCATGGAAAAGTAATATTTTGTCCAGAGCTCACCTTTTGAAAGCAATTTTCTGAATTTCTGCGTTGCTGAAAGCTGCTGCTCTGGGCTATTGGAAAATATCATTTCAATCATATCGGAAGAAATGACACTACCCTGGGATCACAAAAAAAAACAAATATAATAAAATGTTAACCTTAATTCAGAGAAAAACAAAGATAATATAAGTTGTGGACAAATTATTAAGTTAATCATATTCTCTAGAAGTATAATACAAAGGTAGGTCAATTGTTACATGTAAAAATGTATGAGATGATTAAAATATGACACTTGAAGCCAACTTCTTTATCATTAAAAACCCCAAAACAGTGAGAAAGAAATCTTAGTAGGCAAATACTAAGACAAGGGACGTATTATTTTCACTGGGAATTTGACATCTAAATAAATTATCCAATTAAAACTGATTGTGAGAAACAAAAAATAGTAACAAAAAGATAAAAAGACATGCACAAGAATAGAGAAACAAAGCATTATGAACTCAAGTATTCTTCACATATTGGAACAGAGAGACTATAACTATAGTAAAATCACTATTCCTCTGATTTCAATCAGACATGGGAAGTTTTTCCTTAGAAAATAATTTGCCTCCAAAATCCCTCTTAAGAGTAAAAGAAAAAACTCTTCAAATACAAAAATGAAAAAAAAAGAAAAAAGAAAAACCAGAACATTAACAATTATACTTAATATTTTAAATAACAAAAAAAATCGATTATTGTACAACTTTGACATTCATGAGAGATACACTGTGAATCCCATCCCCAAGCTGACAAAGATGACTATAGCATGAAACTTTTATACTAGTTATAAATTTACATCAGTTGCTTTATATTGTTCCCGTAGAGACTTAAATCAGATGTCATGCCCTATTCCAAATCCACAGCATTTAGAAAAATATTCTACCACAAAGGTCTACAAGATATGATCTCTGCCTATCTCTCTGACCACATCTTGAATTCTTTGTGCAATCCTTCTGATCACCATTCTGTTCCTCAAAAAACAAAGTTCGTTTTTGTCTTATGAACTTTGAACTACCTGCCTGAACTGTTCCTTCTCCTCCTTGCTCATCACATGGTTGGCTCTTCTTGTCTCTCAGTTCTCAGATTAAACGTTATTTTTAAAAGAGGTTTACCTCCAAATCAAAAGCAGTAAATCCATTTCTATCATATTACCCTATTCTAATTCTTTGTCCATCCCTTATCACTACTAGGTATTTTTCTTGGTTATCTGTGGATTGCCTGGATTCCATAAGTAGACTGAAAACTCCTCAAAAGCCAAAGATCCTGTTTACCTTAACACACTTATGAATAATGCTGGCATACAGAAGTTGCTAATCAAATATTTACTGAATGTATACAGAATGGTCTTGTAAAAAGCACAGATTCTAGCTTCTACCAAATTCAACTGCTGACTCTTAAATTTATTTAAAATTTCTATTTTCTTGCATTATGAAAACTTTTCAGCTTTCCACTCTTGTCTTATTAGAACTTTTCAGTTTCCCACTGCAACTCATCTCCAGAATTAGCACTTAATTTTCTTCTCAAGGTCATTTATGACAATGACAAGTTCCTATCATTTCACAAAGGATTCAGTCAACAAGATGAACTGTGAAGAAAGCTGCACTAAGTTGTAAATGCTGGGCAGTTGGTAAGCAACACCTAACACCTAAGAATTCCCACAGGGGAAAATGAAGCACTCTCCCCTTAAAAGACTTAGCAAAGTAATTACTTTCAAACTGGCAAGATTGATTCCTGAATACACAAAGGTACATATATGATGATCTTTCTTTCTAGGAAAAGGAATCAAGGTAAGGGCAAACCAAGACTCTCCTTTTAATTACTTCCAGTAGCCTTGCAGAGGAAGAGTCTACCTTTAAATGAGGAGATTAGTTTTAGATCTGGACGATTCTAAGGCTATCCACCTCCCTTCAAGAAAGCCTAGAAGTGATATAATTCCAAAATAGGCATTTAGGGTGTGTTAGGAGAGTGTTCTCCTTGAATTTAGGGATTAAAAAAAAAAAAAAGCATTAGACTAGTTAAAGAATAAATTTTAACTATGATTTTATTTCCTTTAAGGTTTGTTCTATCTAGCATAAATAAGGACCTCTCTTTTTAATTATATCTACTTAAGTGCATTTTGTTTTCCTTAACAGCTTACTGAACCATGTACCTACAAGAATTCTATCAGTCTTTCCAAAAGTCTCCTTTTGAACTAGGGTTCCCTTTTCTAAAATCAGGTCTACTTGACTCCAAAGCTTATTCTAGCAAGGCTTATGTAATGGTGACAAATCTAGACTAACTCAATTTGAAAAAACAAAACAAAACAAAACCAAGATGCAGAAGAAAAAAATACATTATTTAACAGTGACAGAAATACTCTATCACTTGACAGAAATGTACTGTAAAGACTACCATTTGGGTCCTGGCACCAATATAAGCTATGTAAAACTCCCATAAGGGACAGAGAGATTAAGAACATCTCAGCTTTTCCAAGTAAACTTACATTAGCACCATATTCCTGAATTAATAACAACTTTGTAGAATACTCAACATTTATTAAATGCCTACTGTGGACCAGGCATAGTTCTAAGTGCTTTACATGAATTTAATCCTCATGTCAGCCACTGAAGTTAAGTCTATTATTACCATGGCACAGTTAGTGCATTGTCTGGCTCCAGAGCCCAGGCTCTTAACCATTGTCTTGCCTTCTTAAGTGAGCACAAGGACTTCACAATTTTCTATAAGGTTCCAGTGTTTTACTTCAATTTGAGGGAGTCACCACCAGAAAATACACTTGCTTGTTTCCCTACAGAGCACTCTTCAGTGAACAGGGTATGAAGACAATACGTAACTCAATAAATTAAACTCCTAGTAATTCAAATAAAATGTCCTATGAAAGATGACTTAAGGGAAGATATAAAGTGTATGTAATTAGATAAAAAAAAGGTCTGGAAGGACATATACCAAACTGAAACAATGTTACTACCTCTGTGATAGGGTGTGAATGAGAGGGAGGCCTACTTCCCCTTTATCCTTGTTTAAATTTACACGAAGAATCTATAGCCTTTCTGAATTAAAGCTTTTTAAAGAAGATGCCATCAACCTTCACCCACATACAAAAATAAAATAAACGATATTCAGATATAGGAGGGATCTGAAACAACTTACATGATCCATACAATTTCCCAACTATTACAGATACATAATCACTTAACTGAAAAATCTGAGGCTAGATCAGTTTCCAAAAGATAATGTGGTGCATATGTATAATATTCCCAGGAGAGTCTGGGAAATCACCCCATAAATAAATTATCAACTTCATTCCCCACCCCCACCTCAATTTTCCATCATGTCAAGCAAAAGCTATCAAGTCCGCTCCTGGAGATTTTTCCCCTGACACTTCTGTTCTCTTCCTCCCTTGTGGATGAGCTACCCTATTTTACAATTTAATCCTCATGATCATACAATGAAGTAGGTAGTGTAACTATTATTTTGCTGATGAGGAAAAATGATCAGGGAAGGTTACACAGCTATTAAGTGACAAAGGAACTATCTGAACCCAGATGAGACACTCATGCTTTGTGCATACAGTGCAGAAGACAAAAACTGAACTATCCCTGAAAATCCTCAATGCATTTACTACATTTATATGTTCAGTTCATCAGGGGGGTAAACAACACTTCTATAGCTAAAACCATCCAATCAAGTTTCATATTTGCAATTCACATTTTATTCACTGATAAAACTTATCTGCACAGATAGCATTTTGAGAGCATCTTTTTAAGCTCCTAGAAAACTAATAGAATGCTTATTTGCTGGCTATAATCAGAACAGTGAGATAAAGTCCTAAAAATATTTATTAGCATCAAATAATAATGGATTAATTAATTCCCCCTGCAATAGAGATATTCTGAAATAAGGACTGACTTACAACCACTAAAGGGATACTGACTGTGGTAGCATAGAGAAAAACATGTTCTCAATCTTGATCCATTCTTAAGGGTGTGAACCCATTGTATACAGGACATTATGATGACATTACTTCAGTTAAGATGTGGCCTAACAGAAGGCTGGAGGCCTTATAGAGAAGGCCAGAGAGGCCAAGGGGAACAGCCAGAAACTGGAAGCCAATGGAACCCAAAAGAGCAAGAAGATGCTACCATGTCCACTGCCATGTGACACAAAAGCCAAGAACTAAGAATCACCAGTAGCCAGCCCCAAAATGCCAGTCTTCAAGGAGAAAGCACAGCCTTGCTGATGGCTCAATTTTGGACTTCTCCTGGCCTCAAAACCATGAGCCAGTAACTCCCGTTGTTTAAGCCAACCTACTGTATGGTATATGTTTTAGCATCTAGAACTCCAACACACTGACCATATCTTGTTCTCATTTATCTGGGCTCCAGAATGATACAATTTTCTCTTGTAAACTTGTTTTAGTATCACGTTGTTCATTTCATTTCAATACACATTCATCCCTTTGTCTATTTTAAATGACTAGAGATCAAATTTTAGAGGTTTTTTCATAATCAAGTGAAATCTCAGCAGTAACTATGAGTAACTATGAGATCATCAGGCTGTTATGAGATCATCAGGCTGTTAGAACAAAGTTATCAGCAAGTAATTAAGATTATTCCAGTCTCTAAAACTCTATAATCTCTTTCTCTCTCTTTTTAAGTAAGTCAGGATACTTAAAAGCCATGTCCTTAACATTCCCAGTGTTCAAGATGACTGTATCATCATACCGCAAACTTTGAAAACTTTTTTTAATGCAATTTTATTAAGCATAGAATCCATCCAAAACATACCATCAATGACTCCGAGTATCATCACATAGTTAGCTGTGCAATCATCACCACAATCCATTTTAGAACATTTTCATTACTCCAAAAATAATAGTAATAAGATAAAACAAAAATATAAAAGAAAACAAAATTATCCCATACACTTTTCCCCAAACATTGTTGACCCCTAATATTGATGTGGGATGGTACATTTGTTACTGTTGATGAGAAAATATTAAAATATTACTGCTGATTATACTCCATAGTTTGACCTGAGATGGTGTCACACATTCGTTCCAGTTCATAAGAAGTTTTTTATAATTGCACTGTTAATCACAGTAATCATCTACCACAAGATTCAATATTCCAGTATTTTCACATCTAGCTTTCATTCTGGTGATACACATGACTTTACAAACTACCGCTTTCAACCACATTCACTCACAATTCAGCACTATTAATCATATTCTCAATAATGTGCTACCATCACCTCTGTTTCCAAATGTTTCAATTCAACCTAGTTAAACATTCTGCACATACTAAGCAACCGCTCCCCATTCTCTAGCCTCATTCTACCCTCTGGTAACCTATATTCTGATTTTATGTCTGAGTTTACATACTATAATTAGTTCATATCAGTGAGATCATAAAATATTTGTCCTTTTGTGTCTGACTTATTTCACTCAAACATAATATCCTCAAGGTTCATCCATGTTGTTTTCTGCATGCTTCATAACTTCATTCCTTGTTACTGTTCAATAATGTTCCATCATATGCACATACGACATGGTGTTTACTCACTCATCTGTTGATGAACACCTGAGTTGTTGCTACCATTGGCCACTGTGAATAATGCCACTATGAACATCGGTCTGCAACTGTCTATTCACGTCCCTTCTTTCAGCTCTTTGAGGTATTTACCAAGTAGCAGATTGCTGGACTATAAGGCACCTCAATACCTAGCTTTCTAAGGAACAGCCAGACTGTTTTCCACAGTGGCTTTACCATTATACATTCCCACCATTGATAAATAAGTGTTCCCATTTCCCCACATCCTCTCCAACATTTGTAGTTTCCTATTTGTCTGAATAGCAGCCACTCTAGTAGGAGTGAAATTATATCTTGTTGTGGTTTTGATTTGCATTTCCCTAATAGCTAGTGAAGCTGAACATCTTTTCATTTGCCTCTTAGCCACCTGTATTTTCTCTTCGGAAAGATGTTTATTCATGCCTTTTGCCCATTTTCAAATCGGGCTGTTCGTCTTTTTATTGTTGAATTGTAGGACTTCTTTATATATTCTGGATATCAGATAGGTGATCTCCAAATATTTTCTCCCATTGATTCGGAAGCCTTTTCATCCTTTTTGACAAAGCCCTTCGAAGCACAGAAGTATTCAGTTTTGAGGACGTCCCATTTACCTAATTTTTATTTCATTGCTTGTGCTTTCAGCGTAAGGTCTAGGAAACTACCTCCTACTGCTGTATTTTGAAGACATTTCCCTGTATTTTCCTCTAGGGGTTTGCACCGGTTTATAACTGTTATGTACCCCAGGGAAGATTATGTTCTTTAATGCAATCTTACAGAGCAGACTTATTATGGGTGGGATCTTTTTGATTAGGTTGTTTCCATGGAGATATGACCCACCTAACTGTGGGTGAGAGCTTCTGATTAATTGTTTCCATGGAAGTGTGACCCTGCCCATTCAAAGTGGTCTTGATCAGTTTACTGGAGTCCTTAAGAGAGCTCAAGGGCAGACAGAGACCCAGATGCTGGGAGCTGCAGACAGAAAGATGTTTGGAGATGCTAAGCTAAAAGATGAATCCCAGAGTTTGCCCCAGATAAGCTAAGTGAGAACCCACAGACACTTAAAGAGAAGGTCACTGGAATCAGAAGCTGAAAACAATGCAACCCAGGAGCAAAGGACCAGCAGACGCCAGACACGTGACTTCCCAGCAGACAGAGGTGTTCCAGGCACCATCAGCCTTTCCTCAGTGAAGGTATCCTCTTGCTGATGCCTTAGTCTGGACACGTTTATGGCCTCAGAACTGTAAATTTGTAACCTAATAAATCCCCTTTATCAAAGCCAATCCATTTCTGATATTTTGTATAACGGCAGCTTTAGCAAACCAGAACAGACTTTTATAGTACTGGCTGTTATATTCAGGTCTTTGGCCCATTTTCAATTAATTTTAGTATAGGGTGTGAGATAGGGGTCCTCTTTCATTCTTCTGGATATGGATATCCAATTCTCCAAACACCATTTACTGAAGAGACTGTTCTATCACAGATAAGTGGATTTGGGAGCCTTGTCAAAAATCAATTGACCATAGATCTAAGGATCTATTTCTGAACTCTCAATTCAACTCTGTTAATCAGTATGTCTATCTTTATTTCAATACCATGCTGTTTTGACCACTTTAGCTCTATAATATGCTTCAAGTCCAGAAACATGAGTTCTCCCACTTCATTCCTCTTTTTCAAGATGCTTTGGCTATTTGAGGCCCCCAAATAAATTTGATGATCAGCTTTTCCATTTCTGGAAAGCAGGCTATTGGAATTCTTATTGGAATGGCATCACATCTGTAGATTAATTTGGGTAAAATTGATATCTTAACAACATTTAGCCTTCCAATCCATGAACAAAGAATGTCCTTCCATTTATTTAGGTCTTATTTGATTTTCTTTACCAATGTTTTGTACTTGTCTGTGTACAGGTCCTTTACATTCTTAAATTTACTCCTAGATATTTGATTCATTTAGTTGCTATTATAAATGGAATTTTTTCAAGATTACATCCTTGGATAGATATTATTAGCATATAGAAACCCTACTGATATTGTATGTTGATCTTGTATCCTGCCACTATGCAGAACTCATTTACTAGCTCAAGTAGCTTTGTCATAGTTTATTTGGGATTTTCTGAATATAGGATCATGTTCTCATCAAATACCAAAAGTTCACTTCTTCCATTCCAATTTCAATGCTTCTTATTTTTTTCTTGCCTAATTGTTTAATATTTTTGTTTCTATATTCATTACAGGGATTGGTCTGTAGTTTTCTTTTCCTATAGTATCTTTAAGTATGCTTTGTTATGAGGGTGGCACTGGCTTCATAGAATGAGTTAGGTAGTGTTTCCTCCTCTTAGATTTTTTGGAAGCATTTGAGCAGCACTGGTATTAATTCTTCTGGGAACACTTGGTAAAGTCACCTATGAAGGCATATCCACCTGGGCTTTCCTTTGTGAAAGATTTTTGATGACTGACTTAAATCTCGTTACTTGTAATCAGATTGTTGAGGTATTCTATTTCTTCTCAAGTCAGTGTAGGTTGTTTATTTCTGGGAAACTGTCCATTTCATCTAAGTTGTCTAATTTGTAGGCTGACAGTTGTTCATAGTATCCCCTTATTATCTTATATCTTTCTTCCGGTCCATGGTAATGACCAACCCTCTCAATTCTGATTTTATTTATTTGCATCGCCTCTCGTTTTGTCTTTGTTAATATAGCTCAGGGTTTGTTGATTTCATTGATCTTCTCAAAGAACCAACTTTTGGTTTTAATGATTTCATTGTTGTTTTGTTCTCCATTTCATTCATTTCTTTTCTAATCTTTATTTCTTTCCTTCTGCTAGCTTTGGGATTAGTTTGCTGTTCTTTCTCCAGCTTCTCCTGTTGTTCTGTTAGGTCTACAGTTTTAGCTCTTTCTTCCTTTTTAAAGTAGCCATTTAAGGGCTATAAATTTCCCTCTCAGCATTGCCTTCGCTGCATCCTGTAGGTTTTGATAAGCTGTGTTCTCGTTTTAATTTGTCTGGAGTATCTGCTTATTTCTCTTGCAATATCTTCCTTGATCCATTGATTGTTCGACAGTGTGTTGTTTAACCTCCAAATATTTGTGAAATTTCTGGTTCTCCAGTTGTTATTCATTTGCAGCTTCAATCCATTATGGTCAGAGTAAGTGCTTTGAATAATTTCAATCCTTTTAAATTTAAGACTTGTTTCATGTCCCAGCTTGAGGTCTATCCTGGAAAATGTTCCAAGTGAACTTGAAAAGAAAATATATACTGCTGCCTTGGGGTGCAATGTTCAACCTATGTCTGGTAGACTAGTTCAATTATCATGCTATTTAGGTTCTCTGTCTCCAAATTGATCCCCTGTTTAGATGTCCTATCTATTGGAGAGAGTGGTGTGTTTAAGACTCCTATTATTGTAGAGAAGTCTATTACTCCCTTCAGTTTTATTTTAACACATTTTTAAAATTGTGAACTTTAACATATATACATAACAGGGATAAATTTCAAGGTACAATTTAACAAGTAGTTAGAGGACAAACATCAAAGAATGTCATGGGTCTCAGTTCCACAACTTCACCTACTTCCATTATTGTAAAATATAACATACATACATAAAGGTGTTAATGTTTGATGTACAGCTCAACAAGCACTTATATAGGTAATTTCAAATACTGTTATGCATTACAGTTCCCCAGGTTCAGTTCTTTCCTCATTCTGCAATACAGGGTATACAGAGAAAGGTGAAGACTTTAAAAGCACACTTCAACGAGTATGTATAGAGGAAATTTCAAAGGATGTTACAGAGTACAGTTCTACCATGTCATTTACCTCCTTCCAGCTATTCCAACAACCCAGCATCTAAAAATGTACATACATTTATATAAAGTTTCAGCATTCATAGACCTTGTTAAATCTTATCTTGTTTGTTACTACCACTTCCTTGCACGTTTTTCTCCATCTTCAGAGGTATCTTGGCAGCGAGCACCATAACATTTTCATACTGAAAGGGCGTGTTGACAGTATGGGGAAAGGGGCTGAATGTGATTGTTCTTCTTAAAGAAGCTGTTGTCTCTGGGTTTTAGGATTTGTAAGGCATAGTAACACTTTGTGGATTTAAGTTTCTGATAGATAAAATTAAGTGAGTGAAATTTTTATAGACTCTCAGGTAGGGACTGTTCTGGTTTGCTAATGCTGCCACAATATAAAACACAAGAAATGGATAGGTTTTTATAAAAGGGGGTTTATTTGGTTACACAGTTACAGTCTTAAGGCCATAAAGTGTCCAAGGCAACAAATCAACAATCGGATACCTTCACTGGAGGATGGCCAATGGCATCTGGAAAATCTCTGTTAGCTGGGAAAGCAAGTGGCTGGCGTCTGCTCCAGAGTTCTGGTTTCAAAATGACTTTCTCCCAGGACGTTTTTCCCTAGGCTCCAGCTCCTCAAAAATGTCACTCTTAGTTGCTCTGCGGTCGTTTGTCCTCTCTTAGCTACTCCAGAGCAAAAGTCTGCTTTCAAGGCCATCTCCAAAATGTCTGTGTAAGCTGAAACTCCTCTCTCATCTCCTGTGCGATCTTCAAAGTGTCCCTGTTGGCTGTAGCAAGCTCACTCCTTCTGTCTGAGCTTATATGGTGCTCCAGTAAACTAATCAAGGCCCATACTGAATGGGCAGGGACACAACTCCATGGAAATTATTCAGTGAAAGATCTCACCCACAGCTGAGTGATCACATCTCCACGGAAACATCCAATCAAAAGTTTCCAACCCAATCAACATCAATACATTTCCTGCCCACACAAGATTGCATCAAAGATAATGGCAATTTGGGGGAAATAATACATCCAAACCAGCACAGGGACCTAGGTTTTTGGAGACTAACTTTTGGTAAAGGCATGGCATACTGTGGTCATCTGAGATGTCTAACTGGAGCTTGCATAAGAGAAACCTCCAGGATAGCCTCTCAATTCTATTTGGGATCTTTCAGCCACTGTGACCTCAGCTTGTTACCTTTCTTTTTGCCACTTTTGATTAAATATAAATTTTCAATTCCTCATTGCCATGGGCAGGCTCATTCATGTGCCACATCACCAGGGAGAGTCATTCCCCTGGGAGTCATGTCCCTTGAGGTGGGAGTGGGGGTGGGGGAGTTAAGGAATTTATTTACCAAGTTGGGCTTAGGGAGGGAAAGGCCACATCTGAGCGAAAAAAGAGGTCCCCTGGAGGTGCCTCTTAGGCATCATTATAGGAGGCTCCACCTCCCATTAACAATCCTAAGTTTCACAAGAGCAAGCCTCAAGTTGAGGGCTTAATTCATTAAGTAGTGGGTTCCTAATTTCACTTAATATATATTCTATCCCAAGGTAAATGGTCAGTTTCTTACATTATCTTCACTTAGTTGTACAATCATCATCACTCACAACTGTAAACAATTATCGTAACATAATTCATCCCGGAGCTCTTAGCAGTTGCTAATTGCTCATCCCTACTATTGGTGTAGTGCTGGAAACATATTCCTATAAAATACAGTCTATAATATGCAATGGGTATTTTTTCCATATACCACTCTGTTGTGAACCATCTGCACCAGTGTCATACCTTATAAGTATAACAGGCTAACACTTATTTAGGTTTGTGGTGCTACTCTGTGGGTTACATGCCTTTAAACAACCATTTACAAACATATCTGCCTTCAATGCATCACTGATACTTATAATCCCATTAAAAAACCATAGTCACACCTGATTATTCCCATACCATTAAGTTCAACTTCATTATCATATCTGTTGTACATATTAGATATCACTCCCCCTTAACGAACTTCTGTCTATCTCTAAGTCCCCTATATACTACATTATAAGACTTATTTTACATTTTTCGTGGAGTTCACATTAGTGGTAACATACATCTTCTTTTATGTCTGGCTTGAGTTTTTACTCAGCATTATGTCTTCAAGGTTCATACATGTTGTCATACGTTTCACGACCTCATTCCTTCTTACTACCACATAGTATTACATCTTATGAATATACCACATTTTGTTTATCCACTCATCAGTTGAAGGACACTTGGATAGTTTCCATCAATTGGCAATTGTGAACAATGCCGCTATGAACACCGCTGTGCAAATACCTGTCATGTCACTGCGTTCAGATCATCTGGGCATATACCGAGAAGTGAAACTGCTTGATCGTGGGGTAACTCAATATCTAGTTTTCTGAGGAACCACCAAACTGTCTTCCAAAGTGGCAGTACTATTTATACAGTCGCACCAGCAATGAATAAGAGTTCTAAATTCTCCACACTCTTTCCAGCATTTGTTGTTTCCCGTTTGTTTAATGTCAGCCATTCATATTGGTGTGAGATGATATCTCATCGTGTTCTTGATTTGCATCTCCCTAATAGCTAGTGAAGATGAACATTTTTTCATGTGTTTTTTTAGCCATTTGTAATTTGTCCTCGGAGAAATGTCTTTTCATATCTTTTGCCCATTTTATAATTGAATCATTTGTACTATCGTTGTTGAGACATGGTTTCCAATTATTTTCTCCCATTGCATTGGCTGCCTCTTCACCTTTTTGACAAATTCCTTTGGGGTACAGAAGCTTTTAATTTTAAGGAGTTCCCGTTTATCTATTTTTTTCTTTTTTTCCTTATGCTTTGGGTGTAAGGTCTAAGAAGCAATCTCCTAAAACTAGGTCTTGAAGATGTTTCCCTACATTATCTTCTAGGAGTTTAATGATATTCTCTCTTATATTAAGGTGTTTGATCCACTCTAAGTTAATTTTTGCATTGGGTGTGAGGTAGGGGTCATCTTTCATTCTTTTGGATATGGATATCCAGTTCTGCCATTCTCATTAGTTGAAGAGACTGTTCTGCCCCAGTTCAGCGGATTTGGGGGCCTTATAAAAATTAGTCAACCATATATCCAGGGGTCTATTTATGAATTCTCAATTCGATTCCACTGATCAATATGTCTGTCTTATTGTGCTAATGCCATGCTGTTTTGACTACTGTGGCTTCAGAGTAGACTTCAAAGTCAGGAAGTGTAAGTCCTCCCACTTCGTTTTCTTTTTTAGAATGTTTTTAGCAATTTGAGTCCCCTTTCCCTTCCAAATAAATTTGATAACTAGATATTCCAAGTCTGCAAGGCAGACTATTGGAATTTTTATTGGTATTGTACTGAATCTGTAGACCAGTTTTGGTAGGACTGACATCTTAATGACCTTTAGCCTTCCTATCCATGAACACAGAAAATCTTTCCATCTCTTTAGGTCCCATTTTATTTCTTTTAGTAAAGCTATGTAATTTTCTGTGTAGAGATCTTTTATCCTTGGTTAAGTTTATTCCTAAGTACTTGATTTTTTTAGTTGCTACTGTGAATGGAATCTTTCTCTTGAGTATCTCTTCAGTTATGTTATTTCTAGTGCATAGGTACATTATCGACTTAGATGCATTAATCTTGTATCCCACGTTACTGAATCTGTTTATTAGCTCAAGTAGCTGGGTCATTAATTTCTTAGGGTTTTCCAGATATAAAATCACATCATCTGCAAATAATGACAGTTTTGCTTCTTCCTTTCCAATCATAATGCCTTCTATTTCTTTGTCTTCCCGGATTGCTCAGAACAGTGGTGACAATGGAGATCCTTGTCTCTTTCCTGATCTTGAAGGGAAGGCTTTCAGTCTCTCACATTGAGTACTATGCTGACTGTGGGTTTTTCATACATGCCCTTTACCATTTTGAGGTAGTTTCCTTCAATTCCTCCCTTTTGAACTGTTTATATCAAAACAAGAATACTGAATTTTGTCAAATGCTTTTTCAGCATCTATTGAGATGATTATTTGATTTTTCCGTTTTGATTTGTTGGTGTGTTGTATTACACTGATTGATTTTTTTATGGTGAAGCACACTTGCATGCCTGGCCATGCCATATAATTTTTTTAAGGTATCTTTGAATTCGATATGCAAGTATTTCGTTGAGAATTTTTCCATCTATATTCATTAGGGAGTATCTGGTGTACTGAAGTCTAAGTTGTTCATGTAGTTCCAGGAAATTATCCATTTCCTCTAAATTGTCTAGTTTGTTGGTGTACAGTTGTTCATAGTATCCTCTTACGATTTTTTAAATTTCTTCGGGACCTACAATAAAGTCCCCCTCTCATTTATTATTCTATTTCGATCTTCTCTCTATTTGGCTTTGTCAGTCTAGTTAAGGGTTTGTCAATCTTGTTCATCTTCTCAAAGAACCAACTTTTGGTTTTATTTATTCTATTGCTTTTTTCTCCTCAAGCTCATTTATCTTTGCTTTAATCCTCATGATTTCTTTTCTTCTATTTTCTTTAGGGTTAGTATGCTGATCATTTTCTAGCTTCTACAGTTGTTACCTTAGTTCTTTGATTTTAGCTCTTTCTTCCTTTTTAATATATGCATTTAGAGCTATAAATTACCCCCTCAATACTGCCTTCGCTGCATCCTATAGATTTTGATATGTTGTGTTCTCATTTTCATTTGTCTTCAGATATTTGCCGGTTTTTCTTGCAATTCATTCTTTGACCCAACGATTGTTTAAGAGTGTGTTGTTTAACTTCCAGATATTTGTGAAAGTCCTAGATATCTGATGGTTATTGACTTCTGGCGGCATTCCACTGTGGTCAGAAAATGTGCACTGAATAGCTTCAATCTTTTTAAATTTATTGAGGCTGGTTTAATGGCCCAGCACAGGATATTCTGGAGAAGTTCCATGAGCACTAGAGAAAAATGTGTATCCTGGTGATTTGGGATGTAATGTTGTATATATGTCTGTTAATTCAGATTCATTTATCAGATTGTTTAGGTTTTCAGTTTCCTCATTGGTCCTCTGTCTGGTTGATCTATCTATAGGAGAGAACGATGTATTGAAGTCTCCCACAATTATTGCGGAAACATCTATTGCTTCCTTCAGTTTTGCCGATGTTTGCCTCATGTACTTTGGAGCATCTTGATTGGGTACACAGACATTTATGATTGTTATTTCTTCTTAGTGAATTGTCCCTTTTATTAGTATATAGTGTCCTTCTTTGTCTCTTATGGCATCCTTGAATTTAAAGTCCATTTATTTGAGATTAGTACTGCTACCACAGCTTTCTTTTGGCTGCAGCTTGTGGGGAATCTTTTTTTTTTCCATCCCTTCACTTTCAATCTCTTTGTGTCACTGGGTCTAAGAAGAGTCTCTTGTAAACAGCATACTGATGGTTCATATTTTTTAATCCATTCTACCAATCTGTATCTTTTAATTGGAGAGTTTAGTCCTTTAAGGTTGATTGTTATTACTATAAAAGCCATCTGTACTTTGACCATTTTGTCCTTTGGCTTTAATTTGTCAGATCTATTATTATTCTCTTTTTATCCTTTCATTTACCTTACTGATAGTTATCATATCTACACCCTCCTCCAAGCCTGTCTATCCTGTCTTTTTTATTTTTCAGTCAGCATAACTCCCTTTAGTATTTCTTGCAGGGCAGGACTCCTATTGACAAATTCTCTCAGCATTTGTTTATCTGTGATTATTTTACGCTCTCCCTGTTTTGAAGGACATTATTACTGGATAAAGAATTCTCGGTCAGCAACTTTTCTCATTCACTATCTTAAATATACCATACCACTGCCTTCTCGCCTCCATGGTATCTGATGAGAAGTCAGTGCTGAGCATTATGTAGCTTCCCTTGCATGTGGTTAATCGATTTTCTCTTGCTGGTTTCAGGACTCTCTTCAGCATTTGACAGTCTGATTAGTATATCTCTTGGAGTAGGTCTATTAAGATTTATTCTATTTGGAGTACACTGGGCTTCTTGGATTTGCATATTTATGTCTTTAATAAGGGCTGGGAAATCATCAACCATTATGTCCTCAAGTAATGTTCCTGGCCTTTTACCCTTCTCTTTTCTTTTTGAGACACTTATAATGTGGATATTTGTGCCCTACATGTTGTCAATCATTTTTCCATTTTTTTCTCCATTTGTTCTTTTCGGTGTTTGAGTTCGTTTCTCTATCATATTGTCCCAGATCTTTTCTCCTACCTCTTCAAATATGCTGCTGTGTGTCTTCAATATATTTTTAATTTCATCTACAGTATCTTTCATTTCCATAAGATCTGCTATTTTTCTAAGTAATCTTTCAAATTCTTCTTTATGCCCCCCTAGTGTGTTACTTTATCTCTTTAACCATCTCATCAAAATAATTCAGGGGATTTGTTTGACCACCTTTGATTAGCTGTTCCAAATTCTGTATTCCCTTGGACTTTTTAAATTAATAATTTTGTTTGGTCATACCTTCTTATTTCTTTTTTTTTTTAAATGCAATTTAATGAAGATATATTCTTATAACATACAATCATCCATGGCATACAATCAATTCTTCACAATACCATGATAGAATTGTACATTCATCATCACAATCAATTTTTGAACATTTTCATAAAAACATGTTTCATAAAGAAAAAAAGGAGTAAGAATAAAAATAAAAGCAAAAAGAACACCCAAAACATCCCATACCCCCCATCTCTCCCTTTTATTCGTTTACTTTTTGTCCTAATTTTTCTATTCCTCTGTCCATATATTGTATAAAGGGAGTGGGAGCCACAAAGTTTTCACAATCACATGGTCACACAGTGAAGCTATATAGTTATATAATCATCTTCAAGAATAAAGGCTACTGGGTTGCAGTTCAACAGTTTCAAGTACTTCCTTCTAGCTATTCCAATACACTAAAAACTAAGAGGAGGATACCTGTATAATACATAAGAACAACCACCAGAATGACCTCTCGACACAAATTTGAGATCTCTCAGCCACTGAAACTTTATTTCCTTTCTCTTCAGCCTTTTCGTCCAAGAAGGCTTTCTCAATCCCATGATGCCAGGGCCAAGCTCATCCCTGCAAGCCATGTCCCACATTGCCAGGGAAATATTCACCCTTGGGAGTCATGTCCCAAGTAAGGGGGGGGAGGGGCACTGAGTTTACCTGCTGAGTGGGTTTAGACACAGAGAGGCTACATCTGAGAAACATAAAAGGTTTTTTGGGGATGACTCTTCGGCACAATTTTAAGTAAGCTTAGCCTCTCCTTTGAAGTAACAAACTTCTGAAGGGCAAGCCCCAAGATTGAGGTCTTGGCCTACTAAACTGGTAGCCCCAATGCTTATGAGCATATCATAAATTTCCCAGGTGGGAAAATTTAATATTTCCACATTTTCCCTCAGTCCCTCAAGGGGACTTTGCAAACACATCTTTATTCTCTGCCCTAACTACTCTTGGCTTCAAACTAACCTATACAAGCCAACCAGATTCCTCTCCCTATTCAACATTCCATGTAATTATGTTGTTTGAACAAACTGACCATACAAGTTAAATTATACAGTATGGCACAAAAAATATAGATTTTGCACCTAATAAACAACCCCTCCTTTGGTCTCACACAGAAGTTGAAGTTTTAAAAACACCGTCAATATTGTCCTTTATCTTTTAGTCTAATTTACCTTAGTCCTAAACAAGTCCATTTCATTCATATCTCTAACTGAAGTCTGATCTCTTTTTTCAGACTCCTTAACACTGGCTGTATGGGGTAATGCTGATGTTCACAGCTGCCAAACTCTGGCTCTGAATCTCAGGTGTCACACAGATACACAAAGTTACAGGGACCAACCAGATTACATACAAAGAGCTCTGCATCTCAGAATTTAAAAATAACCATTAAAACTCAGAAATAAATGTAACTGCTGTAAGAGCTTACAATCTAGGAACCTTTACAATAAGCCTTCCACTGATAACCTATGATCTTAGACTCAATTCTCAGAGCTTGCACATTATAGTTAGTCCATATTTGTGAGGCATATTAATGTTTTTCTTTTCATTTCTGGTTTATCTCACTCAACATACTGTCCTCAATGTCCATTCACCTCACAAATTCACTCCTTCTTGCAGCAGCTCAATATTCCATTGTATGTATACACAGTTCCATTGTATGCATACAGTTCGCCATTCCGTTCATCAGTCACTGTACCTTTAGGCCACAGCAAATGGTGAATACTGACACCATAAACCGCACTGTGCAAATGCCCATTCACGTCCCTCTTGTCAGTACTTCAAATAATACACCCAATAACCAAGTTGCAGGACCATATGGCCACCCCATGCTTGGCTTCCTGTGGAACCTCCACATTGCACTCCATATGGGCTGCACCATTCTACTTTCCCACCGACGGTGATGAGATACATCACTTTCTCCACATTTTCTCCAGCACTTGTATCCCTCTGTTTATTCTTTAGATGGTTTTATTCACACACCATATATTTCATCCCAAGTAAACAATCAATGGTTCCCTGTATAATCACACAGTTATGCATTTACCAACATTATTTATATAAGAACACTTTCATTTCTTCCACAAAGAAAGAGGAAGAGGAAAAAAAAGAAAAAGAAAAAAAGAAAAGGAAAGAAAAAAATGACAACTAAAAAGCAACAAAAGAAAAAATTAAATTAAAATAAAATACAATAAAAAAGTCAAACACCACTACCAACACCAAGAATCCCATACCCGTATCTTACATCCCCCCTTACAGACATTTAGCATTGGTATATTGCCTTTGTTACAATTAATGGAAGTATATTACAATGTTACTGTTAACTATAGACTCTAGTTTACGTTGACTGTCTTTTTCCCAAAAATCACCCAATTTTTAACACCTTGCAAAGGCTGACATTCGTTTGTTCTGCCTCATGTAAAAACATATTTGTAAATTAAATCACAATCATTGACCACTCTAGGTTTCACTAAGTTATACAATTCCAGTCTTTTATCTTCTATCTTTCCGTCTGGTGTCTTACATGCCCCTAACCTTCATCTTTCAACCAGTGTACTCACAGTCACCTTTCTTCAGTGTACTTACATTACTGTGCTACCATCACCCAATATTGTGCTCCGAACCTCTTTCTCCTATCTTTTCCTATCTGCCTGTAGTTCTCACTTTAGTATTTCCTGTAGAGCAGGTATCTCATTCACAAACTCTCTCAGTGTCTGTTTGTCTAAGAATATTTTAAACTCTTGTTCATTTTTGAAGGTCAGTTTTGCCATATACAGAATTCTTGGTTGGCAGTTTTTCTCCTTCAGTATCTTAAATATACCATACTACTGCCTTCTTGCCTCCATGGTTTCTACTGAGAAATCCGCACACAGTCTTATTGAACGACCCTTGTATATGATGGATCGCTTTCCTCCTGCTGATTTCAGAATTCTCTCTTTGTGTTTGACATTTGATAATCTGATTATTAAGCATCTTGGCGTAGGTCTATTCGGATCTATTCTGTTTGGGGTATGCTGCGCTTCTTGGATCTGTAATTTTATGTCTTTCATAACAGATGGGAAATTTTCAGTGATTATTTCCTCCATTATTGTTTCTGCCCCTTTTCCCTCCTCTTCTCCTTCTGGGACACCTATGACACATACGTTCATGGGCTTCATGTTGTCATTCAGTTCCCTGAGATACTGCTCACACTTTTCCATTCTTTTCCCTATCTGTTCTTTTGTGTGTGGGATTTCAGATGTCCTGTCCTTTAGTTCATGAATCTTTTCTTCTGCCTCTTGAGATCTGCTGTTGTATGTCTCCATTGTGTTTTTCATCTCTTGTATTGTGCCTTTCATTCCCATATGTTCTGCCAATTGTATTTTCAAACTTCCGAATCTTTCCTTATGTTTGCTCAATGTCTTCTTTATATCCTTCATCTTTTTTTTCCATGTCTTTCCTCAACTCATTGATTTGGTTTTTGGATTGATTTAGGAGATTCGTTTGATTAATAAATAGTTGTTTCAATTCCTGTTGAATTGTAAGTTTGTTCCATTTACTGGGCCATATCTTTGTTTTTCCTAATGTGACTTGTAATCTTTTGTTCTCTAGGCATCTGTTTTCCTTGATTACCCCGATCAGATTTTCCCAGACCAGACGGGCCCAGGTCTCAGGAGGAAGGTGTAACCAGTATCAAATTTCCCTGAGGAGGAGGCTGCCAGACTTTCCTATAAGGCCTCTAGACTCAGTGCTTTTCCTGTCCTGTCCATCAGGTAGCACTTGTCAGCCCGCAGTTCCCCACTGGTGTAAAGAGGTGCAGCCCCTTTAATTCTTAGTGGACCCTGTCCTGGCCAGGGGCCAAGGGAGTTAGAAGCCAAGCTTACTTGTTTCTGGATGTCCTCACCCCCGGCCCTAGGGTCTGAACTCTCTCAGGGAGGGGAGCCACTTGAGCTGGGCTCCACCCCTCTTTTCTTAGGGAAGATACACCCTTTAGTTGAATTCCTCCTTTGTCTCTCTGACTCTGTTAATTCTACCCTTGCCTGGGTCAGCACTGACAACTAAAAATGCATGAGGCTTTCTCTAATCAGCTGCTTAGAATGGGAGAAAAAAAAGGAAAAAGAGGAAAAGCCCCTTTTCAGAGCCAGTCCCCAGCCTCCCCAGTTTCGCTGGTCAACCACTGTTGCTACCCAATTCTCTGTGCCCCTTTTCTTGGGACACAGCCGTTTTCCATTATTCTGAGCTCAGCCAGCTCCAAAAGCCTGTTTTTATTTATTTATACATACATTTTCTTTCTGTCAGCCCCACCTCCTCTCTGCTAGGAGGAACCTCAGATTCCTTTCCTGTTTGCTCTGGGTTTATCTATGCTTGTAGCTTTTATTCAGTAGTCCAAATCTGTTAATTATACACTGCAGCTGGAACTTGGCTGAGTTACTTTCCCTCACTCCAGGTAACCTGCTTCTTTTCTCCAGAGGGAAGTATTTCAGCTCAGCCTGCCATTCAGGTGGCTGACGGGCACCAGCTCTGCAGTTTGGGGAGTGTTCCAGTTTGCAATGCTGTTGTTATGCAAAATACCAGAAACAGATTGGCTTTTATAAAGGGGGTTTATTTGGCTACAAATTTACAGTCTGAAGGCCATGAAAATGTCCAAATTAAGACACCAACACAAGAATACCTTCACCAAAGGAAGGCCAGTAGCATCTGGCAAAGCCTCTGTTAGCTGGGAAGGCATGTGGCTGGCATCTGCTGATCCCAGGTTGTCTTCCAGTTCCTCTCTCAGCTCCTTTACATTCTTCAAAATGTTGCTCTTGGGGCATTTTGTCCTCTCTTAGCTTCTCCAGAGCAAACAATGGGCTAGCACCTCCAAAGTGTCAGCAAAAGTCCGTTTTCAAAGGATGTCTACAAAACGTCTCTCTGAGCTGCTCTTCAAAATGTCACTCTCAGTTGCTCTGAGGTCCTTCTGTTTGTGAGCTTGTTTATAATACTCCAAAGATTAAATCAAGACCCACCCTAAATGGGCAAGGTCCATATCTCCATGGAAATAATTTAATCAAACGGCTCACTCTCAGTTGATTGAGTCACATCTCCACAGAAACACTAAATCAAAGGATTCCAACCTAATCTGCCCCCAAAAGATTGCATTAAAGAACATGATGTTTTGGGGGACATAATACATCCAAACCAGCACAGGGAGCTTTACTTAGACAGTTGTATGCTGGCGTACGATGCGTGTCCAGTCATGGATGTTCCCCAACAGCAGTTCCAGGCTAGATACTAGTTGTTCCTGGCTATTTACTAGTAGCTCTAGAGGACTAACTAAATTCCACACCTCTCTGTGCCACCATCTTGCCCAGCCTCCATCTTCTTGTTTCTTAATGTGCCTCATAATTTTTTTGCTGGTTTCTGGGCATCGATTATCTTGATAAAATTATTCTGAAAGTTGGTTTCCCTCTCATCTAAGAATTTGTTGTTGATTGCGTTTGTATTGAAGTTTTCCTTTGGCCCTAGGTTTGGTAGTATCTCTCTGCCAAACCAGGACCACTGTCCCACGCAGGGGGTGCAGACCCATACCAAAGGGCCCACAATTTCACAGTCATAGTTTCTCTGTTTTCTCATCCAGCTCTTCCTTATATGCTGTAATGGTTATTCCCCAGTATCTCAAGCCCCAGACCCACTGCTTTGGATAATTCCTGCCTGTTCTCTAGGTGCATTTGGTGGAGAATGAGTTCTGCCTATCCTTATTTCACCACCTTCCCAGAAATCCCCCCACAACTTTGACAACTTTTATAAATGTATACGGTAATATTCTGAAAATCCAAATCGCAGGAATAGCTAAAACCAAAGAAACACCTACAAAGGACTAATCGGATGCCACAGCAGATACTGTGGGGAGAGTGCCATTCAATAAGAAATAGCTGTAGAAAGTTAAGAGACCAAATGTTCTTTCATGAATTAAAACACATGTGCTACACTAATGTGAAGTATTAATAATAGGGTAATAACAGGGGAATTCTGTATTTTATGCATGATTTTTCTATAAACCGACAACTTCTCTAATAAAAACAAATAGGTATTAAAACAACAACAACAACAACAAACACTGGAAAGCTTCACTTTCTGAAGGGCCTAAAAGAATTCACCAAAAAACTATAGTGGTAGTTATTACATCTACATCCATTCTAATTCAAAGAGAATTATACTACTCCCCTCCCAATTCTAAAAGAGCTGGTCCATATAAATTGGAGATACATACAGTGAAAAAAAGAAACAACTTAAAAACAGTATGTACAATATGCCACCATTTGGGGAAAAGTTGGGGATGGGGGGTGGGTAGAAAGAGAACATTTATTTTCTATAATACACAAAAGTTTTTGAAAAAAAAAAAACAGAAGAATCCAATAATAGTGGTTACCACTGGGGAAAGAAAAAGAGGACTGAAGTGGAAGAAAGGTATTTTTCATCACATCCTTTTCTTTTTAGACCATATATACATATAATCTATTACAAAAACTTGAAAATTACAAGAAACTGGAAATCTAGATAGATTTGACCCATACAAGTATAGTATATTTTTTATCCTTTTATGCAACCGTTAACAAGTTACAAAATGGGTTACGACAGAAAATTCTAGTACTCGTCATGTAGAACCAATTTTTAAAATCATACAAACGTGTCCAGTTTTGTAAATGCAATGCAATGAAAACAAATTGTGATTTCCTTTAAGATATCTCTTGCCATTCAGCTTTTAAGGAACAAATATATCTTATAATTATTATTCTATTTTTATAATTAAATCAATCTTTATAATTATATTGATTAAACATTTAATGAACCATGACATTAAGTATAAGTATAATGCTTCTTTTCAAAATAAAATGCCAAGTACTTTTTGTAGTCCTATAACATTTTTTAAGTCAAAAAAAGAGCTACACCTCACATCTTCATCAGAAAAATAAGAGTTCTTTTCATTATTTCACTTACTGGTGCCATCTCCATGTTATTAATCTGGGCCTCATGGAAGCCTCCATCTGACATAATTTCTTCTTCTGTTTCTTCTTCTGCTGTAGCAACATTTCTTCGCTTGAATAACTGAAAGAAAAAAAAGACTGTTACATTAGGCACTCCCTTCAAAAAGCAACAGCTCTTCAAAAATCATTTTTAAAATTCCAAAGCTTGTGCTTACTCAAACCTTTCTTTATGAGG
This sequence comes from Choloepus didactylus, assembly GCF_015220235.1. NCBI lineage: Eukaryota > Metazoa > Chordata > Mammalia > Pilosa > Megalonychidae > Choloepus > Choloepus didactylus. Next base: position 89,150,649 of record NC_051307.1, read on the forward strand.
GGCTACTTCAGATTTCTCCAGTCCTAGAATCAAATACAATTAACTATCACAACATGCTATTATCAATATTGATGAGGTAAAACTTAGTGAGAGGTCTGATACTGTATGGCAAAAAAGAAGGTTGGAAAAGGGGTAGCAGTCATTCTTGGCCACTTCCATCTTTCCTCTATATGAAGCAAAAGAGATAGAACATCTTACCAATACATCAGAAAAAATGAGAATACAGATGATGTCAGTATAACTTAATACATCCCTACTGTGATGGTTAGGTTCACATGTCAACTTGGCCAGGAGATGGTGCCCAGTTGTTTGGTCAAGCAAGCACTGGCCTAACTGTTGCTGCAAGGATATTCTGTGGCTGGTTACATCATCAGTCAACTGATTACGTCTGTGGCTGACTGCATCTACGATCAACTAAGGGAACGTCTTCCACAATGAGAGAATCCAATCAGTTGGATTTAATAAAATCAGTTGAAGACTTTTAAGGGAAAAAAGAGAACTGTCATTTCTTCTTCAGCCAGCCATCCTCTCCTGGGGAGTTCATCGAAGACCTTCATCAGAGTTGTCAGCTCGTGGCCTGCCCTACAGAATTTGGACTCGTGCATCCCCACAGTTGCGTGAGACGCTTTTATAAAATTTCTTATTTACAGATATCTCCTGTTGACTCTGTTTCTCTAGAGAACCTTGACTAATAACACCTCCTAACCCTCAAGGGTGATGGATTGAGGCTTCCTAATCTTCTCAATCTGTCCAGCAACTAGTGACAACAAATGACTACTGCTTGAACACTATCTTTTCAGCATCATTAATTTGTGTAGACAAAGGAGCATAGTACTTTCTATAGTCAGCCCACTAAGCTACCTTTCATTACATCTTTGAGCATCCTGGTAGTACTTCTGCATCCAGCCATGATGGAGTAACAGTAACTTATTCTCCCATCTTAAACATCTAAAACAGCAAACCAAACATATAAAAGAATGGCTTTCAGGCATAGGACAGTGATCCCTGAAAACAAGAAAAAAAGAACCCAGATTTGTGTTTATCCACAGTCAACATAATTGTCTATGTAGAAAGAGGCTTCTAGAATTGATTTTAGCAAGCTTGTAGGACAAAAGATCAATACATATCAATAATATGCAATTCAATGTGTGAATATGAAAGTAGGCAATAACGCAAGAATTGAGAAAAAAGGTATGAGACTTACAAAGAATAAATAGCAAAATGGAAGAACAAAGTCCTGCATTATCAGTAGTGACTTTAAATGTAAATGGATTAAAATCTCCAGTCAAAAGAGAGTAGCAAAATGTATGAAAAGGTATGACCCAACTATATGCTATCTGCAAGAGACTCACATTAATTACATAGACATAAGTTACCTGAAAGTGAAAAGATGGAAAAATATATACCATGCAAGTAGTAAACAAACAAGAGCTGGAATAACTATAATAGTATCAGATAAAATAGACTTTAAGTAAAAAACAGTTACGTGGAACAAAGATGGTTATTATATATTGTTAAAGTTGAACTGCTGTCAATTCAACAAGACGTAACAATTATAAATACATATCACCTAACAGCAAAGACCAAAAACATATGAAACAATGTTCTAAAATTGATTGGTGTGAGGAATGCACAACTATATAATTATACTTTAAATGTAAGTGGCTAACATTCAGTGAGCCACTGAATGTATACTTTGGGTGGATTATATGGTGTGTGAATATATCTCAATAAAACTGCACTTAAAAATATATGAAACAAATATTGATAGATTTGAAGGGAGAAATTAATAGTTCTACATTAATTGTAGGAGACTGTAATATACCACTTTTAATTAATTATGGATAGAACACCTAGACAGAAGATCAATAAGGAAATAGAAGACTTGAACGATACCCTAAAACTAGACCTAACCGATATATACTTAACACTTCACACAACAGGATACACATTCTTCTTGAGTATGTATCATGGATCATTCTCCAGGATAGATCATATCTTTAGTTCAGTAAAAAGTCTCAATAAATTCCGAAATACTGAAATTATACAATGTATCATCTCCAACCAAAATGGAAAGGACCTAGAAATCAGTAACAGAAGGGGAAATGGAAAATTCACAAATAGGTGAAAACTAAACAAAATACACTTAAAAATAGGAAATCACAAGGGAAATTAGTTAATATCTTGAGGCGAATGAAAGTGAAAATACAGCATACCAAAATTTGTGGGATGCAGCAAAGGCAGTGATGAGAAGGAAATTTATAGTTCTAAATGCTTACATTAAAAAAGAAGAAAGATTTCAAAAAGACCTAACCTCAAAACTGGAAGAACTGGAAAAAGGAAAACAAAATAAATCCATACTGAGCAGAAGGAAGAAATTAAAGATTAAAGCAGAGACACATGAAACAGAGACAAAAAAGCAAGAGAAAGAATCAACAAAACCAAAAGTTGGTTCTCAGATAATAAATCAGTAAAACTGACAAACCTATAGCTAGATTGACAAGAAAAGAGAGGACACAAATGACTAAAATAAGAAATAAAAAAGGGACTTTACCAACTCCGCTGAAATAAAAAGGACTAGAAAAGAATTTACGGACAAGTTTCTGCCAACAAGTTAGATAATGGAACTGGACAAATTCTTAGGAACACACAAACTACTTTCACTGACTCAAGAAGAAATAGAGGATCTCAGTAAACAAGTATAACTAGTAAAGAGATTGAATCAGTAACCAAAAAACTCCCAGCAAAGAAAAGCCCAGAATCAGATGACTTCAAAGGGGAATTCTGACAAACATTCCATTATAAATTAATACCAAGGCTGCTCACATTCTCCCCAAAATTTGAAGATAAGAGTACGCTCCCTAATTCATTCTACAAGGCCCACATCCCCTTCTACCAAAGCCAGATAAACATACTACAAGAAAATTACAGAGCAATACCCTCATGAATATCGATGCAAAAATCCTCAATAAAATACTCACAAAATGAATCCATCAGAACATTAAAGATAATACATCATGTGGGATTCAGCTAAAGTTTCTAAGAAACAAGAAAAATTACTGTAAGAAAAAAATTAATGTAATACACTACATCAGTAGAATGAAGAGGAAAAATGCATGATCATCTCAACTGATGTAGAAAAGGCATTTGACAAAACCCAGCACCCTGTCTAAATAAAAACACTTAAAAAATTAGGAATAGAAGGAAACTTCCTCAACATGATAAAAATGGCATATATGAAAACTAACAGCTAACATCATACTTAATGATGAAAGACTGAAAGCTTTCCCTTTAAGAGCAAGAACAAAACAAGGATGTCTGCTGTCACCAATGTTACTCAATACTCTACCGGAAGTTCTAGCTAGAACTTTCTTAGGTAAGAAAAAGAAATTAAAAGCATCCAAACTGGATAGGAAGAAGTAAAACTTGCACTATTTGCAGATGATATGATCTTATATTAAAAAAAAAAAAAAAAAAGAATCCTGAAAAACTATGACAAAGGGGATTCAGCAAAGTGGTGGGGTACAACATAGTCAGTTGTGTTTCTATACGCTAGCAACGAACAATCAAAAGATGAAATCAAGAGAAAAATTCTATTTACAATAGCAACTAAAAGAATCAAATATCTAGGAATAAATCTAACCATGGATGTAAAGGACTTGTACACAGGAAACTACAATACATTGCTAAAGAAGACCTAAATAAATAGAAGGACATTGTGTTCATGGATTGGAAGACTAAATATTGTTAAATTTACAGATTTAACGCAATCCCAATCAAAATTCCAACAACATTCTTGGCAGAACTGGAAAAGCCAACTAACAAATTTATAAGGAAGGGAATGGAGCTCCATTTCCCAGAAATGATGCTGGGAAAACTGGATATCCATTTGCAAAAGAATGAAGGTAGACCTCTACTTCATACAATATACAAAAGTAAACTCAGAATGGATCACTGATATAAGAGCCAGAACTATAAAACGTCAAGAAGAAAACACAGGGAACTATCTTCAAGACCTCGTTAGACAATGGGTTCTTAGACTTTATGCCCAAAACACAAGCACAAAAGAAAAAAAAAAAAAGATAAATGGAACATCTTCAAAATTAAACCCTTTGTGCCTCAAAAGACCCTATCATGAAGACAAAATGTTAACCTACAGAAATGGAGAAAATATTTGTAAACCACACATTCCATAATGTTTAATATCCAGAATATACAAAGAAATCCTTCAACTCAACAACAAAAAGACAAATAACCCAATTTAAAAATGGGCAAAAGACTTGAAGAGACAGTTCTCCAAAGATATCCAAATGGCTAAAAAAACACATGAAAAGATGCTCAACATGATTAGCCATTAGGGAAATGCAAATCAAAACCATAATGAGATACCACCTCACACCCCAACAGAATGGCTACTATTAAAAAACAACAACAACAACAACAAAAAAAAAAATTCCAAGTGTTGAAGAGGATGTGGAGAAATAGAAACACTCATTCATTGCTGGCAGAAATGTAAAATGGTGCAGCCGCTGTGGAAGACAGTTTGGTAATTCCTCAGAAACTTAAGCATAGAATCAACATATGATCTGGCAACCCCAAAAGAACTAAAAGCAGGACACAAACAGGTATTCGCACACCAATGTTCATAGTGGCATTATTAACAACTGCCAAAAGACGGAAGCAACCCAAGTGTCCATCAACAGATATCTGGATAAACAAAACATGGTATATACATACAATGGAATATTATTCAGCCACAAAAAGGAATGAAGTCCTCATGAATGCAACATGGATGAACTGTGAGGACATTATGCTGAGTGAAAAAAGCCACACAAAGGACAAATATTGTATGATCTCACTGATATGAACAAATTCTAATTAGTAAACTCGAAAGAGTTAGAATTTAGAATACAGGTTACCAAGGGATAGAACGGGTTAAGAAAATGGGGAGTTGATGCTTAATTTGTACAGAATTTCTATTTACATTGATTGTAAAGCTTTGGAAATGGATGGCGGTGATGGTAGGACATTAATGGAAGTGTAATTAACTGCACCGAATTATAAAGGTGAATGTGGTTAAAAGGTAAAATTTTAGGTCATATGTTACTAGAACAAAACTTTAAATGTAAAGCATAGGGCTATATAACAGTGAACCCTATTGTAAATGATGAAGTATAGTTTATAGTACAAGTTTAAGAATATTCTTTCATAAATCATAAATAAACGACACTAATACAAGGTGTCATTAGCAAGGTGCTATTAACAGGGTGGTATATGGGAAAAAATACACCTAATGTAAACTATGGACAATAGTTAACAGTACTGTTTTAATAATTTTCATCTACTGTAACAAAGGTAACGCCTGTTAAAAAAAAATAGTACAATTACAAAAAAGTACTACCAGCAATTGTAACAAATGTCCCACACCAACTGCAAGGTGTTAGTGGTTGGACAGAGTACGGGAATCCTTATTTCATGCCTGATAGGCCTTTAAATACATAACTTCTGTAATAAAAAAAAATTTTTTTTTAAACATAAAAAGTCAATGACAACACCAGAAAAAAAGAAGTCTAAATATAACAAGAAGAGACATACTTTATGCTCCTCCTGATGGATACTATAGGAAGTGCACAGCATCACCTATAAAATCATTTTGTAAAAAAAACCTGAATCTTATCAAACCTCTATACAGTATTTAACTACTAATCTGCAGAAGTATGGGGGCAAAGGAACATATTAAACAGCATCACAAAGATATTGTCTACAAAATCCAGACTGGGACGCTCTAGAAGAGAAATGACTACACCTGCACTTTTCAAACGAAGAAATTACAAAACGGAAAAATGATGGAGAGGAAAGTTATTGATTAAGAGACCCAAGAGACACAGTATCAAATGCAATGTATGACAACTTGTCTGGATTCTGATTCTAAAAACCAACTTAAAATATGATTATGAGGAAATTACCCAAGCTTAGAGAAAATACCATCCAAAAGGGTTAGAAGGAACAGTACCTGGCACTTACACAGAGTCAGTATTGTTCCTGTTCCCACTAGCCAGACTGGAAAAAGTTATCATTCATAATGCATCAGGTAAAGTACTCAGGAATGGCTTGACTCATGGTAGAGATTAATTTGGCTAGAGGGAACAGCCATTTAGATCTCCAGGCTTCCCTCTCTCTCCTCTCTGGTATTCCATCCTATGAACTCTACTTCTCTTGTTTCGCTGGACTCTCAACTGCCTCCCGAACTCAAAGATTCTGTGGGCTCCACCTCAGTTTCCCCTTCCCTATGGTCAATGAGAGCCCTTTCAGGTTAGATCCTGAGTCAGAGGCTGGTTCTTTTTTTTTAGCCAAACATATTTATATATTTCAATTAATCTTTTCAGTGGATAGAAAGACAATTGTGAGGAAAAAAAGCAAAAATTTCCAGAGAAAACAAATTAATAAAAAGTAGCAAATAAGAAAGCATACATGATTCTAATTTTTTATTCTAAGTATTACTTTTTTAACAGTATGTATCTGCATTCCTTAGATTAAAAATGTACAGCAAACTCTGAATCTCTGAATTAATGACAAACTCTCAATCTGCAGAAGTGAACAGTTATGATTTTTAAGATTTTTGCTTTTTAAATTCATAGCAGTAGCCTCTATTACAAGTTTTCTTTGGAGAATTTAAAATGAACTTGTCCATGAATTGCTACAAAATAACTTCTTGGTAAAATTTAAGTATTTTCCTGCACTTATGTTTCTAGGCAATAGCTTAAAATTTTATTGCCAAATAAGAGCATATGGTTATTTTTTTCAAACTAAATGAAAACATTCATTTCACAAATTAGTTTATTTTCAGGTTATGCATAAAACTGCAACAATGACAATTCAAATAAAGTTAACAGAATAAACCATTTATTAAAACATCATGTGATAAAACAAACTTTTTGATCCAACTGTACAGCAGTAAACATTTCCCCATCATTAACATTCCACCTAAAACAGTTACACAGCTAAATCACAACACAATCCAATCTGACCAGAACATGAAAATACTTATATGTCATTTATCACTCAATGATTTGACAGTGAGGTAAGTGTTGATCTAGGTCTTCTTGATGAGTTAGAGACAATAAAAATATCATATGCCCAAAGGTTAAATTTTATGAACTCTGTTCACTGGTATATGTCCAAACCTTATTACATCAAATGAAGATTTTATGAGTCACATCTCCCCTCTCCTCAGAAAACAAATATCACAAACAAATTAAGGTTAAGAGTTGGGTTTGAAACTGTACTTTGTTTCTATAACATTCTTTCTTCTTTCAACTGATCAACCGTAAACATGAAAAAAGTTCTCTTCTCAATGGAATTATTCCCACAGTCCCTTGGATATCAATAGGTAGATTATAAAGGTCACTCAATTCCTAGTTTTTACCTCTTTTACAGCACTTGTAAGCAGCCTGAGACACTCCACAGAGGTAGGAAAGACCATCTTATGAAAATAATCTTCATTGTAGAGAATTTACAAAAATAAAACTGACAAAATGCTAAACCATGCTTTTGATGAATGCCAAAGGACATGGATCCACCTCCTCCTATTTGAAGAATTAAATCTCCTGGAGTATTCAAGTCTTTGTAGGGCACTTGTTGATAATAAGATCCACCAGGGCTCCGAATAACTGCACTAAAAAACCCTTTCCACCACTCTAATTTGCCAATGATTTGGACGACCCTGTCCTGCTGGCAGAGTGCACAGCGATTATTATGTTTTACCCACAGGGACATGCAGCAATTGTGAAAGGAATAATTACATTCTCCCCAGACCACAACACAATCCCCTTGTTTGTTTTCAGCTTGGCATCTGAGACAGGCATCTATCACCTGGACCCTGCAAATGGAGCACATATCACACTCCACGTCCCAGCTCCCACGGCCACTGCGTTCCACTTCTTGAGGGAGAACATTTAGTTGCTCCCCGACTCGCAGCCTGGCTCCCGTAGTAAGAGGACAGAGTGCCAGACTCCTCGCTGTCATCCACATTGGCCATTGGCAGCAGCACAGAGCCGGCCACCGAGACCAGGCTGGTTCTTTTTATAGAAAAACTTAGAAGACCACAATCTTGGGGTGCTAGGAATGCTCACTGCTACAGGGCAATTCATTATTTTGGTAATTCATTATTCAATATTTTTAGTAGCCAGAGCTTGGATTTGTGTTTTTTTAAAGAAAATACATCATGAGTTCCTAGTGATATTTTCAATTCATATCTACTCAACTTCTTTGATTTAGTATATTTCTCCTATCCCAAATACCCAGGTTTCTAATATTAACAAATACTTAACTGCTTTACCCATATACAATGTATAAAGTTTCAAAATAACAATATCAACCTTATACCAATATAATTATCAAAAGCAGCTTAAAATTTATTTAATGTTCTTTTTGTCCTTAAGACATATCCCACTAGGGATAATTAATCAAATTACCATTTTTTAAAGTGTATTAAAATAATTCCTCTCTGTATGGTTTAGCCACTAGCATGACACACAGTTAGGTTCATTTGTTTTCTTCTGCTTTTTATTTTCAGGAATTTTCCCCTCATTTTTGATTTAGTTTTGTTTCACAATTATTCCAAAATCAAATCTAGTCACTATAATTACATCTGTTAGTATGGCAATGTTTTTACCCATGGGTACTGTCTTTACTATAATATGGCAAGACAAGACGCTGTTAGAGATTTTTAATTACTATAGGCCATGAAAAATACAATCAGATAATTGACTTAGAACAGCAAAGTTCTAATATAATACCATTATATATCATCAATGGTATTCAAAACTGCTGGGAAAAAAAATCTAGCTATAGAAAATAAATATTCTAAAAAGATACACAACCAAATTCAAGATATGGTAAATGCTATTAATACATGATAAAAAAATCTAGCAGCAGTTGGTTAAAGAGCAGGTGAAACCAAAGGAAACGCTAACTGACATATAGCTAATATATCTTGTGCTTAAAGCAGCACAAACAAAAACTGATAATGGAAGAACAGGGTTGAATGGCATATTGAATTTGTCAAGGACAATTTATTAAGCAGTAAGAGGCTGGCAAATATGCAAGTTATACAACTGCTCAATTGGAAAAGTCACAACATGATGGATAACTGAACTGAAAATCTTTAAAATGAGATTTACTGAAATAAATCTAAAAGGATAATTGGGGTCATACAGAGAATAAGAACTGTACAAATTAGGTCATATAATATTTAGCAGTTATAAGGAGATGGGCTAAGCAATTCAAAACAATGTTTTGACCATCAAATTTTAATTATGTTTTCCTTCTAATCTTGCCTTGCAAAACAAACACAAGGTTTGTATCACAGTTTATCAGCAAACAACTTTTATCAGGTGGACTTAATGCTTCATGATGCTGTGGAAAAAGCACTAAACCAGATTTAAAAAGATCCTGGTTCCACAGTCTACTACATGATGTTGAGCAAATCACCCAAACTCAGTTTTGTTATATCATATATTATCTGTATCTGCACAATTCAATGGAGATATATTGCGAACCACAAACGTTAATTTTAAAATTTTCTAGCAGCCACATCAAAAAAGTAAAAAGTAGATGAAATAAAATTTAATAATATATTTTATTCAACATAATATATTCAGAGTATTATTTCAACATGTAGTCAACATTAAAAATGCTGAAATAATTCACATTCTTTTTTCATACTATGTCTTCAAAATTCATATAAATTTTACATTTATACCACTTCTCAATTCAGATTAGCAACATATTAAGTGCTCAATAGCTACTTGGGGCTAGTAGCTACTATCCTGGATGACTTAGCTCTAACAGTTTTCAAACTTTTCATGGGGAAAAAGAAGCAGCAATGTCAACCACAACCTAGAACCACAAGGCTCCACCAAACACAATTTGAACATTACTGATCTAGATGATTTCAAAGGTTCTTTCCAGTAACAGAGACTATTATTCTTTATAGTAATGACGTGTGTACTGAAATTGCTTCAACCCTTCAGGAGGGCTTAAGATAATGGATTAATAATGTAATGAACATATTCTCTTTCCTTTTCAATGTTTTTACATGGCTTTATCTTGCCTAGGATCATATGGGTACTTCAAGACATACATAATTATGATATAACAGAACAATAAAATAATAATCTATCCCTCATAGTTTGATTAAAAGGATTAAAGACCTAATTTGTAAAGTACTCAGAACCATGCCTGACATACAGCACACACTAAATAGTTAACTGCTATCCACACCTTATAATTAATGCAGAAAAATTAAAATATACATATTTATCACTTTCCCAAAGGTCAATAAAATTTTCATTCCAGCTACAGAATAATCAACACAATCTACCTTATTTAATGAGACTTCAGGATTAAAAATAGTAGAGTCAGAGCTTTCCAATCTCTTCTCTTCAGAAATATCACCCCACAATGACAAAAGGAACAAGAAACAAAAACACATGCACCTTTGTTGAAATCAGAAACGTGCAATCTCTAACCATATCTACAACATTGGAAAGCAGATGGAGGAATGGTACAGAGTTAAGAATGGAGGAAGATCAAACCTAAGCACTTATGGAGGGATACTATTAAGAAGCAAGTCCACATACCCTGCAAAGCCTCACAAGGCTTAGGAAGCACAGGATGAAAATAGAACAGAAAGCTAGGATAAGGAAGTAGACTGAAAAGAAAGACATGGTTTGAAAAAGAGAAAAGAGAAAATTAACGGGACAATCTAGGAAATCCAACATGTGACTACAGGACAGGAGGTGAGAAGAACTTCTCAATGAATTAATAAAGGAAAATTCCCAAGAATTGAGTCTCCAGATTGAAAGTGTTCATTCTCCTAAAGCCCAGCACAATGAACAAAAAGTTTTTAAAAATTTAAAAAGAAACAAAAGCACATCATCATAAAATTTCAGAACTAGGAATAAAGATCCTAAAAACTTCAAAAAGAAAAAAAAAGTTACAAAGAAATTGTAGTAGTATTGGAAGTTAAAATATATGAAAACTGTGGTTTCAAAATTCTGAGGGAAAATAATTTCCAATAAGACTTCTGTCCCAGGCAAACTGTCAATTAAATATGAATGGTCAACAGAGAATAAAAACATTTACAGAGCCCTCCTGAGGAGCTGGGGGAAAGGGCAGAAATGTTGGACTTCCTCACCTGGACTGATGCTGATGTTGTCACAAACATTAGGACTGGTGATTTGATGTGCTGAGCCCTCTATCGTGGGACTTGCCCTTATGAAGATCGTTACTGCAAAGGAGAAACTAAACTTGCCTATAACTGTGCCTAAGAGTCTCCCCCTGAGTGCCTCTTTGTTGCTCAGATGTGGCCCTCTCTCTCTTTCTAACTGAGCCACCTCGGCAGGTGAACTCACTGCCCTCCCCCCTATGTGGGACCTCACTCCCAGGGGTGTAAATCTCCCTGGCAACACAGGTTATGAATCCCGGGGATGAATCTGGACCCGGCATCATGGGATTGAGAATATCTTCTTGACCAAAAGGGGGATGCAAAATGAGACGAAATAGTTTCAGTGACTGAGAGATTTCAAATGGAGTCGAGAAGTCACTCTGGTGGACATTCTTATGTACTAAATCAATAATACCTCTAGGTTTTAATGTATTGGAATAGCTAGAAGTAAATACCTGAAACTACCAAACTCCAACCCAGCAGTCTGGACTCCTGAAGACAATTGTATAACAATGTAGCTTACAAGGGGTGACAGCGTGATTGTGAAAACCTTGTGGATCACACTCCCTTTATCTAGTGTATGGATGGATGAGTAGAAAAATGGGGACAAAAACTAAATGAAAAATAGGGTGGGATGAGGGGGATGATTTAGGTGTTGTTTTTTATTTTTATTTTTTATTCTTATTCTCATTCTTTCTGATGTAAGGAAAATGTTCAGCAACAGACAGTGGTGATGAATGCGATATGATCGTACTGTGAACAGTTGATTGTACACCATGGATGATTGTATGGTATATGAATATATTTCAATAAAACTGAATTTAATTAAAAAAAATGAATGTAAGAGACTTCTGTACAGTACTTTCAATTGATAGAACACGTAAACAAACAAAAGATGAATAAGAAAATAAAGGACTTGATCATCACTATCAAACTAGACCTAACAGACATACATAGAACACTAACCAACAGTAGAATACACATTCTACTACGCTATTTTCCAGGATAGACCAAATATTAGCCACAAATCAAATCTTAAAAGAGTGACTGTGGACCCCTACCTCTCACCATACACAAAAATTAATTTAAAATGGATCAATGACCTAAATATAAAAGTGAATACTGTAAAATTCTTACAAGAATACAGGGAAATATTTTCTAGGCCTTATACTAAACAATGGACTTTTACATTTTGCACCAAACACACAAGCAAGAAAAAGTAGATAAACATCATCAAAGTAAAAAGACAACCTACAGAATGGGAGAAAATATTTGGAAACCACATATCTGATAAGGGTTTAATATCCAGAATTCCCACAACTCAACCACAAAAAGACAAACAACCCAGTTAAAACATGGGTCAAGGATATGAACAGACATTTCTCCAAAGAAGCTATTCAAATGGTAATAAGTATTTGAAAAGATGCTCAACATCATTAGCTGTTAGAGAAATGCAAATTAAAACAACAGTGAGATACCACATCACACCCACTAGGATGGCTATTTAAAAAAACTGAGAAGAACAACTATATGTTCTGACAATTCAACCTAGGTATATACCCAAAAGAACTCAAATCAGGGAATCGAACAAGTTATTTGTAGCCCTGTGTTCACTGCAGCACTATTCCCAAAAGCCAAAAGGTGGAAGCAACCCAAGTGTCCATCAACAGATGAATGGATAAACAATTTCAGTGCACATGCCATCACTATAAAGAATAATAGTCTCTGTTACTGGAAATGTGGTATCTCCATACACTCAAATACTCAGCAATAAAAATAAGTGAAGTGCTGGTACATGCTTCAACATGGATGAACCTTTAAGACATCATGTTGAGTGAAATAAGCTAGACATAAAAGGACAAATATTATGATTTCTCTTATATGAAATACTTACTATAAGCAATTTCATAGAGACAGAAAGCAGAATAATGGTTACCAGAGTTAGAGGGATGGGAGGAATGGGGAGTTATTGTTAAATGAGTATGAGTTTTAGTTTGAGATGATGAAAATCATCTGGACTAGATAGTGGTGGAAGTTACACAGTATTGTCAATGTACTCAATGTCAAGGAACTGTTCACTTAAAATGGTTAAACTATTTTATATATTTTATATATATGTGTATATATATAATATATAAACTGTTACATATATTTTACCACAATTAAAAATAAGTAATTTTTTTAAAAATAGGAATGTAGAATAATGGCATTTTTGTGTCTCCACAGCCCTTTCTCAGAAAGCTCCTAAAGATGTGTTTTAGAAAAAGAGGGAGTAAGCCAAAGAGAGCAAAACATAGGATCAGGGAGGACAGGATCTTCATAAGAGATGAGAAATTCCCAGTAAAGGGGAGTCCTAGGACTACAACTTTGCAGCAAGCCCAAAGGACAACCGAAACTGATAAGAGCATGAGAACCGAAATGTAGAATGGAGGTCACATCCAGAGGAAAAAAAATGGAACTGAGTGATTATCTGAGAAGTTTAACCAAGTGGAAAATCAGACAAAAAGTAATACAACAGCTGTAGGAGGGAATGAGAGGACACAGGCAGGAATTCAAAGAAAGCCAAACAGGTAAAAAAAAAATGAGAAAATTAACTCCAGGAGAAACAAAGTACAAGAAAGGAAATTTAACCATAGCTCATGTAACTCAGCTCAGCAAACAATAATACTTACACATTGTAATAAAACTATACTAGAAGAATGAATGCAAGGGAAAAACTGGTATGAAAGCTTACATCTTCACTTACCACCTATGCATACTACTTGGAAATACAGCAGTATAAACCACATTGAAGAGCTAAGAAGGCTGAAAATGATTTACTCAGGAAGGAGACCAGGACTTTAGTTTCAAGTATTTTAGCACTGACTTTTTCAAATGTGCATGTATTACTCAGACAAAAAAAATATTTTTTAAATGAAAAAAATGCCCATGATTTGTATACTTCGTTTATAGACTTCATATTGCCTGACTCCGTCAACCAAGTTAATTGATGGATAAATTTAACTGTCTACAGTTTATCAGCTTTCTCACTCCAGAAGATATTTCCTATAACTAATAATGTCAAGCAAGCCTCCATTTTTCACCACTATGGATTTTACAAACTTTTCATCAGGACTATTTTACCGACTCACACTGAGTTGGGCAAGACTACTTAATGCACAATGTTTTAACAACAAATGTAAAGTGTTCATCTTTCTGCAGAATAAAAATTGCAAATATTGGCTCAATCAGAATAATATCCACTAATCAACTGTTTTGCCAAAATCAACTTTAGTTTGGTCTGTTAATGTCAATGTGATAGAGGTCATTTATTCAGTGCTTTCTAGATAAGACATGAGGTGTTAATCTGCTAAAAGGATGGTCCTAAAATATGCAGTTATTTTTCATGTACTTGGCAGCATCAATTCACAGGCTATCCTCAAATCCAGTGGCTCAGTTGGTGTGGCAGTTTGAAGCTGTTATGGACCCCAGAAGAGCCATGATTTTTTTTTTAATTAAATTCAGTTTTATTGAAATATATTCACATACCATATAATCATTCATGGTGTACAATCAACTGTTCACAGTACCATCATATAGTCATGCATTCATCACCCCAATCTATTTTTGAACATTTTCCTTACATCAGAAAGAACCAGAATAAGAATAAAAAGTAAAAGTAAAAAAGAACACCCAAATCATCCCCCTCATCTTACCCTATTTTTCATTCAGTTTTTGTCCCCATTTTTCTACTCTTCCATCCATACACTAGATAAAGGAAGTGCAATCCACAAGGTTTTCACCATCACACTGCCACCCCTTGTAAGGTACATTGTTATACAATTCTCTTCAAGAGTCCAGACTACTGGGTTGGAGTTTGACAGTTTCAGGTATTTACTTCTAGCTATTCCAATACATTAAAACCTAGGAGGTGTTATCTATATAGTACATAAGAATGTCCACCGGAGTGGCCTCTAGACTCCATCTGAAATCTCTCAGCCACTGAAATTTTATTTCGTTTCACTTTGCATCCCCCTTTTGGTCAAGAAGATATTCTCAATCCCATGATGCCGGGTCCAGATTCATCCCCAGGAGTCATATCCTGCGTAGTCAGGGAGATTTACACCCCTGGGAGTCAGGTCCCACATAGCGGGAAGCAGCCATGATCTTTTAATCCAATCTTGTTGGGTGGGACCTTTTGATTACTTTGTTTCCATGGAGATGTGACCCACCCAACTATGGGTGGGAACTCTGATTATATTATTTCCATGGAGGTGTGAGCCTGCCCATTCAGGGTGGGTTTTGATGAATTTACTACAGTCCTTTAAGAGAGCTCACAGAAAGAAGCTCAGAGCAGCTGAGAGAGACATTTTGGAGAGAATCTAAGATAGATAATCCAGGGTTTGCCCCTGGGAGAAGCTAAGAGCTAAAAGACCCAGATGCTTGGAGACGCTCAGAGATGCAGAAAGAAAGATGTTTGAAAATGCTAAGCTAAGAGATGAAGCCCAGAGTTTGCCCAAGAGAAGCTAAGAGAGGACTCCCAGATGCTTAAAGACAAATGCCCCCAGGAAGACCAAGCAGAGAGTGGTTACTTCTGCAAAGATCATAAAGCAAAATGTCAAGAACTCATAACTTAATTTACTTCATTCAACATAAACTCCATCACAATTTTACAAACTCTCCTTGCCTCCCTCACTACACCATGCCAAATAACAATATAATGTTTCCAACATTTACAGCCCTAACAAATAAAACTCTAAGGTTGTTATACTTTTGGATTTCAACTAACTAGATTTTTCTAATAGTGTTTCTCAAAAGAATAAGTGTTGAAAATCTCCCACTTATAGCTGTAAAATAAATTGAGATAGTTTACCTTATTTCTCAGGTATGAGGGGTTGCTGTCTCATTCATTTGTCTTGATGGAGCTTTTACAGTGTGGGGTCAAATGGTCCTTCCAGGTTCAAAATTCGCTCCTTACAAAAAAAGTCATTATGTCTGGTCTTTAAATGTCTTTGCCAGGAGAAAGTAGTGTGAGTGGGTGGCCACGAGGCTATACGTGTTTGGCATCCTGGGGCCACTCTGGCACGAGAGGTGAGGGGTCCTGGCAGTACATGCATCCACAGCTGCCACAATGGATTTCAGTCAGAACAGCCTGTTCAGCTACATGGGGGATGTGCAGGAGCTCATCTTCATCAAGAGGCCAGTCCACCAAAGCCTCAAGACACCAGAAGAAACAGAAAGACTGACAGCTGATGAAGACCTCAGTGATACTGAAAGGGCTATTTATCTGCTCAGTGCTGGTCAAGATATCCAAGGTGTAAGTGTGATCGCAAATCTTCCATTTTGATGCAACAGAATCCTGCTGAGACACTTCAGAGAGTTTTGCCCGAAGTCAGAGAAGTCCTGCATTGTGCAGGAGTGGAAATGCAGTTAACAGCTGTGGTATCATTTTCAACCATTCTACAGGAACAATCAGTATGAATTCATGTATATGCCTATTCTTTCTTACAAGTCATTCTACTACATCTGGAGCACAGGGATGCAGGTGTCAGCAATGCATCGCTGCAAACTCTTCTATCAGTAATTGAAACATTGCCAAAAGAAATCCTAAGTCATTAGATTTTGAATCCACTTGTTTCCAAGGCACAACTTTCTCAAACAGTCCAGTCTCATTTAGTTAGTTGTAGAATTTTAGGAAAATTGACCAAAAAATTTGATGCCCATACCAGTAAAAGACAAATTCTTCCCCTTGTAAAAAAGTTTGATCTTGAATGTGCCAGCAATTAGAAAATAGTAAAAGAGAAATTCTTCCCCTTGTAAAAAAGGTCAATCTTGAATGTGTCAGCAATTAGAAAATATAGCCCAGGGCATTGGGACAGGACTTACAACAAGTGTTGCGCTCCCTGAATTTAAAGAACTCTCTAGGGATGAAGGCAGCAGTGAGCAGCTTACAGCTGTTGAAACTGGTTAATCTGCTTGACATATTTGATACAGATGACAGAAGTTAAACTATATTTCCCTTAGTGAAATCATTTTGTGAAAACTCTTTCAAAGCAGATTAATCGATTCTTATTTCCTTATCTTTCCATTTAAGAAAACCATGTCATGAACTATATGGTATATTTATTTCAGATCAACACTTAAGATTTTGAGAGTTTTATAAGGAACTCTGTATACTGGTTTGCAACAAGAAAATGGACACAATGAAACCCAGATTCCACTCCAAATGCTAGAGCAGGAGAAGAAATATATTTCAGTAAGGAAGAATTGCACTTTTAACTTTCGAGCCATGATTCTTTTTGTTGATCCTAAAAACTTCCACATAGAACTCTATTCTACATTCTTCTGCCTTTGTTATGACTCTGAAGTACCAGTCAGACACACTATTGCTATTTGCTTCTGTGAAGTACTAGATGCCCTTATAGATCATCTTCCAAAAGTTTTGGAACTTATCTCTATTGATGGAGAAAGCAGTGTTCAAGAAAATAAGTTATCAGCTTTGCCTGACTTGATTCCAGCACTCACAGCTGCTGAACAGCAGGCTGCAGTCTCTTTAAAATGGAGAATTAAATGAAAAGCTACTACAGAAACTTGCCTGTCTTCCACAAATCACATCAAGTGATCAGATTTATTATCGTTTCTTACAAAGAATGCTCATCATGAACCCTATGCATTTTTCTATATTATAATCATAACAAGAACAGACACGAGATCATTCAAAAATTAACTGAATAACTGGGCCAAGGGAAAAGTTACAGGATTAGACTTCGATTTTTGGATACCTGTGAATTTATTATAGAGATCTTCTCCAAATCATTTTCCTGTAAATATTTCTACCTACTATTGAACTGACACATGATCCAGTAGCAAAGGTGAGAATGAAACCTTGCTACCTGTTGCCCAAAGTGCAATCTATTCTGACAATTCCTGCAGATAAGCATCTACTTCAGCAGTTAGAAATAAGTGTGAGAAAACTCCTGTCAAGAAAAAGACAAACACGTTCTGGATACTTTAAAAAGAACTGTGTTAGAAATGGACAGAATGGAAATGTCTAGGGATGTTTTTCAGGAAAAGTTTTATGAGAAAAATCTGTTGGATCAAGAGAAAGAAAGAAAAGAACTACTTCTTTTGGAAATGGAACAATTAGAGAAAAAGAAGCAACAGAATGATGGAAGGCCTGAGTGATAAAATCTTTGAAAAGAAACATAGAGATTCTAAGACACCAACACCTCTGCCCAAGAGCATCCCTATTTCTGTTCGATCTTCTACTGCCACCCCATCAACAAGCAAAGAAATCAAGAAATCCAAACTGATTCGAAGCCATTTTTTTTTTAATAATCAAACTTTTCATGCAAAATATGGCAAACTAGACAAGTGCACTGGTAAAAGTTCCACGTCAGGTGTGATGGTTGGTATATATATTATGCCCCTCAGAAAAAGCCATATACTTTGATGCAATCCTGTGGAGGCAGACTGATTAATCTTTTTGATTAGGGTGTGACCTCTTGATTGGATGTTTCCATGGAGATGCAACCCACCCAACTGTGGGTAATACCATTGATTAGATTATTTCCATGGAGATAGGGACCCCACCCATTCAGGGTGGGTCTCGATTTAATCACTGTAGTCCTATTAAAAGAGCTCACAAATTCTCAGAGCAGCTGAGTATGACATTTTGGAGAGCAGCTGAGGGAGACATTTTGGAGATGGCCGACATTTTGGAGATGGCCACTGAAAGAAGACTTTTGCTTACACTTTGGAGATGCTAGCCCAGTGTTTGCTCCAGAGAAGCTAAGAGAGGAGAAAACGTCCCAAGAGCAACATTTTGAAGAAAGCACAGGAGCTGAGAGAGGAATGGAACACAACCCGGGATCAGCAGATGCCAGCCACGTGCATTCCCAGCTAACAAAGGTTTTCCGGATGCCACTGGACTTCCTTCGGTGAAGGTATACTTACGTTGATACCTTACAAAATTTGGACATTTTCATGGTCTTCAGACTGTAAATTTGTAACCAAACACCCCCTTTATAAAGGTCAATCCTTTTCTGCTATTTTGCATATCGGCAGCATTAGCAAATTGGAACATCAGGATATACACCTTCTGTCTCAGGTTTAGCAAAGACTTCTATGATTTCACCAATTGATAAATCATTCCAGACTCATAATGCTAGTAGTGCTCCGACCTCCTTTTCTCCTAATGCTCCCTTATCAAGCACCTCCCATGGCAACCAAGTTAATTCAAAGAGCAGTGGAAGCGAAGATACACAACCACAGAAAGGTTAACATCCAGAAAATCCAATCCATAAATCATCTGCTTGATGGAGACAAAATCAAGACAGCTGGAAATTATGAGATTGATGGACAAAAGCTAAAGCAATGGCCAGGGCTTTTTTTTAAATGAATGGAAAAGAGACATAATGACATCTGATGCTGTTAAATGAGATTCCCTAGGAGATATAATATATAATAATGTGGTTGCAGAATTCCAGTATTTTACAGTGAAGCATAATGAAAAACAACTTCAGTTATATGCCTAAACTACTGTTGCAGAAGAGACAAGTCTGCCATTATTTGTGCAAGGAAGCATCTATTTAATTGTTCTCATTTAGACTTTTAGCTTTTAAAGATTGCATGAAAATCCAAATTAACTGAAATTGCTTTAGCTAGATAATCATTTTGAGGGGGACTTGGGAGGTAAAGAAGATACTCCATTTTCTTAGGAATCTCCAAGCTCAGTTGAAAAGTCATACTAAAGAGGATACAAGCAACTGTTCACACTTTATCAGTACTATGATTGTGATGACAATGTGTTGCACCTGGACATTCACAAATTTAAATTTGGTAATGAAAATTATATGAAGATTTCCAATAACTTTTAGGTACAAGTACTTTAAAAATAATGGATGATTTCCATCATTTCCTAGAAAATTTATTTTGTAAATACTTCATTTACATTCCAGATTGACTTTCCATAATTTAAAATGATGAATCTAGTTTGAATCAGATGTTCTCTCAAGCTATCATGCTTAAGTTACATCAACAATATTTACTCATATTAATGCTAAATATTTCTATCAAAATTTGCCAATGTAACATATACTGTTCTTAATTTTGAAATGTCAGTTCTTCAGATACACTGTATGAAGCTATTGTGAGCTTCTCTATTTCACAATGCAGTCAGTATATAACTATATTAATATTAGAAAATATGTTTTATAAAATACACTGATGTATGATAAAGATGATTTAATTTGTGAATGAATGCAAAAAAAAAAAAATGTCTTTGTCAAAAGTGATGGACCTTTGTCCTAAGCATTTTAAGAACGATAAGGTGAAGGTAAATCCCAGGTACTTCTGTAGATGTTCTTGGGTTAAAAAAGATCAAAAATTGATGTACTAAATGTCTTTATGAATAATAGAGATTTACAGGCTTGAAATAATACATCATTTGAGATTTTATTTTAAAATACTATAGAAGAAAGAAATGCAAAGATAAAACAGACATGAAGCACATGGCAAAATGGTGACAACAGTTAAATTCAAAAAATGGGTTTACGGGGTTTATTATCTATTATTCATTTTTGTTTATGTTTGAAAACTTTCAAATTCAAGTTTACAATGAAAAATATTGTTTTATTGGTCATTCAAGAATTCTACGACAAATATGTTCATAAAATCTTGAGGAAGGTGCAATTTTAGGTAAACAAAAAAGACTAAAAATAAACAGGCCAAAATGTTAAACAGTGGTTATATCGGGATAATGGGGACCTAAGATATATCCCTATTCTTTTGTTCCACTTTTCAGTACCTCCTCCCTCCTCCACCAAAAAAACAGTACTGATTTGCTATCGGAAGTTTTCTATATAATAAGCTTTGTTAAAAAAAATAATAAAACATCATAAAGAAGTTAGTTTTAGGTTTAAAGTGAACTATTACCTTATTTTAAATACATCAATAAAGGTAAAGGATTTACCTGCTCTTCTCTTTTCTGCTTGCGTAACTGAAGTCCTTCTTCCTCTCTCCTTCTGCGCATCTCATCAGGATTCAAAGATTTATTCTTGTAACTTTTCAGGCGAAAATTCTCTTTTCCTGGGGTGGACATGATTTCTACAAAGTTAAGAGGGGGATAAACAGATGAGCTAACTATACTGAACTCTGTTATTTTAAGAGTTCAGTATTTAAAAATATACACATACCAAACCCCAACCCTATAGGGCCCAGGGAATAGTTACCTTTTTTCAACCAGCTTTACTAACACAGAAATTACATACCATACAATTTGCCCACTTAAAGCATACAATTCATTGGCTTTTAGTGTATTTAGGTATATGCAACCTCTGTCAATTTTAGAACAATTCATCACCTCAAAAAGAAACAATGTTCCCTTTACTACCACTTTTCCACCCATCTACCCCATCCCCCATCCTAAGCAACCACTTATTTACTTCCTGTCTGTATGCATTTGTCTATTCTGGACATTTCATACAAATGACATCATACAACAAGTGGTCTTTCATGTCATGATGTTTCACTTAGCATAACGTATTCAAGGTTCATCCATGTGGTAAAATGCAGCACTATTCCATTCCTTTTTCATTGCCAAGTAATATTACATCATATGGATATACCAGCATTTCCAAGGAGTAAAACTGCTGGGTCATATGGAAATTCTATCCTTAATCATTTGAGGAATTGCCAGACTGTTTTTCAAAGTGGTTGCACCATTTTACACACTAGAAGAGTTTGAGGGTTACAATCCCTTTACATCTTCATCAACTCGTGTTACTGATTTTTTTCATTCCAGCCACCCCAGAGAGTATAAACTAGTATCTCATGTTTTGATGAGCATTTCTTGGATGACTAAAAAAGCTGAACATCTTTTCTTGTGCTTATTAGCCATTTGTATATCTCACTTGGAGAAATGTCTGTTCAGATGCTTTCCCCATTTTTTTTACCTGGGTTGTCTTTTTTATTGAGTTTAGAGTTCTTTATATATTCTGGACAAAAGTCCCTCATCAAATAAATGATTTCCAAATATTTTCCCCTGTTCTGTGGGTTGTCTTTTCACTTCCTTTATAGTGTCCAATGAGGCATAAACATTTTTAGTTTTGATGAATTCTAAATTCTCTAATTTGGTTGTTGCTCATGATTTTGGTATCATATATAGAAGTTCTTTATCAAGTCCAAAACTAAGAAGATTTACCCCTATGTCTTCTTCTAACATTATTATAGGTTTAGCTCTTACATTTCAGTCTTTGATCCATTTTTCCCCACATTTTGCGTGGTATATTTAAAAACTGAAATTAAAAATTGAGTAATCTGGATTTTTCTTTTATCTTCTAAGTCTTCCTTCTGAAGAGAGTACTAAATACTGACATGTCCTAAAAAGCGATGTTTCAGTTTGCTAATGCTGCCATTAAGGAAAATACCAGAAATGGATTGGCTTTTATAAAGGAGGTTTATTTGGTTACAAAGTTACAGTCTTCAGGCCATAAAGTGTCCCAGGTAAGGCCTCAACAATAGGGTTCCTTCACTGAAGGATGGCCACTGGCATCCGGAAAACCTCTGTTAGCTCAGAAGGCACGTGGCTGGCAACCACTTGCTCCCAGGTTGCATTTCAAAATGCTATTCTCCAAAATGTTGCACGTGGCTGGCGACCGCTTGCTCTCAGGTTGCGTTTCAAAATGGTGTTCTCCAAAATCTTGCTCAAAATGGGGAGTTCTGTCCTCTCTTAGCTGCAGCTCCTCTTCAAAATGTCACTCTCAGTTGCTCTGAGGTCCTCCTGTGTGTGAATTCCTTTATACAACTCCAGTGATCCAATTAACACCCACCCCGAATGGGCGGGGTAACACCTCCATGGAAATTATCCAATCAAACATTTCACTCACAGTTGACTGAATCACATCTCCATGGAAACACTCAATCAAAGAATTCCAATCTAATCAACACTAATATGTCTGCCCCCACAAGACTGCATTAAAGAATATGGCTTTTTGGGGGGCATATAATATATACAAACCAACACAAGGGGCATATGAAAAGAGAAGACCAAAAATAAGACAAAATTAGAAAAATCTGGTCATGACTAAGGAACAAAC
Organism: Choloepus didactylus; assembly: GCF_015220235.1. Classification (NCBI taxonomy): domain Eukaryota; kingdom Metazoa; phylum Chordata; class Mammalia; order Pilosa; family Megalonychidae; genus Choloepus; species Choloepus didactylus. Next base: position 89,173,956 of record NC_051307.1, read on the forward strand.
ACAGGTTCTTAATCTGGGACCAAAGGACACAGATCTGGTAGGTCTGTGAATGTCTGAAAGTATGTGCAAAGTTCTGAGTGTATTTGCGTCCATAACAATTTTGAGAAAAGGGTCCACCCCTTTTATCCGATTTTCAAAGGTCCGTGACCCAAAAAAGGGCTAATGCTTAAAATCGAAGTTCAATTAAATTACGACGTCAAGAAAAGCTATTTACATGATAAATATTTCAAGACATCAAGGACTGTGTTCCTTAAATACTTGTAGTTAAGTCCATTATAGCATCCGTCACAGGGTTCAATGTTATACAATCCCTTGTTTCATCCTGGGCTTTCCTTTTAGCAATATACACAACCCTAAACTTCCACTTTCATGCACAATCACACCCACGATTCAACACTGTTATTTACACACTGAAAAATGTGCTACCATCACCTCTATCCATTTCCAAACATTCATAATCAACCTTATTAAAAAACTCTGCAATAAAGAAACATCAGTTTCCCATTCTCTACTCTCATTCCATCTTCTGGTAACCAGTATTTTAGATATCAACTCCATGAGTATGCTCATTATATTTAGTTCATATTGCAAGATCACACAATATTTGTCCTTTTGTGTCTGGCTTATTTCACTCAACACAATGTTCTCAAAGTTCATCCACACTGTCACAGCATCAGGACTTCATTCCTTCTCACAGCTGAGTAATATTCCATTGTATGTATATACCACAATTTCTTTATCCATCCAACAGGTGATAGATACTTAGAGCACTATCATCTTTTGGCAATTTTGAATGTCACTATGAATATCCATGTGCAAACATGTTCACATCTCTGCTTTCAGTTCTTTTGGAGTTGCCAGATCATATGGTGTTCTAGTTTGCTAATGCTGCCAGAATGCAAAACACCAGAAATGGATTGGTTTTTATGAAGGGGGTTTATTTCGTTACACAGTTACAGTCTTAAGGCCATAAAGTGTCCAAGATAAGGCATCAACAATCAGGTACCTTCACTGCAGAATGGCCGATGGCATCCGGAAAACCTCTGTTAGCTGGGAAAGCACATGGCCAGTGTCTGCTCCAAGTTCTGGTTTCAAAACGGCTTTCTCCCAGGATGTTCCTCTCTAGGCTGCAGTTCCTCAAAAATGTCACTCTTAGTTGCAATTGGGAGATTTGTCCTCTCTCAGCTTCTCCGGAGCAAGAGTCTGCTTTCAACGGCCGTTTTCAAACTGCCTCTTATCTGCAGCTCCTGTGCTTCCATCAAAGTATCCCTCTTGGCTGTGGCAAGCTCACTCCTTCTGTCTGATCTTATGTAATGCACCAGTAATTTAATTCAGACCCACCCAATGGGCAGGCCAACACCTCCATGGAAATTATCCAATCAGAGTCAGCACCCACAGTTGGGTGGGGCGCATCTCCATGGAAACACTCAAAGAACTACAGTCTAATCAACACTGACCTGTCTGCCCACACAAGATTACATCAAAGATAACCGCGTTTTGGGGGACATAATACATTTAAACCGGCATATATGGTAAATCTATACTTCAGTTTCTGAGGTATTATACCAAACTGTCTTCCACAGCAGCTGCGCCATTTTATATTCCCACCAGCAGTGAATAAGCGTTCCTATTTCTCCACATCCTCTCCAACAGTCATAATTTTCTGTTTATTAGTGGCCATTCTAGTAGGTATAAAATGGTATCTCATCATGGTTTTGATTTGCATTACCCTAATAACTAGCGAAGTTGAGCATCTTTCCATGTGCTTTTTAGCCATTTTTATTTTCTCTCCAGAAAAATGTCTGCTCATGTCTTTGCCTATTTTTAAATTGGGTTGTCTTTCTATTATGGAGTTGTAGGATTTCTTTATATATTCCAGATATTAAACCCTTATTGGATGTTTTCCAAATATTTTCTCCAATTGGGTAGGCTGCCTTTTCTTTTTCTTGACCAAGTCCTTTGAAGAACAAAAGTGTTTAATTTTGCAGAGGTCCCATTTATGTATTTTTTTTTTTTTTCTTTCATGGCTTGTGCTGTGGGGTAAGGTCAAATGAGCCACCTCCTACTAAAGACCTTGAAGAGGCTTCCCTACATTTTCTTCTAGGAGTTTTAAGGTCTAGGCTCTTATATTTAGGTTTTTTATTCACTCTGAGTTAATTTTTATATAAGGTATGAGATACAAGCCCTCTTTCATTCTTTTCCATATGGCTAGCCAGTTCTGCCAACAGCATTTGTTGAAAAGACTATTCTGTCCAGGTAGAGTGGACTTGGCAGCCTTATCAAAAATTAACTGACCATAGATGTGACGGTCTATTACTGTACTCTCAATTCAATTCCTTTGGTTGGTATATCTATCTATACGCCAGTATCATACTGTTTTAACCACTGCAGCTTTGAATATGCTTTAAAGACAGGAAGTGTGAGTCTTCCAACTTTGTTGTACTTTTCAAGATATTTTTGGCTATTCCGGATCCCTTACCCTTTCAAATCAATTTGATAACTGGCTTTTCCATTTCTTCCAAATAGGCTATTGGAATTTTGATTGGGACTGCGTTGAATCTGTAAGTCAATTTCGATAGAACGGACATCTTAACAACATTTAGCCTTCCAATCCAGGAACACAAATTATCCTTCATTTATTTAGGTCTTCTTTGATTCCTTTTAGCAATATTTTACAGTTTTGTGTGTACAGGTTCTTTACATCCTTGGTGAGTTTTTTCCCTAGATATTTCATTCTTTTAGTTACTTTTGCAAATGGAATTTTTTCTTGAATACACCCTCCCCCACCTTACCCCCCCAGATTGTTCATTATTTGAGTACAGAAACACTACTGGTTGTTGCATGTTGATCTTGTATGCTGCCACTTTGTTGAACTCATTTATTAGCTCAGTAGCTTTGTTGTAGGTTTGGGAGACCTTCTAAATATAGGATCGTGTCATCTGCAAAGAGTGAAAGTTTTACTTTTCCCTTTCAGATATGGATGACTTTTACTTCTTTTTCTTGCCTAATTGTTCTAGCTAAAAGTTCTAACAAAATGTTGAATAACAGTGGTGACAGTGGGCATCTTGTTAGCTATGAGTGGTTCATATATGCCCTGTATCATGTTAAGAAGTTTCCTTCTATTCCTGTTTGTCTTTATCAATCAAGAAAGGATGCTGAATTTTGTCAAATGCCTTTTCTCCATTGATAGAGATGATGATGTCATTTTTCCCCTTTGATTTTTTAACATGGTATATTATATTAATTGATTCTCTTCTGTTGAACCACCCTTGCATACCTGGAATAAAACCCACTTGATCATGGTGCATAATTATTTTAATATACTGTTGTATTCAATCTGCAAATATTGTGACAAGGATTTCTGCATCTATATTCATTAGAGAGATAGGTCTGTAATTTTTTTTTCTTGTAATATTTTTATCTGCCTTTGGTATTAGGGTGATGTTGGCTTCACAGACTGAGGTAGGTAGTGTTTCCCCTCTTCGATTTTCTGGAAGTCTGAGCAGGACTCTATTAATTTTCCTTGGAATGACTGGCAGAATTCACCTGTGAAGCCAACTGGTCCTGTGCTTTTCTTTGGGAGGTTTTTGATGACTGATTCAATCTCAATGATTGTTTTTTTGAGGTCATCTATTACTTTTTGCATCAGTGTTAAGTCATTCATGTGTTTCTAAGAAAGTGTCTATTTAAGCTGTCTAATTTGTTGGCATACAGTTGTTCATAGTATCTTCTTATGCTCTTTATTTCTATGGGGTCAGTGGTAATGAATTTTGTCAAATGCCTTTTCTCCATTGATAGAGATGATGATGTCATTTCTGATTTTATTTATTTGCATTGTCTTTTTTGCTTTGTCAGTCTAAGGGTTTGCCAATCTTCTCAAACAACCAACTTTCGTTTTGTTGAGTCTTCCTATTGTTTTTTGGTTCTCAACTTTATTTATTTATGCTCTTATCTTTGTTATTTCTTCCCTTCTGCTTGCTTTGAGATAGCGGCTATTCTCTAGTTACTCCAGGTATTCAGTAAGGTCTATGATTTTAGCCCTTTCTTCCTTTTTAACGTAGGCATTTAAGGCTATAAGTTTCCCCCTCAGCGCTGCCTTCGCTGCATCCCATAAGTTTTGATACGTTGTGTTCTTGTTTTCATTCACCTTTAGATACTTACTGATGTCTCCTGCAATTTCTTCTTTGACTCATTGATTGTTTACAAGTATGTTGTTTAACTTCCATACAGTTGTGAATTTTCCAGTTCTCTGTCTATGGTTGATTTCCACCCTCAATCCATTATGATCAGAGTAAGTGTTGTGTATAATTTCAATCTTTTTAAACTTACTAAGACCTGTTTTATGATCCAACATGTGGTCTATGCCGGATAATAATCCATGGGCACTTGAAAAGAATGTATATCCTGCTGCTTTCGGGTGCAATGTTCTGTATATGTCTGTTAGGTGTAATTCATTTATCACATTATCCAAGTTCTCCATTTCCTTGATCCCGTGTAGATGTTCTCTCTGTTGATAAGAGTGGTGCATTGAAATTTCCAACTATTATTGTAGAGATGTCTATTTCTCCCCACAGTGTTGCCAGGGTTTGCCTCATGTATTTTGGGGCACCCTGGTTTGGTGCGTATATACTTAAGTTTGCTATTTCTTCTTTGTTGGACTGCCCCTTTTATTAATATATAATGCTCTTATTTGTCTCTCGTAACAGTTTTGCATTTAAAGCCTATTTATTCTGATATTAGGTCTAATTTGATTACTGTTTGCATAGAATATCTTTTTCCAGCCTTTCACTTACACCTATTTGTATCTTTGACCCAAATTTTTGGATACAGTGTATGGATCATTTTTTTTTTTAATCCATTTTGCCAATTTGTGTCTTTTGATTGGGGAATTTAATCCACTAACATTCAATGTCATTACTGGAAACGCAGTACTTACTTCAATCATTTTATACTTTGGTTTTACACATCATATCTTATGTTTTCCCTCTTTTTTTTTTCCTTTTTAGTTACTGTTCTAGTTTGCTAATGCTGCTGGAATGCAAAACACCAGAGATGGATTGGCTTTTATAAAAGGGGGTTTATTTGGTTACACAGTTACAGTCTTAAGGCCATAAACTGTCCAAGATAAGGCATCAACAATCAGGTACCTTCACTGCAGAATGGCCGATGGCATCCGGAAAACCTCTGTTAGCTGGGAAGGCACATGGCCAGTGTCTGCTCCAAGTTCTGGTTTCAAAACGGCTTTCTCCCAGGACGTTCCTCTCTAGGCTGCAGTTCCTCAAAAATGTCACTCTTAGTTGCAATTGGGAGATTTGTCCTCTCAGCTTCTCCGGAGCAAGAGTCTGCTTTCAACGGCCGTTTTCAAACTGCCTCTTATCTGCAGCTCCTGTGCTTCCATCAAAGTGTCCCTCTTGGCTGTGGCAAGCTCACTCCTTCTGTCTGATCTTATGTAGTGCACCAGTAATTTAATTCAGACCCACCCAATGGGCAGGCCAACACCTCCATGGAAATTATCCAATCAGAGTCATCACCCACAGTTGGGTGGGGCACATCTCCATGGAAACACTCAAAGAATTACAATCTAATTAACACTGATAGGTCTGCCCACACAAGATTACATCAAAGATAACGGCATTTGGAGAGACATAATACATTCAAACTGGCACAGTTACCCTTACTGATAATTCTCATTTCTACATTCTCCTCCAAGCCTTTCTCTCCTGTGTTTTCTTTTTAGCCTGCAGAATTCCGTTTAGTATTTCTACTAGGGCAGGTCTCTTTTTAACAAAATCCCTCAGCTTCTGTTTATTTGTGAGTATTTTAAACTCACCCTCATTTCTGAAGGACAGTTTTGCCAGATAAAGAATTCTTGGCTGGCAATTTTTCTCTTTCATTATCTTAAATATATCATACCATTTGATCCATTTTTAGTTAATTTTTGGATTTGGTGTATGTTAGGGGTCCAATTTCATTCTTTCAAATGTGACTATTCTTGTCCCAACACCATTTGCTGAAAACATAATTCCTTCCCATTGATTGGTCCTGGCACTCTTGCTGAAAATCAATTGACCATAAACATGGCTTCACTTCTGGACTCTCAATTTTATTCCATTGATCTGTATGTCTATCCTTATTCCAATAATACAGTGTCTTGATTACTGATGCTTTGTACTAAGTTTTGAAATCTAGAATTTTGAGTCCACCTACTTTATTCTTTTACAAGATTGTTTTGGCTATTCTGGAGCCCTTGCAATTTGATTCGAACTTCAGAATAAGTCTGTAAATTTCTACACAGAAGTCAGATGGGATTCCACAACGGATTAGGTTGAATCTGTAGAATTTATTTGCAAACTTAACATTAAGTCCTCTGAACTATGAATCTGGGATGTTACTGCATTTACTAGATCTTCTTTAATTTCTTTCAACAATGTTATAGTTTTTAGGGTATAACTTTTACATTCCTAAATTATTAATTTATTCCTAAGTATTTTACTCTGTTCCAGTCCCTGCTTTCAATTCTTTTGAGTATATATCTGGAAGTGAGATTGCCAGGTCGTATGGTAATTCTATACCTAACTTTCTTATCAACTACCAGTCTTCCACAGCAGCTGCACCATTTTACACTTCCACCAGCAATGAATGAATATTCCTATTTCTCCACATTTTAACACTTGTAATTTTCTGGTTTCTTATAGTAGTCATTCTAGTGGCTTTGAAATTGTCTCTCATGGGTCTGAATTGTATTTTCCTAACAGCTAATGATGTTGAGCATCTTTTCATGTACATTTCTGCCATCTGTATATCTTCTTTGGAGAAATATCTATTCAAGCATTTTGCCCATTTTTTCACTAGCTTGTTTGAGTTACTGAAGGATTTCTTTAAATACTCTAGATATTAAACTATTATCAGATATGTGGTTTCAAACATGTTCTCCCTTTGTGTAGGATGTCGTTTTACCTTCATGACAAAGTCCTTTGAGGCACAAAGTTTTTCATTTTGATGAGGTTCCATTTACCTATTATCTACTTTTTTCCTTTCGTTGCTTGTGATTTCAGTATAAAGTCTAAGAAACCATTCCCTAACATGAGGTCCTAAAGATGCTTCCCTACATTTTCTTCCAGGAGTGTTATAATTGTTGTTCTTACATTTATGTCTTTGGTCCATTTTTTGTATCTGGTGAGAGGCAGGGTTTCACCTTCACACTTTTGCAAATTGACATATCCAGTTTTGCCAGCCTCATTTCCCGAAGAGACTATTCTTCCTTTGCATGGCTTTTGCCAAAATTCAGTTGGCCATAAATGTAACGGTTGGTTTCTGAGCTCTCAATTCAATTCCATTGGTCTCTATGTCGGCCTTTTGCCAGTACGATGCTGTTTTGTTACAGTGGCTTTGTATTAAGTTTTAAGATTGAGAAGTACAGGTCCTCTCACTTTGTTTTTCTTTTTCAAGATGGGTTTGGCTTTCAGGTCCTTTATCATTCCATATAAATTTGATGGCTAACTTTTCCATTTCTGCAAAGAAGTTTATTGGGATTGCACTGAATCTACAAATTCCTTTGGGTAGAACTGCCAATCTGTGGGATTTTCATAATGTCCTTTATAGGCTGAGGAAACTGCCTTCTTTTCCTTTTGTTGAGTCTTTTCATCATGAAAGGTCTTGCATTTTGTCAAATGTTTTTCTGAGTTTACTGCTATGTCATGTGATTTTTGTTTTTTACGTACTAATATGATGTACTACATTAATTGATTTTTGGGTATTGTGCCAACCTTGCATTCCTGGAGTAAATTTCTCTTGTTCATGGTACATAACTCTTTTTACATATTGCTGGATTCAGTATGCTAGTATTTTGTTGAGGAGTTTTACATCCATAGTCATAAGAAATACTAGTCTGTGGTTTTCTTATTGACTACAAAAAGAAAAGGCTAATTTTACAGGGGGGAAGCCTGGCAGATACTACCTTAACTAAGTGGTCAGAGTTGCCATCAACAGTAATAGGATAAATGGACATCCAGATGTAATGCACTGAGAAGTACATATCATCACTGGTGCAGTACATCTGTCAAAGCTGCATGACCTAAATCTCATAGTGAAGAAACACAAAATGAACCCAACTTGAGGGATATTCTAAAAGAAAATTGGCCTCTCAACTTTCTAAATGCCTAGGACACGAAAGACAAAGAAAGTGAGGAACCATTCTAGATTAAAGGAGACTAAAGAGACCTAGGAACCAAGTACAACACATGAACAGAGAATTTCTTCTGCTATAAAACACATTATTGGACCAATTATCAAAATTTGAATAAGGTCTGCAAGTTATAGTAGTATACATTATTGCTAATTTCCTGATTTTGAAAACTGCAATGTAAGTATGTGACAGAATCTTATTATATGTAGGAAATAAACCCTGAAGTAATTAGAGGTAAAAATTAATCATGTCTGCAACTTACAGGCAAGTCAGAAAGAGAAAAAGAGTGAAGAGGTAAAAAGTAAAATGTAAACAGTTGGGGAATGTGGATAAAGGGTATACAGAAGATCTTTGTACTCTTCTTGAAACTTTTCTGTAAGTTTGAAATTATTTCAAAATTTAAAAAAAATTCTAGAAAGAAAGACAGGTTTACACAAAAATTAACTACTCACTTCTTTTTATTAAAGTGCCATAGGAAGAATGTCCAGAAGAGGCCTGGCCTTGAAGCCCTGTTTTCAAATTTACATCTCAGCAGGATAATGTAGGGCAGATATTAGACTTCTATGAGTCTCAGTTTCCTCCTTTGCACAATAGAGATAATACTAACTCTTAAGGTGAAGAAAAGTAACATGTGAAAGCATAGTTCCCACTGCCTGGTCCATATATAGCACACACCTGATGTTTGTGTAATGAAGAAATGGCTATATTTAGCTCTAAGGGTTCAAAATAAGATCTCTTCTGACTAAGGTGATCAGGGATGGCTTCACAGAGGAGATGGTATTTCAGCTAGATTGTGAAGGATAGATAGTATTTCAGCAGTTGAGGTTGAAAGAAAGATTCACAAAGCAAAGAGTACATAAGTGAGAAAGTGCAACTGAAGAATAGCAGTAGGCCCACTATTATTAGAGCAGTCATTCCTTAACAGGAATAGGCCGACTTGAGATGTGCCAAGGGAAATCGTGGTTTTCTTTTTCTTTCTTATTTCATTAAGTTGTATCACAAATGCCTCCAAAGCTCAAACTACTTCTACCATCCATACAGTTCCCTTGTGCCTTGAAATATTTTTCCTTCTAAATTACAAGAAGCTCACAATTTCAAAACAAAATCCAAACAATATAGAAGGGTATAAACAAAAAAATTTAAAGTATACCTCCCCTGGTTTGTTCCTCCCCTGGTTTTCAAAGGTAACCATCACCCCATACAGCAAATGTTAAAGAAGCTGAAAAAGAGATCGGACTTCAATTAGAGATATGAACAAAACGGACTCCGTAGGTCTAAGGCAAATCAGACTAAAGGGTAAAGGATGATAGTAACCGTGTTTTTTTTATAATTGTAGAATATAACATATATACATAGAAGTGATAACTTTCCAAGTGTAATTAAACAAGTAGTTAAAGAGCAAATTTCAAAAAATATTATGGGTTAGAGCTCCGCAGTTTCAGTTCTTTCCTTACTTTTAAATACAACATATATGCAAAAAAATTAATACATCTCAAAGTATGATTTAACAAGTAGCTACTGAACAAATTTCAAAGGATGCTATGGGTTACAGTTCCACCATTTCAATTCTTTCCTTCTAGCTATTCTAGCACCCTAGCAACTAAGAGAAAGAAAATTATGTAGAGATTCAGTATTCATAATCCCTTGTTAAATTTCAGCTTGCCTATTGCTAAGCTGTGTTTTAAAACTTCAACTTCTGTGTGAGACCAAAGGAAGAGATGTTTATTTGGTGGGAAAAATCTGTATTTTCCGTAGCATACTATATAATTTACCTTGTATGGTCAGTTTATTCAAACACCACAATTACATGGCAACTTGAATAGGGAGCAAGATCCGGTTTGTTTGTACAGGTTAGTATGAAGCCCCAATACATCCCAAAGTAATTTGGGCAGAGTATAAAAAAGTATTTGAAAACCCCCTTGAGAGACTGAAGAAAAATATGAAAATATCTAATTTACCTACCTGGGGAATTCCTTATATTCCTGCAAACATTGGGGACTATCAATTTAGTAGGCCGAACCCTCAATCTTGGGGCTTGCCCTTATGAAGCTTGTTACTGCAAAGGAGATGCTAACTCTACTTACAATTGCCCTAAGAGTCACCCCCAAAGAACCTCTTTTGTTGCTCCAATGTGTCCTCTCTCTCTAAGCCAACCTGGCAGATGAATTCACTACCCTCCCCGCTACCTGGGACATGACTACCGGGGATGAGTCTGGACCTGGCATAGTGGGACTGAGAAAGCCTTCTTGACCAAAAGGGAGAAGAGAAATGAAAAAAAGGAAAGTTTCAGTAGCTGAGAGATTTCAAATGGAGTCAAGAGGTCATTCTGGAGGTTACTGTTCTGCATTATATAGATATCTCTTTTTAGTTTTTAGTGTATTAGAATAGTTAAAAGAAAATACCTGACACTGCTGAACTGCAATCCAATAGCCTTGATTCTGGAAGACAAGTGTACAACTATATAGCTTATATAGTATGGCCATGTGATTGTAAAAACCTTGTGGCTCACACTCCTTTTATCCAGTGTATGGACAGATGAGTAGAAAAATAGGGACAAAAAAGTAAATGAGTAATAGGGGGCAATGGGGGGTGGGACGTTTTGGATGTTCTTTTTTTTACCATTATTTTTATTCCTATTTATATTACTTTTTTTGGAGTAATGAAAATGTTCAAAAATTGGTTGTGGTAATAAATGCACAAATATATGATGACACTGTGAACAACTGTACACTTTGGATGACTGTATGGTATGTGACTATATCTCAATAAAATTGTGGGTAAAAAAAGGTAACCATCAAGTTCTCTACATATCCTTTCAAAAATTGTTTACGGAAGTATATGTGTATCCTTATGTTTTTATTAGACACTGACGGGATAATCATACATGCAGTTCTGCATTTTGCTTCAACTTTAAATAAGTTTCTGTATCACTGCCTACAGAGCTAAATCATGTTTTGACTAGTATTAAAGTATGTATACCACAATAATCAGACCTCACAGACAATTAAACCTCTCTCCAATTTTCTATTAGGAGAATGTTGCAATATTTTTTTCAAGTACATATGCATTTTTGTGCAATTATAGCCACAAATGAATTCATACAGGGGAACCTCAAGGTCAAAAGGCAAAAAAATTTAAAACTTTTATATTGTCAAACTACCCTCTAAAATGTTAAACCAACATACCAGTGAATGAGTATACCAGTTTCTCTCCCCATTCTAACACAGGGCTTATCATCAAACTTTTCCGTATTTGATAACATGTTGTGGGGGGAAAAAGATTTCTCACTGTTTTGGAAGGCATTTTTAAATTAAGTAAGAAGTTCAGCATCTTTTTCTAACTTTATCAGGCATTTGTACTTTTCTTTCAACATCCTTTTAATTTTCTAGTTCAATTTTTCTATTGGGTTTTTCTGTCTTATTGACTTCTAAGAGCTCTTTGTATAATAAAGCCATTTATATTTTAAAACTTTTCACCTCTTGACTTTTATTTATGATTATTCCCTGGTTAACAAAGGTTTTAAATATTTGCATTGTCAAAATAATCAATGCTTTTCTGAATGCATTCTGGGTTTTGAATCATGCCTATATGTGCCAGTTTGATGTATTATGTCCCCCAAAACGCCATTATCTCTGATGTAATCTTGTGTGGGCAGACATACCAGTGTTGATTACATTGTAATTCTGAGAGTTTCCGGGAGAAGCGATCACCCAACTGTGGGTGATGACTCTGAATGGATAGTTTCCGTGGAGGTGCAGCCCCACCCATTCAGTATGGGCCTTGATTAGTTTACTAGAGCACTACATAAGCTCAGACAGAAGGAACGAGCTTGTTACAGCCAAAAGGGACACTTTGAAGAATGCACATGAGCTGAGAGAGGAGCTGCAGAAGAGAGACAGTTGAAGACGGCCGTTGAAAGCAGACTATTGCTCCAGAGAAGCTAAGAGAAGACAAATGCCCCAAGAAAAACTGAGACTGACATCTTGAAGAGAAGCTGTGTCCTAGAGAGAAATGTCCTGGGAGAAAGCCATTTTGAAGCCAGAACTTGGAGCAGATGCCAGCCATGTGCCTTCCCAGCTAACAGAGGTTTTCCAGGCGCCACTGGCCATCCTTCAGTGAAGGTACTCTACTGATGCATTACCTTGGACACTTTATGGCCTTAAGACTGTAACTGTGTAACCAAAAAAAACCCCTTCATAAAAGCCAATCCATTTCTGGTGTTTTGCAATCTGGCAGCACTGCCAAACCAGAACACTACAAAAGCCTTCTCTAATCAAAGATTTAAAAAAAAACAAAGCAAACAATTTTCAACTAGTTATTTTACGGTTTTACTTTTGTTTCAGTCTTTGATCCATCTAGAACGTATACTGATGGAAAGAGGGAAGTAAGAATGTTTAATTTCCTCTTCAAATGACTAGTCATTATCCATCTTTTCACACTGCTCTGATATGCCACCAATATATACGAAATTGCCAAGAGTCCCCTGAGACCTTTAGGGGGGTCAAGACATCAAAACTGTCTTCATATTATTATTTCACATGTTCACTCTCTCATAGTTTTTCAGGGGCTCAAGAAACATGGATGGCATCATCACTCTGATTCCTAACGGAATGTGTGCTCATGTTTCTAATGTAGTAAATATTGATAGATATGCATATAAACAAAAGGCCTTTGGAATCCTCAATAATTTAGCAGTGTAAAGAAGGTATGAGAACAAAACATTTGAGAACCATTGGTCTACATAGCTTTTTGTCTTGTTGAGTAAAAAATAATAATAATAATAATCCTTTGACACTAACACAGCATTCAATTCATAGTTTAAGGAGATTTAATATCTTTACAATACTATGTTTCCTTAGTCAAGAATTAAATATGTACTTCCATTTACCTATTTTGTTGCAATGATAAATGTGAACTTTCCTACCGTTATATTCTAATTGGTTACTGTCTATTTATAGGAAAATTGCTTATTACCATATACTAGTTTTTTAAACCAGTCATTGCATTAAACTAGCTACTGAAAGTTTCTAACACTTTCAGTTGACATCTTGGTATTTAACATCACCAAAAAAACTGCAATTTTTGCCTTCTCCATTCTAATGTTTGTATCCTATTTCATTTCCCTTCTTAAGCTATAAACTAGTACTTCCAGAACAATGTTAACTAACAAAAGAGCTGATATTTTTTTCTCATTTCTGATCTTGATTTATGTGTAGTGTTTTACATTAAACATGGTACTGGCTCTTTTTTTAAGTTCAGGTTTACTGAAATATAATTTACAAATGTAAAATTGACCATTTTCAAGTTCTTTAAATTTTGACAAACATATACAGTCATATCAACACTGCCACAATTAAGATATAGAACGTTTCATCACTCCCAAAAGTTCTGTCAGGTCCCTTTCTAGTAAATCCACACCCCCCAACCCAGGCAACCACTGACTTGTTTTCTGTCCCTACAGTCTTGCATTTTCCAGAATGTCAAATGAATGGAACTATACAGTATGTAGCTTTTTTGAGTATGGCTTCCTTCACTTAGCTTATTACATTTGAGACACATACATAATGTTGTATTTATCAGTAATTCATTCCTTTTATTGCTGAATTCTACTGTATAGTACAGTTTTTCTACAGTTTGTTCTATTCACCAGTCAATGGGCATTCATGTGGGCCATTATGAAAAAGCCTATAAATACACAGTTTTTGTGTAGATGAATGTTTTCCTTTCTCTTGGGTAAATACCTACGAGGGAAACTACTGAGTTACATGGTAGGTATATGTTTCCCTTTATAAGAAACTGCCAAATGATTTTCAAAAGTAGTTGTATCTTCATGCATTCTTACCAGCAATGTATAGAACTCTAGCTGTGTCAACAGCTATTGTTTTGAAATACCTTATTTTACCAGTTTTAAAAATCTGAAATGTGTATTGTATTATATCAGTTTTTTTGGCAGTTACTGAAACTTTCATTGTTTTTCTCCTTTGATCTATTAAATACGGTGAATTCTATTAATATACTTCTTAATACTGATTGAGCCTTGATTCTTGGGATAAACATACTTGATTATGGTATAGCATCCTTTTAAAAATTCTATCTGCTAATGTTTTCTTAAAAATTTCTTAAAGATTTTCTCATAAACAAGAATAGTTTCCCCTTCGTGGGTAGTGTAATATTTGTCACACTGGAGAACTTTTTGAAAAACATATGCTTCAACTGTTCTTCCAAAAAACATCTGAGTATCTGATGTAACGCAGATACCAGGTCTCTCTCTTTTTCAAAATATTCCCCAGTGAACTGATATGTATCTGCAGCTGAAAAGAATTATAATGGAGCAAAAGTTTTGTTGGAAAACAATACAAAATACAGCTGAAAATGTACACTGGACTGAAAACAGATTTTATAGCAGAGAAAAGAATTTCTATAAAAATTTATTAGAAGAGGAATAACAAAATAATAGCAGAAAATTAGTTCATCCTAAGCAAATATTTTTAGGAATCACCTAAGCAATTAACTATAACTTTTAAGTTATTGCCAACAATTTTTCAACTTATCCTCTCAGAAACCAGAAGCCTTTAAAATTAAAGCCATTATTTAAAAAAAAAATTAAAAAAAAATCAAAGCCATTATGCCTAATCCTCTTGTTTTATGGAGAAACAAAAGTTAAAAAAAAAAGCAATAAACTTAAAAGCAAGATGCAAAACTACTGGTACTACAATAGAAATGCAGTATATTCTTCCAAAAGGAGATCTTCCATTTTCAACTTCATTTCCAGTTAGTTATCAAAACTTACTTGCTTGCCTACCCAAAGTGTTTAATTTTGTTCCTATCTATTCCCACTACCGACAGTCTGAATTCAAGTTCTTATCATCTTATATCTAGATAACTACAACAGTTCTAAATCATCTTTCCTAACCCCAGACTCTGCTCTACAAATCATCCTTTACACAGCCCTCAGATTAATCTCAATACCTTTTTCACTGTATTACTTCAGTGCTTAAGGATCCACAGTGAGTCTCTACCTCTTCTCAGATCAACTTTGAACTTCTTGGTCCTACAAGATCCTTTTCTTGATTCACTCAGTACTTTTTTGTCCATTCTCCACCATCTATACTTCAAATGCACTGAGGTTAGCTGATTTTATATTATAATATTCAAGACTGTGACTATTCACAGTGTGTTGAGTCAGCCCACCCAGTCAGTAAACGGCAAATATATTCTATACACTTAACATCCACAATACTCTGTGGAATATCATAAAATGTTTAACATACTTAATTCTATTATATAGATCAGGGAAAATTATATTTGATAACATATTATATACCTCATATATTTTAAAAAAACACACAAGAAAATATGAGTTCAAAATAACCAACTTATAGATTTAAGTATAAATGCTATTTTCAAGCTTATTTGTAAAAATTAATTATTAATTTTTATTATTTGCTTTCAATCAAGTGGGGGCAGGTCCCTTATACGATTTTAACATATTATGGAAGAAAAAAGAAATTGAAAATACTCTACCCATTTTTCCCTGTACAATGATTAAAGATTATCTTTATTTTAGTGGCAGCACCCCAGTGTTCAAAGGAGGCAAAGTTTGAAAACCCCTGCAAATAAGCCTCTCCTGTGAGAAGTCAGTGTTGCAGACATATGATTCTGTGCTCATCATTATTACGCTGTATAGCTCTAGCCCCACTGACCCAACAGAAATCCATATTTTCTTAATAAATAAAACTTGGTCCTAAATATGAGGTTTCCTGGACTTCTTTCCCAGCCAGCTTCAGATCTTTTCCCATTGAGAAGCTTCCTATAACATTTGACCTGAAAATTCTGACTCCATCTTCCAGTATATATGGGTTCCGAACCTGGGTGGTTCCGCAAAACCATTCTCAATATCCAAACATTTAAAAGAAAATATTAGAGGATGGAAGAAGACGGCAGCATAGAGAGGAGTGGAAGCTAGTTTGTCCCCCAGGAACAACTAATAAACAACCAGTAACAACTAGTAAATAATCTGGAATAACCGCACAGGGACAAACGTGACTATCCACTCATCATACACCAACCTTGAATTGGGAGGAATGCCCGAGATCGCAACATAAAATCTGTAAGTAAAAACTGTGGATCCGAGCCGAGAGCTCCCATCCCCCCACGGCCCGAAATGCAAAGCCTCCTGGTGCTAGAGAGCAGCTGAGCTCCAACTGGGGTTTTAATTAACAAAAGTGGACTGCTCAATATAAGATACAAATCCCCAACAAGCAGACAAAGGCTTCTGGTGATGACTGACCTTGGAGAAACAGAGTGTAGCCACGGGCTGGCCCTGAAAGGGGCTTTCTGTCCCTGTTTCGGTTCAGTGGAGAAAGCCTCAGCCATTTTCAGTTCCTAGAGCTCTGGCCCAAACAGGGGTGGAGATAGCACAGGCAGAGAGACTATTCAAATGTAAATGACCTCTCCCTAAGAGGAAAGAGGTGGTGCCATGCTCTACCACCCGCCTTCCATACATAACCAGACCCCAGAGCGTGGGGGAAAACAGCCACGGGTGACACCTCCTTACACCAGTCAGGAGTGACAGGCTGACAGGCGCCACCTGCTGGGCAGAAAAGCACAGTGATTTGAGGCCTTACAGGGTGTGGCAACCCATGGCCTGAGCAAAACAGGCCTGCAGATCTTTGGTGCACAGCAGTCTGTGTGACATAGGCAGCTAAATGTTTAACCTATTGTCTTTCTAAGCCAGTAAAGAGAAAAAGGGTAAACTGACCTTAAAATGTAACTTTATGTGAAACAAGCAGGAAGTGAGAGACTCTTAATATCACAAAAAGAGCAAAATGTAATTGTTCAAGTGTTATTCTAGTCCTTCCTGCACCACCTCTCAGGTCAGAGTGACCTGTTCCCACGTCTATGCTCCCCCAGCCTTAGGAATGCCTTTGTCTTAAACCCTTATAAAAGGCTTTCTGTACTCTTTGCATCGCTCAGTCATCTTCCCTGTGAATGTGATGTCTGCCCGGCCCAAGAGAGCCATCATGATCTCTCCATGACTTCTCACCCTGTAAGTAAGCCCTGAATAAAAGTTAATGTATCAGAAAATGCTCGTTGTCTTCTCCGGCCTCTAGACTGGCATGGCCCTCATGGGCTGCGACACAGGGTGTATCAATCTTCTAAGACACCCTCAGGGAAACCAGATACTATTGCGTCCTCCCAACAACTGAGCCCGTTCTAGTCTAGGAAAACCTGATTGGGGTAACCAAGGAAACCAGATGCCTACACAACAGAAAACTACAACCTGCACTAAGAAAAATGAAGTTATGGCCCAGTCAAAGGAACAAACTTATACTTCAACTGAGATACAGAAATTTAAACAACTAATGTGAAATCAATTCAAAAAGTTTAGGGAAGACATGGCAAAAGACACGAAGTGTATAATGAAGACACTGGGCATATGTAAGGTAGAAACAGAAAGTTTGAAAAAACTGGCAGAAGCTATGGAAATGAAAGGCACAACACAAGAGACGAAAGACACAATGGAAACATACAACAGCAGGTCTCAAGAGGCAGAAGAAAATACTCAGGAACTGGAGAACAAGACACCTGAAAGCCTACACACAAAAGAACAGATAGGGAAAAGAATAGAAAAATATGAGCAATGTCTCCAAGAACTGAATGACAACACAAAATGCAGGAATGTACATGTAATGGGTGTCCCAGAAGGAGAAGAGAAGGGAAAAGGGGCAGAAGAAATAATAGAGGAAATAATCAATGACAATTTCCATCTCTTATGAAAGACATAAAATTACAGATCCAAGAAGTACAGCATACCCCAAACAGAATAGATCTGAACAGGCCTACACCAAGACACTTAATCAGATTATCAAATGCCAAAGATAAAGAGAGAATCCTGAAAGCTGCAAGAGAAAAGCAATCCATCACATACAAAGGAAGCTTGATAAGACTATGTGCAGATTTCTCAGTAGAAACCATGGAGGCAAGAAGGAAGCAGGGTGATATATAAGATACTGAAAGAGAAAAACCACCAACCAAGAATCCTATATCTGGCAAAACTATCCTTCAAATATGAGGGAGAGCTTAAAATATTCTCTGACAAACAGACAATGACAGAGTTCGTGAACAAGATACCTGCTCTACAGGAAACACTAAAGGAAGCACTGCAGACAGAAAGGAAAAGACAGGAGTGAGAGGTTTGAAAACAATTTTGGGAGACAGTAGCACAGCAATGTAAGTACACTGAACAAAGATGACAGTGAGTATGGGTGAAAGAGGAAGGTTAGGAACATGTGGAACGCCAGAATGAAAGACGAAAGATAAAGACTGGGACTATATAATTCAGTGAAACCTAGGGTGCTCAACGATTTTAATAAAAGGTACAAATATGTTTTTACATGAGGTAGAACAAATGAATGTCAATCCTGCAAGGTGTTAAAATAGGGTGGGACTGGGGGGAAAATACAACCCATGCAAACTAGAGACTATAATTAACAGAAACATTGTATTATACTTCCTTTAATATAACAAAGGCAATATACCAAAACTAAATGCATATGGGGGGAACGGGACATAGGGGAAGGGTATGGACTCTTGGCATTGGTGATGTTGTCTCTTTATTCTACTTTAGTTCAATGCTTTTTTTCCTTTTGCTGCTTTCCTCTCTTTTTTTTCTTTTGTCTCTCTACCTTCTTTGACTCTTCCTCCTGCTTTGTGGAAGAAATGGAGATGTCCTTACATAGATAGCAGTGATGGCGCTGAATACATAAATACGTGACTGTACAGGGAACCAACGATTGTTTACTTAGAACAGAATGTATGGTGTGTGAACAAAACCATCTTAAAAAAAATGGATTGATGAAGAAACCTTGAGGGTACTATACTGCGTGAAATAAGACAGACACATAAGGACAAATATTGCAGGGTCTCATTGATATGAACTAATTATAATATGTAAACTCATAGACATGAAATATAAGTTACCAGGATATAGAACGAGGCTAAAGAACGGGAAGCGGTTGCTTATTATGAGCAGGATGTTCAACTAGGGTGAACTTAAACACTTGGAAATGGACAGAGGTGATGGCAGCACATTGTGAGAATAACTAACAGTGCTGAATGGCATGTGAAGGTGGTGGAAAGGGGAAGCTCAGAGTCACGTATGTCACCAGAAGGAAAGTTGGAGGTTAAAAGATGGGAATGTATAAAACAGTGAATCTTGTGGTGGACAACGTCCGTGATTAACTGTACAAATATTAAAAATCTCTCTCATGAACTGGAACAAATGTATGATACTATAACTTGAAGTTAATAATAGAGGGGCATATAGGAAAAAATATATATACCTATTGCAAACTATACACTACAGTTAGTATTTTAACATTCTTTCATCAACAGTAACAAATGTTACTGGGAGGATTTGAGTTTCCTTTTTTCATCTTTATTTCTTTTCTGGACTAATGAAAATGTTCTAAAAATTTTAAAAAAAATTAATTTTGGTTATGGATGCATAGCTGTATAACGGTACCGTGGGCAACTGATTGTACACTTTGGATCTTTAGATAATTGTATGGTATGTGAACAATCTCAATTTAAAAAAATTAATTAGAAACAAAAAACCAGAAGGGATACTAGCCTAGGTCTTCTAATGCAAAAACCAGTACACTTTCCACTGTATCGCCTCTCAAGCCATTAGAGAGCAAATACATTTGACTTAACCTGAGGAAGGCATCATGGAGTAGCTGGTATTTGAGTGGTTAATGGAAAAAATAATAATAATAATAATAATAAAGAAAAAAAGAAAATATTTACCAAGGATCTGAGGAATTTAAACCTTAGCAGTCAGTAATTCTACTTTTAGAATCTGCCCCAAGAAAATGAAATCAGTAGTATGGATAAAAATGTTCACTGCAGTATGATTGTTAATAGTGAAAAATTGTAAACAGCCTCTAAGTTCCAAAATGAGGGCTTGGTTACAGGAAACGGTCACAATTATCTTGAGAAATGAAAAAAGCAGAGTATTAACATGAAAATTCCCAGTGCTGGGCACAAAAGCTCTACCTATATTATTTGCTATACTTTTCTGTATGTTGAAAAAACTTCATAACTTTAAAAATTAAAATAAAAAATTAGAATATAAAATTGCACAAGTGGAAATACTATTTTACTTTCCAAACTTTCTACATAGGAATATACTAATTATAAAATAAGAAAAATTTTCAAAAAGTCACATATTTACTGTAAATGACACTTCCCAGCCTACCTAAAACACTGAATTTCTTTACTTTTGGCTAGAATTTTATCAACTCAACATGCTGTTATTTCATCAAAAGTTCTGACTGAAGAAGACCTTAGGTCTTTATGAAAGAGAACAACTAGCTCTTAGCTAACAGTTGGAGGGATTTTGCTTTAGGTTTTTTTTTAACAGAAGTATTTTTCCAAAAGATGCCATAAAAGTGTTCCTTCATGGTAAAACTGCAAAAAGAAGCCTCTATCTGATTCATATTCATTACTGAATTTAATAAGCACTGTAATATACCTACACTTTTAAGGGTTTTCATATTACAAATTCAGAATTAGCACATACAGTACGTACCACTACTCCCAAATTACATTAAGAACTCAAAAAACAGAAATTTAATTTTAATTTTCAATACGTAGTCCAGTACTAAGCATACAGCAGTTACTCAAAATGCCTGTGGAAATATCATTAACAATAAAATTATAAAAATGTTCTTTCATCACTTGTAACAAATGTACCACACTAATGCAAGGTGTTAATAACAGAGTGGTATATGGGAAAGCTATACATTATGTGTGATTTTTCTGTAAACCTATAACTTCTCTTAAATAGAAAAATGCTCATGGAAAGAATGAACAGACCAGCAAGTAAAACATTTTTGTAAAGAAATAAAATAGTGGACATAGATTAACCTGCACTAAAATTACAAGGAACAATTTTTTAAAAGTATGAGCCACCAGAGTAGAGGGAACAGAAGAATGGGAAAGGAGAAGATCACAAATGAGAGACGTCAAAACGTTTTCAGAAGATGTAAAAAAAAAAAATGGTCAAATGGTATTAAACTCAGCAAGGTGGAGAACCCTGAAGCCTAAGCACCTGCAAAGGGAGAAGTCAGTAAGAAATGAGCTGATTCATACTGCCACAAGCAAGAGACCTCAGGTATTCTAAAGGCAGAGGAAGGGGTAGGGCCAAATAAAAACTGGAAGGTTAGCTGAAGACTATGAAACAGCTATCAGATGCCCAGATTTCCTCCCCCGTAATGCACAACTAGGCAACTCTTCTTCCCCAACTCCTATTAAAGTCCAGAGGATTACTCTGAAGGAATGTATCTAGAGATGCTCTAGAACAGGGGACATAAGTGAGGGTGAGGATATGAGTGAGGTGCCATATTGAAAACAGGATTACATGAAAATAATTAACAATGAGAATTCCAGCTCCTTTTCCAAGATGAGTTCTCAAAACATAGCCAAGTGCATATTCTCCAGGCAAGAGATGGGAGGTTCTCTTTCTCAGAGAAACCGACAAGCCCAAGATAAAAGACCTGAGTGCCATTCCCCCAAATGGTCATTAACCACCCTGCCTATCCTTTAACAAGGTTTCCCTACAGACCTTCCAATCAGTTTTTGGCACAACACTCTTAAATATGAATGGAAAGCCGTAAGGTTACCAGACATCCAGGAAAACCTCTATCTTCGTTCCTAGGGCTGCCATAGCAAAGTACCACAAACTGGATGGCTGAAAACTACAGAAATTTATTGTCTCACAGCCTAGAGGCTAGAACTCCAAATTAAGTATCAGCAGAGACATGCTCCATCTGAAACCTGTAGAGGAGAATCCTTCCTCTCTTCTTCATAGCTTCTGGAATTTACCAGCAATTCTTGGCATTCCTTGGCCTCCCTAGTATCTGTCTAGGTCTCTTAAGGATACCAAATTATATGATTAAGGGTCCACCTTACTACCATATGGCCTAAATCTAACTTAACTAATTTCACCTGCAATGATTCTATTTCAAAATAAGGTCAAAATTAACAGATACTGGAAGTTAGATTCGAACACATCTTTTTTTTTTTGGGGGGGGGCACTATTTAAAACCCATAACAGCCTTGAGAGAAGACAGCAATAGAAAGAAACAAAAGGACTTGGAGGAAATGGAGCTTGAGGGAAGCAAAAGAAAAATTGTATGTGTGTGTGTGTGTGTGTGTGTGTGTGTGTGTGTGTATACATATATGTATGTATCTCCTCAGAATGATTACAACATTCATGAAATAATATCAAGATACTACATAACAGAAGAATGAACTTGAAGAAGTTTAAAATACAGATAGAAAATTGTTTAAAATTCAGTAGATGGGTTGGAGGATAACACTGAGGAACTCTCCTAGGAAATAAAAAAGAAAAGAAAATTAAAAGCATAGTACAAATTCCAAAAAGGGAGAAAAAAGAAATTGATAAGGAAGAGATTACCAAAGAAAATGCACCAAATTTAGAATACTTATTCAATGAAAGACATAATGGACAAAATTAACAGAAAAACAACTGGCTGGGAGAAGATATTTTCCAAGCCTAAAATCAACAGACCATTCAAATTCAACTTCCCCAAGGACCTTCTGCAAATCAGTAAAAAGGACAGAAAAGCCAAAGGATGGATGGAAAATTAGAAATTATCAAAAGAGAAAACCCAAATGGATAAAAGAGATGCTTAAACTCTTCAGTGAGTAATGATAAGAATATAAATTGAAACAAGATACCACTTTATACTCATCAGACTGGCAAAAATTAGGTTTAAAAAAAAAAAACAAACCCAAGTACCAGGAAAGACATGGGCGAACAAGAACCCTCCAACACTGCTAGTTGGCACATAAAACGAGTTCTCCCATTCTTTGACCCAGGAATCCCACTTCTAGGTATATATCCTAGAGAATTTCTCACACAGGACCATAAGGATGTACAAGTAAGACTGTATTTACTACAGTGTATTTGTGACAGCAGAAAGGCAACTCAGGTGTCAATCATTAGGGAATGAAAAGTAAAATGTGGTAGATGCACATCATGTCAGGCACAACTATGTGTACAAACAACAAAACAGAAAGGTCCCCAAAAAAGTAGTAAGGTGGAAAAAAAAAAAAAAAGCAGCAGCAGCAAGACAAGATCTATAGCACAATACATAAACTAAATACACACATATACATCTCATATATATCTCATATATATGAGATCTCATATATATTTCACAATACACATATATAATCAAGGAATCTATCAACCACAATGGAGTGGGTGCCTATGGGAAAGGGTAATGAAAGTAGGGCTCAGAAATGAAAGAAAAAAATTTAAAGGAACTTGTAATGTCTGATGATATTATGTCAAGAACTGAAAAGTGTAATTAACTCTAATACTCTTTTTACCTGAGATCCAAAAGAAAAAAAAAATAATAAAGAAACATCCCAGAACTAAATGATATGAATTCCCCTCCTGTAAGGGCCCATGGAGTTCCCTTAACTGAAAAAAAAGACCCAAACCAAGGCACATCACCATGGAATTTCAGGGGTTAAAAAAAAAAAAATCCTAATAACTTGGGGGAAGGGGAGGGAAGGTCACTTACTTACAAATGAAGAATGAGAACGGCTATGGCTTTCAACAGAAGCCAGAAAACAACAGAGCTATAACTTTAAAACTTTGAGTAAAAATAATTTTCAGCCTAGAATCATATATGCAAACAAATCATTAATCAAATATGAGAACAGGTTTTTTTCAGTCATGTAAGACCTCAGAAAGTTTTACATACCATGTATCTTTTCTCAGGAAGTTACTGGAAAATGTACTCCAAGAAAATGAATAAACCAAGAAAGAAGAAAACACAGGAAACAGTAGAGGGGCAAAGGCAATTTGAAGGATGACATAAAGAAAAGTCCCAGGATAACAGCTGTGAAGCAGACTTACAAAGTAACCAAGTCCAGATTGTATTAAGAGAACAGAGGATTCCAGAGGACAGAGGGTTCTAGAATAGCTGTCCCAGGAAATGAAGGGAAAACAAAAAAGAATTAACTCCTAGAAAAACAAAAATTTGTTTGAGAGGAATGACATTATAGTATACTACATGGTTCAGCTGGGAATATTTACATAGTATATTAATGTAAACACTGAATATCGACTTAATAAAAACCCATGACAACTATATAGGGATGATGGGAGAGGCAGTGTGTATATGTGTTGGATGAGGTAGACATATATGGAACACTATGGAACATCTTGTTTAGAGAAGTCATTGGATAATGTCTAAAACTGATATATCAAGAAACAGCTATAGAAGTTAGTTATAAATATGAAAACAAAACCCAAGAGAAATTGGTAAAACAAAGGAAAACTGTAGGCTCTACAGTGCTGAAGCTGGGTAGATAGTTTTTCAGATATAATTCTAATTTTAAAATTGTATTTTTTAATGGAGATAAAACAAGGAATTGAACATCCAACTTTTAGTAAACTAGATCTTCACACTATCATTTCATGATGCTAAATGAACTACAACTAGTTAGTTCTGGTGGAGAACTAACCAATAAAACCAAGAGTTAATGTTTGATGTGAGCATAGTATAAACAGCCCCATGTTTGAATCCCAGCTCCACTAATTTCTCTGACCTAAGGCAAGTTACCTAACCACCTTGTGCCTGTATTCACCTGCTCAAAGGAATTTTGCAAGGATAATTAAGTGAAAGCACCTGATGCAGTGTTTGACCCACCATAGGTGCTTAACAGATGTTAGTATCTTCCATCTACCTTTCTGTTCTCTAGCTACAAACCCCTATTTTGACCCCAGGCTGCCTTGTTAGTCACAGGGTAGACTCATGGGCAATTTAGCACTATCCCTCCTTACGCTGGAAAATCAATCATAATGAGTAAGCAGACTTACCCTTGTACATGAAGGGCAGCATTATTCTTGTTATGTGAAGGAGATTACCCCATTATCCACATGCTGGATTACTAGCTGCTTTCAAAAACTGTCCCAATTAGTCTACAACAATAGGTAAGAACTATTTTTTTACTTAGGTCTGTTTTGTAGGGTTGCAACATCTTAAAAATAACAATTGTATATCCCATCAGACTTCATCCAGGCTCTTGGAATAACTTCAAAATTTTCTAATGGAGGCCTTTTCTGGCCCCCCCAACCCCCCACCCAGTTGGCCTGGGTTGGTCAACCTCCCACTCACTGCAAGGCAAGAGTGAAATCAGCCCAAATCAGCTAATTGAATTGTTTACCATTTCCAACGTTTTTTCCATTTTTATGGCTGAATTCGTAATACCCTGCAAAGGACACAGAGATCTTAAAACAAAATAGAGAGAGTAACAGGAGATTAATTTTAATCCCTAAACCATCTTTACTTGCATGGCCAATCAAAAGTCATAATTGCTTTTGTACACAGTATTTATAAACATCAAAAACAATATGATGGACTTAAAGGCAAAGGCATCAAAAAATCATCAAGGTTTTATTTTATCATTAATTCAACAAACACTATGCTAAAATGCTGGAGATAAGAAGATGATATAATTCCAGTCTTGAAACGAAAGGGAAAAGATAAAAAAATAATATATGGAGGGGCATTAGAGAGCAAAGAAAATGGTCCAAGAAACAACCTGAGCACAATTCCAGACTATATGGCATAAAATAAGTTATAATATAGTTGAGGCTAAGAAAAATTATAAAAATTGAACACAACTCAGCTCTGAGCCTCCCAATAGCCAAAGTATAAAAAGAAACAGGATGACTTACAAAACAATCAGGCTCTAATAAAAAGCAGTTACTTGTTTAAAACAAAGAAAAGAAAAAGTCCTAGCACTAGGCTCTTTCGAGTTTGTCTCTAAGGTCTCTATTTTATAAGGATTTATAAGAAGTAAATTAGAAATAGTATCTTGGAACAAGATTTTTTTCATGTTGTCCCATCTTATATATCCAATCCTAGATAAAAGACAAGGTGCATAATATTAAATCATAGTTATGTGAAGGAATGTCTCTGAGGGACTAAAGTTAACATAACACAAAAAGTATAATGATTTCAGGTGACAGGTTTATATCTGTCATTTAATTTATTCTAGTTTCTACAAATGTTAATTTTTCCCCCTGCTGGACTCTAAGCTTCTCAAGGCTTACGTTGTCTGCTCCCATTTAATAAAATGTCATGCAGTTATTATTTGTATTGTTAGTTTTCCCTGCTGCACTATAAATTCCATGAGGACAGGGACAGTATGTCTTGATCATGACTATATCCCCAGCCTCAAGCACATAATCACTCCATAAGTATTTGCTGAATGGATTAAATAAAGAAAACACAACCAAGAATATGAAAGGAAAGGAGAAATAGTTCTAAAAATGGCAGTGACTTTGGGTTCTAAATCTGGTTCCAATAAGAGCTGGCTGACCTCAGATAAGTTAATTAATTTCTCTGACATTCAATACTTTCTTCTGTAAAATAGGAAAAATTAATATAATATTTATTTCAGAGTTACTATATAAATGTTTTAAAATATGTAAAATAGATCTGGAAAGGAGCTCAATAAACATTAATTCCTTTACTTTCTCTCATGTCCTCCATCTTAAAATCATCAGTGCCTTTCAAAAATAATTTTTTTCAGTAAAAACACAATAGAGCTCATCCACACTTTCCTTCGGAAAAAAAAACAAAATTTCATCCCTTCAATCTTTAAAATAGGGAGAATTTCAAAATATTAGAAAAGTAACAATAAGTTAAGGAAAAACAATGTCAAGAATGATTTTGAAGCAACTACTGCTAAGAAATAGCCGGTTGGGAGGATGAAAAAGTTATTAATGCTATTTAACAATTTTAGAAAAATATTTTGCAATTGCTTAGTCTAAGCTTAAGCCTTAAAAATCAATTATTTTGAAATCTTTCGTTTAAAAGTGGAACATTAAATGCATCCATTCGATCCTAAATCGTTCCTTAGCGAAATGACAACTTCCATACTTACGGGTGATCATCCTTCAGTTTTCTTCTAACATTCTGAGCTTAATCTTACACTTCGCTGTTTCCCCTGTATCACCACTTACACACGCAATGAACACACGAAGTTCTGTAATTCCTATAATTACCACACCCGTCAGCCGCTTCAGCCCCATGTTGTTATGACATTGTAAACTGCAGTCCCACAATCCCCACCCCACCCCCCACCCCAACCTCCGCTTCGGTCTGTAACTTGTGAATTCCCAAGACAGTCCCTTCCAGTCTCGGTTAGGATTTTTACACGCCACCCCGACTCTTTCCTGCCTCTGTCACAGCACTCTGCGGTGCCCACCCCCGCCCCTCTCCAGCCTGCGCCCAGCAGCAACGCAAGCTCCGCGCGCGCCTCATCCCCGCCCCGCTGCCTCGGCGCCCCGCAGTCCCCGGCGCCGCTTCCAGGTCCGACGCCGCTGCCGCGCCGCCCCGCCTAGACCAGCGTTCCTGACGGCGATCACACCAGCACTCCCCACCCCCACCCTCTCAGCCGGCAGCGCAGTCGTTAGGACAGCCGGGCCCGTGGCGCACAGACACGCCGAGGGCGCCCGGGCTCTGGGACCCGAGCTCAAGCCCCAGCCCACGCCCGCCCTAGTCCCCGGGCCTCTCCCTGGTCCCGCCGAGAACTGCCAGGATCCGCCAGCGGGAGGGGGAGGGGCCGGGACCACAGAGCCCCCGCACTCACCAGGCTCGAGGCAGCCGATCCCGGTGCCACTAGTTGAACCGCTCGCTCGCCCTCCGTGCCTCTCCTGTACACCACCCTGACGAGCCTGTCCCGCGCCTCAGCGGTGCTCACCAGGCCTCACTCTCCGCCGCCGCGCACCTAGCAGCGAGACCCAGCTTAGCCGGCGTTCGCAACGCGCCTGCGTGCGGAGACCGGCCCACGCGCCTGCGCGCGCCGACCACCGCCCCGCTGCAGAGGCTGCCGGGAGACGTAGTCTTCCAACGCTATAATGGAAGGACGGCGCCATTATCCCCGAACCAGTAAAGAGTAGTGGGGGTCGGGCAAGGGTCTCGCTGAGGAGGAGGTTCGCAGTCAATGGAATGGTTGCAAAATCGTAGAAGAGTGATATAATTCATAATTATGCTGAATTGCAAAATTGTGTTTACAAACCTGTCTTCACTAAACTCTTCTAAGGGCGGATGAAGCATCACTCTCTCCTTTATCTCTATCTAGCTTTAACATGCTAGGTACCTAAAACATGTTTACTGTATGAATGATGGAATGATTGAAGCACAGGGGAGTATTAACGAAGTGTTAAAAGTGAGTGGTCTCGAGGAGACAAAGAAGATGGTGGCATAGAGAGGAGTGGAAGTCAGTCAGTCCCCCTGAAACAACTGATAAACAATCAGGAACAACTAGTAAATAATCTGGAATAACTGCTGGGAGACAACCATGACTGTCCACACATTGTACACCAGCCTGGATTGGGAGGAATGCCTGAGATCACAGCATAAAATCTGTAAGTAAAAACCGTGGACCAGAGCCTGGAACCCCCTCTCCCCACTCGGCAGCCTGAACTGCAAAACCTCGCTGTGGTAGAAAGCAGCACCTTCTGAACAAGCAAATGTACTTCAGTCCAGCTCCAACTTGGGTTTTAATTAACAAATGTGGACTGCTTAGTACAAGCTACAAATTCCCAACAAGCACACAGAGGCTTTTAGTGACAACTGAACTTAGAGAGCCAGAAGATTTCTCTGTCCTGGGAGGGGAGCACAGAATATGAGGTATTACCTCTGGCAGATGAGGGAAATTCAGGGCCGGTGGACTGTGTGAAAGGGAGCTTTCTTTCTCTTTTTCTCTCTCTCAACCTGAGCAGCTCAGTGGAGAAAACCTCAGCCATTTTCAGTTTGCAGCACTCTGACCCAAACAAGGGTGGAGATAGCAGAGTCATAGAGACAAAAAAACTATTTATATGCAGGCGATAACTCCCTAGGGGGTGTGTCTTCCCTAAGAGGAAGGAGGTGGTGCCCAGCTCTACTAGGGGCCTTCCTTTAAGAACCAAACCCAGAGCCTGGGGGAAAACAACCAAAACAGAAACTAAGGGGGCCTGCCTCATTACACCAGTCAGGAGCCATAGGCAGACAGGCACCATCTGCTGAGCAGGTTAGGAAAAGCACAGCGACTAGAGGCCTCGGGTTGTGTCAATCAGGGAAACCTGATACTGAATATAGGCCCCTTCTGAGACCTGAGCCCCTTCTAGTCTGGGAAAATCTGATTGGAGTAATCAAGGAAACCAGATGCCTAGACAACAGAAAACTGCAAATCACACTAGGAAAAAGAAAGATATGGCCCAGAGGAACAAACTTACACCTCAATTTAGATACAGTTGAGATTGTTTCACTTTAATGAGACAATCAATTAAATATTTTCAAATAAATATGATAAATCAATTCAAAAACCAAGTCAGCAACTTCAGGGAAGATATTTCAAAAGAGATGAAGGATATAAAGAAAACACTTGGTGAACATAAGGTAGAAATTGAAAGTTGGAAAAAACAACTGGCAGAAGGTATGGAAATGAAAGGCACAACACAAGAGATGAAAAACACAATGGAGACATAAAATAGCAGATCTGAAGAGGCAGAAGAAAACACTCAGGAACTGGAGGACAAGGCACCTGAAATCCTACACTCAAAAGAACAGATAGGGAATAGAATGGAGAAATGTGAGCAATGTCTCAGGGAATTGAATGGCAACATGAAACACATGAATGTACATGTCATGGGTGTCCCAGAAGGAGAAGACAAGGGAAAGGGGCAGAAGCAATAATAGAGGAAATAATCAATGAAAATTTCCATCTCTTATGAAAGACATAAAATTACAGATCCAAGCAGCTCAGTGTACCCCAAGCACAATAGATCTGAATAGGCCTATGCCAAGACACTTAAGAATCAGATTATCAAATGTCAAAGACAAAGAGAGAATCCTGAAGGCAGCAAGAGAAAAGCAATCCATCACATACAAAGGAAGCCTGATAAGACTATGTGCGGATTTCTCAGTAGAAACCATGGAGGCAAGAAGGAAGTGGGATGATATATTTAAGATCCTGAAAAAGAAAAACTGCCAACCAAGAATCCTATATCCGCAAAACTCCCCTTCAAGTGTGAGGGAGAGTTTAAAATATTCTCTGACAAACAGACGCTGAGAGAGTTTGTGAACAAGACACTTGCTCTACAGGAAATACTAAAGGGAGCACTATGGATAGAAAGGAAAAGACAGGAGTGAGAGGTTTGGAACACAATTTTGGGAGATAGTAGGACAACAATGTAAGTACACTGAACAAAGATGACTGTGAGTATGGTTGAAAGAGGAAGGTTAGGAGCATGTGGGACACCAGAAGGAAAGAGGAAAGATAAAGGACTGTATAACTCAGTGAAACCTAGAGTGCTCAACAATTGTGATAAAATGTACAGATATGTTTTTCATAAGGGAGAACAAATGAATGTCAACCTTGCAAGGTGTTAAAAATAGGGTGGTATTGGGGAAAAATTACAACCAATGCAAACTAGGGACTATAGTTAACAGAAACATTGTATTATGCTTCCTCTAATGTAACAAAGGCAAGACATCAAAGCTAAATGCCTATAAGGGACATAGGGAGGGGTATGGTACTCTTAGCATGGTGATGTCTGACTCTTTGTTCTACTTTAGTTTAATTCTATCTTTCCTTTTGTTGCTTCCTAGTTGTCATATTTGTTTGTTTGTTTGTTTTTTGTCTTCTTTTTTCTTTTTCTTTTGTTTCTCTACCTTCTTTGACTCTTTCTCCTTCTTTGTGGAAGAAATGGAGATATCCTTATATAGATAGTGGTGAGGGTGGTGAATACGTAAATACATGACTATACAGGGAACCATCCATTGTTTACTTAGGATGGAATGTATGGTTTGTGAACAAAGCTGTCTTAAAAAAAAATAGGTTGATGAAGAAATCTTGAGTGCACAATATTGAGTGAAATAAGACAGACACACAAGGACAAGTGTTGCATGGTCTCACTGATATGAACTAATTATAATATGTAAACTCATAGACATTGTTCTAGTTTGCTAATGCTGCCTGAATGCAAAACACCAGAAATGGATCAGCTTTTATAAAGTGGGTTTATTTGGTTACAAAGTTACAGTCTTATGGCCATAAAGTGTTCAAGGTAAGTCATCAACAATTGGGTACCTTCACTGGAGGATGGCCAATGGTGTCCGGAAAACCTCTGTTAGCTGGGAAGGCACTTAGCTGGCATCTGCTCCAAAGTTCTGGTTTTAAAATGCTGTCTCGCAGGACGTTCCTCTCTAGGCTGCAGTTCCTCAAAAATGTCACTCTTAGTTGCTCTTTGGGCATTTTTCCTCTCTTAGCTTCTCTCAAGCAAAAGTCTGCTTTCAACGGCCATCTTCAAACTGTCTCTCATCTGCAGCTCCTCTCTTCTCAGCTCCTGTGTGTTCTTCAAAATGTCCCTCTTGGCTGTAGCAAGCTCACTCCTCCTGTCTGAACTTATATAGTGCCCTAGTAAACCAATCAAGGCCCATGCCAAATGGGCAGGGCCATGCCTCCATGGAAATTATCCAATGAAAGATCTCACCCACAGATGAGTGATCACATCTCCACAGAAACATCTGATGGAAGTCATCACCCACAGTTGGGTGGGTCACATCTCCATGGAAACACTCAAAGAATTACAATCTGATCAACACTAATACATCTGCCCACATGAGATTACATCAAAGATAATGGTGTTTTGAGGGACATAATACATTCAAATCAGCACAGATAGGAAATATAAGTTACCAGGATATAGAATGAGGCTAAAGTATGGGAAGCAGTTGCTTATTATGAGCAGAATGTTCAACTAGGTTGAGCTTAAATGTTTGGAAATGGACAGAGGTGATGGGAGCATTTTGTGAGAATAACTAATAGTGCTGAATGGTGTGTGAATGTGGTCGAAAGGGAAGCTCAGAGTCACATATGTCACCAGATGGAAAGTTGGAGGTTAAAAGATGGTAATGTATAAAACAGTGAATCTTGTGGTGGACAGTGTCCTTGATTAACTGTACAAATATTAGAAATCTCTTTCATGAACTAGAACAAAGCTATGACACTATAACTAGAAGTAATAATAGATGGGCATATAGGGAAAAAATATACCTACTGCAAACAATATACTACAATTAGTAGTATTCTAACATTCTTTCATCAACAGTAACAAATGTACTATACCAATACTATGAGTCAATAATGGAGGGCGGGGTGGTTAGTGGTATGGGAGGATTTGAGTTTCCTTTTTTTGTCTTTCTTTTCTGGAGTAATGAAAATATTCTAAAAATTGAAAAAAAATTAATTGTGATGGATGCCAATTTAGGTTCAGTAAGTTCATCTTTTTCTAGGTTCTTGATAGCCTCTGCAAAGATTACCAGTTTTGGAGATCCAGCATATATATTTCTGTCTTACTGTAATCCTTTTCTCCATTCTCATCTTCAGTATATTTCCCAATTGGAGCAAGGCATTCTTCTTGTTGAACTCTTCGAAAATATGATTTTATAGCAGGCCAACATTTTAACATCTTTTCTATGGCCAGCAACGATGGCCAGCTTGTAGGCACATGTCTAAAGAAGCTATATCTTACCATTTCTATAAAGTCAAAAAAATCTCGTTAAGTATTTCTGCATATTATGAGGAAACTGAAGTGACCAAAAACTTTCATTATGAAAGCCTCCATATTGTGGGCAAGAAAATCACACCCTTCTTTTAGCACTGTTTGTGCAAGATGCACAGGACAGATAGCAGATGAGATCGTTTCATTTTCTTTGGTAAGAAGTTTAAACATTAAATGGAACTTGTCAAAATTAACATTTGCATTGAAAGCAGACAAATGAACAAAGCCTAGTTCGTACTTTGTGTGATGTTTTTGTGGTTTCATTAAAAACTTAATAGACATCAAGGAAACAATTTGAAGCTCCATTTTTGAAATCAAAGTACCTAAGGACTAAGGGGAACATTTTTTAATCAAAAAATGTAACTATACTCATTTTCATAGGGCAATCAAGGGCACCATACAATAATGCATGTATGGTGATAAGCCCAGATTAATTGAGCAGCCACTTATATTTCAATTGAGCATTGATGTCTTCTGGGGAGATTAAAAACTTTTGACTGATTTTGAAGTACCTGGCTGTCTCATCCTGAACCTGTGAGATTTAGTCTCCAAGCAGTGTTTTCACATCCCCTTCTTTGCCATACCCAACCCCAAATTATTTTTTCTGCCTATTGTGCAGTATGCTCTGTTTGGGTTATTTACCTGGGTATTCCAGTTGTATTAACCTTCCTTTTGTCATTAACATTAGATAATTGTTTAGCTTTCTTTTTTGGTGATATCTCAGTCGTGCTGGTATTGGTATTATAATCATCCTCATTTTCACTATCTGAACCCTCATAATGTGTTCACAATATTCACATTAAAAAATCAACTGACACAAACTACAACAGTTAATCCACAGAAAAAGCCAAAGATGAACTGTTTATGCTTATGATTGCACCCTTAAGTAATCAATCCTTTGGAGTGATTCAAAAATGCATGATGATCTTTTATTGTGTACTGAAAATTATGGTTGCCAATCATGGTAGTTAGGGAAGAAAACAGCAATGGTTACTAAAGAAGGCTGATAATCTATGCCATATTCATTTGACATTAAAAACAGTATTCCTTTCAGCCCCAATTTTTGAGCCACCATGTGGGTTTTGTACTTTCTCTACCCTTCTGCACCTGTTGCAGAAAACCTGGACTTTTCATGCCCTGGGAGGGTTTCCCAGGATGTGAGACTTTCAATACTAAAACTCAGAAAGTTCAGGCAATTCGAGACAGTTATCACTGTTCCCCAGATCTCCATATGGCAAGTACACCCATGCCCCAGCCACTGTGAGTTCCGGCTGATAGCTCCCAACTGCCTGCTTCTCTGAAGAATTGCCCCAGGCTTAATAGGAGCCACGTTACTCAAAACCCCCACCCTGCCCTCCACAGGTCAATAACTGATATCAGAGTTCAAACGGCCAACCCCTTGCCACGGGGAGTGACTTACTTTAATGGTACAATTTATGCTCTTAGAGCTTCCCTTGGAATCAGACTGAAACTAATCATCAGTTGAGACCACGCCCTTGCTTAGCTTTTTCTCCTGCTCTATCCTTTCTCCTTTACTTCCATGCTCCTGAGAGCAATACTCCAGTAATTCTTGAACAAGAATCCCCATCTCAGACTCTGCTTCTAGGGAAACTGACCTAGGACAGGATCCAAATTTATTGTTTTCCATTTCCTTACCCAGTTGTTCAAGACCATTTATGGAGACTGGTCCATCGTTTTTCCTGTGATGTGCAATTTCAACTGTCATACGTGTGTGTGTGTGTGTGTGTGTGTGTGTGTGTGTGTGAGAGAAGTATATTGAGAAAAGTATGAAAATAGTCACACGATACTCAGAAAATAAAAATAACCAGTGAGCAAAAATTCAAGAATCAAATCGCAGTTTTAACTTGGGCATGGAAACCTCAATAAGAAATCAGTTGTTTTCTATATCTCATTAATTCTGACTTTTAAATGGCATTTAGCTTCTAATTGCAAATGTTTACTGAGAAATTTCAAATGCACCTTAAAATTACTTACATCATGAAGCCTGCACTGTCATATGGTATATCATAATTATTGCAGAAATAATTGTATGTATATATGTATTAGAGATACATGCATCTCTCAAGTTTCCATATGACACAGGTCCGTTTTGGAGCTTTTTATTCTATTCAGTTGTGTGTTTGTCTATTCCTGCACCAATAATACATTATTTTACTGTAGTTGTATAATAAATCATTATGTGTTTAGGTCAAGTGCTTCCAGTTTGTTTCTTGTCTTTAAAATTGCCTTGGCTACCCTTGGCCCTTTTTCTTTCATATAAATGTTAGAATTATCCCTGCAATTTCAATGAAAATTGAATCTTCTTCTCAATGGAGGATATTGTAAAGTTCTGTCATTTTTTCCATGAAGTACATCTTTTGTTATATTTATTCCTAAGTTAGCTTTTTGTTATTATGGCTGCTGTAAATGGTAACAAAAGTTTCATTACATTTACTGTTCTTATGTAAAGAAATGCAATTGATTTATGTATAACTTCTTTTTAGAAACTTGCTGAGTGTGCTTGTGAATTCTAATAAACTGTATCCAGATTCTCTTGGACTTATTACGGACAATTATATCATCTGTGATTAATGACAGTTTTATTTCTTCATGTATACTCCTTTTTTTTTAATAATGTGCTAGACAGGACCTACCATTCAGTGCTGAAGATAAGTGATGATAGATGACAACCATTGCCTCATTCCTGATTTTATAGAGAATGCTTCTAATGTTTTACCATTAAATACGATGATTCCTTTAGTTTTTTTTTTAAATGCATTTTTATTGTGAACTTTAAGACGTATACATAACAGTGATAACTTTCAAAGTACAATTTAACAAGTAGTTAAAGAGCAAATATCGAAGAATGTCATGGTTCGCAGTTCCACAACTTCAGCAATTTAATTATTGTAAAATGTAACATACATACGGAAAGGTGAAAACTTTCAATGTACAGCTCAACAAGCAGTTATATCAGTAATTTCAAAAATTGTTATGGGTTACAGTTCCACAGTTTCAGTTCTTTCCTTACTATGAAATATAGGGTATATACAGAAAGGAGAAGAATTTCAAAGAACAATTCAATGAGTAGCTGTAGAGCAAATTTCAAAGAATGTTATAGATTACAATTCCACCATGTTATTTACCTGCTTCCATCTATTTCAACACCTCAGCATATATATATATATATATATACGTATATATATATAATATATACGTATATATATATATATACGTATATATATATAGTTTATATTTATATAAAGTTTCAGTATTCATAGACTTTCTTAAATCTTACCTTGTTTGTCGCTACCCCTTCCTCTCACTTAATCTCTTTCTCTATCTTCAGGGATAGCTAGGCAGTGAGCACCCTAACTTGTTCATATTGAAAGGGGGTGTTGACAGTATGGGGAAGGGGGCTGATCTGACCATTGTTCTTAATGAGGCTATTGCCTCTGGGTTTTAGGACTTCCCTGGCATAGGAATGCTCTGGTTGATTTAAGTTTCTGAGAGATAAAACTTAGTGAGTGCATCTTTTATAGAATCTCAGGTAGGGACCTAGGTATTTGGGGACTATTTTTGGTAAGGGCATGGCATACTGTGGCCATTTAGAATGTCTCGCTGGAGTTTACATAAGAGAAAGCTCCAGAATAGCCTCTCAACTCTATTTGGGATCTCTCACCTCAGCCTGTTATCTTTCTTTTTCCCCCTTTTGGTCAAGTAGGCATTTTCAATCCCTCACTGTCAGGGCCAGGTTCATTCCTGGGAGTCATGACCCATGTCATCAGGGAGATTCATTCCCCTGGGAGTCACGTCCCTTATAGTGGGGCAAGGGTGGTTAATGAATTCATTTGCCAAGTTGGGTTTAGAGAGACAAAGGCCACATCTGAACAACAAAAGAGGTTCCCTGGAGGTGCCTCTTAAGCGTAATTATAGGAGGGTTCAGCCTCCTATTTACAGCCCTAAGTTTCAAAAGAACAAGCCTCAAGTCGAGGGCCTGATTTATTAAGTAGTGGGTTGTTAACTTTACTTAATACATATTCTATCCCAAGATAAATGGTCAGTTTCTTACATTATCTTCACTTAGTTGTACAATTATCATCAGTCTCAACTTTAAATAATATCATAATATAAAACAGCCCAGAACTCTTATCAACTGTTAATTATTCATCACTAGTATTAGTATAGTGTTGGTAAAATATTCCTGTTAAATATAGTCTATAATATATAATGGGTAGTTTTTCCGTATACCACTCTGTTGTTAACTCTCTGAACCAATGTTATACGTTATAAGTATATCATGCTAATGCTTATTTAGGTCTGTGGTACTACTCTGTGGGTTACATGCCTTTAAAAAACCATTTACAAGCATGTTTGCCTTCATTGCATCACTGGTACTTATAATCCCATTAACAAACCATAGTCGCAACTGACCATTCCCATACCATTAAGTTCATGCTCATTATCTTATCTGTCCATATTAGATTATCATTCCCCCTTCACTAGCTACTGTCTATCTCTAGATCTCATGTATTCTACATCATAAGACACTTATTTTACATTTTTCATGGAGTTCACATTAGTGGTAACATACAATATCCCTCCTCTCATGTCTGGCTTATTTCACTCAGCCTTATTCGTCAAGGTTCATCCATGTTGTCATATGTTTCACAATCTTGTTCCTTCTTGCTGCTGCATAGTATTCCATCGTGTGTATATACTACATTTTGTTTATCCACTCATCTGTTGGAGGACATTTGGATTGTTTCCCTGTCTTGGCAATTGTGAACAATGCCACTAGGAACATCTGTGTGCAAATATCTGTTTGTGTCACTGCTTTCAGATTTTCTGGCCATATGAACATATCCTTAGCCATGACATTGATGTTTGTATATACTTCTTTGACCAATTGCTCCAAGTTCTGTGTCTCCTGTGCCTTTTTAATTTGGATGTTTAGGTTGTCCGTGTCTTCTAAAGAACACTTCTTCTGGTTTCTTCATATGCTTTATAATTTTCTGTTGTTTTTGGCCCTTTGGCATTTGCTTATCTTGATAAGTTTCTTTTAATATATGCAGGATTATTTGAACATTTATCTATAATTTGGCTGAGATACAGCTTGGTTGAGTGCACTTTCCCTGATCTACCAGCAGATGGCGCCCTTGAGCCACCTCTTACCCTCAAGCCAGTTCTCCCCAACTTCCTCTATGCACTGAGTGGGAGTCCAAACCATGTGGAAATCTCATCAGTGAACCAATTTTCCTTGTGCACTGGGGATTGCCAGTTCTGTGGGTGGGAGCCACGCCCTGCACAGTTTGGCAAGGAGTCCGCTCCAGGACACAGTGGTCCCAGCCCTTCCTGGATGGAGTACTCTGGGGCTCCAGAGCTGCACATCTCACCTTGCAGCTCAAATGCCCCACAATCCCTGTCTGCCATGTGCCTGTGAGTCTCTGGAATTGGGGGAGGGCTCTTGGCACTTCCATACAGTGCCTTTGCCTCTAGGCTGTGCACACCATGGGCTTCTGTGGAGGAAGAGTGGGTACTGTCACAATTCTGCCAAATACCGAATTCCCTCAAGAGACCTCTTGGCCGTGGGGCTCTGAAGGGTTATCTCCCCAACCCACTGAAGAGATGGGGCTTAGAAAGCTGCTTATTCCATGCTTGGCAGCCAGTTCCTAGCTCAACAGCCACAGGGCTCTGAAGGGTTATCCCTCCATTCAACTGCTAAGATGGTGCATGGAGCTTGGAAAGCTGCCCCCTTCCATGCTCATTTGCATGCTCCAACCACCAGTTCCCAGCACGGTGGCTCTTGGCCACAGGTCTGTGAAGGGTTGTCACCCCAGCCAAGTGCTGAGGAGGGGCCTGGGATGAGGAAGGCTTCTCCTCTCCAAACTTTTCAGCTGGCTCCAACCGCATATACCCTGGCAGCATTCCAGGCTGAACACTCACTGGTCTTGGATGCAGTCTCTCAGCTTCTCCAGTTATGTACTCACTATGTGGTATAGAAGTCCCTGCCCAGCCGGTGGAACTCTGGAACCGCAGTTCTGGAGCACTTTCTGTCCTTTCTGTAGAGTTTTTCACAAAGGAGAATTTTGTTTTGTCTCTCCTAATCTGCCGTCTTCCCAGAAGTCTACTTTAGGTTTTTGATAGATATCCTTTTATGAATTGTTTATCAAATTATTTTTCTTTATCTATTGGGATGACCATACCCTTTAATATATTCAATGACAAGTTACAGTAATAGATTTTCTAAAATTATTCTTGCATTCTGGGATAAACCCCAACTTGATTGTGTTTTTTATACAGGATTGAATTATATTTGTTAATATTTTGTCTAGGATTCATACCTTATTTTCATTAAAAAGTCAACCTATATTTTCAGTCTTATACTGTTGTCTATTTTTGATGTCAAGGTTATAGTAGCCCTGAAAAGCAAGTTGATGAGTGTTCCTGCTATTTCTGTTCTCTAGGACATTTTGTATTAGACTAGAAGTATGTGTTTGAAAATTTGGTAGAACACACTAGTAAAATTTGTTGTATTTACTTGCTTGCTCGGTAATATCTGTTTTTTAAATGGATAATGGGAATTTCATGTTCTCTATTCTTCATTCATTTTGGAAAGTTATATTTTTTCTAATTTTCAATTATTAGCATATATCTTTTTTTCTAGTATTATTTTATTACCTTTAAATCTCTGCTTAGATACATCCTTCTTTTTATTCCTGAAGTTGTTTATTTGTGCTTTTTCACATCTTTTCTTGATCAGTCTTACCACAAGTTTGTCTATTTTTTTGATCTTTACAAAAAACAGCTTTTGACTTTGTTGCTTCTCTCTACTGCATGTTTTTGTATCTAGTTCATTATTTGCTTTTCAATTTTATTATCTTTCTTTGAGTTTATTCTGATTTTCTTGAGTTGGATTTGGATGCTTAGCTCATCAATTTTCTGCCTTTATTTTTCTCTAACATAAATTTTAAGGTTATGAATAATTTAAGTCTATTTTAGCTTTATTTCACCAGATGTATTAGTGTTTTTATTATCATTTGGTTCTAAATAATAATTTGTCCTCATGGCTTCTAAGTCTTGAAGTGTATTTCTAACTTCCAAATATATATCTTTGCCATTGAAGAAATGTTTATTTTCTGTATTTCTTTAACAGGGAAGCAACACTTATTTACAATATTTTGGATTTTCCAAATGTAGATCATGTTATATGCAAATAATGAAAGTTTTACTTCTTCCTTTTCAATTTGGATGCCTTTTATTTTTTTGTCTTGCCTAATTGTTCTTGTTAGAACCTCTAGCACAATGTTGAATAATAGAGATGACAGTGGGCATCCTTGTCTCTTTCCCAATCTTAGAGGGAAGGGTTTCAGCCTCTCACCATTGAGTATGATATTGGTTGTGGGTTTTTCATATATGACTTTTATCATATTAAGGAAGTTTCCTTTGAGTCCTACCTTTTTTTTTTTTTTTTACCATTTTTTATTGAAATATATTCACATCGCATACAATCATCCAAAGTGTAAAACAGTTGTTCAAAGTATCATCAGATAGTTGTGCATTCATCCCCACAATTTTTGAACATTTTCATTACTCCAAAAAATAAAAATATGAATAAAAATAAAAGTAAACACTACACTCAAAATGACCTATACCTCTCTTCCTGCATATTAGTCATTTACTAATAGGAGTGTGAGCCAGAGGTTTTCACAATCACATGGTCACACCATATAAGCCATATAGTTATACACTTGCCTACAAGAATCAAGGATACTGGATTGCAGTTCAACAGTTTCAGATATTTCTCTCTAGCTATTCTGATAAGCTAAAAACTAAAAAGGGATAGCTATATAATGACCTCTCAACTCCATTTGAAATGTCTCAGACACTGGAACTTTTCTTGGTTCATTTCTCTTCCCCCTTTTGGTCCAGAAGCCTTTCTCCATCACATGATGCAGGGTCCAGGCTCATTCCTGTGAGTCACAACCCATGTTGCCAGGGAGATTTACATCCCTGGAGTCATGTTCCACGTAGCGGGAAGGGCAGTGAGTTTACCTGCCAAGTTGGATTAGAGAGAGAGGCCACATCTGAGCAACAAAAGAGGCCCTCTGGGGGTGACTCTAAGGCACAATTACGAGTAG
Source organism: Choloepus didactylus (assembly GCF_015220235.1). Taxonomy (NCBI): domain Eukaryota; kingdom Metazoa; phylum Chordata; class Mammalia; order Pilosa; family Megalonychidae; genus Choloepus; species Choloepus didactylus. The sequence continues at coordinate 89,214,949 of NC_051307.1, forward strand.
GCTTAGCCTCTCCTTTGCAGTAACAAGCTTCATAAGAACAAGCCCCAAGATCGAGGTCTCAGCCTACTAAGCTGGTAGTATCTTGTGCTTGCGAGAATATCAGGAATTCCCCAGCTGGGTGGGTTTAATATTTCTGCATTTTTCCCCAGTCCCTCAAGGGGGGTTTGCAAATACTTTCCATTCTCTGCCCAAATTACTCTTGGTTGTATCAGGGCTTCATGCTAACCTGTACAAACCAACAAGATCTCACTCTGTAGTCAAGGTTCCATGTAATTACAGTATTTGAGTAAACTGACCATACAAGTTAAATTATATAGTGCACTACAGAAAATATAGATTTTACACCAAATAAACATCTCTTCCTTTTGTCCCACACAAAAGCCAAAGTTTTAAAACAGTTAATATTATCCTCTACCCTTTAGTCTGATCAATTTCAACCAAGTCCATTTCATTCATCCCTTCAATCAAAGTCTGATCTCCTTTTTCAACCTCTTTGACAGTTGATTCATGGAGCAATGCCGAAACTCACAGCTGCCAAACTCTGACTCCGAGTCCCAGGTACCACTTAGACACCCGAAGCTCCAGGAACCAACGACATCACACACAAACAGCTTAAAATCTCAAACTTTAGAAATAACTGTTACAACTCATTAATAGATGGGACTGCTGTAAGAGCTTACATACTAGGAACCTTTACATAAGCCTCCCCTTTATAACCCATGCTCCCAGATTCAATTCTAAGAGTTTGCACATTATTATTAGCCCATATTAATGATGCATATAATGTTTGTCTTTTCATTTCTAGCTTATTCACTCAACTGTCCTCACGGTCCATTCACCTGGTTGCATACCTCACAACTTCATTCCTTCTGTCTGCTCCCTCATGCAAAAACATTCTTATATTTGTACATTTAATTGCACTCATTGACCACTGTAGGTTTCACTAAGTTATACAGCCCTGGTCTTTATCTTCTATCTTTCCTTCTGGTGTTATACATACCCCTAAACTTCCTCTTTCAACTGTGTTCACAGTCATCTTTTTTCAGTGCACTTACAAGATTGTGCTACCATCACACAGTATTGTGCTATCCATTTCTGGATCTATACACTCAACCCTCTAGAAAATTCTATACTCCTTCAACATCAAATGCCTGATCTCTACCCTCTTTCTATCTCCTGATATCTTCATTTCTACACACTTCTCCAAACCTCTCTCTCCTGTCTTTTCCTATCTGTCTGTAGCACTCCCTTTAGTATTTCCTATAGAGGAGGTCGCCTGTTCATGAACTCTCAATTTCTGTTTATCTGTAAATATTTTAAACTCTCCCTCATTTTTGAAGGATAGTTTTACCAGATATAGGATTCTTGGTTTTTCTGTTTCAGTATCTTGAATATATCATACCACTGCCTTCTCACCTCCATTGTTTCTGCTGAGAGATCTGCACTTAGACTTATTGAGCTTCCCTTGTATGTGATGCATTGTTTTTCTTGCTGCTTTCAGAATTCTCTCTTTGTCCTTGACATTTGCAAATGTCTTGGAGTAGGTCTATTTGATCAACTCTGTTTGGGGTATGCTGTGCTTCTTGGGCCTGTAATTTTATGCCTTTCATAAGAGTTGGGAAATTTTCATTGATTATTTCCTCTATTATTCCTTCTGCTGCTTTTCCCTTCTCTTCTCCTTCTGGGACACCTATAACATGTATATTCATGCACTTCATGTTGTCCTTCAGTTCCCTGAGACGCTGCTCATATTTTTCCACTCTTTTCCCTATCTGTTTCTTTGTGTGCAGGATTTCAGATGTCCTGTAATCCAGCTCACTGATTCTTTCTTCTGCCTCTCCAAATCTGCTGTTGTATGTCTCCATTGTGTTTTTCATCTATTCCTTTGTGCCTTTCATACCTATAAGTTCTGCCATTTGTTTTTTCAAGCCTACAAATTCCTCCTTATGGTCACCCAGTGTCTTCTTTATATCCTTCATCTCTTTTGTCACATTCTCTCTCAACTCATTGATTTGATTTAAAAGATTTGCTTGAACATCTGTAATTAGTTGTTTCAACTCCTGAATCTCAGTTGAGGTGTTAGTTTCTTCCTTTATTTGGGCCACATCTTCCCATTTCCTGATGTTGCTCATGATTTTTTTCTCTGTCTAGGCATCTGATTTTCTTGATTGGGTTATTCTGGAGGTTGTTTTCTCTCTTTTGCCTAAGGTTTTCTTGTTGGTTGACTTTGATCTCTATCTTTTCTTTGTTTCTCTCCTGGCCAGTTGTCATATCAGGTCTAACCCCCAGTCTTTCCCTCCCCAATTCAGACTCCCACCATGGCCCGCCACAGGGTTGGGAGGTAGGCACTGGGCACCCCAACAAGTTCACTGTGTATGGTAATACAAATCTCCTATCTTCCAGTGGTGCTCTATTTTCCACCAGCTAGCAAGACCTGGGTTTGTTTACAGGCCTTGCTTTAACAGTTGGGTCTTCCCTTTTTGTCAGCCAAAACAGGGTCAGGTATCCATACAGGACATGTGGACCAGCTTTTGTGCTCCTAAGAAGGGGTCTGAAGCAACTTTTAAAAAGTATTTTCTTCCCTTGCACTTCCCAGGCTGTCCATCAGGTGGCATTGTTTGGCAACTTAATTGTCCTCAGAGGTGGTTTTGCCTCTGAGCACAGGTTTCCTATGACCCAGAGAGGCTGAAACTATGCGAGTCCTATGCCCTCACTTTGCTGGCCAAAATCTGGCTCAATGTGGGGCTCCACCTGTGGCGGTACTCCCTTAGCCAACCCAGTACTCCAGTTGTCTGTGAAGCAAGGAAACAGCCACCAGCTGCTGATTCCCTCAAGGGGTGGGAAGGGCTTTCAGGCCCAGGGCTGGAAATGCAGTCTCTGTCCACGTTTTCTCAGTGTCTTTGTCCTTCACTGATCTGGGCCTTGAAATGTCATCCCCTGTCCACTGGGTCTTTAAACAGTGAGTGTATTTTTTCACTGATTTGAGAAATTTTAAAATCTACATCCCTAGTAGGAGGGTTCTGGTCTGCTGTCTGTACCTTTCCCACTTGGAGACTAAGTGAGGGGGAGGGGAGAGGACCGGCTGGTCTGGGACAGAAAATTACTACCTGATATTTCTTCTCTTTCTTCAATTCAGCATATGCAGGGTCTTTCTACAGTCTATATCCTCCAGAGTTTCAAACAACTCAGAATTGTCCTTTGTTTTTCATTGGATCTCTGGAGAGAAGTTTGCAGTAGCTGTTCACTTCACCATGTTGATGAAATCACCTGATTCCTACATTTTGAAGTGTTTTTATCAAGAAAGTATGCTGAATTTTGTCAAATGCCTTTTCAGTATCAATCAAGATGATCATGTGATTTTTCCCTTTTCATTTGTTAATCTGGTATATTATGTTAATTTACTTTCTTGTGTTGAACCACCTTGCATACCTGGAAAAAACCCCACTTGGTTGTGGTGTGTAATTCTCTTACTGTGCTGTTGGATTCTATTTTCAAGTATTTTATTGAGAATTTTTGCATCTATATTCATTAGGGTGATTGGCCTCTAGTTTTCCTTTCTTGTGTCTTTATCAGGTTTTGGAATTAGAGTGATATTACCTTTATAGAATGAGTTAGGTAGTGTTCCCTTTTCTTCAATTTTTTGGAAGAGTTTGAGCAGTAATGACATCAATTCTTCTTGGAATGTTTGATAAAATTCCCCTGTGAAGCCATCTGGCCCTGGGCTCTCCTTTGTAGGGAGGTTTTTGATGTCTGATTGAATCTCTTTACTTCAGATTGGTTTGTTAAGGTCTTTGATTTCTTCTCAAGTCAGTATAAGATGTTCGTGTGTTTCTAAGTTGTCCATTTCATCTAAGTTGTCAGTTTGTTGGCATACAGTTGTGGGTAGTATCGTCTTATGATCTTTTTTATTTCTTCAGAATCGGTGGTAATGATCTCCCTCTCATTTCTGATTTTATTTATTTGCATCTTCTCTCTTTTTTACTTTGTCAGTCTAGCTAAGGGTTTTCCAATCTTGTTGATTCTCCCAAAGAACCAACTGTTGGTTTTATTGATTCCATTGTTTTTCTGTTGTCCAATTCATTTATTTCCACTTTCACCTTTGTTATTTCTTTTCTTATTCTTACTTTTGGATAAGTTTTCTGCTCTTTCTCTAGTTTCTTCAGTTGGTCAGTGGGACAGTTTGAATGTATTATGTCCCCCTAAATGCCATTAGCTTTGATGCAATCTTGTGTGGGCAGATGTATCAGTGTTGATTAGATTGTAATTCTTTGAGTGTGTCCATGGAGATATGCCCCACCCAACTGTGGGTGGTGACTCTGGATAATTTCCATGGAGGTGTTACCCCACCCATTCAGGGTGAGTTTAAATTAAATCACTGGAGCCATATAAATGAGCTGAAAAACAGGAACTCAGTGCAGCTGAGAGTGACATTTTGAAGAGGTGCTACAGCCAAGAGGGACACTTTGAAGAACACACTGGAACTGAAAGAGGAGCTTCAGCTTACAGAGACATTTTGGAGATGGCCTTTGAAAGCAGACTTTTGCTCCAGAGCAGCTAAGGGAGGACAAATGCCCCAAGAGCAACTAAGAATGACATTTTTGAGAAGCTGAAGCCTAGAGAGGAACATCCTGGGAGAAAGCCATTTTGAAACCAGAACTTGGAGCAGACTCCAGCCACATGCCTTCCCAGCTAACAGAAGTTTTCTGGATGTCATAGGCCATCCCACAGTGAATGTACCTGATTATTGATGTGTTACCTTGGACACTGTATGGCCTTAAGGCTGTAACTGTGTAACCAAATAAACCCCCTTTATAAAAACCAGTCCATTTCTGGTGTTTTGCATTCTGGCAGCATTAGCAAACTAGAACAGTCAGTTAGGCCTTTGGTTTTAGATCTTTCTTTCTTTTTAATGTAGGCATTCAGAGCTATAAATTTCCCTCCCAGCACCACCTTCATTGCATCCCATAAGTGTTGACATGTTGTATTCTCATTTTCATTCATCTCTGGATACTTACTGATTTCTCTTGAAATTTCTTCTTTGACCCACTGATGGTTTAAGAGTGTTGTTTAGTCTCCATATGTTTGTGAACATTCTGGTTCTTTGGTGGTTATTGATTTCCAACTTCATTCTATTGTGATCAGAGAATGTGCCTTGAATTATTTCAATCTTTTTAAAATTATTAATACATGTTTTGTGCCCTAGCATATGATCTATCCTGGAGAATGTTCCATGAGCACTTGAGAAGAATATATATCCTTCTGTTTGGGGATGCAACAATTTATGTATGTCTGTTAGATCTAATTCATTTATCATACTATTTAGGTTCACTATTTCCTTATTGATCCTGGTGTAGTTGTTCTATCTGTTGAAGAGAGTGGTATGTGGAAGTCTCCTATGATTAATGTAGAAACATCTATTGCCCCCTTCAGTTTTGCCAGTGTTTGCTTGATGTATTTTGGAGCTCCTTAACTGGGTACATAAACATTAATGATTGTTATTTCTTCTTGGAGTATTACCCCTTTTATTAATATATATGTCTTTCCTTGTCTTTTATAACATCTTTCCAGATAAAGTCTATTTTATCTGATATTATTATGGCTACTCCTGCTTTTTTATGTTTTTGTTGTTGTTGTTGTTGTTTTTGTTATTGCTTATATGGAATATCTTTGTCCATTCATCCATTTCCAACCTATTTGTATCCTTGGGTCTAAAGTGAATCTTTTGTAAACAGCATATAGATGGATCATATTTTTTTAACCCATTCTGCGAACTTATGTCTTAATTTGGAAGTTTAATCCATTTGTATTCAGTGTATTACTGTAAAAGATGCTCTTACTTCAGCCATTTTATCCCTTGGCTTTTTTTTTTTTTTTTTTTTTTTGCCAGATCTAGTATTTTTCTCTCTTTTTATCTTTTTAATTGCCCTTACTGATATTCATCATTTCTATATTCTCCTCCAAGTCTCTCCTGTCATCAGCTGACAGGACTCCCTTTAGTATTTCTTGCAGAGCAGATTTTGTGCTACCAAATTCTCACAGCATTTGTTTAAATGTGAAAATTTTATACTCTCCCTCACTTTTGAAGGACAGCTTTGCTGGATAAAGAATTCTTGACTGGCAATTTTTCTCTTTCAGAATTTTAAATATATCATACCACTGCCTTCTTGCCTCCATGATGGTGATGAGTAGTCAGTGCTTAGTCTTATGTGGCTTCCCTTGTAAGTGTTGAATCAGTTTTTTCTTGCTGCTCTTAGGACTCTCTCCTTCTCTTTAGCACTTTACAGTCTGATTAGTAGGTGTCTTGGTATAGGTCTATTTGGATTTATTCCACTTAGAGTTCATTAGGCTTCTTTTATTTGCATATCTATGTCTTTTATATGGGTTAGGAAGTTCTCCCCAATTATCTCCTCAAATAATCTTCTCTTCTCCTTCTGGGATATCAATGATCCTTATGTTTGTGCACTTCATGTTGTCCATCATTTCTCTGAGATCCAATACAGATTTTTAGATCTTTTTTACCATTTATTCTTCTGTGCATTCAAATTCAGTTGCTCTGTCCTCTAGTTAGCTAATTCTTTCTTCTGCCTCCTTAAATCTGCTGTTGTATGTCTCTAGTATATTTTTAGCTTGATCTATATTATCTTTCATTTCTGTAAGATCTGCTATTTTTCTACTTATTCTTTCAAATTCTTCTTTATGCTCCTCTAGTGTCTTCTTGATAGCCTTTATCTCTTTAGCCAACTCATTGAAGTCATTTAGATTTACTTGAACATCTTTGATTAATTGTTCCTAATTCTGTGTCTTCTTTGGTTTTTAATTTGATCATTTGGCTTGGCTATATATTTCTTTTTTATTTTTTTAAATTAAATGCAATTTTATTGAGATATATTCACATCAGATATGATCCTTCAAAATGTACAATCAGTTGTTCACAGTATCATCATATAGTTGTGCATTCATCACCACAAGCAGTCTTTGAACATTCACATTACTCCATCAAATAAAACAAAAATTAAAATACAAAAGAACATCCAAAGCATTCCATTTCCCTCCTCCCCCCACTGTTCATTAACACTCATTCATTGTTTTTTTAACTTTATCAAAAAATTAAAAAACAAATAATAAAAAAAATTTCAAAAACAAAACCAAAACAAAGGAATAAGAAAAAACAAATAACTAAAATAACTATATTGCTTCCAACATGTTCCTACCATACCCAAAGAAAATTAACAAACCATAGCCAAACAAAGGAATAAGAAGAACAAATAACCTAAAATAACTATGTTGCTTCCAACATGTTCCTACCCTACCTCAAGAAAATAAACAAACTATAACCCAGCAAAGGAATAAGAAAATAACTTAGAATAACTACATTTCTGCAAACTTGTTTCTACCATACTCCCCTGAAATTAACAAACCATAGTCTTTCCTGAGCATTCCCATACATTAAGCTTACCCTCCATAATTTATCTGTTCTTATTAGATTATTGTTCCCCCTTCACTAAATGCTGTCCATCACTAGGTCCCCGACACTCTACAATATAAACCATTTATTTTACATTTTTCACAGTGTTCACATTGGTGGTAATATACAATATTTCTCATTTTGTGTCTGGCTTATTTCACTTGGCATTATGTCTTCAAGGTTTATCCATTTGTCATATGTTTCACAACCTCATTCCTTCTTTTGCTGCATAGTATTCCATCATGTGTATATAGCACATTTTGTTTATCCAGTCATCTGTTGAAGAACATTTGGATTGTTTCCATCTCTTCGCAATTGTGAATAATGCTGCTATGTGCATTGGTGTGCAAATATCTGTTTGTATCACTGCTTTCAGATCTTCTGGGTATATACCAAGAAGTGAAACTGCTGGATTGAAGGGTAGCTTTATATCTAGTTTTCTAAGGAACTGCCAGACTGTCTTCCAGAGTGGCTGTGCCATTATACAGTCCCACCAACAGTGAATAAGCGTTCCAATTTCTCCACATCCTCTCCAGCATTTGTAGTTACTTGTTTGTTTAATGGCAGCCAATCTAATTGGTGTGAGATGATATCTCATTGTGGTCTTAATTTGCATCTCCCTAATACCTAGTGAAGATGAACATATTTTCAAGTGTTTTTTGGCCATTTGTATATCCTCTTCAGAGAAATGTCTTTTCAAATCTTTTGCCCATTTTATAATTGGGCTGTCTGTATGATTGTCATTGAGTTGTAGGATTTCTTTCTATGTGTAAGAAATCAGTCTTTTGTCAGATATATGGCTTCCAAATATTTTTTTCCCATTGAGTTGGCTGTCTCTTCACCTTTTTGACAAATTCCTTTGAGGTACAGAAGCTTTTAAGTTTGAGGAGTTCCCATTTATCTATTTTTTCTTTTGTTGCTTGTGCTTTGGGTGTAGGGCCTAAGAAGTGACTTCCTAATACAAGTTCTTAAAGATGTTTCCCTACATTATCTTCTAGGAATTTTATGGTACTCTCTCTCATATTGAGGTCTTTAATCCATTTTGAGTTAATTTTTGTGTAGGGTGTGAGGTAGGGGTCATCTTTCATTCTTTTGGATATGGATATCCGGCTCTCCCAGCCCCACTTGTTGAAAAGACTGTTATGTCCCACTTCAGTGGTTTTAGGGGCCTTCTCAAAGATCAGTCAATCATAGATCTGGGGGTCTATCTCTGAGTTCTCTATTCAATTCCATTGATCAATATGTCTATCTTTGTGACAGTACCATGCTGTTTTGACTACTGTGGCTTTATAATAAGCTTCAAAGTCAGGGACTGTAAGTCCTCCTGTTTCGTTTTTCTTATTTAGAATTTTTTAGCAATTTGAGGCATCTTTCCCTTCCAAATAAATTTGATACTAGCTTTCCCAAGTCTGCAAAGTAGGTTGTTGTAATTTTGGTAGGAATTTCATTGAATCTGTAGAAGAGTTTGGGTTGAATTGACATCTTAATGACATTTAGCTTTCCCATTCATGAACATGGAATATTTTCCCATCTTTTTAGGTCCCCTTCTATTTCTTTTTTTTTTTTTAATTTTATTTTGAAATGAATTCAAACTTACAGGAACAGTTGCAAAAACAGTACAAACCCCATACACGGAACTCCAGCATACCTCGACCTCCCTCCCCTGATACCCCAATCCACCAACTTTAACATCCTGTCACACCACCATTTCTTTCTTTCCCTTCCTCCCTATCTATCATCCATTGTCTATTGCTCTGTCTTCTGAACATATGAGAGCAAGCTGCACACATCCTTGAACAAACAATATAATTCACATATACACTTCCCATGAACAAGAACATTCTTTTATGCATTCCCCTTAAGTGCAGCTAAGAAGTTCAAGAAATTCAACATTGATATGAAGCTTACATTCTATGTTTCCTTTTTTTTCCCCTTATGTCTCAACTGTGTCCCTTTGAGCTTCCTCTCCTCCATCCTCAGATCCCATCCAGGATCATCCTTGGCATTTAATTGTCATTGTCTATTTAGACTGTCTATTTTTTTTTTCACTTGTGGAAACATATATACAGCCAAAATCTTCCCATTCCACCCCCTCCCTAGCATTCCATTAGTGGGATTAATCACATTTAGAATGTTGCAATGCTATCACCTTCCCACCATCCATTTCTAGAAATTTCCCTTCACCCTAAACAGAAACCCTAAACTCCTTTCTTAACTCCCCATTGCCCCTTCCCTCACTTCTTGTAACCCATACTCCACTTTTCATCTCTATGGTGATATTCTCTGATACTTTCTTTGTGTTTACCGTGGGGCTTAAATTTAACCTCTTAAGTCTACAACAATCTTGTTTTTCTTTGATACCAACTTAACTTCAATATGACACATAAACTATGTTCCTTTACTCCTCCATTCCCCCACCTTTACATAGTTCTTGTCAAAAATTACATATTTTACATTGAGTCCAAAACCACTGATTTATCATTACAGTTTATGTATTTTAGATCCTGTAGGAAGTAAATAGTGGAGTTACAAATAAAAAATAAAGTAGTATTGGTATTTATATTTACCATGTGATATTTACTGGAAATCTTTATTTCTTCATGTGGTTTCATTCAATTGTTTAGTGTGCCTTCCTTTCAGCCTGCTCAATTCCCTTTAGCATTTCTTATAGGACTGATCTACTGGTGATGAAGTCCCTCAGCTTTTGAACATCTGGGAATGTTTTCATCTCCCCCTAATTTTTGCTCTCCAGGTTTCTGAATTTTCTAAGTCTCTGATGGTTATTGACTTCTATTTGTATTCCATTGTGGTCAGAGAATGTGCTTTGAATAAATTCAATTTTTTTTTAATTTATTGAGGCTTGTTTTATGTCTCAGCATATGGTCTATTCTGGAGAAAGATCCGTGATCACTAGAGAAGAATGTGTGTCCTGGTGATTTGGGATGTAACATTCCATATATGTCTGTTAAATTTCTCCATATCTCTCTCTCCTTTCTCTGTTTCTCTGTTGGTAGGGCTCCCTTTAGTACCTGAAGTAGGGCAGGTCTTTTATTAGCAAAATCTCTCAGCATTTGTTTGTCTGTGAAAAATTTAAGCTCTCCCTCAAATTTGAAAGAGAGCTTTGCTGGATAAAGTATTCTTGGTTGGAAATTTTTCTCTCTCAGAATTTTAAATATGTCATACCACTACTTTCTTGCCCCCATGGTGGCTGCTGAGTAGTCACTACTTAGTCTTATGTTGTTTCCTTTGTATGTGGTGAATTGCTTTTCTCTTGCTGCTTTCAGAACTTGCTCCTTCTCTTCTGTATTTGACAGTCTGATCAGAATATGTCTTGGAGTGGGTTTATTTGGATTTATTCTATTTGGAGTTTGCTGGGCATTTATGCTTTGTGTATTTATATTATGTAGAAAGTTTGGGAAGTTTTCCCCCACAATTTCTTTGAATACTCTTTCTAGACCTTTACCCTTCTCTTCCCCTTCTGGGACATCAATGAGTCTTAAGTTTGAACGTTTTATTTTATCTATCATATCCCTGAGATCCATTTCGATTTTTTCAATTTTTTCCCCATTCTTTCTTTTGTTCTTTCATTTTCCATTCTGTAGTCCTCGAGGATGCTGAGTCATTGTTCAGCTTCCTGTAATCTTGTATTATGAGCATCCTATGTCTTTTTAATTTGGCCAACAGTTTCTTTTATTTCCATAAGATCTTCCATTTTTTTGTTTACTCTTGCAATTTCTTCTTTATGCTCTTCTAGGGTCTTCTTTATGTCCTTTATATCCTGTGCGATGCTCTTCTTCATGTCCTTTATATCCTGTGCCATGCTCTCATTGTTTGACTTTAGTTCTTTGATTAATTGCGCCAAGTACTGTGTCTCTTCTGATCTTTTGATTTGGGTGTTTGGGTTTGGGTTCTCCATATCATCTGGTTTTATCATATGCTTTAAGATTTTCTGTTGTTTTTGGCCTCTTGGCATATGCTTTAATTGATAGGGTTCTTTCAGGGTCTACAAAATACCAATCTCTAATTTGTCATATCTACAGCTTGGTGGCGTACACTTTCTCCAACTAACCAGCAGATGGTGTCCTGAAGTCACCTATTCCCCTCAAGTCAGTACTCCCCAGCTTTGTCTTTGTGGTGTGTGGGGGTCTGATTCCTGTGGGGTACAATTGGTGCACCAAGTTTGGGTGTGTTGTTGGTGCTGTCTGCTCTGAATGTGGGGCATGTGTCTGAGCGGTCAGGGAGGCAGGGCAGCTTTAATAATCAAACCTCCTATGTGTTCCTGGAGATTTAAGGCTGTTGCAAGAGTCCAAGCCTTCACCTCAGTCCCACCACAGGTTGTCTCTGCCACTGACCCACAAGTCCCTGGCACTGGCATTGGGTCCCTGGGATTTCCGAGTGGGTCCCCCTTCTCAGCCGTGCTCTTCCAGGACCCCTACCGAGGGATGGCTGAGCCACATCACAAGTGTGTGCCAGCCATCCAGGGAAGCCCTGGGCCACTGGGCCATGCAGAGGCATTCCCAGCCTGCTGTAAAGATGGTTGAATGGGGTATGTTAATTTCCCCTTCTTTGCACAGCTCTGCCTTCCCAGCTCTGGGGCAATTAGCTGTGGGTGCCCTAAAGGCCACTGTCCATGGCCAATATTGTGGCATGTGTGTGGTGCTGCGGGAACCACTCCCCGTCACACTGGGGTTCTTGGTGCGGCCCTGGGCTGTGGGTCCGGCCCTGGGCAGGAGCATCCCCAGCCCGCCGGGGAGACGGTTGTAAGGGGCACGGTTTCTTTCTCCTTTTGGCTCCCCTCTGCTCCTCTGGCCCCGAGACAATCTGCAGCGGGTATGGGTAGGGCTATCCTGCATGCCAGACACTGAGGCGTTGGGAGAGCTCGCTCCTGCCGTGCTTCGCTGTGTGGTTCTCACCATTGTATCTGCAGTCGGTCCCAGGTTTGTTTGCTTTTTTTTTAAGAACTAGTCCAACTCCAAACGCCAACCCACAGTTTCCCCACACTGCAGCATGGCCGCCGGACTTTCAGCCAGCTCACTCACTTGATTCAGAATGCAGACTCCCGGTTTCACCAAATGTATGGTTCCTGTGGATTTAGGAGAACTTGTCCAGCTGGTGCATCGCTGGAACTGGTGTTCTGGGTCACTTTCTGGCTTTTATCTAGTATTTTTCATGGAGGTGTTTTTTCTCCCTGTCCTACCTAGCTGCTATCTTGGTTCTCCCCCCTTCTATTTCTTTTAGTAAAATTATGTAGTTTTCTATGTATAGGTCTTTTATATCCTTGGTTGAGTTTATTCCTAGGTACTTGATTTTTTTTTTTTTTTTTTTTTTTTTTTTTTTTTTAGTTGCTATTGAGAATGGAATCTACTTCCTGAGTGTCTCTTCAGTTAGGTCATTTCCAGTGTATAGGAACATTACTGACTTATGTGCATTAATCTTGTGTCCCACTACTTTGCCAAATTTGTTTATTAGCTCAAGTAGCTGTGTCATCAATTTCTCAGAGTTTTCCAGATATAAGATCATATCATATGCAAATAATGACAGTTTTACTTCTTCCCTTCCAATTTGGATGCCTTGTATTTCTTTTTCTCACCAGATTGCTCTGGCTAGCACTTCTAGCATGATGTTGAATAACAGTAGTGACAGTGGGCTTCCTTGTCTCATTCCTGATCTTAGAGGGAGGGCTTTCCATCTCTTGTCATTGAGTGCTATGCTGGCTGTGGATTCTTCATATATGCCCTTTATTATATTGAGGAAGTTTCCTTCAATTCCTGCCTTTTGAAGTGTTTTTATCAAAAAAGGATGCTGGATTTTGTAGAATGCTTTTTCAGCATCTATTGAGATGATCATTTGATTTTCCCTTTTGATTTGTTAATGTGTTGTATTACGTTGATTTTCTTGTGTTGAATCATCCTTGCATGCCTGGAATGAATCCCACTTGGTCATGGTGTATGATTTTTTAATGTCTTGGATTCAATTTGCAAGTATTCTGTTGAGAATTTTTGCAGCTATATTCTTGATGGAGGTTAGCCTGTGGTTTTCCTTTCTTGTAGCATCTTTGCCTGCTTTTGGTATTACAGAGACATTAGCTTCATAAAATGTGTTAGGTAGTGTTCCATTTTCTTTGATGTTTTGAAAGAGTTTAAGTAAGACTGGTGTCAGTTCTTTTTGGAGAGTTTGGTAGAATGCCCTTGTGAAGCCATCTGGCCCTGGGCATTTATTTGTGGGAAATTTTTTAATAACGGATTGGATCTCTTTGCTTGGAATTAGTTTGTTGAGGTCTTCCATTTCTTCTCTGGTCAGTCTAGGTTGCTCATGTGTTTTCAGAAAATTGTGCATTTCCTCTACATTATTGTGCCAGTTTGAATGTATTATGTCCCCCCAAATGCCATTATCTTTTATGTAATCTTGTGTAGGCAGACCTATCCGTGTTAACTAGATTGCAATTCTTTGAGTGTTTCCATGGAGATGTGCCCCACCCAGCTGTGGGTGATGACTCTGATTGGATAATTTCCATGGAGGTGTTGGCCCACCCACTCAGGGTGGTTCTGAATTAAATCACTGGAGCCATATAAATGAGCTGACAAACAGAAGAAACTCAGTGCAGCTGAGAGTGACCTTTTGAAGAAGAGCCACAGCCAAGAGGGACACTTTGAAGAATGCACTGGAACTGAGAGAGGGGCTTCAGCTTACAGAGACATTTTGGAGATGGCCTCTGAAAGCAGACTCTTGCTCCGGAGAAGCTAAGAGAGGACAAACATCCCAAGAGCAACTAAGAGTGACTTTTTTGAGGAGCTGAAGCCTAGAGAGGAATGTCCTGGGAGAAAGCCATTTTGAAACCAGAACTTGGAGCAGATGCTGGCCATGTGCCTTCCCAGCTAACAGAAGTTTTCCAGACACCATTGGCCATCCTCCAGTGAAGGTACCCATTGTTGATGCATTACCTTGGACACTTTGTGGCCTTAAGACTTTAACTGTGTAACCAAATAAACCCCCTTTTGTAAAAGCCTTCTCGCCTCCATGGTGGCCACTGGGTAGTCACTACTTAGTCTTATGTTGTCTCCCTTGTATGTGGTGAATTGCTTCTCTCTTGCTTTCGGAACTTGCTCCTTCAGCATCTGACAATCTGATCAGAATATGTCTTGGAGTGGGTTTATTTGAATTTATTCTGTTTGGAGTTCATTGGTCATCTATGATTTGCATATTTATGTTGTTTAGAAGGGCTAGGAAGTTTTCCCCATCAATATCTTTGAATACCCTTCCTAGACCTTTACCCTTCTCTTCCCCTTCTGGAAGACCAATGATTCTTATATTTGCGTGCTTCATGTTGTCCATCGTATCCCTGAAATCCATTTCAATTTTTCCAATTTTTTTCTCCATTCGTTCTTATATACCTTCACTCTCCAGAACATTTTCTTCAAGTTCACCTACTTGTTCTTTGATTTCATCTAATCAGCTGCTATGTGTTTCCAAGATCTTTTTAATTTGATCAACAGTTTCTTTTATTTCCACAAGCTCATCTACATTTTTTTTTACTCTTGCAAATTCTTCTCTATGCTCTTCTAGGGTCTTCTTCATGTCCTTTGTTTCCTGCCCCATGGTCTTGTAGTTTGTGATTACTTCTTTGGTTAATTGCTCCAAGTACTGTGTCTCCTCTGGCTTTTTGATTTGAGTGTTTGGGTTATCCATATCTTCTGGTTTCTTCATATGTTTTAAAATTTTCTGTTGTTTTTTGGCCTCTTGGCATTTGCATATCTTTATAGGGTTCTTTTAGGATATGCAGGCTTTTTTGAACAATTATCTATAATTTGACAGAGCTACGGCTTGGTGGAGTGCACTTTCCCTGACCTACCAACAGATGGCAGTCCTGAGCCATCTCTTACACTCAAGCTAGTTTACCCCAACCTTATCTATGCAGCTTGTGGTGGTCCAATCAGTGCACCAAACTTCCATGTGCAATGGGGACCGCCAGCCCTGAGGGTGGGGTATGTGCCCTGAGCAGTTAGGCATAGAAGAGAGCTTTAAGACCCAGAGCTCCCAGCCTTTCCCAGAGTATTAAAGCTGTTGCAATAGTCCAAACCTTCAGCTCAGACTCCCCACAGTCTCCGCTGTGGGCCCACAAGTCCCTGGGATTGGTGTAGAATCCTTGGGACCTCCTTGTGACAGTCTGCCTCTAAGCTGTGTACTCTGCGGGCCTCCATGGAGGAAGACTCTGCAACGTCACAGGCAAGTGGAATACCCAAGGGAAGCTCTCAGCTGTGGTGCTGTGAAGGGATGTTTCCCACCTGCTGAAAATATGGCTGTATGAGGTGTGGTAATTTCCCAATTCCATTGACCTCCGCCTGCTGTAGTGGGCTGTTCCTAGCTCTGGGACAATTAGCTGCAGGTGTCCGAAATACTATCGTCCACACCAGATACTAAGGCAGGTGTCCGGGGCGTGGAAGGCACTCCCCACCACACTTGGCTGCGTGGCTCTCATTGCCAGATCCGCAGCTGCTTTTGGCGTTTTTAAACTAATCCATCTCTAAACGCCAACCCCAGGTTTCTCCCCACTGTGGCACAGCTGCTGCTTCCCCAGCAGCCTCACTCACTTGATTCTGGATGCAGACTCTCAGTTGCACCAAGTGCACAGTCACTGTGGATGTAGTGGACTTTGTCCAGGCAGTACAACCCTGAAACTGGTATTCTGGAGCATTTTCTGACTTTTATCTAGCCTTTTTCACAGAGAGGTATTTTCCTCTGTCTCTCCTCATCTGCTATCTTGGATTGGCTATATATTCTTGCTTCTTCATGTGGCTTGTGATTTTTTGCTGGTTTCTTGGCATTTGATTATCTTGATAAGGTTATTTTGAAAGTTGGTTTTCCTCACTCATCTAATATTTTGTTTTTGCTTGAATTTGCATTGAAGGTCTCCTTGGCACTTGATTTGTCAGTAATTCCCAGCTGAACGATGGCCAGGGCCTAACTCAGGAGGTACAGCCCTTTTCAGAAGTCTGTTGGAGGCTGGGCAGAATGGCAGCTAGCCAGATTGCACTTAACCAGTGTGCCGGTTTCGATGTATTATGGCCCCCCAAATGCCATTATCTTTGATGCAATCTTGTGGGGGCAGATGTATTAATGTTGATTAGATCAGAATCTTTTGATTCAGTATTTCCATGAAGATGTGACTCAACTGTGAGTCAAAATGTTTGATTGGATAATTTCCATGCAAGTGTTACCCTGCCCATTCAGGGTGGGTGTTAATTGGATTACTGGAGTCCTATAAAGGCATTCACAGGCAGAAGAACCTCAGAGCAACTGAGAGTGACATCTTGAAGACAGGCCAAAATGCCCCAAGAGGCCAAAATGCCTCAAGAGCAATATTTTGGGGAACACCATTTTGAAACACAACGTGGGAGCAAACAGACACAAGTTGCGTGCCTTCACAGCTAAAAGAGGTTTTCCAGACGCCAATGGCCTTTCTCCAGTGAAGGTACCCTATTGTTGATGCCTTACCTTGGAAACTTTATGGCCTTAAGACTGTAACTTTGTAACCAAATAAACTCCCCTTTATAAAAACCAATCCATTTCTAGTGTTTTGCATTCTGGCACCATTAACAGACTGAAACAGATTTTTGATACCAAAGAAGATGGGTGCTGCTGAGCTTGCAAATACCAAAACATGTTGGAATGGCTTTTTTTTTTTTTTCACCAAGAAGATATAACAATTTTTTATTTGCACCTAAATAACAGAGTCTCACCATTTACAAAGTGCAAAATTATAGAGCTTCAAGGAGAAATTGACAAATCTAAAATCATAGTGGAAGAATTTAACATAAGTCTCTTCAGTAAGAGATGGAAAAAGCAGTTGAAACGAGCTAAAATTCAGTAAGGATATAGGTGATTCAAACAGTATCCCAAACACTGTTTTCCCCCCTTGACTTTATTTTTTTTTATTTTGAAATAAATTCAAAGTTATAGGAACAGTTGCAAAAACAATACTAACCCCATACACAGAATTCCATCATACCCTGACCCCCTCCCCCGATAGCTCAATCCACCAACTTTAACATGCTGTCACATCGCTATTTTTTCCCCCTCTCACTCACTCCTTCCTTATCTATCATCCATCATCTATTGCTCTGTCTTCTGAACATATGAGAGCTAGCTGCACACATCCTTGAACATACACTATAATTCACGTATACACTTCCCATGAACAAGAACATTCTTTTATGCAATCCCATTAAGTGCAGCTAAGAAGTACAAGAGATTCAACAATGATAGAAAGTTTACATTCTATATTTCCTTTACCTTATGTCTCAACTGTGTCCCTTTGAGCCACCTGTCCTCTATCCTCCAATCCCATCCAAGTTCATCCTTGGCATTCAATCATCATCTATTTAGACTTTTTTTTTTTTCAATTGTGGAAACATATATACAGCCTAAATCTTCCCATTCCACCCCCTCCCTAGCCTTCCATTAGAGGAATTAATCACATTTAGAATGTTGTGATGCTCTTTCCCACCATCCATTACTAGAAATTTCCCTTCACCTCAAACAGCAACTCTACACTCATTTCTTATCTCCCATTGCCCCTTCCCCCTTTTCTCTTCACCCAAACTCTGCATTTCATCTCTATGGTTATATTCTCTGATAATTTCTTTGTGTTTACTGTGGGCCTTAAAATTAACCTCTTAAATCCATAACAATCTTATTTTTCTTTGATACCACCTTCACTTCAATAGGACACATAAACAATGCTCCTATACTCCTCCATTCCTCCACCTTTGTATAGTTGTCTAAATTTACATATTTTACATTGAGTTCAAAACCACCGATTCGTCATTAGAGTTTGTGTATTTTATATCATGTAGGAAGTAAATAGTGGAGTTACAGTTCAAAAATTATTGACTTCTATTTGTATTCCATTGTGGTTGGAGAATGTGCTTTGAGTATATTCAATTTTTTTTTTTTTTAATTTCTTGAGGCTTGTTTTATGTCCCAGCTTATAGTCCCTTCTGGAGAAAGATCTGTGATCACTAGAGAAAAATGAGTGTCCTGGTGATTTGGGAATAAGGTACTATATATGTCTGTTAAAATTCTCTATATCTCTTTCTCCTTTCTTTGTTTCTCTGTTGGTAGGGCTCCCTTTAGAATCTGAAGTAGGGCAGGTCTTTCATTGGCAAAGTCTCTCAGCATTTGTTTGTCTGTGAAAAATTTAAGACCTCCCTCAAATTTGAAGGAGAGTTTTGCTGGATAGAGTATTCTTGGTTGGAAATTTTTCTCTCTCAGAATTTTAAATATGTCATGCCACTGCCTTCTCGCCTCCATGGTGGCCGCTGAGTAGTCACAACTTAGTCTTATGTTGTTTCCTTTGTATGTGGTGAATTGCTTTTCTCTTGCTGCTTTCAGAACTTGCTCCTTCTCTTCAGTATTTGAGAGTCTGATCAGAATAGGTCTCGGAGTGGGTTTATTTGGATTTATTCCATTTGGAGTTCGCTGGGCATTTATGCTTTGTGTATTTATATTGTGTAGAAGGTTTGGGAAGTTTTCCCCAACAATTTCTTTGAATACTCTTTCTAGACCTTTACCCTTCTCTTCCCCTTCTGGGACATCAATGAGTCTTAAGTTTGAACGTTTTATTTTATCTATCATATCCCTGAGATCCATTTCGATTTTTTTCTCCATTCTTTCTTTTGTTCTTTCACTTTCTGTTCTGTAGACTTCTAGGACACTGAGATGTTGTTCAGCTTCTCCTAGTCTTGTATTGTGAATATCCAGAGTCTTTTTAATTTGACCAACAGTTTGTTTTATTTCCATAAGATCTTCTATTTTTTTATTTACTCTTGCAATGTCTTCTTTATGCTCTTCTAGGGTCTTCTTTATGTCACTTATATCCTGGGCCATGGTCTTCTTGATGTCCTTTAAATCCTTTGCCATGTTTTCGTTCCCCAACTGTAGTTCTTTGACTAATTTTGCCAGGTACTGTGTCTCTTCTGATAACTTGATTTGTGTGTTTGGAGTTGGATTCTCAATATCTTCTGGTTTTATCATATGCATTGAGATTTTCTGTTGTTTTTGGCCTCTTGGCATTTGCTTTGCTTGATAGGGTTCTTTCAAGTTGTCAAAAAAATAGCTATCTAATTTTTCAGAAACACAGTTTGGTGGCGTACACTTTCTCTAACTAACCAGCAGATGGCATCTGTGAGTCACCTATACCCCTCAAGTCAAGTTCTCCACCTTGTCCCCATGGTGTGTGGGGAAATGATTCTTGTGGGGTACAGTTCGTGAACTCAGTTTGGGTGTGTTGCTAGAGCCGTCTGCCTTGATTGTGGGGCGTGTGTATGGGTGGCCGGGGAGGAAAGACAGCTTTAAGATTCAAATCCCCCAGGTTCCCAGAGATTCAAGGTCACCACAAGAGTCTAAGCCTTCATTTCATTTCAGCCCCAGACCCTCTCTCTCGCTGTCCCACAAACCACCGGACTTGGCATACTGTCCCTGGGTTCTCCGAGCAGGTCCGCCTGCCCAGCCATGATCCTCCAGGACCTCTGCCGAGGGAATGCTGTGCTACGTCACCAGTGCGTGCCATCCCTCAAGGGAAGCCCCGGGCTGCCGGGCCGTGCCAGGGCACTTTCAGCCTGATGCAAAAATGGCCAAATGGGGCGTCTCAACACCCCTCTCCTTGCACAGTTCCTCCTTCCCAGCTCCGGGACAACTGGCAGGGCTCTGGGCTGTGGGCATGGCCCCGGGCAAGAGTTTATCCAGCCCTCCAGGCAGCCAGCTGCTAGCCGCGGAGTTTCTTTCTGCTTCCAGCTCTCCCCTCCGTTCCCTCTGCCCCGAGGGTGTCTGCAGCGGGCTATCTTCCAGGCCAGACACTGAGAGGCCAGCCTAGCCCCCTGTTGCTGTGTTTTACTGCATGGTTCCCACTATCACAGCTGCAGCCACTCCTGGGTTTTTCCCTTTTTTTTTTTTAAAGAGCCCGTCAATCTCCAAACCCCAAACCCTGGCTTCCCCAGACCGCTGCATGGCTGCGGGTCTTCCAGTCAGCTTAGTCACTCATTTCAGAATGCAGACTCCTGGTTTCACCAAGTATACGGCCCCTGGGAACTAGCAGACCTCGTCCAGCTGGTGTATCACTGTAACTGGTATTCTGGGTCTCTTTCTGGTTTTTATCTAGTGTTTTTCATGGAGGTGTTTTTTGGCCTGTCTCACCTAGCCGCCATCTTAGTTTCTCTGCAATGGCTTTTTAAATGGATAAGGGAAAGATTCTGAAAGAACTTTGAGGAGGTTCAAAGAAAAGGCCTAGACTTCTTTGAAGAGACTGTTAATAGAACTATGAACTCTAAAGATACTTATAATGAGGCATTGAGCAGAAATGATGAATGTGTTGTTGCAAACTGGAAGGAAGGCGATCCTTGTTTTAAAGTGGCAGAAAATTTGGCAAAATTGTGTCCTGGTGTCAGATGGAAATCAGGATTTGAAAATGACAAGCTGGGATACTTAGCTGAAGAGATTTTGACACTAAATATCAAAAATGTGGCAGAGATAAGCTGAGAAATAAACTCTTGGGTACAAAGAAACCAGAAACTGATAGTTTGGAAAATTCTGGGTTTCCAAAAAGTGAGACCCCAGAAACTTCAGCCCCACATGAGGATTTAACCAAACATGGAACACGACCACCAATTCAGTGCAAGCTAGGATTGGAGATGGAGTTATCCAGAAAAGATTTGTGGAAACTCGTTGTCTGACGGTTTTGACACCTGTAGGCTTCCTGCCAAGCCAACAGATTTTTTGCAAAATCTGTACAGAGCCACTGCTGGTCTGGACTGGAGGGGACACAGAAGGAACAAATTGATGGAAAAATTTCAAGACAGAGACATGGAGATTGAGGTCTGGAGGCAAGAGGTCTCAGGCAGGGAGAGTGGAGCAGCCCACACACATGGAAAGGGTGAGTTTTCCCCAGAGGCAGAGCACAGGCCTTCTGCCTCGATATTCAAGGAAGAGTGCTGCTACCCCAGGCCTCAGAGAGAGTGGAGCACATTCTCTGGGTATTGGGGAGAACCTGGCTGCCACCCCACTGTTCAGAAAGGGGAGAGTCCCCAATGTTTGAGGAGGGTGAGGCTGAGAAAGTGGTCTCCCCAGTGTGTGGAGATGTTGGAGCACTCACCCCACCATTTGGAGAGAAAAGAGCTGCTGTGTAGGCCTTTGGAAAAGTGTGGAACTGCCACTGTCTCAAGCCCCAAAGATAAAGTGTCATTCTGTAAGTGACTGTCAGAGTTTGAAATCTAATGGAGTTTGCCGTGCGGGTTTTAGGAACTGTTTTGGTCCTTTAAACCCTGTTTTCCTTACTGTTTCTCCTTATGACAATGGGAATGTTTATCCTATGAATGTCCCTCCTTTGTGTACTGGAAGCAGATAACTTGTTCTAAGTTCCAGAGGGCCACAGTCAGAGGGGAATTTTGCCTTAGGACAGACCATGCCTGTAACTGATTTTGATGGGACCTTGTAGTTATCTAGTGTTACTGAAATGTTTTAAGCTTTTGTGATATTGTGATCAGATGAATGTGTTTTGTATATGGAAAGATCATGTCATGTTGGGGTCCAGGGTGCGGTATGTGCCGGTTTGGGTATATTATGGCCCCCAAAATGCTATTATCTTCAATGCAGTCTTATGGGGATGCACCATGGTGAAGACTACAGCTTGTAGGTGTGATGGGTCTGGTGATTCCCAGACTTCTACATGGAGACTCTGGGCTGTGAGACTGGGAGGTTCAACTTCACCAGCCAGCAGCTGTCCAGAAATGGACTGCTTTTCATTGGCCAGTAAGACCACCTTGGGGGTAGGGGAATGGTGCCTGGCATTGCAGTGCACCTCCTTCACACCTGCCTCTCTGCTCATGTACACAGCGGATGCCCTGAGCCCTTGTGTAGAACACCCACAGTGTCTCTCTGGCTGGCTAATTGTCAGATTGCCTCTGCTCTGCATCCCCCCTCCTCCCAAGAACTCTAGGCTGAGAGAAATGCCTTCCCCACCTCTCTGAAGTAGGGGTGTGTGCTGGTTTGAATCTATTATGTACCCCATAAAAGGCCATGTTCTTTTAATCCAATCTTGTGTGGGCAGCCCTATTGTGGGTGGGACTTTTGATTAGATTATTTCCATGGAGCTGTGACCCCACCCATTCAAAGTGTGTCTTAGTTTACTGGAATCCTTAAAACGGAGAGAGAGCTCAGAGCTGATACAGCACTAGATGCTCAGAGAAGCTGAGAGAGACATTTTGGAGAGAAGCTAAGAGATGAAATCCAGTTTGCTCTGGAGAAGCTGAGAGGACCCCCAGATGCTTAGAGAGAAATGCCCACAGAGAAACAAGCAAGGATGCACAGGAGCTGAGAGAGAAAAGCTAAGACAGAAGCCCAGAGACATTTTGGAGATAGCCGTGGAAACCAGAAGCTAAACCTGGGAGAGGCCCAGCAGACTCCGGCCATATACCTTCCCATGTGATAGAGGAACCTCAGATGCCATCGGTCTTTCTTCAGAGAAGGTATCGTTCTGTTGATGCCTTAATTGGGACATTTTCATGGCTTTAGAACTGTAAATTTGTGAACTAATAAGCCCCCATTGCAAAACCCAACCCATTTCTGGTATATTGCACCTTGACAGCTTTAGCAAACAGGAAAAGGGTGTGTCGCTTTTCAGCTGCCTGATCTGGCCATTACACAGCAGTGGACCTTCGGGCTGGTCACAATTGAGTACACTCACCCCAATTTCTCAGTCATAGTTTCTCCAATTTTCCATTCACGTCTTCCTTATATAATGCAGAGGTCCTTCCCTGGTCACCTGGACTCCAGAACTGCTGCTTTGGTAATTTTCTGCCTGTTTTATGGTGGTGGAGTGAGTTCTGCCTGTCTTATTCTGCCATCTTCATGGAAGTTCTCAATGTATTTATTTTTTAGCTATTGTTTTTTACTGATTTCTAAGTTAATTGCATGGTGGATAATGGTCAGAGAAAGTGGGCTGATTGAGGATGTGTCCTTAAAATTGTTGAATTTAGAGTATGGTCAATATACGTAAGTGGTCAATGTATAATTGAGAAGAATAATCTTTAATTGTTGGGTGCAGGGTCCCACACATGTATGTTAGATAAAAATTTCATTCAAATATTTTTACCAGTTTTTTTAACTGCATCATCTACTAGTTACTGAGAGAGGTGTATTAACTCTCTATGTAGTGGTTTTGTCAGTTTTTCCTATAATTCTTTCAACTTTGTTTTATATGGCTTGAGGCTATGTTTTTTTTTTTTTTTTAAATCTTCATTTTATTGAGATATATTCACATACCGAGGCTATGTTAATAAATGTATACAGGTTTAGAGATGTATATTTTCCAGTTGTTATCAAGTAATTATTTTTTTCCCTCGCAACACTCTTTAACTTAAGGTCTATTTTGTCTGAGCTTTCTTTTGTTTAGTGTTTGGTAATTACATTTTTCCAACTTTTAATTTTCAGTCTTTTTGTGTTTTAATGATTTTGTAATGTCTCCTGCAAACAGTATGTATTGTAGTTGCATTAAAAAAACACTAATCTATCAATCTTTGACTTAATTAGCAAGTTTATTCCAAATTTTACATATTGTGATCACTGATACATTTGGAATTATTTTTACATTTTATGCTGTTTTCCTCACTTTTTCTTTACTTCTTTTTCCTCTCTTTTCTGCTTTTCCTGACTCTTTGGATTTTTAAATTCCATTTTTTTGTCTACTCTTTGCAAGTTATATTTTATTTTTCTTCTTTTAATGGTTGCCTTAAATTTTAACCTCCAAACTAAATGTAATATCTCTATTATCCTCTTGAACAATACAAGGACTTCAAAACACTTTAACTATAGTTACAACCCTACCATTTTACATGGTTCATTTTTCAGTATTTTATTTTGGTCTTATTTTATTCCCAAAATTAGTCCTACTGTTTTATAAAGACAATGATTATTTAGGTATCCATGTTTATCAATTTCTTTCTCATCATGCCTCATTGCAGCTTAGATTTTCCTTTGCTTTTCCCCCTTCCTGAAGTACATCCTTTAGATTTTAACTACCTTAAGTGGGGTTGTTGATAACTATCGTTGGTAAACTCAGTTTTTGTTGGTCTGAGAACGTCTTTACTCAAAACCAAAGGCAAATAAAAGTTTAACTAATTGTAGAATTCCTTAGAAAATACTAATCTAATATTTTCAGGTTTCCATTGTTGCTGTTGAAAAAGTGTATTCATTTGTTATTGTTGCCAAAACAAATGACCACAACTTTAGTGGCTTAAAATTGTCTTAAGAGTTCTGTTGGGATAGGGCTTACTGGGCTAAAAACGCCATCAACAGGATGCATTCCTTTCCCGAGGCTCTAGCATCTATTTCCTTACCCATTATGGTGTTGGCAAAATTCAGTTCCATGATGTTCAAGGACTGAGGTTCCCATTTCCCTGCTGGACATCAGTTCCTAGAAGCCTCTCTCTGGTCCTTGCACCTTGTTCCCTTCATCTCGGAATCACTCCAGGGCATCAAATCCTTCTCATGTTGTATCTCTCTAATCTAGTCAGGAAAGGTGCTCTGCATTTAAGGACTCATTATTAGTTTGGGCCAACTGGATAATCCATGAAATCTTCCAATCTCAAGAGTCACCTTAATCACATCTGCAAAGTTATTTTTGCCAAGTAAGGTAGCATATTCACAGATTCAGTGGATTACGGTGTGGACAGATTTAACTTTATTCAGGGACTGCGGAGTATTATTCTACCTACAAGAAGTATGCTGTCAGTCTGTCATTCCTTTGTAGATGATTTGGCTTTTCTCTCTAGCTTCTTTTAAGATCACCTCTTCGGTGGTCTAGTTTCACTATGATGTTTCTTGGTATGGATTTCTTTTTATTTATCATTGTGAACATTGCCCCACCTCCATTCTCTTGAAATTCCTAGTAAACAATGCTACATCTTTTAAATCTGTCCTTTCACCTTCAGCTCTGTCCAGCACACAGGTCTCACACGTGTGTGGACACCATGGCCCCCATGTTCAAGCTCCATCAACCCCCATCCTGCAAACAGTGACCCTTTGGCCATTCTTGGTGCAGACTGTGGCACAGTATACTCTGGGGACGAGTGACCCAAGGAAGAGGCCCAAGTGTTTGGGCAGGAAATTTTAGGGTTCCAGATACCAAGTGGGTGGTTTAGAATCAATGGATACATTCTCTTGGCCCTGTGGACTCCTTGCCTAGTGAGAATGGACACAGCTGGCAGAGGGCAAGAGTGGGGCCATTTCAAGCAAGAGTCCCAGGGTAGGGGTCCAAAAGGAGTCCCCTCTTGCCCAGGCCCAAGGGGAGTGCTATATGAGACAATAAGCAGACTTCTTTCAAGACGGAGAATGCAGTTTCGGTTAAGACAAGGAGGAGGAGGAAGTGTTCTGTGCAAGATGTTGAAGATGTGTGAGAATTAGGAAACTTTGGAAGTAAAATAGCTAAATATGGATTTGAAAGTAGGCAAGAGAGGTCTAGTGAGATTAGCAGGCCTCCACATTCCAAACGGAATTCTGGGTTCAAATGGGAACCCATTCACAGTGGATTCATCCTTTCCAAGAGCATTATCACTGCTGAAAATATTCTTCTGAGTCTGCTCCCAATTTACTGCATCCCTACAAATTCTTCAGTTCTCAGCTTAAATTTTACCTTCTTTAGAAGGTCTTCCGCCAACTCCCAACTAATTTAGCCCTCTTGCCTTAAATTTTTCCCAAGAATTTGTAATTCCCATGATGTTTTACCCAATCATCCTTGTAGCTAAGTTGTCCACATCTGCCTTTCTGATTATTCAGGCTAAAAGCTTTAAGAGGACATTTGTCTTGTCCAGCACCATATCTACCCCTAGCACCCAGCTGATTGAAATGCATTTAGTGACCAATAAATAGTTGGTGAATTAATAATTTGGCCTCATAATGCCTGAGTGGCATTACCTGATATGGCTGAATCTAATCAGAATTTCAGCAGAATATCAGCCTTTTCATGTCCTTCCACTCCAAATAATTTAATTTTATACATAATTTTTCAGAGCCAGTTACTCAGAAAAAGGTAATTTATTTTGATATCTAAAGCACTTTTTACGAGAGTCTCTGGAAAATCTAATATCATCCTGCTGTCCTGATATGTTATACTACACATTTTGGAAAACAAAAGGCTTGGATTATATACTAGAAAAATTTCCTCATTACATGAAAAGCTTTTTTGCCATTATCTATAGTAAAGCAAATGAAAAGGACAATTACAAGAAGAGGAAATGGTCTTGAAGTGTTTTAGTTGGTATTTACCCACCTCAACCCTAAGAGATGAAAGCAAAGATGAGGCATAAAGGTGCTAATATGTGGCTGGTCTTTTCAAAGCCTAGACAGTTTACAGAGACAACCTATTTGACTAACTCATTTACCACTCTTTTGAAGCACTGGTGGTCATTATTTGATTAGTTCCCCTAAATCAAAGCCATTCCTGTTGTTAAAATTATGTAAAGGTTAATAATCAGAGCTACTACTTGGGAATCTCCCCCGAAGGCTGCCATGGGGCGTTCATCGTCAGTTCTGATGAGTAATCCTATGACCGTACATGAGCCTGGGTGCAAGTCCACAAATATTGGGGCATAGCCTGCGTGCCACTAAAAATAACAAAGGTCTCAGGGCTGGAGACACTGTCAACCACACTGTCATGGCTCTCTATGCCTCCAGGACTCAGTGGTGGGGGGACAATATTTAACTGATGACCCTTGCAGAAGGAGCCTATGAGTACTTCAGCCTCGAACACATAGATCAGTTTATCTGTGGCAGAGGTTTTCTTGACCTGGTCTGCTAGGTTTTTGAGGTTCCTGGTGAAGTATATGCCAGCTCCATATTTTGGATCTGATAAAAGAAAAAAATTTAAAAGATTATTATGACCTGGCAAATCATATTTCCTTTTTGAGTACAAAATATGCATTCCCTCTCTTGTCCTCCAGCTAATCACCTCCTCCAGGTCTCAAGTCCCTGTGTCTGTAGCACCAAAGTTGTTCCCTTGACACAAGTTATCACTGATAACATCAACATAATAACAGTTTACATTTGAACATACCATTAGTTTATGGAGAAAGCTATTCTTTTCAAAGCATTTTTATATGGATTATCTTCAATCTGCGATTTAATAAGAAAAGTCTGAGATTGTGACTTAAGTCAACATTATCAATTAAGCTGCTGACAGAGCATAATGGAGGGAAGGTTCTTTTTCTCTTAGAACAATGTTGACACCTACAAGCTACAAATAAGGGTATATCTAGAATGCTGGAGAATAGGACTAGTGAAATTAGCGTTTAACAAGAGAAGGCAGAGTGTCTCCCAAATTCATGGACAGCGTATCAAGAGAAATATGGCAAACTAAGGGGAATGGTGAACATATAAAGGTATCATCAATGTGCCCACTGCATTGTTTAGGAAGAGAGCTGCTGGATCTGTGGAACACAGACATCCTGGTATTCTCTACTGTGGGAGAATAGGTCTCCAGTTCTCACCATGGCCTGGCAAAATACCCACTATCTCCACATGCTTTTGATCTAGGTCTATGTTCACCAGTCAATTTTCCACCCATTGGGCATCCTGGGTACCATGACACCAAGAAGGGAGTGCCCTAGAGTCAGACACAAGTATTCCAACCATTGGAAATGAATATTCTCCATTCTAGCATAAATGCTTGTGATCTGTCTTATCTTCTCTGGAGTACTAAGAACACTCAAGAGGCTGAGGGCCAAAATTGAGACCTCAAGGTAATCTCTGTTCAACGCCCTTTCTACCCCTCAGAAGGGAAAAAAATATTAAAACTTCAAGGAGGACATATTCTCATTCCTTTTTTCCTTCTTCCTGCTCTCCCTTCCTCTCTCTTTCTTTACATTTACTTGGGACTTAACCAAACACTATTTTATACTTTAGGCTCTAGAGTAGCACTGAAAAATAGAAATACAATGTGAACCACAAATGGAACTTTAAATTTTAAAAACATAAAAAGAAACAGGTGAAATTAATTAAATAATATTTGTATTTAATCCTTACATATGAAATAATATTTCAACATGTAATCAATATAAAAAGCTATTAAAGAGATATTTTCTCTTGCAGTAGGACTTTGAAACCCAGTATATATTTTATACTTAGAGCACATCTTGATTCAGATTAGCCACATTTCAAGTGCTCATAGCCTCATGTGTCTAGTGGCCTTCAAATTGGCTGGCACAGTTCTAGAGCTTCAAAAATGACTTAGACATGATTGCTGTTCTCAAAAGTTCACAAAGGGAACTCCACTCCAAACAGATATAATATAATACAATTTAATGTGGCAAGGTAGTAATTTGAGATAAAAATCAAAGATTTTCTTTCCTGGGAATTTCTTCTTGTGCTTTGTTCCTCCACTCACTCAGATCTTGCTACTTATTACCTCAGGGGCAAAAAGAATAAAGCTTAGAAGAAAGTCAATTGAACATATATATATCATATTTATATATATATATATATATATATATATATATATATGCTCACAAGATTATATATACATATTTATAATTATTTTTAATGATCTTGAAAGTCAGTTTTTCAGAGTTAAGCTCTCAGAGAGAAAAAGGTTTTTGTGACCCAAACAACTAAAAGCCTGAAGGATAGCATGAGGCTTATAATATAAATCACAAAGGAGAGAATAATACAAGATATTCTAAGGGCAATTTTCTTTCCTTGAGGCAGATAAAAGTTCTTCTAGCTGGTGAGAAGAGAAGAATCAAAAGGATGTGACTAGGGCTCTTGGGGACTCTGAGAAGGGGCTCATTTTCCTGCACCTCTCCCTGGAGAGAGCCCTGCGTCAAGATGGGGCAGAGCAATAGAAATCTCAGAAAAACTGGGAGGACTGATAGAGCAGAAGGGCCCACTGCCCAACTCCGCATGCTACCACCTGGAGCCGCTGCCTCAGCCAGCCTGGTAACCAAGTGGAGAGTAACAGTGGCTGGGGAAGATGTCCATAATAGGCAAGGACTGCCCCACAAGACCCCACATCTCAGCTTGGAGTGTTCACATATTTGAAAATTTCCTGTGCTGCAGAAGGGACACAGACAAGGCCTGGAAAGGGATTCCTTCAGCATGAAGTGGATACAGCATGGCCTGTGTGGACCCTACCTAAGAACAAAGGGCACCAGAATATTAAGCACAGGTGAATACTAATGACCAAAGCCCAGGGTAGCTTATCTAGCTAGCAGAGGGCATGGGGGAGTGGTACAGAGGACAGATGGGGACCACAAACCAGACCACCCTCCCCCAGTGCCTCTCCTCCCATCTAGATCCCCCTCAGGGAGAAGGTGAGAAGAAGAGGCAAAACCTTGCAGGAACTGAGTTTAAATCCTGAAAAGAATAAGAAAACTCTAGACAATGAATAAGTTCACCTCAAGATGGAGTTTTCTACATCTATGGGCATGGGAGCCTGAGAGCTAGGTACAGTTCAGTTATAGAGACATAAAAAAAAAAAAAAAAAGTCCTACCCTTGAGTTGTGTGGGACTCAATTTTGTACTTGTTATAGATGTCATAGTAAAGGAATAAAGGAAGTGCAGGAACAAAGAAAAGGGAAAGTGTCAACCAGGAGATGCCATTTGAAGAAAGAACAGGAGTTTGCAGGGCTGAAAAGCCAGGCCTTCCAGGCAGATGGAACAGTGCATATGAAGGCACAGGGGCATGAAAGCATGAAATCTCTTCAGGGCACTTCTGAAAGCTCATGGTTAGAGTGTTGAGGAACATGGCAGATGGTAAGGCTGGTAAAATAACATGGGGCTAGGACCTTATATGCTCTGCTAAGTTTTTGTTGCTGTTCTGTTTTGTTTTTATCTCGAAGGCAACTGAGACTACAGATGTTAAGCAAAAATGTAATTGTTTAGTGTGATAATTCTGGTGTGATAGGGGTAGGTTTTAAGGCAGGGAAAGGACCAGAATAGCCTAGGCCCAGGGGAAGTTGCACTAAGGCAGTAGGTATAGAGAGGTAAAGTTGGGATGAGACCTTTAAGATAGTGACAATAGGACAGGATATAAAGGATGAGGGAAAGGAAGGAGTGGTGAAATTTCTAGCTTAGGAGACCTGTAGGCAGATGGTGATGATATTAGCCAGGTTGGGGATATCAGAAAACAAAGAGCATATTTCTTAGGAAAAAACATGTGAAGAAAAGATTTTATTTTAAGGTATGCTGAGTTTGAGGTGCCTGTGGGACACGTAAGCAGATATCCAAAAGACAGTAAGAAATGTGGACCTTCAACTCAGGAGACAGAATGGCAGCTTAGCAAATTTAGAAATCACCGTCATAGAGACAGGAAGGGGGAGATCGTAGACGAAAGAAGAAAGGCTTCCTTCAGAACTCAAAAACGTTTAAAGGATGGGCAACAGATGGACTCACTAGATTATAAATCATGAGGGCAGGAACTCTGTATTTTGTTTAATGCTGTATTCCTAGCACATAGCACAGGGCCTGGCTCATAGAATACGCAAAATAAATACTCATGGAATGAATGAATCCAATCAAGAAAATGAGAATGTGTAGGCTCTGTCTTGCTGCTTTCAGCAAAATCCTACGTGCAAGAGATGAACTCAGAATAAAGCCTGTTAAGACTGCAAGCAGAGAGAGAAAAAAATAAAGCTTCATTAACCGAGGCCCCCTCTGCCTTTGGGCAGCCATCTAAGCTGAGAGTCCCACATTTTGGAATCTTGTAGGGTTGAAAAAGCCAAGAGATTTTGCACTGCAAATGAAAACTAGGTTTAAAAAAAAAAACAACAAAAAAAAAAACAGGTTGGCAAACAGCTTCCGTGGTTGCTAAGATTGATGTTCCCTGGGTTTCTCAAGCACTTTCAGTTAAGAGTTCCTACCATTCCACAGCAATGAGGCTATTGGCACAGGTCACATTATGGTTACTGTTTTCCCCACTGAGTCTGTTGTCTGACTTGCCTCGGGTTATTGGCCCTTAAGGTAAGGGCCATGTAGATGGGAAGAGCACAAACTATAGTAGGCAAAAGACCAGAAGCTTGAGGCTTAAAGACTACATGGGGATTTAAAGACTATATCTTTGTTTATGTTTGAAGACATAAACTTGACCAGAAGTGAATAGTCCTCAAACCTGCTGAGTTTTTAAAGGAACAGTGTTGCTGAAGAAACCAACAGGCTTGGCTGTCAATTGCCTGAGAACCTTCTAGCCCCTGAGGATCCCTGGAAGAGCACCAGCAGGCAGTGGGCTTCTAGAGCATCTTCTCCAGGCCTGCCTCAAACATGGTAACAGTGGCAATACATAAGGAAGATTTTCCCAGAAGGCAAAACACAGGGCTTCCTCCACTCCCAGAACAGAGTCCTCACTATTTCTGTCCAGCAGGATTGAATAACCCATATAGACCAGTGACTACTGTGTGCTTCCCTTCTCTTTCAGGATGGGTGTTTTCATTGCCGTTTTCCTGCTCCTTCTCATATCAATGTATAATGAGTGAGTTGGGACAATACCTTTCTTTTAAGCTTGAAGATGGAGAGGCCTGTTTGGACTGGAGGCTGATGATGAGACCAGATGAGATCCTGAAATGCTGGTCTGAATCTGTTATGTACCCCATAAAAGACTATGTTCTTTAATTCAATCTTGTGGGGGCAGACCTATTGTGGGTGGGACCTTTTGATTAGATTATTTCCATGGAGATGTGACCCCACCCATTCATTAGTTCACTGGAGTCCTTCAGAGGGCTCACAGAGAAAGAGAGCTCAGAGCTAACACAGACCCAAACACTTGGAGATGTAGACAGAAAGACGTTTGGAGATGCTAAGCTAAGAGATGAAGCCCAGAGTTTGCGCTGGAGAAGCTAAGTGAGAACCCACAAGCTTAAAAAGAAAGCCACTGAATCAGAAGCTGAAAGCAACACAATCTGGGAGCAAAGGACCAGCAGACACCAGCCACATGCCTTCCCAGCTGACAGAGGTGTTCTGGATGCCATTGGCCTTTCTTCAGTGAAGGTATCCTCTTGTTGTTGCCTTAGTTGGGGCATATTCATGGCCTTGGAACTGTAAATTTATGAGCTAATAAACCCCCATTGTAAAAGCCAATCCATTTCTGGGTTTTGCATTCCATTCCAGCAGCTTTAGCAAACCAGAACACTTAGAAACACAGTGTATATCTTAAATATTTTAGGAAAAAGATGTGCATGGATGTTGGGCAGGCAATTAGCAGTCTGTGGTCCACAATTAAAAAGAGGGCACTCACTGGATTAGGAAAATAGAAGAGTCATGATTTTAGGGTAGTTTAAGTAGAGTCTAGGAGGGAGGGCAGAGAATCCAGTTCTAACATATTCAGTTACAAGTGAAAGTTGTGGATTGTTAAGACTTTGCCAATGAAGAAACCATACCTATCATCACTTTCCTGGCTACACTTAAAGACTTCTTGGTGGAGATTCATTTATCTACATTCACCCCTAGGTATTGTCTATGTTCAGTTTTTACCTCAGATATTGCCAGTGCTCTCTCTGGGCAAAGAGAAGATAATTTCTAGACCCCTACTTTCTAGAAACCAAGACTATCAGAGTTTGACTCCACAGTAAAGATCATGCTACATGTTTTGAAAGGTAAAGATTAAGTGCCACATATTTAATGGACCAGGCAAAACCAAACTCTACTGCTAAGTACCCCCTACCACCACCACCACTACCACCATGATCATTAATAAACTTCTTAGCCTCCTTGGGAGAGATCTAAAGTCAGAATGTTTTCATTGGTGGGTGAAGAGGAAAGGGGACAATATAGCAATTAACTATGCAATACTTTTGTACAATGAAAAGAGATGTGGAAGCTACACATGGAACTTCTGTGGCTGAGAAGTGTGTTAAGATATTATTTACTTCACCTGCCAGATGATACCTTATTCATTTACTAGCAGGCTATAGGAAACATTTATTAAATTCAGGAAAACACCCTTTTAATGAAGGTATGAGGATGGCTCAGTGGTGTTGATAGTTTTGGTACAAGATAAGTAAACAAACAAAAGCTCCAAGGTGATCTCTGCACATAGAACACAGGGACAGAGAAAGGAGAAAAACAGTGAACTGTAGATTTCACACTTTCATCAACGTAAAACTTATCATCAACAAAAGTCAGAGGAAGAAAAATAAGAAACACGACCCTTTCCAAAGGACTTAAACTCTATATCTCAGTTGCAAATGATCCCCACCCCAGAGCAACAAATGTTTCAGTGGTGAGCCATCTGCTGACGTCTGCTCACCAGCCCCCACTCAGATCTAGCCCGGGTCACGAGGGGCTGCCACCTACCGTGGGGCACTGAGTACATTCTTTGGAAGCCAACTCTGCATACCACATTGCAGAACTGGTGTGGGACTTGCTGAAAAAGCCTGTGGCTCACAGGGCTCCTATGTGTTCTCCCTTTCATCAGTTTCTTCTTTCCTTGGAAAGCAGTCATGAGAACCACATTTTCTATCTTCTCCACCTGTATAACCCAAGGAAATGAAACACTGAAAAGGAGACTAGAGAACGGCTACTCAAATTGCCTGTTAACATTGCTTCAAAAATAAAGATGCTTACGTGCATATTACGTAGCATGCAATTTGCTTTTCCTATAACGTTACATAAGAGCCTCTCCTGCCCCCAACCTTCTCCCAGGGTGACTTCTATCTCTTCAAAGCTCTGTCCCTTCTTTGATAAATTCAATTAAATAAAAATTCACCGAGCAACCACTATGTGCCAGACAGTGGTAATGAAATGGTAAATAGCATAGACATTCTCCCTGCCCTCTTAAAAGCTCATAATTTAGTGAGGGATAAAAATAGGCAAACAGTTACAACACAGTGTGATAAATTCTATTCCATTTCTTTTCTGTTGCTCTAAGATAGGCAGATAGCTTTCTCCTGGATCTTGAATCTACCCTTTTGTACATCCTGACATCATTCCTACCTCCTGATTCCACCTATAGACTTTGTACTTGCCCTTCCCTGTTCTCCTTCCAGTTTAATTCCTAGGATTCCAGGTCAATAAGCAGCAAGCTCAGAGTCATCAGCAGGTGAGCTTATCTTTTGGCCACAGAACCAAGTTAATGAATAGAAAGATCAGTGACATCTTCCCCGAATTAGACATACCTTTATAACCTGCAAACCACATTTTTCAAACTGCTTCTTTCGATCCTGAAGTTCTTGAGTCAAAGGTGCAAGAACTCTCAGAAAATTAATATTTTCTTTCATTTCATTCTTGCTTTTTGGTTGCTGGTCAGTCCATTGTCCTAAAAAATGAGTAACACAAAATTTTATCTCAATCCTCTGTGAGAGAGAAAAGGTTCGTAAGAACTGAAACAAATTCTAGAAATTTGGAGAAAGAGTTTAGCCAGTTTAAATTGCATGCCTTGTATTGTTTAGGACATGCAAGGAGAGCTATGATACCATGAGAAGTTACAAGAGAAAATAGAGGGGTAATCTGTCCTCGGATGATCTGGATCATGAGGCTGAGGGAATACGAGAAAAAAAGAGTATAAACATGTACTCTCCCAACACACACAACACACAATCCTGTCATGATGATATATAATTGTGGTGCTCACAGGAAATGTTCATATTTCTAGCCAGGATGTCAACCTACAAAAACAGACTAGCATAAGAAAACATTAAGGAATCGTGGAAAACAATATGACATTTATATAACACTTCAAGGTTTTCAAAGAGATTTCACATCTATATCTAATTGTAACATTACACCACCACTGAAATAACACAAATTTTACAAATAAGGAAATTGAAACTCAGAGAGGTTAAGTGACTTGCCCAATATCACACAGTAAATACAGATCCAAGATTATAAGCCTGGCTTTCACCAGTGCTTTCTGTAAGGATACTTGATACACAGATCATTCAAATATCACCCAACCAAGAAAAGCAAAGTTTGGAGATTAAGAGTCTATGATGTCGTCTTTCTTGTCTTGTCTTTCCTCCCTCCCACCTTCCCTCCCCGCTCCCTTTCCTCCTCCTTTTTTAAATTCAAGGGACAATCTATTCTCCCTATTTCCAACAAGGTAGCTCCTTATTGGACTAAATATACAGGTGAACAAATGGAAACCAAAAAAAGGGACCTGTTTTCTCTTGGTTTATTTTCAATTTGACCAAGACAAAATACACAAAAATAACCTAATTCCCAGCACATTATCTAATGAGTGGGCTCACTTTAATCACGAAAAGCAGGTGATAAGTCCAGAGAAGCTTGCTAGAGGGAAAACTCCAAAGCAGAGAAACTCAAAGCCAGGAAACTTCGAAGGAAGGGACCATAAATTAAATTTGGAGAGCACAAGCTCACATTTATAAAGTATAAGATTAGAGTTCAGTTCACTTGAGTTTATCAGAACATTTACCATGCTCCTACTACATTGCAGGTCCCCAGCTGGCCACTGGAGACTCAAAGATACACAAACTCCTGCCATTTGAAGTGCTCACCAGGAAGGTTTAAGTGAGCAACATAAAAGAGAGGTGACATCTAATTTCAATTTTTAAAACTGTATTGTTCTGATGGATATTTGATGGATATAGTCTCCCTAGTGAGAACTCACCTCAAAAGTATTCACTTTGTTACTGAAGATCTTAATCTCCTTAAGAGGAGGTGAGTGTATGAACCTGTAAAAGGCTGTTGCAGAATAATATGCTTAGTCATCAACTATCAAAACGCCACCTTGTGGCAAACAAAGGACTTACTTGACTAGATTGCCAATAGCTGGGAGGACTCAACCTTATGAATGCAGTTGTAATGCCACGAGTTTCATGAGATCATCATTTCTTTGCCTCCTGTTCTCCTGAGAACTATCAGCGTCAGTTTAAATATCCACATTCACTACATTTCAAAAGCTAAGCGATAATCATAATCTTGTGTCTCATTCTTTTATATTTTTATTTCTTAGTTTCTTGACACTAAGTTTTCTGTGGAACGTGCATACCACATTTGTTGTAAACTCCCCCTCACTTTGGCCATTCCTGCCTGAGTTATTTTTACAAACATGGTGAAAACAAGGTGTTCTTTGAAATTCTGCATCTGAATTTTTGTATCTCCTACTAAATCCATTCTCCACAAAACAGCCAGTGATCTTTCTAGAACCCAAGTCTGATCTTACCTTGACTTTATTTAAATCCTTCAAGATTCTCCATTTGTTTTAAGAAAGACTGAAATCTTTCATGTGATTTATAAGGTCTTGCATAATCTAGGCCATGCTACAGCCTTATTTCTTGAAACTTTCTTTGAGTGAATAACCTCGACTTATTCTTCAGTTCTCTATTTAGGACCTTCCTCTAAGAAGCCTTCCCCTGACCTCTCAAGTCTGAGTTAGGTGTCTCCCTACGTGCTCCCAGAGCACTTTGACCCTCCTCTCTCATAACTCACCTGCTTGCTTGTTAATATCCCCAACTGGACTTGCAGCAGGGACAATGTCCATCCTGTTTATCCTGTATTCCCAAGACCTAGCACAATGCTTGGCACCCATTATGTGCACAATACACATAAATTAAATAAATGAACGAAACAAGCCTCTGTCTCCCAGGGTGGCATTTTAAATGCTGTAATTTCCTAGCTAGCTTTATGGCTGTGGTAAAAGGATCTCATCCACAGTCATCCTGATGGGTTCAGCCCCATTGATGGGTTATACTTGAGTGTACCTCACAGGACCAGTGCATAACTTACTTCGATAAGAGGGCTCAAAGTAAGTTATTTTAGGGTTCCCAATGCTGCCAGGAACAAACAAATGCAGTAAAGCAATAAAAGAGATAAATTAGTCAGGTGGAATATGTCTACATTTGAATGCTCCATCTGCAAACTTAGGAGTGTCTTTTTTTCTCCCAGGTCACAGGTTTGGGCTACCCTAGGCTTTCCATGTAAATGCCTCTTGGGTAATCATGTCATCAGTAAACATAATCTAGTGTGTGTGGGTGTGTTTCCTTTGCTAATAAATAACCCTGATGGTAGAAAAAGGGTCAAAAAATGGTTCAGAAAAGTTCATGACCTAACAGAGTGTCAGAATGATTTTCTCTCTCATTTCCCACTCTCTCTTTTTCACGTGCATGTACGCACTTTCATGCCCAAAAGGAGGAACAGTTCAGAGAGCTGATTTTTCTAACTTAATAGAAAGCCACTCACTTGACAAGCTCCAAAGGTCTCGCTCTTTTCTTCTTGCCATTTCCTCCTGAACTTTGCACAGCAAATGTTCAATGTTCATAACCACCTCAATGAGGTCAGCCTGGGCTCCTTTAATCTCTAATTTTGCCTTTCCTGGACTGATAATCTCCGAGATGGAGACACCTGAGGTTTTCTGAAGCTGAGACAAAATATCATGTTCCTTTTTCCCGAAGTAGAGGATATGACTGTGCTCAATGATGTGGTGATCCTGGAGGGTCAGCATCCTGTGAATCCACTCTTGGGCCTCATGCATTTCTTCCTTGTTGGATCCCATCAGGTTGATGGCAGGAGATCCAGTTTCAGGCCTCTTTTTACTTTTCTCCTCTCTGGACCACTGGGGGACTGAAACAGCTATCAAAAGCAACCACAGAAGGCAAGTGGGCTTTAAAACAGTTTAGGACAAAACACCACGGCCAGAGTTTACCCTGAGTATTATTGTCACCCTTGTCAGCAGTAACAGCCCCAATTAAGAACCTATCTCTGAGTGCTGTACCTGGGTCCAATGGAAATCTAAACAGTTTACAGTCTCCCTTGGGAACACAGAGTTTAGCGTGCAAGGAGTTAGCTTCATCATGTCTTACCTCTGCTGTGTTTCATTTGTCAATTCACAAATGTGTTGACCTTGTGATCTCACCCTGGATATTAACCAACTATTTCCCGCTGAATGGGATTTTCCTTAACTACTTGCTACCAACTAGTTTAAAATCAAGTATCTCTGAAAAGCATAGAGCCTAAAGAGTGAAAATGTTTTTTTTAAAAGAATAACATTTATTTTTGATTATAAAAGTAATACATCATTACTGTTGAAAAACTGGGCTGTTATCAAAATATAATGGAAAATTGGAATGTTATAATTCCACTACCTCGGATTCCTTCTTATATCTTACCTGTGCACAACAGGACATTTTGGATCTCCCACTGTTTAAGGGTGGGGTTGGGTCTCCCCACCTCTACAACAAGCATCTGGGGCTTGGCTGCTACTGCTGCTACTGAACATATTATATCCCAGCAAAAAAGGAAAAGGGGCCTTATTCCAACCCATCCCACTCATACACCCTTCCACAAGGAGTAAAGATATGTGTGATATGATGGAGTAAGTTGACTTTGAACCAAAACTGCAAAAATGAGCAATGGAACAGCTGATAGAGAATTCATATGAGAGGCAGTATCTAGAATATATAAACAATTCTCTCAAATCATTTAGAAAAAGGTAACCTACAGTCAGTTGGGTAAAAAAATTTCACAGGAAAGGAAATACAAATGGCCCATACTCTTGCCTCCACTGGTAACCAGGGAAATGAAAAATCTCCCACCAGACTGGCAAAAATTCAGATCTCACAATATCAAGTGTTGGGGATGATGTAGAGCAACTGGAACTCCTATACATTCATGAAGGGTATAAAATTGGAACATCTACTCCCATAATTACATACCTTAAAGAAATCTTTGCACTTGTGTTTCAGGAAATGTGTACAGGGAAGTTCATATTTTTGTTTTTAACTGAAAAAAAAAAACACTGGAAACAACCCAAATATCCTTCAACAGTGGAATATTATTATAGCAATGAAAGGGAATGACTTTAGCTACATGGATGAATCTCAGAAACACATTCTGAGGGGAAAAAGTAAGTGGAGCACTTACTATGTTCTAGGCATTGTTCCAAGGGCTTTAAACGTATTTTATTCAGTCCTCATAACCCTATGAGATAGGTACTGTTAAGATTTCCCAACAAATTAGGAAACTTACTTAGAGAATTATTAAGCAACTTGCTCATGGTTAAAAGGCTAGTAAGCGGGGACCATGGGACCAGTGGGTGTGGGCAGTGAGATTCCAGTGCTCACAGTGAAAACCATCACACAATTCTGCCACCCAGGACAGTAGTGGTACTTAACATCTTTCCCCTGAGTGAAACCAGGAGCTATAAAGTATCAGGATAGACCTAGAAGTAAGAGGGAGATGATGGTCTCCCTCTGAGTAAAAATAAAAGCCAATGTTTTAGACAACAGAAATGACAGGGGTTCTTAAATTGGAGGCATACTTTTTTTTTACCCTTGTTCTGCCTGGGATCTTACATTACTTTCTGGAAAAAAATAAAAACAATATCGAGTGATACCTTATTTATCCATCATTATCAGGAGAGATGATAGATAACTAAAGCACATCACCATAGGACACCCTTCTAGCATCAGAACATATTTATTTTAAACTATTTATTAGCTAAATATTTCTCATGAAAACATCTTCCCCTGCCTTCCTTACTAGTTTAACCTTTCCTTGATGATGATCTGAGATGATCATTATTAACCATTATTAATGACAATCATTGTCCTGTGCTACAATTCCTTTTCAGTGCCCTCAAGAATTACTGAAGTATATGGTGACACCTGCCCTCATTATTCAGATTAATGACATATACACACTGTATATTCCTTTCCTATATTATCCTTACCTAAAAATCCTATTTTATCTAGATACCCTGAATTCCTTGTGACTTCCCAAACACTGCATTTGTTTGCCCCTGTGAGTTTTCTTCACCTTGGGTGCCCCATCATAACAATTGTGGCCATAGGAAATCTTGCCATCCTCAAAGCCCAGCTTAGAACCAACTTGTCCATGAAGCCAGTCTTAATCCTTTCTGGTCGGAAGGAATCTCTCCCTCCTCTGGACCCCCTGTGGAGTTTGTCCATCCTCTCATTCATTATTATCCCCTGGTATTTGTTTAATGCTTTGCAATTTCCAGAACATTTCCACATAATAATCTCCAGTGATCCTCCAAAAAGTCTGTTATTATTATCATTATTTTTCAGACGAGTAAACAGGCTCATAAGAGGCACCAAACCACAACCCTTAAACTTCCCCTTTCTTCACTTTCAGCATTGCTGGACTGCTAAACATCCATAAGTGAACTCTTCTATTAAAGAATATAAGCAAATCATTTTGACCCCAATGGGAAATATCAGTTTCCATTGCTAGTTGAATGTCTAGTGTTCCTAACATCTATAGAATACTATAGATTAAAAGACGATTTCAGAAGTTCACATCCTAGTTATCATGAAGCAACTGCATTTCAATCCACTCAAACTCCACTAAAAAAAATGGAGTTATGAGACAAAGTTAATCCTTCTCCAGCCCCCAACAATCCAGTGGTCACTAAATATGGTTCAGAAACAAAACTGCCTCAGGAGCATTCAGTTCCTGAATCGGTCTTTAGTTGAGGCCTATAAATTTTTTGTTTGTTTTTAAAGGTTGTTTTTAAAGGTTTCATCGTGATTCCAGTGACTAGTCAGGTTTGGGAAGCATCGGGTTAACCCACTTATCTGGTATCATGCAAATGTGTTTTCTCAGTAATGAGTAACCCTATTTAGTTTTTCAAAGGAGAAAGTGTGACTGGCTTAGCCAGCTCATGGAGGGCGGAACTTTTTCTTAGAAAAAAATCACAAAATCTCTTAATTATTTGTGAATGAACTACCTGTTGCAATTAGCCTCTTTCTCTGTTCATATCATGAAACAGTATTGTGCAAGAACAGAATCATGGTTAGGTACAGAGCAGCTTGGTATCTGAACAGGAGTACAAGGAAATATATTTGGCTTATTTATTACTCTTCTCCCTTCCATTAGTTCAGATGATCAAGAGTAGAATAAGCACATGGTAGGAGACTCTCCTTCTAGGCCCATGAATATCTTACCACTGAAACTGCTGAGACTCAGCTGCTTGTACTTCTTTGCCATTTCACTGCTGAATGTCTACAAGAAGCAAAACAGAGCAGAGAGTCATAAGCAGGGCTTATAGCCAATGCCATCAAAATCCTTCTAACTGCACACGATACACTTGACCTCATCCCATCTGTCAGTCCCCGTTCCCACTGCCACAAACCACAAACCACAGCCACAAACTTTGGGAAAGCGCTAGGGAACAGCAAGCACAGCACCACAATCTACTAAACATTTAGGGGAAACAAGTACAGAAAAAAATGGAAAGAAAACCCAAACCGCGAATGAAATAAAAGGTGTGGAATGTATATTCCAAAGCAAAATAGATTCACTCATTCAACATTAATGCCCTCCTTTTTACATGTTTGGTTGGCACTGAACTAGGAGCTGTGGATATATCAGTGAAAAAGACAAATGTAGGCAGATGCTCTTGTAATTAAAAAAAAAACATAAATTCCTTTTAAAAGTTATACACACACAAAACTTTATCTGCAGATTGAAAAAATGGTCTGTTTTATATGAGTTAATTTCTGTAAAGTGCTTAAAACAGTACTTGGCACAAAATAAGCATTCAAAATGTGTTAGCTATTGGTACAATTATTATCATATGACAGCTCTGTAGACAAAGATTTGTGCATATGGCCATACAGATCCTTTAACATAGCATCTCCTTGAAATAACTCATCTCTCCTAGAAGGTAAATAATGAGGTAAAGCCTAGATTTTGCTTTGCATCTGAACTTTAACAATGACATTTCCTAATCTGTAGGACATTTTCTCCATAAATTGTATTTGCAGCTGCTATTTCCAAGCAAAAAGCCCTCAATCTTACCATATTCAGTACCTGGAGAGGTCACAGAAGAGCCCTCCCCTGCTCTCCTCCTCCAAGAACTTGGAAATAAAAACAAATGAGCTAACATTATCTGCTGATAAATAGACTAATAAGAACTGCCATATGCAATGGATAGACATCAGCTCTCTTCAGAAGTCACTTGAAATGTGAGGATGAGTCACAGGGTTAGAAATCATTAGGCAAGGCTTTGGAATTGAATGTGAAAGAAAACTGTAAATCAGTAGTGATATCATAGAACAAAGTGGGCGGATAACAAGCAGATGGTCTGCAAGGGGTTTAGAAAAGTGGACTCAAAAGGCAAGAATTTGGCAGTTTTGCCAGCTCTGCCCAGGTGTGACTAACACCTGATCTGAGGGATGTCAATAGTGTGTTCCTAGAGAGATGTTCCCTATTCTGAGACATCATGCCTGGTACAAGGTAGATATGCAATAAATATTTGTTAGATAACCAAATGAATGACCACCTATTGCCACTTATAGATACTCAGCTCCACCCAGAACCCTTGTTATCATGAAATATTCATGGAACCAAGTATTTCAGTCAGCTGGGGAGTTATTTACTCACTACAAATTCATGAATTGGAAAACATAAATGAGTGAATATAAATATCACTTTATTGTGGGTTTGGTGTAGGTCAGTTTTCCTGAGCTAGGTCAACTCTGGATGTCTAGCAAATCCATTTTCTGGAATGTAGGGACCTGGCCAAGGTAATACCACTTGTGAGGGCCTGTATATATTGCCTTCTAATCTTTCTGTACAGCATATCTTTCATTGCAAGACTTATTTAGGAAGAAATTATGTGCTTATCAGGAGACCAGAGGTATAATTATGTATGCACATGTCACATCGTCATGTGGATATAATTTAATGTTAATGCCAAAAAAAAGCCTGAAGAAACGGTCAATGTTTAGTGTATAATGTAAATTACTATGTGAGATGGTCCTCTCCTTTCAATTACAAAACTGAAAGGTGTATCATCTCTCTGTTTTCATTTGGTAGTTCAGAAAACAGCCTTTTGGGTCAGATAGACCCAGGTTGGAATCTTGGTTTGGCCACTTGACTATGTGCGTATTAACCCAGAGGGTAAATACATAAAATGAGATGACAACAGTGGCTTTGTCAAAGCATTGAGGGGGGAATGAAATGAGACAGCTTCCTCTTAACACAGTGCCTGGCAGATTCAATACATGGCAGTTATTTTTATTATCAGCCCTTAGGGGATCCCTCAGACCATGACTGATCATTCTGCTTCTGTTGAAATGCCATGTAATTT
Source organism: Choloepus didactylus (assembly GCF_015220235.1). Lineage (NCBI taxonomy): Eukaryota > Metazoa > Chordata > Mammalia > Pilosa > Megalonychidae > Choloepus > Choloepus didactylus. Next base: position 89,258,460 of record NC_051307.1, read on the forward strand.
TTGTTTATATGTTAGAGAGAATGAACCTTCTTTTACTAGACATGGTTAATTTCTCTTGTATGGATATGGTACTTCGTGAACAGTTCAGGGATGTATTATGGTTATGTTTTACTTCATGAACAGTTCAGGGATATACTGTGGTTATGGTACTTCATGAACAGTGCAGGGATGTTCAGGGTGCCTATTTGGGCCCAGTAATAGTCTTTGACTTGTTGGGAACTGGTGAACTGAATTCAAAAGAAAAGATGACTCATTTTGTCAAGAAAGGGAGCTACTTCATTGGGTCATTCATCACTGTCTTGCCAGTCAGCTAGAGATGAGGCACAGTGGCATACTGGAGCCAGCTTACACTGGTTCAGTAAAGCCCACTGTCTGCATGTCTTCCCAATTTCACGTTCAACAATGTCATGTTGATGGCCTGAAATCAGCCACGGAAATCGGCAACCGCTACAAATCCCCTTGTGCCTTCTCCGGCAGCAGGAGGAACAAGACCCTTTACACTTCCAGGGAAGAGCCAGCTGGAACAAGTATAAGTTAGTTTCCTTGTAAGAAGAGATAAAATGGCAACCACCTGCACGGAAACAGGCCAGGAGGTGGGAAGGTGAGTAGTCACAGAACCAATGTCTGGAAGCCACTCTCTGCCAGGCACTGAGCACTAAATACCCAAAGCCCAGAAACGTGCCTGGGAAGTCTCACTAGTTGACAGAATTAGAAAATCTATGTTGTGAAAACCTATTTTAGGGTGCTGTATCTTATTTCATTTCCTTTCAATTTTTTCTTACCATCATTAAAGTTCTTTTTGAATAAAGCAATGAGATGGGACTTTAAAGGCAGAACAGCCCAGCAATACATACTAAAAATGCTGAATATATCAGGCACCTATTAACATGTTAGAAACTCAGCTTTCTCTGGCCACTCTAAAACAAAAGACTGAAAAAGAGTGAACACTAAAGAAGCTGGGCACACAGATCTGTGCACTTAGACACAGAGACATGCTCCCCAACACACATGTCCCTCCATATTGTGTTGGATGACAAAAGATTTCCCTCCGAGGTCACCTACAGATGAGTCAAGAAAGAATAGATTGATTTGAGGGCAATTCTGGGGATATGGCAAAAATAGCCAGATATACCTCTTTTGTTAAAGAATTTATAATCTAGTTGGCAAGCAAAGATAATAAACAATTCACCTAATTTAGCATACAGTTCAACACTTAATGAACAACAACTCAATACAAATGATATAATAATATTTGATCTTCATGGAGGGCTTACTGAGTGTCAGGTACTGTTCTAAGGGTTTTACATGTATTAACTCACTCCCCATAACAGCTCCAAAAGACGGTAGTTATTATGCCCATTTTAAAGTTGAGGAAACTGAGGCAAAGATAGGTATGCTAACTTGTCCAGCAAGAGACAAAGCTGAGACTAATTGGGGATTTTGGAGGGGAAATCAACTGGAGAGGAAAAGGTGAAGAATATGTTGTTTTAAATATGTTGGATTTGAAATGACAGTCAGACATCCAAGTGGAAATGAGAGGGGGTTGGGGATGTGACTCGAATTGGCTCAGAAGACAGGACTTTACAGAGGTTATGGCAGATGTCATAAGGACAGCTGTACTTTTAGAGGGAGAAAAGAGAGAGGGAGCAGAGGACCCCAAACTGAAACTGGGGGATTGTTTACCTATAAAGAATGGGGGAAGCACAAATGCCAAAAGAGGAAAAGAGAAAAAGATAGGTAGTGGGATAAACATGTCTTCTATAATGACATTCTTTACTAGGTCAGAGGTGGGCAATATATAAAAATTAAATTTTACCAAGTTAGAACATCACCACACCATACAGCACCTAGCCTCCTCTTTTACACTGAGATACTCAAAAGATATTGTTGAATGAATGAATGAAGGAAGGAACCATGGACATTTCTGAGATATTAACTTACCGTATATGTCACCAGTTCTTCTGGAAAGATCACAAACTTTACAAGGAGTTGTGTTTTTAAATGCTCTTTGGCAAATATTAAAACTTCATCAAACATAATCTCTGCTGCTGCATTCTTCCACATACCAATGCTTCCAGTTGCAAGGGCAGGAAAGGAAATGGAACTTACATTTAGCTCAAGGCATTTTTTCAGACACTGCTTCACTGCATTTTTCAATGTCTGTGGAAAAACATAAATTTAGGATAAGCCTTTGAGTCAAAAAATAAGACTTCACTTTTCCCCTGACTCTGTCCATATATTACAATACCAACACTCTCCATCAGGGCCACTCCCAAGCCCCCTTAGAGGATGGGAAGGTCCCACTTGGTAGGGAGCCCATTGTAGCTATAAAGTTGGATGCTGAGAAATAAAGGGCCAAGAAACTGAAGTAACTGAGTGGTCCATATTGTGCTATTCAAGACATCTGGGTACTGGGACTTCTCCCAGTCTATGTAGCTGTGCCCATCTCCCAGGTCAAAGAGTCAACTGTTGGTTGTATCTCCACTTACCTGCGACCCCCAGGTCATGATAAAGAGCTCTTGGGTGTTTAATAAAGGAGGTAGAGTTTAAAATAAGAAAGAGCATCTGTTCATTGTTATTAAGAGCTATATGTAATACCTCCTTGAGAAGTGCTAATATTTTTGACTGATTTAAACTTTCCATAAGCTTTTCAACATCCAAATTCAATACTCATTCAGGAAGGCTGTCTGTGAAAAGACCTTGGAAAACTGAGGGGAAGAGAGTCATTGGAGGACCAATTTGGGATTAGAGAGCTCTCTAGCCAAGAGAGGACCAGAAATGGTTTAAAAAAAAAAAACCAAAACAGACAAACGCAGAGAAGGGGATTAAATTTCCCTCTCTCCACATCTGAGTGAGATCCCCCTGATCTTTAATGGTTATATTTTATGTGCCTCCAGTGGAGAGTGGGCAAGACAACCACTCTCCATGACAATCATGGTAGGAAGAGACCCCAGGCAATGGAGGGATTTGGTTAGAATCGACTGCAAGGGAAATTTCAACTCCTCTTGGAATTTAACACTCGGAGCGAAATATGGAGGGGCTGGATAGAACTCAGTGCTGTTTGAGGTATCCCATGCCCACTAAAGAGAAGGCCCACAGGGTCACTGGTTGCGGTGAGGTGAATGGGTGTGCCAAGTGACGGAGCCATGACGTTTCACAGTCTATTCACAGTTTACCCACTTAAACTTTAGACATGTGTTAGGGAACATTTTAAATTCAAGTTTTTAGGATAACTTATGGCAACCATACTAGTCCAGTATTTCAGATTTTCACAGGAGTGAAAACGGGGTTTATACCACTTCACAATATTTCATGAATGCAATGACACGATGGAAATTCAACAAAGACTGCACAGACTATGGTGTTACAGAAACAGAAATTTATTTTGACCTTACCAGATGTGCTTCTGAAGACCACAGTACATGGTATACATATTGACAGGACAATTTAAATCCTTTTGTAACAAGTATGAACCGGGAAGCTGGAGGTGTTTCCAACAGTTTTTCAGTAAATTCCTTTTCCATTTCATCTCCTGCTTGTTGTAGAATTGAGTTTGATATAGTTCCAATTTTAAGACCAGTATGTGGGTTTACAGAATTAACAATTACATCTGTCTGAAAAGGAAAATAAGGGACAGGATATGTTGTTAAATTCTTCCTCATAAATGACTCATGTAAATCTTTATTTCCCTGAAGAACTTTGAAAAATACTTTTTGAAGATCCTAAATCCACAAAAAATATATTTTAAAATGGATCGAAACTCCTATTTTTAAAGAGTAATTTTTTTGATTGCCATGAAGCTGTTTGTCCTATTCAAAAATTAGGTAAAGTGTGTTGATGGTGTAATTTTTATTGTAAACATCTGTCAGTCCTTCCTGGCTTACGCCTCTCATATTTACAGATTCTGAGCATTTCCTGTGATCTGTTTAATAGCTCTATCAGTAAATGGTTTTATTCCCTCCCCACCACCATCACATTTTGCTATTTCTGTGTGATTTTTGTTTTGTTTTGTTGTGTTGTGTTTTAAACAGAGAGGAAACAACATTTCTCAGGAAATTTCTACCTCCCAATGTTTTTATGTTTTAAGATACTGTAGTACCTGATTAAAGAAAGTCCAAATGAGGAGAATGGGTCTTCAGTGAGAAGCAGGCCTCCCACATACTCCCAGGCCACCCACCCACCCACCTCCCTATCCTAGAGGTAACCACTTTACCAGTTCTTCATCTGTCCTTTCAGAAACAGACTGTACTTATACATGGGCTGTATTTTATGTAAAATCATCTCCTAGTTAGCCCTAAGAATTGTGCTCAAAGGGACTGCATCCTTCTCCCTCACCCCATCCCTCCCTCCATACCCAAATCCTCCTGATAATCCTGCCTAATCATACTGATGGCTTTGGCTCCCTTTGGTGGGTAACGTAAGTATTTCTCACTGGTGTTAATGAATGCTGTACTTAGAAAGTACAATCAGGATTTTCAGTCTGGGAGTGTTGACACCCTTCAAACTTCTTAAGATTCCTAATGTTGGCAATTAATAAATATAATAAAATTTCAGTTAAAGGATAAGTTATTCAACTAGGATGTGTCTACTTTCATTTTAAGTTGGCAGATTAATGGCTTCTCAAACAAATATTTCATTTCCCAGAGTCTAAGTCCCAGCACCTGGGATTCCCCTACTTTTCCCTTTAATTGCCTCATAGGCGAATTAAATTCTTATAAGTGGTGCTTTTTCACTTATGATTAAGTCCATTTGATTGTGACCACAGGGGAGTCTTAAATGTGACATCACTGATCTGGAAAAAAAGAATATGGCCTTACATTCTTTCTCCCCCTCTTTGCAGTCCCTGCTCCCTGCTGTCCCCAAACTTATTTATCAAAAATGTGAACACCTAGATGCACACCTAAACTGGGCCCTGGGGCTACAGAGATCAATAAGCCATGGTCCCCATCCTCAAGGTGCTCTCTGCCTAGAAGAGGAGCTGCAGTAGCCCAGAAATACCTAGGCTCACTGTTACCCTGACTCCCTCCCCTCCCTGCCAGGACCTTGGCTTTTGTGCCAATGAACCCCTTGGCACAGAGCCTATGTTCAGAATGTGACTTAGAGCCCCAGCTGCATCCCCTCTATTCACTCCCATTTATTTGCTGTTTGTTTGACAATTCCTCTGTGTCTCGCTGATCAAGTCATTCTAACTACCCAAAAGGCCTCGCCTCCTGCCAATTCATAACCATCACAACTTGAGAGCATATTAAAGACTCACATCTTCTGCAGTTATCTCTCTTGGTCCACTAGACTCCACTCTGGTTACAAATTTACATACCGTTAGGCAATACAAATACATTTTGCATTGTCTTTTCTTTTTACTACTGATAGGTTGATTTAGAAACATTCAGATGGTTTGTCTCCTCACTTAATGTTTTTAAATAAAGAAGTTTTTTTACATAAAAAGAACATAATTAGATTTTAAGTTCCTTGGGATCAAAGATTATTCTATTTCTTCATGGTATGTAAGAATAATAACAGTAGCAATAATAATTATAAATACTTTTCATGTGCCAGCACTATTCTAAGCACTTTATGTGTACTAATTCTGATTCCTTCTGTCTCACAACAGCTCTAAGACAAAAGTGCTATCATTATCTTTATTTTTCAGATGAGGAAATTGAGGAACAAAAGATAAAGTAACTTGTTTAATTAAGGTCACCCAGTTAGTAAATGTCAGAGCTGAGATTCAAATCCAGATGGTCTGGCTCTGAAGTCCACATCTTAACCTTAACAAAATGCTTTCCATACAGTGATGCAAATAGGATATACTGAAAAAAAAAAAACAAAACAAAACTGACTAGGAAATTAACGGTTCAGGGATTCCCTTTGGCACTGCAAGAGAATTCAAAGGCTTACCTCCTGCAGTTCAATGCGGCCCACCACAACTTGGAGAGTCAGATTGTTCACAACCATTGTATCTGAAGGAGGGATGGCATCTTGACTCATCAAAGATTCCAGCTCGTTCCTGCCTAAGATTTGCTCTGAAGCAGTTCTTAAGGCAGCAACAGTAGGGTCCTCATTGCTCACCAGGTGAATTTCTTTCAACTTACAGGCCACTTGCGTCTGTTGGAAATAAACCTTGATAGTGTGCACAATGATTTGTGTACACAAATCCAGAGGGAACTGGAAAATCCCGGAGCTCAGGGCTGGAATTGCTACTGTCTTAATGCACGCATTTTTACTGGTGACATAATCCAGAATATTTGTAATGGCCTTTTCCAGCTCATGCATACATCGCAGGTCATCCATCGCTACCCACCGAGGCCCAACGGCATGGATAATCTCTTTGCAAGGAAGCCTCCCTGCTCCTGTTACAGCTATCCCACCAGTTGGTATTTTACCAAACGTGGCAACAAAGCTTCTGCTCTCCTGTTCAATTTCAGGACCACCAGCTTTCGCCAGGGCCAGGGCCAGGCCTCCCCCATGCCGGAGGTCTTCATTGGCTGCATTCACCACAGCATCAACAGTGTGTCTGGTAAGGTCATCTTTCCAGACAGACAACTCTATCCCAGGAGCCAGCGTTTTTCTGAAGACTTGCGGAGACTTGGTGTTACTTTCCGGGGCTGGAGGGAGCAGGGTAGAGATACAGCCAAACTTATCCTGGAGGGCTTCACACAGCAGACTCTCTTTATTTTGTAAAATTTTGAAGAAGTGGCAATTAATAGGAATTTGCCAACTATAGTTTTTTTCAAGAGCGTTAGCTTCTGAAAAAGGAGAGAAGATAAAGAAATGAGCAATCAGTATAATTAACACCACTGAATTATCCATTTGAATGTGGTTAAAGGGGGAAATTTGGGATTGTATATAAATCATTAGAATAAAAAGATTTTAAAAAACCAGGGGACTACAACACAGTGAACCCCAATGTAAATATTGACTATAGTTAATGGTATAATTATAATAATATTGTTCCATCAACTGTAACGAAAGTACCACATTAATGCAAAGGTAGGGAAAACTGTGGGGGTGGGGGTATGGGAACTCTGTATTTTCTACATGATTTTTCTGTAAACCTACAACTTCTCTAATAAAAAAAAATTAAAAAAAAAAAAGAAAAGAAAGAAATGGCAAGTGTTCCTCTGAAAAGCATGTAATTCCAGGAAACTAAGTTCCTATGTGCAGAAGAGACGTGAACTTCTGCAAGCTCCCTTCCTTATTCTTTGTCTCATCTAGACATATAACTAGACCAAGGATGTCCAAGAGTTTTCAATGGTAGGTCATCCATAAAGTGCTTAGCCTTGCGCCTGGCATATAGTAAGTACTCAGAAAATCGTAGCTACTATGATACAATGATGGTGGTTGAGAAACCTGTGTGTATGGGCAATTCATGAATTTTTAAAATCTATGTGAAAATAGTGAGCTTGGGCAGACCCATGTGAAAGGCACAAATATCGGAAAGGACAACTTATGAGTCAAAATATGGAGGTTTCACTAATCGCTCTTCTGCTTTTGTCAGTGTCTTAGTTTGGGTTCTTGTAAAAGCAGCCCCTGAGATAAGGATTTCAGTACAAGTAGTTTCTTTGGGAGGTGATCTCAGAAAACACCAGGGATATGGGGTGTGGGGTGTGGGGAGGGAAAGTAAGCCAGGGAATGGAAGAAAATGAATAAACGGTGTGTGGCCAAGCAAATGGGGCTTAACTCCACTGGGGACCTTTAGGAGCCAGTGTAGATCATGTGCCTCAGAGTTATTCCACCAGTGGGGTAAAGGAGCTGGGATATTTGTCTAACTTCTGTCAGTCCTTGGTTGAGGCTGCTCCTGGGGGCATCAGTTCAGCAAATAAAGCACCTGACAGTGTCTGCTACAGTAAGTAATTTTTCATAATACTCTGGTTTTGTGGCACAATTTTAGTGGAATTAAAACTGATAAACTAAAAAATCATTTACTGTATATGGCAGATAAGAAGAAGTGCTATTCAGATTCCCCCTTCAGATTGGTTAAGAAAAGGGGGAAACATGATTAGCTGACAACCTCCAGCTGTTCACCCCTTCAGGGTCTGCTTCAGCTTTCAAGCCAGGGTCACACTATTCTCAGGGTGGCCCTGTCAATGACTGGACAAGGCCACTGATGCCCAACATGGACTCCTCGAACGGGCAATCTCGGACTGGCAGAGGCTTTGGCAGCTTTTCACTGTGGCCTGATAGCTCCTCCTGCCCAATCTGGCTTCCTCCCTTTTCCTTTCACAGTAAACATTTTGCATTCCTAACTCCATCCCAACTTCTGCTTCCGAGAAAACCCAACCTGTGATACTGTATTTCACGGAGTCCAACATATCATTACTATAGGCCACTGAGAAAGGAAAATAATGCCAATTAAACCAAGACACACCATTGACTGATAGAGGGTAGTCTTATTTCAGAGATGTTAACATGTGAAAAAAGCACGCCTTAAAATAGATGAAATGTGGTAACAAATTAAATTTTTCTTCAACTACCATTACTAATCTGAGCCACCTAGAAAGAGCTCTGGTGGCCTCATTTACCCACTAGAAGCAATAAGCTAGTAGTCAGACACTACTGACCTGAACATTGACTAAAAATCTCAAGTGGGCCACCCCTAGGATTAGGCAGTTTCCATGTGGCTCTTACAGCCTGTGTTGAGAATAGGGACACTCAGTGGGTCACCATTACTAGACAATTTCAGCTGTAGAGCTGTGGTTCCTCTGTGAGCAAAGGGAAGGGTCAGCAGGGGCCTAAGAGAACATGGCTGGTGGTGCCACACTGCCTCTAAGGCAGTCTCCAATCTAAAGCACTTGCTAGGGTCTCTACAAGCTCCTGCAATCACATACCTGAGCACTTGTCAGGGAGGGATTCTTCTTTTGTATTCCCCTTTATCCACTGGGGAAAGATCTGAGCAAAGATTTTCTGAAACAAGAGTGAGACAAAGTTATCCTACCTGATTTTTCATTGTGAGGTGCTCCTCCAGAAACCTGTGAAAAATGAGAATGGTTTCAAAGAAATTGAAATGGAGTGACTGCAGATTACCTGTAACAAAAATAACCTAATAAAGACAAAGCAAAAGAAACCCAGCCAGAAGTACTGGGCTGAGAGGGAGGTGATTTTTCACGTGTGCCTGAAACATTTGAAATATTAAATGTTCCAGCAAACAGTGACCCTACTCCACTTCCCTAGAGGTCAATGCACTTCTGATTTGGTTGAGATGAAGGGCTGACAAGACCCAAAGATCACAGACCAAAATGACCCCAAATTCTCAGACTGGTCTTAAATCTCCAAAGGCTTGTGGGGTTTCTGAAGACAGAGGACATGGAGACATAAACCTTGTCAGCTACCCTTCCCCATTCACCAATTAGGACCCACTTTTGATGGCCTATTTCATGGCACAGCCTTAATGTGGAATTTTCAGAGAAAACAAATGAGGTGCCTCTTCTCTGTTCTCTTGTTTTTATTATTCCCCAACCTCCTCCTTCCCCATCCTGCAAAAGCAGAACTGCTGAATGAGTGAAGAGAATCAAAATTATTCCATCCTCACACTGACTGTTGATTAGATTAGCCTATTCTTGATTTATCATTTCCCACATGGTTCAAAAAAAAAAAAAAAACAAAAACAAAAACCAAAATAACAGGGAGAAAACTTTAGTGGGCTATTAAAATTAAACAAGAATGCAGGTATAACTGAAGACCCTAGACAGATTTCTTGCTATTAATAGGAAGAACTATTAACAGGAGGAACTATTCATGTGCTGATCAAGGTTCATAATTTATATACATTTATGCTTTTTACCATGGGAGAGTCCATCCTCCAGGTTCCTAGGGTCTTTAAATGTTTATATTCTTCTTTTACGTTTCCGAGCGTAGACTGCTGTTCCCAGATACAGTGACCTACTTCTAGGAATGAATCGAAAGGATGCAATCAGCATTGACCAGCATCTTAGGAGGACTGAACATGATTTTTGATCTTGAGCAGTTTTCAGTTTCATTGGTGAGGACGGACACGTTGTTTTACTGTTTGTTGTTTTACTATTAACCTTCTATTCTTTACATAAGGGGTTCCTTCCATCTGAAACTTTTACAGCAGTTCAGAGAAGGGAAAAAGATGTAGGGGCTGAAGCATGGAAAGCTTTATGGAGAAGGTGAGATTAGAGCCAGGCCTTGAAGGATGGAGCAGATTTTTACATATTTAGGAGAGGAGGATGTTATAAAGTGGTGAGGCTGAACATAGCAGTGAGGAAACCAGCTTCATGAGTGAGTAAAACCACTAAAGAGTGAAGAAAGAGGAAACTGAGCATGTGCCTATGAGGAGGTATATTACTGAGTTTGTAATAAAGACCCTTGATATAATTAGAAAGGAGAGTATCTGGAGAAAAATCAGAAACTCTGAGAAAACTTACATTTTAGTGATTTTCCCATGTAATAGGTAGGAGTTAAAGACTGAATTTTTAGAAGAATGAGGATGAAAATGCTTAAAGACACAGTTGCTCACTTATTGCTATCTGGACTCTGAAAATTATTTCTAAGGTCTTTTCAATAGAAAGCTTTTGTAAAACTGTCTGCAGGATTAGAGTATTATTATTCTACATTGAGGAACAGCAGCAGGATCCTAAAATGCAAGGGCAAGATGGATTTGTGCCTCCAGAGGAAGGAAGAACGAGGATGTCTGCTTTGGCTGTGGACTGCTGGTGGACTTTTGCTTTAGCTATTGCGGCACTTGTTTCTGTCTTTAGGCCAGGCCTTAAAGGCTGAGGGATAGACTGGGCAGTGGTGGTGGCATTCATTTAACCCCAAAGAAATTAGAAACAAGAAGCATATCCCCACTCGCCCACACCCTGACAATCACTTCCATTTTTAAAACAAAAATCACTACAAAATCCTTCCCAACTCTCCATCACTGGTACTACTGTGTTTCTTCCTCTTCATGTTCAGCCAAACTTCTGGAAAGAGGAGGTGACTCTCCCCTGTCCACCTGCCCACTCAGCCCACTATTGGCTGGCTCCCCAGCGCTCCTTTGAAACTGCATGTGATAAATCCCCAAGATTATCTTCAATCCTGATCTCTACTTGACGCCTCTCTATAGCATTTTGTTCTTTGACTCTTGAAATCTGCTTTCTTGGCCTCTGCTTGCCATCTCCCTTGCTTCTGGTACCTCTCACTTTGGGTCTTACAGGTCTTGTCCCTGGTTACACTTCCATTATCCGCCTCTTAGTGATCTGCCCCAGGATTCTGGCTGAGAGGCACTTCTTATCTCATTCTACATACTCTCCAGGGGTGATCTCAGCCACTCCCATGCTTCAACTTACCAACTGCAAATACAACTCCCATATTTGTATCTCTAGGCTATGGCTCTCACAAGCCTCACAGTTGAACTCCAACTGGATGTTCTACAGACCCCTCAAATCAGCCTCTGCAAAACTGAACCCATTATCCCTTTGTCCCACCTGAGCCCTCCCTCTCCCCCCACCCCCACAAAAAATCCATGTTCTATCTCTTGGATTCCTCAGATCAGGAAATGATATACCATTTACCCACTCACGTCATAAACCTAGGAATTGTCCTTGAATCTTCTCTTTTGTCCCATATGCAGAGTAACTGGGTCCTGACCACCTAAAAATGTCTCTACCCTCTTTGCCCACTGGTACTGCCTTACCGCGGGGCCTCAGCACCAGCTTGCCTGAGCTAAAGCAGTCCATTCTTATTGAAGATTTAAATGCATCTGACTTTGCATTTTATTGTTTGAATAGATATTACACTGACATGGTTCAAATTTACAGTGTTAAGGCCTCCCTCCTACCCCACTCCCAACCCCTTATTTAATTGCCCTCCCAGATGCAACCGATTTTGTTAGTTGTTCCCTGTAACCTTCTAGAGGCATTTTTACACAAAAGGTAGCATCTTATACACAGTCTTCTACATCTTGCCTTTTCCACTTAATGTATCCTAGAGATCTTTCTATATCAGCACACAGAGAGCTTCTTCACTGGTCCTACTACTCATTGTTTTCCACTGTATGGATACACTAAATTATTTACTAGCCCCTAAATTATTTACTACCCTCCTATTTATAGACATTTACAGAGTTTCAAATCTTCGGCTACCATGAACAAGGCTGCAAAGAACAACTGTGCACGTAGGTTACTTCACACAGATGCTGATACGTCAATGGGACAAATTCCTGGAAGTGGAACTGCAGAATCATAATGTATATGCAAGTGTAATTCTGATAATACTGCCAACTTGCTCTCCATGGAGCCTGACTAATTTCTAGTCTTACCAGCCATGTGCAAAACTTTATCTCTGGCATCTCTACCTCCATTCATCCCTGCTTGGAAATGTGTCCTCCACATCACTGCCAGCACTATCTTTCTAGAACACAAATCTGGCATGTCACTCTCCTGCTTCCCCTGCTTACAACACTTCAATTTCTCCCCACTGATCTTCAAGACCTTTCACCATCTAGATCTTCACTGTACAGTGTGAGCCAACAGCCACATGTGGCTATTGAGCACTTGAAATGAGGGTAGCCCAAACTGAGATGTGATGTAAGTGTAAGACGCACACTGGATTGCAAAGACTTAGAATGCTAAAAGAATATAAATTATCTCAGTAATGATTACATGTTGAAATGATTAAATTGGAAATATTGAGTTATGTAACACACCATAAAAATTAATTTCACCTATCTCGATACTTTTTAAAATATGGCTACTCACAATTTTTTAATTGCATATGTGGCTGGCATCATATTTCTGCTGCCTAGCACTGGTCTTCCTCTCCCCATCTGGTTGCCCTCCCAGGTCTCAGGGTTCACTCTGTGCCGCGGATGCCCCCTGCCCTCTCCACACCCCTCACCCTTCATGCCCCACTGCCAATACCCTTACTAAGATTGGCCTTGGAACTTCCTCTTGGAAGCCTTCAAAGGATTTTAGTTCTTTATGCTCAAGTCTGCCCCGCTTTACCAACCCCGGAGGCCAGGGCCTCCTCTCTCATCTTTATTCCCTTGTACGCACCCCAGCAAGCAGTTCCGTACTATTGGCCAAATCAAGGAATGAGGGCAGCAAAACCGCCATAGCCTGTCTAAAGGAGAGCGTTCGAGGGAGGTAACTGCTAAAGGTCACAAAGCAATTGAAAAAATTCAAATATTAAAAAATTTCGTCTAAGTTTTTTTTTTTTTTACCTGAATTCATAAGGTGAAAAGACATTTTAGCCGCAAATAATAGTAACAACAACAATAAGAGTTAAAAGGAATCGCAAATACCGGAGAAACTTATTTCCCTTGACTTAAGGATCTGAACGGTTGACGTTCTCGCAGGGGGCGATCTGGCCCCGGGTCCCCGGTTCCCGCCAGCGTCCCGCGCCCCGCGCCCTCCGCCCGAGCCTGCCCGAGAGGGGTCGCGAGGGCCTGGAGAAACCGTCACTTTCCAGCGCCCACGGCTCCGGGGACTGGACCTACTCACCCCACCGACAGCCACAGCGGCGATGGCAAAAATAGGGGGGCGAGGCTGCTCTGCCGAGAAAAGGGAGGGATCTCCCGGGAAGCGAAACTGAAAGTTAGCTGCCGCGGTCCGCAGGGCGGGACGCGCCTTTGCCCCAGTGTAGGCCCCAGCTGCGTCCCGAAGCCTCGCCGCCGGCCAGACACGGAGAGCCATGGCCTCGGCCCCCAGCCCGCCGTCCCCGCTCCTCGTGCGGGTGTCCGAGCCGGGTCCCCGGCTGCACAGGAAGCTGGAAAGCTACTTCCAGAGCCGAAACTCGGGCGGCGGAGAGTGCACCGTCCGCCCTCGCGGGGAAGGCGCTCAGGGCATCTTCCGGGTGGAGTTCAGAGAAAGGGCAGGTGAGCTGCGGGCAGCAGGGGCGCGGGCCCCGGGCTGGGGGTGCAGAAGCCGACTTGCGAAGCCCAGCCCTGTGGCTTTCCAGGCAAAGATAGTTCACGAAAACCCAGGAGAAAGGGCGGGAGGCAATATGGCTCTGTCTAGTAGGGGACGGGAACTGGGCTTCCTGCTCTGCCTGGCTCCTGCTACCAAGAGACTCAGCCTAATAGCGGAGGATGGTAACCCACATGTGCCCAGTCCATCATTTGGTTTGATCACGCCTTACAGTTGATGGTTTCCAGTATTCTCATGCTGAATCTTAATTTTCTACCCTCATAGGAAGTTTCTTTCCTCCCTCAGATGCCTGTCAGCTGCTGTCCTTGTCATTTAGGCATTCCACTTTTATTGCTTTGAGGATTACGTGGGTAAAATATGTTCCCTAAACAAAAGAGAGAAAAGAAGAAAGAAGGAGATTATTCACCTTTTAATGTCACCACCTGGAGATAAGCAATGTGAACATTTTGGGATATTTCCTTCCAGGCTTTTCCTATGGATATCTGCAAACACATATGTATATTAACAAAATTCTGGATCTACACTTTTGACTCCTGCTTTCTTCCCTTAACTTCCTATAATGAGGAGTTTTCCATATCATTGAATTGGGAGACTGGAGGCCCAGTTTCAGAAACATGATTTTAATGACTGGATGATGTCCCATTATCATTAAGCTTTCATTTCTACAGTAAAATTTAAGTTGTCCACTTTAGAGTTCTCAATAGTTCCCCTACTTTCCCAATCACCATCCTGCTCATTCCTTACTGGGTGGGGCGTGGGTGGGAGGATTTAGGGCAGGATACATGAATGACTAAAAGGATTATCTGAAATCTCCCCCATTCCTCCCTCCCTCTCTCATGTGTGTGTGCACGTGTGTGTGTTTCTGTGTTTAATGTCTCTACTAAAGCTAAGGAGAGAGTGTTGAGAAAAGGAGAGCACCAAATTTTGGTTGAAAAGAAACCTGTGACCATTTTCCTGGAACCCACTGAAAATCCAACAGAGAAGAATGTGAGACCCAGAATGTCTTCACTGACACAGTCACAGGCAGGGGCGCTTTCTGGTGAGAAGCATCCAGCCGAAGGACACATTGCTAATGCTGTGGATTGTGTCCAGAAGGTGAGTGCTGAAAGAAAGGGCTGGGTATGTTCCTGCAGCGTCCTCTCCAGTCATCACACCTATTCATTATTCGCCTGACAATCATGTGCCAAAAGT
Source organism: Choloepus didactylus (assembly GCF_015220235.1). Classification (NCBI taxonomy): domain Eukaryota; kingdom Metazoa; phylum Chordata; class Mammalia; order Pilosa; family Megalonychidae; genus Choloepus; species Choloepus didactylus. The sequence goes on from NC_051307.1 coordinate 89,273,525, forward strand.
CTGATATGAGCCAGGCACTGTTTTAGACATGAGGGCACAGAAGTGAACCCGACGACAAGGTGTCTGCTCTTATGCAGCTTGCATTGGGGTTAGGGAATTGCACGGAAAGACAATAAGCAGGTAAGCAAAATTCATAAATAAAACAATTTTAGAGAGTAATATTTGCTAAGAAGAAAGTAAACAAGGTTTTGCCTTCAAGACTGACAGAGCCAGGGTAAGGAAAGAGAGGATGACATGGTTCTACTTCTGACCAGAAGTCAGAGACAACTTCTCTGAGGAGGTGACACTTGGACCAAGACTTGAAAAATGAAAAGGAGCCAGCTGTGGACAGATTCAGTAAACAAATAGATATCAAATCCCTACTGTAGGCCAGGCACTGTTACAGGAGCAGGGGTTAGAAGCCAAGAACATGGCAGGCCCTGCCCTCATGGATCTTAACATTCTACTGAAGGAAACAGACAATAATACTAAACAAATAGATATATAATAATATGTCTGAAAGTGGTAAGTGCTAGGAAGAAAAATAAAGCAGAATTAGAGACAGAGAGCAACCGAGCCAGTATTTTAAATAGGATGTCAGGAAGAGCCTCTCAAATGCGGTGACATCTAAGTAGAGATGTGAATGAAGTGAGGGAACTAGATTAAGTGGCTTTCTGGCAGAAGAATATTCTAGAAGGAGGGACGCATACGTGCAAAGGCCCAGTGACAGGAGCTTACATCCTGAGCTCCAGGAGGTTCAAGGAGGCCAGTGTGGCTGGAGGGCAGTGATTAAGCAAGAGAGTGATAGGAGAGGAGCTTGGAGTGGTGCCCAGGATCCAGGCCTTATGGGGATGAAGGTCATGGTGAGGAGTTTGGATTTTATCTTTAATGTGAGGGGAATCATCAGATATTTTTGAGCCAGAGGAGTCCGGTGATCTGATCTACATTTCTTAAAGATCATTCTGGCTGCTCTGTGGGGAACAGAATGTAGGAAGGGGCTAGAGTAGAGCATGGAGTCCAGTTAGCCGCGGTTGCAGTGAGCCAGGTGAAAGATGATAGTGGCCTTGGACCTGGGTGGTCCAGCTGGAGGTGTGAGAAGTGGCTGGATTCAGGAAACATTCTGAAGGAAGATCTAAGGGAAGGGCAGCACATGGAGAGGAAATAGCTGTGCAGAGACCTTGAAGTAGAAAAAAAATTTTTAATTTTGCTTTTATTTTACATTCAATTTGCCTCTGTTCTTTTTATCCTAATCTGGTAACTCTCATATATTTCAACTCACAATGGCCAAGGTATATAGGGCCCAGGGACATTGCATGCAGACAGGTATTTAGTCTAAAAAAAAAAAAAAAAAAAAAAAAGGTGGGGAGGGGTGAACAAGAGAAAAACAATAGTAGGTAAGCAATATCCCTCTCAGATCTACGGGAGCGCTCCCTTCAGGCTCACAGACTCTTTCGTGAGAAACTCAGCAACTTACCCAGAGAGCAGAAGTGCCTTTTCTCCACTCCTGCTCCCCAAGGTCAAACAGGTAGTCGAAGTCCTCGAACCCAGACTTCATGTCCAGAGAGCTTTTTTAAAAATGCTTACTCCCAGGCTCCACTGCAAACCATTTACTCCGAATCTCTGGGGATGAGGCCGAGAACTTGGTGTGTTTTTTTAAACTCCCATGTGATTGTTATGTGCAGACAGGGCTGACAACCTCTGGGCCGTACCATGCTACACCCTCTAAAGAAGTTGCCCCATCCTAAGGGAAGGCTTAGTGGTCATTTCCCTAATCTCTAGGCATTCTCTTGAAGAGGAGACCATAGGTCTGGATGTCTGAGAGATGTGATTTGTTCCTTTTAAAATTGCAGATCTTTCTTACAGTAACAGCTGACCTGAACTGTAACCTCCTTTCCAAAGAACAGAGGAAAAGCATAACCACTCTGTGTCCCAATGTCAAAAAAATGGAGGGTCATGATGGAGTTGAGAAGGTGTGTGGTGACTTCAGAGACATTGAAAAAATACATCACTTCTTGAGTGAGCAGCTCCTGGAAAGTGAGCAGAAATGTGAACCTTCCCCTTCAGCAACAGAGAGGGAGCCACCCTGGCAGCAGGACTGGGACAGTGGCGTTTTTCCTTCCAAACCAAAAACCAGGTCAGAAGAAAAAAGCAACAACTTCGAAGTTCCCTTGCTTTTCTTTGAATACTTCAAATATGCCTGTGCTGATAAAATAGAATCAATAGAGAAAAGATTTGGTATAAACATAGAAACTCAGGAAAGTTCTCCATCTATGGTCTATTTAGACTTCACCTCAAGTCAGTCAGGTGACCTAGAAGCAGCTCGTGAGTATTTTGTCAGTGAATTTCAGAAGAACACGGAATCGCTGAAGCAAGAATGTATCCTTTTAGCAGAGAATGAGCAGGCAAATAAAATCAAACAGGAACTGACTCACCAGTTTAAAAAGCTCCTTATAAAGGAGAAAAGAAACACATTAATTCTCTTTGGAACCCAAGGTGATATTTCAGCTGCCAAACATTTTCTTGCCTCCAAAATATCTAAAGGTCCTGTCAAAGCACCTGTGAAAATATTGGCTCCCAAACACATGATGAATGGAATAGAGGTTGACACAGTTCAGTATAACCTTTTAGAAGGTGAATTACTCCAGGAGATATCAGAGATAGAGCAAAAATATGATACTTGCTACAGTGTTTTGGGAAAAACTTACAACATGAAGACAGTCCGCATTCTGTTTGAACCCAGGGACAAGGAGGTAGATCTATCTGTGCATGCTTATGCAAGTTTCATAGATGCCTATCAGCTTGCCACATGTCAGCTGCTGAGGGAAATTCTATCACTGAAACCTTTGGGCAAGGAGAGAAATCACTTACGTGGGACTAAGTTCACTGATGACTTTAGAAAAAGGCATCCATATGTACGCTTTGAAGTAAATCAAGAATCAGTGACTCTGACCGGTTTGCCAAATCACCTTGAAAAAGCAAAGCAGTATATCTTAAAGACAGGGGGAATGTTGGCTGGAGAGAAATGGAATGAGGCTCGTGAAACACCCATGGACATTGACGGTAATGATTCAAAAACGGCTTCACCTCCATACAAGGACTCTGCCAGCTCTGGGTCCTCAGGAGTAGACAAGAAGGTAAAACCCATGGACATTGATGGTAATGATTCAAAAACGGCTTCACCTCCATTCAAGGACTCTGCCAGCTCTGGGTCCTCAGGAGTAGACAAGAAGGTAAAACCCATGGACATTGATGGTAATGATTCAAAAACGGCTTCACCTCCATTCAAGGACTCTGCCAGCTCTGGGTCCTCAGGAGTAGACAAGAAGGTACAACCCATGGACATTGACGATAATCATTCAAAACCGGCTTCACCTCCATTCAAGGACTCTGCCAGTTCTGGGGGTCTAGTGGACAAGAAGGTAAAGGACACATGTGCCATCTGTATGGAAACCATTATTAACAAGCAAGTACTACCAAAGTGCAAGCATGAGTTCTGCACCCCTTGTATCAGCAAAGCCATGTCGTATAAGCCAGTCTGTCCTCTATGTCAGACTTGTTATGGGGTCCAGAAGGGGAATCAGCCAGAAGGAACCATGAGTGTCACTTTCTCAAAAACAGAACTTCCAGGTTATAAATCCTGTGGATCTATTATGATTCTTTATCATATAAGAGGAGGCATACAAACAGTAAGTATCTCTGAGGTCCCTGGGTTTCTTTCTACTATGCTAAGATTACCAGAGCAAGAGACTGTCCTGTTGCTTATTTAGACAATAGATTTCCCATGGGATGATTTCCAGAGCCACATGAAAGAGCTTGAAACAGTTATAAAGGTCACAAGTGTTGTTTATAACTTAGGTAGGTTTTGTGCCTATTTCTCAAGGGAGTGAAAAGGTGAGTGAGTGTGTCTTAGTGTGGAGACAGCCGGGAGGGTAAGCTGCTGTGTCTGCAAATGAACACATCTATACCTATGGTAAAATTTAGACAGGGGTGTATTATTACTGTCAAAAAACAAGGTCTTCAGTAGTTAGGCCTGCCTGATCCCACAGCAAACAGAAAACACAAGTCCCTGTTTTGGTGAGAAGGTGAGTTTATTAAGGATACATCCACAAGGGACTGGAGAAAAATCTTTCCAAGACCAGTTCAAAGTGAGAAAGCTGATTTGGGCTTTTATAGCCCAAACAGACAAAGGAATGGCAAAAGTCTGTAGGAAAGCAGAAAAAAAAAAAAGAAAAAACTAAGTAAAAGTCACAGGAGTCATTAAAATTGAATAATGGTCACCTGTTTCATTTTTGTTTGGTCAGCATATTTTGTTGTCTTATAGATCCTCCTTTTTTTTTGCTGACAATTCAGTCTTTGATCTTGTTCTGCAATGGGAGGAATGTGTTGATTTATTAGTCCATATGTTGTTTCTGGCTTTGTCCCATCCTGCTCTGGACTGTAATCTTATCTCTCCGGGCAAAGCCAGTAAAGTCTCATTAATGTAACTAGGAACACAGAGTAAACTTTTGTGATTAGATCATAGCAAGCTATGCTAGCAAGGGCTTTTAGGCTTAAAATGAATCAAAGCTGCCTGAGTGAAGTGATTTTAATAAAGGATTATATTGAGCATTTTTCCTACTACCCACTATCAATATTTTCATGTGACATTTTCTTTTCTTAATATAGGAAGAGCACCCAAACCCAGGAAAGACATACTGTGGAATACAGCGAATTGCATACTTGCCTAATAATAAGGAAGGAAATGAAGTTTTGGTACTGCTTCGTAGGGCCTTTGATCAAAGACTGATATTCACCGTGGGGGAGTCTCGAGTAACAGGAGCCTCAGATGTCGTTACGTGGAATGATATCCACCACAAAACATCCATGTTCGGGGGACCAGAAATGTGAGAGCCTTTTGAAATGTAACATTGCTGGAGAGAACTTAAAGATTGTGAAGTATGCCAATTTGAGGGTGTTGGGATAAAAGGGGATTTTATTCATAGGAGTGGGATTGGGTATAGTAAAGTATATTTAGAGATGCTAATCTGGGATGATAATCTCAAAGGCAGAAATATTGGTCCCCATTACACTTCTGTTCTCCAACCGCAAAATTATGAAGTATCATAAAGGTATTAAAGTTTGCATCAAAGGGCAGGGGACTTCAGAACTGAAAATGAATGGTATCTAAATCAATTTAATTTGGGATTTCATGTCTATTTGAAGGATAGATCCTAGAAATGTTGTCTACTTGGCTTTCTTCTAGATCACCCTTCCTTCTACCTTCTCCCATCAGGTGATAAAGGACCTAAACTCACTTAGCTAATAGGCCTCTACAAAAAGTCTTCATTTTAAGGAGACAAATGATGATGGAAGCTGTTTTACAGGCTATCCAGTTGTTCTTTGTGAAACTCAGAATACCTCAGACCCATGGTGTTCAAAAAGGAATATATCCTGAGACTTTTGCAAATACCTAAATTTGAAAATCGTACGGTAGCATAAGACACCATAAAATACAGTATATTATAACTTTATGAGAGGCATTGCTTACCATGAACTGAGCATAAAAATCAAAACTTGTCAGAAGGCAGATGCTGGGCTGACAGGTAGGTCCACTCACTAATGATTCATATCTCCACACTTACAAGTGATTATAAATCATACACCTTCAGGATTGTTTCTGAATGTTTGCAACACTGAATGCTAAATACTCAGATGCCAAGGATCTACTATACAGATTCTTAGGTATTTGAGATGGTGCTAATGGGATTTTTCCTTCTTTTAGGTATGGCTACCCTGATCCTGATTATCTGAAACGTGTCAAAGAAGAGCTGAAAGCTAAAGGAATTGAGTAAGAAGATACTGGAAGGATGTCTTGAGCCAAGCTTTCAAATATATAGTTGAGGAGGCAGAGTTAAAACCAATCTAAATCCTTATGTAGAAATATCTTTTAAAATTTTTGATCTCCAGAAGTAGTTTGTATAAGAGTAGGATTCTGCTAGTTTGTCATTTCTGGAGTGTTACTTTTTATGGAGGACAGAAGCCTCTAAGGTCTGTGTAATTTTGCTGCAGAGGTGTCATGCCTCATTCTTGTGTTATCCATCGGGGCAGGGGCTATAGATCTGAAATAACTTTATATGCTCTTCAGTTGTACTACTAGCTGCCTATCAGTCTTCTTTTCACCCGTCTCTGGAGTGGTCCTTTAGTCTTTTGTTCGCTTGCTTGTTTTTCTTCTTTAATCTTTACCTACCTGTTCAAGTGAAATTCTAGTGTGAAAGGGGAATGGGGGTAGGGGGGTGGGGCAAAGCTTAGTTACAGAAAATTAGAGAACCATATTCCCCTCCTCTCCCCCATGGCCAGAAAAGTGTCCAGGAGTAGAGATTGGGCAGCCCTTTATACAAAATGGAATCGAGGCTATTATTTTTTTCTTAATGCAATTTTATTGAGATATATTCATATACCATAGAATCCATCCAAGGTACACAATTAGTGGCTCACAGCATCATCACATAGTTGTGCATTTATCACTAGGGACAATTTTAGAACATTTTTGTTTACTCCAGAAAAAGAAATATAAATAAAAAAGAAAACCCAAAACATCCCATAACTCCTTACCTCCCCCCATTATTGATCCCTAGAGGCTATTATTTTTAATGACATCTATGTTGTTACCAGTCTCTGCCTGGTATACTGTTGGTGCTGCATAAATTTTGTTGTTATAACCCAGCAGAGGTTTATATGCTCTTCAGATCTTTGGCATAGTCAGGAGTAAGGAAGCCGTTTCTAGAATCCTCACCACTAATTGGAAACTGAGTTTCTTACTCAGAAACACTTGGCATCTCATTCCTTTCCAGGCCCTAACTTGGTCCTGTTCCTTCCTGATCCATGTAATCCATGTAACCTGCCATTGCCCTGCCACAGTAGTGCTGACTCATTTCTGGATATTTCTTCTTCTGGATATTACTATACTTTTGAGTGTATCCATTTCCAGTTTTAACAGCTAAATAACCTTACTTCAGTTTCCATAGGTTATCATTTCCACAGTAACTGTAGTCCCCACTGTAGTTTTTTATCCCTTTACTATGTCTCTCCAAGTCACATTTCCCCCTTAAAATATTTCTGCCAATTACTCATTCTGGACAGAGAAAAAAAAAAAAAAACAGAGAGTTGAGAATACTGTAGGAATATATGACATGTCAAACTTTATGTTTAAATGATTCTCCAATCCAGAAGAAAGTTATACTAGCAAATTATCTGTTTACCCATGTCCCAGTCTTCCTCCAAGAATGATGAACAAGATGTCTTGTTCTTTTCCTAAAGATACACATAGACACAGATAGAATTTTTTTGGTCTCCTAGATCAGAAAATAATAGTTAATACTTATTGAGTTCTTATTTTGCCCCCTTCATAAGAGTTTTAAATCTGTGTGAGAGTAACATTCTGCTAGTTTGTCATTTCTGGAGTGTTACTTTTTATGGAGGACAGAAGCCCCAAAGGTCTGTGTAATTTTGCTATTAGTGTCCCCATTTTATAAACAAAACTGATGCATGGAGAGAACAGGTAACTTCACAAAGGTCACATACGTCGTAAATGGAGTCACTGGGAGTCAAACCAGGGGGTCTGCTTCTGCATGAAGTGAGTGGAAGAGTATCCATTATTCCGGGCTGCTCTCAAAAAGGGATGCCTGCATAGTCCTCAAAGCACATTTTTTCCAAGGAAGTCAAAACCCAGAAACTTTTCTTTTGTCCAGAGAGTTGAGAAAGTTTGGACTGAATAATATATCCTTCTTTTCTGTCAGATTATTTGTTTAGTTTTGGGTGATTCATTGAAGTCTTTTGCCCTTTTCATCAATTGACTGTTTTGTATCTATCTACTTCAGCTACATTTGCTCCAGAAAAGCAAGAGTTCGGTTTCTGTTGGGTTTTTGGTTCCTTGATTGCAATCTGTGTGCATATGGAAGTGATCATGCCACATGTGGTTGGTGAGCATTGGATGAGTGCTTTTGCTCTTTGGAAGGTGGTATCATCGTCATCTGTTAAATAAAGTTAAATCCATATCAGGAACAGCAATCTGTGTTCTTTCCCCATTCATTTTTGTTGTTGTTGTTTTGTTTTGTTTTTTCTTCCTTAGGTTGATATTCTGGGCATTTCCTACAACATGTTAAAGTATACCATATGTGTGGACATTTTTGATTTTGTACACACAATGTGTACTCATTGGCTAAGTTTCACAGTAGAAGTTTAACAACCATAGGCTTCATTACTACAACTTTCAGCTGTGAAAACCACATTTCTCAATATTTTTCCTCCTTAACACTTCAGTAACTACAAAGATAAATATAGTCTGCAGGTCTCATCTCTTCTCTCCTTCTAGAGAAAGCATATGTAATACCCTATCAAGCTATACTTGCCTTCTACTCACCTGTAGAGTTTCTGATTCACCTCCCTGGCATCATTGTTGAGTTACCTACTTGACTCACTGAGCACCAGAAAATCAGGGGCACCCTCCTCTCCAAAAAAGTAAAAGGTAATACTGAGATGTTCGATGTTTTCCAAAAAATAGCATCAAAGTAGTCATTAGGAGAAAAATTAGACCCTTGTTGGACTTCCTTAAACTTAGAGACTAGTAATATTTTTGTTTTGATTTCTATATGGGAGTTGGGCACTATTTCCTTTTTTATTGATTGGGTCCTGAGACTTTTAAAATGCAGAGCCTGAGGTAAAGATGAAGATGCTAGCAGTTTGCTTGGGAGATGCAAGCCCAGGACAATGAAGGTAAGGGAAGAAGGGAAGTGAGGTAGGTAAAGATGCCATGGAGTGCAATGCTACGGGTACCTCCTTGGCTACTGCTTCATAACCAACCTTGAAAAGACACAAGAGCTTTATTTACTCAGCATACGAGCTGAAAAGGACCCTAGAAATCATCTTGTTTAAACTCCTCATTTTACAAAGGAGGAAACTGAGTATTATTTCTTGCAGAAACAACAATGTAAATCTATTACATTTGTAGTACCTTAAAGCATAGCCTTTGGTTTCTCCCTCTCCTGCATCCTCACGTCCATTAAGTCACCAGTCCTGCCTCTTCTTCACTTTAAATCTGTGCTCAGTTGGGATCCTCATGGTTCTCTCACCAGATCTACTGAAATAACTCCTAATAATTCTCCCTGACCCCATCCCCCTTCCACCTCCCACTTCAAGCTACTTCTTGAAAAATCAGCTCTGATCTCATCTGATGACATGTCTTCAGTGGCTTCCTGAGACCCAGGGCAGTGCTTCTCAATTACCTGAAGATCTCAACCGTTTCTGACTCAGTAGGTCTGAGGTTGGGCCCAAGAATTTGCATTTCTAACGAGTTCCCAGGTGACACTGAAGCTGCTGGTCTGGGGACATTTTGAGAATCACTGGCCTAGAAAGTTCAAACTCCACAGCACAGTCATCAGGTATTTCTAATTCTACTTTGCCCACCTCATATCCCTACCTCCCCACCAAGCTCCAGCGGTCCAGTCGCGCCAGCCTACCAGCTTTTCCAAAGCACAGTGTATACTTTTGCTCTTCTGACCTCTGCTCTGGGCGTTCTCTCTCTCTCTCTGGAATGCCCCTCCACCTCATTTCCTGTCTCAGAAACCTCCTACTCATTCTTCAAGGGCTCACTCAAATGCCACTATTGTAGAAAACTTCCTCCAATCTTGTCCTTCTGGAATGCCCCTCCACCTCATTTCCTGTCTCAGAAATCTCCTAGTCATTCTTCAAAGAGTCACTCAATGCCACCACTGTAGAAAACTTCCCATCTTGTCTCCAAATTACAATGAATCAATATTTCTTGGGGTTCCTAATACTGATATGTATCTCTTTAAAGCAGGCATGATCTCAAAATCCACTCTACCCTGCTCCCTGCCCTGTGCTGACCTCCAGGGACTGCATCAACTCCACTCCCTGCCCATTGGTTGCTAAACTGCAGCAGTGGGGGATATCAGCAAGAGATTGGAGAGTAGCAGGAGAGAGCGATTGGGGTGCCTTTCCCCTGGCTGCCTCCCCAAAGCAGCCTTGGCTCCCACCTGATGGCACTCTTCTATAGGTGCAGCTCTTACGGGGTTCAGCATGGGTCCCTTCCCTTGCCCCTTCAGCCCAGAGTAGTAAGGGGAGGTGAGACTGCTTCACCATCCCTTACTGTGCCTGCATTTGTGTAATTCCTTTACTAAACTCCCTTCAATTATCCGTTTTGAGTATGCCATCTGTATCCTGCCAGGACACTGTGATACACCAAGTAAGCATGTATTAGTCTGTGTCTTGCTTCTCCCTTCCTTCCGTCCTCATCCCAGAAGGAAGAGATCTATAATTCATCTTTATAATCTTAACACTATGCCAGGCATATCAAGGGCCTTCAATGCATGTTGGTTGAATTAAATGTCTTGTCAGGCCACTTAGGAAAAAAGGACTCTTGAATCTAGCCCTGTTTTGGGAGGAACAGAAAAGGATCCAGTATCTTTTTCCGAAGATGAGTGTATTGGGAAAATGCGGTGGGATAGGAGTGGGATTCTTAGCAGAAAGGGGAACTAATATTGAGTTTAATTTTATCTGCCAGGCACTCTTCAGACTTTATCCCATTTAATCCTTGTGATAATACCATGAAGTAGTTATGGTTATGCCCATTGTATAGCGGCAATTGGCTGAGTTCACACAACTAATTAATTGCAGAGCCTTAATTTTGACTCAGGATTTGTCAGAGAGCAACATCTATCCCGAAAGGGTGCCCTAATCCCCGAAGAGGGCAAACTGCGGCAGAAGAGGTTTTCAATAGAAAGGAAAGCGAAAGAAGCTAAAAGGCACAAGCCCAGGGTTGGGGAGGGACGGGTAGTCCCGGTCCAACGAGCGGAGCTGAGGATGGCTGTGCCCGGCTCCTTCGTGCTGCTGATCTAAAAGTTCTCGAGTTCCGAACCAGCGAAGAACTTGCACTTGTTCACCACGTTGCAGGTGTACTTCCAGAGCCCCAAAAGATAGGGAGGAGGGGAGCGCGGGATCCGCCCAAAGACCCCGAGTCCCCCACCACGTCACACACACACCCCTACCCCCGCAACCCCGCTTCCTGGAGCTCTTCGCGCGTTAGTTCGGTGAGACGCGCGGGGAGGGGTCGTGGGGTTGTGAGGAGGGGGAGACTGGGCTGCTTGACCCCCAAGGCTCTTGGAACCCCACCTCTACGGAGGCGCTTACCACCCTGAGTTGTAACTGCCTGTTCTAGAAGAAAAAAGAGCGCGCGGGTCATCTTTTTCTGAAAAATTTTTTATCCTTATTTTGCCCTCAAATTTCAGAAGTTTTTTATAAATTTTGTTCTTTATCTTTGATATAAACTATGACTATTTCCTCCCAGTTCGTCATTTGTTTGCTTATCGTGTTTTTTTTTTCCAATGCAAAAATTTTTTGCTTTTAATTTTTAAGTGTTAAACTTCACTAATCTTTTTTAATGTACTTCATCTGGACTTTTTAGTCAAATTTTATAAGTTTTTCCTTATACCCACGTTATAGAGGAATTCATCCATATTTTCTTCTGGTACTTGCATTGCCTTAAGTTTTTATAGTTAGATCTCTGAATCTATGTGGAGTTTATTCTTGTGTGTGGTTTGAGGAATGGATTTTTTAAAATCTTTTTCCAAACGGGTATCCTGTTGTCCCAACACCATTTATTTAAAAGCTTATCATAGCCCAGGGATTTGTGACACCATCTTTGTCATATGCTAGATTTTTATATGTAGTTGGGCCTATTTCTGGAACTTCTGTTCTATTTCTTTGACCTGTTTATTCATTCGGGAGGCTTTTGTAGTATGTTTTAATGTCAGAGCTAGTCCCCTACAGCGCACTTCCTTCTCAGTGTGTTTATTTTTCTTTATGAATTTTAGGATCAACTTGTCTAGTGTCATAAAAAAATCTTACTGGAATTTTTATTGGGATTGCATTAAATTTGTAAATTAAGTTATGGAGAGCTGACATCGTGGTGATGTTGAGACATTCTAACAGGGAACAAGACATGCTTAATTTTGTGTCTTTTAAGAGTGTTTATAGAACATTTCTTGTTCAGTTTGTTTCTAAATATTTTATCTTTTCTCTTGCTATGTAAATGAGGTTTCCTCATTTATCTCCCAATTATTTTTCCCTTCACTTTTAAAATTAAGTTATAATTTACATATAGCAACTTCATTTTTTTTAGTGTACAGTTCTGTGAGTTTTGACAAATGCATATAATTGTGTAACTACCCCCAGGATCAAGATATAAGAGTTTCATCACACAAAAATATTCAATCCTTTTCACTCAAGCTGTGACCCTGGCAACCACTGGTCTGATTTTGGTCCCTGTAGCTCTAGAATGTCATATAAGTGGATACATACAGTATTTAGTCATTTGAGCCTCGCTTCTTTTACTTAGCATAATGCAGTTGAGATTCATCCATGTAATCGCACATATTGACAATTTGCTGTTGCTTTCTGATTTAATTCCATTGTGATCTGAGAATGTACTTTTTATTTTTGAATAATTTTAAATTTATTTGTTGAGATTTTTAATAGCCCAGAATATGGTATATCTTGGTAAATGTTCCACGTGCATTTCAAAACAAAAGTACATTGTGCTGCTGATGGGTGGAGTGTTCTATAAATGTCAGTCACATCAAATAGGCTGATAGTGTTGTTCAAGTCTTCTAATAGCCTTACTGATTTTATGTCTGTTTTTTCTATCCTTGAGAGAGGATGCTGAAATCTCCAGCTACAATTTTTACATGAAGTTCTATCAATTTTGGGTTCATGTTTGTTGAAGTTCTGTTATTAGGTGTATATATGTTATGAGTTATTTGCCCTTGATGAATTGATCTATTTAACATAGTGAAATGACAATTTTTACCCTTGGTAATAGTCTTTGCACTGAAATCTACTTTGTTTGGTATTAATATAGCTACTCCAGCTTCCTTTTGATTATTGTTTGCATGGTATATATTTTTACATTGTTGTACATTTAATCTAGATCTGTCTTTATACTTAAACTGGGTTTCCTTTAGGTAGCAAATAGGTGGATCTTGCTTTAAAAAAAATCCTATCTAATGATCTCCACCTTCTGCACCATTTCTGGGTCAATTTCAATGGATTGATTGATTTTTCTTATTATTATGCATCATATAATCTTTCTTCTTTGCATACCTGGTAATTTTGGATGCCAGGCATTGTGAATTTTACCTTATTGGGTCCTAGATATTCTTGTACTTTAAAAAATATTCTTGAGACTCTACCTGGGTCACTAAATTACTTGAAAAGTTTGATCCTTTTAAGGCTAGCTTTTGATCTTTGTTAGGCAGATTAAAATTAAAAATTAGTCTATGTTCCCAGGGATGTATCTCCCTGGCAACAAGGGGCAGGACTTCCAGGGACAAACGAGACTGGCCCTGGCATCATGGGATTGAGAATGCCATCTTGACCAGAAGGGGGAAAAGAAATGAAGCAAAATGTGGCTGAGAGATCTCAAATAGAGTAGAGAGGTCAATCTGGAGGTTATTCTTGTGCATTATAAGATAGTCCTTTTTAGTTTCTAGTGTATTAGAATAGCTAGAAGGAAATACCTGAATCATTTGAATGGTAATCCAGTAGACTTGATTCTTGATGATAATTATATGACTACACAGCTTTTATTGTGTGACCGTGTATCATAGCCCGAGGGGGCTTTGCCAGTCAAAAGACCAAAGAAGAGGCCAAGCATTTTCTGAAAGATGAATTTATTTGGGGCTTACTCACAGAGAGGCAGAAATCAAATGGTTTTTTTCTCGCGGGGCAGATACCGCTTTCACAAGGAAGTTGGCTGCACTTGAAAGAGGACAGCAAACAGTTATAAGGGTTTAAAGACAAAGACATTCCTAAGGGTGAGAGAGCATCCTGTGACATGGGGGTGGTGCAGGAAGGAGAGAATTATAGGATGGGGCTTTGTAAATAACCACAAGAGTGATAACACTTGGGGGCCAGGAAGCAGGTAGACTAGATTGGCATTCCTGCTCTTTCGTGAGACCAAGAGTTTTCACCTCCTGCTTACTTCCTGTGTAGAGTTACAATTTACCCTTTTTCTCTTTACTGGCTTACAAAGATGACAGGTTAAACATTAGCTGCCTAGGTCACGCAGACTGCTGTACATCAGGGTCCGCAGGCCTGTTTTGTTCAGGCCAGGGGCTGCCACACCATGTGATAATGAAAACCTGGTGACTGACACTCCCTTTATCCAGTGTATGGGCAGATAAGTAATAAAATAATTATTTATATATATATATATATGATGGGGGATAAGGGGTTTGGGATGGTTTGGGTGTTCTTTTTTAGTTTTATTCTTTTTTCTTTATTTTAAAGTAATGAAAATGCTTGACAATTGTGGTGATGAATGCACAACTATATGATGATACATTGATTGTATTCTTTGGATGGTGTTCTAGTTCGCTAATGCTGCCAGAATGCAAAACACCGAAATGGATTGGCTTTTATAAAGGGGGTTTATTTGGTTACAAAGTTATAGTCTTAAAGCCATAAAGTGTCCAAGGTAACACATCAACAATTGAGTACCTTCACTGGAGGATGGCCAATAGTGTCTGGAAAACCTCTGTTAGCTGGGAAGGCACGTGGCTGGAGTCTGCTCCAGAGTTATGGTTTCAAAATGGCTTTCTCCCAGGACGTTCCTCTCTAGGCTGCAGTTCCTCAAAGACATCACTCTTAGTTGCTCTTGGGCATTTTTCCTCTCTTAGTTTTTCTGGAGCAAAAGTCTGCCTTCAATGGCCGTCTTCAAACTGTCTCTCATCTGCAGCTCCTCTCTTCTCAGCTCCTGTGCATTCTTGAAAGTGTCTCTCTTGGCTGTAGCAAGCTTGCTCCTTCTGTCTGAGCTTATATAGTGCTCCAGTGAACTAATTCAGACCCACCCTGAATGGGTGGGGTCACATCTCCATGGAAACTATCCAATCAGAGTCATCAATCACAGTTGGGTGGGTTGCATCTCCATGGAAACACTCAAAGAATTACAATCTAATCAACACTAGTATATCTGCCCACACAAGATTACATCAAAGATAATGGCATTTTGGGGGAACATAATACATTTAAGCTGGTGCAAATGGTTTATATGGTGTGTGAGTACATCTCAATAAAATTGCATTAAAAAAATTAGTCTGCGGCTAATTTTTTCCACCATTGGGGCAAAACCCACTGATTACTCTATCCTACACCAGATGAATGATGAGATTTTCTACTGTAGCTCGTACGAATAGGAATTTTTCCTGGCCTTTTCAGAGCTAAAGACTCAAGGAGGACTCTCTGTAGATATCTAAGGTCCTTTGTACAGCTATTTCCTCTGCAGTGCTCTGACCTGTCTTGCAAATTCTAGTCATTTTTATTTCCTTGAAAGTCCCAAATCTGTCTCTTCAATTCAGCGAGGCTGCCAGGCTTTTCCTGGGATCCCCTGTCCTGCAGTATAGCTTGGAACCTCTCAAGGCTGTAAACTGGAGGGGCTCCCTTCATTTGTTTCTTCTGTCCCAGTGATCACTGTCCTGTACTGCCTGTTGTCAAAGGTCTGAAAACCATTGCTTCATATATTTTGTCCAGTTTATTTGCTGTTTAAGGTGAGATGCTAAATATGTTACTCCATACTGCCCTGAAGTAGAAGTCCTAAAGCTATTAATTTCTGTATGCTAAATTCATATCTTGTTGGAAGCTGAATATTTTTATTAATTTGATTTTTATCTTTGAATCTGCAGCTTTCCAGTTATACATCATTTGATCTGCAAATTCTTTTTTTTTCAGATTTGTTTTTGTTCTTTTTTTAAATTATTTCCTCTTTATTTATTCTTACACTCTTACTTTCCCCCCTCAAATCTAATTGTATTGGCTAGTACCTTCAGAACAATGTCAAATAGTATGATAGCTTTCACCATACTTGCCTTGTTCCTTTCCTTAATGGGAATATCTATGTAGTTTTCCTACCAAGTAAAATGTTGGCTTTAGGACTGAGGTATATATATTTTATTATGTTAAGGAAATATCCAGTTCTATTTTTTCAAGAGATTTTGTTAGGAATAGGTGTTGAATTTTGTCCAAAGGCTTTTTCAGTATCTATGGTATGGGTGAGGCAGGTTAGATGTAGGAGAAACATCTTGCAGACTCTGAGGCACCTTTGGACTAGGTGCAGTGAGGGGGAGGCATCTGGAGAGAATAGTCAAGTTCCTGAAACCCAAGAAGCTTACACAAAGTAAGATGCAAGTAAGATACATTGTTCAACCACACGGCGTGGACAAATCATAAGAATCCATTCACAATCCTTGGTTTCAATGTGTATTCAGCCTATTGCAATAGCTTACTTACAATCCTTGGGTTGCATGTTTATTAACCAATCACAAGAATGGATAGACAACCAATTGCAATAGGCTACTTACACTACTTAAGTTGAATGATTACTCACCAACCACAATGTGCCAAGTGTACCAGTGTCTCAAACCCCACCTCCCTTTGTTTGATTTCATAAAAAGCCCTTGTGCCAAACCACATGTGGTGTGTCTCTCTCTTGAGCACACCTGCGCTAACCTCTTGAGCACATGCTGTTTTTTTATTCAATAAACTTTTCTCATATTTCTTATACCCCATTGTCTCATCCTTGAATTCTTTCTTGCAATAAGATGGTGAGCCTAGAAGAGAGCTCTAGTAACATCTTCCTTGGTGAGAGTGGAGCTCCAGTAACATGGGATCCCAGGGCCCAGGCATCTCCCTGACACACTGTGGAACCCAAGAAGCACATAGCCACCTGCATGACCTAATTCAGCTAATGCTTACGCTAACCTCCCTAAGGAGGAAGGAATGTGCAGATGGTCAATGTAAGCTAGACACCAGACACTCCTCTGCATAGAATGTTAGCCTGTGCCGTAAACTTCTCTGGAATCCTTGAGGTGTTATCATGTCTACTATTATTTACAAAGTAACCTATAATAACCTGCACACTCTGAGGATAGTTAATCTTTCCCCTATTTCACACGGGCCCCTGTGCTGTATCTATGTCCTTGTGCTCATTGGAATGTCTTTGCCTTGGGCCTCTATAACTGGCCTTGCTGATTCCTGCCTAAGCATGGAGTGCTTTCACACTGAGCTCTGAACTGGCTGCCATCAGAGCTGTTTGACTGACTTCTTGCTTCACTCCTGTAAGTAAGTTCCTGTATAAAGTTTATGTCTCGCTCCATTCCTGGTGTTTTCTTTGGTCTCTCTGCTGGACCAGCCCCTGCAGGCCAGAACATATGGAGATATTCATATTGTTTTTCTCCTTAGACCTATTAATATGCTGAATTCTATTAATAGATTTTCTAATATTGAACCATCCTTGATATGCTCAATTTTTTTTGGTAATATATTCTAGGGCATTAAACATTGATAGATCTAAAGCCATTGGCATGTTGAATTCAGCCTTTTATGAATCATCTGATGGAAGAACATTTTGATCTATCACGTGGAAGTTATAACCTGTAGCTCCTGCTCCCTGGCTGAGGAGAGTGCCCTGTACGCCAGTGTCTTAATTTAGCCTGCATTTTAAAAATATATTCTATCTTGTAAAATTTATTATTAAAATTTTAAAGCATATGAAAAAACCAGACAATATGGATAACCCAAGCCCAAACACCCAAATCAAAAGATCAGAGGAGACACAGTACTTGGAGCAATTAATCAAAGAACTAAAGACAAACAACAAGAGCATGGCACAGGATATAAAGGACATGAAGAAGAGCAAAACTTTTATTCTATGATTTTTGAAGAGTTTAAAGTTAAAAATTTTAGCCCATCGGGGTTAAGTTTATTGTGGTTTAGGCATAGGTTATGAGGTATGAATTGATATATAATATTTAAAATAATGAACCAGCTTTCCAAACAATATTCATTAAATTGGGATTCATCTCTTCACCCTCTTATTCCCCTTACAACTTCATATGTTAAATTTTTTTTGATTATTTCTGGAATTTCAATTGTATGTCTTGTCATATTATCTATTCTTAATCTAGACCTATTTCGTTGTATAATTTTCACTTAAAGATGGATTTTAAAGTTAGTATGCCAAGTCCCACATTTCACTGTAATTTTTGTCAAATTTTATAATTTACCACATTGATATTTTAATTGGGATTGAGTTAAAGGTTTTATTTATTATATCTATAATTTAATTTGGAGAGCATTATTATTTGTAATGTATTTATTTCTCCAGTTTTATTTTTGGCCATTAAAGTTTAGTAGTTCTCTTTACATGGTCTCATATATCCTATCTTTATATTCTCTAGAAATTAATTGATCAATTCATTTTTGGTAACAGCTTTATTAACATATAATTTATAAGCCATAAAATTTACCCCTTTAAAGTGTATTATTCAGTGTTTTTAGTATATTCACAGAGTTGTGCAACCATCACCACTACCTATTTTTAGAAATTTTCATCACTCCAAAAGAAAGCCCATGCCCCACTAGCAGTCACTCCCAAGCCCCAGCCACCCGCCTCCCCCAAGTCTCTGGTTACCACTAATCTACTTTCTGTCTCTGGATTTATGTGTTCTGGGCATTTCATATAAATGGAATCATACAACTGCAAACAAAAACCACAACAAAAATCTTCCTATTACCCAGTTCTCATGTTAGCTATGGCTTCATTTCTTTGATTTCCTTTGCAACAGATTTCTTAATTGAGTTCATCTATACTCATTCCCATTTATTTTTCCCTCATATTTTATTAAATTCACTCCAGACAAACTTTCATTCTCACTATTCCATCAAAACTGCTTGTCAAGGACACCAATGACCTCCATATTTCTCAGTCCTCATTTACTTGAATTCTTAGCAGCATTTAATACAATTGATTGCTCCCTCCTCCTTGTACACTTTCTTTGCTTGCTGCTAGAACACCACACTTTGGTTTTATGTTCTACTGCAGTGGTTTCTCATTCTAGTCTTCTTTCCTTATTCATTCTCTTTCTTCCAACCTCTTAATGTTGCACTCAATCTTTGGTTTTTTGCTCCTCTTTGTCTACACTCAGTCCCTTGGAGATCTAATATGATCTAATGGCTTTAAATACCATCTATGTGCCCATACCTCTCAATTTATATATCCAGCCCAGACTATCTCCTGAATTCCAATGCCAATGACTACTGCCTATTAGGCTTCTTCACTTGGTTGTTTACAAGCATATGGAGGATATAGGCGGCGCAAGATGGTGGACTAGTGAGCTGTATGTTTTAGTTACTCCTCCAGGGAAGTAGGTAGAAAGCCAGGAACTGCATGGACTGGACACCACAGAGCAATCTGACTTTGGGCATACTTCATACAACACTCATGAAAACGTGGAACTGCTGAGATCAGCGAAATCTGTAAGTTTTTGCAGCCAGGGGACCCGCGCCCCTCCCTGCCAGGCTCAGTCCCGTGGGAGGAGGGGCTGTCAGCTCCGGGAAGGAGAAGGGAGAACTTCAGTGGCAGCCCTTATCGGAAACTCATTCTACTGATCCAAACTCCAACCATAGATAGACTGAGACCAGACACCAGAGAATCTGAGAGCAGCCAGCCCAGCAGAGAGGAGACATGCATAGAAAAAAACAGCACGAAAAACTCCAAAATAAAAGTGGAGGATTTTTGGAGTTCTGGTGAACATAGAAAGGGGAAAGGCAGAGCTCAGGCCCTGAGGCTCATATGCAAATCCCGAAGAAAAGCTGATCTCTCTGCCCTGTGGACCTTTCCTTAATGGCCCTAATTGCCTTGTCTCTTAGCATTTCAATAATCCATTAGATCTGTTAGGAGGGCCCTTTTTTTTAAAATCCTTTTTTCTTTTTCTAAAACAATTACTCTAAGAAGCCCAATACAGAAAGCCTCAAAGACTTGCAATTTTGGCAGGTCAAGACAAGAGCAGAACTAAGAGAGCCCTGAGACAAAAGGCAATAATCCAGTGGCTGAGAAAATTCACTAAACACCACAACTTCCCAAGAAAAGGGGGGTGTCCGCTCACAGCCATCATCCTGGTGGACAGGAAACACTCCTGCCCATCACCAGCCCCATAGCCCAGAGCTGCCCCAGACAACCCAGTGTGACATAAATGCTTCAAATAACAAGCACACACCACAAAACTGGGTGTGGACATTAGCCTTCCCTGAAACCTCAGCTGATTGTCCCAGAGCTGGGAAGGTGGAGCAGTGTGAATTAACAAAGCCCCATTCAGCCATCATTTCAGCAGACTGGGAGCCTCCCAACACAGCCCAGCAGCCCATAACTGCCCTGGGGGGAAGGCTCTCACCTGTGACATAGCACAGTCATCCCTCAACAGAGGATCAGGGGGTGCACGGCCTGGAAGAGGGGCCCACTCGCAACTCTCAGGAGCCATACGCCAATACCAAGGACTTGTGGGTCAGTGGCAGAGACAAACTGTGGCAGGACTGAACTGAAGGATTAGACTATTGCAGCAACTTTAAAACTCCAGGATCACCAGGGAGATTTGATTGTTAGAGCCACCCATCGTCACTGACTACCCAGAAACAAGCCCCATATACAGGGTGGGCAACACCAACTACACACGCAAGCTTGGTACACCAATTGGACCCCACAAGACTCACTCCCCCACTCACCATAAAGGCAAAGCAGGGAAGAACTGGCTTGTGGAGAACAGGTGGCTCATGGACGCCATCTGCTGGTTAGGTAGAGAAAGTGTACTCCACAAAGCTGTAGATCTGATAAATTAGAGATAAGGACTTCAATTGGTCTACAAATCCTAAAAGAACCCTATCAAGTTCAGCAAATGCCACGAGGACAAAAACAACAGAAAATTATAAAGCATATGAAAAAACCAGACGATATGGATAAACCAAGCCCAAGCACCCAAATCAAAAGACCAGAAGAGACACAGCACCTAGAGCAGCTACTCAAAGAACTAAAGATGAACAGTGAGACCATAGTACGGGAGACAAAGGATATCAAGAAGACCCTAGAAGAGCATAAAGAAGACATTGCAAGAGTAAATAAAAAAATAGATGATCTTATGGAAATTAAAGAAACTGTTGACCAAATTAAAAAGATTCTGGACACTCATAGTACAAGACTAGAGGAAGTTGAACAACGAATCAGTGACCTGGAAGATGACAGAATGGAAAATGAAAGTATAAAAGAAAGAATGGGGAAAAAAATTGAAAAAACTGAAACAGACCTCAGGGATACGATAGATAATATAAAACATCCAAATATAAGACTCATTGGTGTTCCAGAAGGAGAAGAAAAGGGTCAAGGTCTAGGAAGAGTATTCAAAGAAATTGTTGGGGATAACTTCCCAAATCTTCTAAACAATATAAATACACAAATCATAAATGCCCAGTGAACTCCAAATAGAATAAATCCAAATAAACCCACTGCGAGACATATTCTGATCACACTGTCAAACATGGAAGAGAAGGAGCAAGTTCTGAAAGCACCAAGAGAAAAGCAATTCACCACATACAAAGGAAACAGCATAAGACTAAGTAGTGACTACTCAGCAGCCACCATGGAGGCGAGAAGGCAGTGGCACGACATTTTTAAAATTCTGAGTGAGAAAAATTTCCAACCAAGAATACTTTATCCAGCAAAGCTCTCCTTCAAATTTGAGGGAGAGCTTAAATTTTTCACAGACAAACAAATGCTGAGAGAATTTGCTAACAAGAGACCTGCCCTACTGGAGATACTCAAGGGAGCCCTACACACAGAGAAACAAAGAAAGGACAGAGAGACTTGGAGAAAGGTTCAGTACTAATGAGATTCGTTATGGGTACAATAAAGGATATTAATAGAGAGAGGGGAAAAGTATATATGACAAACATAAATCAAAGGATAAGATGGCTGATTCAAGAACTGCCTTCACAGTTGTAACGTTGAATGTAAATGGATTAAACTCCCCAATTAAAAGATATAGATTCGCAGAATGGATTAAAAAAAATGAACCATCAATATGTTGCATATAAGAGACTCATCTTAGATACAGGGACACAAAGAAATTGAAAGTGAAAGGATGGAAAAAAATATTTCATGCAAGCTACAGCCAGAAGAAAGCAGGTGTAGCAATATTAATCTCAGATAAAATAGACTTTAAATGCAGGGATGTTTTGAGAGACAAAGAAGGGCACTACATACTAATAAGAGGGGCAATTCAACAAGAAGAAATAACAATCATAAATGTTTATGCACCCAATCAAGGTGCCACAAAATACATGAGAGAAACACTGGCAAAACTAAAGGAAGCAATTGATGTTTCCACAATAATTGTGGGAGACTTCAACACATCACTCTCTCCTATAGACAGATCAACCAGACAGAAGACCAATAAGGAAATTGAAAACCTAAACAATCTGATAAATGAATTAGATTTAACAGACATATACAGAACATTACATCCCAAATCACCAGGATACACATACTTTTCTAGTGCTCACGGAACTTTCTCCAGAATAGATCATATGCTGGGACATGAAACAAGCCTCAATAAATTTCAAAAGATTGAAATTATTCAAAGCACATTCTCTGACCACAATGGAATACAATTAGAAGTCAATAACCATCAGAGACTTAGAAAATTCACAAATACCTGGAGGTTAAACAACACACTCCTAAACAATCAGTGGGTTAAAGAAGAAATAGCAAGAGAAATTGCTAAATATATAGAGACAAATGAAAATGAGAACACAACATACCAAAACCTATGGGATGCAGCAAAAGCGGTACTGAGGGGGAAATTTTTAGCACTAAATGCATATATTAAAAAGGAAGAAAGAGCCAAAGTCAAAGAACTAATGGATCAACTGAAGAAGCTAGAAAATGAAAAGCAAACCAATCCTAAACCAAGTAGAAGAAAAGAAATAACAAGGATTAAAGCAGAAATAAATGACATAGAGAACAAAAAAAACAATAGAGAGGATGAATATCACCAAAAGTTGGTTCTTTGAGAAGATCAACAAGATTGACAAGCCCCTAGCTAGACTGACAAAATCAAAAAGAGAGAAGACCCATATAAACAAAATAATGAATGAAAAAGTTGACATAACTGCAGATCCTGAAGAAATTTAAAAAATTGTAAGAGGATACTATGAACAACTGTATGGCAACAAACTGGATAATGTAGAGGAAATGGACAATTTCCTGGAAACATATGAACAACGTAGACTGACCAGAGAAGAAACAGAAGACCTCAATCAACCCATCACAAGCAAAGAGATCCAATCAGTCATCAAAAATCTTCCCACAAATAAATGCCCAGGGCCAGATGGCTTCACAGGGGAATTCTACCAAACTTTCCAGAAAGAACTGACACCAATCTTACTCAAACTCTTTCAAAACATTGAAAAAAATGGAACACTACCTAACTCATTTTATGAAGCTAACATCAATCTAATACCAAAACCAGGCAAAGATGCTACAAAAAAGGAAAACTACCGGCCAATCTCCCTAATGAATATAGATGCAAAAATCCTCAACAAAATACTTGCAAATTGAATCCAAAGACACATTAAAAAAAATCATACACCATGACCAAGTGGGGTTCATTCCAGGCATGCAAGGATGGTTCAACATAAGAAAATCAATCAATGTATTACAACACATTAAAAATTCGAAAGGGAAAAATCAATTGATCATCTCAATAGATGCTGAAAAAGCATTTGACAAAATCCAACATCCGTTTTTGATAAAAACACTTCAAAAGGTAGGAATTGAAGGAAACCTCTTCAATATGATAAAGAGCATATATGAAAAACCCACAGCCAGCATAGTACTCAATGGTGAGAGACTGAAAGCCTTCCCTCTAAGATCAGGAACACAATAAGGATGGCCACTGTCTCACCACTGTTATTCAACATGGTGCTGGAAGTGCTAGCCAGGGCAATCCGGCAAGACAAAGAAATAAAAGGCATCCAAATTGGAAAAGAAGAAGTAAAACTGTCATTGTTTGCAGATGATATGATCTTATATCTGGAAAACCCTGAGAAATCGACGATACAGCTACTAGAGCTAATAAACAAATTTAACAAAGTAGCGGGATACAAGATTAATGCACATAAGCCAGTAATGTTTCTATATGCTAGAAATGAACAAACTGAAGAGAAACTCAAGAAAAAGATACCATTTTCAATAGCAACTAAAAAAATCAAGTACCTAGGAATAAACTTAACCAAAGATGTAAAAGACCTATACAAAGAAAACTACATAACTCTACGAGAAGAAATAGAAGGGGACCTTAAAAGATGGAAAAATATTCCATGTTCATGGATAGGAAGGCTAAATGTCATTAAGATGTCAATTCTACCCAAACTCATCTACAGATTCAATGCAATCCCAATCAACCTTCCAACAACCTACTTTGCAGACTTGGAAAAGCTAGTTATCAAATTCATTTGGAAAGGGAAGATGCCTCAAATTGCTAAAGACACTCTAAAAGAGAAAAACGAAGTGGGAGGACTTACACTCCCTGACTTTGAAGCTTATTATAAAGCCACAGTTGTCAAAACAGCATGGTACTGGCACAGAGATAGACATATAGATGAATGGAATCGAATTGAGAATTCGGAGATAGACCCCCAGATCTATGGCCGACTGATCTTTGATAAGGCCCCCAAAGCCACTGAACTGAGTCATAATGGTCTTTTCAACAAATGGGGCTGGGAGAGTTGGATATCCATATGTAAAAGAATGAAAGAGGACCCCTACCTCCCATCCTACACAAAAATTAACTCAAAATGGACCAAAGATCTCAATATAAAAGAAAGCACCATAAAACTCCTAGAAGATAATGTAGGAAAACATCTTCAAGACCTTGTATTAGGCAGCCACTTCCTAGACTTTATACCCAAAGCACAAGCAACAAAAGAAAAAATAGATAAATGGGAACTCCTCAAGCTTAGAAGTTTCTGCACCTCAAAGGAATTTCTCAAAAAGGTAAAGAGGCAGCCAACTCAATGGGAAAAAATTTTTGGAAACCATGTATCTGACAAAAGACTGATATCTTGCACATATAAAGAAATCCTACAACTCAATGACAATAGTACAGACAGCCCAATTATAAAATGGGCAAAAGATATGAAAAGACAGTTCTCTGAAGAGGAAATACAAATGGCCAAGAAACACATGAAAAAATGTTCATCTTCACTAGCTATTAGAGAGATGCAAATTAAGACCACAATGAGATACCATCTCACACCAATTAGAATGGCTGCCATTAAACAAACAGGAAACTACAAATGCTGGAGGGGATGTGGAGAAATTGGAACTCTTATTCATTTTTGGTGGGACTCTAATGGTTCAGCTACTCTGGAAGTCAGTCTAGCTGTTCCGTAGAAAACTAGATTTGGAGTTACCCTTCGAGCCAGTGATTGCACTTCTTGGTATACACCTGGAAGATCTGAAAGCAGGGACATGAACAGATATCTGCAGGCAATGTTCATAGCAGCATTATTCACAATTACAAGAGATGGAAACAACCCAAATGTCCTTCAACAGATGAGTGGATAAATAAAATGTGGTATATACACACGATGGAATACTGCGTGGCTGTAAGAAGAAATGATGTTGTGAAACATATGACAACATGGATGAACCTTGAAGATATAATGCTGAGTGAAATAAGCCAGGCACAAAAAGAGAAATATTACATGATACTGCTAATGTGAACATTGAAAAATGTAAATCAAATGGTTTATAATGTAGAATGTAGCGGAACTAGCGATAGCGAGCAATTAAGGAAGGGGAAATGAAAACCCAATAACACCAGATAAGCTATCGTGGGTAAATTTAACGTTCTGGGAATGCCCAGTAATGACTATGGTCTGTTAATTTCTGATGGTTATGGTAGGAACAAGTTCACAGAAATGTTGCTATATTAGGTTATTTTCTTGGGGCAGAGTAGGAATGTGTTGGAAGTAAAGTAGTTATCTTAGGTTAGTTATCTTTTTCTTACTCCTTTGTTATGGTTTGAAATTTTTTTATATTGTATTAAAAAATTTTTTTTCATATAGTTGATTTAAAAAAAAAGAGTTAAAAAAATGAATAAAATATGCAGCACCTCCTTGAGGAGCTGGTGGAGAATGCAGGGGTGTTGGGCTTCCCACCTCATTGGTTGCTGATGTGCTCACAGACATAGGGGACTGGTGGTTTGATGGGCTGAGCCCTCTACCACAGGACTTGCCCTTGGGAAGACTGTTGCTGCAAAGGAGAGGCTAGGTCTCCCTATAATTGTGCCTAAGAGCCTCCTCCTGAATGCCTCTTTGTTGCTCAGATGTGGCCCTCTCTCTCTCTCCCTGGCAACATGGAATATGACTCCTGGGGAGGAATCTAGACCCAGCATCATGGGATGGAGAACATCTTCTTGACCAAAAGGGAGATGTGAAAGGAAATGAAATAAGCTTCAGTGGCAGAGAGATTCCAAAAGGAGCTGAGAGGTCACTCTGGTAGGCACTCTTACGCACAATATAGACAACACTTTTTAGGTTCTAATGAATTGGAATAGCTAGCAGTAAATACCTGAAACTATCAAACTACAATCCAGAACCCATGTATCTTGAAGAAGATTGTACAAAAATGTAGCTTATGAGGGGTGGCAATGTGATTGGGAAAGCCATATGGACCACACTCCCCTTTGTCTAGTTTATGGATGGATGAGCAGAAAAATGGGGGAAGAAAAAAAAAAAAGGCACCCAGTGTTCTTTGTTACTTTAATTGTTCTTTTTCAGTTTAATTTTTATTATTATTATTTTTGAGTGTGTGGTAATGAAAATGTCAAAAATTAATTTTGGTGATGAATGCACAACAATGTGATGGTACTGTGAACAACTGAGTGTATGCTTTGTTTTGTATGACTGCATGGTATGTGAATATATCTCAATAAAAATGAATTAAAAAAAAAGCATATGGAATTAACATGACATGCCCAGAACAAAGCTTCTCATTCCTCCATGCTCTGCCCCACTAACCTTCTCTATGCATGGGCTTTCCCATCTCAGTTGATAACAGCTTCCAGTTGCTGCCAAAACATGGGATTCATCTTGAATCTTCTCTTTCTCTCATAACCCAGGTCCAGTGCTTCAGAGTACAATAAGCATTTGAAAAATTGAATGAACCATTTTAAGGGCATTATCAATCTCCCAAAGAACTCACCATGCCATAAAGTAGCTTATATTTTGGATAATATGGCCAAGAAATAACTTTTAAAAATAGTTATATCTCAACAGCATATCCCCTCCCAAATGTGGTCCTTAGAAAGAGTTGGTGAGACCAAAAGTGTCCCTGAAACTCTACGTGGAGATAGAAGACAGGGTGGGTGGGGAGAAAGAGAGCAATGTCCAGAGGAGAGAAGCAGAATTTAGGCTCTTCCTCACATAGCTTCAGATGGAAGCCAGTGAAGCAGGAAAACCTAACATTGGGAGACTGTATACATAGAAAAAGAGATTATTTTTCAATAGTGCTTTTTTAATCATATTTTTATTGTAGAATATAATATATATACATAGAAGTAATAACTTTCCAAGGATAATTTAACAAGTAGTTACACAGCAAATTTCAAAGGATGCTATGGGTTACAGTTCCATCATTTCAATTCTTTCCTTCTAACTATTCTGATACCCTAGCAACTAAGAAAAAATAAAATTATATAGAGATTCAGTATCCATAATCCTTTGTTAAATTCCATCTTGTCTGTTGCTACCCCTTCCTCTAGTTCAATCACTTGGATGTCTAGGCAGTGACCACCCTAACTTGTTCATGTTGGAAAGGGGTGTCAACTTTATGAGAAAAGGGGACACATCTGGTTGATGTTCTTGAAGAGGCTATTGCCTCTGGGTTTGGGGACTTAGGTTTCATAGGAGTTTCTGAAGAATCAACTTAGCGGTGAAACTTTCATAGAGACTCAGATAGGGATCTGGGTATTCTTTAGGGTTTTTGGGACTACTGTTGACTTAGGTTTATCATACTGTGGTCATTTGGCATATCTAGGTGAAGCTTGCATAGGAGTAACCTCCAGGATAGACTTTTGACTCTATTTGAATTCTGTTAGCCACTGAAACCTTATTTTGTTGCCTTTCTTTTCCCCTTTTGGTCAAAAAGGCTTTTTCAACACCTCGATGCTAGCTTCAGGCTCATTCTTGGAATCTGTGTCCCATGTTGTCAGGGTACTCACTCACCTGGGGGCTCCTCTCCCACATCGGGATATGTGTGTGTGTGTGTGTGTGTGTGGTGAATTCATTTGCAGAGCTGGGCTCAGAGAGAGAAAGTCCACATTTGAGCAACAAAAGAGGTTCTCTGGAGGTAACTCCTAGGCATAATTATAGGTGGGCTTAGCCTTCCCTTTACAACCATAAATTTCAACAGAGTAAGCCTCAAGATCGAGGGCTTGACTTATAAAGTAAGGGGTTCCAAAGTTCACATAACATATGTTATGTCCATGATCATTCATCCATGTCTCACATTAGTTGTACAATCCTCATCACTCTCCATTTCAAACAATTTTCATGACCCAAAACACCTTGTAGCTCTTTTCAGTCCTTAATTATTTATCCCTAGTATTTGTGTGGTACTAATATGGTATTCCTATTAATTATAGTCCTTATTATGCAATAGTAGATTCTCCCCATATACCTTTCAGTTGTGAATTCTTGGTACTAGTGTCATACCTTAGATGCATATCATGCAAGCACCTATCTATATTTGTGGTGTTCATCTGTGGGGTATATGCCTTTAAACAACCACTTTCAATCCTATTTGCCTTCAGTACAGCTCTGATACTTATAATCCCATTAACAAACAATCATCACCCCTATCCATTCCCATACCTTTGAATGCACCATCATTAACAAATCTGAACACATTAGATTATCATTCCCCTTCACTAGCATCTATCTGTCACTAGGTCCCCAATATTCTACATCATAAGACATTGATTTTACATTGTTCACGGAGTTCATAGACATGGTAACATACAATATCTCTCCTTTTGTGCCTGGCTTATTTCACTTAGCATTACATCTTCAAGGTTCATCCATGTTGCTACATGTTTCAGGACCTCGTTCCTTCTTACTGCCACATAGTATTCTATCATATGTATAAATCACATTTTGTTCATCCAGTCTTCTGCTGAAGGAGACTGGGATTGTTTCCATCTCTTGGCAATTGTGTCAACAGTGCTTGAAGAAGTTAATGGTCTTAACACTAGGAAAACTCCATCCTGTTTGTGTTTATTACTGAAATAATATCTGACTCAATACAGCAATGAATTGATACACTGGAATTTTTTTGTTGATATTTTGTGAGAATATAAACTTTTAAGACTGATAACCTTTACTTAGCAGACATTAATTTAGCATAACTCTACATTTAAAATTCTAGAATTCTTAGGACTAATACCAGCCCCTCAAACTTGCAGAATTTGAAGAGTTATCTCTCTCACAAATTTGTCGTCTAATCCTTAATGCTATTGTTGACATCTGGAGGTAGGGAAGGGAGGTGGGATATTTTGTCAGCAACTCCTGTCAATCATTAGATGAGGGCTGGGTGGTGGAGTAGCTTAATTTAGCTGCACTTCCTCTCTGCTACACAGGCTTTGACACTAGAGCAAGTTCTTAGTCAGAAATTCCTAAGGCCAAAAGGTGTGGACGGAGACTGCACTAAGATTCTCGGGGGAATAAGTAAAAGAGCATTTGGGCTGTTAAATACAGTTGATGCATTTGTGTTATTAAATGCAGTTCTTACTCAAATGTTGTGATAATACATTATCTACTTTTGAAACACAGAATTGAGTTATGAGTTGAGTTAGAGAAGTCTGTGAAATCTAAGAGTTATTTTCTGTTTGGACACCTATAAGGAAAGTCTGCAGATAGGCGCTGCTTGGTAATGCTTCATTGTTTCTTCCCCCCACAGTTAAGAGCCCAGTTCAGCTGCAAAGGTTATCTTTCAAACAGAAACTTTATTTCCTCAATCCTAGGCAAAGAAGGTCTGAGCCTTGTGTTGATAAGGGAATATGTATGTTTTTGGGTAGGTGGTGCTATGTACACTAAAGAGTTTAATTAATTGGTTTTGACAGCTTGGGTCAAAGATTAAGATCATATAAACCAGAGAGGTTAAACTCACCTAAGGCTCATGCAGGCATATACTTACCACCACCTACATCCTTCCACAGGCACTCATGTGGGAGGGTCCAAGTTTAACCACAACCCAGGCTATGCAAACACATCTTTTAAAATTTCTAGTTAACTGATCTTGATCTCCTTCAACCCAATTCTGCCTCTCTTTTATGCCAATCAATGTTGATGGGAAGACAAAAGTTCACCATGCTATAAAATCATCCTTTACAAACATATCCCCTCCCCTCTGCCTGAGCACTTTTCAGAGACACAGGCAGAATGAGGACGGAGAGAGACATTACCAGGGCAGATATGAAATGCTCAGCTTGGCTTCTGCCTGTCCCTCCCCTCCTATCACTTCCTTTTCCTTGGAACGCCAAGTAGCAGGAGAAGCAGGCCCCATATTCTAACTGTAATTGATGTCCATGATACTCCATCACAGCTGCACATCAGAATCATTAGGAGAGCTTTCAAAAATATGGACACCAAACCTACTCCCAGTGGTCCTGATTTTAATTGGTCAATTATGTGGTTGAAAAATAAGTAGTTTTTTAAAGCATTGCATGAGATTCTAATCTGTAGCTAGAGCTGAGAATCACTACTTTGGATGTTTCTTCACAACTCTGCAGTCCCCAGCATTTTGACAATTGGTTTTTACCTTCAGGTGGCACAGATTTAAGACTAATGGAAAGAGAACTCTACTGAAAATTTTAGAGACTCTTACAGATTATGAGCACCTGGAAATGTTTTTTGCTTTTGCTGCAGCTAATAAGATGGCAGAGGGGAGGCAGCTAGCTACTTTCATCGTGTTCTATAAAGTAGATGGAATCCATAGACTCCTTTGTCACAAGGGTTCAGACTCAGATCTAAAGGTTGAGAAGCTGAGTTTTATCATTTTACCCAAAGGTGATCTGACTTACACTAATCAAACTCAATAGAGATTTACTTATAAAACTGGAATTCCAATTATTTAATTTGCAATGGGAAGGATAAGTGCCATGGTTACCGGCAACAGCTCTGTAGCTGACTATTGAGAGATTGCTTGGTGAGTGTAATCAGACCAGGAAAGAATCAGATCACATAAAAGCACAGTAAGTTTCTTTTCCACTCTAGGAGTAGGCAATAACACTCCAGTACTGACCACCTGATGGTCTTGGTCAATATCCTTCTTATGCCTAAGAGTTCTTTTCTGTAATATGGATGATGATGATATTCGGGTTGCTGGGAGGTTTAAATACAATAATTCATTTAAAGCACTTAGCACCATGCTTGGCTAAATAATGATAGCCTTTATCACTATCCACGAATGACAGGCCACTTTTATCTTGAACCTCACTTGATTAATGCTATAATCTAAGTGAGATAAGCTTGCTTAACCCCATTTTATAGATGAGGAAACCAAGGTCTTTTTATACATGGTCTGCTAAGTTGATTATAAAACTCATGCCAACTCATGTCAAGGTACCTATTCTCACTGCTGGATGGGGCTGTATAAGCTTTGGAATCTCCTTTAACTTTTCTCTGAATTCCTTTCCCTATCCAATTAGTTTCCAAGCCCTGACAAGCCTCCTTTCAAAATGTCTCATGCCTATGCCCTTTCCTTTTCATTCCCACAGTCAGCCCTTATTTCAGCATGCCCCCATCTCCACCCCAGTCACCCCAAAGCACTGCCCTACCTTCCTTGCCTTTATTCTCTATCACCTTCCAATCTATTCTCTACATTGCTGCTTGATGCATATTCCCAAAACATCGTTTTATCAGGCACTCCCTGCACAAAAATCTTTAGTGGCTCCCTACTGCCTAGAAGGAAAAGTACAAAAAGGTGTGGTTTTCAAAGTCTTTCATCACTTGGTCCCAAATCTCTTTCCAGACCTGCCTCTCACTGCTGGACATCTGCTTTAGCTAAATTGGACTGTTCTCTGATCCTTCTCAATTCTACGTTTCCTTAGATATTCTACCCACTTAGAATGCCTTGCTGTCTTCTTTCTACCTGTCCCAATTATATCTAGTCTTCAAGGTCTATCTCACATCCTTATCCCATTTGTAAAGCCTTCAGTAACCAGTCCAGTCTAAACGATTCCTACCTTTTTTGAAGTTCTATAACAAGTAATATTTGTCTCTGTCTCTGATCTCTGTTTCTGTCATTTTCATAGCTTTACTCTTACTCATTAGGTGTTGATTTGATAGTAGTGGCTAATTTTTTCCTTAATTTCTAAGTTTTTTGGGTCACTTCATTATAGCATCAGAGTACTAACAACAGATTGTAGGCTCCTTGATATGTCGGTATGATAGGCTGGCATATCAATGTGATAGGCAAAACATATCTTGTGCCTTATACCACAATACTTAGCAAGCCATAGGTGCTCAATAATTATTTATTGATTTGATCTGTAACAAATTATTGTGCTTTTCATTAAGGCCAATGTCACTGTCAATACTGTTCCTGTGAATCTTTAGCTTGGAGGAGAATCACTTTCTCAGGCTTTTTTGCAGAAACCTGGTTCAATGCCCCAGAAAGAGTTAAATGCCACTGGGCGGGGAAGAAAGGAGGAAGTGGGAAGCATATTTATCACAAGTGATTGTAATCAGGACTGCAGAGCTGTGCTTCATGTCGAGACTCCAGGCTGGGATAATGGAACAGGGTCTCCTCAGCATGTAAAGAAAGGAAATTTGAGGTTTCCCAAAGCTATTTTTGCTGACTTAATCCTTTCAGAAGTGTTCAATATTTACGCTATTTCCTTCAATTTCATGCATACTTATTTCTTAGTTCAGGTTCTCTTCTAAACATTATTTTTAATCCTGCTTTTTAAAATGTAAAATAAACATTCTCTAGAGTTGTTACTAATGCTTCATCAACATCACTTTTAATTGCATTGAGGTACCAGTTTTTGTAACCATTCCTGTATTGTTGATCCCTCTCTTCCTGACTGAGTTTTAAAGTCCTTCAAAACTCTCCCAACTGTAACCCATAGCATCCTTTGAAATTTGTTCTATAGCTACTTGTTAGATTGTAATTTGAAAGTGATCACCTTTTTATATATATGTTATATATCACAATAAGAAAATAACTGAAACTACGGTACTATAATCATAAGAACTTTGGAAATTTCCTCTATATCTACTTGTTAAATCATATTTTGAAACATATTATCTTTTTGTATATATGTTATATTTCATAATAAGGAAATAACTGAAACTGTGGAACTGTAACCTATATTATTATTTGAAATTTGCTAACTACTTGCTAAATTGCACTTGGAAAGTTATCATTTCTACATATATATGTAATATTCTACAATAAAAAAATATGATTTAAAAAGAAAACACAACTCTTCCCCTCTTCTTGTTTTCCCTTTCTGACTCTCCTGGCCCAAACATAGCCAACAACAGCAGAGAGGTCCAAGTCAGAGTTGCTTTCCACCAGCTGGAGTCCTAATTTTTGTAAATGTACTTTATGCATTTCAGATCATGGCAAATATAATCAAGATATATTTGGTGACTAAGGAAAAACTGTCTTTCTCATCAATTTTCTTTCCCATGATTGGAACAGGAAATGTGATGTTTCCTATATTTGCTGAATTAATCCTTTCAGAAGTGTTCAAATTTAGTAGCAGCACATGGTTGAAAACCATACAAGAAGTTAACTTTGTGGTACATCCCATGATGATAAAAGGAGTCAGCTATGGTTACAAATCTCTTCTGTTCATTCCAGGAAGTGAACTCAAGTACAATCAGATGTCTTTGTAGGTCTATAAATAAAGTGTTTTCTACTTTCCTGTCATAAGAGTCGGTTGCTGATGGGGGTTTGTCACATGGCTTAAGTATGAGGTAACACTGACAACTCATACATTCCTTCCTGGGCAGTTTATCAAAAGACAAATGATCTATAATCAATAATAAATAAATTCTTATAAAGAAATAGAGAGGAGTTATTGTTATAAAGATGGGCCTAGACATTTGAACATGACTATATGAGAGCTAAGTCATGGCTTTATCTATAGGGAAAAGATGGGATAAGAGAGACCTCAAGAACTTTGTTATTTGGATGGAATACAGCCAGTCTATACAAGTCTCTGAGGGAAGTATCTTGTTTAGCAGTGGAGAAGCAGTCAAAGCACATTTACTAAGGTCATGACTGGCACTTCGCTGCTGGTGTGATCTGTGGTTCACCTGCCTTGTTAAGGAGGTATTCCTTAAAAAGTGCTTCTTAGCTTGTTGGCCTTCTATGAATACCAACATCTATTTTGAAATTGTTCCATTGATTTTATATAATTCATGCCTATTCATAGCAAAAAATGTAAGCAATATAAAAGAGTATAAAGAAGAAAGGTACACCTGGGCTTAAATCTCAGTTTTGCCATTTAAAATTTGGATGATATTATCTCTCTGAATTTCCGTTTCTCACGAGCATGGTAATAACACCTCTCTGAGTTGAGAGAATGAATAGAGAGAATGTATTTGAAGTGTTTTACATGGTGTTTAGTACATAGAAAGCCTCAAAACTAGTAGCAGCAATAATTATTACCTTATTATTATTTGACTTTAAGGGCTAGCAGACAATTGCTACAACTTACTAACATTAGTACTTTAAAAGATATTGTATTAGTTAGGGTTCTCTAGGGAAACAGAATCAACAAGAGAAATCTATAAATATAAGATTTTATAAAAGTGTCTTACGAAACTGTGGGGATGCACGAGTCCAAATTCCGTAGGGCAGGCAGCAAACTGGCAACTCCAATGAAGATGTTCGATGAACTCCTCAGGAACGAACTGGCAACTTCAATGAACTCCTCAGGAAATGCTTTGCTGGTTAGCCAAAGAAGAAGTGAAGGTTCTCTATCTGTTTCACTTAAAAGTCTTTCACTGATTGGATTAAATCAAGCTGATTGCATTCTCTCATTGTGGAAGACATGCCCTTCATTGAGTGTAATCAGTCACAGCTGCAGCCAATTGACTGATGATTTAATAAACCTAGACTTCTGGTTTATTAACCAGCCACAAATGTCCTTGCAGTAATGGTTAGGCCAGTGCATGCTTGACCAGACACCTGGGCACCATCACATAGCAATGTTGATACATGAAGCTAACCATTACAGATATCAAAAATAATTTTGTTTTCTATGTTCTTACCTATTCTCAGGCATTTGGGATAGAAGTGTAGTCTTCCTATAGTGATTCCCAGAAATCTCCAGAAATACTGCATGAAGTTGTTTGTAAATATATTTGCCCATAGATTAATAATAGTTAAGGGGATAATATTTACCCCAAAACTTTTCTTAGTTTTTTCTTTTTATTTCTAGTGAATATAAAAATATACAATTCTGAGCTGGCCGTGGCGGTGGCGGCTGCTTCTCTCCCTGACACCGGGTGTGACCCGCGGCGCCTGTGGTGTAGCCGGTGGCGGCCCGGGGCCCTCAGGTCATCCTTCCACCGCCCCCAGGACTCAGCGCCGCCACCTGAAGGTGAGCCCGTGGGACTCGGACGTGTTGTTCGGGCCCAGCTAGAAGCACCCATATCTTCTTCTGGCTTTGGTATTAGAGTGATACTGGATTCGTAGAATGAGGAAAGTAGGTAAAAAGCCAGGAACTGCGTGGACTGGACACCACAGAGCAATCTGTCTTTGGGCATACTTCATACAACACTCATGAAAACGTGGAACTGCTGAGATCAGCGAAATCTGTAAGTTTTTGCGGCCAGGGGACCCGCGCCCCTCCCTGCCAGGCTCAGTCCCGGGGGAGAAGGGGCTGTCAGATCCAGGAAGGAGAAGGGAGAACTGCAGTGGCTGCTCTTATTGGAAACTCATTCTACTGATTCAAACTCCAACCATAGATAGACTGAGACCAGACACCAGAGACTCTGAGAGCAGCCAGCCCAGCAGAGAGGAGACAGGTATAGAAAAAAAACAACACGAAAAACTCCAAAATAAAAGCAGAGGATTTTTGGAGTTCTGGTGAACACAGAAAGGGGAAGGGCGGAGCTCAGGCCTTGAGGCGCATATGCAAATCCCGAAGCAAAGCTGATCTCTCTGCCCTGTGCACCTTTCCTTAATGGCCCTGGTTGCTTTGTCTATTAGCATTTCAATAACCCATTAGATCTCTGAGGAGGGCCGTTTTTTTTTTGTTTTGTTTTGTTTTGTTTTGTTTTGTTTTTTTAAATCCTTTTTTTCTTTTTCTAAAACAATTACTCTAAGAAGCCCAATACAGAAAGCTTCAAAGAATTGCAATTTGGGCACGTCAAGTCAAGAGCAGAACTAAGAGAGCTCTGAGACAAAAGGCAATAATCCAGTGGCTGAGAAAATTCACTAAACAACACAACTTCCCAAGAAAAGGGGGGTGTCCGCTCACAGCCACCATCCTGGTGGACAGGAAACACTCCTGCCCATCGCCAGGCCAATAGCCCAGAGCTGCCCCAGACAACCCAGTGTGACGGAAGTGCTTCAAATAACAGGCATACACCACAAAACTGGGCGTGGACATTAGCCTTCCCTGCAACCTCAGCTGAATGTCCCAGAGCTGGGAAGGGGGAGCAGTGTGAATTAACAAAGCCCCATTCAGCCATCATTTGAGCAGACTGGGAGCCTCCCTACACAGCCCAGCAGCCCAGAACTGCCCTGGGGGGACGGCACTCACCTGTGACATAGCACAGTCATCCCTCAACAGAGGACCCGGGTGCACAGCCTGGAAGAGGGGCCCACTTGCAAGTCTCAGGAGCCATACGCCAATACCAAAGACTTGTGGGTCAGTGGTAGAGACAAATTGTGGCAGGACTGAACTGAAGGATTAGACTATTGCAGCAGCTTTAAAACTCTAGGATCATCAGGGAGATTTGATTGTTAGGGCCACCCCCCCTCCCCGACTGCCCAGAAACACGCCCCACATACAGGGCAGGCAACACCAACTACACACGCAAGCTTGGTACACCAATTGGGCCCCACAAGACTCACTCCCCCACTCACCAAAAAGGCTAAGCAGGGGAGAACTGGCTTGTGGAGAACAGGTGGCTCGTGGACGCCACCTGCTGGTTAGTTAGAGAAAGTGTACTCCACGAAGCTGTAGATCTGATAAATTAGAGATAAGGACTTCAATAGGTCTACAAACCCTAAAAGAACCCTATCAAGTTCAGCAAATGCCACGAGGCCAAAAACAACAGAAAATTATAAAGCATATGAAAAAACCAGACGATATGGATAACCCAAGCCCAAGCACCCAAACCAAAAGACCAGAAGAGACACAGCACCTAGAGCAGCTACTCAAAGAACTAAAGATGAACAATGAGACCATAGTACGGGATATGAAGGAAATCAAGAAGACCCTAGAAGAGCATAAAGAAGACATTGCAAGACTAAATAAAAAAATGGATGATCTTTTGGAAATTAAAGAAACTGTTGACCAAATTAAAAAGATTCTGGACACTCATAGTACAAGACTAGAGGAAGTTGAACAACGAATCAGTGACCTGGAAGATGACAGAATGGAAAATGAAAGCATAAAAGAAAGAATGGGGAAAAAAATTGAAAAACTCGAAATGGACCTCAGGGATATGATAGATGATATGAAACGTCCGAATATAAGACTCATTGGTGTCCCAGAAGGGGAAGAAAAGGGTAAAGGTCTAGGAAGGGTATTCAAAGAAATTGTTGGGGAAAACTTCCCAAATCTTCTAAACAACATAAATACACAAATCATAAATGCTCAGCGAACTCCGAATAGAATAAATCCAAAAAAACCCACTCCGAGACATATACTGATCACACTGTCAAACATAGAAGAGAAGGAGCAAGTTCTGAAAGCAGCAAGAGAAAAGCAATTCACCACATACAAAGGAAACAGCATAAGACTAAGTAGTGACTACTCAGCAGCCACCATGGAGGCGAGAAGGCAGTGGCACGATATATTTAAAATTCTGAGTGAGAGGAATTTCCAGCCAAGAATACTTTATCCAGCAAAGCTCTCCTTCAAATTTGAGGGAGACCTTAAATTTTTCACAGACAAAGAAATGCTGAGAGAATTTGCTAACAAGAGACCTGCCCTACTGGAGATACTCAAGGGAGCCCTACACACAGAGAAACAAAGAAAGGACAGAGAGACTTGGAGAAAGGTTCAGTACTAAAGAGATTCGGTATGGGTACAATAAAGGATATTAATAGAGAGAGGGAAAAATATGGCAAACATAAACCAAAGGATAAGATGGCCGATTCAAGAAATGCCTTCACGGTTTTAACGTTGAATGTAAATGGATTAAACTCCCCAATTAAAAGATATAGATTCGCAGAATGGATCAAAAAAAATGAACCATCAATATGTTGCATACAAGAGACTCATCTTAGACACAGGGACACAAAGAAACTGAAAGTGAAAGGATGGAAAAAAATATTTCATGCAAGCTACAACCAAAAGAAAGCAGGTGTAGCAATATTAATCTCAGATAAAATAGACTTCAAATGCAGGGATGTTTTGAGAGACAAAGAAGGCCACTACATACTAATAAAAGGGGCAATTCAGCAAGAAGAAATAACAATCGTAAATGTCTATGCACCCAATCAAGGTGCCACAAAATACATGAGAGAAACACTGGCAAAACTAAAGGAAGCAATTGATGTTTCCACAATAATTGTGGGAGACTTCAACACATCACTCTCTCCTATAGATAGATCAACCAGACAGAAGACCAATAAGGAAATTGAAAACCTAAACAATCTGATAAATGAATTAGATTTAACAGACATCTACAGGACATTACATCCCAAATCACCAGGATACACATACTTTTCTAGTGCTCACGGAACTTTCTCCAGAATAGATCATATGCTGGGACATAAAACAAGCCTCAATAAATTTAAAAAGATTGAAATTATTCAAAGCACATTCTCTGACCACAATGGAATACAATTAGAAGTCAATAACCATCAGAGACTTAGAAAATTCACAAATACCTGGAGGTTAAACAACACACTCCTAAACAATCAGTGGGTTAAAGAAGAAATAGCAAGAGAAATTGCTAAATATATAGAGACGAATGAAAATGAGAACACAGCATACCAAAACCTATGGGATGCAGCAAAAGCAGTGCTAAGGGGGAAATTTATAGCACTAAACGCATATATTAAAAAGGAAGAAAGAGCCAAAATCAAAGAACTAATGGATCAACTGAAGAAGCTAGAAAATGAACAGCAAACCAATCCTAAACCAAGTAGAAGAAAAGAAATAACAAGGATTAAAGCAGAAATAAATGACATAGAGAACAAAAAAACAATAGAGAGGATAAATATCACCAAAAGTTGGTTCTTTGAGAAGATCAACAAGATTGACAAGCCCCTAGCTAGACTGACAAAATCAAAAAGAGAGAAGACCCATATAAACAAAATAATGAATGAAAAAGGTGACATAACTGCAGATCCTGAAGAAATTAAAAAAATTATAAGAGGATATTATGAACAACTGTATGGCAACAAACTGGATAATGGAGAAGAAATGGACAATTTCCTGGAAACATATGAACAACCTAGACTGACCAGAGAAGAAATAGAAGACCTCAACCAACCCATCACAAGCAAAGAGATCCAATCAGTCATCAAAAATCTTCCCACAAATAAATGCCCAGGGCCAGATGGCTTCACAGGGGAATTCTACCAAACTTTCCAGAAAGAACTGACACCAATCTTACTCAAACTCTTTGAAAACATTGAAAAAATTGGAACACTACCTAACTCATTTTATGAAGCTAACATCAATCTAATACCAAAACCAGGCAAAGATGCTACAAAAAAGGAAAACTACCGGCCAATCTCCCTAATGAATATAGATGCAAAAATCCTCAACAAAATACTTGCAAATCGAATCCAAAGACACATTAAAAAAATCATACACCGTGACCAAGTGGGGTTCATTCCAGGCATGCAAGGATGGTTCAACATAAGAAAAACAATCAATGTATTACAACACATTAAAAACTCGAAAGGGAAAAATCAATTGATCATCTCAATAGATGCTGAAAAAGCATTTGACAAAATCCAACATCCGTTTTTGATAAAAACACTTCAAAAGGTAGGAATTGAAGGAAACTTCCTCAACATGATAAAGAGCATATATGAAAAACCCACAGCCAGCATAGTACTCAATGGTGAGAGACTGAAAGCCTTCCCTCTAAGATCAGGAACAAGACAAGGATGCCCGCTGTCACCACTGTTATTCAACATCGTGCTGGAAGTGCTAGCCAGGGCAATCCGGCAAGACAAAGAAATAAAAGGCATCCAAATTGGAAAAGAAGAAGTAAAACTGTCATTGTTTGCAGATGATATGATCTTATATCTAGAAAACCCTGAGAAATCGACGATACACCTACTAGAGCTAATAAACAAATTTAGCAAAGTAGCGGGATACAAGGTTAATGCACATAAGTCAGTAATGTTTCTATATGCTAGAAATGAACAAACTGAAGAGACACTCAAGAAAAAGATACCATTTTCAATAGCAACTAAAAAAATCAAGTACCTAGGAATAAACTTAACCAAAGATGTAAAAGACCTATACAAAGAAAACTACATAACTCTACTAAAAGAAATAGAAGGGGACCTTAAAAGATGGAAAAATATTCCATGTTCATGGATAGGAAGGCTAAATGTCATTAAGATGTCAATTCTACCCAAACTCATCTACAGATTCAATGCAATCCCAATCAAAATTCCAACAACCTACTTTGCAGACTTGGAAAAGCTAGTTATCAAATTTATTTGGAAAGGGAAGATGCCTCGAATTGCTAAAGACACTCTAAAAAAGAAAAACGAAGTGGGAGGACTTACACTCCCTGACTTTGAAGCTTATTATAAAGCCACAGTTGCCAAAACAGCATGGTACTGGCACAAAGATAGACATATAGATCAATGGAATTGAATTGAGAATTCAGAGATAGACCCTCAGATCTATGGCCGACTGATCTTTGATAAGGCCCCCAAAGTCACCGAACTGAGTCATAATGGTCTTTTCAACAAATGGGGCTGGGAGAGTTGGATATCCATATCCAAAAGAATGAAAGAGGACCCCTACCTCACCCCCTACACAAAAATTAACTCAAAATGGACCAAAGATCTCAATATAAAAGAAAGTACCATAAAACTCCTAGAAGATAATGTAGGAAAACATCTTCAAGACCTTGTATTAGGAGGCCACTTCCTAGACTTTACACCCAAAGCACAAGCAACAAAAGAGAAAATAGATAAATGGGAACTCCTCAAGCTTAGAAGTTTCTGCACCTCAAAGGAATTTCTCAAAAAGGTAAAGAGGCAGCCAACTCAATGGGAAAAAATTTTTGGAAACCATGTATCTGACAAAAGACTGATATCTTGCATATACAAAGAAATCCTACAACTCAATGACAATAGTACAGACAGCCCAATTATAAAATGGGCAAAAGATATGAAAAGACAGTTCTCTGAAGAGGAAATACAAATGGCCAAGAAACACATGAAAAAATGTTCAGCTTCACTAGCTATTAGAGAGATGCAAATTAAGACCACAATGAGATACCATCTAACACCGGTTAGAATGGCTGCCATTAAACAAACAGGAAACTACAAATGCTGGAGGGGATGTGGAGAAACTGGGACTCTTATTCATTGTTGGTGGGACTGTATAATGGTTCAGCCACTCTGGAAGTCAGTCTGGCGGTTCCTTAGAAAACTAGATATAGAGCTACCATTCGATCCAGCGATTGCACTTCTCGGTATATACCCGGAAGATCGGAAAGCAGTGACACGAACAGATATCTGCACGCCAATGTTCATAGCAGCATTATTCACAATTGCCAAGAGATGGAAACAACCCAAATGTCCTTCAACAGATGAGTGGATAAATAAAATGTGGTGTATACACA
Source organism: Choloepus didactylus (assembly GCF_015220235.1). NCBI lineage: Eukaryota > Metazoa > Chordata > Mammalia > Pilosa > Megalonychidae > Choloepus > Choloepus didactylus. The sequence goes on from NC_051307.1 coordinate 89,315,474, forward strand.
CGATGGAATACTACGCGGCAGTAAGAAGGAACGATCTGGTGAAACATATGACAACATGGATGAACCTTGAAGACATAATGCTGAGCGAAATAAGCCAGGCACAAAAAGAGAAATATTATATGCTACCACTAATGTGAACTTTGAAAAATGTAAAACAACTGGTTTATAATGTAGAATGTAGGGGAACTAGCAGTAGAGAGCAATTAAGGAAGGGGGAACAATAATCCAAGAAGAACAGATAAGCTATTTAACGTTCTGGGGATGCCCAGAAATGACTATGGTCTGTTAATTTCTGATGGATGTAGTAGGAACAAGTTCACTGAAATGTTGCTATATTATGTAACTTTCTTGGGGTAAAGTAGGAACATGTTGGAAGTTAAGCAGTTATCTTAGGTTAGTTGTCTTTTTCTTACTCCCTTGTTATGGTCTCTTTGAAATGTTCTTTTATTGTATGTTGTTTTCTTTTTAACTTTTTTTTTCATACAGTTGATTTAAAAAAGAAGGGAAAGTTAAAAAGAAAAAAGAAAAAAGACAAACAAGGAAAAAAAAAAAAAGATGTAGTGCCCCCTTGAGGAGCCTGTGGAGAATGCAGGGGTGTTCGCCTGCCCCACCTCCATGGTTGCTAACATGACCACAGACATAGGGGACTGGTGGTTTGATGGGTTGAGCCCTCTACCATAAGTTTTATCCTTGGGAAGACGGTTGCTGCAAAGGAGAGGCTAGGCCTCCCTGTATTTGTGCCTAAGAGTCTCCTCCTGAATGCCTCTTTGTTGCTCAGATGTGGCCCTCTCTCTCTGGCTAAGCCAACTTGAAAGGTGAAATCACTGCCCTCCCCCCTACGTGGGATCAGACACCCAGGGAAGTGAATCTCCCTGGCAACGTGGAATATGACTCCCGGGGAGGAATGTAGACCCGGCATCGTGGGATGGAGAACATCTTCTTGACCAAAAGGGGGATGTGAAAGGAAATGAAATAAGCTTCAGTGGCAGAGAGATTCCAAAACGAGCCGAGAGATCACTCTGGTGGGCACTCTTACGCACACTTTAGACAACCTTTTTTAGGTTCTAAAGAATTGGGGTAGCTGGTGGTGGATACCTGAAACTATTAAACTACAACCCAGAACCCATGAATCTCGAAGACAGTTGTATAAAAATGTAGCTTATGAGGGGTGACAATGGGATTGGGAAAGCCATAAGGACCAAACTCCACTTTGTCTAGTTTATGGATGGATGTGTAGAAAAGTAGGGGAAGGAAACAAACAGACAAAGGTACCCAGTGTTCTTTTTTACTTCAATTGCTCTTTTTCACTCTAATTATTATTCTTGTTATTTTTGTGTGTGTGCTAATGAAGGTGTCAGGGATTGATTTAGGTGATGAATGTACAACTATGTAATGGTACTGTAAACAATCGAAAGTACAATTTGTTTTGTATGACTGCGTGGTATGTGAATATATCTCAATAAAATGATGATTAAAAAAAAATATACAGGGACATAATATTTGCTCAAAGATAGACTAGGGCAAAATTATTATTAGCAAAATTTTCATGTAATATGAAGTGAACAATCCAAGTGAAATTTTATAATTCCACCTCGTCACCATTGCTCAGTTTTGTTGCTCACATGACCAAAAAGCCTTTTCTCATTCCCAAACAACATTTCAACCTAGGAGGATTTCTAATGAGGATTTTAGTGAGTTCATTCAGGAGACTGGATAGACATGGAAATGAAATGTGTGATTTGTTTTTAGTCAACCCAGAACACACCTACCAATTATGCTAACGAATATTACTTCCCTGCCAGCCCTGCTATACACACATACACAAACATGCACGCGCGCACACACACACACCCAGGAACATTCTATACTGTCTCTTCAGAACATCAGGAGCAAGAGACTAGACTTACAGGGTCCAAAAGATGAGGGATGACCTGACCGTGGCCACAAAAAGGCGTATGACTTCCTGCGGAGCCAGTATAATAAGATGGGTCTTTGTGATCCTGAAATGGAAAAACTGGGCCTTCTGTTTTGCACAAGTCCTAGTGGCCCCTAAGTTAGTTGTTGTCTAGAATAGGTTTATAAAGGGGCCCTTACAAAACCCTAACTTCCACTCAGGCAGATTCCCCAACCTACTCGCCTGGGTAGAATGTTAGTTACACTCAGGAAATAAAGTAAATCAATACTGGTGTTTATTGAGAAAATTCCTAACTCGAACTGCAATCCTTTAATTAAAAGTCTCTGAAGTGCCTGCTGCCATGTCGCTTCTCAGAGCGTTAGGCCAGGCACAGGGTTCTTGGCGACCCAGGAGGCGGCGGCGGTGGAGGCGCCGCTCACGCTCAGGAGAAGCCGGAAGCTCGCAAGTGGAGAAAGCTTTTCAGCAGCCTGAGAGGCAGAAATTTGCTCGGCAGCCGGGTGGCCCAGGAAGCGGACGTCCCCAAGTCTGCCAAGACAGTGTGTCTGACTTCCTAATCACACAAAGCCACTGAGAGGCAAACATCCAAGAAGTTCAAATATGACAAAGATAGCCTTGTCAAATCAGTTACAGAAACTAGTAACTGAAAGTGATAGTGCTTCCTGTTAGGTTCGGAGCCGTTCAATTATTCATACAACGCAGCGAGTCAGAGTTTAAGTATAAAGTGTAAGATTTATTAGAGGAAGAAAGCAGGTGGGAGCCAGCAGAAAAGAAGAAAAAGATAACAGCTCCTGCTCTTTATCTGAGAGCAGCATTTTTTAATGAAAAAAGGAACCCACGTTGGGTAGGGTGTCTGCTGTGATGTTCTGTGCCTCGATTGGGTGAGTGCCCGTCTAGTTCTGGGCTGATTGGTTGCTAGAATTCTGAGACAATATTCTTTTTAGAAAAGCAGCTGCCTTATCTAGCTAGGGAGAGCAGGCCTTTTTGGCTGTTTATTTTACGGGTATTCTGACCTTGCCTTACCCGCCTTGGAGGCGCTGCTGTGACTGACACAGCCTTGACTAGCTTTGAACAGCCGCATTCTTTAGTTTATGGGGCACCTGTTTTCTGTGAGATAAGCTGCGGGGCCCCTGAGTTAGAAACTCCTTCTACATGTTAGTTTCTTCTTCTGGGATCTAACACTTCCTTGCTTAAAATCACACCTGAGGCCTCTGGAGTTTGTGGGAAGCCCAGTATTGTTTCTGGGAAATGAAGTTGGTTCCCCCCCTCCCACCTTCCCCAGCCACATGAGGGCGAAGGCCTTCCCCTCAATCATCACAGAGTTGTGAATGACGGTTGCTCATAAAAGATTGGAGACAGCCTGTCCCTGCCAAAACACAAAGCCAGTGCAGAAGCATCTGAGAGAAGCTCCACAGTGCAGGATGAGTCAGCATCAGAGGTAAAGTCCAGAAGCCACCACTTCAGATGGACAACAGCAAATTTCAAGATGATGACAGCAATCAGCCAATGCCAGTAAGCCGATTCTCTGGAAATGTCAAGCTCATGCAGGATCTTCCACCAGTGTCTTCATCTTGTTCTTCAGTGAACAGACGAGAGTTCAGGAAAATGCATTTCAGAGCCAAAGATGATGATGACAGCGATGATGATGCAGAAATGGAAATAATAAAATAAATAATTTCTTTATATATTTAGTCAGATTACAATTCAACAACTTAGCACATTATATATGAATCTTATAAAATTTATCTCCAAGGGGAGCTGTTTTCAATCAAGAACTGGTCCATAGACATCAACAAATAATGCAAAATGCCAAATAACTTGTGATTTATTGATCTGAACTGCTCTAACAGTCTTTGAGATTGTAAGGCTGCTGTCTCCATGTTGCTGTATTTTCTTATATTTGTATGTGTGTGTGTGTATATATATATATATATATATAATGGTTTGAGTCAGTTGAGGGGGGTTGGGATTAAATAGTGGATACTTTTTAATTTTTATTTCATTTTTTTATTGTGAACTTTAACATGCATACCTAACAGTGATACCTTTCAAAGCACAATTTCACAAGCAGTTAGAGAGCAAATTTCAAAGAATGTCATGGGTCACAGTTCCACAACTTCAGCCATTTCCATTATTGTAAAATAAAACATATACAGAAAGGTGTCATCTCTTGATGTACAGCTCAACAAGCAGGCATAGAGGTAATTTCAAAAATTGCTATTCTGGTTTGCTAATGCTGCTGGGATGCAAAACATCCAAAAAGGATTGGCTTGTATAAAAGGGGGTTTATTTGGTTACACAGTTATAGTCTTAAGGCCATAAAGTGCCCAAGGTAATGCATCAACAATCAGGTACCTTCACTGGAGGATGGCCAATGGCATCTGGAAAACCTCTGTTAGCTGGGAAGGCGTGTGGCTGGCACCTGCTCCATAGTTCTGGTATCAAAATGGCTTTCTCCGAGGACATTCCTCTCTAGGCTGCAGTTCCTCAAAAATACCACTCTTAGTTGCTCTTGGGGTATTTGTCCTCTCTTAGCTTCTCTGGAGCAAAAGTCTGCTTTCAAAGGCCATCTTCAAAATGTCTCTGTGAGCTGCAGCTTCTCTCTTAGCTCCTGTGCTTTCTTCCAAGTGTCCCTCTTGGCTGTAGCAAGCTCGCTCCTTCTGTCTGAGCTTCTATAGTGCTCCAGTGAACTAATCAAGGACCATGCTGAATGGGCGGGGCCACATCATGGAAATCATCCCTATACTGTCGACAACCTCTTTCAATATGACCAAGTTAGGGTGGTCACTGTCTAGACACCCCTGAAGATGGAGAAAGAGATTAAGTGAGAGGAAGGGGTAGCAACAAATAAGATAAGATTTAACAAAAGTCTATGAACACTGAAAGTTTATATAATTATATATATATTTTTGGATGCTGGGTTGTTGGAATGGCTGGAAGAAGGTAAATGACATGGTGGAACTGTAGCCTATAAAATCCTTTGGGATTTGCTCTATAGCTGCTCATTGAATTGTGCCTGGAAGGTCTTCACCTTTCTGTATATACCTTGCATTGCATAATAAGGAAAAAACTGAAACTGTGGAACTGTAGTGCATAACAATTGTGCTGGTTTGAATGTATTATGTCCCCCAAAACGCCATTATCTTTGATGTAATCTTGTGTGGGCAGATGTATTAGTGTTGATTAGATTGTAATTCTTTGAGTGTTTCCATGGAGATGCGACCCACCCAACTGTGGGTGGTAACTCTGATTGGATGATTTCCATGATGTGGCCCTGCATCTTATAGTTGATCTTAAAGAGGCTGTTGCCTCTGGGTTTTAGGACTTGTCTGGTATAAGAACATTCTGGTGGATTTAAGTTTCTGAGAGATAAAACTTAGTGAATCTTTTACAGAATCTCAGGTAGAGACCTAGGTATTTGAGGACTACTTTTTGTATGGGCATGGCATGGTATGTGGCCATTTGGGATGTCTAGTTGGAGCTTGCATAAGAGAAACCTCCAGGATAGGATCTGCACTCTATTTGGGATCTCTCAGTAACTGTGACTTCAGCTTGTTGCCTTTCTTTTTTTCCCCCCTTTTGGTCAAGTAGGCATTTTCAATCCCTTGCTGCCAGGGCCAGGCTCATTCCTGGGTATCATGTCCCACATCACCAGGGAGATTTATTCCCCCAGGAGTCATGTCCCTCATGGGGGAGGGGGCGGTTAATGAATTCATTTGTCAGTTGGACTTAGAGAGATAAAGGCCATATCTGAACAACAAAAGAGGCTCCCTGGAGGTGCCTCTTAGGCAAAATTATAGGAAGGCTCAGCATCCTATATACAACCCTAAATTTCACAAGAGGAGGCCTCAAGTTGAGGACTTGATTTATTAAGTAGTGGGTTCCTGACTTTACTTAATATATATTCTAGCCCAAGATAAATGGTCACTTTCTTACATTATCTTCACTTAGTTGTACAATCATTATCACTCTCAACTTTAAACAATTATCACAACATAATACACCGAAGACCTATCAACTGCTAATTATTCATCCCTGGTATTAGTGTAGAGTTGGTGAGATATTCCTATTAAATATAGTCATTAATACATAGTGGGTAGTTTTTCCATGCCACTCTGTTGTTAACCCTTTGCAACAATGTCATACCTTATAAGTGTATCATGCTAACACTTATTTAGGTTTGTGGTTCTACTCTGTGGGTTACATGCCTTTAAACAACCAATTAAAGACATGTTCTCCTTCAGTACATCAGTGATACTTATAATCCCATTAACGAACCATAGTCACACCTGACCATTCCCATACCACTAAGATCACCCTCATTTTCATATCTGTACATATTAGATTATCATTCCCCCTTCATTAGCTTCTGACTATCTCTAGGTCCCCTATATTCTAAATTACAAGACACTTAATTTACATTTTTCAGAGTTCACATTAGTGGTAACATAAAATATCTCTCCTTTTGTGTCTGGCTTATTTCAGTCAGCATTATGTCTTCAAGGTTCATCCATGTTGTCACATGTTTCATGACCTCATTCCTTCTTACTGCTGTGTAGTATTTAAATAGTGGATACTTTTGTAAAGAAAAACCTTCACTTAGATAATTTTAAGTGAAGATTTAGTTTTTATTTTTTTAATTTTATTTTGAAATAAATTCAAACTTACAAAAACAATACAAACCCCATACACAGAACTCTAGCATATCCTGACCACCTCCCCCGATACCCCAATCCACCAACTTTAACTTCCTGTCACATCACCATTTCTTTCTTTCCCTTCCTCTCTCCCTCCCTATCATCCATCACTTATTGCTCTGTCTTCTGAACATATGAGAGCTAGCTGCACACATCCTTGAACAAACAGTATAATTCACATATACATTTCCCATGAACAAGAACATTCTTTTATACAATCACATTAAGCGCAGCTAAGAAGTTCAAAAAATTCAACATCGATACAAAGCTTACATTCTAAATTTCCTTTTTTTTTTCCTCATGTCCCAACTGTGTCCCTTTGAGCCTCCTCTCCTCCATCCTCAGATCCCATCCAGGATCATCCTTGGCATTTAATTGTCATTATCTATTTAGACTTTTTTTTTTTATTGTGGAAACATATATACAGCCTAAATCTTCCCATTCAACCCCTTCCTAGCCTTTCATTAGTGGGATTGATCGCATTTAGAATGTTGCAATGCTATCACCTTCCCACCATCATTACTAGAAATTTCCCTTCACCCCAAACAGAGACCCTACACTCATTTAACTCCCCATTGCCCCTTCCCCCACTTCTCATAACCCATACTCTACTTTTCGTCTCTACGGTCATATTCTCTGATACTTACTTTGTGTTTACTGTGGGGCATAAATTTAACATCTTAAATCTATAACAATCTTGTTTTTCTTTGATACCAACTTAACTTCCACAGGACACATAAACTATGTTCCTTTACTCCTCCATTCCCCCACCTTTACATAGTTCTTGTCAAAAATTACATATTTTACATTGAGTCCAAAACCAGTGCTTTATCATTACAGTTTATGTATTTCAGATCCTGTAGGAAGTAAATAGTGGAGTTACAAATCAGAAATACAGTAGTGTTGGAATTTATATTTACCATGTGATCTTTACTGGAAATCTTTATTTCTTCATGTGGTTTCAGTCAATTGTTTAGTATCCCTTCTTTTCAGCCTGCACAATTCCCTTTAGCATTTCTTACAGGACTGATCTACTGGCCATGAAGTCCCTCAGCTTCTGATTATCTGGGAATGTTTTCATCTCCCCCTCATTTTTAACCTCCAGGTGTTTGTGAATTCTCTAAGTCTCTGAAGGTTATTGACTTCTATTTGTATTCCATTGTGGTCAGAGAATGCACTTTGAATAAATTCAATTTTTTTTTAATTTATTGAGGCTTGTTTTATGTCCCAGCATATGGTCTATTCTGGAGAAAGTTCTGTGTTCACTAGAGAAGAATGTGTGTCCAGGTGCCCTAGGATGTAATGTTCTACAAATGTCTGTTAAAATTCTGTCTCTCTCTCCTTTCTTTGTTTCTCTATTGGTAGGGCTCCTTTTAGTATCTGAAGTAGGGCATGTCTTTCATTAGGAAAATCTCTCAGCATTTGTTTGTCTGTGAAAAATTTAAGCTCTCCCTCAAATTTGAAGGAGAGCTTTGCTGGATAAAGTATTCTTGGTTGGAAATTTTTCTCTCTCAGAATTTTAAATATGTCATACCACTACTTTCTTGCCTCCATGGTGGCCGCTGAGTAGTCACAACTTAGTCTTATGTTGTTTCCTTTGTATGTGGTGAATTGCTTTTCTCTTGCTGCTTTCAGAACTTGCTCCTTCTCTTCACTATTTGACAGTATGATCAGAATATGTCTTGGAGTGGTTTTATTTACATTTATTCTATTTGGAGTTCGCTGGGCATTTACGCTTTGTGTATTTATATTGTGTAGAAGGTTTGGGAAGTTTTCCCCAACAATTTCTTTGAATACTCTTTCTAGACCTTTACCCTTCTCTTCCCCTTCTGGGAAACCCATGAGTGTTAAATTTGGACATTTTATTTTATCTATCATATCCCTGAGATCCATTTTGATTTTTTCAATTTTTTCCCCATTCTTTCTTTTGTTCTTTCATTTTCCATTCTATGGTCCTCGAGGGCACTGAGTCATTGTTCATCTTCCTCTAGTCTTGTACTATGAGTATCCAGAATCTTTTTAATTTGGCCAACAGTTTCTTTTATTTCCATAAGATCATCTATTTTTTGTTTACTCTTGCAAGTTCTTCTTTATGCTCTTCTAGGGTCTTCTTCATGTCCTTTATATCCTGTGCCATGCTCTTCTTCATGTCCTTTATGTCCTGTGCCATGCTCTCATTGTTTGTCTTTAGTTCTTTGATTAATTGCTCCAAGTACCATGTCTCCTCTGATCTGATTTGGGTGTTTGGGTTTGGGTTCTCCATATCATCTGGTTTTATCATATGCTTTAAAATTTTCCATTGTTTTTGGCCTCTTGGCATTTGCTTTACTTGATAGGGTTCTTTCAAGATATGAAAAACACCAATCTCTAATTTGTCACATCTACAGCTTGGTGGCATATAGTTTCTCTAACTAACCCGCGGAAGGAGTCTGTCAGTCACCTATTCCCCTGAAGTCAATTCTCCCCAACTTTGTCTTTGTGGTGTGTGGGGGTCTGATTCTTGTGGGGTTCAATTGGGACACCGAGTTTGGGTGTGTTGTTGGTGCTGCCTGCCCTGAATGTGGGGCGTATGTCTGAGCAGTCAGGGAGGGAGGGCAGCTTTAATAATCAAACCTCCCAAGTGTTCCCAGAGATTTAAGGCTGCTATAAGAGTTTAAATCTTCATTTCAGTCTCGCCACAGATTGTCTCTGCCACTGACTCACAAGTCCTTGTTATTGGCGTAGAGTCCCTGGGATTTCCGAGTGCATCCTCCTTCCCAGCTGTGCTCTTCCAGGACCTCTGCTGAGGGAAGGCCACACCATGTCACAAGTGTGCACTGGCCCTCCAGGGAAGCCCTGGGCCACCAGGCCATGCATGGGCATTCCAAGCCTACTATAAAGATGGCTGAATGTGGCTTGTTAATTTCCCCCTTTTCACCCAGCTCTGCCTTCCCAGCTCCAGGACAATTAGCTTTGGGTGCACTAAAGGCCACTGTCCATGGCCAATATTGTGGCATGTGTGTGTATTGCAGGAAACACTCCCAGTCACACTGGGACCCTTGGTGCAGCTCTGGGCTGTGGTTCTGGCTCTGGGCAGGAGTGTCCCCAGTCTGCTGGGAAGATGGCTACATTGGGTGTGGTTTCTTTCTCCTTTTGGTTCCCCTCTGCCCTCCTGGCTCTGAGACAATTATCAGTGGGTACAGGAGGGGCTATCTTCCATGCCAGATATTGAGGCGTTAGCAACGCCTGCTCCTGCCGTGCTTCATGGCGTGGTTCTCACCGCTGTATCCACAGCTGCTCCTGGGTTTGGTTTTTTTTTTTTTTTAAAAGAACTAGTCTGCCTCCAAACACCAACCCACGGTCCCTACACCACAGCACAGACGCCAGACTTTCAGCCGGCTCACTCATTTCAGAATGCGGACTCCCAGTTTCACCAAATGCATGGTCCCTGTGGATTTAGCAGATCTTGACCGGCTGGTGCATCACTGGAACCGGTGTTCTGGGTCCCTTTCTGGCTTTTATCTAGTATTTTTCACAGAGGTGATTTTTTGCCCTGTCTCACCTAGCCACCATCTTAGGTTCTCCTCCAAGATTTAGTTTTGAAAACATGCAAGTTTACTTTCCATTATCAGATTTTGATCATTCTTGTTATTAATTCAATTGAAGTTCTTAAAAAGCTCTACTTTCTCTGTATTTGATGCTAATATTTACCTTGGAAATTTTGCAGAATGCATACAGGAAAGAAATAATTTTTTTCTTTTTTACATTTAACCTGATTTTATTCATGCTTGCCTTGAGACAGGAAGCCATTCAGTAAAAACATACAAAATAAGCCTTATCATGTACAACTTTTAAACTACAATAATGATGTACCTTAATTACTTCCATGTACACAAGTCTAACATTACAGTTTGTTTTAAAAAAAATAAACACAATTAAGACTTCTAGGAGCATTTTATAATAAAGTAATTCCTAATTTTTCTTTGCAGATAGATCAAGCACCTCCAAACACAAATTCCTATACACAGTGAGTGCTTTAATTAAAATGAACACATAAGTAAATTAAGTACATGGACAACCTTAGAATAAGCTGATATTAAATATTCAGCTAGGTAGGCAACAAACCATAGTACCAAATGGAACAATTGTATTTGCAAATAAATTTCAAAAACTAAGTTAACTTTTTAAATTAAATACAGAAAATATACTGATTTGCTAAAATAAATAAGATGTGATGTATTAACACTTTACTGTAAAGAATGCATACCAGAACATTTATAAACAGTGAACATTTATAAACTTGAGAATAGTTTACTATAATAAATGCTGGCTAAATAGAAGTGCATATAGTGAAGCATTATGGGTGGTATATGTTTTGCCACCTACTTTTGTTGCCTTGAAGTAGATAACACATGTGTACCAAATTTGACACTCATTTTTCAGTTGCTGCTGATATCATGTGTTTTAAGAAATGTGTACAGTATGAAAAACTTGAAAACAATCATGGATGAAAAAATGTTTTAGGAAAAAATTAGATATTTTCATGCAATTATGTATAGTTTCATTGTGTAAATTTCAAGACAAGATTTTTGTTTCCTGTAAAATAGATCATTGTTCTATGAGAGAATGTTTTTCTTGTCTTAGTGCATTTCTTTTATCTCTGCCTGCATTGCATTATTTTGCTCTAATTTTTTAATTTTTATGTGCAATGATACACCAGTTAAAAATAAAACTAGCTCAGGAAGAAGATGGCAGCATAGAGAGGAGTGGAAGCTAGTCAGTCCCCCTGGGACAGCTAATAAACAACCAGGAACAAATGGTAAATAATCTGGAATAACTTTGTGGGGGGGTGGAAATATGACCATCCACTCATCATACACCAACCTGAATTGGGAGGAATGCCCAAGATCACAGCAGAAAATCCGTAAGTAAAAACTGTGGATCTGAGCTGGGAGCCCCCTCCCCCATGGCCCAAACTGCAAAGCCTCGTGGCACTAGAGAGCAGCGCTCTCCCAAACTGCAAAGCCTCGTGGTGCTAGAGAGCTGCACTCTCTGAGCAAGTGAATGTAGCTCAGCTGAGCTCCAAGCGGAGTTTTAATTACCAAGCTACAAACCCCCAATGAGCAGACAGAGGCTTTTGGTGAGTACTGACTTTGGAGAGCTGAAGGACTTCTCTGGGAGGGAGGGGGAGGCCAGAGGACTGGGTGCTGTCTCTGGCTGAAAGCTGAAACTGAGGGGGGCCACAGACTGACCCTGAAGGGGATCTTTCTGTCCCTTTATTGGCTAAGTGGAGAAAGCCTCAGCCATTTTCAATTCCCAACCCTCAGACCCAGACAAGTGTGGAGACAGCAGAGTCAGAAACTATTCAAATGCAAATGACCTCTCCCCATGGGGTATATCTTCCCTAAGAGGAAAGAGGTGGTGCCAAGCTCTACTACCTGCCTTCCATTCAGAACCAGACCCCAGAGCCTGGGGGAAAACAGCCACAGGCCAAACCTCTTGCACCAGTTGGGAGTGACAGGCTGACAGGCACCACTTGCTGGGCAGAAAAGCACAGTGACTTGAGGCCTCACAGGATGTACCAATCTTCTAAGACACACTCTCAGGGAGACCTGAAACTATTGCCGCCTTCCAAGACCTGAGCCCATTCTGGTCTAGGAAAACCTGATTGGGGTAACCAAGGAGGCCAGAAGCCTAGACAACAGAAAACTACAACCTACACTCGAGGGATGAAGTTATGGCCCAGTCAAAGGAACAAACTTACACTTCAAATGAGATACCAAAATTTAAACAACTAGTGGTGGATGAATTCAGAAAGTTTAGGGAAGATATGGCAAAAAAGATAAAGTGTATAATGAAAACACTGGGCATACATAAGGTAGAAATCAAAAGTTTGAAAAAAACAACTGATAGAATCTATGGAAATGAAAGGCACAACACGAGTTGAGGGACACAATGGAGAGATTCAACAGCAGATCTCAAGAGGCAGAGGAAAACACTCAGGAACTGGAGAACAAGGCACCTGAAAGCCTACACACAAAAGAACAGATAGAGAAAAGAATGGAAAAATATGAGCAACGTCTCTGGAAACTTAAGGACAAAATGAAATGCAGGAATGTACATGTCATCGGTGTCCCAGAAGGAGAAGAGAAAGGAAAGGGGCAGAAGCAATACAAGAGGAAATAATCAATGCAAATTTCCCATCTCTTATGAAAGACATAAAATTATGGATCCAAGAAGTGCATCTTACCCCAAACAGAATAGATCTGAATAAGCCTACGCCAAGACACTTAATCAGATTATTAAATGTCAAAGATAAAAAAAGAATCCTGAAAGCAGCAAGAGAAAAGCAATTGATCACATACAAAGGGAGCTTGATAAGGTGTGGATTTCTCAATAGAATCCGTGGAGACAAGAAGGAAGTGGGGTGATATATTTAAGATACTTAAAGAGAAAAACCACTGACCAAGAATCCTATATCCAGCAAAACTGTCCTTCAAATATGAGGGAGAGCTTAAAATATTCTCTGACAAACAGATAATGACAGAGTTGATGAACAAGATACCTGCTCTACAGGAAACACTAAAGGGAGCACTATAGACAGAAAGGAAAAGACAGGAGTGAAAGGTTTGGAACACAATTTTAGGAGATAGTAGCACAGCAATGTAAGTACACTGAACAAAGATGACTGTGAATATGGTTGAAAGAAGAAGGTTAGGAGCATGTGGAACACCAGAAGGAAAGAGAAAAGATAAAGACTGGGACTGTAAAACTCAGAGAAACCTAGGGTGCTCAACGATTGTGATATAAGGTACAAATATGTTTTTATGTGAAATAGAATAAATGAATGTCAATCTTGCAAGGTGTGAAAAATGGGGTGGGATTGCGGGAAAAATACAACCAATGCAAACTAGAGACTACAGTTAACAGAAACATTGTATTATGTTTCCTTTAATATAACATAGGCAATATACCAAAGCTAAATGCATACAGGGAACCATCAATTGTTTTCTTAGGATGGAATGTATGGTGTGTGAACAAAATCGTCTTTAAAAAAAAATGGGTTGATGGAGAAACCTTGAGGGCACTATATTGAGTGAAATAAGACAGTCACATAAGGACAAATATTCCAGGGTCTCACTGATATGAACTAATTATAATGTGTTAACTCATCAACAAGTAATGTAAGTTATCAGGTTATACAACAAGGCTAAAGAATGGGGAGCGGTTGCTTATTATGAGCAGAATGTTCAACTAGGTTGAACTTAAATGTTTGGAAATGGACAGAGGTGATGGTGGCACGTTGTAAGACTAACTAACAGTGCTGAATGGTGTGTGAATGTGGTGGAAAGGGGAAGCTCAGAGTAATGTATGTCACCAGAAGGAAAGTTGGAGGTTAAAAGATGGGAATGTATGAAACAGTGAATCTTGTGGTGGACAATGTCCGTGATTAACTGTACAAATGTTAGAAATCTCTCTCATGAACTAGAACAAATGTATGACACTATAACTAGAAGTTAATAATAGAGGGGCATATAGGAAAAAAATATATACCTATTGCAAACTATATACTACAGTTAGTAGTATTTTAACATTCTTTCATCAACAGTAACAAATGTACTATACCAATATTATGAATCAACAATGGAGTGGGGGTGGTTCGGGGTATGGGAGAATTTGAGTTTCCTTTTTTTGTGTGTCTTTATTTCTTTTCTGGACTAATGAAAATGTTCTAAATATTGAAAAAAAATTAAACTGTGGTGATGGATGCACAGCTGTATGATGGTACCATGGGCAACTGATTGTACACTTTGGATCTTTGAATAATTGTATAGTATGTGAGCAATTTCAATAAAAAAATTAAAACTAGCTCACATGTAGAAAATAAGGCTGGATTTTAAAAACCAAAAACTAATGAAATCCGTACTAAAATGATACAAATAAAAAATGACTTAAACACCTGTAATAAAAAAGACAAAACACATTTCATGTAGAATACAAGGAGAAAGGTCTGTTGAGTGTTTTTAGTTCAGATGATCCAGAATGCTGCTGTTTGTTTTATAAGGAATTTGAGGGGAGGATTTCATAGCAGAAGATGTTAATGTGGCCTGTATTGACTTAAGTGGTGACTCAACTGGGCTGTGAAACTGTAGGATGCCTATGGATTCAAGCTGCTTGTTAAAGAGGAACTCCCCATTGTTGTTCAGAAATCCTTCCTGATTTCCTCTCTCCCCAATCTTCCTGTCCTCTATTGGCTCAGTTTCTAGCATTTCAGCATCTTTTTTACAGCTAAAGAACCTGTCCAAGTAACTGGTGTAAGTGTTTTCCTTGTCAATTTGTTCATCTTTCCTTACCTCACAACAAAACTGACTTATGGGAAAACAGTCCTCCCCACCATTCACAAACTGGCTATCCCAAGAAGATTGGTACAAGGCTTCTAATTGAGCAAAATTTGCCATTCCCTTTTCCTCTTTTTCTCAGCTTGCTGACTTTGATATCAAACTTTTCAATTCTAGTTGGGACACTGAGCTATTCAAGACATTTAATTTATCAACAACATCAGTAGGCTCATGTCGTGAACTAAGTTGAATAGTTCCCGCTGTAAAGGAATCAGTCAAATCCCTGGTTCTTTTCCCTTTCTTTTTCAGCCAGTTGCTGTGATGCTTCCTCTAGAGCTGTCTGGGCTTGAACCAATCCATTCCTTTTACATTTTGACTTGCCTTTCTTATCAGATTTTTCTTTGCTCTGTGCTTTCCAACTGGAAAGATCTATAATAAGTTTGGGTTCATAATAATGGTTAACTTCACTCTCTCTCCAGACTGAGTTATCTAAATATGATGGTGGCCTCATTTTGTAGTTACAAGTATGGCTACACTCCAGATCACAATATTTGCTTTCATGATGATCTTGGTACTGCCAACAAGGCTCAGTAGAATAATTGGTATCAAAATGTGGATCCTGCAGATACTTTTCATGATCTCCATCCAAATATTTTCAAGGATCAACTTGTACTTCTTCTTCATCAGTGACATCAGACAGAGCTCTTGGGTCAAGCTGAACTTCCTCAACATCAAAGTTGTTATGTATAGGCCAATCATGCTCTGAAAAACTGACAATCATGGTACCTTTCCCAGTTATAAATGTGACTGTGAGTTTCATCCATAAGAAAAATATCATCAACTTCATCTTCAGTATGAAAAGGATGACTTGAAATTGGCTCATCTGTTGGAAACGAATATATGCTCATGTAAGGATGGGAGAGTACTTTTTCTGCTGTCAACCAATCCATAGGCCAAATGTCATAATCTGTTCCAGGAAAACCAGTGCTTGTCCACTAATTCCTGGAAGCAGCTGAGTTAAAGGTTTGTGTGTCTCAGTCATGTCATTTCTAATGTAAACTGGAATTATGCTGAGATGCTCCTAACGATCTTCCTCATGTACAACAAGAATAGATTCTAAAATCAGCTGCATCTGTCCAAATTCATGTGTACCTGCAAAGAGGATTTTACCAGTCAGCATTTCAGCCAAGATGCAGCCTGAAGCCCACATGTCAATGACTTTAGTATAATTATTAGGAGAAAGTAAAGGATGTGGAGATCTGTATCATTTAGTAACCAATCCTTCAGACAGATGACCCTTATGTGAATAATGGGGATCCGTGATCCATGCAAGACCAAAGTCACCTATCTTCAGTACCAAGTCGTCAATATTAATGAAAAGATTAGCTGGTTTGAGATCTCTGTGCAGTACATTTGCAGAGTGAATATACTTGAGCCCATCAGTAGCAGCTGAAACATGAAAAGTCTGGCATACTCCTACAGTATCGGGCCCTGCTCCAGCACATTAGCCAAGTCTGTCCCCGTGTACTCCTGAACAATGTAAACACTGTTCAGTTCGGTAAGAGAGCCCACGTCATCTGTTAACTGGCTTCCACTGGCACCAAGAATTTCAAACACTTTCACAATGTTATCATGGTCAAGTCTTCTAATAATTTTGATTTCATGTAGAGTATGTTTGACACTCTGGGGATCAGTAAGGACAATTTTCTTGATGGCTACTCTTTTGTCACAGTCATTGTCTACAGCAGAAAAAACCAAGCCATTGCCTCCACAACCCAACAGTTTTAAGTCATATACCTAAAGCCTAGATCAAAACCATGAATGTTCATGAGACTTCAAATTTCTCAGCCATTTGAAACCCTTATTATTGCCTCTTCTTTTCAAACTGTTGAACTTGTGTAAACAAGAAAGAACACTGGAATCAAAAGGAAAGGTCTTTCAAAAAGGGAGAAGAAAAATAATTTTGCCTCCACAGCAAGATGGTTTCTTGATGCTCATTGCATATGCCAACCAGGCTGTTGAGCTCCCCTTAGCTCAAAATGCTCTCCTCATACTGAGAATTAAAAAGACTGCAGTACTCTTAGTTCAAGAAAGGGGCAGCAACTCTGCAGACACTTAAAGAAAACAGAAACTCAAATGGAATGAAATGACATACTATGCACTCAGATTTACTTGTGCTAAACAATTTAACATTTAATGAAAATGTGAATAAATATGCACACAACAGGCTTCTCTGAACATTCTCTTCACCGTGCAGATAAATTCAGTGTTGGATTGGTTCTGAGCAGCATCATTCTAAGGTGCTGGTAAGCACTATTTCCATTTTGCTTCTTTTCTTCCTTTGTTGCTGTGTATTTCAACAGGGGGCTCTGGCGGCTGCTGGTTAACAGATGTCTTTTGTTAGTGATCACGTCCCTCTTACTTCGGTACAATGAGACTTCTCTGACTCATTGAGAGAGAGCGGAGCGGCAGTCAGCCCCCAGGGTCGGCTCAGGTCTCCGGCTGTGCTGGAGGCAGCCGCATCTCCCAGGCTCTTGCTTTGCCTCAGTCGCTGCCATGTAACACCAACCCACTAGAGAGGGCCTAAAATGTATTTTAAAAATAAAAATAAAAATAAAAATAAAAATAAAAAAGTTTCAGAAGCAAGAGAAAGTCTCTTGAGAGTTATTATTCTGTTTGATGTGAGACTATCAGTGCTCCAAAGAATTGGATTATTATTTTTTTTTTTTTTTTTTTTTTTTTTTTTTTTTTTTTTTTAATTGTTTTAATTATGATGTTTTATTGAATAGTAAAATATGTACAAGAATGTGCACAAATCATAAGAGCATATAGGTCAATTAATTTTCACAAAGTGAACACAATTATGTAACCACATGTGCCAGTTTGAATACATTGTGACCCCCAAACACCATTATCTTTGATGTAATCTTGTGTGGGCAGATGTTATCAGTGTTGATTAGATTGTAATTCTTTGAGTGTTTCTGTGGAGATGTGCCCCACCCAGCTGTGGGTGATGACTCTGATTGGATAATTTCCATGGAGGTGTTGCCCCACCCATTCAGGGTGGGTCTAATTGGAGTCACTGGAGCCATATAAATGAGCTGATGGACAGGGAGATCTCAGTGCAGCTGAGAGTGATATTTTGAAGAGGAGCTACAGTCAAGGGGGACACTTTGAAGAAAGCACAGGAGCTGCAGATGAGAGATATTTTGAAGACGGCCATTGAAAGCAGACTCTTGCTCCAGAGAAGCTAAGAGAGGACAAACACCCTAAGAGCAACTAAGAGTGACATTTTTGGAACTGCAGCCTAGAGAGGAACATCCTGGGAGAAAGCCATTTTGAAAGCAGAACTTGGGAGCAGATGCAAGCCACGTGCCTTCCCAGCTAACAGAGGTTTTCCGGACACCATTGGCCATCCTCCAGTGAAGGTACCCGATTGCTGATGTGTTACCTTGGACACTTTATGGCCTTCAGACTGTAACTTTGTAACCAAATAAATCCCCTTTTATAAAAGCCAATCCGTCTCTGGTGTTTTGCATTCCGGCAGCATTAGCAAACTAGAATACCACACCTAGGTGAAGAGAGAACAACACTTAATGCCCAGAAATTTCTGTCATGCCTAATCTCAATCCCTACCTCCTCCCACCTCCTCAAAGGGAACCAATAACCTGACTTCTGGCCGCATAGATTAGTGTTACCTGTTTTTCAATCTTATATAAATGGAATTATATAGTAAATATTGCTTTGTGTTTGGCCCTTTTGCTCAACTTCACTTCTGTGCAATTAATCAGTGCTCTATAATGCAGTATTGCTGTATAGTATTCCACTGTATGAATAGAAAACAATTTATTTTTTCCCATTCTGTTAATGAGTAGGTCTTTCATAGACTGCAGCTATGAGCAATCTCATCCATATCTTCCGGCATCTGTAGACGCCTTTTTATTGGATATGTACCTACCATTGGAATTGCAGGCTCAGAGAGAGTGCATATGCTAGAGCCAAATGGTTTTCCAGTTGATGCATTAGTTTGTGCTCCTCCCCTCCAGTGCATGACTTCCCTTTGCTCCATATTCTTGTCAGCTCTTAGTGTTGTCAGACTTTAGTGCTAGCCATTCTCGTGGGCAGGTAGTAGCATGGCAGTGGGGTTTAATTTGCATTTTCTTTCTGACTAATGAGGTTGAGCCACTTATCAGAACTCTGACTTTGAACTAATGTCTCTCTACTCCTCTAGCTGTGGGGAATGGGATAGGAAGCACATCTGACCATTCCTATCCTTCTTTACCTGTCTTTCTCAGTTCAGTTTCTTACTCTGGATTTGGAGCAGGAGGAAGAGAGAAGAGGTCACAGGATACAAAGCCAGCACACAAACATTGACCGTATTTCTATATGCTTACGATAAACAATTGCCAACTGAAGTTAACAATCACCATTTACAATAGCTCTAAAAAGTAAATATTTAGTAATAAATCTAACACCATATGTATACCACATACTGAAAACTACAAAATCCTGATGAAAATAGAGACCTGGATTGGAAGTTTCTACATAATAAAGAGGTCAGTTCTCCCCAGTTAGACCTTAGATTTAATCTAGATTTATATTTAATGCAATTCCAATCAAAATCCCTGCAGGATATTTTGTAGATATAGGCAAAATTATTCTAAAATTTATATGAAAAAGCAAATAGCCAAAATTAATTTGCAAAAGAAGAATTGAGTTGGAGAACTTATATTACCCAATATTAAGACTTAATGTGGTCCTACAGTGGTCAAGACAGTGTTGTATTGGCCAAAAGATGGACACATAGATCGATGGAACAGAATAGAGCATCCAAAAATAAGCCCACATGAAAATGGCCAGCTGATTGTGGCAAAGTTGGAAAAGCAATTCGATGGAGGAGGATATTGTTTTGTGATAAGGTGAGCAGGAAAAGTCTTTCCTAACAGGTAATGCAGTGGTGAGCTAGCTTCAGTACTCCCCACACTTGATAGGTGTTCAGTGCTGACTCATGTGTGGGTGCTTTTGGGCATCCACTAGAGACGCCCTGCTCGAGAGGGGCAGATTGCACCTGTTGTGAAACAGAGCAGCGTCCAGTTTACTCTCACCTCTGGAATTTTCCAGATGGGACTCAGACACTAGTTCCTTGGCCGCTCCACCCCCCGACCCCAGTGGCCATATATCAAGCTCTCTGAGTGTGTCCATAAAGCCTTTCTCTTTTGCCCAGAGAAGGAGGGAGAAGCCCCCATTCTTCCTCCTGCCAGAAAGGAGGAACTCAACACATGTACAAATAACCCCCCAAGTTCATTAAAACATTCTCCTCTAATCTCCAACTCCTGATTCTCTAATACTCTGGAGTGGATGAAGGTTGAAGTGGCTGATCTTACTTCAAATATATTTGTTTCAGGATTGAGTAACTCACTTTGGAATACATTTAGCTTAAACTTCCCTTTTAACATAGTGTTACTACTATTTAAGTAATGAAAGCAACATTCTTTCTATAATCATCTTATAAAATGACTGACTAGCTCTGGGTGACTGATCATTTTCTTGCTTCCCACTAATGAATCCTTTAAATTTTTAAGTCAACTTATTGAGGTATAATTTACATACAGTTAAGTTCACCTTTTATGGACAGTTCTACAAGTTTGACGTGCATATCAATCATGTAATCACCACTAAAATGAAGATACAGAACATTTCCATCATCCCAAAAGCTTCTCTTATGCCCCTGGTAGTTAACTCCTTCCCTGACCCCACCCCTAGGCAACCATTGATTTGATTTCTGTCCCTGTGATTTTGCCTTTTCCAGAACGTTATATAAATAGCATCCACCGTATGTAGTCATTAGGTCTGGATTCTTTCCCTTAAACATAATGCTTTTTTGATATTCACCTATGTTGTTGCAAGAATCAGTAGTTCCTTTTTTTCCCACTGGGTAGTATTTCATTATATGCATCATACGGATTTTTTTAATCCATTCACTAGTTGATAGTCACTTGAGTTCTTTCCAGTTTGGGGGTATTATAAATCAAGCTGCTATAAACATTCAAATACAGGTCTTTGCATGAATGTACATTTTTGTTTCACTTGGGTAAATACCTAGGAGTGGGATCTCTGAGTCATACGGTAAATATATGTTTAAGTTTGTTAGAAACTGCCAAATCAGTGTTCTGAAAGAAAATCTCCTTTGCTTTGAAGAACATCTAAGAACATCTAATCATATAGATTGCTCTTTTTTATTATTATTAATTTATTTTTTGTCTTTATTTTCTTACTCACTATAGACTGTTCTTAAGGCACCAAGTCCAGGGCTCTGATGAAGGGGTTGCTGCCTCTTCCTCCCAACCAACCCCCACCCCAACCCCCCACATGCACACTCCGGTTCATCTTCTTCCACTCCCACCCCCCATCCCTCCCACACACTTACCACAAGGGACACTTACTGTGCAACCCAACAATCCCCTTTATAAGTTTTTGCCCAAGTGAAAAAAAGACTTCCTCAGGTGAAGGAAAATTAAGAGACACCATTGCCAGCATCTTCTCTAAAAGAATCACTAAAGGGTGCTCTTCAGACGGAAGGGAAATGTCAATAGAGTAGAACTTGGGTCATCAGGAATAAAGGCAGAGCAACAAAAATGGTAAACATCTGGGTAAATCTAATAGCCCAGGGATTCTCAATTTTGCCCCCCAGGGGACATTTGGCAGTGTCTAGAGACTTTTATTGTCATGATTGTGGGACAAGGCAAAACATCCCACAGTGCACGGGACACTCCCCCACAACCAAGAATTATCTGACTCGGAATGTACTGGGTTTGAGAAACTCTGAAATAAACTCTTCAAAATATATTTGTTGGTTGAAAACAAAAATGTTAGCCATCTAATGGGGTTTTTAATGTCTGTAGATGTATTACTTAAGACAACTACAATATAAAAGGGAGAAAGTAAAGGAAAATCTGTGCCTCAGTTTCCTTCTTTATAAAAAGAGGATATTAATGTACCTACTTGTTGCAGAGATTGCAGCTTTCCACCAAAATCCCTTCTGTCTTTCTTCTATAGAACTATGGCTGGGCACGTGCTGCTGGAGAATATTCCGTGGCCTCCCCTGCAGACAGTCTGGCCAAAGAGACCCGCATGTAAACAGCGTGAGCCCATCCCAGGCCCAGGTTTCAGCCTCTGAGAAGGCAGGTAGAGAGGATGAGACCTGGATATGGGGGTAGCTGTGCTTCAGCCACACAGACGATGTCAAGGAAGGACCCGAATGTCCCTGGGGAGCAGAGCTCCCCCACCAAGCTGGACCATTCTCCCAGAACCACTAGATGAGAATGAAATAAACTTCTACATTCTTTAAGCCACTGTATATTGGGGTGTCTCTGTTAGGCTACAACACCTGCCCCCTTGAGTCTGGTCCAGGCTCTGAAGGAAGATGGAGCCAAATTCCAGGCTCAGGGTGCAGGGAGGTGCAGAATTTTGAGGAGGCTTCACAGTCTTGTGCCTTCCCTCTGCTGTGGGGCCCAAAGCCCCTGCAGACTCAGGCTCGTGGCCCCAGAAATGAGCCAGGCCTGACATGGTGGTGACACTGGACAGTTCAATGCAGAGAGGAGAGTGGGACCATAATGTGGGGGCCTGGGTGTAGGCTGACCCCTTCTTCTCTGATTCCCCTCAGTAGTGGATGCAGAAGAGCTGGACGCTGCCACTTATCCGAAGCTCCCGCAGCCTCTCCAGGGCCTCCTGGCACAGGCTGGTGGCTCCTAGACCCTGCCCATTGAGTGCCAACCTCAGCCCTCCCTCCTGGCACAGCAGCAGCACCTCAAAGAATCTCTGGGGGTAAAAGAGGAAGGGGGCCAAGACAGGCGTCTTCCGTCCCCACGGGGAGATCCAGGCCAGAGTCCTGTCTACGAAGGAAGCCCGGAGCGTCACGGGAGTGTGGGCAGACTCATCCCGCAGGCTCAGCGTGAAGTCCTTTGGCTCTTGCAGGACCAGCCCCCGCACTACGATGACCTGCCCAGGCCAGAGACCCCGGGGAAGAGCACGCGAGCAGGGCACCGTCAGCCTAGGGCTTTTCAACAGGAAGGGGTGTCCAACTGGATACTCTCTTCCGCCCTCCTCGAATGGGTTGATGTTCAGGAACCCGACAGCTTCCACGAAGATGTCACCGAATATGCCCAGGGTGTCCACCCGGGACAGCGGGAGCCGGTAGGGGTAGTGGAGAAAGTGTTGTCCATTCACGCTCACCTTCACCTCCTCATTCCCAAAGAGAAAGAGGATGAGGAAGCGGGCTCCCCTCTGCAGAGCCAGGTTGGGCCAGCGGGCCTCCGCCTTCCAACGCCCGTTGTGCAGGGTGTTGCAGATGACGTGGGGCTTGGAGGTGTGGAAGCGAGGGTTGAAGTGGATGGCAATGTCTGGCTGGGGCTGCAGGCTGCAGCCACACTGGAAGTCCACCTGGAACCTGTGCACCTCTCTTACCTCCGTGCATCCATTGGGACCGCTCCCTGCAGCATGACCATCTTGCCCGCATGCAGGCCACCAAAAATTGTCGTCACGTAAGGAACCACCGGGTAGAAGACTGGTGGCTGCAGGATGAATCTGTCAGGAAGCGGGTCCAGTTTTTCTCGGGGTAACATGAGCGGCAGGGCGACCACAGCTCAGGCTGCCAGTTCTGATGCCAGAAGCCCAGATCTGCAAGTGTCTGGGGCAGCTCTCCCAGCTGTCAGTCTCACCTGTGCCCTGCAGGTCCTAATGCCCCCTGAGGCAGACCTGGGAGGGCAGAGAGCCACTCCCGGGCCCCATGCCAGCCCCAGCCCCAGCCCCAGCCCCAGCCCCAACCAGTGCACAGAAGAGCTGGCAGCTGGACTGAACTGGGGCTGTCAGCAGACACTCCGTGTCCAACCAACCCTCCAGGTCTGGAGCACCCAGCCTGTGCAGAGGGAGATCAGGGTCTGCCTCCTTTAGGGCCAGGGCAGGTTTGTTGGATTACTATTTCTAAAGAACATTATTGTGGTCAGTAATTGTGTTTGTTTCTATTTCCAGGTATTGTTAGATGAATTCACTAGATGCTTGAGCGGAAATCCCAGCCAGGGCAGAATTCTCATGGATAGAATTACCTAAAGTCAGAAAAGTTGCTCTATTGAGGAAATATTTCCTTTTGTTTAATAACTCTTCAGTGGTAGTTGAAGTCCAGCAGAAGGAGGCAAAGCTAATTCACATGAAGAATAAATCAGTGATGGAGATGTTAAAGCATGTCCCATTGTCTGGTCATACAATGACCCAATCATAGTCATGTGAGCTAAATCATTGGAAATGAGGCCAGAGTTGCAAAGAAATGACATAAAAAATAACTAAAATGTGTTTGGCACACTAAATGTTACTGATTGCTTTTTTATATGTTATATTAGTTAATTTAACAACGACCTTTGGGCAAGTGGTTCTGTTGCCACTCTATAAATGTGGAAGGGGAGATCAAGAGTTTAAGGGATGAGTCCAAGTGGCAGGTGTAATAGGTAAAGCCTCGGAATATACAGTGGACAGTAATATGCCAACACATTAAAGGCAATTTCCTCTATACAGCCTTAATATTGCAACCCCAGGAGGAGATCATGTTTGGAGTTGGTTAACTGCTGTTTAGCAGTGGACAAATGACCTAGCTACTCAGAGACCATTTCCTGTTCTGTAAAATGATAATTGAAAAAATCTCCCAGAGATGTTGTCAGCAAGAAATGAGATAATCTGTACCTGAAAACACTTTTACTCTCTCTTTCTCCCTCACTCCTTTCTCATGACACTGTAGGAAGCTTTGTAGACACATTGGTCCAACCAGATATTTCTGCCTCATCCTGTTTAACTGTGAAAATGGACTCTGAATGCCATGAAACATTATTTTCTAATTTCCTTAAAGAAGAAAACCCAGCAGTTTAACTGGGTAGGAGACAACGCAATGTTTGGATTCTACCCAGAAGGAAAGGAAAAGGAGTGGGAGGAGAATAGGGTGTTGTAATGTTTGTCCTTCCTCCAAGAGCCAGCCTATTCTTTTATTCATTTTCTTTCTTTTCAGGTATCTTCGGGATGGTCTCTAACCGTGGGTTCGGAACCCACAAACTGAAAATTGGTGCAATTACTTTCCAGGTTGTTACTGGAGAATTCTCCAAAGAAAGAGCAGATGTTATTGTAAACTCAACAAGGACATTCAGTCTGAAACCAGGTGCTTTATTAAAACAACTTGCTTGATTGTAACTATTAAAAAGGTTAAACACTAGGAGGGAAATTGTGGCTAATCCTGTCCTGAATAGACAGAGGCTGTTGTAGAAAACACATGGACCCTAGAATCAGAAAGAACTGGGTTTGAATCCCAGCTATGCCACTTACTACTGTGTGGCCTTGGACAAGTCCCTTAACCTCTCCGAGCCTTGTTTTCCTGGCCTGTCAAATGCCTGGCTCCCAGAGGAGAATTAAATGGGGTGTGACTGAAGTAAAGGCCATTGTACTATGCTTGGAACAAACTAAGCATTTAGTTAATGTTGGCTGTCATCCCGTTTTTAGTTCTGAACTGTCAAAATTCCATACTTATTATTCAATAAATTTTAAGTTCCTTTATTTTTATATCCGCAGTTGGCACACATATCTTACCTCCTGTAGATATTCTTTTCTCTACACTATACTGGCCCAGAAATGAAACCCAACCCCTTTTCTTGATTTTTCCAAAAATGTTTGACCACACCCATTGTCATAACACTTTTCACATGCCCTTCCAGCATATTTGTTTATAACTTATATACATTTACTTTTCTGCTAATATATCTTACATATTATAAAACATTACATTTTAAATTAAAAAGGTAAGATAAAACATAAATAGAAATTTAAATATTTTCTAGATCTCAAAATATTATGGAACTTTATGCAGAGTGATTCTGTAAAATATCCATTGAATTTACAGATCATTCAATTTATCCATCCTTCAAAATGCAGACATAAAGAACATTTGATTATTTGAAACATGGTGAATTGAACATATGCATTTATCCTTCTTCCCTTTCAAAATTCCATTAAAGCAACAGTAAAGGAATTAAAAAGTATAAACCCACAAGGAAAAACAGAGTTGGAGGTAAAGCAGCAGTGAACAAGAGATGCCAACACATTTTTAGAAGATGGGAATCAGCTAGGGAGGGAACAGACATAGAATGGGGAGAGCTGGGCCCCTGCAGGAGATAACAGCTGCCCCTGGAGACACGGGAATTGGAGGCATCAGGTATCTGGGAAGGGAGGGGGCAAGCATAGAGATTAAAGCAGAATTGGATGAAATTCTGTATAAGTAGCAGTAGACCTGGCGACTCTGTCTCTCATCCCATGTACCATAACTTCCCCCGCTCTATCCTAGCCAGAGATGGGAGTTGATTATCTAGAGAAACTGAAACAGAGAGATTCTGGACTTGGTGCCAGGCACAAGTGAGATGACAATGGGAAGCCAGAGGGAAAGCAGTGTTTCAGTGAAAGTTTCTGTACTGAACAGTGACAGGCCCAGAACAGCAGCTGGGTTTATGCCCTTCCAGCACAAGATTAAATTACTCTATGGAGAAACGGACTGCTTTCAAGACCAGTAGGTACTGCCTGTTCACCTAACGCTGAAGCCCATGGGTTGACTAGCCTCCTGCTGGCACTGCTTGCTATGACATATGAACACACTGGATTCATGCAAGGTGGGAAAGCCGAACGATGCTGTCGGAGAGGGGAGAGTGGGTAGGAGATCCAGGGGGCAGCTGGGAAGGCCTGGACACTGGGTGCTCACCAGGAGGGCAGGTTGTGGTAGGCAAGGATAACTGCTCCTCCTCCTCCCTTTTGCTTGAAATCTGCCTTACTCAGAGTATCCTGAACCCCAAGGGCAGTGCCTGAAAACTGCCCAGGAATTTCCGTGTGCTCATGAGCTCTCAGGTCTGAGAGAGGGAGAAGTTTTCATCCTTCACATCTCCACGCTGTAAGGAGCATTGCTTTTACCCCCTGGAAAAACTAGTCTGGCCATAAGAGCATTTTTTTTTTTTTTGATAAGTTAGAGGATATATGAACTTTTTTTTTACTATTTTTTATTGTGAAATATAACATATACAGAACAGTAATAACTTCAAAGTATGATTTAGCAAGTAATCAGAGAGCAAATTTCAAAGAATGTTATGGGTTACAGTTCCACCATTTCTGATATTTCCTTCTAGCTATTCTAATACCCTAGCATCTAAAGAAAGAAATTATATAAAGATTCAGTATTCAAAATCCTTTGTTAAATTCTGTCTTGTCTGGTGCTACTCCTTCCTCTTGTTTAATCACTTTCTCCATCTTCAGGGATGTCTAGGCAGTGACCACCCTAATTTGTTCTTGTTGAAAGGGAGTGTTGACATTATGGGAAAGGGGGCTACATCTGGTTGATGTTCTTGAAGAGGCTGTTGCCTCTGGGTTTGGGAACTTATCTGGCATAGAACACTCTGGAGGATATAAGTTTCTGAAAAATAAGCTTAGTGAGTGAAACTTTTATAGAGTCTCAGATAGGGACCTAGGTATTCTTTAGTATCTTTGGGACTACTGTTGGTTAGGGCTTGGCATACTGTGGCCATTTGGGATGTTTAGCCAGAGCTTGCATAAGAGAAACCTCCACTATACCTCTTGACTCTATTTGAAATCTCTTAGCCACTATAACCTTATTTTGTTACCTTTCTTTCCTCCTTTTGGTCAAAAGCCTGAATGAGCATTTAAATTGCTCTTCTGGGACTGTAGAGTGTGGATTAGGGGCCCTGGAAACTGTCTGCCCATGTTCAGATCTTGGGAAATCTCAGCTTACTTACTTTACCTCTCTGTGCCTCGGTATAATGTGTGAAGTGGAGAAAACAGTACCTAACTTATAGGCTTGTTTTGAAGATTAAGTGAATTAACTCAGGTAGAGTGCTTTTGCATAGTGCTCAAAATGTTCAACAATGTATGTATTGAGTTAAATAATTCAGATTGTCACAGTCTCGGTGAATGAAACCAGCACTTTCAAGGGAGGCTGAGCTTAATCAGGAATCTCCATGGCTTTTTCTGAGGTCACCTATTTTCATTTCTCAGTAATCAAAGTGTTCTTTCCATAACTAATGTGCTGTGTGTATGTTTTCCTTTTTTTCAGCTGCATAGCCTCACAGACACTTTATACTTACAAAGGTCAGTACTTAATATGCAAGATAATAATTCATGTTCTTGAGGAAGATGATTGCAGGAAAACAGTCTCCAGTGTTCTAGAAGAGTATGAACACAGTACATACACATCTGTTTCCCTTCCAGCCATTGGAGCAGGATTGCAGCCTGTTGTCACTCTAAAATTATGACTGGTCTAGATTCCTTTAGACCTGGTCTCACTCTTTTTTTTTTTTTTTTAATTTTTGATAAACTGTACTTTATTTCCTTTGTCTTATTGTTACATTTTTGTTTTGCCTCACAACCATTTTATCTGTGAAACTTGGAATCCCCTTTAAGTATTTCACTTTAAAGCATAACAACATATAAACTGTTATAAAATATAAAAGCTAGCATTATTTCTTATTTAAATGTTAGAATTAGTATTAAAATTAAAAATACTTAGATGAGAATTGTTTGCATGAAACTTCTAATTTGATTCTAAGACATCAACAAAATTATAGAAGATTTTAATTTAAATGTTGAAACACATTTTCCATATGACATGTAAAAAAAACATTGGAAGGATATGAAAAAGCCTGTATCTCAGAAGTAAATTTCTTTTTTTTTTTTAATTAAATTCAGTTTTATTGAAATACATTCACACACCATACAATCATCCATGATATACAATCCACTGTCCACAGTATGATAACATAGTTATGCGTTCATCACCACAATCTATCTCTGAACATGTTCTTTACATCAGAAAGAACCAGAACAAGAATAAAAAATAAAAGTGAAAAAAGAACACCCAAATCATCCCCCTATCCCACCCCATTTGTCCTTTAGTTTTTATCCCCATTCCTCCACTCATCCATACACTAGATAAAGGGGGTGTGATCCACAAGGTCTTCACAATCACACTGTCACCCCTTGTAATCTACATTATTATATAATTGTCTTCAGGAGTCCAGACTGCTGGGTTGGAGTTTGGTAGTTTCAGGTATTTACTTCTAGCTATTCCAATACATTAAAGCCTAAGAGGTGTTATCTATATAGTGCATAAGAATGTCCAGCAGAGTGACCTCTCGACTCCATTTGGAATCTCTCAGCCACTGAAACCATTTCATCTCATTTTGCATCCCCCTTTTGGTCAAGAAGATACTCTCAGTCCCACGATGCCGGGTCCACATTCATCCCTGGGAGTCATACTCTGCGTTGCCAGGGAGATTTACACCCCTGGGAGTTGGGTCCCATGTAGGGGGGAGGGCAGCGAGTTCACCTGTCGAGATGGGTCAGTTAGAGAGAGAGAGGGCCACATCTGAGCAACAAAGAGGTACTCAGGGGGAGACTCTTAGGCACCATTACGTACAACTTTAGACTCTCCTTTGTGGTAATGAGCTTCATAAAGGCAAGTCCCATGCTCGAGGGCTCAGCACATCAAATCGCCAGTCCCAATGTTTGTGACAACATACGCTAGGGGATCAGCATCTCAAAGTTTAGAGATAGGCCTTACAATTCAGGGATAGAGTTAACTGCTGTAAGAGCTTACAATCTAGGGACTATTACAATTATTGTGCCCACGTTAGGCTATGTTCTAAGATTCAATTCTGAGTTTACACATTGTAGTTAGTCCATATTGGTGAGGCATCATTCTTCTCACCATGTTTTCTCCAACACTTTTACTCCTATATATATATTCCTACAATTTTATAGAGTTATGTTCACATACCATACATTTATCCACAGTGTACAATCAGTTGTTCATGGTATCATCATAAAGTCATACATTTATCACCACAATCAGCATTTGAACATACTGATTACTACAAGAAAAAAAAATTTTTTTTTTAGCAATAAGAAAAAATGATAAAAAGAAAAATAACATGTCATACAATACAATATACTACTAAGGACAGCAAATAACACCACTATAGACCTGGTCTCACTCTTAATGAAATCAATGCTGAGTCAATCTGAAAGCAGAAGTACTGACGTAAATCAGGCAGTGGTAGGCCATGAGGGCCATCTATGGGGCCTGAGCCTCTTCCTTATTTATTTTGTGTTCCCTAATTATCTTTCCATGTTTGGTCCTTAACATCATGGTTTTCTCACTCCTCATTTTTTCCCTTTGGAGGATTCATTTGCTCTCATTATATCAGTTACCATCTCTGTATTGCCCAAATCTGCATTTCTAACACTGTCTGGGATCCCTTCTGGGAAATTTTCTGCTCCCAGAAATTTAATTACATTAGAATCTAAACTCATTATCCTCTTGTGCCAGTTCAATGTATTATGTCCCCCAAAATGCCATTATCTTTCATGAAATCTTGTGTGGGCAGACATATTAGTGTTGATTAGATTATGGAATCCTTTGGGTGTTTCCATGGAGATGTGGTTCAATCAACTGTGGACAAGAACTTTGGTTGCATAATTTCCATGGAGGTGTTGCCCCACCCATTCAGGGTGGGTCTGAATTAAATTACTGAGCACTATATAAGATCAGATAAGGAGCAAGCTTGCTACAGCCAAGAGGGACACTTTGAAGAATGCACAGAAGCTGAGAGAGTAGCTGCAGATGAGAGCATTTGAAGACAG
The DNA here is from genome assembly GCF_015220235.1 of Choloepus didactylus. Taxonomy (NCBI): domain Eukaryota; kingdom Metazoa; phylum Chordata; class Mammalia; order Pilosa; family Megalonychidae; genus Choloepus; species Choloepus didactylus. Next base: position 89,346,127 of record NC_051307.1, read on the forward strand.
CCGTTGAAAGCAGATTCTTGCTCCGGAGAAGCTCAGAGAGGACAAACACCCCAAGAGCAATTGAGAGTGACATTTTAGAGAGAAGCTGAAGCCTAGAGAGGAACATCGTGGGAGAAAGCCATTTTGAAACCAGAACTTTGGAGCAGATGCCAGACATGTGCTTTCCCAGCTAACAGTTTTCCGGACACCATTGGCCATCCTCCAGAGAAGGTACCTGATTGTTGATCTGTTACCTTGGACACGTTATGGCCTTAAGACTGTAACTGTGTAACCAAATAACCCCCCTTTATAAAATCCAATCCATTTCTGGTGTTTTGCATTCCGGCAGCATTAGCAAACTAGAACACCTTCCTTGCAAATAAACATTTTTTTTTTTTTAATCTTCATTTTATTGTGATATATTCACATACCACACAGTCATACAAAACAAATCATACATTCAATTGTTCACAGTACCATTACATAGTTGTACATTCATCACCTAAATCAATCCCTGACACCTTCATTAGCACACACACAAAAATAACAAGAATAATAATTAAAGTGAAAAAGAGCAATTGAAGTAAAAAAGAACACTGGGTACCTTTGTCTGTTTGTTTGTTTATTTCCTTCCCCTATTTTTCTGCTCATCCATCCATAAACTAGACAAAGGGGAGTGTGGTCCTTATGGCTTTCCCAATCCCATTGTCACCCCTCATAAGCTACATTTTTATACAATTGTCTTCGAGATTCATGGGCTCTGGGTTGTAGTTTGATAGTTTCAGGTATCCACCACCAGCTACCCCAATTCTTTAGAACCTAAAAAGGGTTGTCTAAAGTGTGCGTAAGAGTGCCCACCAGAGTGACCTCTCGGCTCCTTTTGGAATCTCTCTGCCACTGAAGCTTATTTCATTTACTTTCACATCCCCCTTTTGGTCAAGAAGATGTTCTCCGTCCCACGATGCCAGGTCTACATTCCTCCCCGGGAGTCATATTCCACGTTGCCAGGGAGATTCACTCCCCTGGGTGTCTGATCCCACATAGAGGGGAGGGCACTGATTTCACCTTTCAAGTTGGCTTAGCTAGAGAGAGAGGGCCACATCTGAGCAACAAAGAGGCATTCGGGAGGAGGCTCTTAGGCACAAATACAGGGAGGCCTAGCCTCTCCTTTGCAGCAACCGTCTTCCCAAGGGTAAATCCTATGGTAGAGGGCTCAACCTATCAAACCACCAGTCCCCTATGTCTGTGGTCATGTTAGCAACCACCAAGGTGGGGTAGGCCAATACCCCTGCATTCTCCACAGGCTCCTCAAGGGGGCTTTCCATATTTTTTTCCTTTTTTTTTTTTTTTTTTTTTTTTAACTTTTTTCCCTTTTTAAAATCAACTGTATGAAAAAAAATTAAAAAAAAAATACAGTAAAAGAACATTTCAAAGAGACCATAACAAGGGAGTAAGAAAAAGACAACTAACCTAAGATAACTGCTTTACTTCCAACCTGTTCCTACTTTACCCCAAGAAAGTTACCTAATATAGCAACATTTCTGTCAACTTGTTCCTACTATATCTATCAGAAATTAACAGACCATAGTCATTCCTGGGCATCCCCAGAACGTTAAATAGCTTATCTGTTCTTCTTGGATTATTGTTCCCCCTTCCTTAATTGCTCTCTATTGCTAGTTCCCCTACATTCTACATTATAAACCATTTGTTTTACATTTTTCAAAGTTCACATTAGTGATAGCATATAATATTTCTCTTTTTGTGCCTGGCTTATTTCGCTCAGCATTATGTCTTCAAGGTTCATCCATGTTGTCATATGTTTCACGAGATCGTTCCTTCTTACTGCCGCGTAGTATTCCATCGTGTGTATATACCACATTTTATTTATCCACTCATCTGTTGAAGGACATTTGGGTTGTTTCCATCTCTTGGCAATTGTGAATAATGCTGCTATGAACATTGGTGTGCAGATATCTGTTCGTGTCACTGCTTTCCGATATTCTGGGTATATACCGAGAAGTGCAATAGCTGGATCGAATGGTAACTCTATACCTAGTTTTCTAAGGAACTGGCAGACTGACTTCCAGAGTGGCTGAACCATTCTACAGTCCTACCAACAATGAATAAGAGTTCCAATTTCTCCACATCCCCTCCAGCATTTGCAGTTTCCTGTTTGTTTAATGGCAGCCATTCTAATCGGTGTGAGATGGTATCTCATTGTGGTCTTAATTTGCATCTCTGTAATAGCTAGTGAAGCTGAACATTTTTTCATGTGTTTCTTGGCCATTTGTATTTCCTCTTCAAAGAACTGTCTTTTCATACTTTTTGCCCATTTTATAATTGGGCTGTCTGTACTATTGTCATTGAGTTGTAGGATTTCTTCATATATGCAAGATATCAGTCTTTTGTCAGATACATGGTTTCCAAAAATTTTTTCCCATTGAGTTGGCTGCCTCTTTACCTTTTTGAGAAATTCCTTTGAGGTGCAGAAACTTCTAAGCTTGAGGAGTTCCCATTTATCTATTTTTTCTTTTGTTGCTTATGCTTTGGGTGTAAAGTCTAGGAAGTGTCCGCCTAATACAAGGTATTGAAGATGTTTTCCTACATTATCTTCTAGAAGTTTTATGGTACTTTCTTTTATATTGAGATCTTTCATCCATTTTGAGTTAATTTTAGTGTAGGGTGTGAGGTAGGGGTCCTCTTTCATTCTTTTGGATATGGATATCCAACTCTCCCAGCCCCATTTGTTGAAAAGACCATTATGACTCAGTTCAGTGGCTTTGGGGGCCTTATCAAAGATCAGTCGGCCATAGATCTGGGGGTCTATCTCCAAATTCTCAATTCAATTCCATTGATCTATATGTCTATCTTTGTGCCAGTACCATGCTGTTTTGACTACTGTGGCTTTATAATAAGCTTCAAAGTCAGGGAGTGTAAGTCCTCCCACTTTGTTTTTCTTTTTTAGAGTGTCTTTAGCAATTTGAGGCATCTTCCCTTTCGAAATAAATTTGATAACTAGCTTTTCCAAGTCTGCAAAGTAGGTTGTTGGAATTTTGATTGGGATTGCATTGAATCTGTAGATGAGTTTGGGTAGAATTGACATCTTAATGACATTTAGCCTTCCTATCCATGAACATGGAATATTTTTCCATCTTTTAAGGTCCCCTTCTATTTCTTTTAGTAGAGTTATGTAGTTTTCTTTGTATAGGTCTTTTACATCTTTGGTTAAGTTTATTCCTAGGTACTTGATTTTTTTAGTTGCTATTGAAAATGGTATCTTTTTCTTGAGTGTCTCTTCAGTTTGTTCATTTCTAGCATATAGAAACATTACTGACTTATGTGCATTAATCTTGTATCCCGCTACTTTGCTAAATTTGTTTATTAGCTCTAGTAGCTATATCGTCGATTTGTCAGGGTTTTCCAGATATAAGATCATATCATCTGCAAACAATGACAGTTTTACTTCTTCTTTTCCAATTTGGATACCTTTTATTTCCTTGTCTTGCCGGATTGCCCTGGCTAGCACTTCCAGCACCATGTTGAATAACAGTGGTGAGACAGTGGCCATCCTTATTGTGTTCCTGATCTTAGAGGGAAGGCTTTCAGTCTCTCACCATTGAGTACTATGCTGGCTGTGGGTTTTTCATATATACTCTTCATCATATTGAGGAAGTTTCCTTCAATTCCTACCTTTTGAAGTGTTTTTATCAAAAAGGGATGTTGGATTTTCTCAAATGCTTTTTCAGCATCTATTGAGATGATCAATTGATTTTTCCCTTTCGAATTTTTAATGTGTTGTAATACATTGATTGATTTTCTTATGTTGAACCATCCTTGCATGCCTGGAATGAACCCTACTTGGTCACGGTGTATGATTTTTTTAATGTGTCTTTGGATTCAATTTGCAAGTATTTTGTTGAGGATTTTTGCATCTATATTCATTAGGGAGATTGGCCGGTAGTTTTCCTTTTTTGTAGCATCTTTGCCTGGTTTTGGTATTAGATTGATGTTAGCTTCATAGAATGAGTTAGGTAGTGTTCCATTTTCTTCAATGTTTTGAAAGAGTTTGAGTAAGATTGGTGTCAGTTCTTTCTGGAAAGTTTGGTAGAATTCCCCTGTGAAGCCATCTGGCCCTGGGCATTTATTTGTGGGAAGATTTTTGATGACTGATTGGATCTCTTTGCTTGTGATGGGTTGATTGAGGTCTTTTATTTCTTCTCTGGTCAGTCTACGTTGTTCATATGTTTCCAGGAAATTGTCCATTTCCTCTACATTATCCAGTTTGTTGCCATACAGTTGTTCATAGTATCCTTTTACAATTTTTTAAATTTCTTCAGGATCTGCAGTTATGTCAACTTTTTCATTCATTATTTTGTTTATATGGGTCTTCTCTCTTTTTGATTTTGTCAGTCTCGCTAGGGGCTTGTCAATCTTGTTGATCTTCTCAAAGAATGAACTTTTGGTGATATTTATCCTCTCTATTGTTTTTTTTGGTCTCTATGTCATTTATTTCTGCTTTAATCCTTGTTATTTCTTTTCTTGTACTTGGTTTAGGATTGGTTTGCTGTTCATTTTCTAGCTTCTTCAGTTGATCTATTAGTTCTTTGACTTTGGCTCTTTCTTCCTTTTTAATATATGCATTTAGTGCTAAAAATTTCCCCCTCAGTACCGCTTTTGCTGCATCCCATAGGTTTTGGTATGTTGTGTTCTCATTTTCATTAATCTCTATATATTTAGCAATTTCTCTTGCTATTTCTTCTTTAACCCACGGATTGTTTAGGAGTGTGTTGTTTAACCTCCAGGTATTTGTGAATTTTCTAAGTCTCTGATGGTTATTGACTTCTAATTGTATTCCATTGTGGTCAGAGAATGTGCTTTGAATAATTTCAATCTTTTTTAATTTATTGAGGCTTGTTTCATGTCCCAGCATATGATCTATTCTGGAGAAAGTTCCGTGAGCACTAGAAAAGTATGTGTATCCTGGTGATTTGGGATGTAATGTTCTGTATATGTCTGTTAAATCTAATTCATTTATCAGATTGTTTAGATTTTCAATTTCCTTATTGGTCTTCTGTCTGGTTGATCTATCTATAGGAGAGAGTGATGTGTTGAAGTCTCCCACAATTATTGTGGAAACATCAATTGCTTCCTTTAGTTTTGCCAGTGTTTCTCTCATGTATTTTGTGGCACCTTGATTGGGTGCATAAACATCTATGATTGTTATTTCTTCTTGTTGAATTGCCCCTTTTATTAGTATGTAGTGGCCTTCTTTGTCTCTCAAAACATCCCTACATTTAAAGTCTATTTTATCTGAGATTAGCATTGCTGCACCTGCTTTCTTTTGGCTGTAGCGTGCAAGAAATATTTTTTTCCATCCTTTCACTTTCAATTTCTTTGTGTCCCTGTGTCTAAGATGAGTCTCTTGTATGCAACATATTGAAGGTTCATTTTTTTTTAATCCATTCTGTGAATCTATATCTTTTAATTGGGGAGTTTAATCCATTTACGTTCAACCTTATAACCGTGAAGGCATTTCTTGAATCAGCCATCGTATCTTTTGGTTTATGTTTGTCATATATATTTTTCCCCTCTCTCTATTAATATCCTTTATTGTAGCCATACTGAATCTCTTTAGTACTGAACCTTTCTCCAGGTCTCTCTGTCCTTTCTTTGTTTCTCTGTCTGTAGGGCTCCCTTTAGTATCTCCAGTAGGGCAGGTCTCTTGTTAGCAAATTCTCTCAGCATTTGTTTGTCTGTGAAAATTTTAAGCTCTCCCTCAAATTTGAAGGAGAGCTTTGCTGGATAAAGTATTCTTGGTTGGAAATTTTTCTCACTCAGAATTTTAAATATATCGTGCCACTGCCTTCTCGCCTCCATGGTGGCTGCTGAGTAGTCACTACTTAGTCTTATGCTGTTTCCTTTGTATGTGGTGAATTGCTTTTCTCTTGCTGCTTTCAGAACTTGCTCCTTCTCTTCTGTGTTTGACAGTGTGATCAGAATATGTCTCGGAGTGGGTTTATTTGGATTTATTCTATTTGGAGTTCGCTGGGCATTTATGATTTGTGTATTTATGTTGTTTAGAAGATTTGGGAAGTTTTCCCCAACAATTTCTTTGAATACTCTTCCTAGACCTTTACACTTTTCTTCCCCTTCTGGAACACCAATGAGTCTTATATTCGGACGTTTTATATTATCTATCATGTCCCTGATCTCCGTTTCAATTTTTTCAATTTTTTCCCCCATTCTTTCTTTTATGCTTTCATTTTCCATTCTGTCATCTTCCAGGTCACTGATTCATTGTTCAACTTCCTCTAGTCTTGTACTATGAGTGTCCAGAATCTTTTTAATGTGGTCAACAGTTTCTTTAATTTCCATAAGATCATCTATTTTTTTATTTAGTCTTGCAATGTCTTCTTTATGCTCTTCTAGGGTCTTCTTGATATCCTTTGTATCCCATAATATGGTCTCACTGTTCATCTTTAGTTCTTTGAGTAGCTGCTCTAGGTGCTGTGTCTCTTCTGATCTTTTGATTTGGGTGCTTGGGTTTGGGTTATCCATATCGTCTGGTTTTTTCATATGCTTTATAATTTTCTGTTGTTTTTGGCCTCTTGGCATTTGCTGAACTTTATAGAGTTCTTTTAGGATTTGTAGACCAATTGAAGTCCTTATCTCTAATTTATCAGATCTACAGCTTTGTGGAGTACACTTTCTCTAACTAACCAGCAGGTGGCGTCCACGAGCCACCTGTTCTCCACAAGCCAGTTCTCCCCTGCTTTGCCTTTGTGGTGAGTGGGGGAGTGAGTCTTGTGGGGTCCAATTGGTGTACCAAGCTTGCGTGTGTAGTTGGTGTTGCCCGCCTTGTATATGGGACGTGTTTCTGGGCGGTCAGGGAGGGGGTGTGGCTCTAACAATCAAATCTCCCTGTTGATCCTGGAGTTTTAAAGCTGCTGCAATAGTCTAATCCTTCAGTTCAGTCCTGCCACAGTTTGTCTCTGCCATCGACCCACAAGTCCTTGGTAGTGGCGTATAGCTCCTGAGAGTTGCGAATGAGTCCCTCTTCCAGGCCGTGCACCCCGTGGTCCTCTGTTGAGGGATGACTGTGCTATGTCACAGGTGAGTGCCGTCCCCCCAGTGTGGTTCTGGGCTGCTCGGCTGTGTAGGGAGGCTCCTAGTCTGCTGAAATGATGGCTCAATGGGGCTTTGTTAATTCACACTGCTCCACCTTCCCAACTCTGGGACAATCAGCTGAGGTTGCAGGGAAGGCTAATGTCCACACCCAGTTTTGTGGTGTGTGCCTGTTATTTGAGGCACTTCCGTCACACTGGGTTGTCTGGGGCAGCTCTGTGCTATGGGGCTGGCGATGGGCAGGAGTGATTCCTGCCCACCAGGATGATGGCTGTGAACGGACACCCCCCTTTTCCTGGGAAGTTGTGGTGTTTAGTGAATTTTCTCAGCCACTGGATTATTGCCTTTTGTCTCAGAGCTCTCTTAGTTCTGCTCTTGTCTCGACCTGCCCAAATTGCAAGTCTTTGAGGCTTTCTGTATTGGGCTTCTTAGAGTAATTGTTTTAGAAAAAGAAAAAAGGATTAAAAAAAAAAAAAGGGCCCTCCTCACAGATCTAATGGGTTATTGAAATGCTAAGAGACAAAGCAATTAGGGCGATTAAGGAAAGGTTCACAGGGCAGAGAGATCAGCTTTTCTTCAGGATTTGCATATGAGCCTCAGGGCCTGAGCTCTGCCCTTCCCCTTTCTGTGTTCACCAGAACTCCAAAAATCCTCCACTTTTATTTTGGAGTTTTTCGTGCTGTTTTTTTCTATGCCTGTCTCCTCTCTGCTGGGCTGGCTGCTCTCAGATTCTCTGGTGTCTGGTCTCAGTCTATCTATGGTTGGAGTTTGGATCAGAATGAGTTTCTGATAAGGGCTGCCACTGCAGTTCTCCCTTCTCCTTCCCGGAGCTGACAGCCCCTACTCCCATGGGACTGAGCCTGGCAGGGAGGGGTGTGGGTCCCCAGGCCACAAAAACTTACAGATTTCGCTGATCTCAGCAGTTCCACGTTTTCATGAGTGTGGTATGAAGTATGCCCAAAGTCCGATTGCTCTGTGGTGTCCAGTCCACGCAGTTCCTGGCTTTCTACCTAAAATGTTTGAAAGAATTCTGTGAGAATCAATTGGCTACTTGGAATTTACAATAAAGAATATCATATATTTTATTATTATTTATAAATTGAGTGCCACAAACCTTTATATCAGTCGAATTTATAATAAACACATGCAAATATGAAAATTTTTTTCCAGAGAGTTGGTTGTAAAATACTTAACAGCACAACACTGGTGGAGATTCATGTAAGGTATTTTAGGTCAGTAAAATTCTATATATTTGTAAGGCTAGAAACTGGAGTAAGTCCATAAAATGACTCCCTTTGAGGGCTGAACTTCGAGGACTTCTTCCTTGGCCTGTGGCTCAGGTGGTAACAGGAGGGTGGTTGCCACACTTCTTCTGAGGACCCATGCAAAGGAAACCACATCCTATTTCAGGAGATTGGGCCAGTACTTCCAATATCAAAGTGAGGTGGCATTGAGTGGCAGGAAGTGCTCGTATGGCTTTGACTCAGGGCAGATGGAAAGCAACTCTTTCCCTATTATACACTTCAGTGGGAGAAACTGGGAGCCTAATGCTAGGTTATGGAAGTTTGTAGGGAAGTTGAAGGGGGGAATTAGATGAGGTAGGAAGTTCAGTCCAAAAATGCAAACATGGGTTGTTATTTATTAAGATTAACTGTAGTTATAAGGTAGAAAGAGGACCTAGGATCAGCAGTGATGCTGCAGGGCACTTCACTGTTGGAAGACCATTCCCTCCCAGACCCTGAGAAAAGAACTGCTTCCTGGGAAGGAAGGCAGTTACAGGTGATGGATGCTCATAAGAGATTGAGAATTGAGAGGATATGCCAATGGTGTGTGTGTGTGTGTGTGTGTGTGTGTGTGTGTGTGTGTGTATTCAACAAGTAAATAAGGTCAAAAGAACTTAGGAGAGAAGCTGATGGTGCCCTGGTCCTTCTAGAACTTTCTTTCCTTGGCTTTCAAGACCTGCCAACCCGATCCTCTGATGCTCCTTCCCAGTCCACCCAGGAATGATGACCAGATCTTGAGTAGCAAGGCACGTTGCTGATAATGAAATGAATCCTTGAAAGAAATCCAAAAATGGCCAATTAAACTTCTCCTATAAAGGGTTTCAGTTTCACTGCTCTTTTATTCCTTGTAAAATGATGGTCTGAGGAAAGAGAGAAACCGTTTGTCCAGCTCTGGCCACCCAAACTCTGGGGAGAGCAGAGTGCCGATTTGATCTGTGGATTGGAGTGAGAGGGAGACAGTGTCCTGCAGGGAAGCAGTCATCACTGCTGGGTTGAGGGTTAATGTCCTCCCGTCTTCCGCGCTGCTGGGCTTCAGGGTGGTTTGGACCGGGTGGCAGCGCCACCTGCCGGTAGAAGGCTGGAGGCAGGAGGAAATTCCTGAATACTGCTTAGCAGTATTATGAATCGGGAAAGAACTGTCTTTGGCTCCTCTCTCGTTCTTGTTATCCTTAAACTTCAGTTTCATTGTGATTAAGAGACAATATACAAGGTCCAGCCCTGCAGGGAGAAGCAGCCCTAATTTTGGCATTGTCTAAGAGACCACACCACTTCCTCCACAGAGATAGGTAGAATCCAACAGAGGATGACTCCCATCAATTGTTATTCAAAACTGCCTGCCTCAGCACTCCCTCTCCCATCTTTGCTCTTGGAACAGGGAGTGAAATGTCCACTCCTGAGGCCAATGCTTCCAGCATCCCTCTCCATCTTCCCCTACAACTTGTATCTTCAACCTTCCCTTCGCTTCTTTCCACCAATATTTAAAACATGCTGAAGACTGTTGCCTTTAAACATATCTTTTAAAAAGCCAGAAAACAAAAATAACAGTAATTCCCTGATCCTACAATCCCACAGACTTCTGCTTTGCTGCTTCCCCTTTACAGTCACACTACTTGAAAGAGCTGAATACTTGCTGACTCCATTTCCCTCCCTTCCATTCAGCTCTCAGCCCATGGCCATCTCCTTCCCACTCCCTCTTCAGCAGGAAGACAGCATTTGCCAGGCCAATAGTCCTGATGTATTGGTAGCACTTGAATAATAATGCCTCCTTCTGTATTAAAAAACACTCCCTTATCACAGGTCGTGGATACACACATTAGTGGCTTCCCTCCCACCTCTCTGACCACCCCTAGGTGCTTCCATCTTGGTAATGCCACTATTATTCAGCCAGTTGCTCAGGTCATCTGTGGACGACCACAGAATCAGTCATCTTTGAGCTTCTCATTCTTTCACTGCCCATATCCCTCCAGCAGCTCTGCCTTCAATATCGATTTAGAATCCCACCCCTGCTCCATCCTCCTCTGCCAGCACCCTATCCCGGCCACTCTCCTCTCTCATCTGGAGTTCTCCTGGCTGATCTCCCTGCCTCCGCTCTCACCCATCACAGGGCAGTTGAAGTGAATCCACTACAAGTAAATCACCTCCTGGCACTCCCCAGTTATCTAAGCTCCAAGGTTCTCCACTGATCTTCCTTAGGCATCAGGTTACATATCACTGCCCGGTAAGCCCTTCTCCTGCTGCCTGCCCCCCCCCCCCCCCCCCCCCAGCTAGGAGCCCCTCCTAATTTGTTCCAGGAACACCTGCATACATACACCTTCCAAGAGCACTTATTCCATTGTGTCTGAACTCCTGTGTCCCTCCCCACAGCAGCGTGAGCTCAGTGAGGGCTGGGACCCTGTCTAAATGTTGAATCCATCCCAAACTATGGTGCCTCATAAATATTTCATAAGTGACTGGTGCATGTACTGTTTCAATCACGATTTCTAGACATATAGTATTAACGGATCAGGGAACAAACTGCAAAACCAGGAAAGCAGGATAAAATCACATTGATTGCCGAAGAAATCCAGAAATGGGCAGCCAACATTCCAAAGGGTCAGAGATTGGGTGCCATTTTATTCTCTTGATAGAGGTGGCCACATCTTAACTGAAGTCACCTCATCAAAAGGTCCTACTTGCAATGAGCTCACACCCACAACAATGGATTAAATTTAAGAACGCGTTTTTCTGGGGGACATACAACTTCCAATCACCACAGAATCCCTGTTGCTTGTTGATAATCCCACATGAACAAAAAAGGAAGTAATTATAGAAAATACAAACAGTGTAAAAACACCACAGAAATAATTTTGTGATGAACATTAATTATACTCTGGTCCCTAAAGCAGAAATGAGTTCAGTCTTCCCGCCTGGCTTTCTTCCTTCCTGGCTCCCCTCTCTCTTCCTCCATGCGTAGGCCGATGCAATGGCCCCTCTTGTTGCTCCCCAGCATAGACCACTAAAAACTTTTTACAATTCAGAACCTTTTTTTTTGCTGGGGCAAAATTGAAGCTGTCTCCGTTTTCACAAGGTCTGGTAACCCAAAGGTGCTGATTTCAGCTGCGGCTTGGGTGAGTTGTAGAGTGTGCCCTGGGCAGGTAGCTGTCCCCAAGGCACCGGTGTGCAGACCCTCGATGCCTGGAGTGGCCACGGTCAGCCTAAAGGTCAATTCACTTTGCTTTGGGTCGGAGAAGACCGTGGGGGGAACTGAGTGACTAGTCCAATGCCTGGGCAGTTGTTTACGGTCAAAGGCAAAACTAAGGACCGGGAGGGGTTTACCGAGAAACGAAAGCGAAAGAAGCTGAGAAGAGGAAAAAAAAAAAAAAGCGAAGTTAACCGCTGTAGTTGACGAGGGACCGGCAGTCTCGGCCCGAGCTGAGGATGGCTGCGCCCGACTCCTTCCCGCTGCTGGTCGAGGGGTCCTGGGGCCCCAACCCCCCGAAAAACTTGCGCACCAAGTTACAGGTGTACTTCCAGAGCACGAAGAGATCGGGAGGAGGGGAGTGTGTGGTGCAGCCGGAGCCCGGGAGTCCGTCCCGCTTCCTGGCGCTCTTCTCCCGCGAGGACGGTGAGGCGCGGGGGGCCGTGGGGGTGGGCGGTAAGGAGGGGGCGACGGGGCTCTTCCTCCGGCGGAAACTTGGGGCGGGGGGCAAGCAGCGGGAGAATCCAGGCCCCTCGGGCAGCAGCACCAGGGCAGGGCGTGGGGAACCGCGGCACAGACGCGGGTTGGTCCCCGGGCGTTGCGGTTCCCCCTGCGCGGCGCTTCCAGGCAGTTCCCTGCGCGGCATCGAGGTAGCTGCGGAACCGCCCAGTGAGCCTCGTTTAGAGCCGCTCCAGAGAATCCCGGACGCTGGAAGCCGGTCCTGCCCCTGCCCACTCTCCGTGGGCAGTGCCTGGGCCTAGCAAGCACGACTACCCACACTCTGAGTTTGTAGGTTAACCAAAGGCCTCTCTGCGTTTTTTCCCCCTTCCCTATCTACGTTTTGCTTTTGGTTTTACTTGGTATTTTTTTAAATGGCGAAGGAAAGGGGTTGAGAACGTGAGAAGTCACAGGAATTTCCCCGTGGGTCGTGGAAATTCTCAGCATTGCTGGGGTCACTTAAGAGAGGGGCATAGGCGCTACGGGAAATCACAGTGCCAGAGTATAAATATAGAAGTTTCGAGTTTCTGGGAGAAGTTTCCTCCTCACAAGCCTTTCACCTGCTGAGTTCTTCCCCTTTCCCCTCTGCTATTCCCATTTGGGAGGAGGAGGAGAAGAGCCCACCAATTATCTGCTTGTGCAAGGCACCCACTAGGGTCCTTGCACCTGACATTTCCATCTGGTCTCAGGGAGGGACGGGGATGGGTCAAAACACTGCCCACCTCCCAGTTGCTGTATTTGGAGAGGCATTTGGATCAGAGAGGGCGGGAGGCTTCCAAGGCATGAGAGCAATTGGAATGCCCCAGCCAGGGATCCAAACAGGAAAAAATGGAGCCCACAAAAATAGGAAAGGAACACACCGATAAGTTTGAGGAAGTGGTGAAGGGAGGGGACAGGAACCTGTTTGGCTTAGACCCTCTTCTGAAAACAAAATGCAAAATTTCCCAAGGATTATTTTTACCAAAGAATGCTAATAAGGGTAGCTGTGTAAGTCATTTCCCCCGAGTTTCACTTTTCCTCAAGGGCTTTTCCCACTTTGATCCCAAATGTCCCACATCACCAAGGACCTGGCCCTTAGGGACACATCTTCCTTCTTTAGGATCCTATTGTCCTCAGGAGTAGTTCTCAAATTGAGAGCACAGAGCATCTGCACCTCAGTCACCTAGAGAACAGGTTAAATATGCAGGTTCCCAGCTCTGTTCTAGAGATTTGGGGCCTGTATGTGTGGGGTGGGTCTGGATGTGCATGTTTTATCAGCACCCAGGTGACTTTGATGCATGCTCAAGTTTGAGAATCTGTTTTAGTTTCCTTGGCTGCTGAAGCAAATACCACAAAATGGGTCTGGTTAAATAATGGAGATTTATTTTCTCATGATTTTGAGGTTAGAAAAAAAATCTAAATCAAGGCATCTTCAAGGTGTTGCTTTCTCCCTGAAGACTATGGCTTTCTGGGGTTGGCTGGTAGTCATCCTTGGTCCTTAGCTTGTCATATGGCAATGCACATGGTGGCATCCCCTGGTCTTTCCCTTCTCTTCCAGATTCTGTTGATGTTCAGCTTCTGACTATTTCCTCTGTGGCTTTCTCTCTGTGTCTGTCTGAATTTCATTCTGCTTATAAAGGACTCCAGTAATAGGATTAAGACCCACCTGATAGCAGTGGGCCACACCTTAACTGAAGTCACCTCATCAAAAGGTCCTACTCACAATGGGTTCACACCCACAGGAATGGATTAAATTTAAGAACATGTTTTTCTGGGGGACATAGAACTTCCAGTCACCACAGAATCCATGTTGTTTGTTGATAATCCCACATGAACAAAAAAGGAAGTAATTATAGAAAATACAAACAGTGTAAAAACACCACAGAAATAATTTTGTGATGAACATTAATTATACTCTAACCCCTAAAGCAGAAATGTGTTCATGGTCTTCTGGCCTGGCTTTCTTCCTTCCTAGCTCCCCTCTCTCTTCCTCCTCTTCTTCCACCCCCAGGCTGTTGCAGTGGCTCCTCTTGTTGCTCCCCAGCATAGACCACTAAAAATTTATTACAGCTCAAAACCTTTTCTGGTCAAACTTCTTAGGGGTTGGAAAGTCCCTAGTCAGTTTCATTTTCCTGTCTGAGGAACCACTTTCTCAGTTGCTTGGTATCAGGAATTTGCTAATTGATACAATGAAGGACCTGCCCTTGTGGCCCCAGGAAATGCTTGTCTCCTGCAGAGATCACCCTCACCCTCCACCCTCCTCCATCCTCCTGGCCAGGAAGTGGCCTTAACAGGAGCAGGCCCACAGCTTAGCACGACTTGAATCATATAGTCACAGTAAAATTCACATAATAAGAATGAGCCCACTGGCTCTTCCCTGTGGAAATTAGTACATAGCAGACAGATACTAAGAAGAAGCTTTATCTCACTTTTACATAGTTTACTAGATTTCTGAAATGTTGAGTGTAAATTGATAGCATTTTAAACCCTGTTTCAAATGTGTACATTTTATCACATTTTCTGGTCATAATTTGGCTCCTGAATAATCTATCAGACTCCTTGGGGTAAGGGAACCCATTTTCTCCTTTAATAATCTCAGGTTTCTGAGGTTGGTGCAGGAAGGAGACTGTCCAAAAGGGTCAGAGTGGTTGGACATCACAGTTTCAGCTCTTTTTCCAGGATTCACCTTGGGTATCACTTACTGATGTTGCTACCACCTGCTCCCCTGAACCCTGAAACAGTTGTGCCCATGCATTTTGTGCACAATCTGAGAACAGGCTGGCATGTTTAGATGTCTAAGGAATAATAAAAGGAATTTAACACAAAGGTCCATGACTGTAGAGAATTGGGCTTACAAAACTTAGCTTGGTTTCAGGCTTCATGAGCCCCGTCCAATCCTCAGTCCTCACTCTAGTGTAGTACAGCTCCTCAGAGCCCCTGAGGAAACATGTTTCCTCCTCACAAAGAGTGACAGTGGGGCCTGGAGGGCCTCAGCTTGTTTCTGAGGCCTGTTTCTGGGTTGGCATCCAGCTAAGCCCCACCCTCCCTGCTCCTTTATGGGGGTTTAAGGTGGAAAGTATCATGCCCCTTTTTAAAGAATGTTATTTATTTCTCCTTGATTTCATCAGGCTAGCCATATCAGAATACAACATGTAACCCAACATTCATGCCAGAGCCACATTCGTGAACAGAACGGGCACGTGCAACAGCTCTGCTTCTCCCTGACTTATAATGTCTGATTATGGTGACTGCACCTCCTCCTCTAAATGCACTCATGCCTTGGTCTCCATCATCTTAGGTACCTTGAGTCTCCTTTTATCTCTCTGACTGCTCCATTTTATAATTATAACTTTTATTTGCATAGCTCTTTGGGGTTGTTACACTGCTTTATGGACATTATAATCCTCACTTTAAGTGAGGGAACTGAGACTCAAGAGAAATTAAGGAACTTCCTCGTGGTTACTCATAGTTACTGGCAGAGTTGGGATTTGAATTCAGCTCTTTGGGCCTTTACATCCACTGTTCTGTCTTCTCACTATAGGCCAGTTGACTGATGGGCTAATTTTTCTTTTGTAAAATCTCTCTTATCCCTTCTCTTCTATTCTCTTTACTATCATCCTTGTGTGTGTGAGGCCCTTACCACCACAGGCTAAGGAATTTGTTGAAGTAGTCTCCTAACTATGCTCCTGGCCCTTAGTCTGCTCGTGGCCACACACGACACCTTCCTAAAACACCCCTTTGATCATGCCATGTTCCAGGACCCAGTCTTCACTGGCTCTCCATGAGGGGTGCTTTAATTTATTTTACTGTAGAATAAAAATTGCTACCTTTTTGAGTTCTTGTTAAGTGTCAGTTACTCTGTACTAGGTTTTTTATAATGGTTCTTCAATTTAATACACACAATACTCCTACAAGAAGGTCTCTGTTAACTTGATAGACACGGAGACTGAGTCTTGGTAAGAAATGCTTAGTAAGTGAGGCTTTAGTAAGAAACATGCTCAAGGTTACAGGGTAAGTTTAAAGATGGCTTCAAGTCTCCTTGTTAAACTTCCGTGGCCCCTGGACCTGATGGCAAGAGCCCGGTCCTGCATCTGACCCTGACAGCATACGCCCTGACCCACACAGGGCTCTGCCTCTTGGGCCTCCACCTCCCCTTCTATTACAGATGGAGTTTGCCACCTCACCCCACTGCCTCATAGGGTCTTGTGGGATGCCGTGATGCTACATCCTGCAACTTCCACCCACTTCCTACCATCTGTTGTCTGCCCATTAGCAGGAGGGAGCCTGTGCAAAAGTCAGATCATCTCACTCTTCAGAGCAGGCCCCTCAGGAGCCCTGTCTCACAAGGGGAGAAGCCAGTTCCTACCCATGGCTTACGAGGCCCCCAACTGGACCTGTCCTGGTGAATGGCCTGGGACTCTGACCAAGCCATTGATTGAAGATGACAAAGCCTATGGAAACCATGGAATAATTCTGTGAATAAGGGTTGCTTGTCACTTACCTCTACATACATATGTACATATATATATTTCAGTTCGGCAGAAAGTTCTGGAGAGAGAGAATCATGAATTAATATGGCCAGAAAAAGGAACATTCAAATTAACTGTCCAGTTGCCCACAGCCCCAGATGAAATCCATGGTGTCTCCAAGGAGGAGAATCCACAAAAGGTAAGTAAATTTGAGGAATGATTTAAAAGAGAAGCAGGGTGTTTTTCTAAGGTGTGTGGGGTGGGGATCACAGTGAGGAAAATATATAGAATGAAAAGTAAAAATTCAACTGGAGTGAGAAAAGCAACTCCCTGTTGAGGTAAGTGTGATTGGGTAGGTGTGGAAGAATGGAGGAGGGGACACATTTTGTTTGATTTGGGACACTTTTGAAAAAGTCAGGACTTGGAGGTTACACTGATGGTTGTTTAGGATATAAAGTTTTGGGTCTGTTTGTCCTGGGTGCCTTATAACCTGGAACTTGCTATATTTGTTATCTTACATCCTTTGGAGGGAATAGCAAGCCATACTACATGTTCTAAGATAGGAAAAATTGGGTGTGCAATAGAATACCTAAGTAAGTAAAGGAATAGAGCAAGAAAGCCATTTGATAATATGTTTCAGGTTCTTTAAAAGAGTTCTATCCATTGATCCAATAATTCTACTTTTACAAATCTATGCTAAGGAAATAATTGATGTGTACAAAGATGTGCCCTATAACACTTTTTAGGGGAAAAAGTTGAAACAACCTAAATGTCCAACAACAAGGGAAAGGTGAAATAAATTATCAACCATTCATATGTGTAATATTTTATAGCTTGTAAAAATTGTTTTTGAAAAAACTTTAATAATGTAAGAAAATTTAAATATTGTAAGAAATTATATAAGTGAAAAAGTAGGATACCAACTATAAGTACAAAATTATCTCAGTTATCTTAAGAATTCACCAAAAATGTTATCTGTTCAGATGGGGATTGTTGATAAAGTTTCTTTTCTTCTTTTTTTTTAAATTGACTTTTCTAAATTGTCTATGGTGATCTCATGTATTACTTTTGAATTTCAAAAATGGTTACAAAAAAAAGAAATAGAGGACACTGTAGTGGGATTCTATGGGCTTAGTACAAACCAGAAGGGAAGTGGAAAGATGACTGGGAGATAGGGTTGCACCTCAGTTGTCCAGCACTTCTTAGGAAGAAGGAGCCTTGGTTAATTTGGATAAATTTCATGGAATATTTGTGTTACATTTTTTTCTCGAGACTGTATATAGTTTACCGACCTGGGAAGTGATTGCCAAAGCTAAATGTTTTGTCTTTTTTCCCAGAGTATGAGATTTGTGATATTTGGATGCACTGTGCTGACAAATATTGGCTGCTTGGCATTTATGCCAATTTATCTGGAAGGTGTCTGAAAATTCCCTTATTTTGTCTCTCCATTGCTTTCAGTACTTAAAGGTGCAGGTCTTTGGGGTGGCTGCATAACTGAAGTTAAGCTACCGTGATAGATACAAAAAAGAAAATAAAGACAGTGTGAATCATTCAGAAAATAGAAGAGCTAGTGGGAAGAGAGCTTATTAGTTGGGGAATGGAAAATAGATAATTAAGGTGGGAGCAAAGGGGTTAAGACTGTGGCTCCCAAGTCACGCTGCCAAGGTTTGAATCCTAGCTCCACCTCTTATTAGCTCTGTGACTTTGGGAAAATTAATTAATTGCTCCATACCTCAATTTCCTTAACTGTAAAATGGGACAGTAATGGTACCTACCTTGTTGGATTGTTGTGAGGATTAAATGAGATGACCTCTTTGAAATAGATGGCACAGTGCTTATTATGCAGTAAACACTCAGGTGTTAAATGGGGATAAATCTCAAGCTGAACTGTTTGTCTGATGTAGGTCTTACCTCAGGTACCTGGTGTTAGTTGAGGTTTCTGTTATGTGTGCCTCATTTTTACCAGTGATTTTTGTGATCAGTATATGTGCCACCTCATGTCCCAGATGCATTTAACAGCATCATTGCCAAAGCTTTTCTTTATCATTTAATTTAATTTAAAATGTCCCAAGGACATTTTCTCAATGTAAAGAAAGTATTAATAATTTATTAATGCTGATTTATTGTTTGAATTTCAGGAGTCCAAGACCAAAGATGATTCAGAGAAACCAGGTAAAGTCTCAGTTGAGTTGACCCTGACAGTCACCAAGTTTTACTTTTATTAAAGAAGGAACTTGCAGAGGTCATCCTTTCCTTCCTGACTTCCGCAAGGCGGGGTTTGCTCAGCTTTGAGATGCCTCAGGCTCCGTCATCTGCATGCTGTGAGCCAGCTGTGCAGAGAGGGAACACTGGGGAAGCCTCTTGAGCTCTTAGGAGCTCAGGTCGGACCGGTGGGAGTGTCTCTGTGGGGCCTAGGAGGCACTTTGCATTTGAGGGCAGGGCAAGTGGGTGCCTGGAGGTGGTAATGAACTGATATTTAGAGCCCATTCATGCCCAGCTGGCCATCGAGCAGCAGAGATATGACGTTAGTGGGTGCTGAGTATTTTTTCTGAACACTGAGGGTTCAGAGTGATGTCCTCTGGAGCCACAACAGGGAGGTGTGACTCCTCTGTGGACAGAAGCTTTCCAAGCATGGGTGCAGGAGTGGGTGCAGTCCTCCAGATTAGAGTAGCTCTTCTAGTCCCTTCTGCTGTGAGAAACAGCCAGCGACCTAGTAGCTCTTGTGGACTCTGCTTCTTAACTAGTGTCTGGGCACTGGCTGTTTGCGCCACCTAATGTTTACTAAAGGAGTAACTGGTTTTCAGCATTACTCATGCTGTTATGAACTGTGATGAACTATGCTGACTGAGCTGAGCAAGAGATAAAGTGATATATGTGCCCAAATCTTAGAAAAAAGGAATTCCAAAACATCTTGAGAAGATGTTTAGTGTTTTGCAACTTTCTTTTTTTGAAAATGGCACTAGAATGAGAGCTGCCTTTACTTGTCAAAACTATGGAATAGGGACATATTAATTATTTTTTTTTACCTAATATGGATATACTAGTAAATCATAGAATCTAGTATGCATGCCTTTCTTAAGTCCAGATTCTTATGGGATAAGAATTTTTGTGTCTCTTAAGGCCATCCCTGCTTTCCATTCTTCAGATCCCATTGTTTGTTATTAGAATTCTTTGGATCCTTGTCTTTTTCTTAGAAGATGCCTTGAGTGCTGAATACTCAAGCTCAGTTTTAGATCAGGGAGTGTTTTACATTTGTATATTTATAACGGTACAATTTTTCTGGATCTGGAATTTAATCAACTCTTTTTCTTGTGCTTCATAACTCTTACCCTAAGTCTATCCTAACTGATTTGTTAGAGCTTTTTCAGATTTGCTTATAACCCCAAAGTATGTTCTCAGGGAGAGTCATCCAGCTCCCCTCAACCAATGAACTTGTCATTGTCCTGAAGATTTTAGGCCCATTCACTAACTGGTCTATATCTGACCCTAGACTCTAATAATAGTAACCAGCTAAGAAGTTGGGTGGTCTTCAACAACATATTTAAGTTAGCCCCTTTAAGAGATGAAAGAGGAGGTCCTTGCTTGAGTGGTTGATCAACCCTGAATCCTGACAATAGTCCTTAAGCTAAGACTCTTGAAATAATTGGAATGGGGTAGATAGTTTTTAGAAGTGAGCAAAATGAGATTGGAGGGTAGTTACCTAATAGGTCCGGTATCTCAGGGATGAGGAAAGCAGAGGATGTTGCACCATGAATAAGACACAAAGCATGCCAGAAACCCAAAGCAGAAAGCTAAAAACTGAGAAGTCTGCAGGAGTTGACAGCCCAGAGAAAGGCACACCCCAACATCAGGAGTCAGTGTCCAGCTCCAGGCTAAGCTTAGGACCTGAAAAGTGGAAGCGAGCAATTGGAAGATCCTGGAGAAGAGAGAGGGGCAAGAGTAGAGAAATACTAGTTATTTGTGATTAACACATTTTGATATTTCCAAATCTACATCTCCAGGCTGGACTCTCTTCTAAATTCCAGAATTTCTGTCTGAATTTCCTGTTGGAAAGTATGTTAGAGCCAATATGTCATCTTCCTCCCCAAACTAGTGCCCTCTTCTGGCTTCTTTATTGCTCTTAAAGAACACAACCAGTCTTCCTGTCATGTAGTAAAAATTTCCCTTTCCTTTTTAAGTGTTCACATTTGTTGGTCACAGAGAGCTATTAATTATTTTTTTAAAGTCTTTCTCTTTTATCCCTTCTTCACTCCAGGACCTCATGATCACCTCATAAATTCAGTGGCAGGAGCCCGCTGCTTGGTCTTTCTGTATTTGACATCCTTCTCCTTAAATCTGACCAGTCCTTTGTACTCTTGCTAAGTTTCCTGCCATCCTTTTCATAGCAACATGCCATGACTCACCCTTGTGACCACCTGTAAGATAAAGTCCAGACTACGTTCTGGATTTAGCCTGCTTTTCTGGCCTCATTTCTTCCTTCTCTTCACATAAGTCCTTCCTCTGAGCCACGTAGTTTGAATCCACATTTCCTGAATAGCCCAGTGCTTTCACAGCACTCTGCCTTTGCTTCTGTGGCTCACACACCCTATGCCCCACTTCTCTCAGTTTAAATCCTATACGCCTTTCAAGACCTGCTCAGCCTTTTCCTCTTCTCTAAAGCCTTCCCAGCCCAGCCTTAACCCCCCTCTCTTTCTTTGATCCTTTGCTTGATGGTTGATGCTCTTCATTTGACAGTTAACCAAGCCTTTCTTGTGAGGAAGCTTCTAATAGTCGTAGGGTTATAAAACTATATTGCTGGAAAGGCTCTTACAGGTCACTTAGCCCAGTGCCCTCATTTTATAATTAACTAATTGACTTGCCCGAGGTTACATGGCTAAAGAGTGGCAGAGCTGGGGTGGAACTCATAGAACCTCATCCCCAGGGCATTGGTCATTCTGCTTTGCCAGTGGCCATTCTGTCTAATTTGATGCTAATATATCTTGTCATTTAACCCTTAAGCTATTTTTTTTAATTAGACATGGGTTTATGTACATGGTGTCATGACCAGCACAGAACAGGGGTATTTGTCTGGGAATCTAATTGCTGTTAACAAACAACTCTAAAATATCAGTAACCTAACACAGTAAAAGCTTCTCTTTCCTTCGCACATGACACTTCAGTGTAGTTAACAGCTGGGGTGATGCGGGACTGTAGTCTGTTTCATGCAGTTATCCGGGAACCTAGGCTTCTTCCATCTTTTGACATCATGTTTAATATGTGTCCTCCAAGGTCACTGCAGAAGGGCAGAGGAGAATGAGGATTCATATAAAGAAAATGGGTATTGGCCAGGTATGGAAGTGGAGTTCACCACTTCCACCCATATTCCATTAGCCTCGTGAACTGTACTGCAGGAATTGAATAATAGGAAGTCTGGGAAATGTTGCCCAGGAGAAAACAAAATGGATTTGTTGAACACAGAGCATTTTACTCTACCACAGTAGACCTTTACAAGTATCAATTCCCTTTTTCATTTTTCTTGAATCCCTCCATTAGAAAATCTGTAAGTTCCTTATCCATTGTTTTTGGTATCACCCCTTTCCAATGTCTTTAATATAATAAGGGCCCCAATGGAAGTGTTGCTCATGGAATGTCTGAAGGTCATGTGATAAGCATCAGTGATACTGACCTTATGGATATATGTAACTCACTTATGTCAGCCATGGGGAGGAACTAGGAGAACAAGCCAGCTGGGGTGATTGCCATTCAATACGCTAGATGCATCTAGGCCATTTTACCTTCCATGTACCTTCCTTAGCTATTCGCTGCAAGTAACCTTTTTTCTTTTCAGTAATGGGAACTTACTGCTTTTCAGAAGTATAATATATTAGATGATGTCCATGTTTGGGCATCATCAGACATTCTTACTTTCCTCCAGTGGTGCAAGCAATAAATCTCCAGTTCAGCAAACATTTATTGAGCATCAACTATACATCATGTGCCAGCAATACAAGGATGAATAAACATCTCCCTTGCTTTTGAGAAGCTCAGTTCAATAACTATCATACAGTGCTGTGATTGAAGTATCTATTAAGTAGTATGATGATAAGGTAGATTCCTCAGAGGGGCAAGGCAGAAAAGAGTGTAATAAAATTGAACTAAGTAATAATAACAATAGGTACTTAAATGCTACATTTTATTTTTAATTAAATAAAGCAAAAGCCTTCCAAGATCTGTTATTATTTGAGCCAGCCAAAATATTGAGATGGAAAGAAGCCAGTGTTTTATGATAATTGACCTTGTTAAAACTGTGATGGATATATATAACATCTTGTATATCTTTTGCCTCCCTAAAATTAGATGTGTCAGAAGAACTGGATGCCAAACTCTCTCTAGATGGAACATCTGAAAAAATGGACACTATCCCAAAAGAAAGTGAAAATATTTCCTTGTTGGTTGCATTTGAAAATTTCAGGGAAAATGTGACTGACATTATGTTAACCTTGTTAGTGGAGAACATAAGTGACCTGTCAGCAAGCACTGATGACTTTCAAGTGGAAATAATACGAGATGTTGATGTCGCCGTAGTTACCTTTCAAAAACGTATAGGTAAAATCAAATGATTTCTTTATTTGCTAATCTTCTTTTACCTTACTGTGGTATTTGGAACACCCAGATAATGGAACATCTCTGAAAGTTTGACTCTCTAGTAGCTCATGAGAAGGGACTTCAAGTTAATATACATGCTTTTTTATTTTGAAAGATAAGCCAATTTGTTTTGAAACCAAATTCTGGTATGTTTAATAGATGCTGGAACTTTATTGTATGAGTCTTTTGTGTGAGTGTGTGATAACACACTCAAATAGAAATCTAAAGTCTAAGATTATTAAGGTAATTCCGAGTAGAGGAATCAGCATTTTCACATGTGTTATCTCATTAGGAGAAGTAAATTTGGATCTTGTTATGAAATTAGACTTACTGAAAGGTAATAAAAACAGCAAACACTCATTTGGTGCTTACTATAAGTCAGGCATTATGCTAAGCCCTTTTCATGTATTAATTAATTTGTTCCTTTCAACAACATTATGAGATTATTTTTATTATCCCCATTTTACAGCTGAGGAGAAAGAACTGTGATTTGAACCCAGGCAGCCTAGCTCCACAGTTTGTTCTTTTATCCCTTTACCATATATTTCCTTAGTAGTTTCATGGTCATTCACATATTCAGGGATGAGTAAGTTCTGTAAAGCAGACAATGAGTGCTCTTTAAGGTCACTGTCAGGAGTCTGTAGATAATCTCTGGTATTGGGTAGAGGCATCTCTGCCCAACACAATGAAATTGTCTCATTGGCAGCCCACACTACTCCATGGCCTTGGTAGCAGAGTGGTTAATTCAGAGCACAGGCCTTGGAGTCAAAATTCCAGCTCTGCCATTTAACCGGTTATATGAGGTTGGCCAAGTTACCATGCTCCCTGTACTTGAGTTTCCTCATCTATCAAGTGGAGATAATAATACCTACCTCATCAGTTTCTGTGAGGATTAAATAAGACAATGTTTGAAAAGCACTTAGTACCTGAGACGTGGTAAGGACTCAATGAAGAGAGCTGTTATTATTTCAAATTCATGATGATTTCTTATAAAGGTAAAACTAAATGGACTTGCTTTTGTTCATTGATCAGAACTCTTGATTGATATACCTACTATGTGGCAGGCACTGGTCTCAGTGCTGGGGGTACCAAGATGAATAAGTTGTGGTTCCTGCCCTTGAGGAACTCACAGTCTGGGGACATGGAGGAAAACTCTTATGTAAAGAGTAACGGAGGTGCAAGAAGAGAAGCTGCCTCCCTTAGCTTCTCCCAACACTGGGAAATGCAAGGAAGAGGGACCCAAACAAGGTCACTTGAAGTCTTACTGTATCTACTCCTTCTAGCAGTACCAGTCAATCAGTCCGAAACACACTGTGCAGTTTCATGTCACTGCTGTTCCTTTTGCCCAAAGTGTTTCTCCCCTTATCCATCTGGTCAATCCCTCTTCATCCTTCAAAAACCAGATCAGACACCACTTGTTCTATGACTCCTTCTCTGATTCCCAGTATCAGTCTTCCCACCTCATCTGATCCCACAATTTAATTCGTTTGCTTTCAAGACTTCCTCCCTGCTGGGGAGTGAATTTCCCGAAGGCAAGGACTTGTCATATTCGTCTCCGGATCCCCAGAGCCTAGGACAGTGCCTGGCACATCATGGACTTGCCATCAATAGTTATTCATTTGAAGGAGATACCTGGGCTGACACCTGACAGATGAAAAGGATCGAGATTTAAAAAAAAAATTGGAAAAGAGCATTCCAGGCCCAGGAAATTGTGTTGACAAAGGCAAAAGAGAACAGAGTTTTCAGAAATCATGACTAATTTTTGTGGCAACATGGAAAATAAAATGAATGGCAGGAAACACCCAGAAGTGATGCTTGAAAATTAGTTTGGAGCCAAATACAAAAGGCATTGTAAGCCTGGCTAGGTAGTATGAACCATACCAGCTGGTGATGGGGCGCCATTGAAGAATGTGAGAAAGGAGTGAAATGATGAGATTTGTATTGTGGAGAGAGCACTCAGATGGCAGTGTCAAGATGGGTTGGAGGGGGCTGTGACTGGAGGCAAGAACACAAGCCAAAAGGCAGTAGTACAGCTAAGACAGTCATATAACTTGAGCATCACTGTTCAGAGATAGGAGGTTTAGGTGTGTAAATTCTCAGACAGGAATTAAACTCTTGAGGCTAAAAACTGAATGTTCAGCTCTCCCTTTCATCTTAATTGTCAGACAGTTTCTTTTGTATAGTATAAAAATGCTATCTTAATTTTCTAATTTTTTTTTAATTGTAGACATCATGAAATTTATTGAAGATTGTTCCAAGCACCGTACACTTAAACAACTTCAGCTTTCTCCAAGACTTCTGGAAGTGACAAAAACAATCAGGATTGAAAACCTGCCGCCTGGTGTGGATGATTATTATTTAAAACTTTTCTTTGAAAATCCTGATAATGGAGGGGGAAGAGTTGCCAGTGTTCAATGTTTTCACGAAGAGAGTTCAGCCCTGATTGAATTTTTTGACCGAAAAGGTAATATCTATTATCCTGATTTTATAGACCATACATAGCATAATCTAGGTCATTTTATTTATCATTTGAATTCTGTTGCATTTTATTAACATGCATATATTTCTTTGGAAATCAGATTTGTAATTCTGTTCACCTGGAATATGATGTTTAACAAGTCCAGTGATTTGAACTTTAGAGACAGCAACATCAAGTTTTTGGAAGATTTACAGAGATTTCTTTCATGAGTCTTTACCTATGATGGACTGAGAATTGTGTATCATTTCAAAAATACCATATTAAAAAAAGAGATGATCTGTGTTTTAGCAGTACACTTTCTAGAAAGTCTCAGATTAATTACCTGAGTGAGAAATACTTAGAAACACAGATGTTTCCTATAAAGCATCACCTCCTCTCCTTTCACTTGTCATTGTCATCCTTTAAAAATTAATAGGGGTGGTTTCACATGATCAGTGGATGCTTGTGTGATTATTGGTTGGAGTGACCCTGGGAAACCAGGCCCAGCTGAACCTTGGAAAATACTTCTGAGGGTTTTGTAGACATTGATTGCCAATTCTCTGAGACGTGTGAAGTCAGCTTGGAGATTCCACTGATGTTCAAGACATCAAGGCTGAGGAGTAGGAGAGGGAGCAAGACTTCCTAGGGAATGAAGGAATGTTGTGCCTGGGATACACTAGGGGATAGGAGGCAGAATCTTGTTGTATGTGGCAGCCTAAGAACAATTGTATCATTGGGGCACTTGGAGAAACCTCCCTTCAGCCACTAGGCTTTTATGAGTTGGGGAAACTGGATCAAGGTATGGTTTGGATTAAAATTGAATGAGAGACCGTTATTCCTTAGGTAAAGTGACAAAAGAAGAGCTTCTGTCATATCTTCTTGAAATCTCCCTTAGCCTAGTCTTGGTCCCAGGGAAAGAGCTACATAAAGTCCACTCTAGAAGTTAACCTCTCGGCTTATAGCGGGAGTAGACAACTTCAGGGCTTTCAAACATCGTGATGTCATGGGGATGTTGCATATGTCCACAAGAATGTCTATGTTACATGTATATGTCTAATAATAGGCACTAATATATTAAAGTCTATTTTATGACAGAGTCACAAACATGAATAGTACTGGGCACTCTCAAAGATTTCTCTTTCCCTTGACCTCTTGGTAGTGTCTATGTTGACCACAGCTCCTCCTTTAAATGCACTCATATCCTGAACTCCATGATCTGCGCTACAATGAGTTTCCTTTTATCTCCCTGGCTGCTCCTTCTTATGATTATAACATATTTGCATAGCTCTCCAGGGTGTTACAAGATCCATTCACAGGCAGTGCTTTATGGACAATGTGATTATCATCATCCTTATGTTATAAATGAGGAAACTGAGGCACAGAAAGGGCAAATAACTCACCTGAGGTCACACAGCTAATAAGTGACAGAGCCAGGATTTTAACTCAAGTAGTCTGGCTCCATAAAGTATGCTTTTAACTTCACCTTTTCTTATGATGGGTTACCTATAATGAGGCAAATTTTAGACAGAGCTTGATTTAAAACAGGATCTATTTAGCAATATTGTATTTTTTTATTAGCGAAGTTGTGGGTTTACAGAACAATCATGAATAAAATAGGAGATTCTTTTATATCCCATCCTATTATTAACACCTTGGATTGGTGTGGAACATTTGTTACAATTGATGAGAGCATGTTTTTGTCATTGTGCTATTAACTATAGTCCATGGTTTAACTTAGGGTTCATTGTGCTGTGCAGTTCCATGGATTTTTTATTTTATTTTATTTTATTCAAGTGACATGTATGCAACCTAAAATTTCTGCTTTTAACTATATTCAAATATATAATTTAGTGCTGTTAATTAATGTTCACAATGTTGCGCTGCCATTGCCACCATCCATTACCAAAACTTTTCTATCATCCCAAATAGAAACTGTATATTATAAGCCTCTATTCCCTATTCCCTACCACCATCCCTTCCCCCGGTAACCTATATTCTAGATTCTGACTCTAAGAGTCTGCTTATTCTAATTATTTCATATCAGTGAGATCATACAATATTTGTCCTTTTGTGTCTGGCTTTTTTGAAAAAAGCAGTATTGTATTTTATGTAAGTTACTTGAGAGGAATAAGCCAGGCATTTTACCCTGAAATTGTTTGGTTCAACTTAACAAAATCTGATTTATTTTTATAGAAGGGAATTCTTACTGAACGCTATTGCACATGAACTCTTTTGCTGTGTTTTCTGCCATGGTATCTCACTGAAGCCTCATGATCACCTGCCCAGTTAGATATAGGGTACTCCTTCTTTACAGATGAGGAGACAGGATGGAGACCTTCAGCATATTAAGGTGGTATCTGTGATAGTTCTCAGGTTAGACACACCTGAATTCAAACCCTGGCTTTCCTACTTACTAGCTTCATGATTTGGGGCAAGTTACTTTAACCCACTAAGGCTGCTCACCGGTAAAATGGGCTCATGTTACTACTCACTGCAGAGGAATGTTGTGAGGATTGAATGAAACAGTCCCTGCAAAGTTCTTGGCACAGGAGAGTGCTCAGTACAGGTAGGTGGTTGCTGGCATTGCCCCAGGCCTCAGAGCCTATACAGGGCCAGGTTGGGAAGCTGAAGCCATGTGTTTGAGCCCCTGAGAAGCACCTGTTCTTCCCATTATGCCTGGCTGCAGCTCTAGGAGCCAAGCACACACAAGGTGAGGTTATTGTTAACATCTTTCCAAGAGTGCCATTTGAATCCATGTTATCATGGGAGTTTATTGTTCTGATTCCCTTCCTTCTTGGACCTCTGGTAACAAGGGAGGCAAAATGAGGAGGGATTGAAGAAGGAGTGGTAAAAGTGCATGCACACACAAACACACACACACACCCCACTGGAGGGGCTATCAAGTAACAGCAGCAGAGCAGGGGGAGGATTGTAGCAGGGACAAAGGTTGGTGTAGATTCCCAGCCCCCAACTCAGGACTTACTACATCAGAATCTTTGGGGCTGGCTCTCAGATGACTTTGAGGACCATCTTGGTTTGGAACAGGGTATAGGGGCAAGAGCATGGACTTGGGAGTTGGATAGACACTGGTTGGAATCTCAGCTCAGATATTTATAGTCTGTGTTACCCTGTTCAACCTCGGTTTTCTCATTTATAAAATAGGGATGATAATAATACTGTCTTTACCTCAAAAGGTTCCTGTGAAGAATTAAATATATATAAAGACTTAGAATAGTGTCTGACATATAATAAGCTATGGTAATTATTATTATGCTTCTTCTCTTAGAGGTCTTAATGCAATCTAAATCATCCCATGAAGCCTAAAATTGTGGGACTGTACAAGAAGAAACAAATAGCATGATTATTTAGATGAGCTTCGCTTAGAATCCCAAAATATTCTCTATATTAGCCCCATACTTGAGACCAAACTCATATCTATTTCTTTTAACATGGTGATAATATATCAGTAATACAGAAAAATAGAAAATAGAATTCACTTAACAGAACTTCACCATAGAGCAATTTGGGCTGGAAAGTAATTATTCCATTTAATAAGGAATACCTGTGCATTGTTAATATGTATCAATTTATAGCTGAGCACTTTGAGAGTAGTGCTGTTTTCAGTATTATGTTGTAAAATCAAAGTTCTACAAATATTAGGATTTGGGGATTTTTTTTTTTTTTTGTCTAGAATAGGAAAGTTTTTATTCATTTGAAAAATGTCACCTTGAAATTATTTTTATTTCATTCCTTTTAAGTGCTCGATGTCATCTTGACCAAGAAACTTGTCTTCAATAAAATGCCACTTTCTGTGTTCCCATATTACACCTCTTTGGGCACAGCCTTGTACGGAAAAGAGAAGCCTCTGATCAAGCTTCCAGCACCACTGGTAAAGCCGCTGGCTCTACCCATATGGAAGTTCTTACAGAAAAAGAGTCACCTGATGGAGAAGATAAATGATGAAATGGGACTTTGGCACTGTGAGCTCATATGGCCCCAACTCAATTGTGAAGTTACCATCAGGCCTGCGGCCACCTTAATCAATAAAGAAAGAAGAAGAATCAAGACCTGGAGTGAAGATGCTTCCAGAGCATTCTTGGGCATCATGTCTAACTATAAATTTGTCCTATTTAATGTGGATCCAACAGTGTGGGACACCATAAAAAATGATTTAGAAGATGACAGGATTTTGCTTGAGTATGATATGCTTGAGGAGATGATAACCATAGTGGGGAAATCAGAGGATGTACAAATCATTGAGCCACAAGTCAATAGATTAATAGAAAGCATCATTCAAAAGATTAAAAGGGAACAAGAAAGTCTGAAGGAAAAATTGGCTGTTGATCCGGGAAAATATTTTCTTTTGTGCCAGAGTGGTGTACTAGAGTGTCTACTCCTGGAGTGCCCGGATATGGAGATTTCTTATGATGCAGCCACTCACTACCTGTGCTTTAAAGGACTCCGTGCCAACGTGTATAAAGTGAAGTGTGAAATTCAGGAAAAGGTACACGCCATGGCTCAGAAGAACATTCAGATCCCCTCTGAGGTTTGCCAGTTTCTGAAGCAGGTAGACTGTGAAGAATTCTCTAAGTCTCTTTTTATTGCAAAGAAAATTCTTGCCATTTATGAGCTAAAGGGTACAGCTGTTCTCCTAACCAGCTCTTCTTCTGAAGTTCTATTAGAAGCTGAAAAGCAAATGGTCAATTCCTTAATTTATAAACATATTGAAGTTGAAGACGGGGAAGTTCTTAAAGGAAAGAAATGGAACGGGCTCACTTGCAATTTGATTAAGAAACATAATTCCTCCTCAAAAACTGTGATAGTCAATGAGTTGGTTTCAGAAACCACAGCTGAGGTCATCATTGCAGGCTGTGTGAAAGAAGTGAATGAAATCTATGGCTTCCTTTCTGACTTTGTAGAGAAAAATGTGAAAATAGAGCGATTGATTGAGGTCAAGCCTCCCTTAGTTGTTGATTACTTAAGGACAGAAAAGAGGCTCTTTTGGCCACAGATAAAGAAGAAAAATGTGCAAGTGTTTTTCAATCCTGAGAACAAGCAAAAAGGCATTCTGTTAATTGGCTCCAAGACAGAAGTCCTGGAGGGAGTAAACATTGTAGAACAAATCCGGAATTCAATCTGTATTAAAATCATCAACATTAGTAAGCCAGGAGCCAGTCACTTCTTCCAGGATAAAGCCCGGTATTATAAAAGTGAGGTCAAACGGCTCTTTGGTTGTTTTATTGAACTACAAGAGAATGAAGAAAAGGAGAAGGCAGGCAGCACTGGTGGGAAAAGGGTCTTCTCTCAGACAGAGTTGGCCACTGGAGTCTTGCTGATTGTTCAGCAGGGCGACTTGACCAGGTTTCCTGTAGAGGTGATTGTCAACGCAGCAAATGAGGAACTCAAGCACAGTGGAGGCCTTGCCCTTGCTCTTTTAAAAGCAGCTGGCCCTGAGCTCCAAGCAGACTGTGATCAGATAGTAAAGAGAAAGGGCAACATCCGGCCCGGCAATGCTGCCATCTCGAAAGCAGGAAGGCTCCCGTACAAACAGGTGATCCACGCGGTTGGGCCCCGGTGGAAGAAAGACGAGGCCGTGAGGTGTGAGCGTCTGTTGAAGAAAGTGGTGGAAGAAAGTCTTGATTTGGCTGAAGAACACAAGTACAAATCCATAGCCATCCCAGCCATTAGTTCTGGAGTCTTTGGCTTTCCCTTAGACCAGTGTGTGAGGACCATTGCTTTGGCCATTAAGGAATACTTCCAGTACAACAGTGATGGACACACCTTGAAAGAAATCTACCTTGTGGATACAGCCGAGAAGACGGTCGAGGCCTTTGCTGAAGCCGTGAAGACTTTGTTTAGAGACACACGGCCTGACAAGGCTCCCCTGCTCAGTTTACCAGCAGCGGGTCAGCCCCCCTTGAAACTTGATGAAAACAAGAAACTTCTGGTGTCCCCAGAAGGTCTGAGGATCCTTTTGGTGATTGGAGATGTGCAGGATGCTAAGGTGAGTGTATACAGAGCCCCCACCCAGGTGCTGTGACCTCTAGTTAGCCTGCTGTTCTGTCATCAAGGGCCAAAGGAACATTAGGAATGAGGAGAGAAAAAGGGAGAGAATTCCATACCCTCCATCCCTGCCTTGAAACAGGTTTGCTTACATAATTGAGCTACTTCACCAAGTCAGAGGTTGGTTGGCCATTTGTAGGAACTGTTTTCATTTCAGATCACTAGGTTTCCAGTAAGTGTGAAAAACCACACTAATACCTTACATTTACACAAGTCTAGAGACTTCTTCAATGCCTTTCCACCTGTCATATTGTGGCAAGTCAGAAGTTAATTTCCTGTCAGCTTTACTGATAGCAGATACAGAAAAAGTAGAGCATGGGGTAGGCAGAGAATAGGAATCTTGTAAACGGAGCTGAGTGAGGTGAGGATGGGGCCAGAATCTGAGGGACCACCAGTACTCCACACCCATAAGGAGAGTTGATAAAGAAATGTGGGAAGGAAAAGACAAAAGTGGACCTGAGGGGGGATCTGGTTTTATGTAGGGACAATTCTCATAGACCTGCCTGGGAAGTTATGTTTTTAAAAATGTATTTAACAACCTTTGCAATGTAGGCGCTAACCAATAAGAATAGCACCATGTGTAGAAGGCTCTGGAAGTACCCTGCTGTGCCAGGCCTTTCTCCTTTAACTGTGGGGAGGTAGGAGGGAGGGGCTGCTGGGGACACAGCACTGAGTGGTGGGAGCGTGGGGTGGGGAGCAGAGCAGTGCCTACTTACCAACCCGTAGAGATGTCTTTCCGCATTTTGATAACTGGCATGGCCGTAGTGGTGCCTCCCAGTGCACACTGGCCTCTAAAACCTTAATCATGTTAGTTGTCCTCCACTGTGCCAACTCCAGTTGCTCAAATATAGTAATTCTTTATGAAGGCTTATTGTTAGCCCTTGAAACGAATTGTTGGTTTTGTCTTTTAAGACGGATGTTGTTGTCAACTCGGTTTCCTCGGATCTTGAGCTTAATAGAGGGCCCCTTTCCCAGGCCCTCTTGAAAAAAGCAGGCTCAAAGCTACAGGTGGAATTGAACACAGTTGGACAAGGGTTGGCCATGGATGTGGGCGTAGTTCTCACAACCAGTGGTTGTGATCTACCCTGCAAACGTGTGCTTCACGTGGTGGCTCCGGAGTGGAGAAATGGCGACGCATCGTCACACAAGGTAGGGGCCAGTTTTAAATTCTCCAGAAAATTTAAGTAGCCCTTTGGACTCTCCTTTTGGTATAATGTAGATTGGATCCTGTCTATTTGTCTTCTGTAATAACATCACTTTCTTGCCTGGTTCTGTCATGATGGCCATTTCTTTCAGCTGTAGCTGACTTGTCCTGAGTACTAGCTAATAATATAAACTGGTTATTTATATTATTGGGGCTCAATAATTATTGAGGCTCAGTGAAGAGCTATGGAGTATAATCCTTCTTTAGTGAGGAAAGCAAGGCAAGGGAATGAATTATGAAAGAGAATTAAAGATAATAAAAATAGTTGCTTTGCTTCTTTTCTTTATTGCTGAGTGAATGTGAATCTTTTTGGAGGGTTTCTTACTCTTACATCCTTTTCCTTTCCCTGAAGTCTACTGCTGTATTTTTCTTTCTCCTGACTACCCTTAACCCCTATCCAAAGCAAAACACAAATAGGCAGAGATCACAGAGTTACTACATTTTTGTTCTTTTTGCTTTAACTCCCATTTCTAACCACGATTTATAAGGATGCGCTTTGTCCTTTTCAGATGATGGAAGACATAATCAACGAATGTTTGAAGACCACTGAGAGCTTGTTCTTAGAATCAATTACATTTCCAGCAATAGGTACGGGAAATCTGGGATTTCCCAAAACCATTTTTGCGGAGTTAATCATTTCAGAAGTGTTCAAATTCAGTAATAAGAATCAACTAACCAATTTAAAAGAGGTTCACTTTCTGTTGCACCCGAGTGATCATGGAAATATTCAGGTACAGTATCACTCATTTCTGGTTATTTTGGCAACTAAGCCCTAACGTTTTCAAATGTCTTCTTCGTCTAATAGGTTGCTTCTTTCATGTATTGCACATGTAGAAAAGTAAGGGAGTAGTGTAGACCGGTTGTACCATGGCATATTCAAGTAATTTTATGGATATAGAAAAATTTTAACTTCTTACCAAGAAAATTTATGGCATATACAAAAGCAGAGAAAATAGTATAATGAAATCCCTTGTATACATCACTCAGCTTTCAACAGTTATCAACTTATGGCAAATATTTCATATCTATCTCTACTTATTTGCCTCCTCCCACATTATTTTGAAACAAATCACTCATAAATAGCTCAGTCATTTAAAATAAGGATTCATTTAGAAAAGATGTATAACCACAATAGTACATCACACCAAAAAGAAATTGACAGTAATGCCTTCGTTTCCTCAATTACTAAGCCAATGTTCAAATGTCCAACTATCTTGTATGTTGTATCATGTTTCTGTAGCTTATTGGTTTGAATTAGAGTCCAAATAAAATCCACATTTTGTAGTGGAGTTGACATATCTTTTAAGCCTCTTTTAATCTATAAGATTCCCTTCCTTATGAACATAGAAATTTTAGCACATGATACAAAAGCATAGTTGTGGCATTATTACTAGGAAAATGTCAGGATGGGATACAACTGAAGAATGAACTCAGCACATCAAGGTGGGAGTAGGAGGGTTGGGACCAGAAATGTCAGAAACATATTCAGTCGTAGCATCCATCAGCCAGCTCACATTTACTGAGCACCAGCTGTGGGGAACCACTGGACTCAGCATTATGAGAGAGCAAGTGGCAGCTAAGCCCTTATCCCTGCCCTCCAAGACCTTACGATCCAGTGGGTTAGATGACATTAAATGTTTGAGAGTTCTGTGATACTGCAAGAATTAGACAAATGCAATAACGACCAGTAACCCAAGAGATGGCCATGGATCATTGGACCATCTGAAATTTTAGATCAGATTTTATTTATTGTGGAGGGGAATGTAGAGAAAAAAAAGCAGATCTAACCTAAATTCTAATCAGGCAGCCAGACCACCTGAGCAAAATACATGATCCGTTTAGTTGGCCTGCATAGTTATTGGTAATTTTCACTCAGTAAATGCTTTTTGAACAACCTCCCTGTCTGTGACTTGCACTGTGTGGGTTAATGTGGATGAAAAAGGGTATGTAACATTTTCCTTATCCTCCTGAAAATCATAATTACTTTGATAAAACTAACTAAATTGAGACACTAAGTATTTCATTCCACTCTTTTATAATTATTCCTGCTGTATGCCAACCACGTAGCACAGTGCCTCGCACATGGTAGGGGCTTCTTAAGTATTTACTGAATGAATGGCTGAGTGGATTGATGAGTGAGTCTGGTTACAGGAACCTGGACCTTCAAATCCCACTATTAATGTACAGTCCAAGCCTTCACTTTATTTTTTAAAGTTTCAGTGAACTCTGCAAGTATTTTGTAAAAAGACACATTCAATGCCATTTGAAATACTGTTGATTCTCTGTACATAGCTGTTACATTTTTTGAGACTTTTAAGGACAGCTTTGGTTACAGTCTCAGAAAATCAGCAAAACTTGTTGAGATGTTTACAGGTGGAAACTGTAACAGAGGTTGCAAAACAACTGCCCATGGTCTGACATTGGCCTCTAGATGTGTTTTGTTAAGGCTATTTTAAAAAATAGCCCTAACGTCTAAAAATAAAAAATCACCAACATCTAAAAATCAAAATCTAGATGTCCACTGTGACCTGAAAATTCAAAGGTTCTGGAGCATTGGACATGGATTTCTGCTTGGCAGTTTGCTGTGGCCGCGTGGCAGGTGCTTTTGAGTTCTCCAGAGTCTACCCAGTCCACCTTTACACATGTGCCCTGCGTGCCCGGCCCCTGCAGTCCTGTGGGCCTGTGGTTTGAGACTCTTGCTCTCCCGTCTCTCCGGTTTCCTCTCCCATCATTGTATCAGCCAAGGTGTTATTTGTTTTTTCCAACAAAGTTCTCTGTTGCTTGTTTACAAGGAGGAAGAAAGTGGCGACTTGGGGTGTCACTATTAGGCAAAGAAATGAAATTCATAGGTGCATTAACCTAGAATATGTACACCAGCCCTTTGCTCCTCAAAACACCACTCTCCCAGCCATTCTCTTCCCTGGTACAAATAAACAGTTAAAATACAGAGTGTTTGGAATCGTACCATCATTTTTCTCTTAACACTGTATTTTCTCCAATTAGCAATTTGCTTTTACTGATTATGAAAGCAATACATGTTTATTGTAGAAACTTTGAACAATACAAAATGTATACATTCTTTTAGTAGCATTTCATTCCAGTCTTCTTTTATTCTTGTGTACTTTTTTAAGTGGAACTATTTATGTAATTTTAATATCCTTTTTTCATTTAATGGGAGAAATAGGCATTTCAGTATTCCATTAAATATTTTCGAAAATATGACTTTTTAATGGCTGCTAAATATTTGAACACATGGATATGCCAAAATTTAACCATTTCCCTACTGGACTTTTAAACTCTTCTGTGAAATAGCACTATAGTGAACACATCCTTGAATTTATACCTTTGTCCACATTTCTGATAATGTTTATAGGATACACTTGTAGAAATGGAATTATATGTATTGTTTTCATAATTTTCAAAATCTGTAATGAAAATAAATAATATTGTTTGAATAATTGTTCTCTCTAAATATTTAGTGTGTACGCAGGGCCAAAAGCCTTGCTTAAACAAATTCTATCTGTTGAGGATTGTGGTACTCAAATCTGTGTTTGTATTTCCAGGCATTTGCAGATGAATTTTCCAAAAGGGCTAATGGAAAGCTCGTCAGTGACAAAACTCCCAAGGCTAAAAGTACACCAGGTACAGTAGAGCTTTTCCATTGAGAAACTTTTTTTTTTTTTAATTTTTAGTTGCTAAGTAACTATTCGATGATAGGTGAAAGAAGGTAATGATGATTTTTATGAAAAAAGTGAATTAATGATAAACAAGCTATGTAGTTATATTCCATGCACCCGAACATGCAAGACACTGGCTGTGCTTTATGACTCGGAGCAAAAGAGAAGGCAGGCAAGTTCAATAATCCATACAACGTGTTTCATTGAGACTGCTATTTTCTGAGCACAATGTGATATGTGTTTTCAAAAATAGAACAATTTAGAGAGAGAGATTCCTAACTAAATGCTTCTCCCCTATCAAATTTGATGAGGCAACAACTGCTTTGAATTTATCCTGTTTGGGGTTTGCTGAGGCTTCCTGAATCTGAAACGAAGTCTTACATCAAATTTGGGGATTTTCCAGGCTTACTTCTTCAAATATTTTTTCTGCACTGATCTCTTTCTCCTCTCCCTATGGGACTCCAATAACAAGAATGCATGTTCTTATTTTTGCTTTTTCCCAATCTTTTTTCTCTCTGTTTTTCAAATTGGATACTTTCTATTAATCTTCCTTTTAATTCATTGACCCCTTTCTCTGTGTTCTCCACTACAACTATTGAGCCTATCCAGTGAAATTCTTTAATCTCAGATACTGTAGTTTTTAGTTCTAAAATGTTCACTTGGTTCTTTTTTGTAGATTATATTTCTCTGCAGAGAGCTCCTATTTTTCCATTCATTTAAATATATTTACTTTGATCTCGTGGAATATAATTATAGTAGGTACTTTCAAGTCTTTGTCTGATGATTCTTTCATCTTGAAGTTGGCATCTGCTGATTGTCTTTTTCCGTGACAATTGGCCACATTTGCCTGGGGTGTGTGGCTAGCAATTTTGGATTATAGGCTGGACATACTGAATATTATGTTATGTGATCTGGGTCCTATTAAAATCCTCTGGAGAATGGTGATGTTTTTGTTTTAGCAGCAGTCAATCCAGTTACATTCATATGGAAAGTTCTGTCTCGCCTTCTGCATGGGCAGTGGTTCCAAGGCCAATTCAGTTCTCAAAGCGTTTGCTCTGCGTTTTTGGATCTGCCCTACACATGTGCAGCTCAGGGGTGAGCCTGGGACTTGTTCCATAAAACCAGGGCATCCCTTTTATAGCTCTTTCCTCTTAGAATTTCCCCCATGCTCTCTAGCTTGCAGGGGCTCATTTTCCTTGTCCTCTGCCAGAACAACAAGGTTGTCTTGTAGTTTTACCTGCATAAGCTGTTGCCTCACAGTTCTGCAGAATCTAGGTTGCCCTTGGGGAAAAGCGGAGAAAGAAAAGAGGAAAAAAATGATAACAGGGTTTCCCTACCACACATACATTCTTCAGACCACAGAGGCTCATTTTACTGATTCCTCTGGCCAGAAATACAGAATGTACCTCAGGGTTTGAGCTCCTTGTGGTGCCACTGTGGACTTACTCCAGACGGGTCACCCTTGGGGCAGGGCCTGGAGATAAAAAGGAGAAAAAATATGAAAAAAAGTGGGGATTCCCTCCCATACACTTCAGCTCACAGGGACTTCTTTTCCCAGTCCTCTGATCACAAAGGCAGGGATTCTCTCAGTTTTTGGCTGCCTGTGCCCTTTTTGCAATTCTGCAACTAGGGCTGCCCTTGGGTGAAAGCTGGGAGAGAAAAGAGGAAAATTTTTTAAAACAAACAAACAAACAAAAACCCACCAGGAAGCTCAGCCCTATACTGATTTCTTCTTCATGTCACGTTTGACTCGCATCCCCAATCTGCCTGCTGTTCTTTACCTTTCAGAGTAGTGGCATTTTGTATTTGTCCAGAGTTTTTAGTTGTAATTAGTGAGAGAAAGAGCTGGAGTGGACTTACTTCATCAGAAGTCCAAGTTTGATACGTATCATATTTTCTAACCGTTTTCCAGAAAAAGTCCATCAGTGGAGCTCAGGGCCAGTGTAACGGCCAGGGGTCACAGAGAGAGGGAGTAAGAGGGGCACAGGCGAGATGCATGAGAACAGGGACATCCTTGCAGCTGCTGACTTGGTCATTGACTCCAGCTTTTTTTTCTTTTCAGGTTTCTATGGGACCATTTCCAACCCTGATTTAGGAGTGCATGAAATGAAGATTGGCCCCATCGTGTTCCAGGTGGCCTCTGGAGATATCACCAAAGAAGAGGTGGATGTGATCGTAAATTCAACATCAAAGACATTTAATCTTAAAGCAGGTACTTTACTTGTACGCTTCTGACTCGTGTAATGGCAAACATGGTAGAGCACTTGGAGGAGGGTTTCTGTGGCCAAAATTGGTTTTTACATCTTTGGCTGGGTAATATTAATAATTTAAAAATTATTTTGACATGTTAACTCATAATTGATAACAGTCATTTTGTGAATGTGCATGTCTTCCACCATTTGTGTTTGTGAGGTTCAAATAAAGCTGCTTTTTTGAGAGATTAGATTTAGGCCAAACTAACAAAGCACCAGGTGGAGTTGTGAGGTATCTGTGCCCTTAGGTGATTCTCCTCCTTATTAGTTATGTAGATGGTTCTTTCTCCGGTAGGACATGTGCACTCTGAGGGCAGAGTCTATATCTTAGCCTCTACTAATACTTAACTCACCATCTTGAACATTAACAGTTCTTCATTAAATCTAAGACTCCATCAATTATGACACATTATATATTTTTTAATGTTCCACTAAGAAAAACAGTTAAGCTATGATACATCATCCACAGGTTGTAAGACATATCCTGATTTCAGAGATGTCAAAATGCAAAAAAATGTACTTCTTAAAATGAATGAAATATGGTACTAGGCAATTGATTAAATGTTTGGGAGGCTGTGTTGTACTGTAGTTCAAAATGGGGTTTCTGGTGTTCAACCCAGGCTCAGGTCCCCTTACTGCTTCTTAACTCTCCATGTGATCCCTTGTAATGCTCACAGCTTTTCAGATTTCCAGTAACAGAAATCCAACTTATCTGGCTTAAGAAAAAAATATATTTACTGGCCCATATACCTCTCTTCAGGAATAACTAATTCCAAGCCTGGCCCCAGCCACTTGTTCCACATGATATCAGTAGCACATAGTCTTGCATTCTGCCTCTGCCTGCTCTGCTTTTCTCCTGCAATGGCTTCTTTCTCAGGTAGCATCTCCCCTTAGGGCGGCAAGGTAGACTCTGTAGCTCCAGGCTTTTAACCTGTCTTCTTAGCAATATCATCAAGAAAAGCTTCTCTTATCCAACAATTCTAGAACCATCTCAGGCTGACCCTTATTGGCCTGAGTTGTTTTGGGAGCCCTCTTTGAACCATTCCCTGTGACTAGGAAAATGAAATATGCAAACTGAGTAGGCCTGAGTCATAGGAGAGTCAGG
This sequence comes from Choloepus didactylus, assembly GCF_015220235.1. Classification (NCBI taxonomy): domain Eukaryota; kingdom Metazoa; phylum Chordata; class Mammalia; order Pilosa; family Megalonychidae; genus Choloepus; species Choloepus didactylus. The sequence continues at coordinate 89,386,021 of NC_051307.1, forward strand.
ATCCTTTTACCAAAAGAAATCGGAATGGATGCAGGGCAGGTAGGGGCAATGGATATACACCATGTTTGGGTGTGTTTCTTAACTTCTCTGGACTTTAATTTTCTCCTTGTAAAATGAGTATCTACTTCATAGGGTTGTTGTCAAAAATTCAGTAAAATAATGGATGTAAAGTGCTTCATACAGTATTTGCTACATGGTGTAGCTCAAAAATGTTAGCCATTTTCATCACAGTTTGTTAAAATTAAAAATGACCTGGTTAATACAGGCAAAAAAATGTTTTCATTGTAAGATTATTAAAATTATTAAATTATTCAATTTAATTTAATTTAAATAATTTAAATTATTAAATAATTACAATTATTCAAATAGAAATAGAGAGGGTTTTGCCCATATTAGGGATTATGGATGACTGTTAGGTGATTTTATTTCATAAGTTACTTTGATACTAAGTAGCTGCTAGCAATATTGGAAAAAGGAAAGCAACAGCAGAACAAATACACAACAACCCCCACAAGGCCCTGTCCTTTATACATGAAAGTAGATGTAAGGGATGTCCAGTGTCTCAGGCCCCTGATCTGACTGTGGTCCCCAAGGCTGTGGGTTCTCTTTTCTGGTGCCAGGTGTGATAGCCTAGGGGCTGCATCATCACACTTCTCCCAGGAACAGAGTGAGAGATGACATCTGTTTGTCTCCTTTATTTTTTTAGATAAGAAAGTTATTTTATCTCTGAGTTTCCATTGCCTCATCTCTAAAATGCAACAGCAACACCTGCTTCGTAGTGTTGTAGCAAATCAAGGCTGGCACCCAGTTAGCACGTCATTAATAAATGGAAATCATCATTGAGCTAAGGGACCTCTGAAATCACCCCACCAGAAACTGGTTCAGATGCCAGGGTGGTGCAGACCACCAACAAAGGCTAACCAAACCCCCAGCCTATGATGTGCAGTCAAGGCTCCTGCTAGGTATTAGTTCAGCCTCACCACCCACCACATCTTCTGCCCCCGGTGCATCAGCTGCACACTCACCCTACACACCCCTCTATGCCTCTGTAGATGTGGTCACTCCTGCCTGGAGGGCCCACTTTGCTGTACCCTGCTGAAACCTTTAGAGATTCAGCTCAATGTGGCAGCTGTTTTTTACTGCAGTGTTCCCTCCCATCCCTGGATTCTCAGCAGCCCTTTCTCCCAACACCATTTCTCCAGGTCCCTGCCCGTGGGTGACCCTTCTCCTGTTCTCCAGGAAGGTCCTCCTCTTCCCCATAACCACAGTTCAGTGTGCAGCTGACCTTACGCCAAAGCTGGGTCTCAGGCAAGCACTGCTGGAGCAGCCTCTGTTCAGGTCATACCTCAGTGCCCCTTCCCTGGCTTCAAACTCACGGGTTGAGACTTCTGACCAAAGATGGGTCTTTGGGATTCCTCAGTCCCAGCCTGCTCATTTTGCATCCTACAGTAGCTGTATTTTAAATTAAGGTGCTGCTGCTTCCTACCATGGCTACCCACTGCTGTTCTCCACTCCTGTTCTTTCTTTGGTTCATTTTGACATAAGCTTAATCTGATTGGACTCTCATTTAATTTCCTTTCCTTTATGGTCTAGTTAAACAACTGCCTGTGTTCCCCACATCCACCCCCCTTTTTTTTAATTTAATAAATTTTATTTTGAAATAAATTCAATCTTACAGGAACAGTTGCAAAAACAGTACAAACCCCATACATAGAGCTCCACCATACCCCGACCCCCCTCCCCCAATACCCCATCCACCACCTTTAAGATCCTGTCACACCACCATTTCTTTCTTTCCCTCCCTCCCTCCCTCCCTATCTATCATCCATCATCTATTGCTTTGTCCTCTGAACATATGAGAGCAAGCTGCACATATCTTTGAACAAACAATATAATTCGCATACACCTTTCCCATGGACAAGAACATTCTTTTATGCAATCTCATTAAGCGCAGCTAAGAAGTTCAAGAAATTCAACATTGATATAAAGCTTACATTTAATATTTCCCTTTTTTTTTTTTTTTTCTTGTTTCCCATCGGTGTCCCTTTGAGCCTCCTCTCCTCCATCCTCAGATCCCATCCGGGATCATCCTTGGCATTTAATTGTCTTCTATTTAGACTGTCTTTTTTTTTTTTTTTTAATTGTGGAAACATATATACAGCCTAAATCTTCCCATTCCACCCCCTCCCTAGCATTCCATTAGTGGGATTAATCACATTTAGAATGTTGCAATGCTATCACCTTCCCACCATTTCTAGAAGTTTCCCTTCACCCCAAACAGAAACCGTACTCTCATTTCTTAACTCCCCATTGCCCCTTCTCCCACTTCTCGGAACCCCTACTCTACTTTTCATCTTTATGGTCATATTCTCTGATACTTTGTGTTTACTGCGGGGCTTAAATTTAACATCTTAAATCTATAACAATCTTGTTTTCCTTTGATACCAGCTTAACTTCCATATGACACATAAACTATGTTCCTATACTCCATCATTCCCCCACCTTTATGTAGTTTTTGTCAAAAATTACATATTTTACATTGAGTCCAAAACCACTGATTTATCGTTACAGTTCATGTATTTTAGATCCTGTCTCAAGTAAATAGTGGAGTTATAAATCAACAATACAGTGGTATTGGTATTTATATTTACCATGTGATCTTTACTGGAAATCTTTATTTCTTCATGGAGTTTCAGTCAATTGTTTAGTGTCCCTTCCTTTCAGCCTGCTCAACTCCCTTTAGCATTTCTTATAGGACTGGTTACTGGTGGATGAAGTCCCTCAGCTTTTGATTATCTAGGAATGTTTTCATCTCCCACTCATTTTTATCCTCCAGGTATTTGTGAATTCTCCAAGTCTCTGATAGTTATTGACTTCTATTTGTGTTCCACTGTGGTCAGAGAATGTGCTTTGAACAAATTCATTTTCTTCAATTTTTTATTTTATTGAGGCTTGTTTTTATGTCCCAGCATACGGTCCATTCTGGAGAAAGAATCCATGATCACTAGAGGAGACTGTGTGTCCAGTGACCTGAGATGTAATATTCTATACATGTCTGTTAAAAGTCTCTATATCTCTCTCTCCTTTCTTTGTTTCTCTGTTGGTAGGGCTCCCTTTAGTATCTGAAGTAGGGCAGGTCTTTTATTAGCAAAATCTCTCAGCATTTGTTTGTCTGTGAAAAATTTAAGCTCTCCCTCAAATTTGAAGGAGAGTTTTGCTGGATAAAGTATTCTTGGTTGGAAATTTTTCTCTCTCAGTATTTTAAATATGTCATGCCACTGCCTTCTCACCTCCATGGTTGTGGCTGAATAGTCGCTACTTAGTCTTAATGTTGTTTACTTTGTATGCAGTGAATTGCTTTTCTCTTGCTGCTTTCAGAACTTGCTCCTTGTCTTCGGTATTTAACAGTCTGATCAGAATATGTCTTGGAGTGGGTTTATTTGGATTTATTCTATTTGGAGTTCACTGGGCATTTATGCTTTGTGTATTTATATTGTGCAGAAGGTTTGGGAAGTTTTCCCCAACGATTTCTTTGAATACTCTTCCTAGACCTTTACCCATCTCCTCCCTTCTGGGACACCAATGAGTCTTAAATTTGGATGTTTTATTTTATCTGTCATATCCCTGAGATCCGTTTTGGTTTTTTTGATTTTTTTCCTTATTCTTTCTTTTGTTCTTTCATTTTCTGTTCTGCGGTCCTCAAGGAGGCTGAATTGTTGTTCATCTTCCTCTAGTCTTATATTATGAGTATCCAGAGTCTTTTTAATTTGGCCTACAGTTTCTTTAATTTCCATAAGATCTTCTATTTTTTTATTCACTCTTGCAGTATCTTCTTTATGCTCTTCTAGGGTATTCTTTATGTCTTTTATATCCTGTGCCATGCTCTTCTTCATATCCTTTATATCCTGTGCCATGCTCTCGTTGCCTGTCTGTAGTTCTTTGATTAATGGCGCCAAGTACTGTGTGTCTTCTGATCTTTTGATTTAGGTGTTTGGGTTTGGGTTCTCCATATTGTCTGGTTTTATCATATGCTTTAAGATTTTCTGTTGTTTTTGGCCTCTTGGCATTTGCTTTACTTGATTTTTAATTTGTCGGAATTGCAGCTTGGTGGTGTACACTTTTTCTAACTAACCAGCAGATGGCGTCCGTGAGTCACCTATTCCCCTCAAGTCAGTTCTCCCCAACTTTGTGGTGTGTGGGGATCTGATTCTTGTGGGGTCCAATTGGTGCACTTAATTTGAGTTTGTCGTTGGTGCTGTCCGCCCTGAATGAGGGGCGTGTGTCTGAGCGGTTAGGGAGGAAGGGCAGCTGTAATAATCAAACCTCCCAGGAGTTCCTGGAGATTTAAGGCTGTTCTCTGCTGCTGACCCAAAAGTCCTTGGTATTGGCGTAGGTTCCATAGGATTTCCGAGTGGTTCCCCCTTCCCTGCTATGCTCTTCCAGGACCTCTGCTGAGGGAGGGCCGTGCCACGTCACAAGTGCGCGCCGGCCTCCAGGGAAGCCCTGGGATGCTGGGCTGTGCAGGGGCGTTCCCAGCCCGCTTCAAAGATGGTTGAATGGGACGCATTAACTTCCCCCTTTCTGCACAGCTCTGCCCTCCCAGCTCTGGGACAATCAGCTGTGGGTGCATTAAAGGCCACTGTCCATGGCCAGTATTGTGGTGTGTGAGCGGTGCTGCAGGAAAGACTGACTCTCTGTCACACTGGGTTTCTTGGCGCGGTTCTGTGCTGTGTGTTCAGCCCTAGGCAGGAGTGCCCCCGCCCACTGGGGAGACGGCTGCAAGTCGTGTGTTTTTTTTCTCCTTTTGGCTCCCCTTCGCTCCTCTGGGCCCGAGACAATCATCAGTGGGTTTGGGAAGGAGTATCCTCCACGCCAGACACCGAGGCATTAGCCCAGCCCGCTCCTGTCGTATCTGCAGCTGCTCCCGGGCTTCTTTTTTTTTTTAAAGAACTAGTCCATCTCCAAACGCCAACCCACCATTTCGCCACACCGCAGCATGGCCGAGGGACTCTCAGCCAACTCACTCACTCATTTCAGAATGCAGACTCCTGGTTTCACCAAATGCACATTCCCTGTGGATTTAGCAGACCTTGTGTGGCTGGTGCTACTCTGGAAGTGGTGTTCTGGGTCACTTTCTTGTTTTTATCTAGTATTTTTCACGGAGGTGTTTTTTTGCCCTGTCTCACCTAGCCACCATCTTAGGTTCTCTCCCCCCTTTTTTAAAGGATATGCTTGCATATCTTCCTACTCACATATTTATGGAAAATAATATTATTTAATTATTATGGCTCCAAAGTATTACTTTACCTTGAGTTTATTTTGAATTTTTAAATATTAACAACAGATGTTATTTTTAAACAAATATTTAAAGGCTGTTTTGAAATCAGTTGAACAAATTTTATTTTTCTGTTTTCTAAATTGTCAGAATCTACAGTCCATCTACATTGCCCCTGTCTGGGTCACAGATTATAAGCCCAATGCTTTATCTATTCTTTATCCTCTAATTTTGAAAATCAATTAAAACACTTTGAGAAAAAAACAGAATGTTTTTCTAACCATGAAAAATGTCTAAGACATGAACAGGCAAATTTTAGCCACCCTATTTAAAAGATAATAGTTTGATGTCTCATTAACTTCAGGTTCTTTGGGAAAAAAAAAAAACTGGTTGCCAGGCAGCCAATGATTTCATCTGACTAAAAAATACAAAGGTATATATCAAAATACCATTTTTTTTCCAATGCTTTTTATGAAAACAGCTTCTTTTAACTAAAAGCTGCATAGTATTTACCCTTGGTCCCTATCAAAGTGTTCAAAGTTTGGGTAGATGCCACTGACATTTAATATGTCAGTTCTAGAACAGCCTAAATTTGATTGCTGGGCTCTTTTCACCTATCTGCTTTAAAGGATAGGGATTAGGGTTCTCCAGGTCCTCATTTTTAGTATTAAAAAAATTTATTCTATCTGTTATCTTCTGATCAGCTCGAGCTTGGATTTTTAGTCCTTTCCCACTTGGTTCATGCAACAACATTTTGCACTGTGGTCACTGAATGGCCCTACTGATTCTCTCCCTGGCATCCTTTTTAGGATTTATGAGTCTTCCAGCCTAGTGCCTGTTTCCTCTCTTGCGCTCTTGCTCTTGTTTTAGTCTCTCTTTAATTTTAAGTTCGAATAAGAACAAAATTAAAAAGGCATGAAAGGCACAGTGTGAGAGGCTTTCCTCCCAGCCCCGTCTGCCAGCCTCCTAATTCATCTCCCTGGAAACACTTCACTTTCCCGGTGCTTCGGGCACTCCCAACTTGGAGCTCTTAATTTTAGTGTCTCATCCCTGCTGTTGTTAAGAGCCAGCACAGTTCACATCATGTAAAGCCAACACAAGTCAGTACAAACACAAGGTGGATGATGAGAACCTGAAGGGCTGTGAGAGACTAGCAGGAGCGCTGAGCTGAGAGAGGTTGTGTGTCCGACCATCAGGCGGAACTTGAAAGACTGTCAGGGCTCAGCTGTTGGTAGGAGGCAGGCAGGCAAGAAATGCTCTGAGGAAGAAGCACTCAAAGGGGGCTCCACAGATAGCGTTTAGGGAGCAAGGAGAAAATAACTGGAACCGAGAGTCTATAGGCAACTGGCCAAGAGCTGCCTCAGAAAGTCAGTTTGCAGGTTAAATTAAGGAGTTTGTAGTTTTTAGCCACAGAAAGCTAGAAACCTTTTCGAGCAGGGGACTGACCTGATCATGGCAGGGGGTTAAGGAGAGCCCTCTGGTGGCAGGAGCAGGACCTGCAGGGGGCGAGGCAAGAAGAGGCAGAGCAACTGGGGAGGCAGGTAGAGCTGGGAGGTCACCGAGGACCTGGAAGGGGGCAGTTAGAGAACAGCAACATGAAGGAAGAGTCCAGAGCTCTTTATAATGGATTGCATTTCGGAGAAAAGGAGAGAGGGAGTCAAAGGTAACACCAACATTTTAGCTCCAGAGTCTTGAAGAACGCCGATTCCACAGAACTTCAAAAAGCTAGAACATAGCTGGGGCTTTGTATTCCTCATCATCATGTCTCACTTGTCCTCCCACCCAGAATCAGTTTAGTGGTTTTCAATGAACATTTGTGGACGGATGAAACAAAGCAGGGGAATGCCATAACATCTGTAGATCCACAATTATAATTGCTGAAGTGAAAACAATTTTTAAAAGGTTTATTTGTGAAATAATGTACAATGCCTCTTTTCTAGAGCAAGTATTTCAGAAATATTTTTCTCGCTTTTTCATAGATTTGGGAAAAGTGACACTAAATCAAATTCAACTTTCTGCATAAATTATTAAAAGAATATGAATTTCCTTAGTTTTATGAAACTAAATGTGGTTTCCATAGTTTTTTTTTAAAAAAAAAGTGCTCCCATTTACAATGGGCATATTAAAATGCCGTTGTATTTCTTAGTTTAAAAAAAAGTCACAAACTGAGTCGCTTTATTGCTTTAGGAAGAGGGCAGACTTAGGATTTATTCTCCTGGAGTGGATAGGATTAGGTTTGCCTTGCCATCCACACTTGCTTCTGGTCCTGCCTCCCTGTGTCAGTAGCTTCCCAAGATGAGCAGAGCTGGCTGCTGGCCATTACTGACAGTCAGCTGCAACTGCAGCCTCATCAGCACAGCACTCTTGCTAATGATCCCACCAGCCACATTGTTCCTTAGAACAACTAATTCTGGACAACGGGTCCTCTGTTCGGAAGATGAAATCTGAATGTCAAAGCTAGCCTTGCGCTAACTTCCTGTATGACTATTTTTTCTTCTTGATTGTCAGAAATACCAAGTTATAGCATTCCTTTGATGATGCAGAAAGCATTTAGATAATGAGGCAACTGTTGATCTAAACACACCTCACCGATTTTGTATTCACATGTGTTACCACTTTGATTTCCTCATGTAGGGGTCTCCAAAGCAATTTTGGAAGGTGCCGGACAAGATGTGGAAACAGAATGTGCTAGGCAAGGTAAGTCACAGTGCTGAGTTTGGTTCTAAATTGTAATTGACTGAATGTGGGAGGTTGTGAAGAGGCTGAGAAAATTCTTGGGACTGGGAGACAACATATGAAAACCATACATTTTGCTAAAGAATTCCAGTCATAGAGAATTAAAAGTGAGAAGTTACGCAAGAAATTCATCATGGATAGTATTTCCAGAGTCTTTTATTCATATAAAACATTTCATTTGCCAAATTAGACATTTGGCATTCTAAACAATCAAAGAGTAGATCCAGCATCTAATTTTGCATCCTTTTCTGGTCTGTTTCCCAGCTCAACAGGGTAACAAAAATTATGTAATTACTGACGGTGGATTATTGAAGTGCAAGAAGATTATTCATGTCATTGGTGGAGACAATGTCAAGAAATCAATTTCCTGTGTTTTGCAAGAGTGTGAAAAATGGAATTACTCAACTGTTTGTCTCCCAGCCATTGGGACAGGTTTGTAGCCTCTGGCTGTCAAGGCTAAATCCCAGGGCATCCATGTTAGATTTAGTGCTGACTGTTAATGGAGTTAATAGTGAATGCAGCAAATAGGCAGCTTCCTCATCCCAAGGCAACCCCTGAGGATGAGCTAAACCTGTGGGTGGTTTAAACAAAAGAGAAACAAATGGGTCTTTTTCCAAAAAATACTGAAGACAGTGTTGGAATCTTAAGAGAGCTAGAGAGCAGTGAGGAGAAGAGAGAAGGGACAGACCATGACTCATTCTTTTCCATCAGTTCCTTTCCTTTTTTCACTTTCCTACATGTTTTAGTGTCCCAGCTGCTAAAATAAATACCATATAATGGGTTGGTTTGACAACAGGAATTTGTTGGCTCTTGGTTTCAGAGGCTGGTAGGCTTGCTTCCTCCCAGGATTGGTTTCTTCTGGTTGGCCGACAATCCTTGGGGTTCGTTGGCTTTTCCATTGCATGGCAATGCACATGGCCATGTCTTCTTTCTCTTCTGGGTTGCCTTGACTTCTGGCTTCTGGCTGCTCCCTGTGGCTTCTCTCTGTGTCCAGTTTCCTTTGCTTATAAGGACTTTGGCCATATTGGATTGAGGCCCACCCTCACTCAGTTTGGGCACACCTTAATAATAACATCTTCAAAGGGCCTATTTACAAATGAGTTCACACCCACAGGACCAGGGGCCGGGACCTGAGCATGCCTTTTTTGGGGGATGTGATTCAGTCCCCAACACTACATATCTTCCGTTACTGAGTCCTTAACTTCTTCCTCTATGCCCTTTCTATGGAGAACTGCCCATTCAGTACATTGACCTCTACCTCTCTGTAGTTTATTCCTGAATGAGCATCTCTAGCCCTGTTCTCTCACCTCCTCAACAGTCTGTGGGGTCCACTGACTTTAGGGCATCTCTCCATGGAAGCCTCTCAGTCACCAGCACCTAGTTGGTCAGAAACACAACTTTCCATCTCCCCCTTTTCTGCCCACTTGCCTCTTTTGTTTCTTTTTCTGGTCAAGCTATATAATAATTGTGATTCATCATACATAAAGATGGTGCTTTGGGTTTATGGTGATGATGTTTGAGCCGGTTTTCCCAGGAACTGAAGCATTGATTAGAATTCCTTGCTTGTCTCCCTTATGAATTGTAAGAGGTCAGGAGAGGTGTGTACTCTCAGGTAGCCCAAGGGTGGTACAGACCTTCCCAAGGGAGGAAGCCTGGGTGGAGTCATATGAAGGAACAGGGAAAGGAGGCAGTTTAAAACATTTTACATAAACATGTCTGCATTTGAGAATTTCTGGGTTACTGCAAACCTGTTGCTTCTTTCCCTGACCTGATTACATTGATGGTCTGTACACATAAGTTAGGGTTAGAAGATTCTCCTTGATCATGTTCTTTACCTAGCTCTATCACCTCCTGAGCTGTTCCTTAGCCTCATATAGATGGAGTTTTCTCTCTTAGTGGTGTTTATGAGTTGAATTGCTACTGTGATCAAGACAGCCTCTGCAGTAAAGGAAGCCCTCTCCCTGTTTCTTACAGACACCTGCAGGCACTTCAAGTTCAATGCAAACTCTAAACCCCAATTCATTGTCTTTTCCCCAAACCTACCACTTTTATTCCCAGTCATGTTAATTGCATCCTTTCCATCTAGAAATCCAGGATTCTATCCTCTTTATCACTCCTGTATCCATTGATTTGTTAAGTAACTTGATTAAATATTTCCTGAGTGCATGCCATGGGCCAGACACCATGCCTCAGCATTGGAGATAGAACAATGACTAAGAAAGGCATCCAGTCTCCAAGGAGCACCTAGCCTAATGTGAGAGGCAAGCATGTACCCAAACCACTGCAGTGGGATGGGACCCACAATATAGTGAAGGTCTGTGGGTCGTAAAAGAGGGGCAGGGCTCAAGGATAGACCCAGTTGGTCACTAGATCCAAGTGACTTTACTTCCTAAATATCTCTGAATCTTTACATCCTACTCTTCATTCTGGCCTCCTCTCTTTGTCAGCTCCTGTTTTCTTTTTCCTAAACATTTATTGTAGCCTTCTAATGAGACCTGTGCCCTCATTTCAGTGCCTTCTCCACACCACTTCAGATTTATCTTTCTCAAAAACAGGTCTGTTCTCTTGCATGTGCCAGGATGAACATATCATGTCCCTGTTAGCCTTTCCCTCAATTTTCCATTGAACACCTCTTCATATCCACATATCCCATGGCTGAGCACCTAGCCTATGATGAAACATGGTAAATGTTTAATGAGAGTGAATGAATATATTTGAACACCACCAATGAAACTCTGCTAGATACCATGGAGTGGCCACAGCTTTGTAAAGGAGACTTCTCCTGTTTCCCTAATCATCTAATAATAATAATTAAAAAACTGGTTAATTAAAAAAATTTTATTAGAGAAATTGTAGGTTTACAGAAATATCATGCATAAAATACATAAAATTGAGAGTTCCCATGTACCACCTTATGATTAACACCTTGCATTAGTGTGGTACATTTGTTATAATTCATGAAAGAACATTTTTATAATTGGACTAACTATAGTCCATTGTTTACATAGTTCACTGTTTATGTTATATAGTCCTATGATTTTTTAAAAAAAATTATTCCAGTAACATATATATAGCCTAAAATTTCCCCTTTTAACCACATTCTTATATATAATTCCATGCTATTAATTACATTCACAGTGTTGTAACACCATCACCAAAGCCTGATCAATTTTATGAGTTCTTCCCACAGTTGTCTACATAACCAAGTCAAAGAGGTCTGCTCTGATTTTCTGCAGCAGTGACAGGCACCCCTAATAAGGATAATGCAAGTGGCCCCCTAATCTAGCACACCAAGTTGGCCAGGAGGCATTTGCATTGTCCCAAACCATGTTATTTTGCCATTCATATGGCATTGATATGGATCTCTTCCATGGCTGGAAACTGACTTTTCATGATTATCCTAGGCAGTGGCTTTCACAGCTTGAGAACAGGATGTGGAACATGCTGAAAATAGAAAAGGACCTTCTCAGGGTAAAATCTCACTGAGCTAAAATCTCACTGAGTGTGGGAGGAAAGACTTCCCAGAGGCTTGTGGATACCTTGTGTGCAAAGAATTGTAGACTGGAACTATAGCTTATAGCTCCTGGTCTTTTATAAAATTAGCTTAGTTCAAATCATGTCCCCAAAGACATTTGGGAGAACAAAGATACATAAATACAATCCAAATGACTGGGCAAAAAAATTATGATCTTCTCTTCAACAAGCATGTTGTTTCAGCATACATTAGCATCTTCTGCTTTTTGTGGATCTTTTGAGGACACTAGTGAGCTAAAAAGTAAGATTACCTGTCGTCTGTAAAAGGAGAGGAGGAACACAGTTAGCTGGGCATCAGCTGAATTGAGCAGATATGATATCAGATACCAAAAATTCAGGTTTCTGGGTCTCCTGTTCATTGTTGGGCTGTTGACTTCCTGGTATCCTGAACCAAAATTCACCATTGCATCTAGGATTTCAAAAGTGTTCGCACTGCTAGAAAAGTCGATAATGAGGAAAACTGGGGAATGAGTATTTATTCTGAGAGAACTACAGTCCTTAATTTACTTCAGCCTTTCCCAGTTGTGTCTTTTTTTTTTTCCTGGTTGTTTTTATTATTTGGTTTTCTAGGAAAGGCCCAAAAAGACCCTGATCAGGTTGCTGATGCTATAATGGATGCCATTGAAGATTTTATCCAGAAAGGATCGGTCCAGACTTTGAAAAAAGTTAAAGTTGTTATCTTTCTTCCTCAAGTATTGGATGTGTTTTATGCCAGCATGAGAAAAAGAGAAGGGTCTCAGGCTTCTTCCCAGCCATCTATGATATCTAAATTTGCATGTGAGTTGTTCATTTTAATGAAATGCGTGCTCCTAATATTAAGGTCACATGGAAATATCTAATCGACCTTTCTTTCTTTCCTTTTTTTTTTTAGCACTTGTTGGCTTATCCTGGCAATCTCCCAAAAAACAGAATCCTTTGATTTTGGAAAAGAAAACAGAATCAGCAATTTTTCAGGTGTGTGGTGAAAATGAAAAAAGTGTGGAAAACACTATCTCCTGGTTACAGGATCTCATTAAAAATGAACAGTTTACTTACATCAACCAAGATGACTGTATCAAAAACTTTGAGGAAAAGGAATATCAGGAATTGAATATGCTGCAGAAGAACTTAAATATTACCATTTCCCTGGACCGTAAGAAACCCTTGATTGAAGTTTTGGGAATTAGCAGAGATGTGATAAAGGCAACAAGTACAATTGAGGGAATGATCAAGAGAGTTAGATTGGACAAAGAAAAGGAATCCCGGGCTGACTGTATTAGTGAATTTATAGAATGGCAATATAATGACAGTAATACTTTTCAGCCTTTTGATAAAATGACCAATTTGCAATTGGAGGATGCAAGGAGAGCAAAGAGAAAGACAATTAGTGTCAAAATTAATAACCAGAGCTACACAGTGGACTTGAACACAAACACTGCTACAGATGGAAGGGGACACAGTTTACCTGTTCAGCGTCTCACGAAATCTGAAGGTGAGTTAAACTTTCATGCTTGTCATCCATTATTTTACACCGACTTTGGACTTAACACTGTTTTGTGTATACATCAAAATTTTACTCAACTAAATAAAATTCAAGTAACCCTTCTATAATAAAATAGAAAATTTGATCATTGAGTTTGAGGAGCTTATGTGATGGCTGGGAAAATACAGCATGGCCACAAAATACAGCCTGAGAACGACTGTCTTAATGGTTGCAATAACCACACCTTGTATTTGTTTCCATTCCCATCTCCGTGGTTTACGAGCTTCTCAGAGCCAGTTTTGCTGGGGAGGCAATGGCTGCTTCAGTCGGGGGAGGGAACGCCACAGGCTTAAAAGTTGCCCAAGATCTTCTAGAACCAAAGGACAAAAGAGCAGGAAAAGGAGAAGGACAGCCTGGTCAAGGGGTAGGCACTCTCTGTGTCTGTGTCTGATGATCCAGGTAGGATCAGGAGCCTGTAGATACTTCTCCCAGAAGTCACCTCTGCCCTGAGACAACTCATCAGGAAGCAGCCTTCTGATTCTCTGACCGAGTCTGGTCCCCTAGAAGGGAATGCCTGTCTTGCGTAGATAGCCATTCCTGTATTTGGACCACAAAAGTACCCCATTGAAAACTAGTAGACTGGCTTGCATCTACTTCATCTCTTGTGAGATTACTGTGAGCAAACATGGGGAAATGACAAATCAAATGTTAGCAGAGGAAGAGGCAGAGTTGCCACCACAACCCGCCACCTAGCAAAACCTACCACCTACCCAATTCTTAAGGACATTGTGAAGACAAATGAAAGAATAGATATGGAGTACCTTGTGGTGGTGGTGGTCATGGTGGTGAGTTATGGCAAAAAGCCTTGCATTTGTAAATAAAACAATAGTGACTATTTGTTTAATAGATTGTAGGGAGTTTGATGGGTTGAGCCCTCTACCATAGGTTTTACCCTTGGGAAGATGGTTGCTGCAAAGGAGAGGCTAGGCCTCCCTATAATTGTGCCTAAGAGCCTCCTCCCGAATGCCTCTTTGTTGCTCAGATGTGGCCCTCTCTCTCTAGCTAAGCCAACTTGAAAGGTGAAATCACTGCCCTCCCCCCTACATGGGATCAGACACCCAGGGGAGTGAATCTCCCTGGCAACGTGGAATATGACTCCCGGGGAGGAATGTAGACCTGGCATCGTGGGACGGAGAACATCTTCTTGACCAAAAGGGGGATGTGAAAGGAAATGAAATAAGCTTCAGTGGCAGAGAGATTCCAAAAGGAGCCGAGAGGTCACTCTGGTGGGCACTCTTACGCACACTTTAGACAACCCTTTTTAGGATCTAAAGAATTAGGGTAGCTGGTGGTGGATACCTGAAACTATCAAACTACAACCCAGAGCCCATGAATCTCGAAGACAATTGTATAAAAATGTAGCTTATGAGGGTGACAGTGGGATTGGGAAAGCCATAAGGACCACATTCCACTTTGTCTAGTTTATGGATGGATGAGTAGAAAAATAGGGGAAGGAAACAAACAAACAGACAAAGGTACCCAGTGTTCTTTTTTACTTCAATTGCTCTTTTTCACTTTAATTATTATTATTGTTATTTTTGTGTGTGTGCTAATGAAGGTGTCAGGGATTGATTTAGGTGATGAAGGTACAACTATGTAATGGTACTGTGAACAATCGAATGTACGATTTGTTTTGTATGACTGCGTGGTATGTGAATATATCTCAATAAAATGAAGATTAAAAAAAAAGATTGTAGGGAAATAAGTTATTGTTAAATTGTAAAATTATGACAGATTAGAAACTGAACAGAATATGCAGCTGAGTTATACTAGACCAGCAGCTCTCAAATCTTAGCATGATAAAAAGCTAATAAAGATGCAGATACCCATCCCCCAACCCCTCCATCCTAGATATTCTTATTCAATAGATCTGAGGAGTTTTGGTTTATTTTACACAAGCATTCTCATTGGTTCTGATGTTGATTTTCTGTGGTCCACACTTTGAAAATTATTCTTTTAGAAAGATAGATAAGGAACTTCTTGAACAAATAGAATTAAGAGGTTGTAAAATGAGAACACAGGTGATATTCAGTTTTTCAAAGCACATCAGGAATGTGAAATATGTACATGAGCCCTCCCAGGTGCAAGGGGGTCCTCAAATGTTTCTTTTGCAGTTGAGATCCCTGCGCACTGGACTGATATGAACCAGCAGAATTCCTGTGTGGTTGAGCTACAGCCTAGTCAACCAGAATACAACACTGTGGCAAGCAAGTTTAATCAGACCTGCGCAAACTTCCGAATAGAGAAGGTAAGCCTTCTGCTAACATGGAGTTCCAGAATTAGAATTTGTTATGGTAATCCAATTTCAGACTCTACATTCTACTCAAGTCACCCTAAATCACTGAGACATTATGATTAAGATGCATTTCTCTGGAGAACCCTACAATATAATATTGGATTTCAATATGGTATTAGAATACTAAAGATAAACCACATTCACTTTGTGGAGAAAGCTAACAAAAATTCAAAAATATGGCTTCAAAGTTGGATTTGATAACAAACAAATGCTACATGAGCAGGACTCTGTTCCTGTGCTCTTACCCAGATCAGCAGTGCTCGCTTCCCTTGATAAGTCCAACAACCGCTTCTTTGTTCATCTCACTTATTTTGGCATTTAGTTTTTATATTCTTTTTCTTAGTCTTTTATTTTATGTATCTTCCACTTTTAAACTGTATTAATAATTGCTTTTTGAAACTCTGTTCTCCCTTGTCTTCCGTAGTGGTATTATTCTGATTCCTTTTCTCCTTAACTAATTCGCCTTTTGCTGTCACTGGTATCTGTTTCTCCTCCAAAACTGTAAACCTTGGCTTTCTGTCTCTGCTCCTTATTAGAGAATGCTCTTACTTTCCTTGGCTTCAGCTATTATTTCAATATTGATAGCTCACAAATCACCATCACCAACTTGGATGTATCTCTGACTCAAGCTCTAGAATTTATTCCCAGTGGCTTAAAAAAAGTCTCAACTTAGATATCTAACCACTAAATCAACTTTCCTAAAACCCAGTTCATCATCTCTAAGCAGTTCTCTTTTACCTTCCTTCTCCATTTCTGTCCTTGTTTCTACCCCTTTCTGTGTAAAGCTAGAGATCTTTCACTATCCTCTCTTAATCCTTTTTGACAAGTCTGTCAATTAGACCTGTATTTTCTTTCTTCACAAATTTTCTTACTCTCCCTTTGCACTGCCACCGCGCTATTCATGTTATTAATCACATATTTCAAAAGAGATTTGAATTGCTCTGCAAAGATACATACTGTACCTCTAGACAAAATAAACAGATGAAGAAAAATATGTGAAGAAAAAAGGAGGGTAGAGAAAAGATATACAGAGGTATTGTTAGTTAACAAAAGTACTTAAGATGAGGTCCTAGACTGTCACTAGAAGTGTTATACAAATCTGTACTTCAGTTTCCCAGCAGTCAAAGCAAAGAAGTAAACTAAACACTCGGTTACAAGATTGTTAGTGCCAGTGAGTCAAAAAACAAACCATTCAGTCGGGAGACTCACAGCTCTTCACAACACTGAGGCTGACTCCAAGAGATTTCTCCTGTGGATCAAGTGACGGAGAACATCCTCAACATCGTTCTTACTATAAATTCAGCATCTAATTTTATGCCACTTTTTTTTTTTTAACACCACTTGATGTAAACCAGTGAACAAAATGTTGCCCGTTTGAGTGAGAACAATTCTATGAGGCACCAAGACAGTGAGACAATATGATTCAGGGTTTCAGCTGCAGCTTTTGATAGTCTAGTTCTGAGATAACAAATATGTTTCATTTCAAATACCAATTACAGTCAGTGGCTTCCTCTTAAGATGCGATGAGATGCAGTTGGATTCAGCAGGAATGAATGTTCTGGTTGATCAGCCGTGTCTGTAGTGGGCTCTGGAGGCTGTCTGGAGGACAGATCCTGTCCAGGGAAATGATTTCAATACTTTCTTGCAGTGGAACTCTTTATCAAACAAAATCTTATGTGAAATCCCAGTATATGAAACAGATAAAAGCAGAGGAAGGTGGTAGGCACCTCTGTGGAAGTCCCTAGTAGAGTGTAAAAAACTGAGGGTTCGCTGTGTTTTACAGTCCTATGTTTTTAAAAATTTTTATTCTAGTAACATACATACAACCTAAAATTTCCCCCTTGTAACACATTCAAATATATAATTCAGTACTGTTAATCACATTCCCAAAGTTGTGCTACCATCATCCCCATTCATTACCAAAACTTTATGATCAACCCAAATAGAAACTTGGTATAATTTAAGGATTAACCTCATTTTCTACCCTGCCCCCATCCCTTGGTAACCTATATTCTAGATTCTGACTCTGAGTTTGCTTATTCTAATTATTTCCTATCAGTGAGATCATTAAATATTTCTTGTTTTGTGTCTGGCTTATTTCACTCAACATGATGTCCTCAGGGTTCATCCATATTGTCACATGTATTAAAACCTCATTCCTTTTACAGTTGAATAATCTTCCAGTGTATGTATATAGCACATTTTGTTTATTCATACATAGGTTGATGGGCACTTGGGTTTCTTCCATCTTTTGGCAATTGTGAGTAATGCTGCTATGAATGTTGGTGTGCACATATCTGTTTGAGTCCCTCCTTTCAAATCTTCTGGGTAGATACTAGAAGTGGGATTTCTGGGTCATATGGTAATTCTTTACTTGACTTTGTGAGGAACCAACAACTTTCACAGTGGTTGCACCATTTTCCATTCCCACCAGCAATGAATGAGTGTTCCTATTTCTCCATACCTTCAACACTTGAAATTTTCCGTATTTTAATAGTAGCTATTCTAGTGGGTATGAAATGGTATCTCATTGTGTTTTTTTACGGTAGTTTTATTGAGATATATATTTTCACACACCATGTAATACAACCCAAACCATATAATCCATCCAAAGTATACAATCAGTGGCTCACAGTATAATCCCAAAGTAGTGCATTCATCACCACAATAAATTTTAGAGCATTTTCTTTACTCCAAAAAGAAAACCCCATAACCCTTATTGCCTACCCCTATTATTAACCCTTAGCATAGGTGTGGTACATTTGTTACAGTTGATGAAAAAAATATTAAAATATTACTGTTAACTGAAGTACATAGTTTGTATTAGGTGCATTTCCCCCATAAACCACTTTGATATTAACTCCTTGTAATAGTGATGTACATTTGTTCTAGTTCATGAAAGAATATCCTTGTATTTGTACTGTTAATCACAGTCATTGTCCGTAACAGGGTCCCGTGTTATAAAGTCCCGTGGTTTATCCTCTTGCTTTCCTTCTAGTGACATACATGACCCTAAACAATCACGCGCATAATCCAGTGTTATTAATTACATTCACCATGTGCTACCATCACCTCTACCCATTTCCAAAAATGTATATTCAACCTAATTAAAAATTCTGCACAAATTCAGCATCAGCTCCCCATTATCTAGCCTCATTCTATCTCCAAGTAACCTATATTCTAATTTTTAACTCTTTGAGTTTACTTATTATAATTAGTTCATATCAGTGAGTCATACAATATTTGTCCTTTTCTGTCTGACTTACTTCATGCAACATAATGTCCTCTAAGTCCATCCATGTTGTCAAATGCATCAGGACTTCATTCCTTCTTACTGCTGAAAAATATTCCATCATAGGTATTTACCACATTTCGTTTATCTGTTCATCTGTTGATGGACACTTGGGTTATTTCTATCTTTTGGCAATTGTGAATAATGCTGCTGTGAACATTGGTGTGCAAATGTCTGTTCGTGCCCCTGTTTTCAGTTCTTCTGGGTATATACCTAGTAGTGGGATTGCTGGGTCATAAGACAACTCAATACTTAGCTTCCTGAGGAACTGCCAAACTGTCTTCCGCAACAGCTGTACCATTTTACATTCCCACCAACAGTTAAAGTGTTCCTACTTCCTCACATTCTCTCCTTCACTTGTGGTTTTCTGTTTGTTTAATAGTGGCCATTTTAGAGGTGTGAAATGATATCTCATTGTAGTTTTGATTTGCATTTCCCTAATAGCTAGTGACATTGAGCATCTTTTCTTGTGCTTTTTAGCCATTTGTATTTCCTCTCTGAAAAAATGTCTGTTTGAGTCTTTTGCCCAACTTTTAATTGGGTTGTTTGTCTTTTTATTATTGAGTTGTAGGATTTCTTTATATGTTCTGGAAATTAAATCCTTATTGGATATGTGTTTCCAAATATTTTTTCCCATTGAGTAGGCTGCCTTTTCACCTTTTTGTTCAAATTCCTTTGGTGCATAAAAGTATTCAATTTTGAGGAGTTCCCATTTATCTATTTTTTCTTTCATTGCTTTGAGCTTTGGGTGTCAGGTATAAGAAACCACAAGATCCTGAAGACACATCCCTACATTTTCTTCTAGGAGCTTTATGATCCTGTCTCTTATATTTAGGTCTTTAATCCACTTCAAGTTAATTTTTGTAAATGGTGTGGGACAGGATCCTCTTTCATTCCTTTGGATATGGATATCCAGTTCTCCCAGCACCAATTGTGGTTGCGACTGGTCTGTCCCTGTTGAGTGGACTTAGCAGCCTTGTCAAAAATCAATTGTCAACTAAGTACAGGTATATTTCTGAACTCTTGATTCAGTTCCATTGATCAATATGTCTGTCTTTATGCCAGTACCATACTGTTTTGATCACTATTGCTTTGTAATATGCTTTAAAGTTAGGAAGTGTGAGTCCTCCTATTTCGGTCTTCTTTTTCAAGATGCTTTTGGCTATTCAGGGCCCCTTACCCTTCCAAATAAATTTGATAATTGGCTTTTCCGTTTCTTCAAAGTAGGCTGTTGGAATTTTGATTGGGATTGTGTTGAATCTGTAAGTCAATTTGGGTAGAATTGATATCCTAACAATATTTAATCTTCCAGTCCATGAACACAAATGTCCTTTCATTTATTTAGGTCTTCTTTGAGTTCTTTTAGAAATGATTACTAGTCTTCTGAATACAGGTCCTTGACATCCTTGGTTAAATTTATTCCTAGATATTTTATTCATTTAGTTGCTATTGTAAATGGAATTTTTTTCTTGATTTTCTCTTCAGATTACTCATTACTAGTATATAAACACACTACTGATTTTTGTGTGTTGATCTTGTATCCTGCACTTTGCTAAACTTTTTTTATTAGCTCTAGTAGCTTTGTAGTAGATTTCTTGGGACTTGCTAAATATAGGATTGTGTCATCTGCAAATAGTGAAAGCTTTATTTCTTCCTTTCTGATTTGGATGTTTTATTTCTTTTTCTTGCCTAAATGCTCTAGTTAGAACTTCTAGCACAGTGCTGAATAATGGTGACAGTGGGCATCCTTGTCTTGTTGCCAGTCTTAGAGGGAAAGCTTTCAGTCTGTCACCATTGAGTACAATGTTAGCTGTGGGTTTTTCATATTTGCCCTTTATATGTTGCAGTTTACTTTGATTCCTACCTTTCAAAGTGTTTTTATCAAGAAAGGATGCTGGAGTTTTTCAAATACCTCTTCTGCATCATTGTGAAGATCATGTGGTTTTCCCCTTTTGATTTGTCAATGTGTTGTATTCATTAATTGATTTTCTTGTGTTGAACCACCCTTGCATACCTGGAATAAAACTCACTTGCTCATGGTGTATAATTTTTTTAATGTGCTGTTGGATTCAATTTGAAAGTACTTTGTTCAAGATTTTTTCATGTATATTCATTGGAGAGATTGGCCTGTAGTTTTATCTGGCTTTGGTATTAGGGTGATGTTGGCTTCATAAAATGAGTTAGGTAGTGTTCCATTTTCTTAAAGTTTTTTGAAAGACTTTGATTAGGAATGGTGTCAGTTCTTTTTGGAAAGTTTGATAGAATTCCCCTGTGAAGCCATCTGGACCTGGACTTTTATTTTAGGAAGCTTTTTGATGACTGATCGGATCTCTTGACTTGTGATTGGTTTGTTGAGGTCTTCTGTTTTCTTCTCTGGTCAGTCTAGGTTTTTCATGTGTTTCCAGGAAGTTATCCATTTCCTCTAAATTGTCTAGTTTGTTGGCATACAGTTGTTCATAGTATCCTTTTATGATCCTTTATATTTTTGGGGGATTGTTGGTAATGACCTCCCTCTCATTTCTGATTTTATTTTTATATAAATCTTCTCTCTTTTATCTTTGACAGTCTAGCTGAGGGTTTGTCAGTTTATTGATCTTCTCAAAGAACCAACTAATGGTTTTGTTGCTTCTTGCTGTTTTTTTTTTTTGTTGTTGTTGTTGTTGTTGTTCTTAATTTCATTTATTTCTGCTCTACTCTTTGTCATTTCTTTCTTTCTGCTTGCTTTGGGATTAGTTTGCTCTTCATTTTCTAGTTACTCCAGGTGTGCAGTTAGGTCTTCGATTTTAGCTTTCTTCCTTTTAAATGTAAGCATTTAGGGCTATAAATTTCACTCTCAGCACTGCCTTCACTGCATCCCATAAGTTTTGATATGTTGTGTTCTTGTTTTCATTTGTCTTGAGATATTTACTGATTTCTCTTGCAATTTCTTCTTTGACCCACTGATTGTTTAAGAGTGTGTTGTTTAGCCTCCATATGTCTGTGAATTTTCCAGTTCTCCACCTGTTATTGATTTCCAGCTCCATTCCATTATGATGAGAGGAAGTGCTTAGTATAATTTCAACCTTTTAAAATTTATTAAGACCCGTTTTGTGACCCAATATATGGTCTATCATGGAGAATGATCCAGGAGCACTTGAGAAGAATGCATATCCTGCTGTTTTGGGCTGCATTTTATTCGAGTTCTCTATTTCCTTATTGATCCTCTGGATGTTCTATCTATTGATGAGAGTGGTGTATTGAACTTTCCAACTATTACTGTAGGAATATCTGTTTCTTCCTTCATTTTTGCCAGTGTGTGCCTCATGTATTTTGGGGCACCTTGGTTAGGTGTATATATATTTGATTGTTATTTCTTCTTGGTGAATTGCCCATTTTATTAATATATAGTGTCCTCCCTTATCTCATATAAGATTTTTGCATTTAATGTCTATTTTTGTCCGATAGTATAGCTATCCCAGCTCTTTTTGGTTACTGTTTGCGTGGAATATCTTTTTCCAGCTGTTCACTTGCAACCTATTTGTACTCTTGGGTCTAAGGTGAGTGCCTTGTAGACAGCATATAAAAGTATCATATTTTTCAATCCATTCTGCCAATCTGTGTCTTCTGATTGGGAAGGTTAATCCTTTAACATTCAGTGTTATTACTATAAAGGCAATACACATCAGTGTGCAATAATTTGACTTTTAAATGTCATATCTTATTTTTGTTTCTCCTTTTGTCATTTGCCTTTTAAATGTCAATCTTATTTTTGTCTCTCTTTTTATCCTTTTAGTTATCCTTACTAATAATCATTTCTACACTCTCCTCCATGTCTCTCTCTCTCTTGTCTTTTCTTTTCAGCATGCAGAACTCTTTTTAGTATTTCTTGTAGGGCAGGACTCTTGTTGATGAACTCTCTCAGCATCTGTTTGTGAATATTTTAAACTCTCCCTCTTTCTTTTATTTTTAATCATAATTTTTATTGTGGGATACAACATATATACATAGAAGTGATGACTTTCCAGTGGCACTTTAACAAGTAGTTAGAGAGCAAATTTCAAAGAATGTTATGGGTTACAGTTGCCCAGTTTCACTTATTTCCTTATTGTGAGATATAACATATATGTAAAAAGGTAATAACTTTCAAAGTATGATTTAGCAAGTAGTTATATAGGAAATTTCCAAAAATGTTATAAGTTACAGTATCATAGTTTCAGTTATTTCCTTACTGTGAAATGTAACATATATACAAAAAGGTGATAACTTTCAAATTACAATTTAACAAGTAGCTATAGAGCAAATTTCTAAGAATGCTATGGGTTAAAGTTTTACCATTTCAGTTCGTTCTTTCTTGCTATTCTAATACTCTAGCAACAAAGACAGAAAATTATGTAGAGATTCAGTATTCACAATCCTTTGTTAAATTCCATCTTGTCTGTTGCTACCCCTTCCTCTAGTTTAACTTTCCCGATCTTCAGGGATGTCCAGGCTGTGTCCACGCTAACTTGTTCATGTTGAAAAGGGGTGTCGACATTATGGGAAAAGGGGACATATCTGGTTGATGTTCTTGAAGAGGCTAGTGCTTCTGGATTTTGGGACTTAGCTGGCATAGGAGTTCTCTGGAGGATTTAAGTTTCTGAAGAATAAACATAGTGAGTAAAACTTTTATAGAGTCTCAGGGATCCTGGTATTCTTTAGGGTTTCCAGGACTACTGTTGACTTGGGCTTATCATACTGTAGCCATTTGGTGTATCTAGCTGAAGCTTGCATAGGAGTAACCTCCACAACAGCCTCTTGACTCTATCTGAAATCTCTAAGCCACTGAAACCTTATTTTTTTGTCTTTCTTTTCCCCTTTTTGGTCAAAAAGGCATTCTCAACCCCTTAATGCCAGGGACAGGCTAATTTCTGGATCCATGTCCCACATCACCAGTGAGACTCATTCATCTTGGGGGTCCTGTCCCACGTTGTGGGGAGGGTGATGAATTTATTTGCAGAGTTGGGCTGAGAGAGAAAAACTCCACATTTGAGCAAAAAAGGTCCCTGGAGGTGATTCCTAGGCATAATTATAGGTGGGCTTAATCTTCCCTTTACAACCATAAGTTTCACAAGAGCAAGAGTCAAGATTGAGGACTTGACTTATAAAGTAGGGGGTTCCTAAGTTCACATCACATATGTTATGTCCATGATAATCCATCCGTGTCTACAAATTATCATAACTTAGTTGTACAATCCTTATCACTCACCATTTTAAACAATTCTCATGACCCAAAAACACCTCATAGCCCATGTCAACCCTTAATATTTGTCCCTAGTATTTGTGTGGTACTAGTAAGGTATTCCTATTAATTACAGTCCCTCATATGCAATAGGTAGATTTTTCCCACAAAGCATTCTGTTGTCAACTCTCTGCACCAGTGTCATAGCTTAGAAGTAACGTCACACAAGCACCCATCTATATTTGTAGTGCTGATCTGTGGAATATATGCCTTTAAACAACCCCTTTCAGTCCTATTTGCCTTCAGTACAGCTCTGATACTTATAATCCCGTTAATAGTCATCACCTCTATCCATTTCCATGCCTTTGAATTCACCCTCATTAACATATCTGAACATATTAGAGTGTCATTCCCCCTCCACTAGCTTCTGTCTATAACTAGGTCCCCAGTATTCTACATTATAAGACATTGATTTACATTGTTCAGGGAGTTCATAGAAGTGGTAACATAACAATATCTGTCCTTTTGTGCCTGAATTATTTCACTCAGCATTATATCTTCAAGGTTCATCCATGGTGTCATGTTTCAGGACCTCATTCCTTCTTACTGCTGCATAGTATTCCATCATATATATATATCACAGTTTGTTTATCCACTCATCTGTTGAAGGCCTCTTGGATATTTTCCATCTCTTGGCAGTTGTGAACAATGCCAACATCAGTGTACAAATGTCTGTTCATGTGCTGCTTTCAAATCTTCTGCGTATGTACTGAGAAGTGGAATTGCTGGATTGTAGAGTAATGCAATATCTAGTTTTCTGAGAAACGCCAAACTGTCTTCCATAGTGGCTGTACCATTATACATTCCCACCAACAATGAAAAAGAATTCCAATTTCTCCACATCCTCTCCAGCATTTATTGTTTCCTGTTTGTTTAATGGCAGTCATTCTTACTGGTGTGAGATGGTATCTCATTGGGTTTTGATTTGCATTTTCCTAATAACTAGTGAACATGAACATTTTTTCATATTTTTTTAGCCATTTGTATTTTGATATTAGCTTCATAAAATGAGTTAGGTAGTGTTTCATTTTCTTCAATTTTTTGAAAGCTTTTGGGCAGAAATTGGTGTCAATTCTTTTTGGAAAGTTTGGTAAAATTCCCCTGTGAAGCTGTCTGTCCCTGGGCTTTTATTTGTAGGTAGATGTTTGATGACTGATTGGATCTCTTTGCTTGTGGTTGGTTTGTTGAGGTCTTATATTTCTTCTTGGGTCAGTCTAGGTTACTCATGTGTTTCCAGGAAATTGTCCATTTCCTCTAAATTGTCTAGCTTGTTGGCATACAGTTGTTCATAGTATCCTTTTATGATTTTTTTTTTATTTCTTCAGGATCCATAGTAATTATCGCCTTCTCATTTCTGATTCTGTTATTTGGGTCTTCTCTCTTTTTTACTTTGTCAGTCTTGCTAAGGGTCTGTCAGTATTCTTGATCTTCCCAAAGAACCAACTTTTGGTTTTATTCATTCTCTCTATTGTTTTTTTGTTCTCCAGGTCATTTATTTATTTTTTTTTTTTTAATCATTTTATTGAGATATATTCACATACCACGCAGTCATACAAAACAAATCGTACTTTCGATTGTTTACAGTACCATTACATAGTTGTACATTCATCACCTAAATCAATCCCTGACACCTTCATTAGCACACACACAAAAATAACAAGAATAATAATTAGAGTGAAAAAGAGCAATTGAAGTAAAAAAGAACACTGGGTACCTTTGTCTGTTTGTTTCCTTCCCCTATTTTTCTACTCATCCATCCATAAACTAGACAAAGTGGAGTGTGGTCCTTATGGCTTTCCCAATCCCATTGTCACCCCTCATAAGCTACATTTTTATACATCTGTCTTCGAGATTCATGGGTTCTGGGTTGTAGTTTGATAGTTTCAGGTATCCACCACCAGCTACCCCAATTCTTTAGAACCTAAAAAGGATTGTCTAAAGTGTGCGTAAGAGTGCCCACCAGAGTGACCTCTCGGCTCGTTTTGGAATCTCTCTGCCACTGAAGCTTATTTCATTTCCTTTCACATCCCCCTTTTGGTCAAGAAGATGTTCTCCGTCCCACAATGCCGGGTCTACATTCCTCCCCGGGAGTCATATTCCACGTTGCCAGGGAGATTCACTCCCCTGGGTGTCTGATCCCACGTAGGGGGGAGGGCAGTGATTTCACCTTTCAAGTTGGCTTAGCCAGAGAGAGAGGGCCACATCTGAGCAACAAAGAGGCATTCAGGAGGAGACTCTTAGGCACAAATATAGGGAGGCCTAGCCTCTCCTTTGCAGCAACCGTCTTCCCAAGGGTAAAACTTATGGTAGAGGGCTCAACCCATCAAACCACCAGTCCCCTATGTCTGTGGTCATGTTAGCAACCATGGAGGTGGGGTAGGCGAATTCCCCTGCATTCTCCACAGGCTCCTCAAGGGGGCACTACATCATTTTTTTTTCCTTGTTTTTCTTTCTTTTTTTTTTTTTTTAACTTTCCCTTCTTTTTTAAATCAATTGTATGAAAAAAAAAGTTAAAAAGAAAACAAACATACAATAAAAGAACATTTCAAAGAGACCATAACAAGGGAGTAAGAAAAAGACAACTAACCTAAGATAACTGCTTAACTTCCAACATGTTCCTACTTTACCCCAAGAAAGTTACATAATATAGCAACCTTTCTGTGAACTTGTTCCTACTATATCCATCAGAAATTAACAGACCATAGTCATTCCTGGGCATCCCCAGAACGTTAAAAAGCTTATCTGTTCTTCTTGGATTATTGTTCCCCCTTCCTTAATTACTCTCTATTGCTAGTTCCCCTACATTCTACATTATAAACCATTTGTTTTACATTTTTGAAAGTTCACATTAGTGGTAGCATATAATATTTCTCTTTTTGTGCCTGGCTTATTTCACTCAGCATTATGTCTTCAAGGTTCATCCATGTTGTCATATGTTTCACGAGATCGTTCCTTCTTACTGACGCGTAGTATTCCATCGTGTGTGTATATACCACATTTTATTTATCCACTCATCTGTTGAAGGACATTTGGGTTGTTTCCACCTCTTGGCAATTGCGAATAATGCTGCTATGAACATTGGCGTGCAGATATCTGTTCGTGTCACTGCTTTCCGATCTTCCGGGTATATACCGAGAAGTGCAATCGCCGGATCGAATGATAGCTCTATATCTAGTTTTCTAAGGAACTGCCAGACTGACTTCCAGAGTGGCTGAACCATTATACAGTCCCACCAACAGTGAATAAGAGTTCCAGTTTCTCCACATCCCCTCCAGCATTTGTAGTTACCTGTTTGTTTAATGGCAGCCATTCTAACCGGTGTTAGATGGTATCTCATTGTGGTTTTAATTTGCATCTCTCTAATAGCTAGTGAAGCTGAACATTTTTTCATGTGTTTCTTGGCCATTTGTATTTCCTCTTCAGAGAACTGTCTTTTCATATCTTTTGCCCATTTTATAATTGGGCTGTCTGTACTATTGTCATTGAGTTGTAGGATTTCTTTGTATATGCAAGATATCAGTCTTTTGTCAGATACATGGTTTCCAAAAATTTTTTCCCATTGAGTTGGCTGCCTCTTTACCTTTTTGAGAAATTCCTTTGAGGTGCAGAAACTTCTAAGTTTGAGGAGTTCCCATTTATCTATTTTCTCTTTTGTTGCTTGTGCTTTTGGTGTAAAGTCTAGGAAGTGGCCGCCTAATACAAGGTCTTGAAGATGTTTTCCTACATTATCTTCTAGGAGTTTTATGGTACTTTCTTTTATATTGAGATCTTTGGTCCATTTTGAGTTAATTTTTGTGTAGGGGGTGAGGGTAGGGGTCCTCTTTCATTCTTTTGGATATGGATATCCAACTCTCCCAGCCCCATTTGTTGAAAAGACCATTATGGCTCAGTTCAGTGACTTTGGGGGCCTTATCAAAGATCAGTCGGCCATAGATCTGAGGGTCTATCTCTGAATTCTCAATTCGATTCCATTGATCTATATGTCTATCTTTGTGCCAGTACCATGCTGTTTTGGCAACTGTGGCTTTATAATAAGCTTCAAAGTCAGGGAGTGTAAGTCCTCCCACTTCGTTTTTCTTTTTTAGAGTGTCTTTAGCAATTCGAGGCATCTTCCCTTTCCAAATAAATTTGATAACTAGCTTTTCCAAGTCTGCAAAGTAGGTTGTTGGAATTTTGATTGGGATTGCATTGAATCTGTAGATGAGTTTGGGTAGAATTGGCATCTTAATGACATTTAGCCTTCCTATCCATGAACATGGAATATTTTTCCATCTTTTAAGGTCCCCTTCTATTTCTTTTAGTAGAGTTAGGTAGTTTTCTTTGTATAGGTCTTTTACATCTTTGGTTAAGTTTATTCCTAGGTACTTGATTTTTTTAGTTGCTATTGAAAATGGTATCTTTTTCTTGAGTATCTCTTCGGTTTGTTCATTTCTAGCATATAGAAACATTACTGACTTATGTGCATTAATCTTGTATCCCGCTACTTTGCTAAATTTGTTTATTAGCTCTAGTAGCTGTATCGTCGATTTCTCAGGGTTTTCTAGATATAAGATCATATCATCTGCAAACAATGACAGTTTTACTTCTTCTTTTCCAATTTGGATGCCTTTTATTTCTTTGTCTTGCCGGATTGCCCTGGCTAGCACTTCCAGCACAATGTTGAATAACAGTGGTGACAGCGGGCATCCTTGTCTTGTTCCTGATCTTAGAGGGAAGGCTTTCAGTCTCTCACCATTGAGTACTATGCTGGCTGTGGGTTTTTCATATATGCTCTTTATCATGTTGAGGAAGTTTCCTTCAATTCCTACCTTTTGAAGTGTTTTTATCAAAAACGGATGTTGGATTTTGTCAAATGCTTTTTCAGCATCTATTGAGATGATCAATTGATTTTTCCCTTTCGAGTTTTTAATGTGTTGTAATACATTGATTGTTTTTCTTATGTTGAACCATCCTTGCATGCCTGGAATGAACCCCCCTTGGTCATGGTGTATGATTTTTTTAATGTCTCTTTGGATTCGACTTGCAAGTATTTTGTTGAGGATTTTTGCATCTATATTCATTAGGGAGATTGGCCGGTAGTTTTCCTTTTTTGTAGCATCTTTGCCTGGTTTTGGTATTAGATTGATGTTAGCTTCATAAAATGAGTTAGGTAGTGTTCCATTTTCTTCAATGTTTTGAAAGAGTTTGAGTAAGATTGGTGTCAGTTCTTTCTGGAAAGTTTGGTAGAATTCCCCTGTGAAGCCATCTGGCCCTGGGCATTTATTTGTGGGAAGATTTTTGATGACTGATTGGATCTCTTTGCTTGTGATGGGTTGGTTGAGTTCTTCTATTTCTTCTCTGGTCAGTCTAGGTTGTTCATATGTTTCCAGGAAATTGTCCATTTCTTCTACATTGTCCAGTTTATTGCCATACAGTTGTTCATAATATCCTCTTACAATTTTTTTAATTTCTTCAGGATCTGCAGTTATGTAACCTTTTTCATTCATTATTTTGTTTATATGCGTCTTCTCTCTTTTTGATTTTGTCAGTCTAGCTAGGGGCTTGTCAATATTGTTGATCTTCTCAAAGAACCAACTTTTGGTGATATTTATCCTCTCTATTGTTTTTTTGTTCTCTATGTCATTTATTTCTGCTTTAATCCTTGTTATTTCTTTTCTTCTACTTGGTTTAGGATTGGTTTGCTGTTCATTTTCTAGCTTCTTCAGTTGATCCATTAGTTCTTTGATTTTGGCTCTTTCTTCCTTTTTAATATATGCGTTTAGTGCTATAAATTTCCCCCTTAGCACTGCTTTTGCTGCATCCCATAGGTTTTGGTATGTTGTGTTCTCATTTTCGTTCGTCTCTATATATTTAGAAATTTCTCTTGCTATTTCTCCTTTAACCCACTGATTGTTTAGGAGTGTGTTGTTTAACCTCCAGGTATTTGTGAATTTTCTAAGTCTCTGATGGTTATTGACTTCTAATTGTATTCCATTGTGGTCAGAGAATGTGCTTTGAATAATTTCAATCTTTTTAAATTTATTGAGGCTTGTTTTATGTCCCAGCGTATGATCTATTCTGGAGAAAGTTCCGTGAGCACTAGAAAAGTATGGGTATCCTGGTGATTTGGGATGTAATGTCCTGTATATGTCTGTTAAATCTAATTCATTTATCAGATTGTTTAGGTTTTTAATTTCCTTATTGGTCTTCTGTCTGGTTGATCTATCTATAGGAGAGAGTGATGTGTTGAAGTCTCCCACAATTATTGTGGAAACATCAATTGCTTCCTTTAGTTTTGCCAGTGTTTCTCTCATGTATTTTGTGGCACCTTGGTTGGGTGCGTAGACATTTACGATTGTTATTTCTTCTTGCTTTATTGCCCCTTTTATTAGTACGTAGTGTCCTTCTTTGTCTCTCAAAACATCCCTGCATTTGAAGTCTATTTTATCTGAGATTAATATTGCTACACCTGCTTTCTTTTGGCTGTAGCTTGCATGAAGTATTTTTTTCCATCCTTTCACTTTCAGTTTCTTTGTGTCCCTATGTCTAAGATGAGTCTCTTGTATGCAACATATTGATGGTTCATTTTTTTTTATCCATTCTGCGAATCTATATCTTTTAATTGGGGAGTTTAATCCATTTACATTCAACGTTATAACCGTGAAGGCATTTCTTGAATCAGCCATCTTATCCTTTGGTTTATGTTTGCCATATTTTTCCCCTCTCTCTATTAATATCCTTTATTGTACCCATACCGAATCTCTTTAGTACTGAACCTTTCTCCAGGTCTCTCTGTCCTTTCTTTGTTTCTCTGTCTGTAGGGTTCCCTTTAGTATCTCCAGTAGGGCAGGTCTCTTGTTAGCAAATTCTCTCAGCATTTGTTTGTCTGTGAAAAATTTAAGCTCTCCCTCAAATTTGAAGGAGAGCTTTGCTGGATAAAGTATTCTTGGCTGGAAATTTCTCTCACTCAGAATTTTAAATATATCGTGCCACTGCCTTCTCGCCTCCATGGTGGCTGCTGAGTAGTCACTACTTAGTCTTATGCTGTTTCCTTTGTATGTGGTGAATTGCTTTTCTCTTGCTGCTTTCAGAACTTGCTCCTTCTCTTCTGTGTTTGACAGTGTGATCAGTATATGTCTCGGAGTGGGTTTATTTGGATTTATTCTATTTGGAGTTCGCTGAGCATTTATGATTTGTGTATTTATGTTGTGTAGAAGATTTGGGAAGTTTTCCCCAACAATTTCTTTGAATACTCTTCCTAGACCTTTACCCTTTTCTTCCCCTTCTGGGACACCAATGAGTCTTATATTTGGACGTTTCATATTATCTATCATATCCCTGAGGTCCATTTCAATTTTTTCAATTTTCTTCCCCATTCTTTCTTTTATGCTTTCATTTTCCATTCTGTCATCTTCCAGGTCACTGATTCGTTGTTCAACTTCCTCTAGTCTTGTACTATGAGTGTCCAGAATCTTTTTAATTTGGTCAACAGTTTCTTTAATTTCCATAAGATCATCCATTTTTTTATTTAGTCTTGCAATGTCTTCTTTATGCTCTTCTAGAGTCTTCTTGATTTCCTTCATATCCCGTACTATGGTCTCATTGTTCATCTTTAGTTCTTTGAGTAGCTGCTCTAGGTGCTGTGTCTCTTCTGGTCTTTTGAGTTGGGTGCTTGGGCTTGGGTTATCCATATCGTCTGGTTTTTTCATATGCTTTATAATTTTCTGTTGTTTTTGGCCTCTTGGCATTTGCTGAACTTGATAGGGTTCTTTTAGGGTTTGTAGACCTATTGAAGTCCTTATCTCTAATTTATCAGATCTACAGCTTCGTGGAGTACACTTTCTCTAACTAACCAGCAGGTGGCGTCCACGAGCCACCTGTTCTCCACAAGCCAGTTCTCCCCTGCTTAGCCTTTTTGGTGAGTGGGGGAGTGAGTCTTGTGGGGCCCAATTGGTGTACCAAGCTTGCGTGTGTAGTTGGTGTTGCCTGCCCTGTATGTGGGGCGTGTTTCTGGGCAGTCGGGGAGGGGGGGTGGCCCTAACAATCAAATCTCCCTGGTGATCCTAGAGTTTTAAAGCTGCTGCAATAGTCTAATCCTTCAGTTCAGTCCTGCCACAGTTTGTCTCTGCCACTGACCCACAAGTCCTTGGTATTGGCGTATGGCTCCTGAGACTTGCAAGTGGGCCCCTCTTCCAGGCTGTGCACCCCAGGTCCTCTGTTGAGGGATGACTGTGCTATGTCACAGGTGAGTGCCGTCCCCTCAGGGCAGTTCTGGGCTGCTGGGCTGTGTAGGGAGGCTCCCAGTCTGCTCAAATGATGGCTGAATGGGGCTTTGTTAATTCACACTGCTCCACCTTCCCAACTCTGGGACAATCAGCTGAGGTTGCAGGGAAGGCTAATGTCCACGCCCAGTTTTGTGGTGTGTGCCTGTTATTTGGAGCCCTTCCGTCACACTGGGTTGTCTGGGGCAGCTCTGGGCTATGGGGCTGGCGATGGGCAGGAGTGTTTCCTGTCCACCAGGATGGTGGCTGTGAGCGGACACCCCCGTTTTCTTGGGAAGTTGTGGTGTTTAGTGAATTTTCTCAGCCACTGAATTATTGCCTTTTGTCTCAGAGCTCTCTTAGTTCTGCTCTTGACTTGACGTGCCCAAATTGAAAGTCTTTGAAGCTTTCTGTATTGGGCTTCTTAGAGTAATTGTTTTAGAAAAAGAAAAAAGGATTTAAAAAAAAAAAAGGGTCCTTCTCAGAGATCTAATGGGTTATTGAAATGCTAAGAGACAAAGCAACCAGGGCCATTAAGGAAAGGTCCACAGGGCAGAGAGATCGGCTTTTCTTTGGGATTTGCATATGCGCCTTAGGGCCTGAGCTCCGCCCTTCCCCTTTCTGTGTTCACCAGAACTCTAAAAATCCTCTGCTTTTATTTTGGAGTTTTTTGTGTTGTTTTTTTTTTTCTATTCCTGTCTCCTCTCTGCTGGGCTGGCTGCTCACAGATTCTCTGGTGTCTGGTCTCTATCTATGGTTGGAGTCTGGATCAGTAGAATGAGTTTCCGATAAGAGCAGCCACTGCAGTTCTCCCTTCTCCTTCCCGGAGCTGACAGCCCCTCCTCCCACGGGACTGAGCCTGGCAGGGAGGGGCGCGGGTCCCCTGGCCGCAAAAACTTACAGATTTCGCTGATCTCAGCAATTCGACATTTTCATGAGTGTTGTATGAAGTATGCCCAAAGACAGATTGCTCTGTAGTGTCCAGTCCACGCAGTTCCTGGCTTTCTACCTACTTTCCTGGAGGAGTAACTAAAACATACAGCTCAGCAGTCTGCCATCTTGCCCCCGCTCTCCAGGTCATTTATTTCTGCTTTAATCTTTCTCGTTTCTTTTCATCTACTGGCTTTAGGGTTAGTTTGCTGATCAATCTCTAGCCTCTTCAGCTCATTTAGGTCTTTGGTTCTAGCTCTTTCCTGCTTTTTGAGATATGCATTTAGAGCTATAAATTTCCCTCTCAGCACTGCCTTCACTGCATCCCTTAAGTTTTGATATGCTGTGTTCTCGTTTTCACTATTCTCTAGATATTTACCTATTTCTCCTGTAGTATCTTCTTTGACCCACTGGTTGTTTAGGAGTGCGTTGTTTAACATCCATTTATTTGTGAAAGATCTGGTTCATTGGTGGTTATTGATTTCTAGTTGCATTCGATTATGGTCAGAGAATGTGCTTTGAATAGTTTCAATCTTTTTAAATTTATTAAGACTTTTTTTGTGCTCCAGCATATGATCTATCTTAGAGAGTATTCCATGGGTCCTAGAGAAGAATGTATATCCTGGTACTTTGGGATGTAACAATTTATTTATGTCTGTTAAGTCCAGTTCATTTATCATATTTTTATGTTCTCAATTTCCTTATTTTTCCTCTTTCTTGTTGTTTCATCTATAGGAGATAGTGGTGTATTGACATTTCCCCCTATTATTGTAGATGTTTCTATTGCTCTCTTCAATTCAGCCAATGTTTGTCTCATGTACTTTGGAGCTCCTTGATTGGGCGCATAAACACTTATTGTTATTTCTTCTTGGTGAATTGTCCCTTTTATTAATATATAGTGTTCTTCTTTGTCTCTTTTGACATGTTTGTGTTTAAAGTCTATTTTTTTTGAAATCATCATTTTATTGAGATATATTCACATACCACGCAATCATACAAAACAAATCGTACTTTCGATTGTTTACAGTACCATTACATAGTTGTACATTCATCACCTAAATCAATCCCTGACACCTTCATTAGCACACACACAAAAATAACAAGAATAATAATTAGAGTGAAAAAGAGCAATTGAAGTAAAAAAGAACACTGGGTACCTTTGTCTGTTTGTTTCCTTCCCCTATTTTTCTACTCATCCATCCATAAACTAGACAAAGTGGAGTGTGGTCCTTATGGCTTTCCCAATACCATTGTCACCCCTCATAAGCTACATTTTTATACAACTGTCTTCGAGATTCATGGGTTCTGGGTTGTAGTTTGATAGTTTCAGGTATCCACCACCAGCTCCCCCAATTCTTTAGAACCTAAAAAGGGTTGTCTGAAGTGTGCGTAAGAGTGCCCACCAGAGTGACCTCTCAGCTCGTTTTGGAATCTCTCTGCCACTGAAGCTTATTTCATTTCCTTTCACATCCCCCTTTTGGTCAAGAAGATGTTCTCCGTCCCACGATGCTGGGTCTACATTCCTCCCCGGGAGTCATATTC
Organism: Choloepus didactylus; assembly: GCF_015220235.1. Taxonomy (NCBI): domain Eukaryota; kingdom Metazoa; phylum Chordata; class Mammalia; order Pilosa; family Megalonychidae; genus Choloepus; species Choloepus didactylus. The sequence continues at coordinate 89,420,645 of NC_051307.1, forward strand.
TGCGTTGCCAAGGAGATTCACTCCCCTGGGTGTCTGATCCCACGTAGGGGGGAGGGCAGTGATTTCACCTTTCAAGTTGGCTTAGCCAGAGAGAGAGGGCCACATCTGAGCAACAAAGAGGCATTCAGGAGGAGACTCTTAGGCACAAATATAGGGAGGCCTAGCCTCTCCTTTGCAGCAACCGTCTTCCCAAGGGTAAAACTTATGGTAGAGGGCTCAACCCATCAAACCACCAGTCCCCTATGTCTGTGGTCATGTTAGCAACCATGGAGGTGGGGTAGGCAAATACCCCTGCATTCTCCACAGGCTCCTCAAGGGGGCACTACATCTTTTTTTTTTCCTTGTTTTTCTTCCTTTTTTTTTTTTTTTTAACTTTCCCTTCTTTTTTAAATCAACTGTATGAAAAAAAAAGTTAAAGAGAAAACAAACATACAATAAAAGAACATTTCAAAGAGACCATAACAAAGGAGTAAGAAAAAGACAACTAACCTAAGATAACTGCTTAACTTCCAACATGTTCCTACTTTACCCCAAGAAAGGCCCAAGAAAGTTACATAATATAGCAACATTTCTGTGAACTTGTTCCTACTATATCCATCAGAAATTAACAGACCATAGTCATTTCTGGGCATCCCCAGAACGTTAAATAGCTTATCTGTTCTTCTTGGATTATTGTTCCCCCTTCCTTAATTGCTCTCTACTGCTAGTTCCCCTACATTCTACATTATAAACCATTTGTTTTACATTTTTCAAAGTTCACATTAGTGGTAGCATGTAATACTTGTCTTTTTGTGCCTGGCTTATTTCGCTCAGCATTATGTCTTCAAGGTTCATCCATGTTGTCATATGTTTCACGAGATCGTTCCTTCTTACTGCCGCGTAGTATTCCATCGTGTGTATATACCACATTTTATTTATCCACTCATCTGTTGAAGGACATTTGGGTTGTTTCCATCTCTTGGCAATTGCGAATAATGCTGCTATGAACATTGGCGTGCAGATATCTGTTCGTGTCACTGCTTTCCAATCTTCCGGGTATATACCGAGAAGTGCAATCGCTGGATCGAATGGTAGCTCTATATCTAGTTTTCTAAGGAACTGCCAGACTGACTTCCAGAGTGGCTGAACCATTATACAGTCCCACCAACAATGAATAAGAGTTCCAATTTCTCCACATCCGCTCCAGCATTTGTAGTTTCCTGTTTGTTTAATGGCAGTCATTCTAACCAGTGTTAGATGGTATCTCATTGTGGTCTTAATTTGCATCTCTCTAATAGCTAGTGAAGCTGAACATTTTTTCATGTTTCTTGGCCATTTGTATTTCCTCTTCAGAGAACTGTCTTTTCATATCTTTTGCCCATTTTATAATTGGGCTGTCTGTACTATTGTCATTGAGTTGTAGGATTTCTTTGTATATGCAAGATATCAGTCTTTTGTCAGATACATGGTTTCCAAAAATTTTTTCCCATTGAGTTGGCTGCCTCTTTACCTTTTTGAGAAATTCCTTTGAGGTGCAGAAACTTCTAAGCTTGAGGAGTTCCCATTTATCTATTTTCTCTTTTGTTGCCTGTGCTTTTGGTGTAAAGTCTAGGAAGTGGCCGCCTAATACAAGGTCTTGAAGATGTTTTCCTACATTATCTTCTAGGAGTTTTATGGTACTTTCTTTTATATTGAGATCTTTGGTCCATTTTGAGTTAATTTTTGTGTAGGGGGTGAGGTAGGGGTCCTCTTTCATTCTTTTGGATATGGATATCCAACTCTCCCAGCCCCATTTGTTGAAAAGACCATTATGGCTCAGTTCAGTGACTTTGGGGGCCTTATCAAAGATCAGTCGGCCATAGATCTGAGGGTCTATCTCTGAATTCTCAATTCGATTCCATTGATCTATATGTCTATCTTTGTGCCAGTACCATGCTGTTTTGGCAACTGTGGCTTTATAATAAGCTTCAAAGTCAGGGAGTGTAAGTCCTCCCACTTCGTTTTTCTTTTTTAGAGTGTCTTTAGCAATTCGAGGCATCTTCCCTTTCCAAATAAATTTGATAACTAGCTTTTCCAAGTCTGCAAAGTAGGTTGTTGGAATTTTGATTGGGATTGCATTGAATCTGTAGATGAGTTTGGGTAGAATTGACATCTTAATGACATTTAGCCTTCCTATCCATGAACATGGAATATTTTTCCATCTTTTAAGGTCCCCTTCTATTTCTTTTAGTAGAGTTATGTAGTTTTCTTTGTATAGGTCTTTTACATCTTTGGTTAAGTTTATTCCTAGGTACTTGATTTTTTTAGTTGCTATTGAAAATGGTATCTTTTTCTTGAGTGTCTCTTCAGTTTGTTCATTTCTAGCATATAGAAACATTACTGACTTATGTGCATTAATCTTGTATCCCGCTACTTTGCTAAATTTGTTTATTAGCTCTAGTAGCTGTATCGTCGATTTCTCCGGGTTTTCTAGATATAAGATCATATCATCTGCAAACAATGACAGTTTTACTTCTTCTTTTCCAATTTGGATGCCTTTTATTTCTTTGTCTTGCCGGATTGCCCTGGCTAGCACTTCCAGCACAATGTTGAATAACAGTGGTGACAGCGGGCATCCTTGTCTTGTTCCTGATCTTAGAGGGAAGGCTTTCAGTCTCTCACCATTGAGTACTATGCTGGCTGTGGGTTTTTCATATATGCTCTTTATCATGTTGAGGAAGTTTCCTTCAATTCCTACCTTTTGAAGTGTTTTTATCAAAAACGGATGTTGGATTTTGTCAAATGCTTTTTCAGCATCTATTGAGATGATCAATTGATTTTTCCCTTTCGAGTTTTTAATGTGTTGTAATACATTGATTGTTTTTCTTATGTTGAACCATCCTTGCATGCCTGGAATGAACCCCCCTTGGTCATGGTGTATGATTTTTTTAATGTGTCTTTGGATTCGACTTGCAAGTATTTTGTTGAGGATTTTTGCATCTATATTCATTAGGGAGATTGGCCGGTAGTTTTCCTTTTTTGTAGCATCTTTGCCTGGTTTTGGTATTAGATTGATGTTAGCTTCATAAAATGAGTTAGGTAGTGTTCCATTTTCTTCAATGTTTTGAAAGAGTTTGAGTAAGATTGGTGTCAGTTCTTTCTGGAAAGTTTGGTAGAATTCCCCTGTGAAGCCATCTGGCCCTGGGCATTTATTTGTGGGAAGATTTTTGATGACTGATTGGATCTCTTTGCTTGTGATGGGTTGGTTGAGGTCTTCTATTTCTTCTCTGGTCAGTCTAGGTTGTTCATATGTTTCCAGGAAATTGTCCATTTCTTCTACATTGTCCAGTTTGTTGCCATACGGTTGTTCATAATATCCTCTTATAATTTTTTTAATTTCTTCAGGATCTGCAGTTATGTCACCTTTTTCATTCATTATTTTGTTTATATGGGTCTTCTCTCTTTTTGATTTTGTCAGTCTAGCTAGGGGCTTGTCAATATTGTTGATCTTCTCAAAGAACCAACTTTTGGTGATATTTATCCTCTCTATTGTTTTTTTGTTCTCTATGTCATTTATTTCTGCTTTAATCCTTGTTATTTCTTTTCTTCTACATGGTTTAGGATTGGTTTGCTGTTCATTTTCTAGCTTCTTCAGTTGATCCATTAGTTCTTTGATTTTGGCTCTTTCTTCCTTTTTAATATATGCGTTTAGTGCTATAAATTTCCCCCTTAGCACTGCTTTTGCTGCATCCCATAGGTTTTTGTATGTTGTGTTCTCATTTTCATTCGTCTCTATTTATTTAGCAATTTCTCTTGCTATTTCTTCTTTAACCCACTGATTGTTTAGGAGTGTGTTGTTTAACCTCCAGGTATTTGTGAATTTTCTAAGTCTCTGATGGTTATTGACTTCTAATTGTATTCCATTGTGGTCAGAGAATGTGCTTTGAATAATGTCAATCTTTTTTAATTTATTGAGGCTTGTTTTATGTCCCAGCATATGATCTATTCTGGAGAAAGTTCCGTGAGCACTAGAAAAGTATGTGTATCCTGGTGATTTGGGATGTAATGTCCTGTATATGTCTGTTAAATCTAATTCATTTATCAGATTGTTTAGGTTTTCAATTTCCTTATTGGTCTTCTGTCTGGTTGATCTATCTATAGGAGACAGTGATGTGTTGAAGTCTCCCACAATTATTGTGGAAACATCAATTGCTTCCTTTAGTTTTGCCAGTGTTTCTCTCATGTATTTTGTGGCACCTTGATTGGGTGCATAGACATTTACGATTGTTATTTCTTCTTGCTGAATTGCCCCTTTTATTAGTATGTAGTGGCCTTCTTTGTCTCTCAAAACATCCCTGCATTTGAAGTCTATTTTATCTGAGATTAATATTGCTACACCTGCTTTCTTTTGGCTGTAGCTTGCATGAAATATTTTTTTCCATCCTTTCACTTTCAGTTTCTTTGTGTCCCTGTGTCTAAGATGAGTCTCTTGTATGCAACATATTGATGGTTCATTTTTTTTGATCCATTCTGCGAATCTATATCTTTTAATTGGGGAGTTTAATCCATTTACATTCAACATTATAACCGTGAAGGCATTTCTTGAATCGGCCACCTTATCCTTTGGTTTATGTTTGCCATATTTTTCCCTCTCTCTATTAATATCCTTTATTGTACCCATACCGAATCTCTTTAGTACTGAACCTTTCTCCAAGTCTCTCTGTCCTGTCTTTGTTTCTCTGTCTGTAGGGCTCCCTTTAGTATCTCCAGTAGGGCAGGTCTCTTGTTAGCAAATTCTCTCAGCATTTGTTTGTCTGTGAAAAATTTAAGCTCTCCCTCAAATTTGAAGGAGAGCTTTGCTGGATAAAATATTCTTGGCTGGAAATTTTTCTCACTCAGAATTTTAAATATATCGTGCCACTGCCTTCTCGCCTCCATGGTGGCTGCTGAGTAGTCACTACTTAGTATGATGCTGTTTCCTTTGTATGTGGTGAATTGCTTTTCTGTTGCTGCTTTCAGAACTTGCTCCTTCTCTTCTGTGTTTGACAGTGTGATCAGTATATGTCTCGGGGTGGGTTTATTTGGATTTATTCTATTTGGAGTTCGCTGAGCATTTATGATTTGTGTATTTATGTTGTTTAGAAGATTTGGGAAGTTTTCCCCAACAATTTCTTTGAATACTCTTCCTAGACCTTTACCCTTTTCTTCCCCTTCTGGGACACCAATGAGTCTTATATTTGGACGTTTCATATTATCTATCATATCCCTGAAGTCCATTTCAATTTTTTCAATTTTTTTCCCCATTCTTTCTTTTATGCTTTCATTTTCCATTCTGTCATCTTCCAGGTCACTGATTCGTTGTTCAACTTCCTCTAGTCTTGTACTATGAGTGTCCAGAATCTTTTTAATTTGGTCAACAGTTTCTTTAATTTCCATAAGATCATCCATTTTTTTATTTAGTCTTGCAATGTCTTCTTTATGCTCTTCTAGAGTCTTCTTGATTTCCTTTATATCCCGTACTATGGTCTCATTGTTCATGTTTAGTTCTTGGAGTAGCTGCTCTAGGTGCTGTGTCTCTTCTGGTCTTTTGAGTTGGGTGCTTGGGCTTGGGTTATCCATATCGTCTGGTTTTTTCATATGCTTTATAATTTTCTGTTGTTTTTGGCCTCGTGGCATTTGCTGAACTTGATAGGGTTCTTTTAGGGTTTGTAGACCTATTGAAGTCCTTATCTCTAATTTATCAGATCTACAGCTTCGTGGAGTACACTTTCTCTAACTAACCAGCAGGTGGCGTCCACGAGCCACCTGTTCTCCACAAGCCAGTTCTCCCCTGCTTAGCCTTTTTGGTGAATGGGAGAGTGAGTCTTGTGGGGCCCAATTGGTGTACCAAGCTTGCGTGTGTAGTTGGTGTTGCCTGCCCTGTATGTGGGGCGTGTTTCTGGGCAGTCGGGAAGGGGGGGTGGCCCTAACAATCAAATCTCCCTGGTGATCCTAGAGTTTTAAAGCTGCTGCAATAGTCTAATCCTTCAGTTCAGTCCTGCCACAGTTTGTCTCTGCCACTGACCTACAAGTCCTTGGTCTTGGCGTATGGCTCCTGAGACTTGCAAGTGGGCCCCTCTTCCAGGCCGTGCACCCCGGGTCCTCTGTTGAGGGATGACTGTGCTATGTCACAGGTGAGTGCCGTCCCCCCAGGGCAGTTCTGGGCTGCTGGGCTGTGTAGGGAGGCTCCCAGTCTGCTGAAATGATGGCTGAATGGGGCTTTGTTAATTCACACTGCTCCACCTTCCCAACTCTGGGACAATCAGCTGAGGTTGCAGGGAAGGCTAATGTCCACACCCAGTTTTGTGGTGTGTTCCTGTTATTTGAAGTACTTCCGTCACACTGGGTTGTCTGGGGCAGCTCTGGGCTATGGGGCTGGCGATGGGCAGGAGTGTTTCCTGTCCACCAGGATGGTGGCTGTGAGCGGACACCCCCCTTTTCTTGGGAAGTTGTGGTGTTTAGTGAATTTTCTCAGCCACTGGATTATTGCCTTTTGTCTCAGAGCTCTCTTAGTTCTGCTCTTGACTTGACGTGCCCAAATTGAAAGTCTTTGAAGCTTTCTGTATTGGGCTTCTTAGAGTAATTGTTTTAGAAAAAGAAAAAGGAGTAAAAAAAAAAAAAAAAAGGGCCCTCCTCAGAGATCTAATGGGTTATTGAAATGCTAAGAGACAAAGCAACCAGGGCCATTAAGGTCCACAGGGCAGAGAGATCAGCTTTTCTTCGGGATTTGCATATGCGCCTCAAGGCCTGAGCTCCGCCCTTCCCCTTTCTGTGTTCACCAGAACTCCAAAAATCCTCTGCTTTTATTTTGGAGTTTTTCGTGTTTTTTTTTTTTTTCTATTCCTGTCTCCTCTCTGCTGGGTTGGCTGCTCTCAGATTCTCTGGTGTCTGGTCTCAGTCTATCTATGGTTGGAGTTTGGATCAGTAGAATGAGTTTCCAATAAGGGCTGCCACTGCAGTTCTCCCTTCTCCTTCCCGGAGCTGACAGCCCCTCCTCCCACGGGACTGATCCTGGCAGGGAGGGGCGCGGGTCCCCTGGCCGCAAAAACTTACAGATTTCGCTGATCTCAGCAGTTCGACATTTTCATGAGTGTTGTATGAAGTATGCCCAAAGACAGATTGCTCTGTGGTTTCCAGTCTACACAGTTCCTGGCTTTCTACCTACTTTCCTGGAGGAGTAACTAAAACATACAGCTCACCAGTCTGCCATCTTGCCCCGCCTCTGCCGATATCCAGCTTTATAACTTGCATTATTCACTGAAAAATACATCTGGACTGCAATTAAGTTTTAATAAAAATTGATCGGTAAGGAATGACATTTTGTTCTGTTTCTCTTATTACATTGATACTTCTGGGTAACTATAACATATTGAGCACACATATTTACCTTCACTCCCTGTAAAAACCCCACTAAAATAATAGAAAAGGGGAGTTTAAAGAAAACTTAAACCCACGAGGGTAGGAAGAATGGTAGAGATGAACAAAATTTTGGAAGCTGAAATACAGTTGGGCAAGTGGTAAAAAACTACAGACTTAAGAAAACTGAATTTGAAGCATCACAGGAAAGACGAGAAGCATCTTGATTTATGATTTCATTTTACTGGCTTAACTATAACTCTGTTGCATTATTTTAGCAGTTGTTTAGGGTTTTTGGTATACATCTTTAACTTGCCACAGTTTAACTTCAAGCGATATTATATCATTTCATGTATAATTTAAGAACCTTACAACAGCATATTTCTATTTCTCTTTTCTTGGCCTTTGTGCTGTGTTGTGACACATTCTTCTATGTATGTTATAAATCCTATACTACATTGTTATTATTTTTGTTTAAATAGTCAATTAGCTTTGAAAGATATTTAAATAAGAAAAAAAACATATATTTACTGTCCTGGTTTGCTAATGCTGCAGAATGCAAAACACCAGAGATGGACTGGCTTTTATAAAAAGGGGGTTTATTTGGCTATACAGTTACAGTCTTAAGGCCATAAAGTGTCCAAGGTAAAACATCAGTAATCAAGTACCTTCACTGGAGGATGGCCGATGGCGTCCGGAAAACCTCTGTTAGCTGGGAAGGCACGTGGCTGGCGTCTGCTCCAAAGTTCTGGTTTCAAAATGGCTTTCTCCCAGGACATTCCTCTCTAGCAAGCTTGCTCTTCTTCAAAACGTCACTCACAGCTGCACTCTGTTCAGTCTCTTTGAGTCAGCATGTTTTATATGGCTCCACTGATCAAGGCCCACCCTGAATGGGTGGGGTCACACCTCCATAGGAGTATCCCACCGAAGTCACCACCCACAGCTGGGTGGGGCACATTCCAAGCAAATCTAACCAGCACCAAAACATCTGTCCCACAAGACCACAAAGATAATGGCATTTGGGGAACACAATACATTCAAACCGGCACATTTACCCACATAGCTATCATCTCTGGTGTCCTTCATTGTTGTGTAAGTTAAAATTGCATTTGGTATCATTGTTTTTCTTCCTGAAGGATTTCCTTTAACATTTCTTGTAGTGTAGGTCTGCTGATGATGTATTATTTCTGCTTCTGTATGTCTGAAAAGTCTTTATTTCACTTGCATTTTTGAAAGATATTTTTGCTGTGTATAAAACTCTAGGATGATGTTCTTTTCCCAGCACTTCAAGATGTCAGTCCAGTCTTATTGTTTTCACTGCTTTCATGAGATGCCTGCTGTCATTCTTATCTTGTTCTGTATATAACATGCCTTTTTATGAGGGAGTCTTTTGTGATTTTCTCTTTATTAGTGACTTTAAGCAATTCAATAATGATGTTCTTTGGTGTATTTTCCTTCATTTTTCTTGTGCTTGGAGTTCATTGAGCTTCTTGGATCTGTAGGTTTATAATTTTATTCAAATTTGAAAAAAATTTTGGTCATTATTTCATCAAATATTTTTCCCTTCCTCTCCCAGTCATGTTATCACCTCATCACTACAACAGAATATTTCCATCAGGGTTTCCAGTGGCCTCCACCTTGCCAAGTCCAGTGGCCAATTCTTAGCCCTCCTTTACTCAACTGGTCTCACCGCCTGACATAATGGAGCTGTCCTTCTTCCTTGGAAACCTTTCTTCACTTGGCCTCCAGGATACTACTCTCTCTTTGATCTCACTTTACGTCACTCGTAGCTCCTTCTCAGTCGCCTCTGTGGGGCCTGCCTCATTTTTCTGATTCTGAGTGCTGGTCTGCCTCAGGGTACAGCCATTTATTTTCTCTATCTACCCTTAACACCCTAAGTCCCATGGCTTTGAATAGCATCTACACGTGTAACAATTCCCAATCTTGCATCTCCAGCTTCAGTCTCTCTCCTGAACTCCAGTCTTGTAATTCCCCTGTGATGTTTCCACTTGGTTGTCTTCTAGGCTTCTCAAAACTAACATGTCCATGTAAACTCTTGATCTCTGCCCCATTCAAAACCTACTCTTCCCTCAGTCTTCTCTATCTCATTTGTTTCCAACACAGTCTGAAGAGGAAACAGAATTCCACACTGGTGAAATGAAAGGACTGTTTCTTGGGAAGTGGGCAGGGAAGGGAACTAAAAGGGTTGTTGAGTCTCCAGAGACTAGCAACCATGGGAAGCCATTACCACGGCTAAGCCTAAAGGATCGAGGATGGAAATAATGTTCCAGAGAACCATGGAGGAGGGGCTGCCTGGTGGAGGTGCAGTAATGAAGGGGGTGGTGGTGGTGGAATACAGCCACTGGCAGTGCCTCTTTTTGGTAAAATTTATCCAGAAGCCAGCCAGGGTGATGTCATTCATGGGAGTCAGACTTCCCAGGATATAAAGCTAAGTTAGAAGACTGGGGAGTGGATCTGGGCAGAGGGTCTGTGGGGTTGGCAAACAGAACCAGGACATCAGTAAATGGCATTTCCATTCTTCCAGTTGTTCAGTGAAAACATGGAGATATCCTTGACATTTCTCTCTCTCACTCCCTGTTAAGTCCATCAACAAATCCTGTTGGCTTTACTTTAAAAATATATCCAGAATCTGGCCACTTCTCACCACCCAAACTACCTCCCTAGTTTAAAACACTGTCTGCATTCTCCTCTACTATTGCAATAGCCTCCTAATTGGCCTCCCTTGCTTCTTCACAGTCAACTCCCTATGCCTGGAATACTTGTCCCATAGGGAATTCATTGCATGGCTCATTCCTTCATTTCCTTTAGGTCTCAGCTCAAATGTTGCCTTATCATTTGAGGCATTTCCTGACCCTGTCTCACATCCCATTACTCTATCCTTTAACTCTATTCTTCTCAGCACTTATCACCACCTGACATATTTATTGGTTTATTATCTATCTCCACCTACCCTTCCCGTCCCCCATGAAAAACAGCTTGAAAACAAAGACATTGTTTTGTTGACTGCTATATCTCCAGCACCTTTAGATGGTGCTAGGTAATTAGCAGAGGCCCAATAAATATTTGTTGAACTAATTAATTATAAAATAGTACATGTTCACTACAAAAGAGTGATAGTACAAAAAGATAAAAAGAAGTAAATATTACCTGCAACTCAGCAGGTGATCTTCTTAGGTTCAATTAAACATTCAGACTCACAAAACTACCATAGGTTATGCTTGGCAACAGATTCATCTAGAAAGATAAAGGCCAAGTAAGACAGCTTGCCATCAGGGCAGTGTCAAGCATTCCTTTTCAGTGAGAGTCCCTGCAGCAATCCATGCATCTGTCCAGGAATTAGTCTGTCTGGCTCTTCAGGTCACAGCTCAGGTGCAGGGAGATAAGATCCACACTGAGCAGGTTCAGGAAATCCTCATGTGCCACATGAGCCAGTATCTCTTGAGCCAATTCCATGGGCAAAGTTTTTAGGATCTCCACAAGGGACCTGCCCAGTTACAAGAATCACTGAACTCAGGAAAACTCAAAGCTATGGCTTCCTTCCAGGTATTTAAAGTTCTAGTCCAGATGAAGTTTACCAGTCAGGGTCATTTTTGCCATAAGCAATCTTACCTAGTAACATAGTTGAATTTTACTCTCATCAGGTTTCCAGAGGAACAGAGCTAGGGAGTTAACCAAAGGTCAGATTCTTATGCAGAAGGGGAAGGGATTTTGTTAACTCCTTAAAAACACCATCTACAGTCCCTAGTAATGAGATAACCATTGTTAACAATTTGGTTTGTAGCTTTCTGAGATTTTTTGTTGTGTGTATGTAACTTTTTTTTACCAAAATGAATCGTGCTACACGTGTTGTTGTTTTAGGAATTTTCTTTGCTTAATTTATTGTGGATGTCTTTGTAAGTCAATAGACAAAGATCTATATAGTCATTTTTGTTAAATATGGATTGCATTCTTAAGAAAGATTTATGTTTTATTTAATTTTTTATAATACATTTTTCTTTAAATAAATGAAAAATTTTTGATTTGAGTTTTTTAATAAAGATTTAAAATGAGGGATTAGAGACCTAAATTAGTAAGATAAAGTAAGAACTAAGAATCAGAAAATAAATAAGAGGGGTGGGAAAAAAGACTAAAAAATTAAGAATGATTTTCAAGCTACATAAGAAGAAATGTTGACCCTTTTAAAAAATGAGTAAAATAAATAAAATTTAAGTAAGTAGAAACAAAAGGTAAGTAAGAATTTTGAAGATTAGAAACTTAGCTATAGGTAAAGAATAAAAAGGGAAAATAATTTAAAAAATCACAAATGAGATATATGATAATGCTAAGACTTTAAACTAGAGGGTAAATTGTATCTTAATTAAAAATTGGAAACCCAAAACTGAAAAAAAGAACCAGTTCAAGGCTGGTGATGTTAGAACTGAGAGTTCTCGGAGATAGAAAAAGATTCTGACAACATGGATCTTTTACCCTGGGGTCTCCAGCCACCCACACCCATTACTCATTCCTTCCCAGGACAGCCTTTTGAAACTGCCACTACTTGGTGACTAGGGGAGTTCAGAAGCTGATCTGCAATCCAGGATCCAAGGAGTTTCCACCACAGCCTTGGAGGCCACTGCCCAAGCTATATGGTCAAAGCATGACCACTTTGGTCCACAACCCACCAAGGTTTGAGCTCCACACTTCCAACTGGACCAGAGATCATTTTTCATTAATTAATTTCCTTCTTGCCTAGACACTCTAGAGGTTCTCTCAGTGTCAGAGCATGGTTAGGTAAACCAGAATCCCAGAAGGACTGAGGGGTAGAGGGACAAAATGGCAGAGGGTACAAGCCTAGCAACAGGAGCAGTTACTGAAGTTCAGGTAAAAAGCAGGAGTTGGAGAGGCTGAGTTGGCAGAGTTCACATAACAAGTACTTAAGATCCTAAACATTCTTTGCTCCCAAGTGACATATACAAAATGCTAAAGTTAAGCCATTATCCTTCCCAAGGCCCATTTTTCAAAAACGCTGTGTCTAAAGATACTTCTGAATGCAGAAAACTGCCACCTGGCATTGAATTTACTGTTCATTGTAATTTTTATTTTTGACAAATAGTGGTCATGTTTCAGTTGCTGTGTCTTGGCAAGTGTTCTTCTCAATGGCAGAATATTTTTCTTTTTTTAATTTACAGATTGAGAGGGTCCAGAATCCAGATCTCTGGAATAGCTACCAGGCAAAGAAAAAAATCATGGATGCCAAGAATAGCCAGACACAAAATGAGAAGTTCCTTTTCCATGGGACAGATGCGTCTTCATTGCCACATGTCAACACAAACGGCTTTAACCGCAGTTATGCAGGAAAGAATGGTAAGGAAGTAGGAAGTAAGAACGGTAAGGAGTAATCTGGCTGCACTGAATGAGGTGTTAGCCATGAGAAGAATGCAAGCTGGCTAGGGACTGCGGATTGCTTTGTGTTCCCTCATGGATGGTGGCCATGTTGCAGCCAAAGTTTTAGGTTAGGTCTCACTATGTTTCATCCCAGAGTGAACACACTGGCCTTCTGAGGTGGAAGAATTGATTTTCAAGTATTAAAAAAAAAAAAAATTTTAAAGAGGTTCCAAAGATAAGAACATTCCTGTCAAATTACACACTAAGTTGAAATTCTTTAAAATGTTTTTTTCTCTTCACAGCTGTGGCATTTGGAAAAGGAACCTATTTTGCTGTCCATGCCAGTTATTCTGCCAATGATACATACTCCAGACCAGATGGAAATGGGAAAAAATATATGTATTATGTGAGAGTACTTACTGGAATCTATACGCTTGGAAATCACAGCTTAATTGTGCCTCCTTCAAAGAACCCTCAAAATCCTACTGACCTGTATGACACTGTTACAGATAATTTGCAAAATCCAAGTTTATTTGTAGTATTTTATGACTACCAGGCTTACCCAGAGTACCTCATTACTTTTAAACGATAACATTTTGGTGTCCTTCCCAAAAGACATTATTCATCTATACATATCTAGTTGTAAAACAAGTTTTAGTTTTTTGTTTTCTCTTAACAGTTCTTCGTCACTGTGAAAGTAGAGTTTCTTCATCTTCTGTCTCATCGTCTGGAATGAACCTATCTTGAGAGCAAATAAATTTGAGAATTTAACTCATATAACTTAATCACATCTGTGTGTAAACATCTTTGGACACCACTCCGTAGAAGATAAGAATAGGTTTATAGTTTCAGGAAACAGAGAATAACATTAATCTTAAAGGCTGAGGGCACAGCTATTTAATTTCAGCTGCCCCCGAAGGATCACGTCAGGATGTCGTATCACTGTGAGGAGAACGGTATTACTCCGTGGGTAATATTTCTCAGGGCACAATGGTGTCTATTCTTGTTTTTATCCCCGGACCGAAGACCTTGCCTGATGTGCAGTGGATGTTCCATTACGATAAAATGATTAACAAAGAAAAAGCCTGGTTGGACCTCTACCCAAAGTAGGAACCATCTCTTCAACATCCTAGACTTACTGGCACTTTGCTTCCAACTGAACAAGGTTCCATGACAGGGAGCTTCCTTCTTCATGAACCAGCCCATGATATGTAGATAACTCCAGTCAGAGCTCTGGGATCACAGTGCGCAACTCCAAGGGCTGTGATTCAGCTTGTGGTCTAGGTGAGTAGTATCCCATGGACTTGTGCAGTGCAGCAGCCCCAGCTTCAATTGCCAGAAGGCCTTTTTAATTGATGAATCAAGTTCTGACTTATAACTTTTACTCATTCATCTTACTTCTGCCCCGTGAAAACAAATGGACAATGCTGTCTGCATCTTCAGTGTTGAAAACCTTCTACTCTTTTAAGCTTAAATGAACTCTGAGGTTATTAAATAGCATATTTTCCTTGGCAGCCTAGATTTTGATGATTTTAGGGCCTTGTGTATAAATAAACCAAAGGAATTAAGCAGTCACATTTCTAATTTGCTAATTCAGTATCTTGTTATTGGTCAAGGAAAGGCAAGTTGGCTTTTTTTTTTTAATTCTCTAGGTAAATTTCAGGTTCAGACATCATTTATGATCACCTAGGTTATGCCAGGTAGTGTAATAGCTGCATTCACATACAACACTATTTTATTCTCCCAAACAATCCTGTGCAGCAAGAATTATATCCCCATTTTAAAGTTGAGAAAACTGATACTCTGAGCCAGCAACTGAACCAGGTCCTTGTGACATCAGACCCTTCACTCTGCCCCCTACAGCACATGGCTTCTAGGCTAATGCTGCTGATTCAGGAACATCTCAGACAATTTGTGAATTACCTTCATAGTTCCTTTTCCTTCTGGCTTTGGTTTCCATTTAGAGTCTTTTCGTTCAACTCTGTAGGCCAAGAGGCCAGAGATAATCCTCACGTGGCACCAGTGTAGATGGGGCCCTCTGACACTAGGGCCTTGGAGGATTAAGGTGCTCTTCCCTGCTACAGGGAATACCACGTGCATGTCAAGTGGAGGAGGTGGAGGGAGCCACAGCTGCTGCTTCATTAACACAGACATCTTACAGTTTCTCCTGTTGCTGTTTGATTTTTAAGTGTATTGCCAAAGGTTCCCTGTTGCTTAGCAGTGGCCAGCACTGAACTCAGTATTGACAATGAATGTTAGAAATTGGAATAGAAAAAGAGAAACCTGCTTTTTGATTTGCCTTTGTCCTCCAGTGGTTTGGTTAACTCAGGGCAAGGTTGAATATCAAGGTGTACTGCACTTAAGTGTAATGATCCGGTAAGTAACTGTTACAGTTATCTTTAATCTAAAGAAATATATCATTTTCCTCCAATTTTGAATAAAATGCTTGAAAATGTCATTCAGTGATAAACGTTTTTATCCTAAGAAATAAATACAGGGGAGGTGGATAAACACAGGCCACTGGTAATAAAAGACCACAATTAAACATGACAGCATCAAGAAATCTTCACAGTATTAATATTCCACTGAAAATTATAGGAAGGGAAACAGTACAGATTTTGTTCAATGAATCTGAAGGGCAAATCAACCCCTAAAGTAGCCCCTGCTCAAATAAACCCAGCTGGGCCTGTTGATGGTCTATGCCAGGGTCAGAGATTCTGAAACTTTTTGTATATTTGAGTCACCTGAGATGATGACTGAACCTGTAAGTTTGGCCCCATCCCCAAAGAGTCAGATTCTGTAGCTCTAGAGTCATGCCCAGGAGTCTGCCTTTTCAATAAACACCTTAATGACTGATATTTCTGATAACCCAAACCTTAGTAGGCCTTGGGCACTTTTGCCTTTGTGGACCTCTTCCCCCATTAAAAAAATATATGTATGTATGTGTGTGTGTGTATTTTATAACTGTTGATACAAAGACAAATGTAATCAAGACTGGATAAATTCTTTTTTTTTTTTTCCTGATTTTAAAAGGAAGCATTTTTGTGGATTCCTAAAAGCATCATGGGCCCTAGCCACTGTGTCAACTGTTTCTAATGGATAAGTCAGCCCTGCTGATACCTTGATACTGTGAAGCTGGGTGTACGGCTGGCTTGTATTCTACAACCCCCTTGGCCTTTGGGGAATCAAAGTATTTATTTAATAATTGATTTCACTTACTCAGGAATGTTCATTTGTGAAATGTAGGATGAAAGTCTATCTTGGTGGTTGATGGCCTTCTCCTTTCATTATCTTTTCTCATTCTCAGAATTCCCCTTTGCAGGTAGCCAGGATCTCTTGCTATTCTGTAATCTCTGTAAAATCAGGAAATTATCTCCTGCCACCATTTACACTTAGAAATCCATTCATACCAATGTCTTAACTCTCTTCCCAGGTATCTGCAGGTCAAAGATTATTACCTCTAACTGAAATGAATGCTTTGTCTTAAAACAGTGGCTTTCAAACCTTTCTGACTCCAGCCTGCACCAAGAAATATGTTTTATATCTGGTCCAGCATATACACACATATATACTGAAAAGTTTCAGAAAATAATGCTTAAACTTACTATTGTTTAATTATCTATTATCTATAGATACAGAAATTATCTTTTCTATTCCATTTTTTTTAAAAAGTGCTGGTCTTAACCTTCTAAATTGATTTTATGATTCACGAATAGGTCACAACCTGGAGTTGGAAAAACATTCGCTGAAGGCATAGCAAAAAAAGAAAAAAGAAAAGAAAAAGGCTATTTCTGCAATAGGAATATACCCTACTAAGAGTAATAAACAGCTTACCCTTGGCCATAACTACCTCTTCCCCAACGTATTTGGTGGAGTATTGCCAAAAAACTCCTTTTTTATTAGCTGTTCAGGCATTTAATTGGCACCTATTATGTACTGGGCAGTAACTGTAGCTTTGCAGATAATAGAAAAAATAAAAAAAGTCTCTACCCTCATCAACTTACATTCTTGTTGGCAGACACAGAATAAAATCAAATAAATAAATATATAGTGGTCAGATGGTGATAAGTGCTACAGAAGGGTTCCTTTCAAACCCTTCTTTTCCTATGCATGCTCCTAATAACACCCTCCCCACCTGTCTCCCTCCCTCTAGGAAGGTACATACTTTCTTTGGATTTATTGATACTCTTAGTCTGAAGATAATAAAATGGGGCCAGTAGCCAATTCATCACAAAAGGTGACTTTGCATATTTTTTCTATTGTGTATTTGTTTGATGCATGGTTACTCAGATTGATATGCTTTTCTAATTTCCAAATTCTTACTTAGTAATGGTAATATGCCAAGGTCTTTTTGCAAATAGAAGAATGGGATCAATTTCCCTGATTTAAGCTTTTAGTCAATATTTCAGGAGTCAGCATCCAGTCCTTTTTATTCCCAGTGCTGGTGCTCTTAGCTATTCAAGTTCCTGTCATAAGAAGGCCTCATATTAACCCCACTGACTTGTCTCCTGCTTGATAATCCTGCTCTGGATGACAGAAATTCATGAATCCATTAGGCCAGGGGTTAGCAAACTTTCTGTAAATGGCCAGATAGTGAATATTTTTGGCTTTGCAGGTCATACAGTCTTGGTTACCACTTAGCTCTGCAATTGTAACTCTAAAGCAGCCATGGAAAATATGTAAGTGAACGGGCATGCCTGTGTTCCAGTACAACTTTACAAAAACAATAGCAGGTTGGTCTGTGGGCCACATTAAAGGCTGATGGAGAGAATAACTGGCTAGCAGCACTTGGAGCCAACATTTGAGACTGAAAGGATGGAATGGAGGAGGAAACTATGAGCAAAGGTATTGAGGAAAGGAGGCCTATGAATAATAAGGAGCCACTTGTGTCCAGAGAGCAATGTGCCTGAAAGAAGGCAGGAGACTTCAAAATTTAATTAGGTAAGGACAAGTACATTTACAAGCATTGAACTTTTGCTATTCTACCTTTTATTTAAAAAATAATACTATTTAAAAATATTTTAAAGGTATTATTTTAAAAGTCATCTTCTATTAGAATCACAAGCTTTTCCCTTGTATCAAAAGTTGTGCTACTATCCTGGTTACTTGTGGGTTCACCAAGCAGTCCAGCAAGTCATCTGTAGAAATGAATGTCTGAGAAGGGACCATAGTGTTATCTGATGCAATGTGCCCCACAAATGCATTCACACTTTTGCTCATCATTCGTTGCCTCTTTGTACAGTGCAATTTTCCACAATGTTCTCCATCTTTGTCAACAAAGTCTTTACCATCACTTTCAAATACGTCTCCTCTTTCCAAAGATGATTCTTCAGAACTTGATATTACAGCGACCAGATCAGGGCCAAAGGGACTTGCTGCTTCCTGTTTTATTGATCCTTTGGTTAAGTTCTGGCTACATGTTTGCTCCACCTGCATTTGGTTGTGCATATTTAATTTTTCTTTTTTCTTGTGCTCTCTGCTTGTTCTTAGTGTTTGAGTCTCTACTACCTTAGATGTTCTGTAATGATCAAGAAAAGCAGACACAGCTCCATTTAAGTAGTGACAATTGATTTCATGAGATGTTTCCTCAACCTAAGGAAAAGGAAAAGCTCTTTAGAATGGTTATATAAATTTAGCTAAATTGAGAAAATGTTTTAGTCAGGGTTGATTTATCACAGAAAACTAACTGTGATGAAAACCAGAAGGGGCCTACCTCAGTTGGGTTTAACCAAGCTCTGGTATTGTCTGGATCCTCTGCAGTTTTCAGGGCACACACAACCATACGGGTGATTGCTTCTTCTACTCGGGTTTGGTGGTCCTCTTCCTAAGTCGAAATAAAAACACATTTCTATGAAATGTTCTGAATATGCAAATCCATAGAGACAGAAATATCAGTGACTGCCTAGGACTAGGGGGATTGGGAGGGAGGACTTGGGGAGTGACTGCTAATGGATATGCTTTCTTTTGTAAGTGATGAAAATGTTCTAAAATTGATTATGGTGATGGTTGTACAACTCTGTGAATATACTACAAACCACTGAATTGTATACTTAAAATGGGTGAATTATTCGGTATGTGAATTATATCTCAAAAAAGCTATTATTTAAAAAAAAAAAAGGAAATCTCAGAAGACTATAAGTAATATTTCATTTGTATAAAGTTCCAAACAAGCAAAACTAAACAATATATTGTATAGGGATATATAAATATTTGATAAAACTTTTTCAAGCAAGAGAACGAGGATAGACAGAAGATAGGATGAGAGAGAGTACAACACAGATGCAAGTTATTGGTAACATTTTAGTTTCGGATTTGGTGATGATTCACTGCTATTCCTTATATCATTACCCTTTTTTTATACCTTATAAATATGTTACATATATATTCTTTTATATGTGGAAAATATAATACATAATAAAATATTTTCCAAGAAAATTTGGAAAATATACTGATTAAAATCATTCATTTCAATACTAGAAGGATAAGATGGAACAGATGAAAATGGCAGCTTTGAGAAGGACAGACAATATACTTTATCCCACAGAATATGTTAAAACAAACAGAATCTGCTTTTCTTTAATATAGAAACTGGGAAGGTAATAATACTGCATCACGTGAAAAAAACCAGAATCTCTACTCTTTCCCAAATCTATGTGACATACTGACAGGAAGACGGGAGCCTGCGGTTAGCTCAAATTATATGAATGCGGTAGACTTCAAAACCCAAGGGCTTTCAGTCCTAAGTTTGGCAATAAGAAGGATATTAAGGAATTATGGCCCAGTGGGTGAAGAGACTGATAAAAGCTCTACATGACAAAAGAAAATATAATTATTCCACTCCTATTTTTGATTACAGTTTTTCAAGGAAGAATGATTTTCAAACTGTGAATGGAATTCAAACTTCAAACTATATAGAGAAAAGTTAAAGAAGGAACCGAGTCCTAGCTTAGTGAAGAAATGGTGACAAAAATCATCTACTTTAAATCAACATCAAGCTTTGGAAAATTCTAGAAGAGAAGACTAAACAATGTTGTAAACTTTTAACAAGACTATGATGAATACTTCCATGTACCCAAGGCCACATAAATTCAAAATTCCACACATCCTAAAAACTGATAGACAACAAGGAGAGCATATATCATCTTTAGCCCATGCTTATGGTGTAACCAGGAGAAAGAAAATACAACGAACTCCATCTATATGTGAAATAAAGACTAACAGAACTGGTTCCCGAACTCACTGGAGACAAGTATCTGGCGGAGACTGTGTAGAAGGGGAGTGACAGTGTCCTAATGATGGCAGAAAATGAGTAACATTAAGTTTCACCCTCAAAAGGAGAAGGACCCTCCTTAGGTGGGGAAACACTGTTATCTCCAACTTAACATCAGTCACCTGTTCCTGAAAATCAGATACTCTGTAGGAGAATGCTGACCAAGAGCCTAGTTCCCAGTATCTTAAACAGGAAAAATTATAACGCATTATACATCAACCCAAAAGCCCTCAACTACTTTCCTAAATAAAACAATAAAATATACTGTTTAAGTACTACACGTAAGTAACAAACAATTATATTAAGATATAAAGCTTTCTGATAATCAAATAATTAAGTTGATTATTTCATATTACTGCATGTACAATATCAATACAAACACTATTACATATTACTACATGTAATGTATATGTATATCATATACATGTAATATTATATGAATAAATTATTACTGCATATGAAGTAATATGGCCTCTCCCAGCACCAGTAAGCCCATTTTGTTGACACTCTTCATGCTTTTCAAAACTTCTATATGTAATATTGAAGTCCTATCAACTATATTTAGAATGTACCATAAGGATTTTCCCATAGATCATTTTTAACATTTTTTAATACATTTTTTATTGTAAAATTTAACACAGATACACAACAGTGATAATTTTCAAACTACAACTTAACAAGTAGTTAGGCAACTTCAAAGAATGTTATGGGTCACAGTTCCACCATTTCAGTTACTTCCTTCCAGCTATTCTAATACCCTAGCATCTAAAAAAATTTATATAAAGATTCAGTATTCATAATCCTTTGTTAAATCCTATCTTGTCTGCTGCTACCCCTTCCTCTTATTTAATCACTTTCTCACTCTTCAGGGGTGCCTAGGCAGTGATCCCCCCTAACTTGTTCATACTGAAAAGGGGTGTTGACATTATGGGGAGGGGGCCGCATCCTACAGTCAATCTTAGAGGCTGTTGCCTCTAGGTTTTAGGACTTGTCTGGCATAGGAACACTTTGGTGGATTTGAGTTTATGAAAAATAAACTTAGTGAGTGAAACTTTTTATAAAGTCTCAGATAGGGACCTAGGTATTTTGGGGCTATTTTTGGTTAGGGCTTGGCATACTGTGGCCATTTGGGATATCTAGCCAGAACTTGCATAAGAGTAACCTTGAGGATAGGCTCTCGACAATATATGAAATCTCTTAGCCACTGTAACCTTACTTTGTTACCTTTCCTTTCTCCCTTTTGGCCAAGAAGACATTTCAATCCCTCAATGCCAAGGCCAGGCCCACTCCTGGGAGTTGTATCCCATGTCACCAGGGAGATTCACTCCCCTGGGAGCCATGTCCCAGATAGGGAGTAGGTTCATGAATTTATTTGCCAAGTTGGGCTTAGAGAGAGAAAGGCCACATCTGGGCAACAAAGGAGGTTCTCTGGAGGTGTCCCTTAGGCATAAGTATAGGAATGCTAAGCCTCCCTTTTCAGCCATGAGTTTCATAAGAGCAAGCCTCAAGATCAAGGGCTTGACTTATTAAGTAAGGGGTTCCTAATTTCACATAGGATATATTCTATCCAAGATAAACAATCAGTGTCTCACATTATCTTCACTTAGTTGTACAATCATCATCACTCTCAATTTTAAACAATTATCATAACACAAAACATCCCAAAGCTCTTATTATTCATCACTAGTATTAGTGTAGTACTGGTAAGGTATTCCTATTAAATATAGTCTATAATATGTAACAGGTAGTATATCCATATACAACTCTGATGTTAACTCTGTTCCAATGTCATACCTTAGAAATACATCATGTAAACACTTATTTATATTTGTATGCTGTTGGGGACAATTAAGGTAGCATATATAATATTCACCTTCAGCGATACCGGTAACATGCGACATGGCCGCCAGGGCTGATGCAAGAACAGCCTAAGCTATAATTAGCCTTCTTCAAGGAAGTAACAGTAGTTCCCGCCTAAGCAGTAGCTAGTTCGCGCCTAAACAGTAGCCACCCATTGGCCATCCACCCCAGCAACAGTTACCACCAATCCCAGACCCCCAAGCAACAGCAACCGCCAATCCCCCTACATCTGCCTTCCACCCTAGCAACAGCAGCAGGCAATCCTAGATCGCCACCCGTCCTTACTAGCCACTCCCTCCACCCTTAGAGTATATATACCCTGCCTCTTCAATAAAATTTTGCAGCTTGATCAGAAACCTGTCTTGCTGTCATTCCTCGTGTCTCTTGTCCCATACCATTCCTCCCTCACAGGACTCGGAGCCTCCGTTGAACGTCCCGCGGGCCGGGACAGTATGCTAATCTGTGGGATACATATCTTTAAACAACCACTTTTGATCATGTTTGCCTTCAATGTGGCACCGATACTTATAATCCCATTAACGAACAATCATTACCCCTGTCCCTTCCTATGCCTTTAAGTTCAACCTCATTATCGTGTCTGAACATATTAGGTTAACATTCCCCGTCACTAGATTCTATCGATAGGTCCCCTATATTTTACATTATAATACACTTATTTTACATTGTATAGGGAGTTCACATTAGTGGTAACTTACAATATCATTCCTTTTGTGTATGACTTATTTCACTCAGCATTATGTCTTCAAGGTTCATCCATGTCGCCATGTTTCAGGACCTCGTTCCTTGTAACTGCTGCATAGTATTCCATCATATGTATATACCATATTTTGTTTATCCACTTGTCTGTTGAAGGACAATTGGACTGCTTCCATCTATTGGCAATTGTGAACAATGCTGCTATGAAAATCAGTGTGCAAATGTCTATTCATGTCACTGCTTTCAGATCTTCTGGGTGTATACCAAGAAGTGAAATTGCTGGATCTTAAGGTAACTCGATATCTAGTTTTCTGAGGAACTGCTACACTGTCTTCCATAGAGGCTGTACCATTACACATTCCCACAAGCAATGCTCCACATCCTTTTCAGAATTTGTAGTTTCCTGTTTTTTTAATGGCAGCCATTCCTATTGGTATGACATGGTATCTCATTGTGGTTTTGATTTGCATCTTTCTAATAGCTAGTGAAGATGAACATTTTTCATGTGTTTTTTAGCCATTTATATTTCCTCTTTGGAAAAATGTCTTTTCATATCGTTTGCCCGTTTTATAAATGGGCTGTCTTTGAGTTGTAAGATTTCTTTATATATGCAAGGTATCAGTCTCTTATCAGATATATGGTTTCCAAATACTTTTTCCTGCCTCTTCACCTTTTCTGACAAAGTACTTTTGAGGCACAGAAGCTTTTGATTTTGAAGAGTTCCCATTTATCTATTTTTTCTTTCGTTGCTTATACTTTGGGTGTAAGGTCTAAGAAGCTACCTCCTATTACTAGGTCTTGAAGAAGTTTCCCTACATTATCTTCTAGGAGTTTTATGGTACTGTCTCTTAAATTGAGGTCTTTGATCCACTTTGAGTTAATTTTTGTATAGGGTATGAGGAAGGGGTCCTCTTCCATTCTTTTGGATATGGATATCCAGTTCTCCGAGCCCCATCTGTTACAGACTGTTCTGTCCGAGTTCAGTGGATTTGGGGGCCTTATCAAAAATCAATCAACTGTAAAGGGTGTCTATTTCCAAATTCTCAATTTGATTCCATTGATCAATATGTCTATCTTTGTGCCAATACCATGCTGTTTTGAACACTGTGGCTTTATAGTAGGCTTTAAAGTCAGGAAGTGTAAGTCCTCCAACTTCATTCTTTTTTAGAAGTTTGTTTTAGCAGTTTGAGGCATCTTCCCCTTCCAAATAAATTTGGTAACTAGCTTTTCCACATCTTCAAAGTAAGTTGTTGGAATTTTCATTGGGATTCCACTGAATCTGTATTTTGGTTTGGGTAAAACTGACACCTTGATGTTTAGCCTTCCTGGCCGTGAGCACAGAATATCTTTCCACCTCTTTAGATCCCCTTTTATTTCTTTTAGTGAAGTTATGTAGTTTTCTGTGTAGAGGTCTTTTACATCCTTGGTTAAGTTTATTCCTAGGTACTTGATTTCTTTAGTTGCTATTGTGAATGGATTTTTTTTCAAGTGTCTCTTCAGTTAGGTCACTTCTCATATATAGGAACATTACTGACTTTTGCACATTAATCTTGTATACCACCACCTTGCTGAATTTGTTTATTAGCTCAAGTAGCTATGTTGTCGATTTCTCAGTATCTTCCAAATATACAATCAAATCATCTGCAAATAATGACAGTTTTACTTCTTCCTTTCCAATGTGGATGTCTTTTATTTCTTTGTCTTGTTGGATTGCTCTGCTAGAACTTCGAGCACAATGTTGATTAACAGTGGTTACAGAGGGTATCCTTGTCTCATTCCTGATCTTAGGGGAAAGGCTTTAAGTCTCTCCCCATTGAGTAATATGCTGGCTGTGGGTTTGTCATATATGCCCTTTATCACATTGAGGAAGGTTCCTTCAATTCCTACCTTTTGAAGTGATTTTGTCAAAAAAGGATGCTGAATTTTGTTGAATGCTTTTACAGCATCTATTGAGATAATCATTTGATTTTTCCCTTTCAATTTGTTAATGTGTTGTTTTACATTGATTGATTTTCTTATGTTGAAACACCTTTGCATACCTGGAATGAACCCCACTTGGTCTTGCTAATGATTCTTTTAATGCGTCTTTGGATTCAATTTGCAAGTATTTTGTTAAGAATTTTTGCACCTATATTCATTAGTGCAATTGGCCTGTAGTTTTCCTTTCCTGTAGTATCTTTATCTGGTTTTGGTATTAGAGTGATGTTATCTTCATAAAATGAATTAGATAGTGCTCCTTTTTTTTTTTTTTTTCCAGCTGTACTCCGTCTGGTCTCTTTGAGTCAGCATGTTTTTTTTTTTTTTTTTTTTAATCATTTTATTGAGATATATTCACATACCACGCAGTCATACAAAACAAATCGTACTTTCGATTGTTTACAGTACCATTACATAGTTGTACATTCATCACCTAAATCAATCCCTGACACCTTCATTAGCACACACACAAAAATAACAAGAATAATAATTAGAGTGAAAAAGAGCAATTGAAGTAAAAAAGAACACTGGGTACCTTTGTCTGTTTGTTTCCTTCCCCTATTTTTCTACTCATCCATCCATAAACTAGACAAAGTGGAGTGTGGTCCTTATGGCTTTCCCAATCCCATTGTCACCCCTCATAAGCTACATTTTTATACATCTGTCTTCGAGATTCATGGGTTCTGGGTTGTAGTTTGATAGTTTCAGGTATCCACCACCAGCTACCCCAATTCTTTAGAACCTAAAAAGGGTTGTCTAAAGTGTGCGTAAGAGTGCCCAGATAGTGCTCCTTTTTCTTCAATTTTTTGAAAGAGTTTGAGCAGAAATGGTGCCAATTTTTTTGGAAAGTTTGGTAAAATTCCCCTTTGAAGTCATCTGGCCCTGGACTTTTATTTGTAGGAAGCTTTTTGATAACTGATTGTATCTCTTTACCGGTGATTGGTTTGTTGAGGTCTTCTATTTCTTCTTCCGTCAGTCTAAGCAGTTCATGTGTTTCAAGGAAATCATCCATTTCCTCTAAATTGTCTATAGTTTGTTGGCATACAGTTGTTCATAGTATCCTCTTACAATTTTTAATATTTCTTTGGGATCACAGTGATGTCCCCTCTCTCATTTATGATTTTATTTGGGTCTTCTGTCTTTTTGATTTTGTCATTCTAGCTAAGCGTTTGTCAATCTTGTTAATCTTCTCAAAGAACCAATTTTTGGTTTTGTTTATTCTATTTTTTTTTTCTCCATATCATTTATTTCTGCTTTAATCCCTGTTACTTCTTTTCTTCTACTTGCTTTAGGGTTCATTTGTGATCATTCTCTAGTTTTTTCAGTTGTTCAGTTAGGTCTTTGATTTTAGCTTTTCTTCGTTTTTAATGTATGCATTTAGAGCTATAAATTTCCCCCTCAGCACCTCCTTCACTGCATCCCATAGATTTTGATATGCTGTGTTCTCGTTTTCATCAGTCTCCAGATTTTTACCCATTTCTCTTGCAATTTTTTTTGACCCACTGATGGTTTAGGAGTGTGTTGTTTAACCTCCACTTATTTGTGAATGTTCTGGTTCTTTGGTGGTTATTGACTTCTACTTGCATTCCATTATGGTCAGAGAATATGCTTTGAATAATTTCAATGTTTTTAAATTTATTGAGGCTTATTTTCTGCCCTAGCATATGATCTATCCTGGAGAACATTCCATGAGTGTTAGATAAGAACTTATATCCTGGTAATTTGGGATGTAATGCTCTATATATGTCTATTAAGTCTAATTCATTTATCACATTGTTTAGGTTCTCAATTTTCTTACTGGTCCTCTGTTTGTTCTATCTATAGAAGGGAGTGGTGTATTGAAATCTCCCATGATCATTGTAGAAATGTCTATTGCTTCCTTTAGTTTTACCAACGTTTGTCTCATGTAATTGGAAGCACCTTGATTGGGTGCATAAACATTTATGATTCTTATTTCTTCTTGGTGAATTATCCCTTTTATTAATATATAGTGTCCTTCTTAGTCTCCTATGACATCTTTGCATTTGCATTTAAAGTCTATTTTTTTTCTTATATTAGTATTGCTACCCTTGCTTTCTTTTGTGTGTAGCTTTTGTGAAATATTTTTTTCCATCCTTTTGCTTTCAATTTCTGTGTCGCTGGGTCTAAGATGAGTCTCTTGTAAACAGCATATTGATGGTTTATACTTATTAATCCATTCTGCCAATCTGTATTTTTAAATTGGGGAGTTTAATCCATTCACATTCAATGTTATTAATGTGAAGGCAGTTCTTGAATCAACCATCTTATCCTTTGGGTCTTATTTGTCAGACCTGCTCCCCGCCATGCACACTTTTTTTTTTCCCTTTAAATTACCCTTACTAATACTCTTCAGTTCTGTGACCTTCTCCAGATCTCTCCTTTCTTGTTTTCTCAGACAGTAGGAAAAAACCTTTTAATATTTCCTGCAGTGTGGGTCTCTTGTTAAGAAAATCTCTCAGCATTTGTTTGTGAAAATTTTAAAGTCTCCCTCAATTTTGAAGGAGAGCTTCACTGCATAAAGAATTCTTGGCTGGCGATTTTTCTGTTTCAGTATCTTAAATATGCCATACCACTGCCTTCTTGTCTCTATGGTGCCTGCTGAGTAGTGAGTAATTAGTCTTATGTGATTTCCCTTGTATAAGGTGAATTGCTTCTCTCTTGCTGCTTTCAGGACTTTCTCCTTCTCTTCAGATTTGACAATCTGATTAGTTGATGTCTCGAAGTAGTTTCATTTGCATTTATTCTACCTGCAGTTCATTGGGCATCTTTGATTTGCATATTTATGTCATTTACAAGGGTTGGGAAGTTTTCCCCAACTATGTCTTCAAATACTCTTCCTAGCCCTTTACTCTTCTTTTCTCCTTCTGGGACACCAATGATTCTTATACTTGTGCACTTCATGTTATCCATCATTTCACTGAGATCCTTTTCAAATTTTTAGTTTTTTCACCATTTGTTCTTTTGGGTGTTTGCATTCAATTTCTCTCTCCTCTAGCTCACTTATTCTTTCTTCTGCCTCTTTACATCTGCTGTTTTGTCTCTAGTATAATTTTAACTTGATCAACATTATCTTTTATGACCGTAAGATCTGCTCTTTTATTATTTACTCTTTAAAATACTTCTTTATGCTCTTCTAGAGTCTTCTTGATGTCCTTTATATCTTTATCCAACTCAGTGAAGTTGTGCTGGAGATTTGTGTATACTTGTTTGATTAATTGCTCCAAGTTCTGTGTCTCCTCTGGCTTTTTAATTTGGTCATTTGGCTTGTCAATTCTTCTTGTTTCTTCATGTGCTCTATGATTTTCTGTTGCTGACTTCAGGGCATTTGCTTATCTTGATAAGGTTATTTGGGGATATGCAGGTTTGTTTGAATATTTATTTATAATTTGGCAAAGGCAGAGCTACAGCTTGGTGGGGTGCACTTTCCCTGACCTACCAGTAGATGGCACTCTTGAGCCACGTCTTACTCTCAAGCCAACTCTTCCCCCAACATCGCCTGTGCACAAGGTGGGGTCCAAACTGGGTGGAAATCCAATAAGCATACCAGTTCTTCATGTGCACTGTAAACTGCCAGCCCTGTGGTTGGGGAGCAGTTCCTGTACAGTTCGGCAGGGAGTCCGCTCCAGGGCACAGTGGGTCTGGCAGTTCTCAGGGCTGCAAGTGGACCACTCTGGGGCTATGTGGCTGTGCCTCTCACCCTCCAGCTCAAATGCATTGTAGTCCCTGTCCGCCATGTGCCCACGAGCCTCTGGGGTTGGTGAGGAGCTCTGGGTACTTTGGTGTGGTACCCTTGCCATTGGCTGTGCACACTGTGAGCTTCCGTGGAGGAAGAATGAATGCAGTCACCACAAGACCACCAGATCCTGAGTTCCCTCACCGGAGTTCTCAGCTGCGGGGCTATAAAGGGTTATCTCCTCAGCCAACCGTTGAGATGGGTAAAAGGGGTGTGGAAAGCTGCTCTCTCCTGCAATTGGTGGCTGGCTCCAGCTGCCAGTCCCCAGCAGCGGTTCCAGCCAAACACACTCACGCCATCCTTTCAAGTACAATCTCTCTGCCTCTCCATCTAAGTCCCCACTATGTGGTGTAGAGGTCCCTGACTGGCTGGTGGTATCCTGGAACTGCCATTCTGGAGCACTTTCTACCCTCTATCTAGTCTTCTTCATGGAGGAGAAGTTTGCTCTGCCTCTCCTAATCCACCATCTCCAGGCAGTCCCTCTCTTTCTTACATCTTATCTGAGGTGCACAGGCTGGAGGTGGTGCTTGGGGTAGGCAACCACTGGACCATGACCAAAGCCATCTAGATGCTGCTGGGCTGTTCCAGGCAGATCATTCTTGTCCTGATTGTGGGGGGTGAGTGGAGGGTGAAGGATTGGGATAGGGGGACGGGTATGTGGGATGGGGTGAGGGGAAAAGGGAGGAGGAAGAGGCTGCAGTGATGGCCACAAGCTCCACATCCACCACCGGACTCTTGCAGACTGACATGTTGAGCTGGAAGCAGGTGGGTGATGGGCGGGCAGTTCGGCAGCTGTGGGGCACAATCCCCATACATCATTTTACTAAAATGTTCTTGTTTTGGGGAAAGTACATGTAAATGTGTCAAATAAAAATCTGCAAAAAAATGTAGAAATGAGAGATAAATGCATTCTATGGCATGTGCATATTAAATACTAAAAGACATTCTTATAGTAAAACATTAGCTGGTATGTGTCAGATATGGAAGCACATCTGAGATTTGATGAATCAGGGACCTATCCACTGAAAAGGGGCCTGGAAAGCATACAGGACATCAGAGGTTGCAGTCTTAGGAAGACAATACTTCTGAAAGACAGGGGAGGTGTCTCACAGTGGATCGGTTAAGAGAAAGAAAGAAATGGCAGATGGAAGCATAATGTAAGTTTCTTACACTAGAGGTAAAGTGTTATTATTTGAAGGTAGACTGTTGAAAGCTAAAGATTTATATTGCAAATTCTAGAGTAACCACAAAACAAAGTAGTATAGTTAATAAGCTAATAGTGGAGATAAAATGGAATCATAACCACGAACAAACCAAACAAACCAAAAACATCAATTAATCCAAAAGGAGGCAGTGAAAGAAGAAAAAAGGAACAATAAAACAGGTTGGAGAAAAGGAAGTAAAATAGCGAGATGATAGATTTAAATCCAACTACACTGATAATTACACTAAATGTTAACAGTCTCAACACCTCAAGTAGAAAGCAGAGATTGTCAGACTGGATTAAAAAAGCAAGACACAACTATATGCTATCTAACAGAAACCCACTTTATAGGTTAAAATTACAAGGATGGAGAAAGATAAACCATACAAATACTGACCAATATTACCTAAACTGTTCCAGAGCATAGTAAAAGAATGAAACTTACAAAAATTGTTACTTAAAATTGTTAGGGTACACAGAAAAACAGAACTATAAGCCAATTTCACAACTGTCAGTAGAAATATCCTAAATAAAATATGAACAAATCATATTCCACAGCACATTAAAAAATAATACAGCATAACAAGTGGGATTTGTTCCAGAAATTAAGGATGCATTGATATTAGGAAATGCATTGTCCTAGTTTGCTAATGCTGCTGAATGCAAAACACCAGAGATGGATTGGCTTTTATAAAAGGAGGTTTATTTGGTTACACAGTTACAGTCTTAAGGCCATAGGGTCCAAGGCAACACATCAGCAATCGGGTACCTTCACTAGGAGGATGACCAATGGCGTCCGGAAAACCTCTGTTAGCTGGGAAGGCACATGGCTGGCGTCTGCTTCAAAGTTCTGGTTTCAAAATGGCTTTCTCCCAGGATGTTCCTCTCTAGGCTGCAGTACCTCAAAAATGTCACTCTTAGTTGCACTTGGGATATTTGTCCTCTCTCAGCTTCTCCCAAGCACGAGTCTGCTTTCAACAGTCGTCTTCAAACTCTCTCTCATCTGCAGCTCCTGTGCTTTCTTCAAAGTGTCCCTCTTGGCTGTAGCTCCTCTTCAAAATGTCACTCACAGCTGCACTGAGTTCCCTTTGTTTGTCAGCCCATTTATATGGCTCCAGTAATCAAGGCCCACCCTGAATGGGTGGGGCCACACTTCCATGGAAATTATCTCAGCACTATCACCCACAGTTGGGTGGGGCACATTCCATGGAAACACTCAAAGAATTACAATCTAATCAACACTGATAACATCTGCCCACACAAGATTACATCAAAGATAATGGCATTTGGGGGACACAATATACTCAAACTGGCACATTCCACCCCCTGGACCCCAAAATGACATTATCTTTCCATACACAAAATACATTCATCCCACAACAATATCACATAAACTTAATCATTTCAGTAACGATAGTTAAGTACAAGATCCCATCGAAATCAATTATAGGCGTGGTCAGTCTTAATACAAAATTCCCCTCTATTTGTGAAACTTAGAACAAGTTATCTGCTTCCAATATACAAAGGAGAGACAGGCATGGGTAAACATTCCCATTGCCATAAGGAGAAACAGTAAGGAAAACAGGGTTAACAGGACCAAAACAGTTCCTAAAACCTGCAGGACAAATGCCATTAGATTTCAAAGTCTGAGAGTCATTAACAGAATGACGTTGCATCCTTGGGGCTTGAGAGAGCAAGAGTCTAACCCTTCCTAAGGGCCTTTGTGGCAGCCCTTTCCTCTCCAAACGTGTAGGTGAGTGCTCCAACATATCCACACATTGGGGAGACCACCTTCTCGGCCCCACCCTCCTCAAACATCGGGGCAGCTCCCGGATTCCCTTCCATCTCTGGGACACATGCTCAACCCCTTCAGAACAGTGTGGTGGCAGCCAGGCTCTTCCGAATTCCCTGGGAATGTGCTCAACCCTCTTTGGGGCGTGGGGTTGCAGAACATTTCCTGAGCACGGAGGCGGAAGGCTCACCCTTGACCTCCAGGGCAAACTCACCCTTTCCATGCATGTGGGCTGCTCTGCTCTCCCAGCCCGAGACCTCTTGACTCCAGACCTCAACCTCCATGGCTCTGTCTTTGAAGAAATTTTTCCTTCAATTTGTTCGTTGTCTGTCTCCTCCAGTCCAGACTAGCAACGGCTCTGTCTATAAAGATCTCGCAAAAATTCTGTTGGCTTCGCATGAAGCACACGGGTCAAAGCCGTCAGACAATAGGACTTTCCACAAATCCTTTCTTGATAACTCCATTTCCAATCTTGGCTTGTACTGAAATGGCGGCTGGATTCCATGTTTGGTTACATCCTCACATTGGGCTGTAGTTTCTGGGGTTTCACTCCTTGGAAGCCCAGAGTTTTTCATGCCATCAATTTCTGGTTTCTTTGAAACCAAGAGTTCATTTTTCAGTTTATCTCTGTCCTCTCACATTGTACTATAAGCTGCAAGGAGAAGCCAGGGTACATCCTCCACACATAGTCTGGAGATCACTTCAGCTAAGTATTCCAGGTTGTCGTTTTCAAATTCTTCCTTCCATCTGACACCAGGACTCAATTTTGCCAAATTCTCTGCCACTTTAAAACAAGGATCACCTTTCTTCCAGTTCACAACACAGTCCTCATTTCTGTTCAAAGTCTCGTCAGAAGTATCTTTAGAGTCCATATTTCCATAAACAGTCTCTTTAAAGCAATTTTGGCCTTTTCTATCAAGCTCCTCACAATTCTTCCAGAATCTTCCCCTTATCCATTTAAAAAGCCATTCCAACATGTTTGGTATTTGCAAACTCAGCAGCCAAAAGCACCCCACTTCTCTGGTACCAAAATCTGTTCCAGTTTGCTAATGCTGCTGAATGCAAAACACCAGAGATGGATTGGCTTTTATAAAAGGAGGTTTATTTGGTTACACAGTTACAGTCTTAAGGCCATAAAGTGTCCAAGGCAACACATCAGCAATCGGGTACCTTCACTAGGAGGATGGCCAATGGCGTCCGGAAAACCTCTGTTAGCTGGGAAGGCACGTGGCTGGCATCTGCTCCAAAGTTCTGGTTTCAAAATGGCTTTCTCCCAGGATGTTCCTCTCTAGGCTGCAGTACCTCAAAAATGTCACTCTTAGTTGCACTTGGGGTATTTGTCCTCTCTTAGCTTCTCTGGAGCAAGAGTCTGCTTTCAACGGCCATCTTCAAACACTCTCTCATCTGCAGCTCCTGTGCTTTCTTCAAAGTGTCCCTCTTGGCTGTAGCTCCTCTTCAAAATGTCACTCACAGCTGCACTGAGTTCCCTCGGTTTGTCAGCCCATTTATATGGCTCCACTGATCAAGGCCCACCCTGAATGGGTGGGGCCACACTTCCATGGAAATTATCTCATCAGAGTTATCACCCACAGTTGGGTGGGGCACATTCCATGGAAACACTCAAAGAATTACAATCTAATCAACACTGATAACATCTGCCCACACAAGATTACATCAAAGATAATGGTGTTTGGGGGACACAATATATTCAAATTGGCACATGCATTAATATAATTTACTACATTATCAGATATTACTTAAGAAAAAAATTATACAATCTCTCCCTAGATGCAAGACATTCAATAAAATACAATATCCATTCCTGATTTTAAAAAAGCAAATTTAATGAAATAGGAATTGATGGATATTTCCTTAACATGACAAATTATATATACACAACTCAGTCCCAAATTCAGCATATTTTTTTTAGTATTTTTAAGCTTTTTATTTTTTATTGTTTTATTTGTTTTATTGGGATATATTCAAATACCATGCAGTCATACAAAACAAAGCGTACATTCAATTGTTTACAGTACCATTATATAGTTGTGCATTCATCACCAAAATTTATTTTTGACATTTTCATTACCACACACTCAAAAATAATAATAATAAAAATTAAAGTGAAAAAGAGTAATTAAAATAAAAAAGAACACTGGGTGCTTTGTTTTGTTTTTTTCCTTCCCCTATTTTTCTACTCATCCATCCATAAACTAGACAAAGGGGAGTGTGGTCCATGTGGCTTTCCCAATCACACTGTCACCCCTCATAAGCTAAATTTGTAAACAACTGTCTTCAAGATTCAGGGGTTCTGGGTTGTAGTTTGACCAAATCCAGCATATTACTTAATAGAACTCACTGGAGGAATTCTACTAAAGTCTGAAACAAGGCAAAGGTGTCCACTACCTCCACTATTTTTATTTTTAAATTAGAAGCATTAGCCAATGTAATCAGACAAAAGAAAACAATTTCAGGCAAATGAACTGAAAAAAAAAAAAAGGTAAAATGATCTTAAGTTTCAGATAATCTGATACCTGACAACCCAAGAAAGCCAAGAGAACATTACTACAAACAATAAAATAATTCAAATTAACATACAAAAATCAATAACCTTTATATACAAACAACGAAGAGAAGACCTCACTAGAAAAGCAGTAAGAGGATGAAATACCTAGGAATGAACTTTTAAAAGAAAAGAGCAAATTCCATGTGAAGAAACTTTAAAAACACTTCTGAAAGAAAGAAAATTAGAGTTGAACAAGTGGAAAGATATCTCACTCTTGGATCATTAAGTTCATATAAACTTTAAGATGGATGTAACAAAAATATCAACAGGGTTTTTTCCACCTGAAACTAAATAAATTGATTCTAAAGATCATAAGAAAAAAAAAAATGCAAAAATAGCCAGGAAAAGCAATGAGGGAAGTTAGCCCTACAGCTATTGAAAACATACTGTAACACCTCTCTAACATAAACAATAAAATAATAGGTAAAAATAAGCAAGTATGTATAAAAATCTAGTATATGTTAAAGTGACATTTCAAATCACCAGGGAAAAGACAGACTCTTCAATAAATCATGTCCCTGATAATTCTATCGCCATTTGGAAAAAGACAAAAATAGATCACAACCTCAAATCATACAGTAGTAAAAACTTCCCAATGGATAAGAGACCTAAATCTAAAAATGAAACAATCCAAATTCTAAAAGAACACATTCGTGAACTCCTTTATGAGCTGGAAGAGGAGAAAGTCTTTCCAACTATGATTCAAAAACCAGAAGCAATAAAGGAAAATGCTGACAAATTCTTAAAACATTCAAATAAAAACTTAGGCCTGGCAAAATCATCATCATCATCATCATCATCATCATCATCATCATTATCACAATAATAAACAAAGTCAAAATATGACTGATAAACTGGGACAAAATAATTGCAACTGATATTACAGAGAAGGGAAATCTCCTTAATATATAGAGAGTGCATGGAAAAAGAGATGCACATGGCAAGCAAATAACTGTTAAAAGTATGAAGACATGCAAAATTCAGCTCAAGATAAGAGACCATGGAAATTAAAACTACTTTGAGATAGTATTTCTCATTTAATATTGGTAAAAATCCAAAAGTTGGACAACACATTCTGTTGGTAAGGCTGTGTAAAAACAAGCACTCTCACAGACTGCTCATAGAAATGCAAAATAGCATAGTCACAATGAAGTGGAATTTGGCAAAATCTAACAAAATTAAAGATACATTTACCGTACACCCTGGCAAACCCGATTCTATGAATCCACTCCAAGGAAACACTTCCACAAATATAAAACAATACATGCACAAGTTATTCACTGGCATTATTTATCATCACAAAAGACTGTAAACAACCCAAACATCCATCCATACAAGAAATACTGAATAAACTAGGGAGCATCCATATAATGGGGCACGATACAGCTGTTGAAAAAAAAGGAGAAGATTTCTATGCATGATTATGTGGTAAAAGTCAAGGTGTTATTAAGTGAAAAAAAATCAAAGTGCAAAACACTATGCAGTTTACTTCCTATGTAAGAAAACTGAGGAAGTAAGAACAAACATATATAAGTAAAAGTTTATTATCTTACATACAAATATTTATTCACATATAAATAAGTTCACTTACAAATATATCTATTTTTTTTTAAAGACACATTGGAATGATGAACCATAAAAATAAAATGGATGCCTATGGGGGAAGAAAGGAATGGAGTGGAAGATGCAGGGATGAAAGCAAGACTTCTCTGAGCATACCTTTTTATACAGTGTTGACAAATTAAATGTTTTATATATTCAAAATATTAAACAACCAAATGAACCTAACTGAATAGCAAGTTAGTAAGATAACCATATAAAAAGAATTTTTTCACAATGACTTTGAACACAGTACTTTGTATCTCCTTAGTGGGATATATTCTAATGAGAAAAAGAATTACAAAGAAATCTTAAATTTCACTCACTACTTTTATGGTTAATAGCAATATTAGTATTGGAATTCTGGAATTGTAAGCTTGACATCTTAAAAATATACTGCTAGATAAAGCAAATAAATAAATATGTTACTATTATTAAGGACACTGATTTTCAGTGTAAGAGAGATAAAATATAAAAACAAAAGGAAAAAAAAGCCCTGTAACATTAAATTTGAATTAGAAATACCAATAAACCAATATCTATCTATGTATCTAATTATATTATGGGTCTGTCATTGAAAGAGCCTGGAAACAATGCCACCCCGTCAGCAATGGGCAGCCTGAAAACCCACACCTTGGTTTCTAACATCATTCCCGAACTAAAAAGAACCAGAGCTGTCTGGAAAAATTATTGACCTCCAAGTTTGGGGCAGGGGAAGTACAAGCTGATCTTGGGATATCTTCCTGTGCCAGAAAGCAAGGACATACTCAAAGACTAAT
Source organism: Choloepus didactylus (assembly GCF_015220235.1). Taxonomy (NCBI): domain Eukaryota; kingdom Metazoa; phylum Chordata; class Mammalia; order Pilosa; family Megalonychidae; genus Choloepus; species Choloepus didactylus. Next base: position 89,456,901 of record NC_051307.1, read on the forward strand.
TAATGGGGATATATCAAAAGGGCACAGGCCAGCATGAAGCAGTTTCACTAAAAGCATAGAAGAGACCCAAATTCAAGATTATCTCTGGAAACTGGAATGTTAAGCCAAATCAGCAAGATGAAAATTATCAGGGATGACTGTTAAGTTGGATTTAGGTTTCAGAATTGACTTTCCAGGTACAGGATGGGGTACAACCTGACTTGGCAGCTGATCATGTGAAAAAAAAAAAAGCATGGATGTTTGAGACCTGAATAAGAGCCCCAAATGAGGTAAGATTACGAAAAATACTAATGCAATATTATATGCAGCAATGAAGTAATCTATGATCTAAGTCATCTGAAGTAGAAATTTTATTCTTTACCAAATGAGGCTCATTGGTATTCAACTTTAGGTGCTATACTTTAAGAGGGATACTCTTGACATAATAGCCTTTCCTCCTCCTCATAGCAATTTCTATTTTTAAACACTTACCATGTGCTATATTAGATGCTTTACTGGGTTGCCTAATTTAAGCCTCACAACCACTCTACTGAGGTGGGTGCAGATGAGGTTTGATGAGATTGAATAACCATCTAGTTGACACAGCTAATAAAGGAAACAAATCTGCCTAATTCCAAAGTCTGTGACCACAATGGTGATCAGTCTGAAAAAAAGTCATATATATTTTTTTTAAAGAAACTAGAAGTTTTGAGCATGGAAGAAAAGATTACGAGGATATATGGCAGCTATCTTCAAATATGTAAACAAAGAAAAAAATTCTGTATGATTTTAAAGGATAGGACTACAAGGAGGCAGATGAGAGCTCCACTTTTTAATAGAGTAAGCTACTTTGGGATGTGAAGCATCTGTCAGGGCTATTGTATATGTGACTTTGGCACTGGGAGCAGAAATGGACTCAATGGACTTTACCTTGATATTTGCCGCAACTCCAGGACAGCATGCTATAAGAATTTCTAATTCTGAGTCTCCTGATCTCTCACCATAAATCTCACTGAAGCCCCAAGTGCTGCAACTCTTCTCTAAGCCCAGAAACTACAGCCCGTTATGCTCCACCTTTTCTGAAGCTCTTCCCACTACCAACAGAAAGGAAAACCTTGACTGAGGGGGGGGATGCAGCTGCCAAAGAGAACACAGATGCAATCTAGGCCTCATGTTAGAAAGAGACATCAGCAGTAATGTACAGCCATTTTAATTACTAAGTAGAGCAGGCAACCAGGATTAAGCACAACATAATGGAGAGAAAGAGGGCTCTGGAAGAAACGAAATGGTAAAAACCTGGCATTGAAAGATTCTCCTTTGAGCAAATGTATAAACAAAGAGTGAGAATTCTGTAAATAGTAATGAAGACCCTGTACTAAGAACCAATTTTCCAGCCCAGATAGCGTGGGATGGGATTGGCAACGTGGGAAACACATGGCAGATCCATCAAGGCTTGACACAGTTACCCTAATTACACTGATCAAGGGAGAGGATGACGTATGCCAACATTAGGGTACACTACATGTACAAAGAAGAAAGAGAATGGTGTATCACTAAAAATCCTACTTCTGACCTAAGTATCCATCAGCAGAGGATAGAATACATAAATTGTAGCACATCAAAACAAAGTAATACCAGAGTGTTTGTCAAAGAAAATTAACCACCACATGTTACAGGCAGACATTGCATGTCTTAAAAGCAGGGATTACATTTATTTTTTAAAAAAAGTATGAGTACCAGCTCAATCCATGAGTTTATACTGACGGTGACAGGATCAATGGATTCCACGTAATGCCACCAGTGTCTGGGAACAAATAGAACCTGAAAATCAAACAAAAAGTTGTTAGCACAAGGCAAGTTCATTTCATTTTATGTAAGAATAAGACCCTAATGAGGTTGCTAGGAAAAAAAGGAATACAAATGAATACACAATAATACTGCTGTAGGAAAGGGAAGCAGGGAAAAACCCACAATCTTTATATTCCTTTTTTTTTATTGATAGGTTAACATGTTCTATAAAGGATATTCCCAGCTTCTCTAATCTCTTTAATCCTGGGCCTTCTCTGTGAGCATATAAATTTTAGTAAAGGATCCTGTGAGTGTTCTAATTTTCCCTCCTTTCCATTGCAAAATAGTTGTGTTTTGAGAAAAAGCATAGATAAAAACATAGGACATATTTACTGCCTTTTCAGAGTTTAAAATCTAGCCAATGGGAAGATAAGGCATTATATATAGAAAGGTAGCATTACATAAATGGTAAATTAGAGGAATGGGCATTGGGTGCTAGAGAACTTCAAGGTGGGAGAAGCATGGAGGAAGTGTGAACTGAACCAGAGCTAGGAGGAATTTAGACAGAGAAAAAGAGGGAGGAGATGCTAGGAGGGAGAAGTGGCATGGGCAAAGGAAGTGGGATGCTGTTGGAGGAAGGGAGTAGGTCAGTTTTAATACAGAGAGGAGTAATGGGAGATAAAGGAGGACAATTAAATTAGGGCTACTGGAAAGCCCTGAATTCACAATAAAGAATCTGGATTTTATCCAGTAGGCATAAAGAGTTTCTAAGAGATTTTGAGTAGGGAAAGGGTGAAAATAGTTGTCATTAAAGGAAAGTCTGGGAAGGAGATTTTTGCAAAGGTCCAATTATTAAATAATAAGATCTAAATTAGGGAGATAAACAAAAACAATAGGCAGCATCAAGAGGAGTGGATCTGCCCATACTAAGTACGAGATTTACCATGGAAGGTTAATTAAAGCAGATGGAGATGATCTGAAGCTTTGAGGCTTACAATTTAGGAGACTGGTGGATTTGGCTATGAACAAAGTAGGGCTGGGAGGTGGGAACTGAGTACTAAAGTGGGCCACTAGATTTAGTCATTAGGAAGTTGTGAATGTCCTCTCACAGAGCATAGTTTCAGTTAAGTAGGGAGAGGAAAGCCAGTTTATGGTGGATTAAGGAATGGTGAGAGGTGAGAACAACTGATGTAACCAAGAGAACTATTTATTCAAGTTTGGCTATAAAAGACAGAGAGAAAAACAAATTGGCAACTACTTCACACCTACTAAGATGGCTGTAATTTAAAAAATGGACAATAACAAGTGTTGGCAAAGATGTGGAGAAACTGGAACCCTCATATGCAGCTGACGGGGATTGTAAAATGGTACAGCTGTTTGGAAAACAGTCTGTCAGTTCCTACAAACACAGAGTTACCATGTGACCCAGCAATTTCACTCTTAGGTATATTCGCAGGAGAAATGAAAACATACGTCCACACAAACACTTGGACCCAAATATTCATAGAAGCCTTATTTATAATCGTAAAAAAGTGGAAACAACCCAAATGTCCATCAACTGATGAGGATAACTAAAATGTGGTATATCCATACAACAGAATATTATTTGGCAATAGAAAAAAATAAAGTACTGATGCAGGCTACAACACAGGCAAACCTTGAAAACATTATGCTAAGTAAAAGAAGCAAGTCACAGAAGACCACATATTGTATGACTATTTATATGAAATGTCCAGAATAGGCATATCCATAAGAGAAGAATTAGTGGTTGCCTAGGGCCAGGGCAGTTGGGAGAACTCACGAAGTAACTGCTGATGGGTATGGAGTTTCTTTTTGGAGTGACGAAAAATGTTCTGGAATGAGATAGTGGGGATAATTACAAAACTGTGAATATACAAAAATCCACTAAAATGTACAGTTTAAGATGGTGAATTTTATGGTGTGTGAATTATATTGCAATTTAAAAAAATGAATTGGCAACTAGATGAGGCAACTTGGTCACGTCAAAATTTTTTTTGGTTGGTAGTACTTGATTATGAAGGAGGCAGGAAAAGAACCAGTGAGAAGGCAGTGATGGGAGGGAGACAGGCAGGGGAGAGGGACAATCAAGGGAATAAAGTCTCCTTAAGAGGAAACTAAGAAAACCTTTCAAATGGTTAATAAAGTATTAGACAGCAAATGCAGTGTTTTAAAGGAAAGTGTCTTCACTGCATAACAGCACTAAATATAGTAACTTTGGAAATATCTCAGAGACAGTCATTTCCAGACACAAAATCCATTCTTGCGTAAAAAGCAGATTATTCAGTTCATTCTGCCTCTGTAGCCCACTACCTGGACGCATTTGAACCTGAGCGTTTACGTGTCCTAGTTCTATCTTTGTTGAAACGATGTGAATTGTGAGTAAGTGTTCCAGAGGTGCTCTAGTGCTCATGTCTTGACACTTTCTCTTAAACTGAATGAAAATGGCTTCGTGAGCGCTTGTCTTTCCTCCTGCTATCTCTTTTCCATGACCTGTGACAGAGATAAGTGTCTGAAGCCTGCAGTTGGGGAAACTACTTTCTAATAGCAGAGTGGAAGAAAAAGAAATCATTCTCATTTGTATTGGGGGTGAAGCACGTGGCATAATGGCTTGAGCAGTTAGAGCTGTGGAGTCCAGCGAAAGGTCATCAATGTTTCAAAGCCACCATTACCTGTCCTGGGCTCAATGTAACCACATGTCTTTGAGCTTTCTGGAACTGAGGAAAACGTTTTAAATCGGGATTGACAACATTGATTTTACTGAACACGCTGGATTCTTCATAAGGGATTCTGGTTGGATAAAGGAAAGGAGTATCTTCAGGAGGAAAGAGATGCCATCTTTTCCTAATTAAAAAATTAAGACACAAGTTAGTACTCTGAATTTTAGATAAAACATATAAGAAGGCAACAGCCAAGTGTTTTTTTTTTTTGCTGTTATAAAATTTTATACAAAATAAACCAAAAATACAAGTTAAAAATAAAATAAACACAACTAAACATGTAAAACATTCCAAAGAAAAATTAATAAAGAAAACCTTATTTACTTGTTTGAAATTAATCATCTTTTAGATATGCAATGCTTTATTTCCTAGACTTAAAACAGTGATTTCCATGACACTTAATTAGGCTACAAAATATAAGTATTATTTTTAAAAGGTAACATATGCAAACAGATTCTCAAACTCAAGCATTAGGAAATACATGCAAAGCAATCACCAAAATATTTGCATATTTATTAACAAAATCACAAATCCAGAATATGAAATCTACCTGAAATCATCTAACCAAACACCCAAACATGCAACCTCTGAGGTGATAAAAAGAGAAAATTAAGACCTTATTTACCTACAAAGTTTTGTACATGAATGGGTTTTTGTCCAGTTACTTTTAAAAATAAACCATACCAGCATCATTCCTTAATTCCTTTCTTATGAAGTTTGAAGTTCAGATTGTTGATTCCACAAGGTAAGGGATCATATCCACTTTATTCACTGTAGCATCCGCAGCATATATTAATGTATCTGACATGTTCTAGGCCCTTTAATAAAGATTTGATGGCTCAAGGAATGTAACACCTTCCATCATTTTGTAGTTTTCAGAGTACTTCACATGTTAAATTTGTCCTATGCCATGCTTGAACTTAAAAGGACATTTTTTTTCCAAACGTTCATTTTTAACTCATTTCAATTCAGCTCATAAAGGAATACAGGAAGGAATCTCAGTGTTAACTTGGCCTCTCTCAGAGCCGGAATCTCCTCTGCATTCACCTGGGAGAAGGTGAGGCAGCAACTAATGGATATCTCATGACTCCTGTGAGGCAACCCCTTCAGTTGCTGGGACAGGATCTTGTCTGTAAGATCATTCTTTCTTATCTCAAATCAGAATCTGACTCCTTATAAAACATTTCTATCCCTGATTCTAGAGCTTCCCTGAATAACCCCCACCCTTTCAAATACCTGTATTCTTATCTATCAACCAAATAGCTTCCACACTTCTCTGTTTGGGTTATAAATTCTTTAAGTTAAACATTTGTTAAGTTAATCTGTTAAGAAAGGAAAATATACAAATGACGTCATAGAGCTAAAAAGTAGTATAATATAGGAATTTTCTAAAAGATAAAACTGTTAAATGTTCCAGTCACTTAAAATTCTTTTGAAAAAGGTAGGCGATAAAGCACAATTCATAAAACATTAGACACATCCATACTCTGAGCTAACAGAGGAAGGAAATCTGAGGGCAATGGAGGCTTAAGTGTGAGAAAGAGAGACAGAAAGAAATACACAGATGGGGAAGCGAAGAGGGAGAGAGAAGAAAACCAGTTCCGAGAAAAGAAGTCCTAAAACCCTCTAGTGAACCTCTGCAGTTACATCAGGGCTGTCATATCCTTTCAGAATTGGGAAGCAGTTGTCTGCTATTTTCTAAGAAATAAATTCAACAAAAGCTTTATTTTTGTATGCTGTGGAAACGTGAAGGTTTTGTAGGAATGATTAAATGCTTTACTTTTCAGAAATTCATTTTGGAACTACAAGGAGGCCTATCAAGTTACACAGCCTATCAGCTTAAAAATCATTGACATTCAAAGGCTGTTTGCATCATCTCAAAGCTTTGTGAGGACAAAGTTGCTCCTTTCCACTGACCTGAGAGTAGTTTGGGAGCAGCTTTCAATATCTGCATTACGAAATTAAGACAAAGCCACTCGTCTTAACTGCAAAGTGGAATTCCACTGGATAACTGCTTGAAATACTTATTTTCCTCTTCAGACTCCAAAAATTCTAATGGTAACAGAATGTTAGAGCTGGCTGGAAGGACTCTTAGAGATCATCAGTCTAATCTCATTTTTCAAGTAGCTGAAGAGAAACCAAGAGCTTGTTCAGTGGCATTCTCTGGGCTAGGGGTTAGTGATGGAACTAGAACCAGACCCAAGATCTCCTGACTTCTCCAGGTCTGGGCTTCTTCCCCTGCACCATGGCTGTGTATCCCAAAGAAAGAGCAGATAACAGTTCCATACAATCTGCTTTGCTTGGCTTAAGATGTAATATATATGATTCCTTCTCTGGTTAATCAGAAAAGACTGTCAATCATCATGTCATCCCCTGCTCAAAAACCTCGTGTGGTTTTGCTGGCTGAAGGACTAGAGACTTAGAGATAATTGGTCTAGGAGTCAAGATGCTCCATGCTCAGGTTCCACCTTGCCTTTCCAGCCCAATCCCTCTGTCTCCAATGTATAGCTTACACAGGACAACTCATAGGGTCTCCTATACACCGCATGCTTTCTCGGTACTCTGTCCATCAGGGTCCTTCTGTCACTCCCATCTGACTTCTGAACACTTATCCATCCTTCAAAGCCCATCACAAATGTCAGCTCCTCTATGAAATCTTCCCTGATGTTTCAACAGGAACATGACGTTGTCAACTTTTCAGTTCCATAGCTTTGTGAAAACTCTCTCAAAATATCCTAGCTTTCTGTGGGCTTGTCTAGCTATAAACTCTTTTAGGGTAGAGAAGGGGTCTTATTCATCTCTGTACCTACTCTAACACATGGTACTTCGAAAGTAGGATACTCAACGAATTTTTACTAAATAGTTACTTTATTACTCTAGAGCTATATGGGGCTAGATAATACGATGTTTTACAAAGCTGAAAAAAAAAAAGCCCACCCAGTATTGATTTTATATCATAGAAACAACTCATACATACATTTTTAATGCTTTTTCAGCTCAAATTTCTTTGTCTTATTTCCCAATTCAGAACACATGGAAAGCAGCTACTTCAAACAATGCCCTTTCTTGTGAAGTTTAAAGTTCAGACTATTGACTCCACAAGGTAAGGGACCATACCCACTTTATTCACTGTTGCATCCACAGTACATATGAATGTATCTGATATGTTCTAGACCCTTTAACAAAGATCTGATGGATCAAGGAATGGACTACCCTACATCATTTTGTAGTCTTCAGAGTACCTCACCTGTGAAATCCATTCACATACTTATTCACTGTTTCTCTTGGACCTACTCATAGTCCTTTTTGTGTCTAAAGGGCCTGATAATTTGTAAGTGGCCATTTCTGTGCTGCCAGGAGAGGAGACTGGGCATCATTAATTAGTGGACAATAAGGCCATGCATAGTGAATACATCCTCCAAGTGGCAGAAACACTCAACTCTCATATAACTCCTGGAACTGGGGACTATCAAAAGTATTGCATGACATCCCTTATATCTAGTAGGGTCCACAGGTAAATGGAAATAAATATACAGTATTGTGTCTCCAGGTAGGCACAAAATAAAATTTAAGTTGGGAGGGGCCATAAATACCACCTGGCCCCGTATCTTTCTAACCAGCGTCCTGGCATGCCCTCAAACGCCTGAAGGCAGGAGCAGAGCCTCTTCCTTTCAACAAAATTGCTTTGCTCTTATTTATTTGGGTTTGAAGAACTTTTAAATAAATTTGAAAACTACAAATCTAAAGTACTATGTGAAAAGAGCTCTAAGCAGAGAGCTGTCCAGATGAACTGGGTGTGGAATCCTCGAGTTCTAGGATCAGCCTTCTGAAGGCAATCCTAATCAGGGCTGAAAGGCACACATAAGAGAATCACCATTTAAACTGTTTCCCTCACTTTGCAAAGGACTAGACAGAACTAGAGGTTAAGAGCTTCACCCTGATCAAGAGGCAGGGCTGACAGGGAGGGGGCTGGGACTAAACCCCAGGGTTCTTCCACCTGCCCAGTGCTCATTTCTCTATGCTGGCAACACACACACACACTCATGCTCATTACCTTCCTTGTACCTGGAACACTAAGTTACAACCATAGGAGTCCAGGTGACAGGGGGTATGGGCCCCCAGGGAGCCGATCCACAATGTACTTTCCCGTCCAGTTCTTCCAGGAAACCCAAAGTCAGACCATATCACATCCTGTTTTGAAAATAAAGTCACAGTCCATCAAGAGCCAACCAATTCCTCTGTATGACAATTTCACTTGTACTTCTGTTTTTTGGCATTTGGGATACTCTCTTACAGAAAATGCTGTGGATGGAGGAGGTTAGGTTTCAGAGCTGTCCAAGAAATCTTTTTTAACCAATAACATATCTGAAGCAGGTATCTAGGGGAAGAATGTTTTCAGAGAGCAGAAACAACGAGAGATTTAGCACATACCGACTGAATCAGAATTTCCAGGTGACGGTGTCCCAATCCATGTTTTGAAATACATATCCATACATAATTTTGGTATAGTCCCCAGAAGTCATATACTCTTTAGTGTAATGAATTTTAAAACAGAGACAACACAGTACTCCAGACATGGAATCTCCTCATCTCCTGGTACTACAGACACATCATGCCCAAGTCAAACTACTGGGAAAAGCCTATATTTAGAAGTCAATAGTGCTACTTGCAGCACAGGAAAATAGGGTCAGACCTGAACTCAAATCCATGGAATAAAAATATCTAGAAGCTAGAAAAGGAAAAAAACCGTATTAGTGAACTAGGCCTGAAGGTTTTGCTTTGTTTAATCATGGATTTTTCCTATTGAGTTTAAAAACAAAACAAAATCATTTTTATATGTAGAACATGTCCTAAATGTTGACACTTCTTTTATTAGTGCTAGCAATCTCCATTTTCTGTGTTTAGAGGCAACAGCTATCTTCAAAAAGAAGACAATTTTGAAGAGACATTTAATGGATCATTTTGAGGAAGAGTAGGATAAGCATTTTCATTTTCGTTTTGAGTGATGGAAACAGCCAAATGGGTGAACACAACTAATTTCTGTTATTGAAGGGGGACTTTTTGCAAGGTCAGCACAATTATAAATGCATATGAACAGCAAACAGCAACTCCAAGGGGTGGTAAAGATAAGGTTTCTTTTGGTTATAACCCTTAAGTGCCAAGCAGGCAGCTTACCACTTTATCCCCAACCTCCCAAGTGGCTACTTGGGAGGGAAAGGAGAATTTGTTGGGATCTTGGGTCAACTGTTCAGGTCATTTTTGTGAACATCTTTTCCACATACGCAGTATGATGCTGGGTGTTGGGAATACAAAATTTAATATAACATAGGCCTTACACTTCCAATCAAATAAACAGGTCATTTCAATATAATGTGGTAAGTGTTCTGACAGAAGCAGAAGTTACTCTAAGAACACAGCAGGAAAACATGGAATACAGTTGTGTTGGCTATCTTGGAACATGAGATGGCCTTAAGGATGGAAGCCATGCAGTAAGAAGGACAGAGCAGAATGACAGAAAGAAGCTGGGCTCTTTGGTATGATGGAGCCTCCAGTCCAGTCCTGGCCAGCCTACCTCCAGACTTTCCTTAAATGAGAAAGCAAAAAAGTACCCGTATATGTTTTATCAGGCAACTTCTTTTCTGGGTTTTCTGTTTTAAGCAACTAAACTTAACCCTAACTGGTGCAGGAAATAGTTTTTCTTTCCCCAATAATTCCATTCCGCCAGAGCCTTTGTCCCAAGCTTTTGGGTAAGTTAGTCCTAAGCTCTGTATCAGAGAACTGTATACCTGAAGAAATTTTCCTATAGACACTTTGGAGAGACAGAGAGAGAGAGAGAGAGAGAGAGAGAGAGAAAGAGAGAGAGAGAGGGAGAGTGTTTGTGTGTGTGTGTGCATATGGGTGGGGTTCCATGGTACTATTCCTCAAGAACACTGTAGATTTAGTAGGCTTTCCCAAGCTGGCTGGAGGGCTACCTACCAGGATCAATATTGTTTCTCCAAAAAAAAAAAAAAAAGTTCAGAGTCCAAACAATTGATATATAAATAAAATATGTAGATGACAAGCAATGAAAAGGAAAAAGGCAGCAAAAGATAATTTAGAGCCACAAGGTCTGGATAATCAACCTTTTAATGAGAGAAGAAGACCAAAGAATGTACTTAATGGAGGTACTTATATGGGGCTGAAGTAATTTAGCAATCCATTAGATCTCCAGTGGTTAGAGATAGTTCTTGAAGAGAATAATATCACATCTTATCCAAGCACATAAAGGACTTAACCAGAAATTCAGTCCTGCTTTTTCATCTCCTACTCCTTCCAATCCCAGTGGTTCCCTATCAGCCCTGGTTTCTAGCTTCCTCCAAGAATCTGTCTGGGAAGTTTATCTGCAGTTTAAAGACATCCAAGAGAAGGAGGATGGAGATAACACATTAGAGGGTTTCAAGACAAGAAAGAATGCTGCACAGTTTCTGTACAGAATGAGCATTATAAACAAAATTCATTGTTCACTAATAGTTAATAAAGGATAGGATAAACTGAAAACAGTTTAGCCAATGAAAATGACCTATGTTTGTAACAGAAAAGTAAGGTAGGTACAGTATCGTCCTTTTTCTTTTTGATAGCCCTTGTGTGTCATGGTATTCTGGACATAATAGTAATTTACAAATAATGATGGTTTTATTTGATGGGCATGTAGAGATCACATTTCCCAAGTCAAAAATCAGGACATATAGGCTGATGAATCATTTTTGTGCACTTCTGAAGATAAAAGCTAGTCTGGTAGACATTGCTTGAATACCAACATAATGAAATATTTAGTGATAGTATGTTTTTCTGCTGCCTCATTTTCTTTTAAAAATAATTTTAACAAGGTAAAATTCATATGCAATAAAATGTACCTATTTTAGAGTAAGTTCAACGAGTTTTGACAAATGCTACCACAATGATCAAGATACAGAATATTTTCATTACCCCCAAAGTTGCCTCTTGCTCCTGTGCAGCCAATCTCCCTCCCTCCCAAGCACTGAGCAACCACTGATCTACTTTCTGTTGACGCAATATTTTGAAACTGGATTCCCATAGATATGCATAATAAATGAGGATCAATATTGAATATTCTTTAATTTAAAATGTTCCCAATACCTTAAATGCATAAGAGAATCTAAAAATCTGGTTGAAGTAAAAACATTCAAGACTAGGTGTATGTGTCAATGTTCTTGATTATGCATGACATTCTAAAACTATCACTTCCATTTAAGTGATAAAATGATGAGTCAGAAACAGTATTGAATTCTAATAGCATATTTTATACATTCTATCATAAGGCTTGGTTTCCTCATCAGACTGTAGAATCCTCTGAGAGCCACGTGTTGTATTTTAATCAAGTTGGCAACTCCAGTAATTAGCACAGTGAGCACAGCAAATACTCGAAAATTGTGTACTCATATAGGTAGGCAACTAGGTCTTTTTAAATCCTATGCTCAAGTAGCTCCTAAATCTATTCCAATTAGCAAATTAAATAATTGTTGGTGAATTGAATTGTTTAGTCTGCATTCTGGTGGGTGTAGATCCATTGTAAATAAGATCTCTTCAAGATGTTACTTCAGTTAAGGTGTGGCCCAACTGAATCATGTTAGGCTTTCATCCAGAATACTGAAGAGCTTTATAAGCAGAGTGAAAGTCAAATGGAGAGAGAAGCCCTGGAGAGCAGCCAGAAGCTGGAAGTCAACAGGACCCAGAAGAGAAAGGAGAAGATGTTGCCACATGCATTGCCATATGATGGAAAAGCCAAGGAGCCTCAAAGTATGCCAGCCAGCCTGAAGATGACCTTGGGAGGAAGCAGACCTTCCAGCCTCTGAAACCATGGGCCAACTGTCATTAAGCCAACCCATTAAACAGTATTTGTTTCAGCACCTAGGAAACTAAAGAGTTGCAGAATAAAACATCACTTGCAAAATGCTGTGCAAATAATCAAACCTTCCAAAATTTTACAGCTTTAGTCAAAGAACTAAAGAAAAACTGGTAAGATGTGTATAATACAGAATAGTGACTTTTTTGGTCTACCTTGTAAAAATAATTTATCCTTAAGTTGTTTAGTCCTAAAAGATGGTATATTACTTGATAAAATATTTAAAGACTATTTTTACATACTCATTATTTCTTTCATCCCTATTTTCTAGATAAGAGATTTAGGTTTAGACAGGTCTTACACTAGATCAAACAGAATCTAGGCTCTGAGAATGCCCCAACTCACCAATATTTGTTCTTTTACCTATACCATGCTGCTTGGGCTACTTGTGGTAAGAATTAACTTGTGTCAGTCAATCACATTAAAGATGGTCTCATTCTATTAATTCTCTGAGCCTAGGTCATAAATATGGATACATATAATTTTGTAATGAACTGATATTTGAATAAAATAAATGAAAAAACCAATATTGGTCAAAATAACAAAGACAGAATGTTAAAACAATACAATTAACTGTAACTACTATATGAAACTTATAAAGGATAAACACTTCAACTTAAATTTCAAACAGCCCCTTAATTCAACATTATAAATTAGCAAGTACCTAGGTTTGCTTCTAAGGTAAACATAAACAGAAAAGAGGTAGTTAACTCTCTAACCATAGGTAGGCTGGATACTTATATTCCAATTTGCCTCATCAGAAGGCATCACTGGCCGTCAGACCTCTTTAATCATTACCAAATCACTTGCTCAATTTCAACACACTATAATTACATGTTATAAAATCCACAACAGTTTAGAACTAATTTTCTATTTACTGCATTGTTTGGATTCTGTGTCCTCATGATAATGTTCCTGACTCTCAAGAGCAGATCCGAATCACAATAAAATGGAATCTATCTGGGAAGCACTCTTGGGGCAAAATCCCTTTTGCTGTATGTTGATTCTTAACAGCTTCAATCACAATGATACTTACTGATAAATGCAAAAGGTAAGACCTGTCATTCTTACGTGATGAGTCAGAGATAAAGAAACTATATGTGATATTGTCACAAATTCCATACCTTCCTTAGGAAGTAGAGAACATAACGTTCAAAATAAATGCTCTGGGTCACGCCCCTCTGCCAGCAGCTCCCGCGCCACCTCGGGTCAGCGAGGCGGGCGGGCGGAGCCTGCGCGTGGCGGGGGCGGCACCCGCGGCGGCACCTCCTCCGGCCTGCCTGCTGCGCCTATGCGGTGGAAGAACGTTTCCACTGCTGCACAAGATTTACTATTCAGCAGGATTTGGAATTCCCGGACAACTGAAAAGCTGGAAATAATTTCTTTAAATTTTGTCTCTTAGTTTTCCATAGGAACATCAGAAAACCATGAACAACTTCAGTAATTAAAAGTTTGCCAGTTCCTTGATGAAGGTTTTACCGTCAAGGACATTCTGGATTAAAAAATTAATGAAGTTTCTTCTGATGATAAAGATGCCTTCCATGTTGTAGACCTTGGAGACACCCTAAAGAAACGTCTAAGATGGTTAAAAGCTCTTCCTCCTGTCACCCCCTTCTATGCAGTCAAATGTAATGACACTACAGACATCGTGAAGAACTTAGCTGCCACTGGGACAGGATTTGACTCTCCTAGCAAGACTGAAATACAGTTCGTGCAGAGTCTCGTGGTGCCTCTCAAGAGAATAATCTATGCAAACCCTTGTAAACAAGGGTCTCTAAGTATGCTGCCAATAACGGAGTTCACATGATATTTGACAGCAAGGTCAAGTTAGTGAAAGTAGCCAAGGCACATCCGAAGGCGAGGTTGGTTTTGTGATTGCCACTGATGCCTCCAAAGCAACCTGTTGCCTCAGCGTTAAATCTGGAGCCACACTCACAACCAGCAGGCTTCTTTTGGAATGGACTGAAGAGCTAAATATTGATGTCAACGGTGTCAGTTTCCATGTGGGAAGAGGCTGTACTGATTCTGAAACCTTAGTGCAGGTAGTCTTGGATGCCCGCTGTGTCTTTGACATGGGAGCTGAGGTTGGTTTCAGCATATACCAGAATTGGTGGTTGCTTTCCTGGATCTGATGGTGTCAGTCTTAAATCTGAAGAGCTCACTAGTGTAAGCAATCCAGCATTAGACAAGTATTTTCCGTCAGAGTCTGGAGTGAAAATCATAGTTGAGCCAGGTAGATATTATGTTGTATCAACTTCCACATTTGCGGTGATTATCACTGCCAAAAAATTGTATTACAGGAATAGACAGGTTCTGATGATGAAGATGAACTGAATGTATGTATTAAGTGGATGGAGAATATGGATAATTTAATTGCATCCTTTATGATTATGCACACATAAAGCCTCTTCTGTAAAAGAGATCCAAACCAGATGAGAAGTATTATTCATCTAGCGTATGTGGATCAACATGTGATGGCCTTAATTGAATTGTTGAGCACTGTGACCTGCCAGAAATGCACGTGGGTGATTGGATGCTGTTTGAAAACATGGGTGCTTACACTGTTGTTGCTGCTTCTACTTCCAGTGTATTCCAGAGGCCATCTATCTACCATGTGATATCAGGGCCAAGGTGGCAACTCATGCAGCAAATCAAGAACCACAGTTTTCCATCTTAAGGAGAGGAGTGGATATCAGCACTCTGCATGTGTCTTGTGCTTGGGAAAGTGGAATGAAACGTCACCCAGCAACCAGTGCCTCAGCCAGTATTAATGTGTAAATACCATTTTTGTAGCTGTTAACTGTGAGTCTGGCTTCAATTAAGGGACTTGGGGGGGGGGGATCATTTAACTTAATTACTGCATTTTTTGAAATGTCTTTGTAAGAGTAGGGTTGGCACAGATACAATATGGAAGTCTAGGAGCAAGCATTTGTAGCTTATATAATGGCAGAATGGGCCAAAAGCTTAGTGCCGTGACCTGTTTAAAAATAAAGTATCTTGAAATTAAAAAAAAAAAAAGCTTTACTTAGATTGGTCATTGTATGATGTTTAAAAAATAATGAGGACAGAAGGCGGGAGAGCGTCACCTGAGGGGAGGCAGACGTGCATGTGAGGAACCCCAAAGATTGCAGCCAGCTAGTGCGAGAACGCCAGAGACTTGGGGGAGCAAGCATGGTCTTGTGGACCCTTTGATTTTGGATTTCTAGCCTTCCTCACCCTTCACATTCAGAGGCAAGCCTCTTGCAGTGTCCACACCTGCAGACGAAGAACGAAATGAGCATGAGGCCGGCAGACCCCGTGTAGCCAATGCGAATCTCCAAGTCGTTGTGGGTGAGCTCCAGCACGTCGAAGGCAGCGGCGAGGAGGGCCACAGCAAGAAGCAGCGCCCTGGCCCAAACGCGGGAGTGCAAGGCAGCAAGATAAGGAAACTAAACACCCAGAAGATAAAGAACTGGCCTGGTTTTACATACCATGTAAGAAGCAGAGGTGGGATTCGAATCAGGGCAGTTGATTCAAGAGTGCGTGTGCTTCATCAGGTTCTCAGACTTACTTTAAACAGAGTTTGCTCCTCAAAACAGAACTTCTCGGAGGTGGGGCAAGATGGCAGAGTGGTGAGGAGCAGAATTTCGTCTCTCCCCTAGAGCAGCTGGCAATTACCCAAGAACTATCTGAAACAGTGTTTTCGGGGTCTCCAGTACCCAGTCACACATTGGACACAAGTTTGGAATTGGAGGAAAAGTTGAGATCCCAGCGAACATTGTAAGTTCCCCAGACCAGGGGTCTGGCGCCCCTCCCCACCCAGACCTCACAGACTGTCTTGCTGCCGGCTCCCTGAAAGGGGGGGTGGGGGAACAAAAAACAGCAATCTGCTGAGGGCAAGAAGGGAGGCTCAACCCAGCCTCAACTGCAGAATTAATTAACAAATTAATTAACTAACTTTGGGAGCTGGGGTGCCAAAGAAGGGCTGGACTCCGAGAAGCGGGGGCACGTAAAAGCGGGCACCCATTCCCAGACTCCAAAAAAGCCATTTTTTTTCCCCCTACATTTTGTCCCTTCTGGCTTCTCACTGATCCCTTATCTTTTTGCATTTCAATAGCCCGCAGCAGGGGTGGAACTGAAGCCATTGGAGAGTAATTATCAGACAATAGACGAAAGCATATCTTTAAATGCTCTATTCTGACACTGACAAAACTTCCAGGCTGGGGAAAGACTTTTAAAAGAGACTCTTTTTTTTTTTTTTCTTTTTTCTTTTTCTTGATTTCTTTTCTACTTTTTTTTTTTTAAATCTAAAAGTAATATATGTGGTTATTTTCTATCGGAAAGCCCAGGTTGAGGGACTAGGCTGGGCTTGGGGGAGACAGAGTACCCACAGTGTCTTTGAATTCCGTATTCACTACTGAAGGCCTCCACCCCCATCTTTAATTGGCAACTCAGGCTGACCAAGGAATCTACCTGGAGAGGCCCCAAAGAGGAGAGAGGAGAAGGGAATAGTGCCCCTGAGAGACAACTGGAATTCTGAGGATTGGGAGAGTGGAGGGAGGCCCAGCTCAACTGGCAGTCCTCCTTCTGGGAATTCAGACCCGAGGGGCTGGAATTCAGATTCCAGCTTCAGTCAGCCACGCCCCTGACAGGATCAGAGTCACCAGGAGAACTAAAGGCTCCATACCTCCTTACACTGGTGGGGGAGCTGCGGGCTGGCCAGCACCACCTGCTGGACAGGAGAGGAAAAGCACCAATTCTAAAGGCCTCATACGAGGGTCTCATTCTCAGGAAAACTCCATACCCTCCCAATGAGACCTGGGCCTCACTAGACTGGGAAAATCTGACTAGGGTCGACCATATCTGAGGAGACCCACTCACAAAAAGGTTACATAGAGGCAGAGCAAGAAACAGAAAAAACAAGAGGGGAAAAATTCCGATCAACTAAATAGAACCTAAGTTAGAGGTCTAGAATAAGTTGAACTGAATAACAGAGGCCAGAGAACAAAGCCAACCAACAAGAAAACCACTAAGTAAAAGACAGAAAACAAGCTCCAAAATAAACTAATCAAGAGAATCAGATGCCTAGACAACTTAAGATAACAAGCCATACCAGGAAACACGAAAACATGGACCAGCCAAAGGAACAAACAATAGCTCAGCTGAGACACAGGAGTGGAGGCAACTAATGCTAAATAGATTTGATGAAATGAAGGAAGATATAGCAAAAGAGCTGAAGGATATAAAGAAGACACTGGCTGACCATAAAGAAGAATTCATAAACTTAAAAAAACAAATGGCAGAACTCATGGGAATGAAGGCCACAATGGAGGAGATGAAAAACACAATGAAGGCACACAACAGTAGATTTCAACAGGCAGAAGAAAGGATCAGTGAACTGGAAGACAGGTCATTCGAATTCATACACACAAAAGAACAGATGGTGAAAAAAATGGAAAAATATGAGCAGGGTCTTAGGGAGATGAGTGACAACATGAAACGCACAAATATACATGTTATGGGTGTCCCAGAAGGAGAAGAGAGGGGAAAAGGGGCAGAAAGAGTAATAGAAGACATATTCACTGAAAATTTCCCAACTCTTATAAAAGACAGAAAATTAGAGATTCAAGAAGTACAACGTACCCCAAATAGAATAGATCCCAATAGACCTACTCCAAGACACTTACTGGTCAGATTGTCCAATGTCAAAGACAAAGAGAGGATTCTGAAAGCAGCAAGAGAAAAGCAATCCATCACATACAAGGGAAAGTCAATAAGACTATGTACAGATTTCTCTGCAGAAACCATGGAGGCAAGAAGACAGTGGCATGATATATTTAAGATACTGAAAGAGAAAAACTGCCAACCAAGAATTCTATATCCAGCAAAACTTTCCTTCAAAAATGAGGGAGAGATTAAAACATTTTCAGACAAACAGACACTGAGAGAGTTTGTGAATAAGAGACCGGCACTACAAGAAATACTAAAGGGAGCGCTACAGGCTGATAGGAAAAGACAGGAGAGAGAGAGCTGGAGAAGAGTGCAGAAATGAAGATTATCAGGAAAGGTAAAAGGAGAGGAAAAAATAAGATATGACATATAAATTCCAAAAAACAAAATGGTAGTAGAAAGTACTGCCCTTACAGTAATAACACTAAATGTAAATGGATTAAACTCCCCAATAAAAAGACACAGACTGGCAGAATGGATTAAAAAACAGGACCCAACTATATGCTGTCTACAAGAAACTCACTTTAGACACAAGGACAAACATAGACTGAAAGTGAGAGGTTGGAAAAAGATATTTCATGCAAACAACAACCAGAAAAAAGCGGGAGTAGCTATATTAATATCAGACAAGTTAGACTTCAAAAGCAAAACAATTAAAAGAGACAAAGAAGGACACTATATATTAATAAAAGGGTCAATTCATCAAGAAAACATAACAGTCATAAATATTTATGCACCAAACCATAATGCCCCAAAATTCATGAGGCAAACACTGCGATCACTGAAAGGAGAAATAGATACCTCTACAATAATAGTTGGAGACTTCAATACACCACTCTCATCAATGGACAGAACATCTAGACAGAGGATCACTAAAGAAACAGAGATGTTGAATTGTATGATAAATGAACTAGACTTGACAGACATTTATAGAACACTACATCCAACAACAGCAGGATACACGTTTTTCTCAAGTGCTCATGGAACATTCTCTAGGATAGACCACATGTTGGGTCACAAAGCAAGTCTCAACAAATTTAAAAATACTGATATTATACAAAACACTTTCTCAGACCACAATGGAATGAAGTTGGAAATAAATAAAAGGCAGAAGGTCAGAAAATTCACAAACATATGGAGGCTAAACAACACCCTCTTAGAAAACCAGTGGGTAAAGGAAGAAATTACAAGAGAAATTAGTAAATACCTCGAGGCAAATGACAATGAAAACACAACTTATCAAAACTTATGGGATGCAGCAAAGGCGGTGCTGAGAGGGAAATTTATTGCCCTAAATGCCTATATTAAAAGAGAAGAGAGAGCAAAAATTGAAGAGTTAACTGCTCACCTGGAGGAATTAGAGAAAGAACAGCAAACTAACCCCAAAGCAAGCAGAAGGGAAGAAATAACAAAGATTAGAGCAGAAATAAATGCAATTGAGAACAGGAAAACAATAGAGAGAATCAACAAAACCAGAAGTTGGTTCTTTGAGAACATCAATAAAATCGATGAACCACTGGCTAAGCTAACAAAAAAAAAGAGAGAGCAGATGCAAATAAATGCAATCAGAAATGGGAAAGGAAATATAACTACCGACCCTGCAGAAATTAAGGAGATAATGAGAAGATACTATGAGCAACTATATGCTAATAAACTAGACAACTTAGATGAAATGGACAACTTCCTAGAAAAGCATAAACAACCAACATTAACTCAAGAAGAAATAGATGACCTCAACAAACCAATCACAAGTAAAGAGATTGAGTCAGTCATCAAAAAGCTCCCAAAAAGGAAAAGCCTAGGACCAGATGGTTTCACATGTGAATTCTACCAAGCATTCAACAACGAATTAGTACCAATCCTGCTCAATCTCTTCAAAAAAATTGAAGAAGAGGGAAAGCTACTTAACTCTTTCTATGAAGCCATCATCACCCTAATACCAAAACCAGGCAAAGATACTACAAAAAAAGAAAATTATAGCCCAATTTCTTTAATGAATATAGATGCAAAAATCCTCAACAAAATACTCGCAAATCGAATCCAGCAGCACATTAAAAGAATTATACACCACGACCAGGTGGGATTTATTCCAGGTATGCAAGGCTGGTTCAACACAAGAAAATCAATTAATGTAATACACCACATCAATAAATCAAAGCAGAAGAACCACATGATCATCTCGATTGATGCAGAAAAGGCATTTGACAAAATTCAACATCCTTTCCTGATGAAAATACTTCAAAGGATAGGAATAGAAGGGAACTTTTTCAATATGATAAAGGCAATATATGAAAAACCCACAGCTAACATCACACTCAATGGGGAGAGACTGAAAGCTTTTCCTCTAAGATCAGGAACAAGACAGGGATGCCCACTATCACCATTGTTATTCAACATTGTGCTGGAAGTTCTAGCTAGAGCAATTAGGCAAGAAAAAGAAATAAAAGGCATCCAAATTGGAGACGAAGAAGTAAAACTTTCACTATTTGCAGATGACATGATTCTATATGTAGGAAATCCAGAAAAATCTACAGCAAAGCTACTAGAACTAGTCAATGAATACAGCAAAGTAGCAGGCTACAAGATCAACACACAAAAATCTGTAGTGTTCCTATACACAAGTAATGTGCAACAAGAGGAGAAAATCAAGAAAAAAATCCCATTTACAATAGCAACCAAAAGAATCAAGTATTTAGGAATAAACTTAACCAAGGACACAAAAGACCTTTACATAGAAAACTATAAGAAACTGCTAAAAGAAATTGAACAAGACCTGAAAAAATGGAAGAACATACTATGTTCATGGATTGGAAGACTAAATATAGTTAAGATGGCAATGTTACCTAAACTGATTTACAGATTCAATGCAATACCAATTCAAATCCCAACAACTTACTTTACAGAAATAGAAAAACCAATAACTAAATTTATTTGGAAGGGTAAGGTGCCCCAAATAGCCAAAAATGTCTTGAGAAAGAGGAATGAAGTGGGAGGTCTCACACTACCTGACTTTGAAGCATATTACAAAGCTACAGTGCTCAAAACAGCATGGTACTGGCATAAGGACAGATATACTGATCAATGGAATCGAATGGAGTGTTCAGAAGTAGACCCTTACATCTATGGACAACTGATCTTTGATAAGGCAGTGAAGCCGAAGCAACTGGGAAAGAGCAGCCTGTTCAATAAATGGTGTTTGGAGAACTGGATATCCATTTCCAAAAGAATGAAAGAGGATGTCCATCTCACACCTTATACCAAAATTAACTCAAAGTGGATCAAAGACCTAAACATTAGCACCAAGACCATAAAACTCTTAGAAGAAAATGTAGGGCAATATCTCAAAGATCTTGTGAAAGGAGGTGGTTTCTTAGACCTCACACCCAAGGCACGAGCAACCAAAGAACAAATAGACAAATGGGATATCCTCAAAATTAAACACTTTTGTACATCAAAGGACTTTGTCAGAAAAGTCAAAAGGCAACCTACACAATGGGAGATGATATTTGGAAACCACATATCAGATAAGAGTTTAATATCCTGAATATATAAAGGAATCCTGCATCTCAATAACACAAAGACAAACAATCCAATTAAAAAATGGGCAAAAGACATGAACAGACATTTTTCTGAAGAGGAAATACAAATGGCTCAAAAGCATATGAAAAAATGCTCAACTTCACTGGCTATTAAGAAAATGCAAATCAAAACCACAATGAGATATCATCTCACACCTACCAGAATGGCCATTATCCAAAAAACAGAAAATGACAAGTACTGGAGAGGATGTGGAGAAAGAGGCACACTTACTCATTGTTTGTGGGAATGTAGAATGGTGCAACCACTCTGGAAGACAGTATGGAGGTTCCTCAGGAAGCTAAATATAGATTTGCCATATGACCCAGCTATGCCATTGCTGGGTATATACTCAGAGGAACTGAAACTTAAGACACAAACAGACATTTGTAAACCAATGTTTATTGCAGCATTATTCACAATTGCCAAGAGATGGAAACAGCCTAAATGTCCATCAAAGGACGAGTGGATAAACAAACTGTGGTATATATACATGATGGAATATTATGCAGCTGTAAGACAGAACAAAGACATGGATCATGTAATAATGTGGATGAACCTTGAGGACATTATGTTGAGTGAAGTTAGCCAGAAACAAAAGGACAGATTCTGTATGGTCTCACTAATATGAACAGACATTAATGAACAAACTTTGGGAGTTAAAAGCTGACAACACAGGCGATCAGGAGATAGTAAGAGGGCAGAGACCATTTGATGCTGAAGGACTACAGAATGTTGAGGATTGATTGCATAGATCCAGAAATAGATAGCATAATACTGTGTGATGGTAGCACGGTATTGTAAGTACACTGAACAAAGATGTCTGAGTAAAGCTGAAAGAGGTGGGATAGGAGAATGTATGACACCAGAGGTAAAGATAGATGATAAAGACTGGGACTGTATAACGTGGCAAACATTGGAGTGGCCAATGACTGTTACTAAATATTCAAATATAAAAATGTTTTTGCATGTGGGAAAGCAAATGAATGTCAACCATGTAGAAATTTAAAAAAGGGATGGTATTCAGGAAAAAACATAATCAAAGCAAACTGGAGTCTATGGTCAACAGTAATATTGTAATATACCTCCATTAAATGTAACAAAGGCAATATGCCAATGCTAAATGTATATGAGAGGGGGATATAGGGAAGTAATATGGAATTCTTGGTAGTGGTGTTATTTGCTGTCCTTAGTAGTATATCGTATTGTATGACATGTTATTTTTCTTTTTATCATTTCTTCTTATTGCCAAAAAAAAAACAAAACAAAACACAATTTTTCTTGTAGTAATCAGTATGTTCAAGTGCTGATTGTGGTGATAAATGTACAACTTTATGATGATACCATGAACAACTGATTTACACTGTGGATAAATGTATGGTATGTGAATATAACTCTATAAAAGTGTAGGAAAATATATATATAGGAGTAAAAGTGTTGGAGAAAACATGGTGAGAGGGATGATGCCTCACCAATATGGACTAACTACAATGTGTAAACTCAGAATTGAATCTTAGAACATAGCCTAACGTGGACATAATAATTGTAATAGTCCCTAGATTGTAAGCTTTTACAGCAGTTAACTCTATCCCTGAATTGTAAGGCCTGTCTCTAAACTTTGAGATGCTGATCCCCTAGTGTATAACCTGATTGGTCTCTGGAACAATGCATATCTCTGAGACACCTGAAACTCAGGGCTAGAGCTCGGCAGATATGAATGTCAGTATTAGTGCATACAGCCACTGTCAAAAAAAAAAAAAAAAAAAAAAAAGCTGAAAAAGAGCCCAGACTTCAATTAGTGATATGAATGAAGCAGGTCTGGTTAAGACCAGGGCAAGCCAGGCCAAAGGATAAAGGTTGAAACTGATTGTGTTTTAAAACTTCAACTTTCATATGAGACCAAGGGAATAGATATCTATTTGGTACAGGATCTAAATTTTCTAAATGGTACAACTCTACAGTCAATTTGTTCAAACACCACAATTGCATGGAACTTTGAATAGGAAGTGAGATATGGTAGGTTAGTATAGGCTGGACTGAAATAGTGACACAACCCAGAGTAATTTGGGCAGATAATAAAAAATATATTTACAGCCTCCCCCTCCCCAGCCCTGAGGATCTGGGGGAAGGTGTGGATGTGTTGGACATCATCACCTGGACTGGTGTTGATGTTGTCACAAACATTGGGACTGGTGGTTTGATGTGCTGAGCCCTCGAGCATGGGACTTGCCCTTATGAAGCTCACTACCACAAAGGAGAGTCTAAAGTTGTATGTAATGGTGCCTAAGAGTCTCCCCCTGAGTACCTCTTTGTTGCTCAGATGTGGCCCTCTCTCTCTCTGAGCCATCTCGACAGGTGAACTCGCTGCCCTCCCCCCTACGTGGGACCCGACTCCCAGGGGTGTAAATCTCCCTGGCAACGCAGAGTATGACTCCCAGGGATGAATGTGGACCTGGCATCGTGGGACTGAGAGTATCTTCTTGACCAAAAGGGGGATGCAAAATGAGACGAAATAGTTTCAGTGGCTGAGAGATTCCAAATGGAGTCGAGAGGTCACTCTGGTGGACATTCTTATGCACTATATAGATAACACCTCTTAGGCTTTAATGTATTGGAATAGCTAGAAGTAAATACCTGAAACTACCAAACTCCAACCCAGCAGTCTGGACTCCTGAAGACAATTATATAATAATGTAGATTACAAGGGGTGACAGTGTGATTGTGAAGACCTTGTGGATCACACCCCCTTTATCTAGTGTATGGATGAGTAGAAAAATGGGGATAAAAACTAAAGGACAAACGGGGTGGGATGGGGGGATGATTTGGGTGTTCTTTTTTCACTTTTATTTTTTATTCTTGTTCTGGTTCTTTCTGATGTAAGGAAAATGTTCAGAGATAGATTGTGGTGATGAACGCATAACTATGTTATCATACTGTGGACAGTGGATTGTATATCATGGATGATTGTATGGTGTGTGAATGTATTTCAATAAAACTGAATTTAATAAAAAAAAATAATGAGACTAATTTCATTGGCATACACAGAAGCCAGTTAAGTATCATAAATTACAATTTTAGGCCACTTTTAAGGCTACATGATATCTCCAATCATATCTGCATATTTACTGTATATACATCAATATTTATAAATATTATATATTTATCAGTGATATACTTAAATAAAAGCAAAAAATGGCAGCTGGGGGAAAAGTACCAATGCTGGAAGGATCTGAAGAGCCTAGCAATAGGTTTAATCATTAAACTTGCTTTTAGTTAATCAAATACTAAGCAGTTTGGATAAATGTACTTTATGGAAGAAAAGGGGTAATAGATGGAAACATCAAATAGAAGCTGTTAAGTAAAAACTTATAAAACTGATAGAAGGTTGAAGAGAGTTAATTTCTTATTAAGATTGCCAAACTTCTCACTTTATTAACTAGAAGTCACAGAAAATATGACAAAGGTGAAGCCAGGGTTTAAAACATTCTATGAAGGGCCCTAAGGACCAAAGAAACATTGAAACAAGAAATGATAAGACTAGGAAAAAATACATTTATATAATCATTCAAATACCTATTATGTGTTCAGCACTATGCCAGCAGTTTTGGGGAATAAAAAAATGGTCCCTGTTCCAAAACAGTTTACAATATTGTTAGTGTAACAAAACACAAGCATGCTATGTCATGAACCATTTAAATAAAAATCTGGACAAAACATGTGGGAATGAGGTATAGATTGGATTGAGGAAGGTATGAGTGGATGAGAAGGCTTCACGGCTAAAGCTGATTCTGAGCTGAGTCCCAAGAAGTAGAATTTTAATAGGCAGAGCATGAGCAAAGCCCAGAAGGTGAGGGAGAACGTGATATGTCCAGTTCTTATACAATTTTTTTTTTTTACCAGACACTGCACTTTTCCCTGTGCTTGTTTATTTTTTTTTTTAATCTTCATTTTATTGAGATATATTCACATACCACGCAGTCATACAAAACAAATTGTACTTTCGATTGTTTACAGTACCATTACATAGTTGTACATTCATCACCTAAATCAATCCCTGACACCTTCATTAGCACACACACAAAAATAACAAGAATAATAATTAGAGTGAAAAAGAGCAATTGAAGTAAAAAAGAACACTGGGTACCTTTGTCTGTTTGTTTCCTTCCCCTACTTTTCTACACATCCATCCATAAACTAGACAAAGTGGAGTTTGGTCCTTATGGCTTTCCCAATCCCATTGTCACCCCTCATAAGCTACATTTTTATACAACTGTCTTCGAGATTCATGGGTTCTGGGTTGTAGTTTGATAGTTTCAGGTATCCACCACCAGCTACCCCAATTCTTTAGAACCTAAAAAGGGTTGTCTAAAGTGTGCGTAAGAGTGCCCACCAGAGTGATCTCTCGGCTCGTTTAGGAATCTCTCTGCCACTGAAGCTTATTTCATTTCCTTTCACATCCCCCTTTTGGTCAAGAAGATGTTCTCCATCCCACGATGCCGGGTCTACATTCCTCCCCGGGAGTCATATTCCACGTTGCCAGGGAGATTCACTTCCCTGGGTGTCTGATCCCACGTAGGGGGGAGGGCAGTGATTTCACCTTTCAAGTTGGCTTAGCCAGAGAGAGAGGGCCACATCTGAGCAACAAAGAGGCATTCGGGAGGAGGCTCTTAGGCACAACCATAGGGAGGCCTAGCCTCTCCTTTGCAGCAACCGTCTTCCCAAGGGTAAAACCTGTGGTAGAGGGCTCAACCCATCAAACCACCAGTCCCCTATGTCTGTGGTCATGTTAGCAACCATGGAGGTGGGGTAGGCGAATACCCCTGCATTCTCCACAGGCTCCTCAAGGGGGCACTACATCTTTTTTTTTTTTCCTTGTTTGTCTTTTTTCTTTCTTTTTTTTTTTTTTAACTTTCCCTTCTTTTTTAAATCAACTGTATGAAAAAAAAAGTTAAAAAGAAAACAAACATACAATAAAAGAACATTTCAAAGAGACCATAACAAGGGAGTAAGAAAAAGACAACTAACCTAAGATAACTGCTTAACTTCCAACCTGTTCCTACTTTACCCCAAGAAAGTTACATAATATAGCAACATTTCAGTGAACTTGTTCCTACTACATCCATCAGAAATTAACAGACCATAGTCATTTCTGGGCATCCCCAGAACGTTAAATAGCTTATCTGTTCTTCTTGGATTATTGTTCCCCCTTCCTTAATTGCTCTCTACTGCTAGTTCCCCTACATTCTACATTATAAACCATTTGTTTTACATTTTTCAAAGTTCACATTAGTGGTAGCATGTAATATTTCTCTTTTTGTGCCTGGCTTATTTCGCTCAGCATTATGTCTTCAAGGTTCATCCATGTTGTCATATGTTTCACCAGATCGTTCCTTCTTACTGCCGCGTAGTATTCCATCGTGTGTATATACCACATTTTATTTATCCACTCATCTGTTGAAGGACATTTGGGTTGTTTCCATCTCTTGGCAATTGTGAATAATGCTGCTATGAACATTGGCATGTAGATATCTGTTCGTGTCACTGCTTTCCGATCTTCCGGGTATATACCGAGGAGTGCAATCGCTGGATCGAATGGTAGCTCTATATCTAGTTTTCTAAGGAACTGCCAGACTGACTTCCAGAGTGGCTGAACCATTATACAGTCCCACCAACAATGAATAAGAGTTCCAATTTCTCCACATCCCCTCCAGCATTTGCAGTTTCCTGTTTGTTTAATGGCAGCCATTCTAACCGGTGTTAGATGGTATCTCATTGTGGTCTTAATTTGCATCTCTCTAATAGCTAGTGAAGCTGAACATTTTTTCATGTGTTTCTTGGCCATTTGTATTTCCTCTTCAGAGAACTGTCTTTTCATATCTTTTGCCCATTTTATAATTGGGCTGTCTGTACTATTGTCATTGAGTTGTAGGATTTCTTTGTATATGCAAGATATCAGTCTTTTGTCAGATACATGGTTTCCAAAAATTTTTTCCCATTGAGTTGGCTGCCTCTTTACCTTTTTGAGAAATTCCTTTGAGGTGCAGAAACTTCTAAGCTTGAGGAGTTCCCATTTATCTATTTTCTCTTTTGTTGCTTGTGCTTTGGGTGTAAAGTCTAGGAAGTGGCCTCCTAATACAAGGTCTTGAAGATGTTTTCCTACATTATCTTCTAGGAGTTTTATGGTACTTTCTTTTATATTGAGATCTTTGGTCCATTTTGAGTTAATTTTTGTGTAGGGGGTGAGGTAGGGGTCCTCTTTCATTCTTTTGGATATGGATATCCAACTCTCCCAGCCACATTTGTTCAAAAGACCATTATGGCTCAGTTCGGTGACTTTGGGGGCCTTATCAAAGATCAGTCGGCCATAGATCTGAGGGTCTATCTCTGAATTCTCAATTCGATTCCATTGATCTATATGTCTATCTTTGTGCCAGTACCATGCTGTTTTGGCAACTGCGGCTTTATAATAAGCTTCAAAGTCAGGGAGTGTAAGTCCTCCCACTTCGTTTTTCTTTTTTAGAGTGTCTTTAGCAATTCGAGGCATCTTCCCTTTCCAAATAAATTTGATAACTAGCTTTTCCAAGTCTGCAAAGTAGGTTGTTGGAATTTTGATTGGGATTGCATTGAATCTGTAGATGAGTTTGGGTAGAATTGACATCTTAATGACATTTAGCCTTCCTATCCATGAACATGGAATATTTTTCCATCTTTTAAGGTCCCCTTCTATTTCTTTTAGTAGAGTTATGTAGTTTTCTTTGTATAGGTCTTTGACATCTTTGGTTAAGTTTATTCCTAGGTACTTGATTTTTTCAGTTGCTATTGAAAATGGTATCTTTTTCTTGAGTGTCTCTTCAGTTTGTTCATTTCTAGCATATAGAAACATTACTGGCTTATGTGCATTAACCTTGTATCCCGCTACTTTGCTAAATTTGTTTATTAGCTCTAGTAGGTGTATCGTTGATTTCTCAGGGTTTTCTAGATATAAGATCATATCATCTGCAAACAATGACAGTTTTACTTCTTCTTTTCCAATTTGGATGCCTTTTATTTCTTTGTCTTGCCGGATTGCCCTGGCTAGCACTTCCAGCACCATGGTGAATAACAGTGGTGACAGCGGGCATCCTTGTCTTGTTCCTGATCTTAGAGGGAAGGCTTTCAGTCTCTCACCATTGAGTACTATGCTGGCTGTGGGTTTTTCATATATGCTCTTTATCATGTTGAGGAAGTTTCCTTCAATTCCTACCTTTTGAAGTGTTTTTATCAAAAAGGGATGTTGGATTTTGTCAAATGCTTTTTCAGCATCTATTGAGATGATCAATTGATTTTTCCCTTTTGACTTGTTAATGTGTTGTAATACATTGATTGTTTTTCTTATGTTGAACCATCCTTGCATGCCTGGAATGAACCCCACTTGGTCATGGTGTATGATTTTTTTAATGTGTCTTTGGATTCGATTTGCAAGTATTTTGTTGAGGATTTTTGCATCTATATTCATTAGGGAGATTGGCCGGTAGTTTTCCTTTTTTGTAGCATCTTTGCCTGGTTTTGGTATTAGATTGATGTTAGCTTCATAAAATGAGTTAGGTAGTGTTCCATTTTTTTCAATGTTTTGAAAGAGTTTGAGTAAGATTGGTGTCAGTTCTTTCTGGAAAGTTTGGTAGAATTCCCCTGTGAAGCCATCTGGCCCTGGGCATTTACTTGTGGGAAGATTTTTGATGACTGATTGGATCTCTTTGCTTGTGATGGGTTGGTTGAGGTCTTCTATTTCTTCTCTGGTCAGTCTAGGTTGTTCATATGTTTCCAGGAAATTGTCCATTTCTTCTACATTATCCAGTTTGTTGCCATACAGTTGTTCATAATATCCTCTTATAATTTTTTTAATTTCTTCAGGATCTGCAGTTATGTCACCTTTTTCATTCATTATTTTGTTTATATGGGTCTTCTCTCTTTTTGATTTTGTCAGTCTAGCTAGGGGCTTGTCAATCTTGTTGATCTTCTCAAAGAACCAACTTTTGGTGATATTTATCCTCTATATTGTTTTTTTGTTCTCTATGTCATTTATTTCTGCTTTAATCCTTGTTATTTCTTTTCTTCTACTTGGTTTAGGATTGGTTTGCTGTTCATTTTCTAGCTTCTTCAGTTGATCCATTAGTTCTTTGATTTTGGCTCTTTCTTCCTTTTTAATATATGCGTTTAGTGCTATAAATTTCCCCCTTAGCACTGCTTTTGCTGCATCCCATAGGTTTTGGTATGTTGTGTTCTCATTTTCATTCGTCTCTATATATTTAGCAATTTCTCTTGCTATTTCTTCGTTAACCCACTGATTGTTTAGGAGTGTGTTGTTTAACCTCCAGGTATTTGTGAATTTTCTAAGTCTCTGATGGTTATTGACTTCTAATTGTATTCCATTGTGGTCAGAGAATGTGCTTTGAATAATTTCAATCTTTTTTAATTTATTGAGGCTTGTTTTATGTCCCAGCATATGATCTATTCTGGAGAAAGTTCCGTGAGCACTAGAAAAGTATGTGTATCCTGGTGATTTGGGATGTAATGTCCTGTAGATGTCTGTTAAATCTAATTCATTGATCAGATTGTTTAGGTTTTCAATTTCCTTATTGGTCTTCTGTCTGGTTGATCTATCTATAGGAGAGAGTGATGTGTTGAAGTCTCCCACAATTATTGTGGAAACATCAATTGCTTCCTTCAGTTTTGCCAGTGTTTCTCTCATGTATTTTGTGGCACCTTGATTGGGTGCATAGACATTTACGATTGTTATTTCTTCTTGCTGAATTGCCCCTTTTATTAGTATGTAGTGGCCTTCTTTGTCTCTCAAAACATCCCTGCATTTGAAGTCTATTTTATCTGAGATTAATATTGCTACACCTGCTTTCTTTTGGCTGTAGCTTGCATGAAATATTTTTTTCCATCCTTTCACTTTCAGTTTCTTTGTGTCCCTGTGTCTAAGATGAGTCTCTTGTATGCAACATATTGATGGTTCATTTTTTTTGATAAATTCTGCGAATCTATATCTTTTAATTGGGGAGTTTAATCCATTTACATTCAACGTTAAAACCGTGAAGGCATTTCTTGAATCGGCCATCTTATCCTTTGGTTTATGTTTGCCATATTTTTCCCTCTCTCTATTAATATCCTTTATTGTACCCATACCGAATCTCTTTAGTACTGAACCTTTCTCCAAGTCTCTCTGCCCTGTCTTTGTTTCTCTGTCTGTAGGGCTCCCTTTAGTATCTCCAGTAGGGCAGGTCTCTTGTTAGCAAATTCTCTCAGCATTTCTTTGTCTGTGAAAAATTTAAGCTCTCCCTCAAATTTGAAGGAGAGCTTTGCTGGATAAAGTATTCTTGGCTGGAAATTCCTCTCACTCAGAATTTTAAATATATCGTGCCACTGCCTTCTTGCCTCCATGGTGGCTGCTGAGTAGTCACTACTTAGTCTTATGCTGTTTCCTTTGTATGTGGTGAATTGCTTTTCTCTTGCTGCTTTCAGAACTTGCTCCTTCTCTTCTATGTTTGACAGTGTGATCAGTATATGTCTCGGAGTGGGTTTTTTTGGATTTATTCTATTTGGAGTTCGCTGAGCATTTATGATTTGTGTATTTATGTTGTTTAGAAGATTTGGGAAGTTTTCCCCAACAATTTCTTTGAATACTCTTCCTAGACCTTTACCCTTTTCTTCCCCTTCTGGGACACCAATGAGTCTTATATTCGGACGTTTCATATTATCTATCATATCCCTGAGGTCCATTTCGAGTTTTTCAATTTTTTTCCCCATTCTTTCTTTTATGCTTTCATTTTCCATTCTGTCATCTTCCAGGTCACTGATTCGTTGTTCAACTTCCTCTAGTCTTGTACTATGAGTGTCCAGAATCTTTTTAATTTGGTCAACAGTTTCTTTAATTTCCATAAGATCATCCATTTTTTTATTTAGTCTTGCAATGTCTTCTTTATGCTCTTCTAGGGTCTTCTTGATTTCCTTCATATCCCGTACTAGGGTCTCATTGTTCATCTTTAGTTCTTTGAGTAGCTGCTCTAGGTGCTGTGTCTCTTCTGGTCTTTTGAATTGGGTGCTTGGGCTTGGGTTATCCATATTGTCTGGTTTTTTCATATGGTTTATAATTTTCTGTTGTTTTTGGCCTCGTGGCATCTGCTGAACTTGATAGGGTTCTTTTAGGGTTTGTAGACCTATTGAAGTCCTTATCTCTAATTTATCAGATCTACAGCTTCGTGGAGTACACTTTCTCTAACTAACCAGCAGGTGGCGTCCACGAGACACCTGTTCTCCACAAGCCAGTTCTCCCCTGCTTAGCCTTTTTGGTGAGTGGGGGAGTGAGTCTTGTGGGGCCCAAGTGGTGTACCAAGCTTGCGTGTGTAGTTGGTGTTGCCTGCCCTGTATGTGGGGCGTGTTTCTGGGCAGTCGGGGAGGGGGGGTGGCCCTAAGAATCAAATCTCCCTGATGATCCTAGAGTTTTAAAGCTGCTGCAATAGTCTAATCCTTCAGTTCAGTCCTGCCACAGTTTGTCTCTGCCACTGACCCACAAGTCTTTGGTATTGGCGTATGGCTCCTGAGACTTGCAAGTGGGCCCCTCTTCCAGGCTGTGCACCCCGGGTCCTCTGCTGAGGGATGACTGTGCTATGTCACAGGTGAGTGCCGTCCCCCCAGGGCAGTTCTGGGCTGCTGGGCTGTGTAGGGAGGCTCCCAGTCTGCTCAAATGATGGCTGAATGGGGCTTTGTTAATTCACACTGCTCCACCTTCCCAGTTCTGGGACATTCAGCTGAGGTTGCAGGGAAGGCTAATGTCCACGCCCAGTTTTGTGGTGTGTGCCTGTTATTTGAAGCACTTCCGTCACACTGGGTTGTCTGGGGCAGCTCTGGGCTATGGGGCTGGCGATGGGCAGGAGTGTTTCCTGTTCACCAGGATGGTGGCTGTGAGCGGACACCCCCTTTTTCTTGGGAAGTTGTGTTGTTTAGTGAATTTTCTCAGCCACTGGATTATTGCCTTTTGTCTCAGAGCTCTCTTAGTTCTGCTCTTGACTTGACGTGCCCAAATTGCAATTCTTTGAAGCTTTCTGTATTGGGCTTCTTAGAGTAATTGTGTTAGAAAAAGAAAAAAGGATTTAAAAAAAAAAAAAAAAAAAAAAAAAAAACGGCCCTCCTCAGAGATCTAATGGGTTATTGAAATGCTAATAGACAAAGCACCCAGGGCCATTAAGGAAAGGTCCACAGGGCAGAGAGATCAGCTTTGCTTCAGGATTTGCATATGCACCTCAAGGCCTGAGCTCCGCCCTTCCCCTTTCTGTGTTCACCAGAACTCCAAAAATCCTCTGCTTTTATTTTGGAGTTTTTCGTGTTGTTTTTTTTCTATGCCTGTCTCCTCTCTGCTGGGCTGGCTGCTCTCAGAGTCTCTGGTGTCTGGTCTCAGTCTATCTATGGTTGGAGTTTGAATCAGTAGAATGAGTTTCTGATAAGAGCAGCCACTGCAGTTTTCCCTTCTCCTTCCCGGAGCTGACAGCCCCTCCTCCCCCGGGACTGAGCCTGGCAGGGAGGGGCGCGGGTCCCCTGGCCGCAAAAACTTACAGATTTCGCTGATCTCAGCAGTTCCACGTTTTCATGAGTGTTGTATGAAGTATGCCCAAAGACAGATTGCTCTGTGCTGTCCAGTCCACGCAGTTCCTGGCTTTTTACCTACTTTCCTAGAGGAGTAACTAAAACTTACAGCTCACCAGTCTGCCATCTTGCCCCGCCTCTCTTATACAATTTTAATCATGAAATGTTTGTAAAGAAGATTATCATATTTCAATATTTAACCTGGAGCATTACTTGAAATCTGTTTTCCTAAATTGTTTTAGAATTGTCTTAGTTTGCCCAGAGGGGCAATGACAAACACCAAACAATGGGCTGGCTTAAATAATGAGAATTTATTTGCTCACATTTTAGAGACTAGAAGTCCAAAATCATAATTATGCTTTCTCCCAGAGTTAGTAGTGTTCTGGTAATGGCAATCTTCTGTCACATGGCAATGTCCTTGGTCTCCTCCCATGGTTTTCTCTAACTTCTGGCTTTTCTCATCCAAATTTCCTCTCCTTAATATGGCCTCCAGTTATATGGGTTAAGGCCACGCTCATTCAGTTTGGCCATACCTGAACTGGATCTTTGAAGATCCTATTCATAAATGAACCTATACCCTGACTCACCTTAACAAATTTGAAGATACTATTTACAAAAGGGTTCACACCATAGGAATGAAGATTAAGATTTGAATGTATCTTTTGTGGGGTATGTGAGTCATTCCTGAACAAGAATTAATTAGAAGAGTAGGAACTGGAGGAATAAGGAGTAATTTCAGAAGTGATGATAGAGATTATGCATTCCCAAAGTGGATCTGTAGACCCCTTGGAGGTCCCTGAGATTCTTTCAGGAGATTTGTGAGGTCAAACTATTTTCATAACACTAAGGCATTATTTGCCTGTTTCACTGTGTTGATATTTGCAATGATGGTGAAAAAGCAATGATGAATAAAATTGCTGGTGTCAAGACAGTGGAACCAAAGTTTCATAGTAGCACTGTATTCTTTAAAACACACACACAAACACACACAACTTTACTGAAGTATAAATGATATACAAAAACAGCATATATATAAAGTACCCCATTTGATGAAGTTTTTACATACATATATGCCCAAGAAATCATCACCATAATCAACATAACAAACATTTCAGTTATGCCCAAAAGTTTCCCTGGGTCCTTTGTAAGCCACCCTTTCCTACATTCCCATTCTCAGACAACCACTGATATACCCTCTGCCACTACAGATTAGTTTGCAAGTTCTAGAATTTTATATAATGAAATCATTTTGCAAGTACTCTCTTTTCTTGCTAACACCAATCAAAGGCAAAGCAGACTTCAAAGTAGACTTCAGAACAAGAAATATTACCAGGGATAGAGAGGGTGATTCATCATGATAAAATGTCAGTTCATCAAGGAGACACAGTAATCCTAAATGTGTATGAATCTAATAACAGAGTTTCAAAATAAATGTAACAAAAGATGACCAACTTGAAAGGAGAAAGAGATGAATCCACAATAATAGTTAGAGGTTTCAATACCTCTCTCTCAATAACTGACAGAAAGTGTACGGAAATCCAGTAAGGAAACAGGAGACTTGAACAACCAACTTGACTTAACTGACATTTATAAAACACTCCACCCAAAAACAGCAATAGCAAATACACATGATGTTAAAATGCACATGGAACATTTATCAAGATTGACTATATCCCAGGACATAAAACAAGTTTCAATAAGTTTAAAAGGATTGAAAACACACAAGGTATAGTTTTGGAATACAACAGAATTTAATTAGAAATCAATAATAGAACAAGAGATGGCAAATCTCCAAATATTTGGAAATGAAATAATATACATTTAAACAACCCATAGGTCAAAGAAGAAATCACAAGGGAAATTAGAAAATATTTTGAACTCAGTGAAAATTATTTTGGAACATTTGTACCATGAAATATAAAAGCAATCTAACTTCCTACACTTGAAGAGTTTTCTGAAGAGAAGGGTGATGATATTAACAAATGTGATTTATTTTTACATTGAAATGTCTCAAGTATATTGAAATGTGTCAACATTTGAAAGATCTACATAATTCAGTGAACCATATTTTCCAAACAGCCAGTGAATGAATTACAAAATCATGCATGGGTAAAATCTACTCAGTGCAAGATACAATGGATTTTTTGTAACAGAGTGTGAAGAGTTCATTGATATGATTTCAGATCCTATACTGCAGTGAACCAACCTTCACAAAACTACTCCTTGTCAAGTTTGGTGTAGTATCAAAAAGAATATCCATACTTATCTGAAAAGGGCTAGTAAAGTAGTCTTTCTCTTTTTTAACTGCATATCTATGTGAAGCAAGATTTTCTTCGTATACTTCAAATGATACAACAAATTGCAACAGATTAAATGAAGTAGATATGAAAATCTAGCTGTCTTCTATTAAGCCAAACTCACAAAAATGTAAAACAAAGCTACTCTTCTTACTAAATTTTTAAAAATTCTAAATACAGTTATTTTTCATTAAATATTATACCTATGTTAACATGCAACAGTTTATTATTTGTTATTTTTAAGCAAATTAACATTTTAAAAATTTATTAATTTTAATGTTTACCCACCATTTTATGACAGATGTAAGAAATCTCAAAACAATTAAGCAGTAAGACTTGGTGGCTACATGGATTATAGTGGTAACAGTAAAACAACAACTTAGGTATCTGTGATGTAAGAAGGCTCAGTGCCCAGAAAACTCTGGGATAGGAGATGATATAAACTTAACGGACTTGGTTGTTCATAGCAGATTTGCCTGTTCTAATCCAAAAAAATCAACAGCCATAATGTGAGTTAACAAAATCTCATTTAACAAAGAAATGTCAGATTTTACTACAGCTTGATTAAAATTCCAGGGACACATTACTGAAGGGCTGTCTTTTATATTTACAATTAATGGATGGGTTATATGTCTGCCAGTGCAGTCTGGACTGGTCTGGGAAACAACTGATAGGGTCAGACCATGAGTCTCAACCCAGGCAGAGTGAGCCTAGACTCAGCACAATTTGATGAATGCTGGATGTAGAGTCCCTGCAGAACTGAATGTATTTGGACCTTTTGCTGGCATATTGTGCAGTAGTCAAAGCTAGGGAGGCAGGCCATTTGGATTACCTCTTCTTGGTTATATAATCTTGGGCAAGGTTTACTTAACCTCTTTGTGCCTCATTTTCCTAATGGGGGTAATTATTATTAAATCTTGGGGTTACTATGAGCATTAAATGAACCAATATAAATGTAAAGCACTTAGAAAAGAGCCAAGTACAAGGTAAGTACTTGATAAATATTACTATTAAACATTTTTTTACCTTAAGTATGGAGTAAAAAGTATTATTCTAATCCAAAGAGGGTATTATGAAAAACATAAGAAACTACTACTATAAAAATTTACTTTGAAATCTATGAGTTCCAGGGTTGAAGATCACAACTAAGGTTTTGAAAAGAAGGGATGTCTACATCAAAATTATCATTTAAAAATTAGTAAATTTGGTATGGACTTTAGATTCAGAAAACATTTACTGAATGTTTTCAAAACTAATGCATTTTCATAAAAATATATTCTCAACTAACAGTAATAGGCAAGATGTATTTTTCCCCTTTTATAAAAAAATGAAATTAATTATTTAAATATTCAAAAAATTTAACAAAGGAAAGCTACAAAGTATTGGTAGTTGTATTATAATAACTATGAAAACATAAGCATCTATATCTTGACTTAAAGTGAAAAAGAAAAATAATGGGCTGAATTGAACAAGGAGTATCAGCCTATATGAGAGAAAAGTCTTGAGAGGCAGGAGGAGAGGAGCAGAGACTAAATAGCCTGTAGTGATGGCCAACTACTTTTCTCCACAGAGGATGAGGGGCAGGATGACAGACCCTGGAGCCTACAACTGATTGTGGGCAAGACAGAATCATCCAAACAGCTTATCGGAACACTCCCATTCTTGCCCCAGAACTCAGACACAAACAGAAACCAGAGCATGGAGTTTCGCAAAATCATTTCACAAATATTAAACTGACAGTTTGAGGTAGAAAGCACTTAGAAGAGGACATTGTAGTCTGCAAACCACTGCTGTCAGTTATACCAACATGTGGCAAAAAACTTCTACATTCTTACTTCTGCAAGTTACTCCCACATTTCTGTGGGGCTTCCACCTACCAAATAATGGGAGCCCAGCACTCTCTTTCACAGGCCATAAATCAACAGAGAAAATAGCTGTACCACAGCAGCCTGAGTCACAGCCCTAGGAATTCTTCTTCACATCATCAGCTTTTTACCATTACCTGCCTCACTGACAGAACAAAAACTTGTATGTAGCTCAGGAGGCAATGAAGTATTATATATAATCTATGCTTTTTACATACTCTAAACCAGGTCAGACAATGTTTAAAGTCAAAGCAGTGTGCAGGAGGTTTGGCGAGTAGGAAAACGTTGATAAGAAGGCTACCCATGTGTGTAAACAAAATGCTGCGCTCCTCTAGAGGAAGCAGAAGACTTTTGGTTTAAGTGAGAAAATACTGAAAAGAGTTTCTCATGAGAGAAAAAGACAAGAAAGAAAAAAGATACCAGGGAGATTAATTCATGATCTTTTCTCAAAAGCAAATTATAACTAAGATTAAAAGTAACATACTGACTTACCTGAAATATATCTGTCTTGTCTTCAAATAGATGGACAAAATATTTATAGTCAGCATAAGCCCAGAACTGGGAATGATCATAATCTCTAAATGGTCCGGAAACACTAGATTGGTCACAGTTCCAGGTCAGAAACTCTTCAAGTGTGGCTTCTACGTAACTACATGTAGTTTCAAACTGAGGAACTGCAATGTAAGAGAATGCAACTTTAAATACATATCAGATACAGTTCACAATCTCCAAATATTGTTTTTTTCCAAAGGAAGATAATTTGAACAATAAAAATGTTAACCTTAGTTTAACATTTATTAAAATTAAGTTAATTTTGTACTTGTTAGATAATTAGAATCATTCACCTTCAATATTCATGATTAAATATAAAAGTAGAAATTATTGTTTTCTTCTTAAGATTAACAACTATCCTTACCATGCCCAACCCAGTAATACTTTAGCTGATCAATTCTCTGAGACCTTTTAGGGGGTCTGTGAGTTCTACATTACTTTCACAAAAATATTAAGACATTATTACCTTTCTCACTCTCACTCCCTCATGAGTGTGCAGTGGCGTTTTCCAGAAGCTACACGACATGT
This sequence comes from Choloepus didactylus, assembly GCF_015220235.1. Classification (NCBI taxonomy): domain Eukaryota; kingdom Metazoa; phylum Chordata; class Mammalia; order Pilosa; family Megalonychidae; genus Choloepus; species Choloepus didactylus. Next base: position 89,495,458 of record NC_051307.1, read on the forward strand.
GCTAACGTCATTGCCCTGAAGGCTAGTTGGAATATGTGCTTGTATTCTTGGGTTTTTAACTCTCTCAGTTTTAATTTCTAATGTGGTAAAGCTCATTGGGTTACCCAATTTATAATACTATAAAGGGATCCTGAAAGTTTGAGAACTTTAGATAAAAAAGAAACCAAAAATACTGTCTTTTGAAAATTTTCTGACTTTATACTGCACAAATAACAGTTACAGCTCCTCAGAATCAGTGGACAATGGCAATTTAAAGTCTGTTCATTTGTTCATTAATTTAATTATTTCAGAATCACTTATTAAGTACCTAATTTGTAACTAGTATTGTTCTCAGGTTTTTGGGGACATAAAAGAAAGAATACTCTTGAGTTAATAAAATATTTAGGCACAGGTAAAGCTTTAATCAGAATAAAAGAAAATCAGAGGTACCATATAATAAACACAAAATTTTGTGGCATTCCTGTAAGTGCCACAGACACTTATGATAGGCAAAGACCACCAGAGATAAGAGAAAGCTTTAAGGAAAGGTCTACTATCTGTCTACATTGGTTTGTTATTATGGCTTGACACATTTGAACAAGAGCTGTTTTTCCAAAACAGTGAAGAAATGAAATTTTTGCAACTACCAGAATATTTTAAAGACACATAGGGAAGTTGATATTCAAGAAATCTGTTTATAACCTTTGCAAAGCATGAAATCCTTTCAAGAGGGGATACAGATTTAATGTATGTAAATCATTTAGTATTGTTGGAGTCCTTTATTAATTAGCTGAATTAGTAAGATGAGGAGAAGGGTATTCTAACTCTTCTCTTGACAGCTTTTACCTTTTCCCTTCATTTCTGCCTGAATTGCTTTGGAGTATCTCAAACTTTTTTCACTTTTTTCTCTTTTTCCTAAAACATCGTAACAGCAGAGAGGTGGTACAGGGGAGGGTGTGCATCAAAGAGTCATGCTAATTCATCTTCTTCATCAACTTGCCGTCTGACTCTGAGAAGCAGGTGAACTTTACTAGGGTATGTTTATCTAAAAGATAAAAATCTGCACATTCAAGAACTATTTAAATTTAATAATTTTTGTGAGGGACTTAGAACAGTGCCTGGCACAAATAAGCCCTCAATAAATATAAGCCCTTAATATTATCAATATCATCAAAATTTTACCATAACAATATAGGAACACATAGAGTTTAATTTTAACAAACAAAAACCCAAGTGGCAAGACAGCCTCATTATGCTGGAAAATAAAGTTTTTAAAGCATTTCAGTAAGGTCCATTCTAAGTTTGAAGACATTATAAAATAACAGGCACACCTCAGAGTTATTGCAGGCTGGGTTCAATACCACTGCAACAAAGCCAATATCCCAATAAAGCAAGTCACACAAACTTTTAGATTTCCCAGTGCATATAAAAGTTATGTTTACACTATACAGTAACCTAGCAAGTGTGCAATAGCATTAAGTCTAAAAAAAAAATGTACAGACCTTAATTTAAAAATACTTTATTGCTGAAAAAAATGCTAATGATCATCTGTGCCTTTGGGGAGGGTCTTGTCTCGATGCTGATAGCGGCTGACTGATCAGTTGAAGGCTGGGGTGGCTATTGCAATTTCTTAAAATAAGACAACAATGAAATTTGCTGCATTGATTGACTCTTCCTTTCATGAAAGATTTCTCTGTAGCATGTAATGCTGTTTGATAGCATTTTACCCACAGTACAACTTCTTTCAAATTGGAGTCAATCTTCTCAAACCCTGCTGCTGCTTTATGAACCAAGTTTATATAATATTCTAAATCCTTTGTTGTCATTTCAACAATGTTCACAGCATCTTCACCAGGAGTAGACTGCAACTCAAGAAATCACTTTTTTTGCTCATCTGTAAGAAGCAACTCCTCATCCATTAGTTTTATCATGAAATTGTAGCAATTCAGTCACATCTTCAGGCTCCACTCCTCAGTCTAGTTCTTTTGCTATTTCTACCACATATGCAGTTACTTCCTCCACGGAAGTCTTGAATACCTCAAAGTCATCCATGAGGTATGTCATCAACTTCTTTCAATCTCCTGCTAATGTTGATATTTTAACCTCCTCCCATGAATCACAGATGTTCTTAACGGCATCTAGAATGGTAATCCTTTCCAGAAAGTTTTCAACTGACTTTGCCTAGATTCATCAGACGAATCACCATCTATGGCAGCTTTAGCCTTATGAAATGTAAATAATAAGTCTTGAAAGTTGAACTGACTCCTTGATCCATGTGTTGCAGAATGGATGTTGTGTTAGCAGGCATGAAAACAACATTCATCTCATTGTACAACTCCATCAGAGCTCTTGGGTGACAGGTGCATTGTCAATGAGTAGTAATATTTTGAAAGCAATCTTTTTTCTGAGCAGTAGGTATCAACACTGGGCTTAAAATATTTGGTAAACCATGTCGTAAACAGATGTGCTGTCAGCCAGGCTTTGTTGTTCCATTTACAGAGCACAGACAGAGTAGATTTAGCAAAATTCTTAAGGGCCTAGGATTTTCAGAAGGGTAAATAAGCAGTGACTTCAACTTAAAGCACCGGTTGCATTGCCCCTAACAAGCGACTCAGCCTGTCCTTTGAAACTCTGAAGACAGGCAGTGACTTTTCTTTAGCTATGAAAGTCCTAGATGGCATTTCCTTCCAAGAGAAGGCTGATTTGTCTACATTGGAAAGCTGTTGTTTAGTGTAGCCACCTTCATCAGTGATCTTAGCCAGCTCTTCTGGATAACTTGCAGCAGCATGTACAATAGGATTTGCTGCTTTACCTTGTACTTGTATTATGGATGGCTTCTTTCCTTACATCTCAAAACTCAACCTCTGCTAGCTTCAAACTTTTCTTCTGCAGCTTCCTCACCTCTCTTAGCCTTCCTCGAACTGAAGAGTTAAGGTCTTACTCTGGATTAGGCCTTGGCTTAAGGGAATGCTATGGCTGGTTTGATCTTCTATCCAGACCACCAAAACTTTCTCCATATCAACAACAAAGTTTTTTCACTTTCTTAACATTTGTGTGTTTACTGGAGTAGCACTTTTAATTTCCTTCAAGAACTTTTCCTTTGCATTCGCACCTTAGCTAACTGTTTAGCACAAGACGCCTAGCTTTTGGCTATCTTGTCTTTCAGCATGCCTCACCTCACTAAGCCTAATCATTTCAAACTTTTGATTTAAAGTGAGAGACCTGCGACTCTTCCTCTCACTTGAACACTTAGGGGCCTTTGTAGGGTTATTAATTGACCTAATTTCAATACTGTTGTGTCTCAGGGAATAGGTGAACCCAAGGAGAGGGAAAGAGTCAGGGAATAGCTGGTCAGTGGAGCAGTCGGAACACACATTTATCAAATAAGTTCGCTGTCTTATATGGGTGCAGTTTGTGGTGCCCCAAAATAATTACAATAGTAACATCAAAGACCACTGATCACAGATCATCATAACAGATATAACATTAATGAAAAGGTCTGAAATATTGACAGAATTACCAAAATGTGACAGAAAGACACAAAGGGAGTATGTGCTGTTAGAAAAATGGTGCCAATAGACTTACTCTACACAGGGTTGCCACAAACCTCTAACTTGTAAGAAACGCAGTACTGCAAAGGGCAATAAAACGAGGTATGCCTGTACTTGTGAGATTTCACTTCAGAGAATTCAGTCCAACTGACCCAATACTAAAGCCATGAACTGAGCCACTTGCCCCTGGGGTAGACTGAGCACGGTTTTTCAGTTAAGGCCAGTTATCACAAGCAAGTCTGTATTGTAGTTTTTAGACCCTAGCCACATCAGGGGACTTCATTTTCTGTCACAGCAAGCTCTGCACTTTTAAAAAATGAAAATCTAAAACGGCAACATAAAAATTACATGAGAACTGTTACTGCTGAGAAAATTATATTGAATGCAATGAATGGAGATGACAGACCTTTTAAGTCACAGAGATTTCAAAATAGAATCTTTTCACTCGTTACTGGTAGCAGCAGCATCAAAGATACTGTTCTGTTTGTTATTGTGACAATTTCTTTCTGGGTAGCACAGTTGTTTTTCTTGGTTTACTTTATGCAATGGAATTATTTTCTTTGTAACTTTATCATCATTGTTCTTTCATTTAATAGTGAAGTAGCCTAGGCAGCTCGAACTGTCTTCCTACTTACTGTTAAAGTGGTGGGTAAACAGCAGCTCAGCTGAGTTCAGAATTAGGCAGCAGTACACAAATTGAGTTTGCTTTTAACTCTCAGTGAAAGGGGGTCCTAGAATATTTTTTTGCACAGCAGGGAAAGGATTATTTCTCCATTTTGTGAGAATTCATCATTTTACAAACACGAAACATTGCATGAGATGTAAGCAAGGAACAGGATTTTTGATCATCACTAATTCCCCTGCTTACAGATGTCTGGGGTTATTTCTGTAATTGCTTGCTAAATTACTGGGCACATATCTTGGCAAATAAATTTGATACAAAATGGTTTCAAAGATCTATGTGATGTTTATTATCTGCTTCCTAAAGTAAACTAAGGAACACATTATATTCAATGCTATATAATGCCAATTAATATTATTTTACACCATTCTAGAAAAATTCTAGAAATATATTCATTAGAAAGGGAACAAAGTTATCATTACTTACAAGATCATATGCCTGTCTACCTAGAAAACCCACAGGAATAAACCAAAAACTACACAGACTAATAAGTGGCTGGATACAAAATAAACCTGTAAAATAAATGACTTTTTATCTATATACTGTTCTAGTTTGCTAATGTTGCTGGAATGCAAAACACCAGAGATGGATTGGCTTTTATAAAAAGGGGTATATTTGGTTACACAGTTACAGTCTTAAGGCCATAAAATGTCCAAGGTAACACATTGGCAATCGGGTACCTTCACTGGAGGATGGCCAATGGTGTCTGGAAAACCTCTATTAGCTGGGAAGGCACGTGGCTGGCATCGGCTCCAAAGTTCTGGTTTCAAAATGGCTTTCTCCCAGGACGTTTCTCTCTAGGCTGCAGCTCCTCAAAAATGTCACTCTCAGTTGCACTTGGGGTATTTGTCCTCTCTCAGCTTCTCCGGAGCAAAAGTCTGCTTTCAACAGCTGTCTCTCATCTGCAGCTCCTGTGCTTTCCTCAAGTGTCCCTCTTGGCTGTAGCTCCTCTTAAAAACATCACTCACAGCTGCACTGAGTTCCCTCTGCCCGTCAGCTCATTTATATGACTCCACTGATCAAGGCCCACCCTAAATGGGTGGGGTCACGCCTCCATGGAAATATCCAATCAGAGTCATCACCCACAACTGGGTGGGGTGCATCTCCAAAGAAACACTCAAAGAAATCTAATCAAAACTGATAACATCTGCCCACACAAGATTACATCAAAGATAATGGCGTTTGGGGGACACAATATATTCAAACTGGCACATATACCAATCACAACTAATTAGAAAAATAAAATAAGCAAAAATATTCTTCCATAATAGCTATTAAAATTTACATTTTAAGAAATTTTGGGACATATTTGAAAACTACAAATCTTTACACTGAAAGAGAAAATAGACTTGAAAAGTGAAGATACCTGGTTCCTGTGTAGGACAATGTGACAATATAATAATATAACAATGCTAATTCTTTCCAAATTAACTTACAGAGCTTAACAAATTTTCATTTGAAATCTCAACAGGATTTTTAAAAAGTGAGCTTTTACAGTAATTCTAAAGTTCATTTAGAAGAATAAAATTCAATAATTTTATGAAAATACTAAGAAAGGAGAGTATTAAGGGAGGATGAATTGTTGTTTCAAATATTAAAATATTTCAGTGCTAAAATAGGTTTTTAAAAGTTTTTTCCAGCCCCCAAATTGATAGCTCAATAAAGCTAGTATATATAAGAATATACTACTATGAAAAGGTGGTTTTTAAAGTGAGTAGGGAAAAAAAGGTAAATGGTACTGGAATAAAGGCGTTGGTATTTCCAACTTCACTATCTGGGGAAAATTAAATGAACATCATATACACGAATAAACAGGAAATGGATCAAGAGAAAAATGTAAAAAAGAGATCATAAAACTATTAGAAGAAAATATTAGTGAATATTAAGTATTTTCAGGATAAAGAAGGAATTTCTAAGGGAAAAGTCAATGAGAATAAAACTGTTAATAAAATATCATTATATTATCTGATTATATAAAACTGTAAAAATTGAAAGGCAAACAATAAACTGATGCTGAATACATGAGCATGCTGAATATATAAGGAATTTGTTTAAAACAAAAACAAAAAAAACCTAAAACCCCAATAAGGAAATAGGCAAGTAACACACAACTAAAAGAAAAAAAATACAAATAACTAATAAATATATGAAAGCATTTTCAGCATCAACAGCAATCAAAGAAATGTTTATTAGAATAATGAGATACCATTTTTCATATATTAGCAAGATTTTTTTTTAAAAGAGAAATAATTTTGGCAAAGGTGTGGCAAAACAGTCACTCCCATATGCTATGAAAAAACATATATGTAGCACCTGGCCACATATAACAAAAGCCTTTCATTCTTTCACTCTACAAACATCTGAATGCTCATTAGGTGCTCAGTCCATGAGACAAGTAACTGCTTGAGGGGAAGAAAGACTTTAAACAATTAATTAATTACACAACTAATCATGTGACTTTGTGCTAAGTGTTGCTAAGAAATACAAACTGCTCTGAGATTATTTAATAGTCACACCTGATTTGGGGCTCAGAGGAGAAGGGTGTGGTCAGAACAGACTTCCATGAGAAAATGACATTTGAACTGAGTCCTGAAAGAAGAAGAGGAATTAATTATGTTAAGTCATAGAAAAGGAAAATGGGAAGAGAAACAAGAATGGCCGGACATGGAGGACTTACATATGCAAAGGCCCTGAAGTAGAAAGAAGCAAGTCCCTGGAAATACAGAAACTGAAAAAATGCTTGTTTGGCCTGAGCTCAGGAAGAGATATAAAGCTGATTAAACATATAGAGCCTTCTACACTACAAGAAAATTTTTGTTTTTTAGCCTAAGGGTAATGGGAAGCCATTTAAGGGTTTTAAGCAGAGAAAGAAGATTACTTGTTTTTGTTTTTGTTTTTAAGTCTCTGGTTTCAGTATGAAGAATCTGGTATGGTTGGGGAGGGCAGGGGGTTACAGAGAGACCACACATGAGGCAACTACAGAGGTGAGGGAGATCAGGGTGATCTGGACTAGACGGTGGCTTTGGAGATGGAGAGAAGTGGGTGGATGCTAGATATTTAGGGGATAAGTCACTGAGTCACAAGAGAGGTGATAAAAATGACTCAGAAGTTTCTGGTGTAAGCAGCTTCATGGATAGTACTGTCAGTGATCATAATTTTCATACCCTTTGACCTAGTAGTTCTCCTTCTAGGGATTCATCATGGGGAAATAATCAGAAACTTGGATAAGATTTATTTTCAAAGAATTTTCACTACGGTCTCATTTACAAATTTAAAACTTACAAGGAATCTAAATAATTAAAATAGGAAAAGTTTTAAATAACTAAGATATTATCACAATGGAATATTTGTCATATAAAAGCCTTATTTAATGTCAAGAGAAGCTGCTCAGAATATATGAAATTAAAAAAGCAGGTAGAGAAATTAACTATTTATAAAACATAAAGAGGCTTCACTTCACACAACCACTAGGATGGCTACTATTTAAAAAATGGAAAATAATGAGTGTTGGAGAATACGTGGAGAAATTGGAACTCTCATGCACTGCTGCTGGGAATGCAAAATGATGCAGCCACTATGGAAAACAGCTTGGTGGGTCTTAAAAAAATACATAGAACTACCATAAGACTCAGCAATCTCACTTCTAGGTACAAACACAAAAAACTGAAAGCAGGAACTTGGACAGATATTTGTACACCAATGTTCACAGCAGTGTTATTCACAATAGTCAAAAGGTAGAAGCAACCCAAATGACCATCAACAAGATGAATGGATAAACAATATTCCTATGATGGAATATTATTCAGCCGTAAAAAGGAATAAAGCTTTATACATGCTACAACATGGATGAATCCTGAAGACATCGTATTGAGTAAAATAAATCAGACCCAAAGGGATAGATATTGTACGATCCCACTTATATGAAATAACTGGAACATGCAAATTCATAGAGACAGAAAGTAGAGTACAGGTTACCAGGGGTTGGGGGGAGGGGAATGGGAAGTTAATGTATAATGTAATGTAAAGGGAAAGTTTTGATAATTGATGGTGGTAAGTGCAGCATAACATTACGAAGGTGATTATTCCTACTGAATTGTTTGTATAGGAGTGGTTGAGATGGGAAAGTTTATGTTATGTATATGTTTCCACAATTTAAAAAAAAAAAAGGGACACTAGAGAGACAATGACACTTAAATGCAATACATATGTGATCCTGGACTGTATCTAATAATGGAGAAAAGGCCCACAATAACGTTATTGGGACATATGAAAAAATTGGAACCTAGAATGTAAGCTTTATATCAGTGTTAAAGTTCTTAAACTTGCCAACTTAAGGTGGTTATATAAGTGAATATTCTTGTTCTTCAGAAACGTACACGGAAATATTATGTGTTCAAGGAGCATGATGTATACAACTTACTCTCAAATGTTTAGACAATAGAGAATAGATAGGTAAATAGATACTGACAGATAGATTGAATGATACAGCAAATATGGCAAAATGTTAAAAGATGGTGGATCTGGGTATTTGGGTAGGGGGCATGTTGGATTCTCTGTATGGGTTAGTATTATGTTTTGCAGTTGTCTTGTAAGTTTGAAAGTATTTCAAAATAAAAGAGTTTAAAAAAATGAATTACAATTCCACTCCTGGGTGTTGTTGTAGTCTGCTAGGCTACTGAAAGCAGGTATCATGAAATGGGTTGGCTTAACAATGGGAATTTTTCAGCTTACAGTTTTGAGGCTGAGAAAAACATCCAAATCAAGGCATCATCAAGGTGATGCTTTCTTCCTGAAGACCAGCAGCCCAGAGATCCTCGACTCCTCTGCCACATCGCAGGGAACATGGCAGCATCTGCTGGTCTCTCCCTTCTTTTCCAGGTTTCATTGCTTTCAGCTTCTTGCTTTCATGGCTTTCTCTCTGTATTCATCCCATTTATAAAGGACTCCAGCAAGAGGTTTAAGACACATCCTGAATGAGGTAGGTCATACTTTAACTGAAGTAGCCTCATCAAAAGATCCTACTTACAATGGATCCACACCCACGGGAATGGATTAGCTTTAAGAACATATTTTTCAAGGGTATATACAGTTTCAAACCACGGCAGGTATATACCCTGTTCCAGTTTGCTAAAGGTGCCATTATGCAAAATATCAGAAAAGTTTTGGCTTTTATAAAGGGGATTTATCGGGTTACAAATTTACAGTTCTAAGGCCATAAAACTGTCCAAACTAAGGCATCAACAAGAGGATATCTTCACTGAAGAAAGGCCGATGGTGCCTGGAACACCTCTTTCAGCTGAGAAGGCATGTGGCTGGCATCTGCTGGTCCTTTGCTCCTGGGTTCTGATTTCAAAATGGCTTTCTCTAAAATGTCTCTGGGCTTCTGTCTCTCTTAGCTTCTCTCTTAGTTCCTGTGCATCCTTTCTTGTTCTCCCAGCGCATTTCTCTCCAAGCATCTGGGAGTCCTCTCTTAGCTTCTCTGGGGCAAACTCTGGGCTTCATCTCTTAGCTTAGAATCTCCAAAGCTAAGCATTTCCAAGAGTCTGGGTCTGTGTGGGCTCTCAGCTCTCTTAAAAACTCTAGTGATCTAATTAAGAACCATCATGAATGGGCAGGGTCACATTTCCATGGAAACAACCTAATCAAAGGTCCCACCCATAATAAGTCTGCCCCCACAAGACTGCATTAAAGAACATAGTCTTTCCTGGGGCACGTAACAGTTTCAAATTGGCACATACCCCAAGAATTAAGACCATGAATTCAAACAGATACTTGTACACCAACGTTCACAGGAGCATTATTTGTAATAGTCGAATGAATAAACAGAATATGGTATATCCATCCAATGGAATACTATTCAGTCATAAAAAGGAATGAAGTTCTGAATCATGCTAAACATGAGTAAACCTTGAAAATATCATCTTGAGTGAAATAAGCCAGACACAAAAGTACAAATATTGTATGATTCCACTTATATGAAATATCTAGAGGAGGCAAATTCATAGAAACTGAAAGCAGATTACTGGCTGATAGTAGCTGGAAGGAGCGGGGAATAGGAAGTGACTGATAATGGGTATGGGGCTTCTTTTGCGGGGTGATGAAAATGTGGAATTAGGAAGTGATTATGGTTGCACAACATTGTAAATATACTAAAATCCACTGAATCTTATACTTTAAAATGGTTAAAATGGTGAATTTCATGTTATTTGAATTTTATCTCAATAAAGAATAAATTATCAGCTTTACCAAAAACTCAGAACAGTTTCTCACAACTGCAGAGATTTCCTTTATTTCCCTTTTCTTTTATGCTTAAGTGTTAACTTGAAAACATCAAATTACTGTGCCTTATCTATAAAAAGGGATAATAATAATTCTGTCCTCAGAGGGTTTTAAGAAGATTAAGAGAGTTAATACATGTAAAGCACTCAGAACAGTGCCTGACACAATGGCTGTCGATAACTACTTTTAGTAGTAGTATTATATTTGTAGTCTAATGAGAGTGTGAAAAATCTTACAATTTCTATTTTTTTCCAAGTTAGTTATCTTACAGACATTGAGGCGAGTGGCAGATTTATTTGACTAAAATCAAGGAAAAAGCAAGAGCTGATTTTTATGTTATTGCTGGTCTAGCATTTAATTTTAAAATAGAGTAAACATTTCATTCTATGATTAGAATGAGATGCTGAAGAATTTCAAGTATATTAATCTTGTTGTAACTGCCATGGGCGTATGAATCGGGAGAGGGGTGTTTCTAGCCATCAAACACCAAATAATTCTACGAGATATATTATAAGATCAACAAGAGAGAAAGCAACTTGGAGAAGCTAGAAGGAAAGCAGGGTAATTTTCTAGTTCCTCATGAGTTATTAATAGATATTCATAGAGCAACTTCACTGCAAAATTAAAAAGACTGAATTTCTAGACTACCAAACTTATCCATATTTAAATATAATTATACATTCTGAAGCCAGACAAGCTTCAGATTAAGGACTACCTTAGATTGGAAACAGAACTGTTTCTTTCTTTTATATTAATTAAATTTTTAGAGTAACAGTAACTGCTTTATCTGACTAAAAGGCAAAACACCGAAATGTCACAAGTGTTCAGGGATGAAGAGGAAGCAGGAAAAATCTAATTGCTTAAGAGGATGGAAAAAACAGCTTTACATATGTTTTATGTTTGTGCAATGCAAATCCAAGTCAGGCAGCCAATAAAGCAGAGGGATAAAATTACAACCAAGATGAAGTATTATAAATAGTGCCTGAGGACACAAAAGGATACATTCAACATGAGAAAAAATGGAAGGGTCTTTTTCAGTCACATGGAAATATAAATCATAGCACATTAACAAATATTCATTAAGTCTCTACCATGTTCAAAGAACCACAATAACATCTATCAATGTACAAATACATCTTGTATGGGGTTATGAACTATATACTGTTTCATTTGGAAAAACAAAAACAAAAACAACCTTAGGATGAACTGTCCTAAAACTTCTCTGTACAGCAAATATTCAAAAGAAGATTAGAAACAAAGGCTTCACTAGTGATAAGGAAACCAACGCTCAGACTACGGGAATGCTATTGAAAAGACATTATGATGATGATGATTACTTATAGTCCTACCTGTATTGGTGCTTTTCATTCCCATTCTGAATCGTATCTGCTTTCCATGAAGGACCTCAGAAAGGTGTTTAGCAGTCCAGTGTCGTGCTGGCCAATCAAAAACCATGTTATAAAAGATTGCAGGTTGTTGTAAAAACATTATAATTTCTTTCGCTTTCTCTGGTGTAAAAGGTTTGACATGTTCGGCTAAAGAGAGAAATAAATAGAGCAATAGATAGATAACTATAAGATTTATTTCATATAATATGAAGACAAAATAGCCCAAATTGTTTCTATTATGTCAAAACTTTCAATAAAACTACACTGCATTAACACTTCATTTATTACCATTTTAGTAAACATTTGGCTTCAGATGACCATAATACTTAGATTTTTTTCATGTTAAATTTTACATGTTTAAATTTCGGTAGTTACAATCTTCAATTGTCAAAAATGAAGCTTTGGTGTTTAAAAAAAAAAAAGGCTTTCCAACTACTTCTTTACATTTAAAGGGATGTAATTTTTTGAAAATACTATTTCCTAAATAAAGGATTATTCAAGAAATGCTGATGGATGCTACTCTAGAACAACTAGAGTTGCTGGAGTCAGCAACAATTCTACTTGCTATATCACGTGTTTGTGCCGAAAAGAGGTGCATGACAGAATTAATACAGCAGTCAATCGGGAAGGGGAAAATTATTTTTACTGCAGGATTTAAAAAGATAAAGGATGTGCTATGATGGCAATCAATATTAATCCTTGCTGTCAACAATTCACACGCGCAAACCAAAACACTGTGTTCAAACCCACACAGTGACTTACTGAGTAAACACTAAAATAAATTTCACAGAATCACAGAATGTGAATCCTGGTTGGGATAGTGAAAACTAGTACGTGCTAAGTAAAAGAGTAAGTTTCTCTTTAAAGTCATTTTAGGATGGCAAGTTTTTATGGAGGTGTCAGTTTCCTAGACGCTAAAACAAATACCATACAATGGGTTGGCATAAATGAGTGGAATGTATTGGCTCACAGCTTTGAGGCCAGGAGAAGTCCAAAATTGAGGTGTCAGCAAGGCCATGCTTTCTCCCAGAAGCCTAAGGCATTCTGAGGATGGTTCGTTGGCAGCGATCCTCGGTCCTTGGCTTTTCTGCCACATGGCAGTGCATGTGGCAATGTCTTGTCTTTTTCTTTTCAATGTTCTTTCTTCTCTGGGTTTCATTGATTTCCAGTTTCTTCCCATGGCTTTTTTCCTGCCATCTAATTACTTTTGCTTAGACAGACTTCAGCCATATTGGATTAAGGCCCACCCTCATTCAGTCTGAGTATACCTTAACTAATGAAATCTTCAAAGGTCCTGTTTACAAATGGGTTCACACCCACAGGACCAGGAATTGGGACCTGAACAAGCCTCTTATGGGGTACATGATGCAATCCCCAACAGGGGGGTTAAAAATGCTTTATACTCTGATTCCCAAAACATATATTTATGAATCTCAAGTACAGTTAACTAAACTCTTATTTCAGTTACCTAGTCTGTAATCACTTAACTTTAAAAATTAAGATAAGGTCATAAATAATCCAAATTTTCCCACCACCCAACTTTCTTCTAAACTTTCTGGTACAAAGAAGAGGGATGGCAGAAAGACTCATCAAGGAACTTGTGTTGGTCTAAACATAAGGCCTGCTTTTAACGAACACTTTAAAAATCAATTTGGCCTCCTGAAAGACATGAGGGGCAAAAGTTTGGAACTCTTTCCTAAACCCTGGGTGAAAGAGGGCAGGCTCCAACCCCTCTAGCGGTGACATTTGAGAACAGTTACCTCCTCCACTCACCACTCCCAAATGAGGAGGAGATCAGATTGGATGTTTAGAGCAAAGAGCAGGTAAGAAGAGGAGGGCAATACATGGAGTGAGAAAGAGAGAGGTTACCCTCAAGTCTTAATGTAAAAGAAGCCCCAAGTTTATCTTTAAATGTCCTTTAAGTGTTGAAGGGACCTGTAAAGGAAAACAAGTGTGACCAGGAATAAAACTTTCTATCTTTCCTTGTGTGTTTTTTTAAACTTTTGAAAAGTATGATAAATTCACATTAAAAATCTTAATTCATAACAGCTATAGTGGGTTGAATTGTGTTCCACAAAAGGTATGTCCACCTGGAACTTCAGAATATGAATTTATTTGGAAAAAGGGTCTTTGCAGAGGCTATTATGATAAGAATCTTGAGACGAAATCATCCTGGATTTAGATGGGCCCTAAGTAAATCCAAGGACAGATGTCCTTAGAAGAGACAGAAAAGGAAAAGACGTGGAGGAGAAGAACCACGAGAAGACAGAGGCAAAAACTGGAGTGATACATCTACAAGCCAAGGAACACCAAGCAATGTCAGAGGCCAACAGGAGGTAGAAAAGAGGCATGGAATGGATTGTCCCTCAGAGCCTCCAGAAGGAACCAACCCTGCCAACTCCTTGGTTTCAGACTTCTGGTCTCCAAAACTGTGAGAGAATAAATTTCTGTTGTCTTAAGCCATCAAGTTTGTGGTCATTTGTTATGGTTGTGATCATTTACACCGGCCTTTAAATAAAAGTGTAAGTTTACCCAGACTGCAATGTACCAAATCTTCCCAGACTTCGAATTCCTGGATTCCATATGTATGAGAAGGGACAAGCTGCATTTTTAAAATTATATAATTTTAAAGTTTTGCTAGACTATGAAAAGCTACAATACATTCATATATGCTTTGTTGGTGGTGGCACATAAATAGGAATCTTTCTTCTGGGAAACAACTGGGAAAATGAAGCAGATGTCCCAAAGAACCATCTATTATCCCAGAACTCTGTTACAGGAATTTTCTTTAACAAAATAATTCGTCATAACCTCTAAACATTGTGATGGTTAGGTTCACGTGTCAACTTGGCCAGGGGATGGTTTCAAGTTGTTTGGTCAAGCAAACACTGGCCTGATTGTTACTGTGAGGACATTTCATGGACTTAAATCATCAGTAAGTTGATTACATCTATGGCTGATGACATCTACAATTGTAACCGAGGAGACTGCCTTCAACAATCAGAGATGTCTCATCCAATCAGTTGATGGCTTTAAAAGTAGAACTGATAAATTCAGCAGATAGAAGAGAGAATTTCTGTGTCAGCCAGCCAGCTTCTGGGGAATTCAACCAAAAACCTTCATCTGAGTTCCCAGCTTACAGCCTGCCCTGCAGAATTTGGACTTGTGCATTCCCATAGTCATGTGAGACAATTTTTATAAAATCTTACAATATTTACAGGTATCTCTTATCAGTTGTTTCTCTAGAGAACACTAATACAAACATATACATACATATCATATATATATGTATATAATACACAAAAATGTCTGCTACAACAATTAAAAATATAAACAACCTAATGCCCAACAATAGAAAAACAGTTACTAAATTATGATGTAGTAATTTCATGGCACATTATATCCACTAAAAATAAATATGAGGGCTGTGCAGGAAAGTGTGGAGATGTGATGTGGGAAAGGTGAGGAGTGCCTCGAACAGGCACAGAGAGCTATTGAGATAAGGCAGTAAGTGTGAAAAACAAGAGGGTGGTAGTGAGAAAGGCAGAGTGGTAGAGATGGAGAAATACTAAAGAGAACAATACCAAAGACTATAATAATCAAAGAGATGTGGGATGGGTGGCAGATGCCGCTACCAAGATGGCTGAGGTTTCCAGACTTGGTGACTGCCTTAAGAGAAACCCAAAAGTTAGGAGCAATAGCTATTGCTGGTGGGAATGTGAAGAGTATGGTTTTGAAATTCATCACCATCACTTTACCATATATTGACTTGCTTTACTGTTTATAAAATATTTTTATACACATTAAAAGTGCTTATCTGATCCTAGAAGAAACTTGTGAAATAGAAAAGGTACGTTATTCCCTTTATCCAAAGGAAGAAATGGAGACTCAGATGTCAGAGGTCAACACACCAGTGAGGAACTAGAACTAGACTCAGGTCTCTTGATTCCAATCTCAGTGCTCTTTCCACTGCACAATTCTGTTTCCAGGGAATTAAAACCATAGGACTTACACTAGGACTGAAAACTCACAGAAGAGATAGTAAAACCTGAAAAGATAAATAGGTTCAGAAAAGCTTGAGATTGATTTATAGATAACAAATCCATGTGTGTTTGGGAAGAGGAATTTTTTGGGTGGTGTGTTGGGATAGGGTTTATACCTACAGCAGAGAATGTCAGTTGCTCACCTACCCAATACTCATGCACTTCTTCCTTATTAACAGAAATTTGGGCAATGGGTGAAGCTGAAAAACTATATTTCCCAGATTCCTTTACAGATAGAAATGGTAAGAGAAATATCCAGAAGTTCTTGAATTTTCTTTTTGCCATTATTCTCATCTCTACAACCTGTCTGGAAAGCAGACATAATGGTTAGAGCATAATGGTTAACCATCTTGGGAACATAAGGAAAGGCCCAGACCTCAGCCAAAAGAATGCAAAGAAGCCCATCTCTCAGCTGCTAAACCAATACTAACAAACTTCTACCTCCTGAACTCTTTTACATAAAAAATTAGTTCATAACTGGTATAACACCTTTCCTTACTATTTTCAAAGACAACCATATTCTCCCTATAAAGTATCTGTGGCTTAGGCTGGATGAATCATGGCTTCTCTGACCCACCAGAACATTCTTTCAGTCCTAAGTTTGTAAAATATTTGAGCTGTAAACATTTTGCTTCTAAAACTTTAAAGGGCAGAGAAAATCAGAAGCATCAGTCTCTTTGGGGTGGAAATTTGTTTATTCTGCTTATCTTAAACCAATAAATAACATGGCTTTGAATATTCCCAAAAGGATTCTCATATTTGGGTAAGATATATCTGGCCACTCTTCTGAAAATAAGCACATGAGGCTAGTAACATGTAAGTACTGTTTTGACAGAATAGCTTAAAAAAAGTATACAAATATTTTTCTCTAACATAATGTTAAATTTTTAAAAAGCTTATTTAATGATCTGCTCTAGAAATCACCAACATCTCAGAGATTGTTTAATAGGAGAGCCTAAATAATAAAATTTGCTGAGAAAGCACCTGGCCCAGTGATTGGTGTGGGAAACTGAGTCTTCCATGTTGCCTGAGGCATATCTAGGGTGGTGGCTTAAAACGCTAAGCCTCACGCCTGCATGGAAAGCCGTGCGGGCCCGCCCTGTAAAGATATGTCTTGTAACTATGACGACAACGTTTACTATTGTTCTAAACCAAGATTGTTCCTTCTGATACGCAACAGGATGTAAACATAGGTATCTGGTGGGCTCTCCCGAGCCTGAGGACATTTAGCATATACTCCCTGATCTTCCGAAATAAATAACTGGAGCAAAGGTGCATTATCGTCCACTTAGCACAAAATGCAGTGGGCCCCCTGCTCCCTTAATTCTTAACTTTGTGTCTGTGTCTCATTCCTGCGCCGCCCTGTCAGCAACAGATTGGCATATACTAAATGCTCAACATTTGCTAAATGAATTAAAAGAGCCATAAAATGTGTGCAAATGCAGCAGTAGATGTTCACCATTAAGTGAAAATAACGTATTTACAGAATTTCAGGCCCATCAGTGAAATAAAACAATCAGCTGGTTGTGAGATAAAACTAATTTGGTTTCTGATAGTTTAATCAACAATGAACTGGGCCATTAAATTAACACATTGAAGTGCTACAATTTCCTTTAAAAAAGAACCCAGTGCTACATCGCATTAATTAAATAGCCTAGGGATGCACCCAGTCGTTCCATGCCAGGAATATTTGCAAAGAGCTATAAAAATTCTGAAGCAACCTTGACAGCCTTTAAAGGATAAGTATATTTAGGTCTAAATTTGCAGCAAGCAGCAATTGCTAACTAGTGATTTAGAAACTACGGAAAAACAGATTAGTAATCTAGGTGGTGTTCAATAGTCTCTTCTCAAATGTAGCATGTGATTCAACCAACTTATTGAAGCCTTGGTTACAACTAATTCTTTGGAGAGAGTGAAATATCATCAAAAAGCAAATTGCCTTTTCTCTCAGTAATATTTTTTATCAATGCAAAGTACAAGATAATTTGAAACCTAACTCCTTTGAGTTTGCTGGCAATCTTGCCTCAGTCAATTAATACTTGGCCTGTTTTTGTATTTGAGATTTAAAATTCAAGATGACAATAAGGAAAATTTATCAAGTTTCCTGAATACTCTCCCAGTATTAAGAAAAAAGACGAAGATCCTGAAATTGAAATGAATTTGTCTCTCATGTCAGATATAATTTTAATGGAAAAATTACAGTTATCAAAAAACTTTCAGAAGATGACATAAAAGTAAGCCACAAATTACAATAGAAAGCATGAATAAAAACTGGGTCCTGGTTTGTGAGTTAATTTATTTCTGAATATATATATGCATGTGTGTGATGGTTTCACCAATGTGACAACCAACATATATATGCTTACAAGAAATTTTTAAACCTTTGGAATGATAGATATTAGGGTAAACAATAGTGAATATTTGGGCCACGTCAGAAAAATGCTGATGGAATCATGCAAACACTATTAACAAGACAGTTGTATTAGTACTAAAAGACCAAATGGTAAAATCTGCACCAAACATAATTTTTCATTTTAAAGTCATTATTTTAAAATGCCAATTTAAACTTAAAAAATTATCCTTAAAGGTAATATAATGCTTGTGCTGGTTTGAATGTGTTATGTCCCCCAGAAAAAGCCATATTCTTTGATGCAATCTTGTGGGGCAGACATATTAGTGGGGATTAAATTGGAAAGTTTGGATTAGGCTGTTTGCATGGAAATGTGCTCCACCCAACTGTAGGTGATAACTCTGATGAGATATTTCCATGGAGGCATGGCCCTACCCTTTCAGGGTGGGCCTTGATCAGTGGAGCCATATAAATGAGCTGGCAAACAGAAGGAACTCAGTGCAGCTGTGAGTGACGTTTTGAAGAGGAGCTACAGCCAAGAGGGACACTTTGAAGGATGCGCAAAAGCTGAGAGAATAGCTGCAGATGAGAGACAGTTTGAAGATGGCCGTTGAAAGCAGACTCTTGCTCTGGAGAAGCTAAGAGAGGACAAACACCCCAAGAGCAAATAAGAGTGACATTTTTGAGGAACTGCAGCCTAGAGAGGAACGTCCTGGGAGAAAGCCATTTTGAAACCAGAACTTTGGAGTAGACGCCAGCCACGGGCCTTCCCAGCTAACAGAGGTTTTCCGGACACCATTGGCCATCCTCCAGTGAAGGTACCTGATTGTTGATGCGTTACCTTGGACACTTTACGGCCTTAAGACTGTAACTGTGTAACCAAATAAACCCCCTTTATAAAAGCAAATCCATTTCTGGTGTTTTGCATTCCTGCAGCATTAGCAAACTAAAACAATGCTTAAGTAAAATGATGAATAGTAATAAACCCTTTGGATTTCAAGAACTAGAAGGTGATACCACTGAAAATACCACAAAATCTCGTCAACACCCATGCTTAGTAGGACACTGAATGCAGAAACAGGCTCAGGCTGGGTAAATTGACATTTACATGCTGGAGGGTTCATAAGCCTTTAGCATCTTCCCATTCCCTTAACACTGGTAAGTCGTGCCCAGTTGACCCAGAAAATGTGTCTTTTTCTCCTCACTTAATCCATTTATGAGCCCCCAAAATGGTTCATAAATAATAATTGTAAGTTCAAAAGTAATACCAGTCCTATACCTAAATCAAGGAAAAGTAAATCAATATTTTATGTGAAATTAATACCAGAAAGAATAGTATATCAAACACAAAGCTCTTTAAAATGCTCCAAAGTAGAAAAATAGGGGAAGGAAACAAACAGACAAAGGTACCCAGTGTTCTTTTTTACTTCAATTGCTCTTTTTCACTTTAATTATTATTCTTGTTATTTTTGTGTGTGTGCTAATGAAGGTGTCAGGGATTGATTTAGGTGATGAATGTACAAACTATGTAATGGTACTGTGAACAATCGAATGTACGATTTGTTTTGTATGACTGCGTGGTATGTGAATATATCTCAATAAAATGAAGATTAAAAAAAAATAAATAAATAAAATAAAATGCTCCAAAGTATCTACAAAATTTCTCCAAAAATGTTTCCAACTCTTTGGCTTCCTCTAAGAAAATTTTCTATAATCTAAAATAAATTGGTTATTTCATCTTATTTTTAATTAAAAATATTCAACAGTATTATTCTTCAGATATTTGTCATTGTTGAATATAAAGTATTTTAGCAACATCATGAATTACACATACGTATGGGAACATTTTACTTTTTAAGTTACACAGGCTTTTGCTTTACTTTCAAATTTCCCCATGTCACCTTTTTCCCCTTTTAGTGAGAACAAGAGTAACATCTACAATTTGAAGAGGAGTTAAGAATAGGAATGTCAAGTCTGTACAACTCTGAAATGAATTATTTCCTTGGGAAGGACAGTAAGAAGAGCTATTAAGAATACATTCTTCTCTTCATCAAGATATAAGCCTGGTTACAATTTAAAATGCCAGAGCCCAACAGATTGAAAGAAATATATTAACATCAGTTTGAAAGAGTCAGATAAATCTAAGAATTGCAATTTTTAATTTCACAGAAATGCTTCAACCAAAGTGTGATCCTGGAAATAACACCTTACACTTAAAATCCAAGTTGATTCTTAACAATAAATAGGTTCATGCTTGTTTTTAATAATTTTCAAGCTGTTAATGCCAAACAAAAATTATCAAATCCTTGAATCCTGTAACTTTTATATCCTTAGCGCCTAGCATACTGCTTGGCATTAAAAGATGCTAAACGTTTTCTGAAAAAAACTGAATAAGAATTCACACCTAATTTCCAGCAATGTACAAAACTTTATTAAATCAATTGTTTCTCTACTCCTGCATAATGAGCTATTGAGCATAACCAGCAATAGTCTCAAAACAAAAGGACGAGTTCCATGATTTCATGCTCACCTCACCCAGCGAGCTCCCTTTCCTGCTCCCATTTTATTTATCACTAGTTGACTCCTAACCACCCTCCCAACAACTGCAACCATTCCAAAGTTTCTTCACTCTCAAATCCCCACTAGCCCTCTCTACTCTCTCACTCTTGGAGGTGACTTGCTCTATGTTTCTGAAAATATTGAAACCCATGATTTTCCTCTTCACCTCAACATTTCGTTGTTTTCACCTGTGCTCTTCTCTGGTTGCAACAGACATCATCTTCCTCCTTTTCAACTGCATTCCTCTCACTGCTTCCACTCTAGCAAAACCAGTTTCCTCTCTTTCCTCACTGCCCTCTACCCCAACCAGCATGCCTTGAGCTTACCTCCACTTACTTTCCACTCTGGCTTCACCTCACCAGAAATGGGGTCTTCCATTCACTTTCACATTCAAACTATACAAAACCTTCAAGAAATTACTCATGTAGCACAGACCAATCCAACTTGTATCAGTTTTTTCCCTCTTAGCCCCCAACTTCAACACGTATAATATTTATGCCCCAAATAAGTGCACCCTGACTGGTGATATGCTTATGCTACAACACTTTTTATCTTTGTCTTTCCCCCTAAACTATATTTATAAGCTATTTTAAGGCAAGGACTGTCTTCTACTTCACTTTATGGTCTCCTGCTTAAGGTTGCATTCAAATACTTTTGATAATGGAGTGGTAATAAGTTTGCTCAAGAACGAACTTTTATGACTCCCACCATATTCATCATTGTACTGAACACACTGACCCTTTCATTTGCATTTATTTAATAGTAATGAATAGTATGAATAGCAATAAACCCTTTGGATTTCAAGGACTAGAAGGTGATACTACTGACAATACTATATTCTTTATTCACATCAGCCTTACCCATTTTAAGGCAAAGCCTCCTCTTACAGAATGAATTTGCCCATTTAACTTACTTTTCAATGATAATAATCAGAGTTATCCTAAAGGGGTGCTTCTGGGGAGGATGACAGTTTAAAATAGGGTTGAAAGTCCCACACGCAGGATTCAAAGAATCCGTTAATACAAAAATCTGAAGTTAACTGCAAAAATGTATGTACATGCTGCATTTTTCTGGGTTGCAGATTCATACTTTTCAGATTTTTTTCTCTTAATCCTTCAAGATTAAGAAACACTGGTTTCCTCAAAAAGTTAAACATAGAATTACCGTATGACCTAAAATTCCACTCATAGGTATATACCCATGAAAAGGAAAATATATGTTTAGGCAAAAACTTGCCCATGAATGTCCATAGCAATATTATTCACAAAAGCCCCCAAATGAAAATAACCCAAATGTCCATCAACTGATGACTGGATAAACAAAATAAAAAAAGAATGAGGTACTGATATATGCTACACCAAGATGAACCTTGAAAACATTATGCTAAGTGAAATAAGCCAGATGTAAAAGGCCACATATTGAATAATTCCACTTCTACGGAATGTCCAGAACATGCAAATCTATGGAGACAGAAAATAGATTAGTGGTTGCCAGGGGCTGTAAGGAATGGGGAATAGGAAGTGACTGCCAATGGGTATGGGGCTTCTTTCTGGAGTGATGAGGATGTTCTGGAATTGGACAGTGGCGATAACACAATCACTGAACTGTACACTCTAAAATGGTGAATTATATGATATGTGAATACTATAAAAAATAAAGGGAGTCGGGCAAGATGGCGGCATAGAGAGGAGTGGAAGCTAAGTAGTCCCCCTGGAACAACTACAAAAAACCAGAAACAACTAGTAAATAATCCAGAATAACTGGGGGGGACAAACGAGACCATCCATTCATCATACACCAACCTGCATTGGGAGGAATGCCCGAGAACACAGCATAAAATCTGTAAGTAAAACCTGCGGAACCAGGTCGGGAGACTCCCTCCCCCATAGCCCGAGCTGCGGAGCCACATGGTGCCACAGAGAAGCTCTCTCCCAGCAAGCGAATACAGCTCAGCTGAGCTCCAACTGGGGTTTTAAGTAGCGAGTGTGAACTGCTCACTACAGGTACGCAGCCCCAAAAAACAGACAGAGGCTTTGGGTGACGACTGACCTGGGAGAGCCGGAGGGTTGCCTTGGACTGGGTCTGAAGGGGACTATCTGTTTCTTTTTCAGTTCAGTGGAGAAAGCCCCAGTCATTTTCAGTTTCCAGGGTTGTGACTCTGGGAAGGGTGGAGACACCACAAGCAGAGAGCGAGACCATTGAAATGCTAATGACCTCCACCTGAGGGGTCTGTCTTCTCTAGGAGGAAAGGGGTGGGGCCCTTTCCATTCAGAACCAGACCCCAGAGCCTGGGGGAACACGGCCATACCTCCTCACACCAGTCAAGAATTATAGGCTAACAGGCGTCACCTGCTGGGCAGAAAAACACAGTGACCCGAGGCATCAAAGGGTGGAGCAATTTTCTAAGACACACCCGCAGGGAAACCAGATACTGAATATTTCTTCCCTCTGGGACCTGAGCCTGTTCTGGTCTGAGAAAACCCGATTTGGATAACCAAGGAAACCATGCCTAGACAACAGAAAATTACAACCTACACTAAGAAAAACAAAGTTATGGCCCAGTCAAAGGAACAAACGTACACTTCAACTGAGATACAGGAATTTAAACAACTAATGCTAAATCAATTCAAAAAGTTTAGAGAAAACATTGCAAAAGAGATAGAGGCTGTAAAGGAAGAACTGGACATGTATACGGCAGAAATCAAAAGTTCAAAAAACCTACTAGTACAATCTATGGAAATGAAAGGCACAACACAAGAAATGAAAGACACAATGGAAACATAAAACAGCAGATCTCAAGAGGCAGAAGAAAACACTCAGGAACTGGAGAACAAAACACCTGAAAGCCTACACGCAAAGGAGCAGATGGAGAAAAGAATGAAAAAATATGAGCAATGTCTCCGGGAACTCAAGGATGAAACAAAGTACAATAATGTACATATCATTGGTGTCCCAGAAGGAGAAGAGAAGGGAAAGGGGCAGAAGCAATAATAGAGGAAATAATTAGTGAAAATTTCCCATCTCTTATGAAAGACATAAAATTACAGATCCAAGAAGCGCAGCGTACTCCAAACAGAAGAGACATAAAGAGGCCTACACCAAGACACTTAATAATCAGATTATCAAATGTCAAAGACAAAGAGAGAATCCTGAAAGCAGCAAAAGAAAAGCAATCCATTACATACAAAGGAAGCTTAATAAGACTATGTGCGGATCTCTCAGCAGAAACCATGGAGGCAAGAAGGAAGTGGTGTGATATATTTAAGATACTGAAAGAGAAAAACCACCAACCAAGAATCCTGTATCCAGCAACGCTGTCCTTCAAATATGAGGGAGAGCTCAAAATATTTTCTGACAAACAGACAATGAGAGACTTTGTGAACAAGACACCTGTCCTACAGGAAATACTAAAGGGAGCACTACAGGGTGATAGAAGACAGGAGTGTGTGGTTTGCAACACAATTTTGGGAGATGGTAGCACAACAATGTAAGTACACTGAACAAAGGTAACTATGAATACGGTTGAGAGAGGAAGATGGGGAGCATGTGAGACACCACAAGAAAGGAGAAAAGATAACGACTGGGACTGTGTAACTTGGTGAAATCTAGAGTATTCAACAATTGTGATAAAATGTACAAATATGTTCTTTTACGAGGGAGAACAAGCAAATGTCAACCTTGCAAGGTGTTAAAAATGGGGAGGCATTGGGGGAGGGATGCAATCAGCATAAACTAGAGACTGTAACTAATAGAATCATTGTATTATGCTTCCTTTAATGTAACAAAGGTGATATACCAAGGTGAATGCAGATAAGAGGGGGGGATAGGGGAGGCATGTTAGACACTTGACATTGGTGGTATTGTCTGATTCTTTATTCTACTTTGATTTAAGGTTATTTTTCCTTTTGCTGCTTCCTAGCTGTCATTTTTTTGTTTGTTTGTTTCCTCTTTCTTTTGCCTCTCTACCTTCTTTGACTCTTCCTCCTGCCTTGTGGAAGAAATGTAGATGCTCTTGCTTAGTATGTGCAGAATGTTCAATTAGGATGAACTTAAATGTTTGGAAATGAACAGGGGTGTTGGTAGCAAGATGTGAGAATAACTAACAGCGCCGAATGGTGTGTGAATGAGGTGGAAAGGGGAAGCTCAGAGTCATATACGTCACCAGAAGGAAAGTTGGAGGTCAAAAGATGGAAATGTATAAAACTGAATCCTATGGTGGGCAATGTCCATGATCAACTGTACAAATACTAGAAATCACTTCATGAACCAGAACAAATGTACGACAATACAATTAGAAGTTAATAATAGAGGTGCATACAGGGAAGAACTATATACCTATTACAAACTATATACTACAGTTAGTAGTATTTCAACATTTTTTCATAAACAGTAACAAACGTACTATATCAATACTAGGAGTCAACAATTGAGGGGGGTTGGTTAGGGATAGGGGAGGTTTAGAGTTTCCTTTTCTTTTTTTCTTTTTTCATCTTTCACTTTATTTCTTGTCTGGAGTAATGAAAAGTTTCTAAAAATTGAACAAAAATTAAGTGTGATGGATGCACAGCTGTATGAGGGTACCCAGGGGCAAGTGATTGTACACTTTGGATCTTTGGACAATTGTATGGTATCTGAACAATCTCAATAAAAAATGGAAAATAAAAAAAATAAAAAAATAAAAAAAAATAAAGGAGTGTAGGCAAAAAATGGCAGAGTAGAAAGTTTTACAAATTGCTCCCTTCACTAGAAAAAATGAAAGAACTGGAAAAAAACACTGGAATTAACTAGGCAGTAACCCTGGAACCAGAATGGACATTTAGAACAACTACAGGAGTGCCATAGAAAGCAAGAGGCTGCCAAGAGTTCAGCTTTTGTAAATGAAAGCATGAAACAGTAACTAGCCCCCATTGCTCAGCACTGCTGTGGAAACAGCTGTGTACCCCAGATTCCAGGAGGGGTCATCTGATCCATGGCTGGCGAAGAAACCTCCTTCTCTAAAAGTTGGGGTTGAAGGGTGAGCTCAGTCTGCGGGATCCCTGAAGGACCAGCGTGGAAGTGGGCCTTACTGCAGCACTTCCAACCTCGTACCAGCATCTACCTGGATGTAAGGAGCTAGTGCACCTTCTTTGGCTGTTTAGTTTTCTTCCTTCTGTGTGTGAGTGTTCGTCAGTTGGGCAGATCCCTGAAAGCACAGCAGAAGCAGCAGCAGCTTCTGCTCATGCTAGCACCTACCAAGACTTAAAGACTGAGTGCAGTTTTTTATTGGTTGAGTTTTTTCTTTCTCTTTCTTGTGCAGACACTAGCCTTGGGTTCTCTCAGAAGCACTGTCTTCTGGTCTTACATACCTACAGGGACGTAAAGAGCCAGTGCACTCATTTTGCTTTTTCTCCTTTTTTATCTTTTTTTTTTTTATGGATGTTTTGTCTGTTAGTATTTTTCTGTCTCTCTCTCTCTCTTTCTCTTCCTTTCCTTCCTTTTTTTTCCTTTTCCTTTTTCTACCCCTCTTGTTCATAGTTGGGCCCAGTCACAGGCCAAAAAGAATTCAATGGGAAATATTCCAGAAGAAGCACAGTCTCTGGAATTACTAATTAAAACTCTCAGAACAACTCTCAAATACAGGATCAATGAACTAAAGGAAAACTGGACAAAAAACCAAAGGAAATCAGGAAAACAATACAAGAACAAAATGAAAATTTCAACAATGAGATGAACTTATAAAGAAGAACCAAAAGGAAAATTCTAGGACTCAAAAGTAAAATAAATGAAGTGAAAAATTCAATAGAGGGGTTCAAGAGCAGATTGGAGGAAAGAGAAGAAAGGACCAGTGAACGTGAAGACAAAACAATTGAAATTGTCCAAATTGAGGAAAACAAAGAAAAAAGAATGCTAAAATAAAATGAACAAAGCTTGAGAAACCTGTGGGAAACATCAAGCATATCAATATACACATCATAGGAGTCCCAGAAGGAGAAGAGAGATTAAGGGCCTGAAAAAAATATTTGAAGAAATAATGGCAGAAAATTTCCCAAATCTGGTGAAAGATATGAATATATAAATCCAAGATGCTCAACGAACACCAAGTGGAACCAACCTGAACAGATCTCTACTGAGACACAGTATGATCAAACTGTACAATTCCAAGGACAAAAACAGAATGTTAGAGAAGCAATGTATCACATATAAGAATCTTTAATATGATTAACATCAAAGTTCTCAATAGAAACCATGGACACCAAAAGGCAGTGGGAGGACATATTTAAAGTGTTGAAAGAAGAAGAAGAAGAAAAAAAGATTACCCAAGAATAATATACCTGGCAAAGTTTCCTTCAAAATTGAGGGAGAAATTAAGATATGTATGGGCAAACAAAAACTGAGGGAGTTTATTATCACTAGACATGCCTTACAGAAAATGCTAAAGAGAGTCCTCCATATTGAAAGGAAAGGGAACTAGACAGAATCTTGATGCTGGATGAAGAAATAAAGATCTCTGATATAAGCAACAACATGGGTAAATATAAATGCCAGTATTATTTCATTTTTCATTTGTAATGCTGTCTTTTACTTTTCATAAGGCTTAAATTCAAATGAATAAAAAACAAGCATAAATCTTTGTTACTGGGCACACAATGCTTAAAGATGTAATTGAGTCATGAACAACATAAAAGAGAGGTAGGAGGGATTAAGTACTATATATGTTTAGGCTAATGAAGTCAAATTGCAACAGATTTAGTATGCTAAATGCAATCCCCATGTTAACCATAAATAAAATATCTAAAAATCGACATAAAACTAAATTGTAACAGATTTATTATGCTAAATGCAATCACCATGGTAACCATAAAGAAAATATCTAAAAAGTCTACACAAAAGGACAGGATAAGTGATTCAAAATGGTTCATTATAAAAGATCGTCTAAACAAAAAGACGGAAAAATCCTCAACAAAATACTGGCAAACTGAATCCAACGGCATATTGAAAAGATTATACATCATGACCAAGTAAGGTTCATCCTAGGAATGCAAGGGTGGTTCAACATATGAAAATCAGTCAATGTGATACACTAGATAAATAGAAAGAAGGTAAAAAACCACACGACTATCTCAAAAGATGCAGAAAGGCATTACACAAAATCCAGTACCCTTTCCTGATAAAAACACTCAAAAAAGTAGGAATAGATGGAACTTCCTCAACATGATAAAGGGCATATATAAAAACCCCACAACTAACATCATACTCAATAGTGAAAGACTTCTAAAGCTTTCTCCCAATTTCAAGAAAGGGACTAAGATGCCCACTTCCACCACTGTTATTAAATAGTGTACTGAAAGTTCTTTCCAGAACAATTAGGCAAAAGAAATAAAAAGTATTCAAATTAGAAAAGAAGTAAAACTATCTCTATTTGCAGGTGACATGATCCTATATATACAGAAAACTCAAAGGAATCCACAAAAAAAACCTATTAGAGTTCATAAATAAATTTGGTCAAGTGGCAGGATACAAGATCAATGCACAAAAAGCAACTGTGTTTCTATACACTAAAAAAAACAACCTGAAGAGGAAATCAAGAAAACAATTCATTTTACATAACATCTAAAAGAATAAATTATCTAGAAATAAATTTAACTAAGGATACAAAAGATTGTACGAAAACACTGCTGAAAAGAAATTAAAGAAGACCTAAATAGAATGTAAGACAATACATATTCATGGATTGGAAGTTAAAATGGTTAAATGTCAATATTATCCAACGTAATACACAGACTCAGTGCAATCCCTATTAAAATTTCAGGAGCCTGTTTTGCAGAAAAGGAAAACCCAATCCTTAAATTTATATGGAACTGCAGAAGGTCCCAAATAGTCAAAATAATCTTGAAAAAGAAGAACATCGTTGGAGGATTCACACATCCTGCTTTCAAGTTGTATTACAAAGCAATGATAATCAAAACATCATGGCACTGACACAAAGACAGTGGAACAGAACTGAAAGTCCAGAAATAGAGCCACACATCTATGGCCAATTGATTTTTGGCAAGAATGCTACAGGCAGAAGTTAAAAGAAGTCTCTTCTTCAAATGATATTGGGAAAACTGGATACTACATGCAGAAGAATGAAATTAGATCCCTACTACGTCACACCATACACAAAAAATCAACTCAAAATGGACCAAGGACCTCAATATAAAAGCTAAAATTATAAAACTCTTAGAAAATAGCATAGAGGCAAATTTTCTCGACTTGAAATTTTGCAATCAATTCTTAGATATGACACCAAAAGCACCAGCAACAAAAGAAACAATAGATAAGTTTGATTTCATCAAAATTTAAAACTTTTGTTCATTGAAGGAAATTATCAAGATTAAAAAAACCTACAGAATGGGAGAAAATAGTTTCAAACCATATATCAGATAAAGATTTAATATCCAGAATATACAAAGAATGCCTACAATTCAACAACAAAAGATAGATACCCAACTTAAAAATGGGCAAAGGACTCGAATAGACATTTCTTCAACAAGGATATACAGTCAATAAACACATGAAAAGATGCTCAACATCAATAACCATTAGGAAAATGCAAATTAAAACCACAATGAGATACCATTTCACACCCACAAGAATGGCTATTATTAAAAAAAAAAACAAAACAGAAAATAACAGTGTTGGAAAGGATGCAGAGACAGTGGAATTCTAGTTCATTTTTGGTGGGAATGTAAAATGGGAAAACCCCTGTGGAAAGCAATATGGTGGTTCCTTAAAAAATTAGGTATAGAATTACTATTTGTTGTAGCAATCTCACTTTTAGGTAAATACCCAAAGGGAGTGAAAACAGGGTTGTAAAAAGATACTTTTAAACTAATGTTTTATAGCAGCATTATTCACAATAGCTAAAAGCTGGAAAGAGTCCAGGTGTCCATCAATGAATGAATGGTTAAACAAAATGTGGTACCTATACACAATGGAATATTATTCAGTCAAGAAAGAAATGAAGTTAAGACATACAGCAACATGCAAGAACCTCAAAAACATTAGGCTCAGTAAAAAAAGCAAGACAAATAAACAAGGACAAAAACTGTATGTTACCACTTTTAGGAAATAAGTAGAAATAGCAAGTATGCAGAGATTGAAAATAGATTATAGGTTACAGGGGAGGGGGTTGGGAGAGAAGGAAAGGGGCAGTGTTTGTTTAAAAAAAAAGATATCTAACCAACACTGTAAGCAACATTATGTGAATTTTTGCATAAGTACGGGAAGCAGCCAGTTTGCCTTTCTCAGAGTAAAAGTCTAGAGTTTTTATTCCCCTCTTGTATAGAACAAAATTAAATTAAATTAAATTTAAAAAAATTTTTAAAGGAAAAAAGAATAATGTCTATTCAATTCCTTTGCCCATAATCAACTCCTAATATTTGTGACTCCTGCTACATTCTTTGTAAGATGTACCTCCTCTTCCCCAGCTACATGTTTAATACCTTCTTTTGCATTATCCTCCCATATCTAAACTCTATGCATTCATACCAAAACTCAACATTGCTCCCAACCACTTCCTCTTCTTCAGGTTCCTAACTGACACCTAGTTTCTCAGGCTGGGAAATCTCAGACATATATTCAATTTCCTTTCTGTATTTCAACATCAATCAGTCACTAAGGCTAACACTTTCTATTAATAATAAAAAAAAATGGTTACCATTCTTGAATGATTAATTCATGCCAGACACTATGCTAGATGATCTACATATATTATTCTAATTTTCATGATATCATGCATTTCATAGATGAGGAAACTGAAGCTCAGAGGGGCTAGGTCCTCCAGTCTATCCCCGCCACAGCAACAGTGATCTTAAAACCAAACCTGATCATGTTACTCTCGCAGTTAAAGTCCTTCAAAGGCTTCCCATTGCCCAAGGGTACAGTTCAGACTACTAAACTTGACACAGTGCTCTTGAGGATTCCCTCTTTTCTCAGCATGCCTCACACTGACTTCTTTCAATTCCTGGACCATGCCACGCTCTCTCGCTCTCTTCTTGCCTCTGCACTTGGCAGAGTCCCATTATTCATTCACTCAACAAATATGTATTAAGTGCCCACCATGCGCCTGGCAATATACCTACTGCTCGGTACATGGTGTGAAACATAGCTCTGCCCGGAAGGTACTTAAGCTCTAACAGAAAAAACAGATAAAAAAAAAAAAAAGCAAGTAATTACAGACGGTGGCAAGTGAAATGAAGGAAGCAGGATGCTGTATTATAGAACACCTAGAGTTGTAAAATAAAATGACCATTTTAGATAGGTTGTTCTGGTACGGTCTGAGGACATGACATATTTTGAAACCTAAAAATTAAGGAGCTGACTATATGAAAAGCAGGTAGGAGGAGAGGGGATGAGTGACAACAGATGCACATAAGTAGACTACAGACCAAGAAGGACTTTTGTAGGTCATGGTTTCGAGTTTGGATTTGAATCTAAGTACAGTAGAATGCACTAAAGACTTTTAAGCAAGGGAGTATCTTTTTTCACCCCTGCTGAATGGAGAAGAGGTTGGAGGGGCACAAGACAGTAAAAAGGAGAACAAGTCAGGAAGATATAACAGTGGTATAGGTGAGAAATAAGGATGATTTGAACTATGGTTTGGTAGTGAAGGAGGATAATAATGGACAGTATGGATGAAGAACTGACCTGACTCGCAAAGTCATTAGCTGAAAATTAGAAAGAGATGAAGAGAAGATGTAGAGAGTTTAGGGAATTGTCATTGGATAAAGTTAGAATGTAGGCTTACTAGAGAAACAGAATCAGAAGGATCTCACACCCACACTGAGTGATTATCCAATAGGTTGGCCCTTTTCATTTTATTGTATCATTAATCTGTGCAACTGTGTGATGTTTTCAAGCAAAGAACAGTCATATCGGTCCAAGGCACAAATAGAGCAGAAGATTGGATTCATCCAGTGTAAGAGTTTTGCCAGAAGAACAAAATGTATGGTGAGAGGGACAAGAAAATGTGTATTTTCAAGGGAGATATAATAATCAACAATGACATGCACTCTAAGCTGGATAAAAGGGTGTAGATGGACAGAAAATGGAAGAATCAATAGATTGGAGGTCTAGATGAAGTTTAAGAATTGTCTCCCTAGGACATATGAGCAAGTGAGTTATAGAGGCAGGAGACTGTGGTCAGAGAGTAGGAACATTTAGAACAATCATCTCTCTACCCTGTATTTGTAGTGTGATACCTACCTACCCTACGAATCCTAGCTTGGAAGTCACTTTTTCCGAGAACCCTTTTCTGAGCTCTAAAGCCCAGGTATGACGCCACTCCGGAGTCCTTCTCCTTTTATAGCATTTGTTACACCTATTATAAATGATGTGTAACTTCCCTACTAGAATGTAAACTCTGGGATAGCAATAATCACCTGTGCTTAGTTCATAATGGTGTATAAAATGAACTAGGGTTGAAGATTCTGAAGGTGGAGAAAACATTTGGGTTCTTTCACAACTAGTGAGTGGAAGAGCCACAGTTCAAATCCAGGTAGTCCTAACTTTAAAACCTTTAAACCTACCATTACACCTCATTGCCTTTTTTTCTTTC
This sequence comes from Choloepus didactylus, assembly GCF_015220235.1. Lineage (NCBI taxonomy): Eukaryota > Metazoa > Chordata > Mammalia > Pilosa > Megalonychidae > Choloepus > Choloepus didactylus. The sequence goes on from NC_051307.1 coordinate 89,527,870, forward strand.
CCACTGTCAACAACTTGCTCAGGCACTTATTTCTTCTATCTACATAACCTAAAAGGTTTCTGCACCCTCAGGACCCCAACTCCAATCCTTATAAACACAGCTACCAATAAAGTATTACATCAAAATACATAATTTTTCTTCCAAAAAAAATTTCATGGTCCCACACTGTCTCCCAAATTTCTCACTCTGGCATTCACAATACATCCTAATTTAGCCCCAACATACCTCTCCAGTCTTCTCATTACTTTCTTCTACACTATTCTACACTTAAGGAAAACTTGACTCTTTGACCTCCGGACACATCCATCCTGTGCTTTTCTGCTCTGTGTCTTCCCATATCCTCCCATTCCCCAACCTGAATTGGTCACAATCTCATCCAATCATAAATGTGCACCTTAATATACTACCTCCTTGAAACACTTATGTTTTCCGCACTGGCATCTTGCCTCTTCTTAAAGCCCTTAATGAGTGTGCACTCCTGCTGGTACTCATGTAATCACATATTAATCATTCTTTTTACCTTTCTAGGCTACTTTACTTAATTATGAGTTCCTTGAGAAAAGACATCACTATAGTCCAAAATATTTGGCCCTCCGAGCAGTGTCTAGAACAGTGTCGGGCACGGAGCAATCATTCAATAAATGTGAACGGGGATCTCAGCTTAGGGGCCTCCAAACCTCACCTGTTCTCTTAACCAGGGGTTTCACAAAAATCGAGCAAAAGCTCATAATTCCTTTTCGCAAAAGTTTCAGATATCTCTATCTACCTCAAGGGTGATATCCAATTTCACAATTTTAATTTTAATCCACTCTAACACTCAAAACACCCTTACGGGTGAAACAGCACCGGTAGGATGCGAGGGTAGGGGGACTGTACCAGGATCAAAAATCTGACACAATTCGAGAAAAGACACGTTAGCTAGAAAACAAATCGTTGGCTAGAAAACTGGAACATCCTCGGAAATCTGGGACTGTGGCTGAACAAAAGGGCCACATGAGAGGTGTCAAGAGATTCCGTTGGCACAAGGTTTGTATTCAGGATCCGAGCTCAGCTTAGCACCTACCTTCCTTCCCTCCAGCTCCAGCGGCAAGGGAAGTATCCGTGGTCGCCTCCGGGTCTGCAGCCATGACTTACTCCCACGAAAAGGGCTCCGTAGGAACCCAAGAGTGGAATGGAGTGGGAACGTGGGGCAAAACTCGGGACTCAAAGCTGCAAACAGGAAAGCTCCCAGCCTTTCCACCAACCTTCTCCGGAAGTGACCGCCCATCGGATGTTACGTGACGGACGCTGGGCGGAGCCACGCGGGTTTGTTTTCTTTTTCTGTCCCTGAAATGCAGGCACGTGGTTTCTGTTGTGGCACCTTTTACTCTCCCTGGACTGTACTGTTCGTTCAATGTAACTTTTCGTGGCTTTGGTTCTTTTTCTCATCGTTTGCTAGTCAGGCTTTTCCTTTCTGCCTCGGTGCTCTTCTCCACCCCACAGTACTGGAGTTTTAGGGGACGCTTTGCTCTTTTTGTGGGGCTCTGGGCAGTGACATGTGTTTCCCCTGCAGCGGCTCTTACCAGCCCTGGACACGGATAGCTCATGCTTTTCTTCCACCTTTCTTGCTCTTCTGGCAGTAATGTGACTCCCTCCGGTTTTCCTGGAATACGAACTTCAGACAGTTTCCTTTTACTGTGTTCCCCATGATTCATTTCCCGACCTAGAAAAGTCAAATAGCTTAACTAAGGTTTCAAGGACACTAACCCTTGATTTACATATCAAAATAAACAAACGACTGCCCCATCAAGAGATCAACAACTCCCACCTTTCCTCTCATTTCCTCTTCCTCTGGCCAAAACCATAAAAACTGGAGGTGGATCTAGGTCACCTCTTTGGCAGAAATCTCCCAACCTTAATCAACAATCTTTATTGCTCGCCTAAGTGACAGACAAAATGGGTTGGAAACATACACACACACGTGCGGGTATACACACATATGAAACTGGTGCGCTTACAATCTCGTTGGATAGGTAAGGCACAAAGATAGCTCATAAAACTAGGTAGTGCTTCACACAAAAAACACACACAGAACAAGTGGTTTCCATGCGCCAATCCCCACGGTCCCCACTACACCTCAATCTTATCCCAACTCTCCCTATAATTTCTGAAGTTATAAACCCAACAAAAATAAGAATAAACCCAATATAGAAGCAAACTTCAGATTAAATGACCGGAGGTCGCCGCGTTGTTTATTAGGGACATGAATTACACTCAGGCCACTTCCTCCTCCAGCCCTACCCGGGATTCCTTGCCCAACCTCCTCTAATACAGTCTATCTGGGAGTTTTCTTTCCTCTGGGCTCAGCCGTCCTCCTCCCAGCCTTTTCATTTCCTCTTTTGTCTTCCCTCTGGGTCCCCGACTCCTCTCTTCTCGCCTGTTTTCCCGCCACCACCACCCCACCCAGCCGGGGTGCGGCCTCTGGACCACCCCGCCTCCTCCCGGTCTCCCGGTCCCTAGCCGGCTCGAGCCGCGCAGGCGCACTGGGCTGGCGGCCGGGGAGGCCGAGGGCGGTCAAAGCAGCTTCATCCTCCACCTCCTCCAGTCTCACCTCGGCTGGGCTGTTCCGCGGCAACCGGGCCCGCGCTGGACAGGAGCCCCGCGGCAGCGCGTCGCCATGGGCTCGGGCTGGAGCAGCGAGGAGGAGCGGCAGCCGCTGCTGGGACCCGGGTTCGGGCCTAGGCCGGGAGCTGTCTGGAGAAGCCGGGAGGCAGCAGTGGCCGCGGCATTGCCGGCGGCGGCCCCGGGCCCTGGGCGGGTGTACGGATGCCGCTGGCTGGTGCTGCTGCTCTTCTCGCTGCTCGGGTTCGCGCAGGGCCTGGTGTGGAATACCTGGGGCCCCATCCAGAACTCGGCGCGCCAGGCCTACGGCTTCTCCAGCTGGGACATCGCGCTACTGGTGCTCTGGGGGCCCATCGGCTTTCTGCCCTGTTTCGCGTTCATGTGGCTCCTGGACAAGAGAGGTGAGGGGGTCGGGGGAGCGCCGGCTGGCGCTGTCACTCCTTTGGGAGTTCGGAGCTCGCTTGTTCTCCACGTCTGCGAGCCGCCTCCCTTCGGCTTAACTCAGGGATTGTGTGAGGTGACCAGTGTTTGCTGGCATCCCATTCCTGACTTAGGAACCCTCTCCCTAAAGCGACAAGTATGGGAAGCTTCTTTGAAGATATTTGTATCTTTATAAAGGCTGTTTATTGTGCAATACCAGAGATTAAGCGATCGTTAAATGTTCAAGTTTTTGCATGTTGTGGACATCAGAGCATCTCCATGCAAGTGTTATGTATGTTTCTTACACCTGACAAAAATAACCGATGTTTTGATCCAAACGAGTTTGGGGTTGTTGAGGGTGAAGGGTCAGAAAATAGGATGATGATGCCCACATGTAAAGGAATAATGAGTAGGCTTTGTGTAATAGATGACTCCAGCCCAGGAAAAGCTATTGGGAAACTCAGATCTGACGCTGTGGTTTCCTTGAAGATAGTGCACAGCGGCTTTAAAGTGTGTGTGTGTGTGTGACTAGGTGGCTTTCTCAGCTGAGATTTATGACTCTCAGATAAAGCTTGTAGATGAACAAAGATTCTCATAGACGGATACTCTGGGCAGATATCTCACTTTACCACTTGCCAGTGTTATTCTGTGAGAAGAAAAACAAGCCTTAGGATTGATTGATAAGGCATTTGATTATACCATGTAAGTATAGGTAAATGATTGGTAGTTGTGGACTACACCTTCAAGAGGCTGTTGTGCATGATTTTAGGTTTGTTGGTCGGACAATGTTTGGGAACTACTTGGTTTATTTTTGTTTTAGTTCAAATATTCATAAGATTTGTTGAAATGAGTTTTTTTAGATTTTGAAAGTAGATTCATAATTGTCAGGCACATCGCACTCAAATATTTGTTATTAGGAGAGTAGAATAGCAGGGTTCTATCAGTAGCTATGCTCCCTTCTTCCCTTCTCACACATCCTTCATAGGAACCCATATTGCAAAGACTAAGGAATTGTTGATTATTCATTAATGATCAACAGTGTAATATAGCTGCTAAAAGTTAGAGGACAATTTTAGGTACAGAAGCATAGTATCCAAAATAAGAAAAATAGTTTCATATGCTCTACACTAGTGTTCAGTTCTGATTATTTATTTTCATAAGGCCATTAACACTCAAGTACTTTAAAAGTTGTGTGACAGTTTGTTGCAAATAAATGTATTGGCCTACCCCACCTCAATGGTTGCTAACATGACCACAGACATAGGGGACTGGTGGTTTGATGGGTTGAGCCATCTACCACAAGATTTACCCTTGGGAAGACTGTTGCTGCAAAGGAGAGGCTAGGTCTCCCTATAATTGTGCCTAAGAGCCTCCTCCCGAATGCCTCTTTGTTGCTCAGATGTGGCCCTGTCTCTCTAGCTAAGCCAACTTGAAAGGTGAAATCACTGCCCTCCCCCCTACGTGGGATCAGACACCCAGGGGAGTGAATCTCCCTGGCAACGTGGAATACGACTCCCGGGGAGGAATGTAGACCTGGCATCGTGGGACGGAGAACATCTTCTTGACCAAAAGGGGGATGTGAAAGGAAATGAAATAAGCTTCAGTGGCAGAGAGATTCCGAAAGGAGCCGAGAGGTCACTCTGGTGGGCACTCTTATGCACACTTTAGACAACCCTTTTTAGGTTCTAAAGAATTGGGGTAGCTGGTGGTGGATACCTGAAACTATCAAACTACAACCCAGAACCCATGAATCTCGAAGACAGTTGTATAAAAATGTAGCTTATGAGGGGTGACAATGGGATTGGGAAAGCCATAAGGACCACACTCCACTTTGTCTAGTTTATGGATGGATGAGTAGAAAAATAGGGGAAGGAAACAAACAGACAAAGGTACCCAGTGTTCTTTTTTACTTCAATTGCTCTTTTTCACTCTAATTATTATTCTTGTTATTTTTGTGTGTGTGCTAATGAAGGTGTCAGGGATTGATTTGGGTGATGAATGTACCACTATGTAATGGTACTGTAAACAATCGAAAGTACGATTTGTTTTGTATGACTGCGTGGTATGTGAATATATCTCAATAAAATGAAGATTAAAAAAAAAAAGAATGTATTTATTCTCAAGGGTTATTGAAAGAATGAAAAGAAAATGTGCTGTGAGCCAGTGATTGTATATTTCAAATGTTTTGCATGGTGTGTGAATATATCTCAATAAAACCGCATTTAGAAAAAAAAAAAAAAAAAAAAGAATTGGGGTAGCTGGTGGTGGATACCTGAAACTATCAAACTACAACCCAGAGCCCATGAATCTCGAAGACAATTGTATAAAAATGTAGCTTATGAGGGGTGACAGTGGGATTGGGAAAGCCATAAGGACCACTCTCCACTTTGTCTAGTTTATGGATGGATGAGTAGAAAAATAGGGGAAGGAAACAAACAAACAGACAAAGGTACCCAGTGTTCTTTTTTACTTTAATTGTTTTCATTTTAATTATTATTCTTGTTATTTTTGTGTGTGTGCTAATGAAGGTGTCAGGGATTGATTTGGGTGATGAATGTACAACTATGTAATGGTACTGTGAACAATCGAAAGTACGATTTGTTTTGTATGACTGCGTGGTATACGAATATATCTCAATAAAATGAAGATTAAAAAAAAAAAAGTTGTGTGACAAGAATGCTAAAGAGTATAAAAATCATAATGTGTGAGATGAAGAGACCTGGATATGTGAAGCTTCAAAAAGAAACTTGAGACAGAATATAAAATATGTGAAGATCAAGTAAAAGAACAATTAGACATAAGTGAGTGAAGTTACAAAAAAGCTACAACTGAAGGCAATACAAGGAAGAACATTCTAACAATTAAAGGTATTCAATCCTGGACAGATATGTTTGACAGGTATAGAACTCCAAGTAGAGCAAGTACTTATTCAGAGGACTAGGTGCTGAGGAAAGGATTCTTGTAATGACATTTAGTTTTTTTTTAGTGCGTTTTTGAACTATAGACTTTTTTAGAATTTTATCAGTTTTTCCACTATTGTCTTTTTTTTTCTGTTTCAAGATTCAGTATAGGATCCCATGTTGCACTTGTTGTCATTTCTCCTTATCTCTTTCAATCTGTGACAGTTTGCCAGTTATTCCTTACAAGGTTGGCTTACAAATTTAGGGGAAAGTGCAATTTTGTAGTTTATTTTACTTATTATTATTTTTTAAGTCAAGAATGTTTTTCAATTTGTTTTAGCCAACTTTGTTTTATGGTAGAAAAATGTTCACTTTTATTTTTCTTATTATAATTGTATCTACTGTCTGTGGCCAAATAAATTAGGGATTACCTATTTACTTTATAAAATAAGTTGCTTATAGGAGTCCTTTAATATTTCCTGTGAATTCAATTTTATATTTTCCATCGGTTGAAGCAAGAAAAAGTAAATTTAAACATTGTCTCTTTTAGGAAATTGTTTTCCTTATCAATAGGAGAAAACTAGTACAATTTCATATGTTGGCTATCCCGCTACCGGTATCCTACCTACACAGAAATAAAGCAAATTCTCTGCCTCTCTGTGTACTAAAGTATCTTGCTATCTGGAGGGTAGATAGTTTGTCTGTCCTTACAGCTAACATGGGTCCCACCCAGCTTAGCACAGAAGACTGGTTATCTCCCTAAGAGGCATTTTGCATCTCCTCACTCCTGTTCATTTACTAGCAAAGGAGACAGAAGGGAATCAACAGTGAGATAACAAACAGGACAACCAAGAGTGAGTGTGCCCTAGAAGCCAAGAAAGTTTCAAGGAGAAAGCAACTAAATGTGTGCTAAGCATTAGGGATATAGCCCTCACAGAGCCTTCATTCTGGTGAGAAAATATAGGCAACAACCAAAAAAATCAAATATTTTAAATGCTTTGGAGAAAAATAAAGCAGGATAAGGGAGAAAGGGAATGTGATTGAGCATATTCTGTTTTATATCATTATATATGTCAGGGGAGGCCTCACTGATAGGTGTGTTTGAGCAGAGACCTGAAGGAAAAGGAAGCCTGATGTGTCAATTCTGGGGAAGACTATTTTGGGCAAAGGGAACAGCAAGGACTAAGGTCCTAAACTTGTTTGGAGTATCCAAGAAAGAGCATTGAGCCCTGTGTGACTGAAATAGAGCCAGTGAGGGAGAGAGTGGTAGGAGATGAGCATGGAGACAGTGGGAGGCAAGATCCTGCTGGGCCTTGGAGGCCATTGTAAGCATGTTTGTCCATTAAGGAGTAAGGAAGAAAGTCATTGAAAAGCAGTGAGTAGAACAGTTAAATAATGATTCTGCTTTTGTCTTGAGAATAAGAGCCAGAGCAAAGAGACCAGTTGGGGGCTAATAGAATACCTCAGATGAGAGCTAGTGGTGGCTTCCAAAGGGTGATAGTAATGGTGGATTTGAGAAGTGGCTAGAGTCTGGTTATAGTCTGAAAGTAGACCCATAGATATTTGATGAATTGGATGTGGAGTATGAAGGAAGTGGAGAAATCTACAATGGTTCTCAAAACTTTTTAAGCAAGAGTAATCTGGAGAATAGAGCTGCAATTTACTGCGATACAGAAGACTGTAGAAGGAGCAATTTGGGGGTAGATGACATGGAGATCAGGAGTTTTAAATGCCTCTTGGATACAACTAGACAAGTTAAATTGTTGTTTGGACGTATAAATATGGGGTTCAGGGGAGAGACTTGAGTTACACATTTGGGAGTTGTCAGCCTATAAATAGTATTTAATGCCCTAGGTCTGGATGACATCACTTGTGGTGAGAGTTGTAGCTCCAGAAGAGATCAGAGGACTGAGCCTTGGGGCGTTTCAGCATTTAGAAGTTGAGGAGATAAAGAAGAACCAGCTAATGACAACTGAGAATAGAGTCTAGGATTTAGCAATAACATGGAGATCTTTGGACCTTTGGTGTCCTTTATAAGAACAGTTTCAGTGGAGTGTAGGAGTGAGTTCAAAATAAAATGCAAGGAGAGGAATTGGAGACAATGAGAGTAAACATTTATTTCAAGAAGTTATGCCATAAAGGGCAGCAGAGAAATGGGTTAGCAGTCAGAGGGAATGTGGAGTTGAGACTCTTTTTTAAAATAAGAGATAGTAAAGCATATCCCTATAATGCAGTATCCTAATGGATCCAGTAGAAAGGAGGGAATTGATGAAGCTGGAGGAAGAGAGAACTGCTGTAGCCATGTTCTTGAGCAATCAAGATGGGATAAGAGGGGATCCTCCAGAGCACAAGTTGGCCTTAGATAGGACTGTTAACAGTTGATTCTTCAGTAGTAACAGAGGGGAAGATAGCAAGTATAGATACAGATACAAGTAGTAGGTGATGGGAGCTTGTGAAAATTATATTTTTCAGAAAATAGGAAGCAAAATATCACCTGACATGTGAAAATAGAGGAGCAGTTATTGGTGGATTGAAGAGAGATTATAAGTTATGAAACAATTTTCTAGGAAAGTATAGAACACGTGGATGAGGGAATTGTAGTAGGATTATTGGGCAGCACTAAGGGTTTGCTTTATTGGTCACTAATTTCATGTGAGATCAGTCAGCATGGTTGTGTATTTTCCTCCAGGATGTTGTGTTGGGCAAGTGCAGGCATGGGCAGAATTGGCAGAAAGAGAGATTTAACCAGATTTGGAACTAAGAATAGAACTAAGAGGGTGCAAGCCAAAAGAAGATGTTATATGCCAGAGAGTGATGTTTCAATGAACCATGGAATCTAAGCCTGGGTTAAAGAAGGTAAGGGATCATTTGAGGTGGATGAAAAAAGGCAGTAGGTCCCAAAATTACCCATTCCTGGTTGGGTCGAGAATTGTTGGTGTTAGAGTACTACAGGGAGTGACTAAAAAGAGGAGGTCGTGTTTAAAGAATGGGTTGCTTGAAATTGAAACTGTGTCATGGGTACAGTTATGGTAAAGATAAGGTTAGAGAATGACCTGGAGAGTGGACAGCTGAGGTAGGGTAGAGGACATGATCATTAGAGAAGAGGTCAGAGGACTGAGAAGCCAGGATATTGAAAGGATCACAAAGTGGATATTGAAAAAACCAAGATAAATGAAAGAGTGGTGTTGTAGGGAGTAATAACAAGCCAAGAAATGTTCAAGAAGTAAGGATGAATGACCTGGGGGCAGGTGAGAAGTGCTCTGTAGATAACTGCAACAAGGAGAAATGGTGGGTAGTATGATTTGGACGACAGGCAGTACAGGACAGGGATCTCTACAATTGTCTCTGTTTACTGCCTAGAGATAATTTCTAGACAGATAGCAGTGTAGCGATGAGGAACCCAAACAAAGCCCATCAGTCTCTCTAAGTTGAGAAGACAGAGTTTAGAATTTGAAGAGACTAAGACAACTAGAATTGTTTGGGTAGAGTACCAGAAAGGAGAAAACTGCATAGAAAGAAAGCTCTAGATCTAGAGAGGCTTCCTCTATGAGTCTCTAACTGAGAATTGATTAGGGTATGCATACAAGGAAACTGCCCAAGGCTGGAGAAAGACCACCAAAAAGGAACAGAGAGAATAATTTCCAAAGCTCACACAGGAGTGAAAATAGTTCATATTCCCAACAGCCAGGATGGCGAATCCTCATAATACATAAAGCCCAAGATTAAAGGCTGCTCTGTTCTCACCTGTATTAGTCATGGTTCTCTAGGGAAAAAGAACCAACAAAAGATATCTGTAAAATATTATGAGATTTTTATAAGAATCGTCTCATGCAACTATGGGGATGCACACATCCGTATTCCATAAGGCAGTCTGCAAGCTACAAACTCAGATGAAGTTTCCTTTGTTGAATTCCCCAGGAAAAGCTGGCTGGCAGAGGTAGAGATGGAAAATCTCTCTTCTGACTGCTGAAATAATAACTTCTGGATGAGACTTCTCTCATTGTTGAAGGCAATCTCTTCAGTTATTGTAAATGTGATCAGCTATAGTGCAATCAACTTACTGATGATTTAAATCCACCAAATATCCTCATGGTAGCAATCAGGCTAGTGCTTGTTTGACCGAAAACTAGACACCAAAACATGACCAAGTCAACACAAAAACTTAACCATCACAGTCCAGCCCTTGTCATCTTGGTATCTGTACACATCACCTAAAACCATACTTAATCTCTGAATAAAAACAATAATAGTTACATTTTTGCTTAGCAATACTCAACTGTCCTATGTACAACTGGAAATGCACTAATTCTCCCCAGAATAGGGTACAAGTCCATGGGTAATAGTCACTCCTAAATTTGATATCCTATAACTGAAATATAACAACATGAAGCAAATACAACTTGTGTCATATGAAAAGGGGTTAAAATATGGAAGAAAACAAAGATATTTGCTTTATGTAGATATACAAACATACTCCATAGCAAAATAAGGAAAAATATTCATAACCTTTACAGTCCTCATTTCTGTAACTGATCATATGGTCATAGCTCATATTTATAACTACCTTCTTCTACTATACATTCCATGTTACCTATACCCTCAGCAAGCACCTCAGCTGACCATGGGTCTTTGCCTCTTGTGGTTACCCAGATCTTCATTCCTGAAGTTCCTGGACCATTGGTAGTCCTGCCTGGATTGTATTGTTGCAGTTTTCCAGTGATTTTAATCTCAGGACACAGTAGTACCAAGAGACGCCCTAGGGGATGTCCTGCATTCCAGGCAGACTCTTCCTTACCTCCATTGTGTAGCTGCAGTCCTATTTCCCTTGATAGTCAGGATCCGCAGCCAATACAGTAATCTCCCTCTTTGCCTGTTGATTCAGAGGCATGAGGAGCCCTAAGTGACCAGGTATCAGTCTTAACTTCCAGTTCAGTGGAATTATTATTGTGTCTCCTGGTGGAAGCACTCTTCCTTTTGGAACTAAGATCTGTAGACCAGCACAGCTTAATATTGCAGGGACAGGAAGCAAATTATTCTAGTGGATAACTACAGTTAATAGTGAGTAGTGCCACTCCCATTTCTACTCCTTGATTCCTGGACCTGTGAATCCTGGCTATTGGAGAGACAGCATCATAGAGTGGACACAGATTTAGAGTATACACAGCCTCCTAGATAACATTTCCCCAGCCCTGCAAGGTATTGCTACCTAGTTGGCACTGTAATTGAGTCTTCAAAAGACCATTCTGCTATTCTGTCAATGTAGCTGCTTCAGGATGATAGGGACCATGGTAAGACCAGTGAATTCCTTGAGCATGTGCTCATTCCTACACTTCATTTGCTATGAAGTGGGTTCCTTGATCAAAAGCAATGCTGTGTGAAATACTATGACAGTGGATAAGGCATTCTGTAAGTCCACAGATGGTAGTTTTGGTAGAAGCATTGCATGCAGGGAAGGCAAACCCATATGCGGAGTATGTGTCTATTCCAATTAGAACAAATCACTGCCCCTTCCATGATGGAAGAGGTCCAGTGTAATAGATCTGCCACCAGATAGCAGGCTGATCACCTCAGGGAATGGTGCCATATCAGGGACTGAGTGTGGGTCTCTGCTGCTGGCAGGTAGAGCACTCAGCAGTTGCTGTAGCCAGGTCAGCCTTGGTAAGTGAAAGTCCATGTTGCTGAGCCCGTGCATAACCTCCATCTTTACCACCATGGCCACTTTGTTTATGAGTCCATTGGGCAATGACAGGAGTGAATGGGGAAAGAGGCCAACTGGTATCCTTGGAATGGGTCATCTTATCTACTTGATTATTAAAATTTTTCTTTGCTGAAGTCATCCTCTGGTGACCATTCATGTGGGACACAAATATCTTCATGGTTTTTGCCCACTTAGAAAAGTCTACCCACATACATCTTCCCCAAAGCTCTTTGTTGCCAATTTTCCAATTTTGTTCCTTCCAAGTCCCTGATCATCCAGTCAAACCATTGGCAACATCCCATGCATCAATATACAAATGCACCTCTGGCCATTTCTCCTTCCAAGAAAAATGAACAACCAGGTGCACTGCTCGAAGTTCCACCCACTAGAAGGATTTCCCTTCACCACTGTCCTTCAGGGATGTCCCAGAAAGGGACTGTAGTGCTGCATCTGTCCACTTTCAGGTGGTACCTGCATATTGTGCAGATCCATCTGTAAACCAGGCTGGAATTTTCTCTTCTCATTGTAAGGAACCACCCAAGAGGCCATAGCTGTGGGCTGGGAGAGAGAAGGTAGTATTGCAGGAGTCAGGGTCATGGCCATTTGGGCTACTTTCTCATGTAACTTACTTGTGCCTTCAGGACTCTGAGCCCTATCTCATATATACCATGATAGAGTGCTTCTGGGCACACCCAATTTTATGGCTTGGCAGATTAGACAACACCCAGCTCATGAGAAGCAACTCAGGTCTCATGGTTGCCCACGGTTAAGCATTCAGTCTCTCCTAAGGCCCAGTAGCCGGACGAAAGCTGTTCCTCAAAAAGAGAATAGTTATCTGCAGAGGATGGCAAGGCTTTGCTCCAAAATCCTAAAGGTCTGCATTGTGATTCTACTACAGGGACCTGCCAAAGGCTCCAGACATCATCTCTATTTGCCTTGACACTTCCTGAACCATTGGATATGCTGGATCATATGGCTCAAGTGGCCGAGCAGCTTGCACAGCAGCCTGGACACGTGGCAGAGCCTCCCCACCCAAAACTAGAAGCTTTTCTGGTCACTCTGTAAATGGGCTGGAGTAGCACACCCAAATGAGGAATATCTTGTCCCCCAAATCCAAAGAGGCCACTTAGGCATTGTGCCTTTTCTTTTGGTCATAGGAGGGGCCAGAGGTAACAGCTTATCCTTCACCTTAGAAGGGATATTTCGACATGCCCCACACCACTGGACACCTAGAAATTTCACTGAGGTAGAAGACTCCTTTATTTTTATTGGATTCATCTCCCATCCTCTGACATGCAAATGCCTTCCCAGTAAGTCTAGAGTGCTTCCTACTTCTTGCTCTCTAGGTCCAATCAACATGATATCATCAATGTAATGGACTAGTATGTTGTCTTATGAGAGAAAGAGATGATCAGTGTCCCTGCAGACTGGATTATGACCTAGGGCTGGAGAGCTGATATATACCCCTGAAGTAGGATAGTAAAAGTGTATTACTGGCATTGCCAGCTGAAAGCAAACTGTTTCTGGTGGTCTTTACTAATAGCAATTAAGAAAAAAGAATGCCAGATCAATAGCTACATACCAGATACCAGGGCATGTGTTGCTTTGCTCAAGCAACAAAACTACGTCTGGAATAGCAGCTGCGATTGGAGTAACCATCTGGTTAAGTTTGCATTAATGACTGTCCTTCTCCAAGACCCATCTATTTTCTGCACAGGCCAAATAGGAGAGGTGAATGGGGATGTGGTGGGAATCACCACCCCTACATCCTTCTAGTACTTGATGATGGCATTAATCCCTGAAGTCAGTCCAAGAATCCAGTATTGCTTTTGATTTACTATTTTTCTAGGTATGGGCCATTCTAGTGGCTTCCACTTGGCCCTTCTTTCCAAGCCCTCACTCCACAAGTCAGGGAACCAACATGAGGATTCTGCCAGTTACTGAGCATGTCTATTCCAATTATGAATTCTGGAACTGGGGAAATAACTACAGAATGCATCTTGGGACCCACTGCACCCACTGTGAGATAGACCTGTGCTAAAACTTCATTGATCACCTGACTTCCATAAGCCCCTACTCTGGTGGACCACAGTGACTTTTTGGGTGTCCTGGGATTAATGTCACATCTTAGCCAGTGTCTAATCCCCAAAATGTCTGATCATTTCCTTTCTCCCAATGCAGCTACCCTGGAAAATGCTATAGGTCTCTTTGGGGAAGACTGAGAGGAAGAGTTAACAGTATAAATATTTGGTAGTGTAGCAGGGTTCTTCCCCAAGGGAACCCGGCCTTCCCTTCATTCAAGGGGTTCTGGGTCTGTAAACTGTTTCAAGTCTGGGAATTAAGAGGCCATGACTCTCTGTTTTGGGGATTCAAATTAGACTTTTGTTCACTTGACCTAGAATTCCTCTGCTTATACAGGTCAAGTAAAAATTTAGTAGACTGCCCATCCATTTTACTTCTAGGTACCCTATGATTTACTCACCAATGCCATAGGTCTGTGGGAATCAGACTGTTTTGATTGCTGCTTTGAGTCTGCTGTCCATTACAGTAGCCACACCTACTTTGTCCTTGGTGATAGGTGCTGCCACTTGGCCTCTGCCAACCCAGGATCCAGTCATTCCCATTGTGTTTAAGGATCCAAGTTCGTTGGCAGCAGTTCCCACAGTAATCTCTGACCTACAGAGAAGAGCAACCACAGAGCTCTTCAGGGAAGATGGAGTTAATCTCACAAATTTATTCCTCACAGTCCTGCTGAAAGGTGTGTCCTCTGGACATCCTGGGATGGATGAGCAGGTCTTACATGATAAATCTACTCTAACATTCCAGTCTCTCTAAGCCTGTGGATCCCCTTATCTGCATTATACCAGAGCGGTTCTGGCATTTCAGCCCCTCAGGTAATACAGGCCACCTTTTGGTCCATGTTTCGTGGATCTCTTGTGGCTGATGTAAACCAGAAAACAGGTAAAATGTGATTAGTCTTGATAGTTTCCAAGGCAGATTGGGGTGACAAGGCTGAGACTTTGGGGGGTAAAGGAGCTGGAGCTCTTGCCAGGAGTAAAGAGAGTTACTGTTCACTCCAACTGATAAAATGTGGCATCTGAGGAATAGCGGCCTTACCAGACAACCTTTGTGACCATTGCTGATTTTCCATGCTTCTGTTGGATGTGTTGGTGGTTTTTTTGTTTGTTTGTTTGTTTGAATCATGTTTGCATCCTGATTCTTTAGGTACCTGTTGTAAGGACTTTCATTCCTATACCAAATACATCCCCAGAAAAAGGACTTATCTAGCTCATCCATTGAAAGGAAGCTTCCTCTAGATTACAGGTGTGATGTTTGAATAGAATTTATTTGTATTTCCAATCATGTTAGTTCTTCCAAAACTGTTGTAATCATACTTTTAAGACCTTTCATTAAATGTTTTTGCCTTTACATCCTAGTACCATGATCACTTGGGGCCTATTTATATAAAGATGCTAGATATGTCATTAGTCTGTTATCCTGGAGTCTGAATACCTTTCCTATCCAAGGTCAGTTGATATTTATCAATTACCTGGAATTTTTGAGTTAGGCTTTGTCAAGATTTGGACAAGATGAAGAAAGCAATCTATTCAAGACTTGAGTATCAACTGGAGTAGAGTGAGCAACACTTGGATACAATTAAGAATAAGCAAGAAAGCTACCAAGTATATCTGGGAGGCTGCTTTAATAATCAATTTTTCACAACTTCTTCATTTTTAAATGTTTCTGTTACCTGTTAGATGGTCATATATTTGACAGAAAGTATAATTGAGTAAAAAAAGTGCTAATCTTCAGTGGTAAAAATAGGGAGCCTGGTTGTTTGGGCCATATGGCCATATACGATGCACCACTGCTCACTTGGTGGCTGCTTAATTACGAACAAAATATTTAGGAAAAAATAAACATCATGTAGAATATAAACTTCACAGTCCCAAGTCTATAAAATTTTATTAAATGTCTCATAAGGCACTCAGTATAACCTCATAAGGGCAACATTTTGCAGTTTTAGGATATTTATGACCTCATTTGTACTTTTTATTAATTATACTTTATTTCCTGTGTCCATAATGTGGTTTAAAAATCTGTGTTCTGTTAATAGTAGAAGCAGCAAATGAGCAGTATGTATGCATTGCTTGCTACCAAGAAGCACAATTTTCCATGGTAGTCCTTATGCCAAATTATACCAATCATATTAGAAAGTTAACTCAGTTCATATCACAAATTATCCTCAGTGTAGCATGTGTGCTACTGATCTGGTTCTCAAGTTTATTTTCCTTGTTATGTTTAATCTGCATAATTACAGTTCTTTTTTACTTTCAATTTCCTCCAAGCAGACAGACCCTTTGAAAAACCAAACATTTAACCATCTCCCCTTCACCAAAAAGAAAACAAAGTTTGGAAACAAGATAATCTTGGATCAGTTTGGGCAATTCTCCATGTGATATGGGTTTACGAAGCTGTTGAATATGTTACTGCCCAAAAGTGGGCTCGTTGCCCAGTGTGCACAGAAGTCAGTGCTGTAACACCAGGATTTTGAGAAAAGAAAGAATTTATTGCAAGGCCAGCCCAGCAGGAGATAGGATCTTAAGGGGAGCTCAGATCTGTCTCCCTGAGCAGAAGGGGTCTGGGGATTTTATACTGTTTGGGGAAGGTGGGCTTAAGGGAGTAGCTAAGAATAGGGTGAGGTGGTATGGGTTAAGGGGCAGGCTAAAGTGGAGCATACACAGTTTCAAATCATGCAACTTCATGTATCACATGTTTTAAAAAATGGTGGCTTAGCATCATGATCAGTGGATGTGATTTTGCTGTTATAATTAGGCAAAGGTGACTTTAGACCAGGGCTTCTCTGGTGGCTAGAGCTGCTAGAACTGGCTTTAGCAGGTGCTGCAAAGGGAGAGGAAATAGTAACTTTCCTTGTCAGGCTTCTTCTAAATAAACATGAGGAGGTGGGAGCCTAACAAAAGTAAACAGAAACTTCTGCAGACCCGTAAGGGAGGGGCTACTTTTGGACAAAACTGGGTTAGTAGGCAGTGGTTTCAGTCCCTGATTTTGTTGTTGCATTCCTTATTCTTGAGAGATGAGGGGCAATAACCACTTTAGCTACTTCCTGCTGACTCTGGGAGTAGGTTGGGATTCAAGGAATGGAACATCTTGGCATGCAGTTAGAGGTATTCCCTGGTCCTGGGCTGAGGAGGGGCTCTGGAAGACGGCTATCTCCCCAGCTTCTGCTGGTAGGGCACGCATAGGCTGGTACCCCTGTTCTCTGAGGACAGTGGCTGAGTAGAAGAATCCAGTGGACCATAGTCTCTGGGATACAAATTTGACAATTAAGATTTAGAGATAAAGTTCCAAACGTGAGAAGCACTACTATTATTATTATTGGGCTTAACATGGTTAAGAGCCAAGACAACTTGTGTAACTAGCTTTTAATTGGCTCTCACAAGGTTTGTGCAGATGGGTTTTTAATATTATGTAGCCAGTGAGAGATTTCAAATGGAGTCAAGAGGTCACTCTGGTGGACATTCTTATGCACTATATAGATAACACCTCTTAGGTTTTAATGTATTGGAATAGCTAGAAGTAAATACCTGAAACTGCCAAACTCCAACCCAGCAGTCTGGACTCCTGAAGACAATTATATAATAATGTAGATTACAAGGGGTGACAGTGTGATTGTGAAGACCTTGTGGATCACACCCCCTTTATCTAGTGTATCGATGAGTAGAAAAATGGGGATAAAAACTAAAGGACAAACGGGGTGGGATGGGGGGATGATTTGGGTGTTCTTTTTTCACTTTTATTTTTTATTCTTGTTCTGGTTCTTTCTGATGTAAGGAAAATGTTCAGAGATAGATTGTGGTGATGAACGCATAACTATGTTATCATACTGTGGACAGTGGATTGTATACCATGGATGATTGTATGGTGCATGAATGTATTTCAATAAAACTGAATTTAATTAAAAAAATATATTATGTAGCCAGGTGGCTTAATTGTACAGCTCTTGCATATTTAGCTCATTCTGGCTGGAGCTATTTACCCAAGTACAACAGGTGTTTGTTATAGTGCACCCTCCTATTTGTTCTACTAAAAGATAGTCCAAGGCTGTCGGATTGTCCATGACATTTGCCAAAGAGTCAACAGAGACTCAAATGGCCTCAGGTACAGTAGCAGTGGAGTTGGCAGGTCCCTCAGTCATTGCAGTCAAATTACGTAAAGCGGCTTCATGATAAGCAAACCCACCCCAAGGGGCTAATAGCCCTATTTCTAGTCCTAATTCAGTTATGATAATGCTTAGTGCTCATTCATGTTGGATATGACTAGTAGGTTGGTGTATTGAAATATCAGGCTTTAAATACCCTAGAGTACTTTGGCCTTTTATCCAGACATTATTTACACACTGGAACAGTCTGACCTGGGTGTCAAAGATGCTTTCTTCAAAACCTTTAAAAGGTAAGTAGTTCATGTAGCTTCCACAGATAAATATATATATTCTCTTGGGGCACAGAGAATTTCCTAAGAAGTTCCCCCATCCCTTTCCAGGGAATGGTTACGATAGGAGGTAAGGTCAAAACAAGGGAAGGAGCTAATGGTGAGCAGTTCTCCTTCTGTGGAAAGCTCAACCTTAAGATTCTGGTGACCTGTTAGCAAGATTGACTCAGGAGCTTGGAGAAAATTTGCCATGCATATAGCAATGTAGGAATTAGATTTTGTATGGGGGTTTGGATGGCATATCCAGCAATTGTGCAACTGTCCTCTCAAGGCTAAAACTTGTGATGATTTTATAACAAAGTTTTCCTTCCACTTTGCCTCTTCTGTGAAGCAAGGAAGGTTATAGGTGGACAGAATCATGAGAGTTAAAGTAAAGAAAGCCATTCTTTTAAAATCTTATAACTTCAATCCTAAATAGCAGAACCAGAAGGAAATATGATATCTTTATCCCTTATCATGTAATTCCTCCTAGCTACCAAGAAAATGATTCCAACCACTAGGAAAGAGGCAAGCGGACATTAGTCTATAACAGATAAATAAAATCCAACCAATAAGGAAAAGGAGAATGCATGGCCAAGCAGTACAGTCTGTATTAATCATCACTTATCTTTGGCTCTTCTGAAAAGTAACTTCAGGTCTGTGATAGTTCACAGGTATAACCGGGAGGTGAGGAGGGATTTCTGCTGGAATGGCTATCTTGCTTGGGTGGCAACAGCTCCACTGAGGCTTTAGTCTTATGAAGAGAGGATGGAGAGTTGCCTTCTTGGGTGGAGATAACTTTTGCTCTTGAGTCGTGAATCCAAGACCAGATTCCCTGCAACTTCAAAAGGATATCTTCAAGAATCTTAGATTGGACTCTTTTTCCTGGCTGTAGCAGAGAAGACTGAAGAGCACAAAGCCTGGTTGGGGGGAACTTCAGTGTCCATTTTTTCTGCTGAGACAATTTCTTGGGCATTTAATTTGGATAGTAAATCTCATCCGAGTAGTGGAATAGGAAATTTAGGAATATAGAAAAAACTGTGTTTCAAATTGGTATTTCCTATTTGGCATTCAAGGGGTCACAGGAAAGACTTGTGCGAATAAGATACCCCAATAACTGCTACAGTCTTAGTGAAAGATTTCCCTGTTTTGGGTTCGAAACAGAGTAGGTAGCTCCAGTGTCAATTAAAAAGTCTATAAGTTTATTTCCCACTAGTACAGATACCTGGTGGGAAATGGTGATATGCCTACTAAAGTTGGAAGGTGCCCTTGGTCCCCGTCATTCTTGGTTGCTCTCATACCCTGCAAGCTGAGGCTTTTGGTAGGTGGATTTGAGAGGTGTCCGGGCCTCCCATTTCTGGGGGTGACTCAGGCATTTTCGCTTCTGGTGGCTCTCTTCTCTGCAGTAGGCATGTTGTTGTGACCCTAGGGGACAGACATACTTCAGATTAGTTGGTAGGGCCATGGGGGTTTTACCCTTCATTGTTCTTCTTTGGCTCTTCCAATACATTTTGATCCAGCTCAGCTTTGGCCAATGGTTTCTCCCAGGAAGGCAGCTTGGCATTTCATCTGCTTTTCCTGAAACTGATCTTGGTTGTTAAAGACCTTAGAAGCAATCTCAATTAACTGAGACATTGGCATGCCTAATCCTCCTTCTAATTTCTGCAGTTTCTTTATGTCTGGAGCACTGTGGCTAATGAAAGTCATATTAATTAATCTCATGTTATCTGGATGCTCAGGATCCAGATCATTGTATTGTTTATATGCCTCAAAGATCTTTTGGGTTTTGGAACAGCTTTCTGTATTCCTGTTATGATGCACCCTTTATGGTGATCTAATTTAGCTTTCCCCCTGCTCATTTGATTTACAATGCGGCTCTATCATAGGAATGGCCAAAACTCCGGGAAATGCACTGGTCTGTTAAATTGGTGGTTATGCAGCCTGTTAGCTTCCTGTTGGGCTTTTTCAAGAACGATTCTACTTTCCTCAGAGGTGAGAGGGGTTTTTAAGACATCTGGAATATCTGCCCATGTAAGATTATGAGTAGCAAAAATACAAGTAAAGAGATTCTCCATTATCTTAGGGTCGTTCCAGTATTGAAGGCATATTGTGTTTCCAATTATACAGATCAGAGGTGGAGAAAGGAAAATGCACATAAATAAATCCTCCAAAGTGTCCTTGGTCATCCAGTCCAGCTGGAACTTGTCTGAGTGGGAATTCCTCTGCCTGGGATTGGGCAGTCCCCTGACAGGTATGAGGTAGGGAGACCATTCCTTCCAGATCAGGTGATAAAGGGGGACTTGACAAGGACTCACTCTGAGAAGAAGAGTCACCATCTTCCTCCTGTTCCCAGTGTAAAAAAGTAGGGGAGCCAAGGGAAGCTCTAAGTGTAATAGGGACAACCTCATTGGGACCGGAATCCCGCAGGTCCTGTTTTGCTTGGGACCAACATTTCTCTTATTTCCCAATTTCACTTTTCCTTAGCTGAGACCC
Source organism: Choloepus didactylus (assembly GCF_015220235.1). Classification (NCBI taxonomy): domain Eukaryota; kingdom Metazoa; phylum Chordata; class Mammalia; order Pilosa; family Megalonychidae; genus Choloepus; species Choloepus didactylus. The sequence goes on from NC_051307.1 coordinate 89,548,471, forward strand.
AGTAAAATTTTCTCTGTTTGAATCATGATATCACTTCTTTTTTTGCAGATGTTTATTTTGGCATAGGGCCGTGAAGGATTGAACAAACTGAATTTCATCCCATTTCTCTTTCCTCTTACAAAATAATTCCAGTTATTTTGTTATAATAGTGTTACAATTAAGGGTCCCATTTTCTGGCTAGTTTTCTCCAGACTCTAACATATATTGAGGCCATGCCATGTTACAGAAAAATAGCATCTTTTTCTTTTTAATTGGTTTATAACTAAACTTAAACCAGTTATCTAAAACACATTTTAAGGGGCTGCAGCCATTTATGCTGTTAACATTTCCCATGGTTCTGTCAGTGCACTCAAAGTGTACACAGAACTAAATACAGTTAGACTTAGACTTGGTAGGCAAAGATTCTTTGTCAGAGTGGATCTGTAACTTTTAAATTCAGAATTTTGGACTAGAATGTGAGCCCTGCAGTGACTAACCCTTATAAAACTGGGACCTGCACCCAGTAACCAGGCTGGACTAAGGTGGGATTCAAACCCACAATCTTAATCAACAGCAAATAACCAGAAAACCAGAACAAATGAAAAGGTTTTGTAAAAGAGTAAGCACTACAACAGAGCTACTCACCCAGAAGATATCTGTACATCTGTTTCTGTTCTTGAAATGCAATTGTGCTATGGGGCTAACTTCACTGGCAATGGGAGTTAGTCTCGGTTGTAAACCCTCTAGACTAAACCAGTCTAGGTGGCCACGTGTGGCCAGTGGCTGAAAATCTCCATCCCATGGGGACTGTGGAGCCTCAAGCAGGAATCTCTAAGACCACTGTCTCATCTGGGTCACCAAATTGTTACCACCCAAAGCAGACTCATTGCCTGACGTGCACAGAAGTCAGTGCTGTAACACCAGGATTTTGAGAAAAGAATTTATTGCAAGGCCAGCCCAGCAGGAGATAGGAACTTAAGGGGAGCTCAGATCTGTCTCCCTGAGCAGAAGGGGTCTAGGGATTTTATACTGTTTGGGGAAGGTGGGCTTAAAGGAGTAGCTAAGAATAGGGTGAGATGATGTGGGTTAAGGGACAGGCTAAAGTGGAGCATACACAGTTTCAAATCATGTTACTTCATGCATCACATGTTAAAAAATGGTGGCTTAGCATTATCAGTGGATGTGGTTTTTACTATTATAATTAAGCAAAGGTGACTTTAGGTCAGAGTTTCTTCTGACTACCCATGCCCTAGTGGCTAGGGTTGCTAGAACTAGCTTTAGCTAGTGCTGCAAAGGTAGAGGAAACAATAACTTTTCTTGCAGTGAAGCAAACTTCTTCTGAATAAACATGAGGAGGTTGGAGCACAACCAAAGTAAATGGAAACTTCCGCAAACCTGTAAAGAGTGGGCCATTTAGAGCAAAAGTGGGTTAATTGGTGGCAGTTTCAAATATGGGAGAAATTTGAAGAAATGTGGTCACCTTTGCCACTCCTACTTAGTATGAGCCTCCTGTGAGATGTGCTTGCCACAAACAGTAAGGCAGTACTAGAAATATTAACAGAAGGAAACATTCCAACAGTTGAAATACATAGTCCATTGTAAAGTACCATTATATTACCATGGCCATAGGTAGAATATCATATCTATTTCTAGTTGCCTTAAGTTGTTTAGAAGAATACTTAAAAATTTTAATGTATCTATGGATGGAAAGGCATTGGTATACTGTGTCGTAAGACAAATGTTTGAAAGTCCTTGGAATTTTTTCACCCATGTAACTCCAGAGAACAGAACTTGAACCAATGAGAAGGCAGATTTAATATAAGGGAAAAAGTTTCTAAAAATAAGAATTCCCCAACAATGGAATTTTTGTCTTATGAAATAGGGAAATCTCATTTACTGAAAGTATTCAAATAAAGGCTGGATATAAAACCCTTCACTGTGTTGGAAGAGAGGTTTGGCTAGATGAGTTATTGGTTCCATATCAATTCTGTGTCTGTGATTCCATGTTTCAAACGAAATATAATGAATGGGGTCTTGCCTACAAGTAGGAGACAGTGACACACACACACACACACACACACACATATTCACATATATATACCAGGAATAGATAGTCTACATTAAATTTGAAGGATGTAAGTAATGCAAAAAAGAAATCATCAGAACAGGTCTGTATGGAATGGAATCATTGTAGTATATGATCAGTTTATTTATGAAAGATATGGGAAGAGTTGTAAATTGGATATGGGAGGTGTAAGGGAGTTCCAACTTGCAGGATCACTGGAGTAAACGCATGGATGTGGGGGTGGCTTGTACAGGGAATACAGTGAGGCAAAAGCAGATGAGTTAGGTGGGGTGGGGAGGACTACCACATCAGAAGCTAAGCTGCAGCTGAGTTGAGAATGGGACACAGTGGAGTGTATTGCAGATAGTTGTAATGGGAAGAAGAAATCTGCAAGAAAGACAGTATTTTCTGAGTAATGACCAGAGCTTGAGTGAACTGTGGTAATGAAGATGGAATGTAATGCACTGATTCAGAAGCTAGAAGCAGAGCTCAACATTTTATTAAAAGAGACAAAGGATTAATGAAGTAATGTAAAGTTTCCAGTCTAGGGAACTGAAAGATGGTACTATGTCTAATTGAGATGGGAAAAGTAGTTTGGAAGGGGAAAATAAGCATCTATATGTGATGTAACTTCATCGTCACAGTAGGTCATGTGTAAATGTACTTTCCAAGAGTGAGAAATTTTTGCTTTGCCAGCAAACTTCTCTGAGGCTAGAAATAAATTCTAGAAGTAATGTATGTTGAAATAATATTATTTTTCATGGATAAAGAGAGAACTACAGTGGGTTGCTCTTTGATACTATGGTGGGATGCCCTGTTATCCATGTGATGACCCTTGGCACAAACTTTCAAAAAAATTGATTGTATTTGAAACACAAAGGAAAAAGCTATCTGATCCACATTATCTTCTAAAGTTATAACCCATGCCTTTTTAATTTTTTAATTCAGTTTTATTGAGATATAGTCACATACCATGCAGTCATCCACAGTGTACAGTTGTTCACCATACGATCATATAGTTATGCATTCATCACCACAGTCAATTTTTGAACATCTTCATTACTCCAAAAAAATAAAAATAAGAATAAAAATAAAAGTGAAAAAGAACACCTAAAATATCTCATCCCCTCCCCCCAATTTTTCATTTAATTTTTGTCCCCATTTTTCTACTCATCTGTCCATACATTGGATAAAGGGACTGTGAGCCACAAGGTTTTCACAATCACACAATCACACCATGTAAACTACATAGTTATACAATCATCTTCAAGAATCAAGGCAACTGGGTTGCAGTTCAACAGTTTCAGATATTTCCTTCTAGCTATTCCAATACACTTATATAGCACATAAAGATACCCTCCAGAATGACCCCTTGACTTCATTTGAAATCTCTGAGCCACTGAAACTTTATTTTGTTTCATTTCACTTCCCCCTTTTGGTCAAAAATACTTTCTTAGTCCTACAATGCCAGGTCCAGGCTCATCCCTGGGAGTCATGTCCCACGTAGCGGGGAGGGCAGTGAGTTTATCTGCCAAGTCAGCTTAGAGAGAGGCCGCATCTGAGCAACAAAAGAGGTTCTCTGGGGGAGACTCTTAGGCACAAATATAAATAGGCTTAGCCTCTCCTTTCCACACCTTTTTTTTTTCAACAGTATCATTCTTTAAGTTGAAAATCAACAGATAAATCAAGAAATATAAAAAATCATTATTATACCAATAATCAAAGGATTTTAAAGAGTCACTTCCTATGACCCTATGACAAGTATTAGCAAATTGAGAGATAAAACATGTAATTGACAAGTTGTCACTTTTTGAGAAAATTTAAAGCGATAATCTGTCACATTACATTGCTTTTTTAGAGGCAATTTAGAGGTTTCTCTTAGCAGTTTGCATTTGAAATTATACTGAGATATAAAACTAAAGTAGTTAGACTTTTAAAATTATTTTCTTTATTTTTCAGTGTTATGGCTGAACAAGACAGACATTCTAACCCTTCATTTTGAAAACTTGTTAGTAGAACATCTCCTTCTATCCTTGATCTGATCATTCATGCTTTCTATTAAAGTTAGAATCATTTCATTTTTAGCATGTAGATCCCCCACACACACCACCACATTGGAAGTTACAGAGAAGGGCCATAATATTGGAATATAATATCAGTATGATTGAGTAAAAAAAAATCATTTTTCCTAACATTAGACTTACTTGAAGAAGAAATAGAAAATAATCTAGATGTCTTTGTTTCCTTTTAGGTCTTCGGGTAACTGTGCTTCTGACATCCTTCCTTATGGTTTTGGGAACTGGTCTAAGATGCATACCTATATCAGACTTATTGCTTAAAAGAAGGTAAATCCTATAAATAACTTCAAAAAATTTCGCCCCACTTTTCTCTTTTGTTATGATATGTTTGGTTATAAGCTTTTAGTAAGCAATCACTTTTTTAAGAGAATCAGTAGAGTCATATTTATAGAAGCGTTCATTTTTTTCTCTACATGATGGTTAATTCAGTGAACATTTATTGGGTGTCATATATAAGACACTATACTAGCTGTGGCAATAAAACAACAAACAAGTTAATCTTCATTCTCTCCAGAAGGTATGATTACTATGGAAGAATAATAGTATAACATAAGGAAAATAGTATAACATAAGGAAAAATCATGTAGTTAACACAATAGAAGTTTTGACTGTGAGAGTATCAAAAATAAGAGTTCATGAAGGAAGTACTAATTAAGCTAGACATTGAAGGCTGTAAGTATAATTCTGATAAATGTAGTTGGGGGAGGGTATTCCATGGTGAGGGAACAGCAGGAGTGAAGACATGGAAGCAGGTAAGCACAGGCCTCTTCTAGGATGGGTAGATAGTTTTATTTGTATACAGCAGTGTTTTTGTTACCAGGGTCTATGGATTTATTCTTGGGAGAGGGGTGAGTTTTATGAAGATTTTTTTAATTTTTGTTTTCATCTTGTTTATGATGATTATTTTACCAGTAAAGTCTTCAATTGAAAGACATTTTTATAGATTAGGATGTCAGTTTCTTAGTGTTTCTCAAACTGGGATCCTTGGATGCGACCTTGAGAGTCATTGAGAAATGTTTCCCTTTAAAAAGGTACCATAAATTACTCAAGTTTGGGAAACACTGGTGTTCCAGTTTGCTAATGCTGGCCTTTGCAAAGCACCAGAAATGGATTGGCTTTTATAAAGGGAGTTTATTTGGTCACAAAATTACAGTCTTTAGGCCATAAAGCGTCCGAAGTAAGACATCAACAACCGGGTACCTTCACTGGAGAAAGGCTATTGGCATCTGGAAAACCCCTGTTAACTCAGAAGGCACGTGGCTGGTGTCCGCTTGCTCTCAGGTTGTGTTTCAAAATGGCATTCTCCAAAATGTCAGTGTCAGCTTCCAATAGCTGTCTTCAAAATGTGTTTCTTAGCTGCAGCTAGCAGTGAGCTCCTTCTGTCTGAGCTTTTATAGAGCTCCAGTGAACTAATCAAGGCCCACAGTGAATGGGCAGGGCCACACCTCCATGGAAATCCTCTAATCAGAGTCATCACATACGGTTGGGTGGGTCACATCTTCATGGAAACAACATAATCAGAAGGTCCCAATCTAATCAACACTAATACATCTGCCCCCACAAAACTGCATCAAAGATAATGGCATTTGGGGGGACATAATACATCCAAACCAGCACAACTGGTCTGCAGAATAAGGTATAAGAATGGGATATAAAGAGAAAAGGTTGGAAAAGAGTATCCTGATTATGAAGGGTCTTGATGCCATTCTGGAGAACTTGTCTTTCTTCACTAGACATTGGTGGCAGTGGGGAGCCACTTAGGTTTTAATCAGAGCAGCAACAGGATCAGACCTGCTTTGTGGTATGTAGGATTGATTATTGTGGGTAGCCACTGCTGGCAGGAGACCAGGGAAGATGCAATGAGAGCCCAAGCCGAAGTCATTCTTTTGTTCATGTGTTAATATATTAGTTTACTCATTCAACAAAATTCACTGAACTCCTACTATGTGCCAGGCTCTTTTCTGGGCATTGGGAATATACCAAAGAACACAACCGATAAAAATCCCTACCTCATGAAGTCTACGTTTCAGTCAGGGAGACCAACAATAAACTACCTAAGTAAAACATATAGTATACTAGATGGTGTCAAGTGCGATGGTGAAAAAAATAAAATAGGAAAGAAAGATTTGAAATGGCAGGGGAAGGATGGTAAAATTTCAGGAAGAATGCCCAGGGAAAACCTTATTGGGAAGGTAACGTTTATAAATAAAGACCTGAAGGAAGTAATGGGCAATGCAGTATCAAAGGGACAAGGATTTCAGGCAGAGAAAGCAGCGAGAGTAAAGGTGAAAGGGGAGAACACACCTGGCAGATAGGCCAGTTTAGCTGGAGCCCCCTGAGTGGTAAGAAATGAGATCAGAGCAGTTACTATAAAGACTTCACCTTTTTCTGACTTAGGAAGCCATTTGCAGTTTTGAGTTGAGGAGTGACGTGATCATAGGTTACAATATCGAGAACAGAGTGAAGCTGGAGGTCAAGGGCAAAAGTCAGGAGACCAAAGAAGAAACTAGTGCAATATCCACTTGAGAGATCTGGTGGCTTGGGCCAGGGTGGTGGCAGTGAGACATAATAATCTCATAACAGTTTGAATGATTTGCTGATGGAACAGATGTGGGAATAAGAGAAAACATCCAGAATGACTCCTTGCAGTTAGAAGTTGTTGTGGGAATGGAAAGGATAGCATGAATGAGAAAGAGAACATGGGAGAAAGATACTGGAGACAATATAATCGAGGTTTCACTCTGGAGACTGAAATGTTGATTCCATTAACAGTGGTGGGGAAAGCAGGAGAGAGGAATGGATTTTAGGGATAAGATGTTTACTTTAGTTTGAAACAGAATTATTCAGTTTCATAATAAATACTGTTCATTTTCAAATTTTTAAAATATGTCCTCTTATCAGAAAATTTAGAGTATAAATGTTTCATATCTTAAAAGAAAGATAGCAAAATCATTTAGATAACTGTGGAAAACTAGATATCTTCCTATCTGCCTGAGGTTAGATTTTAACAGAAGAGTTTCATTATTGTATTTGAGGTACTCTTAATTTTTCAAACATCCAGTTTTTTTTCCTCACTTTTTAAAAAAATTGAGGTGACATTCATATAACATACAATCAGTCCTTTTACAATGTACAAGTCATTGGCATTTAGTGCATTCAAAATGTTATGCAACCACCTCCTCTCTCTAGTTTCAGAACTTTTCCTTTACCCCAAAAGAACACTCCATACCCATTAAATAATCACTTCCCATTTTCCCCTTTCCCCCGTTCCCTGGCAACCACTAATCTGCTTTCTGTCCCTATGGATTTGTCTATTCTGGATATTCCATATAAAAGGAATCATACAATATGTGACCTTTTGTGTACGGCTTCTTTCACGTAATATAATGTTTTTGAGGTTCATTCAGAAGTTGTAGCCTGTACCAGTACTTTTATTCCTTTTTATAGCTGAATAATATTTCATTGTAAAATATACCACAATTTGTTTATCCATTCATCCGTTGATAGACTACCCTAGGCTAGTATGAATAATGCTGCTATAAACATCCATGTACAAATTTCTGTGTGGACATTTGTTTTCATTTCTCTTGGCTGTATACCTATGGGTGTAATTGCTGGGTCACATGGTAACTCTATGTTTAACTTTTTGAGCAACTGCAAAACTATTTCCCACAGTGGCTGCACTATTTTATATTCCCACCAACAGTGTCCAAGAGTTCCTGTTTCTCCTCATTCTCACCAATACTTATTTTCCATTTTTTTGCTATAGCCATTCTAGTAGGTGTGAACACAGTTTTATTTTGAATATCCACAGTTTCTAATACACAGTTTTTTAAATACAGATTTCAATATAAGCTTGAATTCAACAATACATTCTTTAAAAATGCCTATTAATATTTTATTAGCTTTTCTTCTGTTTTGGGGCCATTTATGCTATTACTTCTCTGCACTCGTATATTCCTTTATTCCTTCCAGATATTAAATTCTAGAAGTAATAAAGAGTTGACCCTTTGTCTGGGTATGAAAAAGAAATAGAGCACATAAAAAAATGTAAACAAAGGTAGGAAAGATAATAAAGAGAAATAAAATAAAGAGTGTAGAGAAACTCTTTTTCATAAACAGAGGGTAGAAACTGAATTTTTCAATCTTTGTGCATTTATCTATAAAGAATGATAGGAATATTATCGTTTTTAAATAAGACTTCATTTTGTGTTCATATAGTATTTCTTTTAAGCAGTATTATTAACAATGTGATATGCAGCTGTTAACATGAAAATGTTACAATTAGAATATGTATATTGACTAGTAGATTCAATGGATTGCCACTTTTAAGCTTCAAAGCCAGAAATGAAAAAAACATTTAACAATCTGGTTTTTGTCCCTGTTTCACTTGGAGCTTTTCAGGCTTCTGACCCAGTATTCTGGAATGGTGCCCCTGCACCCTTGACTTCCTGTATCTTAGCTCCCCTAAGTCTCAAGATACGTGAATAGCTGAATAGCAGCTTTCTGATGAGCCCTTTCCTCAATCTAAACTATTCTTACCACCTCCCTCATGGTATTCTACCACTGCATAATATCAGTGTTTCTTTTATCTGCATAATAGCAATGGAAATTCAGAAAAAAATATTCTGACTCTTTTCTCTTATTAGCAGCATAAATAAATAAGGAACTTGGAATAATGCAGTTAAAAAGCATTTCTTCTACATCTGGAAGCAAATCATACAAAAAAAAATTGTAGATGGCATTACTCCATAGCCAGGGTTGGCATTACTCTGTATTGTGAAATGTGATATTACATGCCCAGTAAACAACTTAAGGACTCCGGGAAGGTGAGTTTATAATTACAAGTAATATCAGCCATTAATCATAGGCATATTCAGTGATTTCCATAACACAGACCATACTATCTTTCAATTCAGAGTTATTTTCATTGGTATTAATAATAGATAATATCTACTAATGTGTTAGATAGTTAAATAGTATGGTTCTAGGTATCATCACTTTCTAAATTTTCTAAAATTACACTCCACTGTGAAATGCTTTGCAGCTGGCAAAATTATATTTAAATGACAGTAACAGGAAAAGATGGGTTATTTAATAAATGCTTTCAACTAAATGACAACTACTTAGCTATCTGAAAAAAAAAAAAAAAAAAGAAGAAGAAGAAAGAGGCAGCTAGATCCCTGCCTTACCACTTTTGTAAATTCTAGTTGGATCAAGATTTAAATGTAAAAAAAAGGGGCCATCAAAATATTAGAAGAAAACTAAAAACAGAAACTGTTTTTAGTAATCTTTGAGTGGAGAAGCTCTTCCAACTAAGACATAAATCCCAAAAGCCATAAATGGAAAGATTAGTAAATTTGATTATATGAAAGTTTAGACTATGTCTATATCAAATATATTATAAAACAAAACCAGAAGAAAAATGAAAATACTGGGAAATATTTGCAACAATAAGACAGAAGGGTAATGTTTTTTTAGTTTAAAAGAATTATTTTGAATCAATAAGAAAAAAATAGCAACCCAGTAGGAAAATGAATGATGGACATGAGCAAACAATTACAGAAATTGAAATACAGAACACATAGACTTAAGAAAAGATGTTCACCTCTCTGACATAATTAAATAAATGAAAATTGAAGCAACAATTAGACATCTCTGTTTATTGTCAAGGATGAAAAAAAGTATGCTAATGTTCTGTGCTGACTGAGTGGTAGGGTAAAACAGGCACAGCTGATATGCATGTAGTCTGATATATGTTCTTTAGGGGTATTTGGAAATATTTACCAGATTCAAAGTATCCATGTCCATTATTTGCACTTCTAGAAATTTAGCCCATATATAAACTTCTGCCAGTTTGTAAAGACAACCATATTTAAGCTGCCTTGCTTGTTATAGCAGAGTTGAATGCAATCCAAATGTCATCAACAGAGACTGGTTATAGCACAGTATATAGTGAAATAGTATGCAGCTGTGAAAAGGAAGTAAAAGTTCTTTTGGTGCTGATATGGAAATATCTCCAAGATATATTGTTCCATAAAAAATATGGGAAGGAAATATATGCCAGTATTTGGCAAAGACTATTTCTGGAAAAAACTATTACCATTGATTGTTCCTGGGAAGGGGTCCGGGGAACTAGAAGTCTGAGGTGGGAAGAAGATTTACTTTTTATTTTATACTCTTTCCTACGCTTGGGAATATTTTTACCTTGTTGCTTGAAAACACAGGTTAAGTAAAATTAAAAGGACCACATCAGAGCTTCAATAATGAGAAGAAGAGACAAGGAAGAGTCACAAATAAATTTCCCCAGCATAAAAATATAAATCCCTTTATGTAAAATAAGCATTTGATAGATTTAAGAATAAAAACCTCTCCTCTGTAAAGAACATGAGATTCAGATTCCCCCAGATAGGTGTTTTTTTAAAAGTGTGCTCAACAGATTTAACTGCTTGTTAAAAGTATAGATCCCCAAGCTTCACCTCAGTCCTGCTGAATTAGGCTCTGGGGTGAACCCCCAGAATCACAGTTTTTAACAGGCCCCTCTAATTAATCTTATGCTCTTTTAAGTTTGAGAACTGCTGCCCTAGTTACTCACTTTAAATAGTAATAAATTAAGCAAATTGCATTGTGCTTGCCCATCCTACAGTATAATCGTATAATGTAATGTCTTATTTTAAAGCAGATTAAGATTTAGCCTCTATTTAATAATTCTTTTTGCCTGAATTTAGTTCTTAAAACTCTAAGAGTTGAGTTTCATGACTATATTTCTGGGTGGTGGTAAAATGGGCTTCACATAAGAAAGGATAAGACGATAAGGATAAGCATTTACCAGGAAAAAAATGGGGTGAAGGGGGGCAGGGTAGAGTAGAAAGGTATGTAAAATGATCTTCAGAGTTTGGAAAATATATATTTTTTAAATTATATATATTTAAAATATATATATATTTAAAATATTTATTTTTTAAATTTTTCTTTGATTGTTTTTGGGATATAGTTATTTCTGAGACATATACAATATCACATATGAGTTTTTAATTTACTTTTTTCTTGTTAAATCTAACATACATATATATTACCAAAAGGAACAAAGAATTAAAACATTATTTTATCTGCAACAAGATGATTATAGGAATAGAATAGATAGTCCAGAAGCAGATGTTGACAATAATTTAACATATAATTAAAAAACCCCATCATAAATAGTAGATTTACTAAATAAATCCCATTTTATTAAATAGGTTTATCTGTTAAGTGTTTGGGCAAATTGGTTAACTATTGGGGGGAAATAATATTGGGTCCTTACTTTACACCATGAATCAAAATATATTCTGGATGGATTGAAGAGTTGCATATTTCAAGTGAGACAGTGTAGAAAGGAAAATGAATCTTATTCCTAAAGAGATTGCTTTTTTCCAAGCATTAAAACAATGAAAGAAACCACAAAGGGAAAGATTTGTAGGTTTGAGTACATGAATAGTTTGAACTTTTCTGTTTTAGAACAAATCATAAAATTAAACGGCAAACTGGGAAAAATGTGTGGGAAATATAACATAAATAATATGTAATATATAAGCACTTTTGAGAATTTAATGTAAAATGGACATAGCAGATATATTTAACAAATATTTTCCAGATTTGATCATTTGAATTCCTTATTTAACAGCCAGTGCTTACTGACAGCCTATATATTAGTAAGGTTCAGGCTAAGCTGTGTAATGAAGAAACCAAAAATATAGACGCTCAATAAGATGGAAGTGTATTCTTCTCTCATGTAACAGACAGTCCCAAAGATGGTGGGCTGTTTAAGGCATGTGGGCAGCTCTGTCCCATAAGGTAGTCCAGGCACCCAAGTTCTTCTCTGTTGTTCCATCACTGGCTCATTAATATGCTTTCATTCTAGCCCATAGGAAGGGGAAGGAGGACATCTAGGGCAAGTGGCTACATCTTTAAGGTGGTGACTCAGTGGTTGTATCTAACATTTCCACTAAAATCCCATTGCTACAGACTTGGTCACATAGCCGCACCTAGCTATAGGAGAGACTGGAGATGTAGCTCAGCAGCCATATACGCAGTTAGAACTCAAGATTGCTATAATTGAAAAAAGAAAGGGAGAATGAGATACAATGGGACAGTTAATAGTTTCTATCATGAAATAACTCCATGTATCCATGCACTCCCCTCTTCCCATACAAAGAATGTATTCATCCTTTCCTCAAAGGAGAAAACCCACAGTCCTATTCAGCCATTGCATCCAACTAAAAATCCAGAATTTCTAAGTTCTGTTAGTTATTTGTGGCTCTCTGGGAATAGCTCCTTTGATTATTCTCTGTGGCTTTTGGCTTTGTCCTCTGGGAGGTTCTTTTTTTTGTCCATTATCATCTGTGGCCACACTAAAATGAACATTGGAGAGTATGCCCTTCTTTGGGACTTCACAAACTTTTCATGTCTCAGATTCTTCCTTGTCCTGGTTTGGGGACCTGAGGATTGCTTTAAGGATCAAACAAATTCAAAGTTTTGTAGAACTGTCTTGTACTGTCTTTGGAAATATAGTTCTCTTAACTTATTAAGCTTTCTTTTTTTTTTTTTTTAAATAGAGAAGTTGCGTGTTTACAGAACAATCATGCATAAAATACAGGATTCCCATATACCACCCTATTAACACTTTGCATTGGTGTGTTACATTTGTTACAATTGATTAAAGCACATTTTTATAGTTGTACTATTAACTATAACTTACTAGGCTTCTGGTCTAATTCTGTTCAGTAGGTTCCATGTAAATATAGATACACCGAAAGATTTTTACTTCTGGTTGATTCTTTTTTTTTTTTTTATTTTGAAATAAATTCAAAGTTATAGGAACAGTTGCAAAAACAATACTAACCCCATACACAGAACTCCATCATACCCTGACACCCTTCCCCCGATAGCCCAATCCACCTTTAGCATGCTGTCAGATCGCTTTTTCTTTCCCTCCCTCCCTCCCTCCCTATCTATCTTCCATCATCTATTGCTCTGTCTTCTGAACATATGAGAGCTAGCTGCACACATCCTTGAACAAACACTATAATTCCCATATACACTTGCCATGAACAAGAACATTCTTTTATGCAATCCCGTTAAGCGCAGCTAAGAAGTACAAGAGATTCAACAATGATACAAAGCTTACATTCTACATTTCCTTTTCCTTATGTCTCATCTGTGTCCCTTTGAGCCTCCTGTCCTCCATCCTCCAATCCCATCCAGGTTCATCCTTGGCATTCAATTGTCATCTATTTAGACTGTCTTTTTTTTTTTTTTCCAATTGTGGAAACATATATACAGCTTAAATCTTCCCATTCAACCCCCTCCCTAGCCTTCCATTAGTGGGATTAATCACCTTTAGAATGTTGTAATGCTCTTTCCCACCATCCACTACTAGAAATTTCCCTTCACCTCAAACAGCAACCCTACACTCATTTCTTAACTCCCCATTGCCCCTTCCCCCATTTCTCTTAACCCATACTCTACTTTTCATCTCTATGGTCATATTCTCTGATAATTTCTTTGTGTTTACTGTGGGGCTTAAAATTAGCCTCTTAAATCCATAACAATCTTGTTTTTCTTTGATACCACCTTCACTTCAGTAGGACACATAAACTATGTTCCTATACTCCTCCATTACCCCACCTTTAAATAGTTGTCTAAAATTACATATTTTACGTTGAGTTCAAAACCACTGATTTGTTATTAGAATTTGTGTATTTTATATCATGTAGGAAGTAAATAGTGGAGTTACAATTCAAAAATCGTTGACTTCTATTTGTATTCCATTGTGGTTGGAGAATGTGCTTTGAGTATATTCAAATTTTTTTTTTTAATTTCTTCAGGCTTGTTTTATGTCTCAGCTTATGGTCCCTTCTGGAGAAAGATCCGTGATCACTAGAGAAAAATGAGTGTCCTGGTGATTTGGGATGTAAGGTTCTATATATGTCTGATAAAATTCTCTGTATCTCTTTCTCCTTTCTTTGTTTCTCTGTTGGTAGGGCTCCCTTTAGTATCTGAAGTAGGGCAGGTCTTTTATTGGCAAAGTCTCTCAGCATTTGTTTGTCTGTGAAAATTTAAGCTCCCCCTCAAATTTGAAGGAGAGTTTTGCTGGATAAAGTATTCTTGGTTGGAAATTTTTCTCTCTCAGTATTTTAAATATGTCATGCCACTACCTTCTTGCCTCCATGGTGGCCACTGAGTAGTCACAACTTAGTCTTATGTTGTTTCCTTTGTATGTGGTGAATTGCTTTTCTCTTGCTGCTTTCAGAACTTGCTCCTCTTCTTCAGTATTTGAGAGTCTGATCAGAATATGTCTCGGAGTGGGTTTATTTGGATTTATTCTATTTGGAGTTTGCTGGACATTTATGCTTTGTGTATTTATATTGTGTAGAAGGTTGGGGAAGTTTTCCCCAACAATTTCTTTGAATACTCTTTCTAGACCTTTACCCTTCTCTTCCTCTTCTCGGACACCAATGAGTCTTAAGTTTGGACTTTTTATTTTATCTATCATATTCCTGAGATCCATTTCAATTTTTTCGATTTTTTTCTCCATTCTTTCTTTTGTTCTTTCATTTTCTGTTCTGTGGACTTCTAGGACACTGAGACGTTGTTCAACTTCCTCTAATCTTGTATTGTGAATATCCAGAGTCTTTTTAATTTGGCCAAGAGTTTCTTTTATTTCCATAAGATCTTCTATTTTTTTTATTCACTCTTGCAATGTCTTCTTTATACTCTTCTAGGGTCTTCTTTAAGTTGCTTATATCCTGGGCCATGGTCTTCTTGATGTCCTTTAAATCCTTTGCCATGTTTTCATTCCTCAATTGTAGTTCTTTGATTAATTGTGCCGGGTACTGTGTCTCTTCTGATATGTTGATTTGAGTGTTTGGAATTGGATTCTCCATATCGTCTGGTTTTATCATATGCATTAAGATTTTTTGTTGTTTTTGGCCTCTTGGCATTTGCTTTGCTTGATAGGGTCCTTTCAAGTTGTAAAAAAAAAAGATACCAATCTAATTTTTCAGAAACACAGTTTGGTGGCATACACTTTCTCTAACTAACCAGCAGATGGTGTCTGTGAGTCACCTATACCCCTCAAGTCAGTTCTCAACCTTGTCCCCGCAGTGTGTGGGGAGATGATTCTTGTGGGGTTCAGTTGGAGAACTCAGTTTGGGTGTATTGCTGGAGCCATCCGCCCTGAATGTGGGGTGTGTGTCCAGGTGGCCAGGGAGGAGGGGCAGCTTTAATATTCAAATCCCCCAGGTTCCCGGAGATTCAAGGCTGCCACAAGAGTCTAAGCCTTCATTTCAGTTCAGCCCCAGACCCTCTCTCTCGCTGTCCCACAAACCACCAGACTTGGTGTAGCGTCCCTGGGTTCTCCGAGCGGACCCCCCTCCCAGCCGCGATCCTCCAGGAGCTCAGCCGAGGGAATGCTGTGCTACGTCACCAGTGCACACCGTCCCCCAAGGGAGGCCCCGGGCTGCCGGGCCGTGCAGGGGCACTTTCAGCCTGCTGCAAAGATGGCCGAACAGGGCGTCTCAACCCCCCCTCCTCGCACAGTTCCTCCTTCCCAGCTCCAGGACAACTGGCGGGGCTCTGGGCTCTGGGCACAGCCCCGGGCAGTTTATCCAGCCCTCTGGGGAGCCAGCTGCAAGCCGCAGGGTTTCTCTCTCCTTCTGGCTCTCCCCTCCACTCCCCCAGTCCTGAGGGTATCTGCAGCGGGCTATCCTCCAGGCCAGACACCAAGAGTCCGGCCAGCCGCTCTTGCTGTGTTTTACTGTGTGGTTCCCTGTGTCACAACTGCAGCCACTCCTGGGTTTTTCCCTTTTTTTTTTTTTAATTTAAAAGAACCAGTTGGTCTCCAAACGCCAACCCTTGGCTTCCCCACACCGCCACGTGGCTGCGGATCTTCCAGCCAGCTTACTCACTCGTTTCAGAATGCAGACTCCTGGTTTCACGAAGTATACAGCCCCTGTGGTACTAGCAGACCTTGTCCAGCTGGCGCAGCACTGTAACCGGTATTCTGGGTCATTTTCTGTTTTTTTATCTAGTGTTTTTCTTGGAAGTGTTTTTTTTACCCTGTCTCACTTAGCCGCCATCTTAGTTTCTCCCCTGGTTATGATTCTTATACCTGCTGAATCTCCTCTTCACTTTACTGACTTTTGTGCTCACTTTTGGTGGTGGCTACCTTGATGCCATCTGATAAAAGTAGGCTTGAATAGGCAAATCACTCCCTTAATCTGATCTTTGCAACTAGACTGACTCTGAGGGACAATTTTGTTTCCTGCCACTTAGGATTCAGATACATCCTGGGGCTCCAAATTCCTTGATTCTCATTAGATTTATATTGCAGGCTTTGGGGCAAAGAGAGACTCTCTTAGCAGTGCCTTTATCTCTTCCATCTATGCTTACAAACCAGCTAATGCTTGCCTGACCTTATATCTCTCTTCTAGCACAGGAAGAGGCAGGAAACATGGAATAATAGCCTGAATTGTTTCCAACTAGTTCCGAAGCATCACAGGCAGCAGTTTTTGATCCCAAAAAGTTTTAACAGGCCTTCTCAGCCTGTTTTCTAACCCCTAAGCCAATACTAAATATTTTATGTTTTTGTGAATGCAGCACTCCAATTTTGGAGCTAATTTTTCCATTAAGAAACAAGTAAGCTGCTACAATAAGGAGACCCCAAAATATAAAGGCTCAAATAGGATAGTATTTTCAGGTAAGGGAACAAGAATGAGACCCCTTGAGTAAACAAGCAGACCTCTGGAGCCCTCCCTTTCTGCCACAGAGCTTACTACTGAGGAGAAGACTAAACTACCTCCTCAAAAAAATTTTTTTAATTAGAGAAGTTGTAGGTTTACCAAAAAAGCATGTATAAAATACAGAGATCCCATATACCAACCTATTATTAACACCTTGTGTTAGTGTGGCATATTTGTTACAGTTCATGAAAGATCATTCTTATAATTGTACAATTAACTGTAGTCCATCATTTACAGTAGGGTTCTCTGTTTTTTGTTTTTAATTTTTTATACTAGTTATATATATATATGTAAAATTTCTGTTTTGGCCACATTCAAATATATAATTCAGTTCTGCTAGTTACATTCACAATGTTGTGCTACCATCACTGCCATCCATTACCAAAACTTTTCCATCAACCCAAATAGAAATTCTGTACAATTTAAGCATTAACTCCCCATTCCCTACCCCCCACCTTAGCCTCTGATAACCTATATTCTAGTTTCTGACTCTACAACTTTGCTTATTCTTATTATTTCATATCAGTGAGATCATATAATATTTGTCCTTTTGTATATGGATTATTTCACTCCACATGATGTCTTCAAGGCTCATCCATGTTGTCAGCTGTATCAGAACTTCATTCCTTTTTATGGCTGAATAGTATTCCATTGTATATATACACCACATTTTATTTGTCCATTCATCGGTTGATGAACACTTGGGTTGCTTCTATCTTTTGGCTTCTGTGAATAATGCTGCTATGAACATCAGTGTGCAAATATACATTTGAGTCCCTACTTTTAGTTGTATGGGAAATATACCAAGAAGTGGGAATGCTGGTTCATATGGTAGTTCTATACTTAACTTTATGAGAAACCACCAAACTGTCTTCTCCAGCTGCTGTACCATTTTACTTTCCCACCAACAATGAATAAGTGTTCCTTTTTCTCCATATCCTCTCCAAACTTGTAATTTTCCTTTTTTTAAATAGTAGCTATTCTAGTTGGTGTGAAATGGTATCTCATTGTGGATTTGATTTGCATTTCCCTAATAGCTAATGATGTTGAGCATCTTCTAATGTGCTTTTTGGCCATTTGTATATCTTCTTTGGAGAAATATCTATTCAGATCTTTTGCCCATTTTTAAATTTATTGTTTTTTTTTTTACTATTGAATTGTAGTATTTCTTATATATTATCGATATTAAACCCTTAACAGATAATGTGGTTTCCAAATATTGTCTCCCAGAAAGTAGGTTGTCTTTTTACGTTCATGATAAAGTCCTTTGATGCCGAAAAGTTTTAAATTTTGATTGGGTCCCATTTATCTATTTTTTTTCTTTTGTTGCTTGTGCTTTGGTATAAAGTCTAAGAAACTGATGCCTAACACAAGGTCCTGAAGGTGCTTCCCTATGTTTTCTTCTAGTAGTTTTGTAGTTCTGGTTCTTATATTTAGGTCTTTGATCCATTTTGAGTTGATGTTTGTATATAGTGTGTTTTCCCAGTTCTTCCACCAAGCTCATTTGTGAGGGGTGTGTATGTGTGTGTGTGTGGACTTCTAATGCAAAAAGCATATAATTATTTAATATTAGATTAATTTTCAAGCACTAAATCAGTGTGTTTAATTCTTGAGACGAATTTCAACTATGATGATTCCTATGTTCTAGGTTGGCCCCCAAGTTCAGTGACTGTTAGATTGAGAGCCCATCTGAAATGTCCCTAGTGCTGTACCTGCTTGGATCTCAGTGATTGGTACTATTTAGCACTTGTATCATGTTGCAATATTCTGATCTGAGAATTGAGTAAACTGGACTTAGGTGATCCTTAAAATCTTTCCAAGGTCACACACTCTATAACTCGTAAGTTTGCTGCTTGGAAAATGGTTTATTCATGGTTCCACTGAGAGGTAATAAAGAGTCAAGCTGTGGTAATAAAGGTGAATTTTATATCTTAACTCTAAGAATTCATACTATTTCACATGGTATCTTTGTTTGTTTGCTTTTGATAGATTATTTCTTCCAATCTCCTACCCTAAACATTTTTAGGCATAATAAAATCTGTTCATGGGAGAACCTAAGATGGTGGCTAGGTGAGACAGGGCAAAATAACACCTCCTTGAAAAATACTAGATAAAAAACAGAAGATGACCCAGAATACCGGTTTCAGCGATGCACCAGCTGGACAAGGTCTGCTAGAACCACAGGGGCCGTACACTTGGTGAAAATGGGAGTCTGCATTCTGAAACGAGTGAGTAAGCCAGCTGAAAGACCCACAGCCACGCTGCAGTGTGGGGAAGCTGGGGGTTGGCATTTGGAGACGGACTGGTTCTTTAAAAAAAAAAAAAAGGGAAAAACCCAGGAGCAGCTGCATTTGCAACGGTGAAAACCACTCAGTGGAAGCACGGCAGAAGCAGTCTGAGCCGGCCTCTTGGTGTCTGGCATGGAGGATAGCCCACTGCAGATTCCCTCAAGGCCAGGGGAGCAGAGGGGAGAGCCAGAAGGAGAAAGAAACCCCACTCCTTACAGCCGCTCCCTGGCGGGCTGGAGACGCTCCCTGCCCGGGGCCGTGCCCACAGCCCAGAGCAGCGCCAGTTGTCCCTGAGCTGGGAAGGAGGAACTGTGTGAGGAGAGGGGAGGGGTGGAGATGCCCTGTTCAGCCATCTTTGCATCAGGCTGAGAGCGCCCCTACACGGCCCGGCAGCCCAGAGCTTCCCTTGAGGGATGGTGCACACTTGTGACGTAGCATAGCCTTCCCTCAGCAGAGGTCCTGGAAGATCACAGCTGAGAAGGGAGGCCCACTCGGAAAACCCAGGGACACTACGTCAGTGCCATTGGTTTGTGGGTCAGCATCAGAGAGGATCGGGGGCAGAACTGAAATGAAGGCTTAGACTCTTGCAACAGCCTTGAATCCCGGGAACACCTGGGAGGTTTGAATATTAAAACTGCCCTGCCTCCCTAGCCACTGGGACACAGGCCCCACATTCGGGGGGGCGGCTCCAGCAACACACCCAAACTGAGTTCACCAACTGAACCCCACAAGAATCATTTCCCCACACACCACAAGAACAAAGTTGAGAACTGACTTGAGGGGTATAGGTGACTCGCAGATGCCATCTGCTGGTTAGTTAGAGAAAGTTTATGCCACCAACTTGTATTTCTGAAAAATAAGATTGGCATTTTTTTTACAACTTGGAAAAACCTTATCAAGCAAAGCAAATGCCAAGAGGCCAAAAACAACAGAAAATCTTAATGCGTATGATAAAACCAGATGATATGGAGAACACAATCCCAAAGACCCAAATCAAAATATCAGAAGAGACACAGTACTTGGCACAATTAATCAAAGAACTACAATTGAGGAATGAAAACATGGCAAAGGATATAAAGGACGTGAAGAAGACCATGGAACAGGATATAAGGGACATAAAGAAGACCCTAGAAGAGCATAAAGAAGACATTGCAAGAGTAAATAAAAAAATAGAAGATCTTATGGAAATAAAAGAAACTGTTGGCCAAATTAAAAAGACTCTGGATACTCATAATACAAAATTAGAGGAAGTTGAACAATGACTCAGTGTCCTAGAAGTCCACAGAACAGATAATGAAAGAACAAAAGAAAGAATGGAGAAAAAAATCGAAAAAATTGAAATGGATCTCAGGGATATGATAGATAAAATAAAACATCCAAACTTAAGACTCATTGGTGTCCCAGAAGGGGAAGAGAAGGGTAAAGGTCTAGAAAGAGTATTCAAAGAAATTGTTGGGGAAAACTTCCCAATCCTTGTACACAATATAAATACACAAAGCATAAATGCCCAGCAAACTCCAAATAGTATAAATCCAAATAAACCCACTCCGAGACATATTCTGATTAAACTCTCAAATACTGAAGAGAAGGAGCAAGTTCTGAAAGCAGCAAGAGAAAAGCAATTCACCACATCCAAAGAAACAACATAAAACTAAGTTGTGACTACTCAGTGGCCACCATGGAGGCAAGAAGGCAGTGGCATGACATATTTAAAATACTGAGAGAGAAAAATTTCCAACCAAGAATACTTTATCCAGCAAAACTCTCCTTCAAATTTGAGGGAGAGCTTAAATTTTCACAGACAAACAAATGCTGAGAGAGTTTGCCAATAAAAGACCTGCCCTACTTCAGATACTAAAGGGAGCCCTGCCAACAGAGAAACAAAGAAAGGAAAAAGAGATATACAGAATTTTAACAGACTTATATAGAACCTTACATCCCAAATTACCAAGACAGTCATTTTTCTCTAGTGATCATGGATTTTTCTACAGAATGGACTAATATGCTGGGACATAAAACAAGCCTCAATAAATTAAAAAAAAAAAATGAGATATACTCAAAGCACATTCTCTGACCACAATGGAATACAAATAGAAGTCAACGATTTTTGAATTGTAACTCCACTATTTACTTCCTACATGATATAAAATAAACAAACTCTAATGACAAATCAGTGGTTTTGAACTCAACATAAAATATGTAAGTTTTGACAAGAACTATATAAAGGTGGGGGAATGGAGGAGTGTAGGAACATAGTTTATGTGTCCTATTGAAGTTAAGTTGTTATCAAAGGAAAACAAGATTGTTATGGATTTAAGAGTTTGATTTTAAGCCCCACAGTAAACACAGAGAAATTATTGGAGAATATGACCATAGAGATGAAAAGTAGAGTATGGGTTAAGAGAAATGGGGGAAGGGGCAATGGGAAGTTAAGAAATGAGTGTAGGGTTGCTGTTTGAGGTGAAGGGAAATTTCTAGTAATGGATGGTGGGAAAGAGCATTACAACATTCTAAATGTGATTAATCCCACTAATGGAAGGCTAGGAAGGGGGTAGAATGGGAAGATTTAGGCTGTGTATGTTTCCACAATTGAGAAAAAAAAAAGACAGCCTAAATAGATGACAATTGAATGCCAAGGGTGACCCTGGATGGGATCTGAGGATGGAGGACACGAGGCTCAAAGGGACACAGTTGAGACATGGGGGGGAAAAAAAAGGAAATATAGAATGTATGCTTTGTATCAATGTTGAATCTCTAGTACTTCTTAGCTGCATTTAATGGGATTGCGTAAAAGAGAATGTTGTTGTTCATGGAAATTGTACATGTGAATTATAGTGTTTGTTCAAGGATGTGTGCAGCTAGCTCTCATATGTTCAGAAGACAGAGCAATAGATGATGGGTGATAGATAGGGAGGGACGGGGGGAGGGAAAGTTATACCAGTGTGACAGCATGTTAAAGTTGGTGGATTGGGGTATCAGGGGAGGGTGTCAGGGTATGCTGGAGTTCTGTGTATGGGGTTTGTATTGTTTTTGCAACTGTTCCTATAACTTTGAATTTATTTCAAAATAAAATAAAATTTAAAAAAATCTATTCATTCCAACCCTTTTTCTAGATTAGATGAGTCTTTCATGAATACCTCATAAAGGTATTAAATATCATTGCAGTTACCTTTATGAGCCACCACGCACTGATTGCTATGCCATCGTGAGTCATGATTAATGCCACTTAATGACATTGTTTCAAGAATATTTCTATGATGAAATTGCTATGTGACAGCTTGGGATCCCTGAATTTTGGAGGAGGTATTTGGATTCATAAACAGTTTAAATCATTACTGTCATCTAGAAAATAATTCCCCTGGCACAAGAAGATTTTTAGAAGTTTTCTTAGTTTAGCAATATTAATAACACTCAAAGCTATTTTGCCTTTAAATAATTTTTCCAACATTATATGAAAATATGAGTGGACCTAATTCCCATAATTCACTTTACACTCACTTATGCTTCTGTGTGAGGGCTCTCTCTCCCCGTATGTCTATTTATTATTTCCTTCTATGTTCAGAAAACTTTTTCTAAGTGGTTAAGGTGGCAATTGGTTTAAAAAAAAAAAAAAGGATTTGACACCCACATGGTGCTTAAAAAGCAAAGCAAGCAGGAAAAAAGTGGTTAGTATTATTTAATGTTATATGTACTGTCCCTTCCCTTTTCTCTACCTCCAATACAGAAGATGTTAACTTGCCGCCCTTTCTTGCCTAGTCTTTTGACCTTCTGGCTTATTTTTTTCTTTCAAGGCTGCTCTTAAATGTGAATCTGTGTATTAGCAGTACAGGGAGCAATAGGGGGTAAGAATTTAAATGGTCAGCTAGAAAGAGGATAGAGAGCTACATAGAATATTGAGAAAAAATGAGCAAAAGATTAATATAATGGAAGCAAGAAATTACTCTTCACTAACCCTTACAACAATAAAGTCAGAATCAAAGTAATAGAACTAGAAGGAACCTACCAATCCAACAATTACAGTACCTTAACCTAACAGATGCTCAATAAACACATATCGAATTTAGACTAATCTCCTCATTTTACAAGTGAAGTTGTACATTTCCCAGGCCATTTGTATTAGTTAGGGTTCTCTAGGGAAACAGAACCAACAGGAGATATCTGTAAATAAGAGATTTTTTAAGTGTTTCACACAACTGTAGGGATACATGAGTCCAAATTCCATAGGGCAGGGTGCATGAATCCAAATTCTATAGGGCAGGCAGTGAGGGGCGATCCGGTGAAGGTCTTCAATGAACTCCCTAAGAGAGGCTGGCTGACTGAAGCAGGAAAGGTTCTCTCTCTACTCCCTTGAAAGTCTTCAACTGATTAGATTAAATCCATCTGATTGAATTCTCTCATTGCGGAATACACGTACTTCATTGATGTAATCAGCCACAGATGCAATCAGTTGACTGATAATTTTATAAACCAGCCTTCTGGTTTATTAAACAGCCACAAATGTCCTTGCAGTAACAGGCCAGTGCTTGTATGACCAGATACCTGGAAACCATCACCTGGCCAAGTTGACTCATTCAACTGATTAGTTGCAGAGCTGGGCCAGAATCCAGATCCTCTGATTCCTCAAACAACTCCCTTTCTATTAGAGGATACTATCATGACTATTTTATTTTTTATATTTCTAATACTGGGCACATGGTAGGCATACAAAGTTGAATTATTTGTAGGGCTGGTGGCACTTAGTCTGGTAATGAGTGGCAATCTAGTGGAAGAGTTATGGGTTTTGGAGTTAGACTTGGGAGTCAGACCTTTGGAATCAAAACTGAATATCAGCTTTGCTTGTTAGCACTTGGGCAAGTTTCTTCTTTCTGAGTCTAGTTTTTATATCTCAATAAATGAGAATAATAATAATAATAGCTACCACATAGTGTTGTTTTGAGAATTAAACAAAACAAGGTATATGAAGTACTTAGTTTGGTATGTAGCACAAATCAGAGGCTTCAGTAAGTATTTGTGAAATGAATAAGTGGTATTACTGTATCTAATCTCTCTCATAGAGTGTCAACATACTTTGCCTTTTAGTGTATCATGTTATTTACAGACGTGTACTTAGTGCATAGTTAAGCTGCTGTTTGACTAACTGCTTTTCTGTCTTAGAATATTTCTGCTCTGTCTATCTCACAGCCTTTTAAATTTTTTTTCATTCCAGACTAATCCATGGAGGACAGTTGTTAAATGGATTGGCAGGTCCAACTGTAATGAATGCTGCTCCATTCCTCTCCACAACATGGTTCTCTGCAGATGAACGGGCCACTGCCACAGCCATTGCATCAATGCTCAGTTATCTTGGTGGAGCATGCGCATTTTTAGTTGGACCCCTTGTTGTTCCAGCTCCTAATGGGACTTCTCTTCTGGCTTCAGAAAGTAGCAGGGTCCACATTAAAGATCGCATAGAGACTGTACTATACGCAGGTATTTTGAAGTCTATTTTCTTCCTATTATACTTTGTCTTTATCCCAGGCATCTTTACTCTACTTTTTATATACCAGATCACTTTGTATGAAATATTTAAGAGAACTAGTCACATAATGTGGAAATGCATATTTCAAACCTATACCTTTCTAGGCTGTTATTAGGTTTAAAGTGTGTTGTTGCTACATGGAAGGTTATTTCTTAATTTTACTCTCCTTTCTCTTCCTTTTACGATTAAGCACTGTATGACACACTACAAGAGCTTGCCAGCTGAGAAGTTTGAGGGAGTACAGTCCACACCACACCACCCTCACTTTTGAAACCAATTGGAGGTTTGGGAGATTCCAAAAACCACCCTCAGATTCAATAATTCACTAAGGAATCACAGAACTCACTGAAAGCTTTTGTGCTCTGGTTATGGTTTATTACAGGGAAACGATGCAGATTAAAATCAGCCAAAGGAGCAAGCTTCCCTCACCCTGAACATACAGAGCTTCCACTTGTCCTTTCTCCCTGGAGTCATGGACAACATTAACTGCTCCAGGCCACAGTGTATGACAATATACATAAAGTATTGCCAAACAGGAAAGCTCACCTGAGCCACTGGTGTCCTGAGTTTGTATTGGGGCTTGATCACATACTGCCTGTGTGGCTGACCTTGTTTCCAGCCCCTCCAGAGGCAGAACTGATAATGCCTGATCCAAATCCCCCATTGTAATTAGCATGGTTAGACTGTCCTTGGCCAAAGGCCTCAGGCAAACAAAGACATTCCTATGAGGCATGACATTCCAAGGGCCTAGAGATCACCTCTCAGTAGCTGAAGGCAATAATTATCTTTTAAGTTATGGAGTTTTAAGCAACTGTGTTAATGCCCTACATTCTCCTGGCTCATGGTTCCTACCCAGTCAAGCAGAAGCTTCTCTTTAAAGCTTCCAATTATTGCTTCAGTGCTTTCATATTTGCCAATCTGCCTTCCCAAAATAATGTCCCATAACCTTTCATTCCAATTAAAAATACTATGCTAGAATCTCTGCCTTAGAAGATTAAAGACTCTTAAAATAAATTATTTCAACTACTTTCAGAGCACTCATAAATAGATATCATTGGTTAAATATACATTTCTATTATTCTCTTTATACATTTTTTTTCCATTCACATTGTCCTTATCTTCCCCCATTAAGTTCTAAGCAGAGATATATCCTCACTTTTCTTTCTATTAGCCAGTTATAATAGCTTCTATTCAGTAAATATTTCGAACTCAGTTATGTTCATTGACTGAATATATAGAGCAGGGGTTGACAAACTTTTGCTATAAAGTCCAAATAGAATATTTAAGGGTTTGCAGACCATATAGTCTCTGTCACAACTACTCACACTGCCCTCATACTGTGACGATAGCCATAGACAATATGTAAACAAATAGTGTGGCTATGTTCCAATAAAACTTTATTTATTTATTTATTTATGGACACTGAAATTTGAATTTCATATGATTTTCTCATGTCATAAAACATTATTCTGATTTTTTTTCAACCATTTAAAATTTTAAAAATCATTCTTAGAGTTTTTTGTAGGCATGCAAAAACAGGCACTGGCTGCATTTGCCCATGGACCATAGTTTACTCACCCCTGATGTGGAACAGGCAATGGTTATTTTTTTTCTAAGTGAACTAAAATAAAGGTAAAATGAAGGTCATAATAATTCTCTGTGGAGATCTAGGTTATTTTATAAAAATTGTTTCTTTCTCATTATATGAAAATATCAATACCATACTGACCTTTGTTTTAAAATAATTCAGCATATGCAAAATACAAAAATCTTACATTTCCAATGAGCCTCCATTAGAAAGTAAAGGAGGGTATAATGAAAAGTCTTAAAACAAACTACCAATAAACAGAAATAAATTATTTAAAAAAAGGACATTCTGGAGTTGAAAAGTACAACCACCAAAATAAAAAATTCATAGATGGGTCTCAACAGATTTAACCTGGCAGAAGAAAGAATGAGCAAACTTGGAGATATATCAATAGACATTGTACAGTTTGAAAAACAGAGAGAAAAAACAATGAAGAAAAATTATCAGAGTCTCAGAGAAATATAGGACACCATTAAGCATACCGCATGTGTGTAATGGTACTAACAGAAGGAGAAGAGAGAAAGAGGAAGAAAAATATTTGATGAGATAATTACTGAAAACTTCTCAAATGTGAGAACAAACTTTAATCTACACTTCTGAGAAACTCACTGAACTCAAAGTAAGGTAAACCAAAGAAAGTCACACTGAGACACCTTATAGTGACAATGTTGAAAGCCTAATACACAGAGAAAATCTTGACATCAGTAAAAGAAAATGACTAAATCATGTGCAAGAGAGCCCCAATAAGATTAACATCTGACTTCTCATCAGAAACAATGGAGACCAGAAGGGAGTGGAATGACATATTCAGAGTACCGAAAGGAAAAACAACAACAGCAACAAAAACTGTCAGCCAAGAATACTATTTCCAGCAAAACTGACTTTCAAAAATTAAGGCAAAATAAGGATCCCCAGATAAACTAGAGCTGAAAGAATTCATTTATAGCAGACTTTCTTACAAGAAACAATAAAGATGTTTCTTCATGCTGAAAGTAAGTGACTTCAGAAATGATCGAATCGACTTGAAGAAACAAAGAATGCCAGTAAAGGTAATTATGTAATTATAAAGGACAGTATACTTCTATATTTCTTTGCTTTTCTTCTCTTAACCAATTTAAAAAGCAATTGTATAAAGCTGTATGTATTTTATTGTTGAGCATATAACATGGAAATCTAATCCATCTGATAATAATAGCACAAAGGAGGCAGGAAGGAGCAAAACAGTATAGCATAAGGAAATGACACCAAATGGTAACTCAAGCCACAGAATGAAATGAAAAGAACCAGAAATAGTAAATAAGGAGGTTATTGTCACAAACTATGAATACATACCTAATCTCTGACTCTCAGCTCCTTTAAAAGACAAAAAATTATATAAAGTAATCATTATAACACTATATTATTGGGTTTATTACATATAAATGTAACACGTATCACAATAATTACACAAAATAAAGGAAGAGGGACTAGAACTTTATAGAAGTCACATTTCTATATCTCACTGTAATTAAGTTAAGCTGAAGTAGATTCTGTTAAGTAAAGAAGTATGTTGTAAGCCCTAGGTTAACCACTATAAACACTTTATAGTTTAAAGTAACTATTAAAAAAAAATCATTAAAAGACTTAAAATCTTATACTAGAAAATATTCACTTAATGCAAAAGAAAGCAGTAAAGGAAAAACAGAGGACATATAAAAACACATGAGAGGATCTAAGGTGGCGGCATAGAGAGGAATGGAAGCTAAGTAGTCCCCCTGGAACAACTTAAAAAAAAAACAGAAACAGCTAGTAAATAATCCAGAATAACTGCAGGGGGACAAACATGACCATCCACTCATCATACACCAACCTGAATTGGAAGGAATGCCCGAGATCACAGCATAAAATCTGTAAGTAAAAACTGCAGATCCAAGTCGGGAGACCCCTCCCCCCACAGCCCGAGCTGCAAAGCCTTGTGGTGCCAGAGAGAAGCTCTCTCCCAGCAAGCGAATATATCTCAGCTGAGCTTCTGCTGGGGTTTTAATTAGCGAGTGTGAACTGCTCACTATGAGGTACAAATCCCAACAAGCAGACAAAGGCTTTGGGTGACGACTGATCTTGGAGAGCCAGAGGGTCGCCTTGGACTAGCTCTGAAGGGGACTCTCTGTTCCTTTTTCAGCTCACTGGAGAAAGCCTCAGTCATTTTCAGTTCCCAGTTCTGTGACCCAGACAAGGGTATAGCACAGACAGAGAGAGACCATTGAAATGCTAATGACCTCCCCCTAGGGGGTCTATCTTCTCTAAGAGGAAAGGGGTGGGGTCCAGCTCTACCACCTGCCGTCCATTCAGAACTTGGGGAAAAACAGCCACACTTCCTTACACTAGTCAAGAATTACAGGCTAACAGGCACCACCTGCTGGGCAGAAAAGCACAGTGACCTGAGGCATCACAGGGTGTACCAATTTTCTAAGACACACCCTCAGGGAAACCAGATACTGAATATTTCTTCCTTCTGGGAACTGAGTCCATTCTGGTCTGGGGAGGCCTGATTGGGGTAACCAAGGAAACCATGCCTAGACAACAGAAAACTACAGCCTACACTAAGGAAAATGAGGCTATGGCCCGGTCAGGGGAACAAACTTGCACTTCAACTGTGATGCAGGAATTGCAACAACTAATAATAAGTCAATTCAAAAAGTTTAGGGAAGATATGGCAAAAGAGCTGAACCGTATAATGAAAACACAGGACGTACAGAAGGTAGAAATTGAAAGTTCAAAAAACCAACTGGCAGAATCTATGGAAATGAAAGGCACACACAAGAGATGAAAGACACACTGGGAACATACAATGGTAGATCTCAAGAGGCAGAAGAAAACACTCAGGAACTGGAGAACAAGGCATCTGAAAGCCTACACACAAAAGAACAGATAGAGAAAAGAATGGAAAAATATGAGCAACGTCTCTGGGAACTTAAAGACAAAATGAAAAGCAAGAATGTATGTATCATTGGTGTCCCAGAAGGAGAAGAGAAGGGAAAAGGGGTAGAAGCAACAATAGAGGAAATAATCAATGAAAATTTCCCGTCTCTTATGAAAGACATAAAATTACAGATCCGAGATGCGCAGCGTACCCCAAACAGAATAGATATGAATAGGCCTACACCAAGATGCTTAATAATCAGATTATCAAATATCAAAGAGAATTCCGAAAGCAGCAAGAGAAAAGCGATCTATCACATACAAAGGAAGCTTGATAAGACTGTGTGGATTTCTCAATAGAAACCATGGAGGCTAGAAGGAAGTGGGGTGATATATTTAAGATACTGAGAGAAAAACCACCAACTAAGAATCCTATATCCAGCAAAACTATCCTTTAGATATGAGGGAGAGCTTAAAATATTCTCTGACAAACAGACAATGACAGAGTTTATAAACAAGATACCGGCTCTACAGGAAACACTAAAGGAAGCACTGCAGACAGAAAGGAAAAGACAGGAGTGAGAGATTTGGAAAACAATTTTGGGAGATAGTAGCACAGCAATATAAGTACGCTGAACAAAGATGACTGTGAATATGGTTGAAAGAGGAAGGCTGGGACCATGTGGGACACCAGAACAAAAGATGAACGATAAAGACTGAGACTGTGTAACAGGGAAACCTAGGGTGCTCAACGATTGTAATAAAAGGTACAAATATGTTTTTACATGAGGTAGAACAAATGAATGTCAGCATTGCAAGGTGTTAAAAATAGCATGGGATGGGGGAAAATACAATCAATGCAAACTAGAGGCTAGAATTAACAGAAACATTGTATTACGCTTCCTTTAACGTAGCAAAGGTAATATACCAAAGCTAAATGCATATGGGGGGTGGGGAATAGGGGAAGGGTATGGGACTTCTGGCATTGGTGATGTTGTCTGACCCATTATTCTACTTTAGGTTAATGCTGTCTTTCCTTTTGTCACCTTCTAGCTGTCAAGTTTTTTTTGTTTGTTTTTCTCTCTTTCTCTTTTCTTTTTCTTTTGCCTCTCTGCTTTCTTTGACTCTTCCTCCGTCTTTGTGGAAGAAATGGAGATGTCCTTATATAGAAGAGTGGCTATGGTGCTCAATACATAAATACATGACTATACGGAGAGCCAACGATTGTTTACTTAGGACAGAATATATAGTGTGTGAAAAAAACCATCTTAAAAGAAATGGGTTGATGAAGAAACCTTGAGGGCACTATTATATTGAGTGAAATAAGAAAGAAATATACGGCAAATATTGCAGGGTCTCACTGATATGAACTAACTATAATATGTAAACTCATAGACATGAAATATAAGTTACCAGGATATAGAACGAGGCTAAAGAATGGGGAGTGGTTGCTTATTATGATCAGATTGTTCAACTAAATTGAACTTAAATGTTTGGAAATGGACAGGGGTGATGGTAGCATGTTATGAGAATAACAGTACTGAAAGGTGTGTGAGGTGGTAGAAAGGGTAAGCTCAGAGTCACGCATGTCACTAGAAGGAAAGTTGGAGGTATAAAACAGTGAATCATGTGGTGGACAATGTCCATGATTAACTATACAAATATTAGAAATCTCTCTCACGAACTAGAACAAATGTATGTCACTATAACTAGAAGTTAATAATAGGCATATAGGGAAAAACTATATACCTATTGCAAACTATATACTACAGTTAGTAGTATTTTAACATTCTTTCATCAACAGTAACAAATGTACTATACCAAAACTATGAATCAATAATGGAGGGGGGTGTGGTTAGGGGTATGGGAAGATCTGAGTTTCCTTTTTTTTTTGCCTTTATTTCTTTTCTGGAGTAGTGAAAATGTTAAAAAAATTGAAAAAAAAATGTGTTGATGGATGCACAGCTGTATGGTGGTGCCTTGGGCAACTGATTGTACACTTTGGATCTTTAGATAGTTGTATGGTATCTGAACAATCTCAATTAAAAAAAATTAAAAAACAAAACAAAAAAAACACGAGACACAAAGAAAACAAAAAGTAAAATATCACATATAATATCACTAAAACATTAAATGTGTATGGATTAAGCAATTCAGTCAAAAGGCAGAATTTGTCAGACTGGATTAAAAAACAAGATTCAGGGAGGGGCGGAAAGAAGATGGCAGCGGAGGCCGGATCTTGGCGCCGCCTCCCCCAATCCTGCAGCCGCGCACATGAGGCGGCTCGGCTGGGGCCAGCGGTGCTTCGAGTCCCGAGCTGGGGGGACCCTGGCGGTGGCGCCTGGCCCTGCTCTGTGCCGGCGCCTCGGCTAGAGTGAGCGACGGCGGCGACGCCTCTTTCCTCCGCCTCTTTCCCTGTCGCTGTGCGTCCGAGTGGTGGCGGGCGGCCGAGGCGGCGGTACCGGGATGGAAGACGTTAACTCCAACGTGAACGCGGATCAGGAGGTGCGGAAGCTACAGGAGCTGGTGAAGAAGCTGGAGAAACAGAACGAACAGCTGAGGAGCCGGTCCGGGGCTGTGCAGGGCTCCAGCCCTCTCGGGCCCCGCAGCCCGGTTCCGGCAGGCACGTCCACTCCCTCTTCCAGTGCAGCGTCCCCTCGGGGCTTCCCCTTGGGCCTCAACGCCAAATCTGGCTGCGGGGCCGGGTCCAGCCCGAGGGGCATGAGTAGTGAGGAGCTGCGGGACGCCACCTCCTTGCTGGCGGCAGGCGAAGGCGGCTTGTTGGACAAGGTGGAGCCGCTGCGGCCCGAGGAGCTGGAGCGCCTGTCAGGCTGGGAGGAGGAGGAAGAGAGCTGGCTGTATTCATCACCAAAGAATGAACCAATGCAGAAATCAGTTAGTCCGTTAGTTTGGTGCAGGCAAGTTTTGGATTACCCAAGTCCTGATGTTGAATGTGCTAAAAAGTCTCTTATCCACAAACTTGATCAGACTAGGTCAGGTCTCAAAAGGCAGAGTTTATACAATAATCCTTTCAACTCTGTGAGTTACTCAAATCCTTGCAGTCCAAATGCAAGTAGCCCATATAGCGGTGGTTTCAATTCTTCATCCTCAACCCCAGTGTGATCTCCTATAGTCAAACAGCTTATACTTCCTGGAAATTAAGGTAATTTGAAAAGTTCGTCAGACAGAAATCCTCCACTCAGTCCTCAGTCCTCTATAGACAGTGAGTTAAGTGCTTCAGAATTAGATGAAGATTCAGTTGGATCCAATTATAAGCTAAATGATGTAACTGATGTGAAGATTCTAGCTCGGATGCAGGAAGAAAGTCTCCACAAAAATATGCAGCCACCACATCTCCTCGCAGTTCTGGTTCATCCTGCAGTTCTACAAGACGGGGTACTTATAGTGATCAGGAACTTGATGCACAAAGCTTAGATGATGAAGATGACAGTATGCATCATGCAGTATACGCTGCTGTTAACAGGTTTTCACCATCACCACACAATTCACCTCGACCATTACCTGAACAGTCACCCAGAAATTCCCCTCGTTCATGATCTCCCGCTCAGGGAATAGAATATAGTAGAGTGTCCCCACAGTCAATGATTAGCCACTCACAGCAACCTTGCCTTTCACTTCAAGGTCATCCCACAGATTTACAGACAAGCAATGTTAAAAATGAAGAAAAACTAAGACGCAGTCTTCTAAACCTGTCCCGAACATCTAAGACACAAGTTGACTCAGTGAAAAGCAGCAGAAGTGACTTAAATTTTCAAGTGCCAAATGGAGGAATACCTCGCATGCAGCCTCAGGCTTCAGCCATACCTTCTCCAGGGAAATTCCGCTGCCCTGCAGCACCATCTCCTTTGGCTCTTCAAGAACCAATGAAAGCATTTAGGAACCATGGCTCTGGTTCTGCTGGTAGCCAAGAAACAACACAGCTCACACAAACCACCTCCTCCCCTGGGCCTCCCCTGGTTTAGAACACAGTCTCAGCAAATCCCCCCAGCAAAATCCCCCCAGCAATATCAACAGCACTACTCTAACCAGCCTGCAGGGACAACCGGAATGAGGAGTGGCTTGCCCAGACCCAGTGCCCCTTCTGCTGGGGGTATTCCAGTGCCTCACAGCAAGCTTCCACAGCCTGTTCGCAGATCCTTGCCAACTCCTAAAATCTATGGTAGCATGAAAGATGACAGTTGGAAAGATGGCTGTTATTGACCAGCAAAGACAAGAATGCAGAGGTTTTCATGGACACCCCTCCACCAGAGTAACAGACAACTTTTATATGCAGACTGTTCAGATAAGACTCTTGGGATTTATAACATCCCAGCCCTCTCTGTCTTAATTAGCACAAACTGACAGAGATGATCAAGCAGCACTTTAATGACATTTAAGATCAGCTGTGTTTGTTTCATACAATCACCCTCCATGGAATCACTTTTAGTTTTGTTTAATAGAAACTAAGTTGTTTTTTAATATTTGACAGAGGCCATTATCTGGGCAAAACCCTAATGGATGCCAAAGATAAATGCCCATTTGTAAATGAGAGAGTACCTTTGTGTATTGGAAAATGGTGAATTCAAGCTATTTACAACTTTTCAACCTAAATTACTGTATAACTAGAACCAATAATTATTTGTGTTGAGAACTTAAAAAAAAAAAAAAAAAACAAGATTCAACTTTATGTTGGAAGCACATTTTAGTTTCAAAGATGCAATAGGTTGAAAGTAAAAGGACAGAAAAAGATAAACCATGGAAACAGCAACCATAAAGGAACTGGAGTAACTATACTAATGCCATACCAAATAGAGTTTAAGCAGAAAGTTACTAGAGGTAATTTAGGACATTTTATAATGATGTAAATTCATTGGTAGTCATAGCAATTACAAACATATATGCACCTAACTATAGGACTCCAAAGTGCATGAAGCAAAAAAGGGCAAAATTGAAGGGAAAATTAGACAAAAGTAATCATAGTTGGAGTCTTTACCCCATTTTCAATAATTTATATAACAATGAGGCAGAAAATTAACAAGGATACAGGAGATTTGAACAGCACTATAAAACAACTAGACCTAACTGATATCTATAGAACACTTGACTCAATGTGAGCACACATGGAACATTCTCCAGTCTAGATCATATCCCAGGCCCAAAACAAGTGTCAGTAAATTTAAAAATATTGAGATCATATGAAGTATATTCTTCAAACACAATGGAATAAAATTAGAAATCAATAACAAAAGGAAATTTGAGAAATCCACAAATATATGTAAGTTAAACACCATGTCTAAATAACTGTGTCAAAGAAGTAGTCACAAGAGAAATTAAAATACATTGAGATGAATAAAAATGAAAACATAACATACCAAACTTATGAGAGTCAGCTAAAGCAGAGATTAAAGGAAAATTTATAGTTGTAAATAACAAGATTAAAAAAGAAGACAAACCACATTTCAGTAACACAACATTCCACCTTAAGTGACTGTGAAAGAAGAACAAGCTCAACTAAAGCAAGTGGAAGGAAGGAAAATTAGAGTAGAAATAAAATGAAATAGAGAATTAAAAAAAAAAGAGAAAATCAACAAAACTAGAAAGTGGTTCATTAAAAAGATCAAAAAAATTTGGAAACCTTTAGCTAGACTGAAGGAAAAAGAGACAATTCAAATTACTAATATCAGGAATGAAACAATGGAAATCACTACTGATCTTGCAGTATTAAAAGATTATGATGGAATACTATTGAACAACTCTATGCCAACAAATTAGATAGTTTAGATGAGATAGATAAATTCCTAGAAAGACACATACCGCTGGAAATGACTCAAGAAGTGATTAAAAAAAAAAATTGAATAGACCTGTGCCGCTTTGGAATATATTATGTCCCCCGAGGAAAAAGCCATGATCTCGTGGGATATTTGGATTAGGGTGTTTCCATGGAGATGTGACACACCCAACAGTGGGTGATAACTTTGAGTAGATTATTTCCATGCAGGTGCAGCCCCGCCCATTCAAGGGTTGTCTTGATTAGTTTACTGGAGCCCTATACAAGCTCAGACAGAAGGAGAAAACCCACAGCTAACATTATACTTAATGATGAAACACTGAATACTTCCCCACTAAGATCAGGAACAAGACAAGGATGTCTACTCTTGTTACTTCTGTTTAACATTGTACTGGAGATTCCAACAGGATCATTCACTAAGCATGAAAAATAAATAAAAGGCATCCAGATTGGAAAGAAAGAAGTATTGCAGATGACAAGATATTGTATACAGAAAACTCTCTGGAGTCCGCTAAAAAACTATTAGAATTTAAAAATGAGTTCAGCTGGTTTGGAGGACACAAGATTAATATATAAAAACAATTGTATTTCTGTTTATTAGCAGTGAAAAATCTGAACACTGAAATTAGGTAAACAATTCAAATTACAAAACTGTCCAAAAGGAAGTATTTAGGAATATTTTAAGAAAAGAAATTCAAAACTTGTGGTCTGAAGACTACAAAACGCTGCTGAAAGAAATTAAAGGAGATCTAAATAAATGGAAAAATACTCATTTTCATGGATCAGAAGTTTTAATGCTCCCCAGATGGCAATACTCCCCAAATTTATCTAGAAATGCAGTACAATCTCATTAAAATCTCAGCTCCCTTTTTTTTTTTTTTTTTTTGGCAGAGATTGAAAAACTTACACTACAATTCATATGGAGATGCAAGGCACTGAGGGTAGCCAAAAGAATCTTAAAGAAGAACAAAAGATGACTCATACTTCCTGATTTCAAAACTGACTTACAAATCTACACTAATCAATACGGTGTGGTACCGGCATAAAGATAGGCATACAATCAATGGAACAGAAAAGAGATTTCAAAATAAACCATCACGTTTTTGATCAGTTGACTTTTGACAAGGGTGCTAAAACAATTAAGTGGGGAAAGAATAGTCTTTTCAACAAATGGTGATAGAATAACGGTATCCACATGAAAAAGAATAAATTTGGACCCCTTCCTTACACCACACAACAAAAATTAACTCAAAATGGATCACAGACTGTTTTAGTTTCACAGCTGCTAAAACAAATACCATAGAATGGGTTGGGTTTACAACAGGAATTTATTGGCTCACAGTTTCAGAGGCCAGAAGGCTTGCTTCCTCCTGGAGTCAGTATTTTCTGGCTGGCCGGCAATCTTTGGTGTTCCTTAGCTTTTCTGTGACATGGTAATGCACATGGCAATATCTTCTTTCTCCTTCAGTTTCTGTTGACCATGAGATACTACTTCTTAACTACTAGAATGGCTGTAATAAAAAACACAGATAATAACAAATGTTGGTGAGGATGTAGACAAATTGGAACCCTCATACATTGCTGGTGGGAATGTAAAATGGTGCAGCTGCTTTGGAAAACACTTTGGCAGTTCTTCAAAATGTTAAGCATAGATTACCATATGACTCAGCAATTCTATTTGTAGGTATGT
This sequence comes from Choloepus didactylus, assembly GCF_015220235.1. Taxonomy (NCBI): domain Eukaryota; kingdom Metazoa; phylum Chordata; class Mammalia; order Pilosa; family Megalonychidae; genus Choloepus; species Choloepus didactylus. Next base: position 89,585,145 of record NC_051307.1, read on the forward strand.
GCCAAAGCAAAATGAAAATGTACATACATACAAAATTTGTACATGAATGTTCATAGCAGCATTATTCATAATACTTAAAAGGTGGAAACAAACCAAATGTCCATGAACTGAGGAATGAATAAACAAAATGTCATATAGGCATACAATGGAGTATTATTTAACAATGGAAAAGAGTAAAGTACTGATATATCCTACAACTTGAATAAAGCTTGAAAACATTCTGCTAAGTGAAACAAGCCAGTCACAAAAGACCACATGTTTTTTAATTCCATTTATATGAAATGTCCATAATAATGAAATCCTTAAAGACTGAAAGTAGATTGGTGGTTACCTAGGACTGAAAGGTTTAGGGAACTATAAGGGTGTGACTACAAATGGGTACAGAGTTTCTTGGGTGGGGGGGCGGGGGTAAGGAAAAAGTTCTAAAATTGATTGTGGTGATGATTGCACAGCTCTGAATTTACTAAAAACCACTGAATTGTACACTTTAAGTGGATGAATTGTATGCTCTGGAAATTATATCTCAATAAAGCTTTTTACAAAAACCCCAAAAGAAACATAGACAAAGAATGTGAACAAGTCAATCACAAAAGAAGAAATGCAAATGGTCAATAAGCATATGAAAGGTGTTCATTCAGTGTTACTAATAATTAAAAGAAATGTAAATTTAAACAATCCATTAACATTTTTTGTTCTTTAGATTGACAAAAAAAAAAAGATTGAAAATATCAAAACAGGAAAAAAAAAGAATATGTTAATCTTGTTTTTAAGAATTAGGAATATATGAATTTCTAATTGGATTAAATAAAATTTTCTGTTGTTGAGTATCGTGTGGGAATATTGTAACTTCTGCTAATATAGCTGTAGAATTAGAATTATCCAGCTGAAAGAAATCACTTCACCTTTATTAGCCCAGAAAGAGTAAGGGATTTGCCAAAGGTCACAAAGTTAATTAATGATATAGTCAGGTCTATATGCCAAGTATCCTGACTGCCAGAGTGGTGCTTTTCTACTAAACTGGATTCCAGTTAACAAACAAAAGTTGACTTCCAAATACCAAAACTCTTGAGGGAATTATTGGGACTCCTGGGAAACTTCCTTTCTGCAATGGTGTCAAACTAAGATTATTTGAATATTCATTTTCTTTCTGATTGTTTAATATTCTACCTTAGCTGATATTAAGTTCTGCTCTCTGTATCTTTGTGTCTTATTTTTGGATGCTTTCTTGTGTTCTTCAAATTTCCCATGTAGCCTGTAAATTGGGTCTGGCCTGCACTATGTGTCATAATACCCTTCTGTGATTGATCAAACAAACCTCCTATCTTGTTCTTATCAGTTTTCTCTATCATAGTCTTTCTTTCTCAGTAACATGTTCTTAAGACAATTATCCTAGACCTGTGTTTCAAAGTCTCTTTTATAACAAGGTATTCTGGTTTGCTAATGCTGCCATTATGCAAAATACCAGAAATGGATTGGCTTTCATAAAGGGGATTTATTAAGTTACAAATTTACAGTTCTAAGGCCATAAAAGTGTCCAAACTAAGGCATCAACAAGATGATACCTTGACTGAAGGATGGCCAATGGTGTCCGGAAAACCTGTTAGCTGGGAAGGCACGTGGCTGGCATCTGCTGATCCCAGGTTGTGCTCTAGCTCCTCTCTCAGCTTCTATGCATTCTTCTTTCTTTCTCCCAGGTTGTTTCTCTCTAAGTGCCTGGGGGTCCTGTCTTAGCACATCTCAGGGCAAACTCTGGGCTTCATCTCTTAGCTTAGCATCTCCCAACATCCTTCTGTCCTCATCTCCAAATGTCTCCAAGTATCAGCAAGTATCTGGGCCTGTGTGGCTCTTTTTTTTTTTTTTTTTAATTCAGTTTTATTGAGATATATTCACATACCGTACAACTATCCATGGTGCACAATCAACTGTTCACAGTACCATCATACAGTTGTGCACTCATCACCCCAATCCATTCCTGAACATTTTCCTTATACCAGAAAGAACCAGAATAAGAATAAAAAATAAAAATAAAAACACCCAAATCATCCCCCCCATTCCACCCTATTTTTCATTTCATTTTCATCCTCAGTTTTCCACTTATCCATCCATACACTGGACAAAGAGAGTGCAATCCACAAGATTTTCACAATCACACCATCACCCCTTGTAATCTACATTGTTATACAGTCGTTTTCAAGAGTCAAGGCAACTGGGTTGGAATTTGGTAGTTTCAGGTATTTACTTCCAGCCATTCCAATACACCAAAACCTAAAAAGTATTATCTATATAGTGTGTAATAATGTCCACCAGAGTGACCTCTCGACTCCATTTGAAATCTCCCAGCCACTGAAGCTCCACTTAGCTTCATTTCACATCCCCCCCTGGTCAAGAAGATGTTCTCAATCCCATGAAGCCGGGTCCAGATTCATCCCCAGGAGTCATATCCTGCGTTGCCAGGGAGATTTACACCCCTGGAAATCAGATTCCACGTAGTGGCGAGGGCAGTGAGATCACCCACCAAGGTGGCTTAGCTAGAGAGAGAGGGCCACATCCGAGCAACAAAGAGGTACTCAGGGAGACTCTTAGGCACAATTATAAGCAGGTTTAGTGTGTGGCTCTTTTTAAAGTACTCCAGTAAACTAATCAAGACCCATGCTGAATGGGCAGTGCCACACCTCCATGAAAATAATTCAATCAGAGTTATCACCTACAATTGGGTGAGTCACATCTCCATGGAAACATTCAATCAAAAGGTTCCAACCTAATCAACACACTTCTGACCCCACAAGATTGCATTAAAAAATATGGCTTTCTCTGGGGAACATAGTATATCCAAACCAGCACATAAAGTATGTTGATTTTTAATGTCGTTTTTCCTCAGAGTAACATTTTTTAACTCCTTCATTCTTTTTGTCACTATAAGGTACCATAGTACCACCATACTTCTTTGCTTATCATATGACTTCTTACCTACGACCTACTAAAATTTATCTCATTACATATCCGTCTTTCTCACTAGATTGAGCTATCTTGGCCAGGTACTACATTTTACTTATCTGGATATAATCTTAGGGCTTAGTTGATGCTCAATAAATATTTGTTAGATAAAGAAATACTTGAAATTTTTAACTCCTTTGCATTGCCTGCTTAACATTTTACTTTGTTGATTTTTTTCCTTTCAGAATTTGGAGTTGTCTGCTTAATATTTTCTGCAACACTAGCTTATTTCCCACCCCGGCCTCCTCTTCCTCCCAGTGTTGCTGCAGCTAGCCAGCGGCTGAGTTATCGGCGGAGCTTTTGTAGATTATTAAGGTAAATGTACTTAGACTCACCTGATAGTTTTGTCTAGCACCTTCAAAATAAGTCCACATTTTCATAGATAATTTAAGGCAGTAAATTTTCAGCAACCTGTTAATAACTCATAAAATATTAATTTGATATTTTAGAGAGATTTCCTATCAGAAATCTATCTTGAAAAATTGCCAAAAACAAAAATCTCTATATATTTTTGCCTTTCCTACATACATAGCTACAAAATCTTTTTTACTTTAATAATTTTTTATAAAAGGAAACTCATAAATATTAATATCTGTGAAAGTGTGGATTTCATGTGTTTATTATATTTTTTCCTAAAAAATTGTTATTCATTATGTATTTCTTAAAGTACATTAGGAAAATAAACAGATGTTAGTCAATACAAAGTAAATAAAAAAATAATGTTCATTTACTTAATCACCTGAAATTGTCTCATGTGGAACCAGTAAGACCATACTTTGAAAAACTTGCATTATTTTCTAACGTAATTGGTTTAACTTTCATATAATTAGATTAAATTCTACTCTTGAAGGCTCAAATTCTCTGATACTAAATTTGATTCTTTGGATCTGTAGATCATCATTATTGATTATGATTTGCAATTGGCCCACTAGAACTTAGCATTTGAATATTTCCCCAGTAGTATTCATGAGCTTTTATTAATTCTTCAGAAACTTCCCTCTAGTTAGTTATTTCTATTCTGGTCTTCCTCTCTCACCAGATGATAAATATCTGTGATCAAGAACTACATTTCTGTATCTTCTATAATAATGCTGCCCAATAAAAATATAATTTAAGCCACATAATTTTCAATTTTCTGGTAGCTTCATTAAAATATTTAAAAGAAACAGTTAAGATTAATTTTAATAACATTTTTTAACCCATATATCTAAAATTTTATCATTTAACATGTTATTGATATTAATAATTATTGAGATCTTCAGCATTCTTTTATTCATGTAAAATCTTTGAAAACTGGTGTGTTTTACATGTACAATACATTTCAATTCAGACACTAAATTTTCATTAGAAATGCTTAATATGTATTTGCATTTCATACAATTTACAGTTGAAAAATTATTAATTGATTGTATCTCACATATTGCAATATTATCTAAAGTAAAAAAAAAGTATATTCATGTTTTCAAAATCTGTATCAACAGAACTTTGCTATTATTAGAAAGGTTTTGTATTCTACAGACAGTCTTTTAGAAGCTTAATTGAAGATCTTTCACTTTTATAAAGTATATTTTTTAGTCTTTTCCTCATAATTTTTTAGCAGAATTTTCATAGGCGAGTCACCCTCTCCATCTGTAAAAATGGTTTTCTTTTTGTGCAAGAATCCAAACTGTTTTATAGCTGGCCAAAGTTATAAATTCAGGTCTCATTCAAAAAGCATTTTTAAAATGTTTGTTGGACATTTAATTTTGATTTCAGGAAATTAATTTTCTTGATTCTTTTTTGACTGTTGAGAAGAAACGTCTTATCAGACTCACTGTTGTTTTGCTGGAATTGTCTCAGTGTTGTCCACCTACTTATCTTAAAAGTGTTTTTACACAGCTGACAGTCCATTTTGCTCTGCTGCAGCACATTGCAGTTGCCTTGTGTTGTGAAATTCATGGCATACCTTCTTCCAGTCTCTTATTTTCTTTCTGCAAATGATATTCAAATAAACATATTACAGTGTTTTATCTGTGTATAGGAAAAAGCTATTCTAACCGAATCAATTCATTGATGCCAAGAAGATCAGTGATAGGCTGTAATACTAGAAATAATGACTGTCCCTGATATGTGCACTACAATAATATCTTATGCAGTGCAGCCAGTTAAAATTAAATGTAGTCTCCACCCCAATCAAGACAGCAGAGTAAGAAACTTCAGGACTCTGTCCCCCCACAAAAGCTTTGAACAACCAGTAAGAACTGGCAGAAACATCTTTTTCAAAGCTCCAGAAAACAGTTCAAGTACTGTAATAACAGGGCCAAACCAAGGGAGTGGCAACTTAAAAGCAGTAAGATCTCATGTCGCCCTGGCTGGCCCCTCACCCATCCTTCACTGGCTCAGCACCAAGTGGTCACACTCCCAATGCAGATCTCTGGTTCTGGTTCCTGAGGGAGCAGAGTAACCCTCGTGCACATGCTGGGAGCAGGTTTGTCTGGCCCAGTCTGTCTGGTGGTGGCCTGAGGGACTCACCATCCCAGAATTTGCCCTGTGTGTAGAGTGTGATACCCAGAGCTCTTCTACAGAACATTGCCTGGGGCATGGGATTGCTGGCTGTAAGATACGCAGTACAGTGCCGGGGGCTTTGAGGAAACTGTTTTCTAGGGAAGAGGGGACATTCCTGCCCACATAAGCAGGAATTTCAAGGGTCAAAAGTGTATGCTTAAGACAAGACACATGTGAAGAGAGGACCGGAAGGTCCCTATGCTTTGGCCTGGAGCTCTTCGCTAAATTCTTTGAATGGGTAAGCTCTGAAGGAGAGCAGTTGCACAGGTTAGTCTGCAAAGACTGGGAAAGGTGTTTTCTTTTTCCCTTCATTTTTTATTTTTTGGTTAGATCCTAGCATTCAAAGAGAGTTCTGTCATAACACTAGCTGAATACCAGCTTAAGGAACAAATGCCTCAGAGTCTAAATTCCAGCAATAGAGAATACATTAAAATATCAAAATGCCCAAGTTTCAACAAAAGATTATAAAACATACAAAGTAAAGGAAGTGATGGCTCAGGCAAAGGAGAGTAAACATTAGAAACCATCAGTGAGGGGGGTTGACCTGGGGCATTCCTGACAAAGGCTTTTAAAAAACGGTTCTAAATGTGCTCAAAGAGCTAAAGGAAAACGTGGGCAAAGAACTGAAGGAAATCAGGAAAAATGATCGATACACACAAAGAAAATATCAAAAGAGAGATGGAAAGTATGAAAAGGAACCAAACAGAGGTGAAGACCACTGTGACCAAAATAAAAAAATTCCTTGGAGGGGCTCACCAACAGATTGGAGCTGAAAGGAAGGAAGGGGCAAAGGTGACAAAATGTTAAAACTGGTGGATCTGGGTATCTGGGGTTGTGGAATTCTCTGTAGGGAGTTTGTATTATTTCAGCAACTTTCCTGTAAGTTTTAAATTATTTCAAAATAAAGTTTTTTAAAAATTAAATATAGTCCTTCCAAAACAATGAAGTTGTGTTTAATGGGCAAGTACTCTACATTCCTTTTTCTTTTTTAATTTAGATTTGAATTAATTAAAATGAAATAAAATTAAAAGTTCAGTTCCTTAGTTGCACTAGCCCATTTCAAGCTCACTAGCCCCATCCGACTAGTGGTTACCATGTTAGGCAGCACAGTTCTGTAACATTGTTTTTCACACTTTGGTTCACACAGCAGTACGTTCGTGGGTTCACCACCATTTTTTAAACAAAGTAAAATGGAATACAATAGAATTAAAAATGTTATTGCATCACATGTGGTAAGGTTAAATATTTTTGTAAGATTTGTGTTTCAGTTATATATGTATATAATATGGGTAGGTCACAAAGGAAAAATATACCTCTCACTCTGGGATACAGTAAAACTTTTTTGAAGACCACTTCACTATAGCACCTAGTACATTGCCCTCTATGCAATAGGTAAAGAAAAAAATAGTATATAAATTGAATTGTGATTAGTGACACGTAGTTCTTAGATGACAGTTTAAAGTGATAGTTTAAAATGCTATTTATTGAAGGTTACAGAGTTTCTCTTTGGGGTGATGGAAATGTTTTGGAAATAGTGGTAATGGTTGCACAACATTATGAATGCAATTAATGCCACTGAATTGTATACTTGAAAATGGTTAAAATGGAAAATTTTGTTATGTATTTTACCACTGTAAAAAAAAAGTCTAAATTCTATTTAACTGAATTTTTCTCCGTGCAAAGCCAGCTGCATGGGGTAGATGGCAATAGCTAAGGTTAGAGACATAAGTGGGGCCAGATTATGCCATACTAATAATTTTGGACTATTCTGTGGGAAATGAGGAGTCACTGAAGGATTTTAAGCTCCAGAGTGACGTAAAAGATTGTTTTGAGGGAAAATCAGTAACTTAAAATTATCACTCTAGCCATGATAATCCCTTTTGTTTGCTTCTAATAACCCCAGAGATCAAGATCTTTATTCTCTATTTAAATCATGGGGCATAAAATCTTTCTTCTCTTAAAAAACTTTTTCACTGCCACCTAAGATTCCTTTGTCTCTTCCCATATGCATCTGTTTAAACTACATGATTGCCTGCTTAGACTACTAACTTTTGGCTCTGCGGGGGAGTTGTGTGTCTTCCATGCCCCGTTGCCCGAGCCTACCAATGTAATTTTCTCTGGTCTTTCAAAGAGCTCCTGAATCATCACTTTCTGGATTAATGAGAATAACTGCCTTCTTCTAGATTATAATTCAACTGTCTGGGCCAAAAACATCAATAGTTATACTCTAAAGTTTCCACCACAATTATTTATTTATTATCCATTGATTCTCTTCTCTTTAAATGCTCTTAACCCATGTAACCTAATGTAAAGATTTCCTTCCCTTTATATATTCCTTTAATGTTTAGTGATTGGTTATTGTTGTTTGTGCCTTTTCAACTTCAAGAAGGGAGAACTGAGTTGACATGCCCCTTATTTCAGGGCATATGAATACACTTATTCATTCATTCCCTTTTATTTATATTTCCCACTCCCATTTACTTCCCCCCACACACACCAGCCACCACTCAAATGCATTTAATGTGTATCTCTTTGTGTTTTTTGCAATATATGCATTGTTTTGTATGCATCTATTTTTAAGTTACGTGAATGAGGGCATGTTATGTATCTCATTCGATTTGAACTTTTTCACTGATCACTTTTTTTTTTTTTTACTTTGTAATTCAGAAACCACAATAACATACAATGGTAGAATAGTATAAGCCCCATACTACCCAATGTCAACAATTATCAACTCCCAGCCAATCTTGCTTTATCTCTACCCCAGGTACCTCCTCCCTTTCTGTGTCATGAAGCAAATCTAGATGATAAATCATTTCATCCATAAATATTTCAATATGTGTAATATATATCTAAAAAGATAGGAACTCTTTGAACATAAATAGAGTAGTACCATTATCACACCTAAAAACTTTTTGACAATAATTTGTTATGACTTAATCAGTGTTTAAGTTTCCAGTGGTCTTGCAAATGTCATAAATGTTTTTTAACCATTTGTTTGTTTGAATCAGGGTCCAAATAAAGGCCACACATAGCAATTAGCTAAAATTTCTTATTATCTGTAGGTTCCTTTTCATATCCCGCCCCCACCTTCTAATTTATTTGTCAAGGAGCCAGGTATTTTGTCCCTAAGGTCTGGATTTTGTTAATTGCCTCCATGTGATGTGGTTTGACCTGTTCCTCTGTCCTTTGTATTTCCTGTAAATTGTTTGCTGGCTCTAGAGTTTTTTCCTCATTCAGGTTTTACAAGACTACTTCACAGACGGTGCTGTTTTCTTCTATCAGGAGGCTAATTTCTGGATAAACTTATTTTGTGATGCCAGCACTATGTTTTAAGATGCATCCCTGTTGCTGTGTATGCACCTGGTTCTTTGTATTCCCTGGTATGAATCCATCACATTTTGCCTACCTACTTCCATTGTGAAGGGCACCCAGATTGCCTCCAGTTCATTGTCACCACAAACACCATTGCAGTGAACATCTTTGTACATGTCCCCATATACTTGAGAATTTCTTTGTTTAATAGACCCCACAGCAGAACTGAATTTGCCAGGTAGCTCTGAAAAATGCCTACACCTATGTACATTCCCATCTGCAGTGCCCATATCTCCACATGCCCACCAAAGTCAGCATTAGCCATCCTAATTTTTTACAGTCTAATAGATATACACTAATTTATCTTTTGTTTAATTTGCATTTTCAGATTATTAGTAAGTCTGAGACTCTCATAATGTGATTTTTAGCCTTTTGTCTTCTGTAAATTCTTCTTCATAACTTCTGCCCATTTCTTATGGGTATTTGCTATCTTTTTAAAATTATTTGCATATTCTAGATAATCTCTTGTTGATTTTAGAAATTGCAAATATCTACTCTGATTCTGTTATCTGCCTATTAGTATTTTATCCATGGATTTCTTAATTATTAACTTTTTAGTTTTATCTTTCATATTTGGGAGTTCAGCCTACCTAGAATCCCCCTCAGTATGTGGTGTTAACTAGTGATGCTGGAGTTTTTTCCCCTTATAAAATGAGCTAGACAATTTACTAAACAATCCTTAGCCCTTTGTTTTGTAGTACCACCTTTACTGTATGTTGAGTTTCTGTGTCTTCTCTCTCTATTTTCTTCCATTGTTCTGTTTGTTCTTGAGCCACTACCACATTGTTTATCTTACTCTGGCCATACAATTTGTCTTAATGTCTGATAGGACAAGGGCCCTCTCTTTCATCTTTTTAAAGGATGTCTTAGATTTTCAAGGACTTGTATTCTTCCATATAAATTTTATACTGTATTTATTGAGTTTCTAAAAAGTACAATTGAAATTTTAATTGTGATTGCATTGAATTTATAGATTAATTTAGAATGAGTTGATAGCATGGACTTCCATCTATTCAGATCGTCTTTTGTGACCTTTATTAGAGTAATGTTGTTTGGTTTGTTTGTTTTTTTATAGAGGTCTTGGGCCATCCTGGTTTATTCCTAGATACTTTTTAGTTTTTTATTTATTGCTATTATAAATGTTGCCTAATTTCACTCAAAGGGCAAAAGGAAAACATATGGGGAAAGGACTAAAGGATATCAGGAAATTATATATGAACAAAATGAGAATTTCTATCAAGAGATTGAAATTATAAAATGGAACCAAACAAGATTATTGGAGATGAAGGCCACAATAATTGATTTAAAAACTTTCTAGAGGGGTTCAATAGCAGATTGGAGCTGGTAGAAGAAAGAATCAATGAACTTGAAGATAAGACAATTGAAATGATCCAGGCTGAGGAGCACAAAGAGAAAAGAGTGAAGAAAGGTAAATGGAGCCTACAAGACCTGTGGGACACCATCAAGCATACTAATATACACATTATGGGAGTCCTAGAAGGAGAAGAAAGAGAGACAAGAACAGAAGAAATGTTCAAAGAAATAATGTCTGAAAATTTCCCAAATTTAATAAAATGCATGAATATATACACCCAAGAATCCCAGTGAATCCCAAACAGTATAAACTAGAAGAAATTTACACCAAACACATTATAATCAATCTGTCAAATGCCAAAGATAAAGAAAAAATTTTGAAATTTGTAGGAGAGAAGCAACATGTCCTGTACAAGGGAGCCTCACAAAGATGAAATGTGATTTCTCATCAGAAATCATGAAAGCAAGAAGGCAGTGGGATGAAATATTTAAAGTGCTGAAAGAAAGGAAATAATTTTCAACCTTTAACTTCAGTAGAGATATTTAGGGTAATGATTAGAGATGGCCTCAGTATTGTTGATACATGTCAGAACCTCACTGTTTATATAATCTTGACTCTTAAATCTGGAACCTTGATGCTCAGCTTACCTAAAGTTAACCAGAACCTAGAAAACTTAAAAGCAACTCATTTGTACCAAGAAGTTAGGGTATAACAAAAAATAGCTCCTTCCATTAAGAAATCCTGCTTGAGAAACTGATTAAGATCAGAAGGATCTGTATTGGTAAGATTATAAAACCAGAGGGAGGAAACAATATTATAGTAGTAGATTTGCTAAAGTTAATCAGTTGCATCTTTCATCAAGTGTAGTCCTTCTCATAAAAAAAAATAAATGCTGAGGAAACAAATTCCACTTTTCCATTATTGGAACTAAACAGCCTTTTTCATCCTTCCAGTTGCCAATGAAAAGGCCCCTGGTTTACTTTTCCTGGAGGGATGTGGACTTTGGCAGGAGTGGAAGCATCTAAGAGGCACTAACTTTTTTTTAAGTTACTGTGGTGGTTTGAAGCTCTTATATACACAGAAAATCATTTTCTTAAATTTAGTCCATTGTGGGTGTGGACCCATTGTAAGTAGGATCTTTTGGTAAGTAGGATCTTAATTTAAGTTGAGATGTGACTCACCTCATTCAGGGTGGGTCTTAATCCTCTTACTGGAGTCCTTTATAAGAGGATAAAAGACAGAGAGAAAACAGAGAAAAGAGCCCCAGAGAAGGTAAGCAAAACAGAAAATAAAAGAAAAACATGCAGAAGCTCAGAGAGGAAGCCACTGAAGTCAGAAGCTGGAAGCAATGAAATCCAGGAGAGAAAGGAAAGAAGACCAGCAGATGTTGCCGTGTGCTTTCCCATGTGACAGAGGAGTCCCAAATCGCCAGCAGCCTTTCTTCAGGAAGAAAGTATCATCCAGATGATGCCTTGATTTGGACAGTCCCATGGCCTGAGAATTGTAAACTTGTAAGTTAATACATGCCCATTGGAAAAGCCAACCCACTTCTGGTATATCGCATTTCATCAGCTTTAGCAAACTAAAACAGCTATCTCCTTACAGATTTATTTGCTTTACCCAGGCACCAGTAAGCACTACCTGTCTGCGGTCACTTTTTAGTTTCCCAGTTGCTAAAACAAATGTCATTCAACGAGTTGGCTTAAACAAAGGGAATTTATTGGCTCATGGTTTTGAAACTAAGAGAAGTACAAAATTGAGGGGTCAGAAAGATGATGCTTGCTCTCTAAAGAATGTGGCATTCTGGGGCTGATGCCAGTCATCCTTGGTTCTTGGCTTTTCTGTCACATGGCAATGCATGTAGTGATGTTTCTCTTTTGTCCACTGGGTTCCACTGACTTCAGTTTCTCTTTCCATTGCTTTCTCTCTCTCAGTGTCTGAATTTCATTCTGATTTTTTTTATTATTATTATTCATTTTATTGAGATATATTCACATACCACGCAGTCATACAAAACAAATCGTACATTTGATTGTTCACAGTACCATTACGTAGTTGTACGTTCATTACCAAAATCAATCCCTGACACCCTCATTACCACACACACAAAAATAACCAGAATAATAATCATTCTGATTTTAAAGGACCCCAGTAATCAGGATCAAAGCCCAACCTGATTCAGTTGGGCCACACCTTAACTGAAGTAATATCTTCCAAAGATCCTATTTACTTTGCATCCACACCCACCAGACTAGTCCTTTTATGGAAGACATTATTCAAACCCCAACAATCACCTGAAATCAAGTTCAAGACTAAGGTTCTCTGAACCATGTAAACACTTCAACCCTGGACTATAATTCTGCCCAAGCATTGGTCCATTTCCAGTTCACCATCAACCTAAAGATGTAACCATTGGGAATCCAAGTTCATTCTGGGAAAAGTCTCCTAATAAACTCCTCAGGTTGTTTGGGCCCTAGGCTTTGATTTCAGTGCCCCTTGCCCTAACAGACCATCAAAATGAAGGTTTAATTTTCAAGGATTGGCACATTCTCCCAGTTTCTCACTGTTTTCTGTACATGACTGGGGTTGAATTGAATCTGGAAATTTCTTGAATAGAATCAACATCATAACAACATTAATCTTCCAGTCCATGAACATGGAATGTGCTTCCATTTATTTAGGTCTTCTATGGTTTCTTTTAGCAATGTTTAGTGTTTTTCTGTGTAAATGTCCTTTACAACCTTGGTTAAGTTTCTTCCTAGATATTGGATTCTTTTAGCCACTGTTGGAAATGAACTTTTTTCTTGATTTCCTCTTCAGATTCTTCATTACCAGTGTATAGACACAACACTGATAATTACTATTAAAAATTTTTGCTATATTTGTTTATTAGCTCTAGTAGCTTTGTTGTGGATTTTTCAGGATTTTCTACACATAGGATCATGTCATCTGCAAATAGGGAAAGTTTTACTTCACTCTTTGCAATTTGGATGCCTGTTATTTCTTATCCTTGCCTAATTGCTCTGGCTAGAACTTCCAGTACAATATTGAAAAACAGTGGTGTCAGTGGCATCCTTGTCTTGTTTCTGATCTTAGAAGGAAATCTTTCAGTCTTTCATTTTTGAGTGTAATGCTAGCTGTGGGTTTCTCATATATGCCCTTTATCATGTTGAGGAAGTTTCCTTCCATTTCTAGTTTTCTAAGTGTTTTTATCAAGAAGTATTGTTGGATTTTGTAAAAAGTTTTTTCTGAGTCAATTGATATGACCGTTTTTTTCCCTTTGTTCTATTAATGTGGTATATTGCATTAATTGATTTTCTTATGTTGAACTATCCATGATTCTACTGGATCATGGCATATAATTTGTTTAATGTGCTGTGGGATTCATTTTGCTGGTATTTTGTTGAGGATTTTTGCATCTGTTTTTATAAGAGATATTAGTCTGTAATTTTATTTTCTTGTGGTATCATTGTATGACTTTGGTATTAGGATGATGTTGGCCTCATAGGATGAGCTAGGGCATATTCCCTCCTATCCAATTTGTTGGAAGAGTTTGAGCAGGATGGGTGTTAATTCTTATTGGTATCTTTGGTAAAATTCACCAGTGAAACCATCTGGTCCTGGGCTTTTCTTTGTTGGAAAATGTGGATGCTGATTCAGTCTCATTACTACTTATTGGTTTGTTGAGATCTTGTATTTCACCTTGAGTCAGTTTAAGTAGTTTGTGTATTTCTAGGAATTTTTCCTAGATTTAATTTAGGTTGTCTAACTTGTTGGCATACAGTTGTTCATAATATCCTCTTAAAATCTTTTTTATATCTGTGGGTCAGTAGTAATGACTCCCCTTTTGTTTCTGATTTTAGTTTTATTTGCATCTTTTCTCTTTTATTCTTTGTCAGTCTAGCTAAAGATTTGTCAATTTTATTGATCTTCTCAAAGAACCAAGTTTTGGTTTTGTTGATTCTCTCTATTGTTTTTTCCCCTTGTGGATGAATACATGTGCTTCACTTTTTTTTTTTTTTTTTTTTTTTACATTTTTTGATGCATTCTTTTTATTGTGAACTTGAACATATATACATAACTGATAACTTTCAAAGTATGAGTTAACAAGTAGTTAGAGAGCAAATTTCAAAGAATACCATGAATCACAGTCCCACAACTTCAACTATTTCCATTATTGTAAAATATAACATACATACAGAAAGGTGTTAACTTTTGATATACAACTCAAAAATTTTTATGGGTTACAGTTGCACAATTTCACTTCTTTCCTTATTATGAAATATAGGGTATATATAGAAAGGTGAAGACTTTCAAAGTACAATTCAGAGCAAGTTTCAAAGAATGTTATAGGCTATGGTTCCATCATGTCATTCACCTCCTTCCAACTATTCCAACACCCTGGCATCTAAAAAAATACATATATTTATATAAAGTTTCAGTACTCATAGACGTTTGTTAACTCTTATCTTGTTTGTTGCTACCCCTTCCTCTCACAATCTCTTTCTCCATCTTCAGGGGTGTCTAGGCAGTGACCACCCTAACTGGGTCGTATTGAAAGTGGGTGTCAACAGTATGGGGAAGGGGGATGCATCTGATTGTTGATCTTAAAGAGGCTGTTGCCTCTGGGTTTTAGGACTTGTCTGGCATAGGAACACTCGGTGGATTTAAGTTTCTGAGAAATAAAACTTAGTGAGTGAATCTTTTATAGAATCTCAGATAGGGACCTAAGTATTTGGGGGCTACTTTTGGTAAGGGCATGGCATACTGTGGCCATTCAGGATTTCTAGCTGGAGCTTGCATAAGAGAAACCTTCAGGATAGCCTCTTGACTCTATTTGAGATCTCTCAGCTTGTTTCCTTTCTTTTTCCCCCTCTTGGTCAAGTAGGCATTTTCAGTCCCTTGCTGCCAGGGCCAGGCTCATTCCTGGGAGTCATGTCCCATGTAGCCAGGAAGATTCATTCCCCTGGGAATCATGTCCCTTTTTTTTTGGGGGGGGGGGTTGGTTAATGAATTTATTTGCCAAATTGGGCTTAGAGAGAGAAAGGCCACATCTGAGCAACAATATAGCTTCCCTGGAGGTGTCTCTTATTTATAATTATAGGAAGGCTCAGCCTCCCATTTACAACCCTAAGTTTCACAAGAGCAAGCCTGAAGTGGAGGGTCTGGTTTATTAAGTAGTGGGTTCCTTATTTCACTTTATATTCTATCCCAAGGTAAACAGTTTCTTACATTATCTTCACTTTGTTGTACAGTCATCATCACTCTCAACTTTAAACAATTATCATAACATAAAACATCTCAGAGCTCTTATCATCTGCAGGTTTGTGGTGCTACTCTGTGGGTTACATGCCTTTAAACAACCATTTGCAAACATGTCTGCCTTCAGTGTGTCACTGATACTTATAATCCCATTAATGAACCATAGTCACACCTGACCATTCCCATATCATTAAGTTTACCCTCTTATCATGTCTGTACATATTAGATGATCATTCCCCCTTCACTAACATCTGTCTATCTCTATGACCCCTATATTCTACATTATAAGATGCTTATTTTACATTTTTCACAGAGTTCACATTAGTGCCTCAGCATTATGTCTTCAAGGTTCATCCATGTTGTCATATGTTTCATGACCTTGTTCTTTCTTATTGCTGCATAGTATTCCATGGTTTGTATGTACCACATTTTCTTTATCCACTTATCTGTTGAAGAACATTTGGATTGTTTCCAACTCTTGGCAATTGTGAACAATGCCGCTATGAACATTGGTGTGCAAATATCTATTCATGTCACTGCTTTCACATTTTCTCGGTGTATACTGAGAAGTGAAATTGCTGGATCATGGGGTAACTTGATATCTAGTTTCTGAGGAACCACTAAACTGTCCCAGAGTGATTGTACCATTATGCAGTCCAACCAGCAATGAATTAGAGTTCCAATATCGCCGCATCCTCTCCAGCATTTGTAGTTTCCTGTTTGTTTAATGGTAGCCATTCTTATTGGTGTGAGATGATATCTCATTATAGTCTTGATTTGCATTTCCCTAATAGCTAGTGAAGATAAGCATTTTTTCATGTATTTCTTTAGCCATTTGTATTTCCTCTTCAGAGAAAAGTGTTTTCATATCTTTTGCCCATTTTATAATTGGGCTGTTTGTACTATTGCCATTGAGTTCTAGGATTTCTTTATATATGCAAGATGTCAGTCTCTTATCAGATACACAGTTTCCAAATATTTTCTCCCATTGCGTTGGCTACCTCTTCACCTTTTTGACAAATTCCTTTGAGGTATAGAAGCTTTTGATTTTGAGGAGTTCCCATTTATCTATTTTTTCTTTTGTTGCTTGTGCTTTTGGTGTAAGGTCTTAGAGATGTTTGCCTACATTGTCTTCTAGGAGTTTTTATAGTACTCTCTCTTATATTGAGGTCTTTGATGCACTTTGACTTAATTTTTGTATAGGGTGTGAGGTAGGGGTCCTCTTTCATTCTTTTTGATATGGCTATCCAGTTCTCCCAGCCCCATTTGTTAAGGAAACTGTTATGTCCCAGTTCAGTGGATTGGAGGACTTACCAAAAATCAGCTGACTGTAGATCTGGGGTTCTATTTCCAAATTCTCAATTTGATTCCATTGATCAATATGTCTATCTTTGTGCCAATACCATGCTGTTTTGACTGCTGTGGCTTTATAGTAGGTTTCAAAGTCAGGAAATATAAGGCCTCCCACCTTGTTTTTCTATTTTTAGAATGTTTTTAGCAATTTGAGACCCCCTTCCCTTCCAAATAAATTTGATAACTAGCTTTTCCAAGTCTGCAAAATAGGTTGGAGTTTTGATTGGAATTGCATTGAATCTGTAGATTGGTTTGGGTAGGACTGACATTTTAACTACCTTTAGCTTTCCTGTCCATGAACATGGAATATCTTTCCAACTCTTTAGGTCCCCTTTTATTTCTTTTAGTAAAGTTATGTAATTTTCTGTGTAGAGATCTTTTACATCCTTGGTTAAACATATTCATAGGTACTTGATTTTTTTTAGTTGCTATTGAAAACAGAATCTTTTTCTTGACTTTTCTTCAGGGAGGTCATTTCTAGTGTATAGGAACATTACTGACTTACGTGCATTAATCTTGTATCCTGCCACTCTGCTGAATTTGTTTATTAGGTCAAGTAGCTGTGTCATCGATTTCTCAGGGTTTTCCAAATATAAGATCATATCATCTGCAAATAATGACAGTTTTACTTCTTCCTTTCCAATTTGTATGCCTTTTATTTCTTTGTCTTGCTGGATTGCTCTGGCTAGAACTTTTAACACAATGTTGAATAATAGTTGTGCAGCGGACATCATTGTCTCGTTCCTGATCCTAGAGGGAAAGCTTTCAGTTTCTCACCACTGAGTACTATGCTTTCTGTGGGTTTTTCATGTATTCCTTTTATCATATTGAGGAAGTTTCCTTCAATACCTACCTTTTGAAATGTTTTTATCAAAAAAGGATACTGAATTTTGTCAAATGCTTTTGCAGCATCTATTGAGATGATCATTTGATTTTTCCCTTTTGATTTGTTAATATGTTGTATCACATTGATTTTATTAAATTTAACCACCCTTGCATGACTAGGATGAGCCCCACTTGGTCATGGTGTATAATTTTTTTAATGTGTCTTTGGATTCAATTTGCAAGTATTTTATTGAGAATTTCTGCATCTATGTTCATTAGGGAGATAAGCCTGTAGTTTTCCGTTCTTGTATCATCTTTATTTGGTTTTGGTATTAGAATGATGGTTAGCTTCATAAAATGAGTTAGGTAGTGTTCCATTTTCTTCAGTCTTTTGAAAGAGTTTGAGTAGGAATTGTGTCAGTTCTTTTTGGAAAGTTTGATAGAATTCTCCTGTGAACCATCTGGCCCTTTCTTGCCTGCTAAGCAGTCAGTGCTTAGTCTTATGTTGTTTCTCTTGTATGTGGTGAATTGCTTCCCCTTGCTGCTTTTCAGAACTTTCTCCTTCTCACCAGCATTTGACAATCTGATCAGAGTATGTCACGGGGTGGGTTTATTTGGATTCATTCTGTTTGGAGTTCGTTGGGAATCTCTGATTTGCATATTTATGTCATTTAGGAGGGTTGGGAAGTTTTCCTCAACAATGTCTTCGAATACTCTTCCCAGCCCTTTGCTGTTCTCTTCATCTTTTGGAACACCAGTGATTCTTATATATTGTGCACTTCATGTTAGCCATCATTCCCCAATACCCGTTTCAAATTTTTTTATTTTTTTCTCCATTCATTTTTTATGCTTTCACATTCCATCATCCTGTCTTCAGGTTTGCTAATTCATTCCTCTGCCTCTTCAAATCTGATGTTATGTGTCTCAAGAATATTTTAAATATGATCAATAGTATCTTTTATTACTATAAGATCTGCTATTTTTTAATTTACTCTTACAAATTCATCTTTAAAGACGGTGGCTGGGTGAGATAGGGCAAAAAAACACCTCTGTGGAAAAGTGCTAGATAAAAACCAGAAAGTGACCCAGAACACCACTACCAGTGATGCACCAGCTGGACAAGGTCTGCTAAATCCACAGGGAATGTGCATTTGGTGAAACCAGGAGCCTGCATTCTGAAACGAGTGAGTGAGTCGGCTGAAAGTCCCGCAGCTGCGCTGCAGTGTGGGGAAACGGTGGGCTGGCATTTGGAGATGGACTAGTTCTTTAAAAAAAAGCCCAGGAGCAGCTGAAGATATGACGGAGAGAGCCGCTCAGTGAAGCACGGTGGGAGTGGGCTGAGCTAACGCCTAGGTGTCTGGCGTGGAGGATACCCCTTCCCACACCTGCTGCTGATTGTCTCGAGACCAGAGGAGCAGAGGGGAGCCAAAAGGAGAAAAAAAAACTGCATTCCTTGCAGCCATCTCCCCAGCAGGCAGGGGACGCTCCTGCCCAGGGCCAGACCCACAGCCCAGAGCCGTGCCAAGAAAGCCAGTGTGACGGGGAATCTTTCCCGCAGCACTATATGCAAGCCACAATATCGGCCGTGGACAGTGGCCTTTAATACACCCATGGCTGATTGTCCTGGAACTGGGAGGGCAGAGCTGTGCGAAAAGGGGGAAGGTAACACCTCCCATTCAACCATCTTTGATGAGGGCTGGGAGCGCCCCTGCACGGCCCAGCGACCCAGGGCTTCCCTGGTGGGCTGGCACACACTAGTGATGTGGCGTGGCCCTCCCTCAGCAGAGGTTCTGAAAGAACACATCTGGGAAGGGGGAACCGCTCGGAAATCCCAGGGACCCTATCCAGTACCAAGGACTTGTGAGTCAGCGGCAGAGACAATTGGTGGAAAGACTGAAATGAAGGCTTAGGTTCCGGCAACAGCCTTAAATCTCCGGGAACACCCGGGAGGTTTGATTATTTAAGCTGCCCTGCCTGCCTAACCACCCAGACACATGCCCCACATTTAGGGTGGACAGCACCAGCAACACACCCAAACTTGGTGCACCAATTGGACCCCACAAGAATCAGACCCCCACACACCACAAAGGCAAAGTGGGGGAGAGCTGACTTGAAGGGAATAGGTGACTCACGGACGCCATCTGCTGGTTAGCTAGAGAAAGTGTACACCACCAAGCTGCAGTTCTGTCAAATTAGGGATCAAGTAAAGCAAATGCCAAGAGGCCAAAAACAACAGAAAATCTTAAAGCATATGATAAAACCAGACGATATGGAGAACCCAAACCAAAACACCCAAATCAAAAGAGCAGAAGACACACAGTACTTGGCACATTTAATCAAAGAATTACAGACAGGCAACAAGAGCATGGCACAGGATATAAAGGACATAAAGAAGACCCTAGAAGAGCATAAAGAAGAAATTGCAAGAGTAAATTAAAAAAATAGAAGATCTTATGGAAATAAAAGAAACTGTTGGCCAAATTAAAAAGACTCTGGATACTCGTAATACAAGGTTAGAGGAAGTTGAACAACAACTGAGCCTCCTTGAGGACCACAGAACAGAAAATGAAAGAACAAAAGAAAGAATGGGGGAAAAAATCGGAAACATCGAAATGGATCTCAGGGATATGATAGATTAAATAAAATGTCCAAATTTAAGACTCATTGGTGTCCCAGAAGGGGAAGAGAAGGGTAAAGGTCTAGAAAGAGTATTCAAAGAAATTGTTGGGGAAGACTTCCCCAACCTTCTACACAATATAAATACACAAAGCATAAATGCCCAGTGAACTCCAAATAGAATAAATCCAAATAAACCCACTCCGAGACATATTCTGATCAGACTGTCAAATACTGAAGAAAAGGAGCAAGTTCTGAAAGCAGCAAGAGAAAAGCAATTCACCACATACAAAGGAAACAACATAAGACTAAGTAGTGGCTACTCAGCGGCCACCATGGAGGTGAGAAGGCAGAGGCATGACATATTTAAAACTCTGAGAGAGAAAAAATTCCAACCAAGAATACTTTATCCAGCAAAACTCTCCTTCAGATTTGAGGGAGAGCTTAAATTTTTCACAGACAAACAAATGCTGAGAGATTTTGCTAATAAAAGATCTGCCCTACTTCAGATACTAAAGGGAGCCCTACCGACAGAGAAAAAAGCTGAGGGACTTCACCACCAGTAGATCAGTCCTATAAGAAATGCTAAAGCGAGTTGAGCAGGCTGAAAGGAAGGGACACTAAACAATTGACTGAAACTACATGAAGAAATAAAGATTTCCGGTAAAGATCACATGGTAAATATAAATACCAATACTACTGTATTTTTGATTTGTAACTCCACTATTTACTTCCTACAGGATTTAAATACATAAACTCTTGGGAAGATGGTTGCTGCAAAGGAGAGGCTAGGCCTCCCTATAATTGTGCTTAAGAGCCTCCTCCCGAATGCCTCTTTGTTGCTCAGATGTGGCCCTCTCTCTCTAGTTAAGCCAACTTGAAAGGTGAAATCACTGCCCTCCCCGCTACGTGGGATCAGACACCCAGGGGAGTGAATCTCCCTGGCAACGTGGAATATGACTCCTGGGGAGGAATGTAGACCCGGCATCGTGGGACGGAGAGCATCTTCTTGACCAAAAGGGGGATGTGAAAGGAAATGAAATAAGCTTCAGTGGCAGAGAGATTCCAAAAGGAGCCGAGAGGTCACTCTGGTGGGCACTCTTATGCACAATTTAGACAACCCTTTTTATGTTCTAATGAATTGGGGTAGCTGGTGGTGGATACCTGAAACTATCAAACTACAACCCAGAACCCATGAATCTTGAAGACAATTGTATAAAAATGTAGCTTATGAGGGGTGACAATGGGATTGGGAAAGCCATAAGGACCACACTCCCCTTTGTCTAGTTTATGGATGGATGAGTAGAAAAATGGGGGAAGGAAACAAACAAACAAACAAAGGTACCCAGTGTTCTTTTTTACTTCAATTGCTCTTTTTCACTTTAATTATTATTCTTGTTATTTTTGTGTGTGTGCTAATGAAGGTGTCAGGGATTGATTTAGGTGATGAATGTACAACTATGTAATGGTACTGTGAACAATCGAATGTACGATTTGTTTTGTGTGACTGTGTGGTATGTGAATATATCTCAATAAAATGAAGATAAAAAAACTGTAATGATAAATCAGTAGTTTTAGACTCAATGTAAAATATGTAATTTTTGACAAGAACTATATAAAAGAGGGGGAATGAGGGAGTATAGGAATATAGTTTATGTGTCATTGAAGTTAAGTTGGTATCAAAGAAAAACAAGATTGTTATAGATTTAAGATGTTAAATTTAAGCCCCACGATAAACAGAAAGAAAGTATCAGAGAATATGACCATAGAGATGAAAAGTGGAGTAGGGGTTCCGAGAAGTGGGGGAATGGGCACTGGGGAGTTAAGAAATGAGTGTAGGGTTTCTGTTTGGGGTGAAGGGAAACTTCTAGAAAGGGATGGTGGGAAGGTGATAGCATTGCAACATTCTAAATGTGATTAATTCCACTAATGGAATGCTAGGGAGGGGGTGAAATGGGAAGATTTAGACTGTGTATATGTTTCCACAATTGAAAAAAAAAAAAAAGTCTAAATAGATGACAATTAAATGCCAAGGATGATCCTGGATGGGATCTGAGGATGGAGGAGAGGAGGCTCAAAGGGACACAGATGGGACATAAGGAAAAAAAAAAAAAAGGAAATATAGAATGTAAGCTTTGTATCAATATTGAATTTCTTGAACTTTTTAGCTGCGTTTAATGGGATTGCATAAAGGAATGTTCTTGTTCATGGGAAATGTATATGTGAATTATATTGTTTTTTCAAGGATGTGTGCAGCTTGCTCTCATGTTCAGAAGACAGAGCAATAGATGATGGATGATAGGGAGGGAGGGAAAGAAAGAAAGAAATGGTGGTGTGACAGGATGTTAAAGGTGGTGGATGGGGTATCGGGGGAGAGGGGTCGAGGTATGCTGGAGTTCTATGTATGGGGTTTGTACTGTTTTTGCAACTGTTCCTGTAAGGTTGAATTTATCTCAAAATAAAATTTCTTATTAAAAAAAAAAATTCTTCTTTATGCTCTTCTAGAGTCTTCTTCATGTCCTTTATATCCTGAGCCATGACATTGATGTTTGTGTGTACTTCTTTGATTAATTGTTCCAAGTTCTGTGTCTCTTCTGGCTTTTTAATTTGGATGTTTGGGTTATCCATATCTTCTGATTTCTTCATATGCTTTATAATTTTCCATTGTTTGTGGCCTGTTGGCTTTTGCTTATCTTGATAGGGTTCTTTTGGATATACAAGATTATCTGAAAATTTACCCATAATTTGGCAGAGCTACAATTTGGTGGAGTGCACTTTGCCTGACCTGCCAGCAGATGGCACTCTTGAGCCACCTCTTACCCTCAAGCCAGTTCTCCCCAACTTCATCTGTGCACTGAATGGGAGTCCAAGCCATGTGGAAGTCCAATCAGTGCACCAATTTTCTGTGTGTACTGGGGACTGCCAGCCCTGTGGTTGTGGGGTGTGCCCTGTGCAGTTTGGCAGGCAGTCTGCTCCAGGACACAGTGGTCCCAGCCATTCCCGGGGCTGCAGGTGGAGTACTCTTGGGCTGCAGAGCTATGCATCGCACCTTCCAGCTCACATACCCCATAGTCCCTGTCTGCCATGCATCCATGAGTCCCTGGGATTGGGGGAGGCCTCCTGGCATTTCTGTGTGGCACTCCTCCCTCTAGGCTGTGTACACCACAGGCTTCCATGGAGGAAGAGTGGACGCCCTCACAAGCCCGCTGAATCCCGAATTCCATCAAGAAAGCTCCCAGCCTTGGGGCTGTGAAGACTTGTCTCCCAGCTAGCTCCAAAGATGGTTGCACAGGGTGTGGAAAGCTGCCCCCTTCCACGGTTGTCTGCCTGCTCTTGGCCACAGGTCTTTGAAGGGTTACTGCCTGAACCAAGTGCTGAGGAGGGTGCCCAGGGTATGGAAGGCTGCTCCCCTCTGGCTGCTCCCCTCCACACTTGTCCACTGGCTCCAACCACCCATTCCCTAGTGGCATTCGGGGCTGAACACTCACTGGTTTTAATCACAGTCTCTCAGCTTCTCCAAGTACACTCACTGTGGGTGTAGAAATCCCTGCCCAGCCTGTGGAACCCTGGAACTGCTGTTCTGGTGCACTTTCTGTCCTTTAGTGTTTTTCATGGAGGAGAATTTTTCTGTCTCTCCTAATCTGCCATCTTCCCAGAAGTCCCAGTGACTAATTTTTATTTCTTTTTTTCTATTTGGTTTTGCCCCAAGATCTGAATGTGCATTTACATAGCTTACAAACATAAATAATTAAATCATTGCTGTTTTATAGTTGTCCTGCTAAACATCATTGCATTGCTATTTTTCCTTTTGCAACAGCGAATCGCCATGTAAGTCTTTTCACCTCTTTTTTTCCCAGTAGAATGGAATTAATGTAAAGCACCACAGCACCAAATAAGGCCAGAATGGAGAGACATTTTGGCATTTTTAAATGTGTCTTGACAGATCAGGTAATGCTTTTGAAACAAAGTTGAAAAACTTACAAATTTTTTATGGTTGACTGCAAGCAGCATGGTCTGACTACCAAAGGTAAACGTACTTGTAGCAAACCTCAAGGTAGATTGAAGGGACCCACAGAAATAAAATTTTAAAATACTTATATTCAGTTCAAAACACTTGAGGTTACTCCCAGTGTCACTGTAGCAGGGCACATACATCATAAAAATATATGGAAAATGCAAAAAATGCCTGGATAATGAAACTATAAAATGTCTCACATGCCTACATTGATCAAGAGATCAAAAATATTGCCAAAATATCACCCGCTTTAATATTTGATACTGTGAGACATGTAGACATAAGCTGTGCACATATAAAGTGAAATATTTAAATAAATATATGAAAAACTTAGAAATTAGAGTGATGTGAACAGAATGCCTGATGTTTCTAGAAGCAGCCAGACAATGTTATTCTTATTTCTCTGACTCCTATACTCTTGCACCTATTGTTAGTTCTTGGAAGTTGGCTAAAGGGCATGGATGCACAATTCCTCCTTTTCAGTTATTCTGTCCTTTTGCTGTTTCCAGACTTAGGCCCCATAGCAACACATCTTCCTCAGTAGATTTCCTGGCTATTTTCTATTATTGAACAAGGCTTGTTTGATCCAATATGTAGGAAGGACAGAGAAGTGGCTTTGAGATTTTGGCCTAACTTAGAACTATCTGAGACTTTAGGGAAAATAGCTGTTTTCAAAAATACCAAAGAAAAAAACAGAAAACCCACTATTTTGATAACACTCACAGCCTGTAAGTATTTTTTTACAAGTTTTCCCAATCAAATGGGTCCTGTTTGAGAGCAAGAATCTTGTTTCATTATACTTTGTATTCTTATTGATTAGTAAAGGCTCTGGCTTAGAGCAAGAGCTCAGTAAATTTTGAATGAGTGGAAGAGTGGGTTGATGGATGAATTGATGGATGGATGGATATATGGAAAGGTGTCTTCAGAGGTATTCAATGAATCTGAATTTCCACAAAGCAATGTGAAACTGATCTGAATATTCTCTTCTGCCTCAGTTGCCCTCAGTTATACAATTGCTTTCCCTTTTTTCTTTTCCTGACAGGATACTAGCAAACATAATCTAGCAAGGCATGAGCAAAAATTAAAATATAGTCACTGTTTCAGTTATCCATTGATACATAACAAACAACCTCAAAATTTAGTGGCTTACAACAGTAATTTATTATTGTTTTTTCCAGACCTGTAGGTTGACTAGGCTCAATTGGGTGGTTCTCCCTTGGGGTCTCTTGTGCAATTGCAGTTAGGTGGGTGGTGATTGGGCTTTGAATCATCTGACAGCTTGATTCAGCTGGAATGTCCAAGATGGTTCAATCACATGGCTGGCAGTAGACCAGAAGAATTACATTGGGATTCTCCATGAAGCTTAAGTTCACACTGCATGGCAGCTGGGTTCTTGTTTGTTTTCCTTCTGTCAGGCATGTTACTCCAGTGTTGCATGCTGTACAATGTGGTTTGACATTGGGAAGGAGTTCAAATCAAGGTGTCATCAGGACCATGCTTTCTTCCCAAAGACTGTGGCATTCTGGGGCTGTCCACTGGCAATTCTTGGTCCTTAGTTTGTCACAGGGCAAAGCACATGGCAGGGTCTCCTGGTCTCTCCCTTCTCTTCAAGGTTCTATTGATGTTCAGCTTCTGGCTGCTCCCTTTGTGACTTTCTTTCTCTTCGTATTTATTTTGTTTGACGTTTTCTGAGTTTGTTTTGTATAATGATATTTTTCATAAAAAAGGAGACATTTTTGGCCATTATTTCTATAAATATCTTTTTCTGTCCCCTTTTCAATCTCTTCTCCTTCTCAGACTCTAATCACACATATGTTACCCTCTTTGACATTGCCCCAGGATCCACCTTCCGTAATTTTCCTCTCTGTTTCAGATTGGAAAATTTTTATTGCTAACTGATTCTGTTTTCAGTTCCAAAACTTCCATTTAGTTCTTGTATTAGAGTTTCCATTTCCTTGCTTAGATTCCCTTTACATTCATTCCTTAACACCAACTTTTCCTTTAATTCTTTAAACATATTTATAATAGTTACTTTAAACTCTCTGCTAAATCCAACATCTGAGCCATCTTGGGGTTGGTTTATATGGTTTACCTTTTTTTGTTGACTATCTATCATTTTTCTGTTTGCATTTATATTTTTTCAGTATTGCTGTCATAACTCATTCCACAAACTTAGCAAGTGTGCCAGTTTGAATGTATTATGTCCCCCCAAATGTCGTTATCTTTGATGTAATCTTGTGTGGGCAGACCTATCAGTGTTGATTGGATTGTAATTCTTTGAGTGTTTCCATGGAGATGCACCCCACCCAACTGTGGGTGATGACTGATTGGATAATTTCCATGGAGGTATTACCCCACCCATTCAGGGTGGGTCTAAATTAAATCACTGGAGCCATATAAATGAGCTGACAAACAGAAAGAACTCAGTGCAGCTGTAAGTGACATTTTGAAAAGGAGCTGCAGCCAAGAGGGACACTTTGAAGAATGCACAGAAGCTGAGAAAGTAGCTGCAGATGAGAAACAGTTTGAAGATGGCCGTTGAAAGCAGGCTATTGCTCTGGAGAAGCTAAGGGAGGACAAACACCCCAAGAGCAACTAAGAGTGACATTTTTGAGGAACTGCAGCCTAAAGAGGAACGTCCTGGAAGAAAGCCATTTTAAAACCAGAACTTTGGAGCAGATGCCAGCCTCGTGCCTTCCCAGCTAACAGAAATTTTTCCAGCCATCCTCCAGTGAAGGTACCCTTTGTTGATGGCCTTAAGACTGCAACTTTGTAACCAAATAAACCCCCTTTTATAAAAGCCATTCCATTTCTGGTGTTTTGCATTCTGGCAGCATTAGCAAACTAGAACAGCAAGTTAGAAAAACACAAATTTATTATTTCACAGTTCTGTAGGTCTAAAGTCAAGTAGATTCTGCTGATTTCTCTGTTCTGGGTCCTGGAATACCAGAATCAAGTTGTCAGCTGGCCTTGGCTCTTACCTGGAGGCTCTGGCAGAGAATCTTCTTCCAGGCTCATTTAGGTTGTTGGCAGAATCCAGTTCCATTAAAGTCTTTCCTTATTGACTGTTGCCCAGGAGTCATTCTTGGCTTCTAAAGGCCACTTCCATCCCCCAGCTTGTGGCCTTTTAATCTTCAAAGCCAGCAACAGTCGGTCCAGTTCTCCTCATGCTTTGAATCTCTCCACCTTCCCGTTTTGCTGCATCTCTCCTCCCTCATCTGCCTCATCATTCTGACTGAATCTTCTGCCTTCCTCTTCTGCTTTTTTTTTTAAAAAAAACAGCTTTATTGAGATATATTTCACGTACTGTATGTTCCAGTTTGCTAATGCTGCCATTAAGCAAAATACCAGAAATGGATTGGCTTTTATAAAGGGGGTTTATTTGGTTACAAAGTTACAGTCTTAAGGCCATAAAGTGCCCAAGGTAAGGGGGTACCTTCACTGAAGGATGGGCAATGGCGTCTGGAAAACCTCTGCTAGCTGGGAAGGTATGTGGCTGGCATCTGCTCCAGAGTTCTGCTTTCAAAATGGTTTTCTCCTGGGACGTTTCTCTCTAGGCTTCAGCTTCTTTCTAAAATGTCTCTCTCAGTTGCTCTTGGAGCGTTTGTCCTCTCTTAGCTTCTCCAGAGCAAAAGTCTGCTTTCAAAGGCCATCTCCAAAATGTCTCTGTAAGCTTCAGCTTCTCTCTCAGCTTCCGTGCATTCTTCAAAGTGTCCCTCTTGGCTGTAGAAAGCTCACTCCTTCTGTCTGAGCTTATATAGTGCTCCAGTGAACTAATCAAGGCCCACGCTGAACAGACGGGGCCACTCCTCCATTGATATTATCTAATCAGAGTTATTACCTACAGTTGGGTGGGTCACATCTCTATATAAACACCCAAAGAATTACAATCTAATCAACACTAAAATGTCTGCCCACACAAGATTGCATCAAAGATAATGGTGTTTTGGGGGACAGAATACATTCAAACTGTCACACCATACAATTCAAACATTTGAAGTATATTATTCAGTGATTTCTAATATATTCAGATATGTGCAAACATCACCACAGTCAATTTTAGAATATTTCCTTCACTTCAAGAAGAAACCCTGTATCCTTTAAATATCACACACCATTGTTATTATTGTCAAATGTATTAACCTTATATATCTTATAGGCCCAACAATGTATTTCCTTTTTGGTGCCCCACAAACTCCAGCCCTAAGCAACCACTAATCTAATTTCTGTCTCTTGTAGTATGTTGGGTTTTTCGTGGCTGGCTTCTTTCACTTGACATGTTTTCAAGGTTTATTCAAATTATAGCACATGTCAGTACTTCATTACTTTTTAAAAAAAAATTGTGGTAACATATATACAACAATAAATTTCCCTTTAACCATTTACATGTATGCAATTCAGAGATAATTAATTACATTCACAATATTATGCTACCATCACCACCATCCATGACCAACAGTTTTTCATCACCCCAAACAGCAACTCTTTACCCATTAAGCAATAACTCCCATTCCCTCCTCCCCCCAACCCTTGGTAAACTGTAATCTACTTTCTTTCTGTATTAATTTGCTTATTCTTCCTATTTAATTTAAGTGAAATCATTTGCCCTTTTATATCTGGTTTATTTCATTCAACATGATGTCTTCAAAGTTTATCCATGTTGTTGCATGGATCACAACTTCCCTCCTGTTTGTGGTTATATAATATTCTATTGTTTGTATAGACCACATTTTGTTTATCTGTTCTTCTGTTGATGGACAACAGATTCCAGCTGTTGGCTATTGTGAATAATGCTTCTGTGAACATAGGTGTACAAATATCTGTTCAAGTCTTTGCTTTCAGTTCTTTTGGAGATATATTTAGAAGTGGGACTGCTAGGTCATAGGGTGATTCTAGGTTTAGTTTCCTGTGAAACTGCCAGTTTTCCATAGTGGTTGTATCATTTTACATTCTCACCAGCAATACTTGAGGGGTCCTGATTTTCTGCATCCTCACCAACACTTCTCTTCCGTTTGTTTGTTTTAAAATAATAGCCATCCTTGTAGGTGTGAGTAGTTTTGATATTTTGTTCAGTCTTTTCACTCTTTGTACGTCTTTTCAGATTGTCTGTTTCTTCTTGAGTAAGTTTTGGTAGTTTGTGTCTTTCTAGGAATTTGTCCATTTCCTCTAAGTTATCTGATTTTTTGGTGCACAATTGTTCATAGTATTCATTTATAATCCTTTTTGTTTTTGTAAGGTAGATAGTACTGTCCCCTCTTTCATTTCTGATTTTAGTAATTTGTGTTCTCTCTTTCATTCTTGGTCAAAATAACTATAGAGTTATCATTTCTTTATCTTTGCAAAGAACCCATTCTTTGGTTTCACTGATTTTCTCTATTGTTCTTGTGTTTTCTATTTCATTAATTTCTGCTCTAATCTTTGTTATTGTCTTCATTATGCTTGCTTTAGGTTTAGTTTTTTTAGTGTTTTAAGATAGAAGATTTGAGATCTTTCTTCTTTATTGATATAGGCATTTACAGTTATAAATTTCCTTCTAAACACTATTTTATCTGTATCCAGTAAGTTTTGAATGTTGTTTCTTGATTTTCATTCATGTCCAAGTATGTTTAGATTTCCCTTTTTAATTTTCCTTTGACCCATTGGTTATTTAGGAGTGTGTTGTTTAATTTCTACGTATTTGTAAGTTTCACATAGTTTTCCTGTTATTTACTGCTAATTTCACTCAATTATGGTCAGAGAACAAACTTTGTATTATTTAAAGACTTAAATTTATTGAAGTTTGTTTTATGGCCTGTCATATGGTCTATCCTGGAGAATGTTCCATGTGCTCTTGAGATGAATGTATATTTTGTTGTTGCTGGGTAGAGTGTTCTATAGATGTCTATTAGGTCTGGTTGGTTTAGAATGTTGTTCAGGTTTTCTGTTTCTGTGTTGTTATTCTGTCTAGTTGTTCTATCCATTGTTGAAAATGGGGTATTGAAGTATTCAGCCATTCTTGAATTGCCTATTTCTCCTTTCATTTCTGTTTTTGATTCATGTATTTTGGTGCTCTGTTATTGGGTTACATATATGTTTATAATTGTTTTATCTTCCTGATGGATTAAACTTTTTATCCCTACAAAATGTCCCTCTTTATTTATAGTAACCTTTTGGTTTTAAAGTCTATTCTGTCTGATACTAGTATGGCCACTCCAACTTTCCTCTGGTTACTGTTTGCATGATAAATCTTTCCCATCCTTTTACTTTCAGTCTGTTGTGTCTCCAGTGGACAGCATATAGTTGGATCATGTTTTTTATGCAGTGTGACAATCCTTGCCTCTTGATTGCGTTGTTTAATCCATTCACATTTTTTTAATTATTCATTTTATTGAGATATATTCACATACCACGCAGTCATACAAAACAAATCATACATTCGATTGTTCACAGTACCATTACATAGTGGTACATTCATTACCAAAATCAATCCCTGACACCCTCATTACCACACACACAAAAATAACCAGAATAATAATTAAAGTGAAAAGGAGCAACTAAAGTAAAAAAGAACATTGGGCGCCCTTGTCTGTTTGCTTGTTTGTGTTCCTTCCCCCACCTTTCCACTCATCCAGCCACAAACTAGACAAACGGGAGTGTTGATCCTATGGCCCCCCCCAATCCCACTGTCCCCTCATAAGCCATATTTATACAATTGTCTTCAAGATTCATGGTTCTGGGTTGTAGTTTGATAGTTTCAGGTATCCACCCAGCTACCCCAATTCATTAGAACCTAAAAGGGTTTTTTATTGTGCGTAAGAGTGCCACCAGAGTGACCTCTCGGCTCTTTTGGACTCTCTCTGCACTGAAGCTTATTCATTTCCTTTCACATCCCCCTTTTGGTCAAGAAGATGTTCTCCATCCCACGATGCGGGTCTACATTCCTCCCCAGAAGTCAATTCCACGTTGTCAGGGAGATTCACTCCCTGGGTGTCTGATCCCACGTAGTGGGGAGGGCAGTGATTTCACCTTTCAAGTTGGCTAGCTAGAGAGAGAGGGTCAAATCTGAGCAACAAAGAGGTATTTGGAGGAGGCTCTTAGGCACCAATTATAAGGAGGCCTAGCCTCTCCTTTGCAGCAACAGTCTTTCAAAGGCAAATTCTGTGGTAGAGGGCTCAATCCATCAAACCACCAATCTCCTATGTCTGTGGGCATGTAGCAACCATCGAGGTAGGGCAGGCCAATACCCCTGCAATTCTCCACCGCTCCTCAAGGGGCTGCATATTTTTCCTTGTTTTTTTTTTTTTTTTTAACTTTTTTTTTTTAAATCAACTGTATGAAACATAAAAAATTAAAAAAAAAAACATACAATAAAAGAACATTCCAAAGAGACCATAACAAGGGAGTAAGAAGAAGACAACTAACCTAGAGAACGACTTTACTCCAATGTTTTCCTACTCTACCCCAAGAAGTAACCTAATATAGCAACATTCTGTGAACTTGGTCCTACTATATCCATCAGAAATTAACGACTGTAGTCATTCCTGGGCATTCCCAGAACATTAAATTTACCATGATAGCTTATCTGTTCTTCTTATGATTATTGTTCCCCCTTCCTTAATTGCTCTCTATCTAGTTCCCCTACATTCTACATTATAAGCCATTTGTTTTGACATTTTCAAAGTTAACATTAGTGGTAGCATATAAATTTGTCTTTTTGTGCCTGCCTTATTTCGCTCAGCATTATGTCTTCAAGGTTCATCCATGTGTCATATGTTCATGACATTGTTCCTTTTACTGCTGTGTAGTATTCTATCGTTATATATACCACATTTTATTTATCCACTCATCTGTTGAAGGACATTTAGGTTGTTTCCATCTCTTGGCAATTGTGAATTAATGCTGATATGAACATTGGCGTGCAGATATTGTCGTGTCACTGCTCTCCGATCTTCGGGATATACCGAGAAGTGCAATCGCGGATCGAAGGTATCTCTATATCTAGTTTTCTAAGGAACTGCCAGGACTGACTTCAAAGTGGCTGAACCATTATACAGTCCCACCAACAATGAATAAGAGTGTTCCAGTTTCTCCACATCCCTCCACCATTGTAGTTCCTGTTTGTTTAAGGCAGCCATTCTAATCAGTGTGAGATGGTATCTCATTGTGGTCTTAATTTGCATCTCTCGAATAGCTAGTGAAGCTAAACATTTTTTCATGTGTTTCTTGGCCCTTGTATTTCCTCTTCAGAGAACTGTCTTTTCATATCTGTTGCCCATTTTATAATTGGCCTGTTCTATACTATCGCCATTGAGTTGGAGGATTTCTTTATATATGCAAGACATCAGTCTTTTGTCATATACATGGTTTCCAAAATTTTTCCCATTGAATTGGCTGCCTCTTTACCTTTTTGAGAAATTCCTTTGAGGTACAGAAACTTCTAAGCTTGAGGAGTTCCCATTTATCTATTTTCTCTTTTGTTGCTTGTGCTTTGGGTGAAAAGTCCAGCAAGTAGCCACCTAATACAAGGTCTTGAAGATGTTTTCCTACATTATCTTCTAGGAGTTTTATGGTACTTTCTTTTATATTGAGATCTTTGGTCCATTTTGAGTTAATTTTGTGTAGGGTGTGAGGGTAGGGGTCCTTTTCATTCTTTGGATATGGATATCCAACTCTCCCAGCCCCATTTGTTCGAAAGGATCATTATGACCCAGTTCAGTGACTTTGGGGGCCTTATCAAAGATCAGTCGGCCATAGATCTGGGGATCTATCTCCGAATTCTCAATTCAATTCCATTGATCTATATGTCTATCTTTGTGCCAGTACCATGCTGTTTTGACAACTGTGGCTTTATAATAAGCTTCAAAGTCAGGGAGTGTAAGTCCTCCCACTTCGTTTTTCTTTTTTAGAGTGTCTTTAGCAATTTGAGGCGTCTTCCCTTTCCAAATAAATTTGATAACTAGCTTTTCCAAGTCTGCAAAGTAGGTTGATGGAATTTTGATTGGGATTGCATTGAATCTGTAGATGAGTTTCGGTAGAATTGACATCTTAATGACATTTAGCCTTCCTATCCATGAGCATGGAATATTTTTCCATCTTTTAAGGTCCCCTTCTATTTCTTTTAGTAGAGTTATGTAGTTTTCTTTGTATAGGTCTTTTACATCTTTGGTTAAGTTTATTCCTAGGTACTTGATTTTTTTAGTTGCTATTGAAAATGGTATCTTTTTCTTGTGTCTCTTCAGTTTGTTCATTTCTAGCGTATGGAAACATTACTGACTTGTGTGCATTAATCTTGTATCCTGCTACTTTGCTAAATTTGTTTATTAGCTCTAGTAGCTGTATCGTCGATTTCTCGGGGTTTTCCAGATATAAGATCATATCATCTGCAAACAATGACAGTTTTACTTCTTCCTTTCCAATTTGGATGCCTTTATTTCTTTGTCTTGCCGGATTGCCCTGGCTAGCACTTCTAGCACAATGTTGAATAACAGTCGTGATAGCGGGCATCCTTGTCTTGTTCCTGATCTTAGGGGGAAGGCTTTCAGTCTCTCACCATTGAGTACTATGCTGGCTGTGGGTTTTTCATATATGCTCTTTATCATATTGAGGAAGTTTCCTTCAATTCCTACCTTTTGAAGTGTTGTTATCAAAAAGGGATTTTGGACTTTGTCGAATGCTTTTTCAGCATCTGTTGAGATGATCATTTGATTTTTCCCTTTTGATTTGTTAATGTGTTGTAATACATTGATTGATTTTCTTATGTTGAACCATCCTTGCATGCCTGGAATGAACCCCACTTGGTCACGGTGTATGATTTTTTTAATGTGTCTTTGGATTCCATTTGCAAGTATTTTGTTGAGGATTTTTGCATCTATATTCATTAGGGAGATTAGCTGGTAGTTTTCCTTTTTTGTTGCATCTTTGCCTGGTTTTGGTATTAGACTGATGTTAGCTTCATAAAATGAGTTAGGCAGTGTTCCATTTTCTTCAATGTTTTGAAGGAGTTTAAGTAAGATTGGTGTCAGTTCTTTCTGGAAAGTTTGGTAGAATTCTCCTGTGAAGCCATCTGGCCCTGGGCATTTATTTGTGGGAAGCTTTTTGATGACTGATTGGATCTCTTTGATTGTGATTGGTTGGTTGAGGTCTTCTGTTTCTTCTCTGTTCAGTCTAGGTTGTTCGTATGTTTCCAGGAAATTGTCCATTTCCTCTACATTATCCAGTTTGTTGCCATACAGTTGTTCATAGTACCCTCTTATAATTTTTTTAATTTCCTCGGCATCTGCAGTTATGTCACCTTTCTCATTCATTATTTTGTTTATATGGGTCTTCTCTCTTTTTGATTTTGTCAGTCTAGCTAGGGGCTTGTCAATCTTGTTGATCTTCTCAAAGAACCAACTTTTGGTGATATTTATCCTCTCTATTGTTTTTTTGTTCTCTATGTCATTTATTTCTGCTTTAATCCTTGTTATTTCTTTTCTTCTACTTGGTTTAGGATTGGTTTGCTGTTCATTTTCTATCTTTCTCAGTTGATCCATTAGTTCTTTGATTTTGGCTCTTTCTTCCTTTTTAATATATGCATTTAGTGCTATAAATTTCCCCCTCAGTACTGCTTTTGCTGCATCCCATAGGTTTTGGTATGTTGTGTTCTCATTTTCATTCATCTCTATATATTTAGTAATTTCTCTTGCTATTTCTTCTTTAACCCACTGATTGTTTAGGAATGAGTTGTTTAACCTCCAGTTATTTGTGAATTTTCTAAGTCTCTTAGGGTTATTGACTTCTAATTGTATTCCATTGTAGTCAGAGAATGTGCTTTGAATAATTTCAATCTTTTTAAATTTATTGAGGCTTGTTTTACGTCCCAGCATATGATCTATTCTGGAGAAAGTCCCGTGAGCCCTAGAGAAGTATGTGTATCCTGGTGATTTGGGATGTAATGTTCTATATATGTCTGTTAAATCCAATTCATTTATCAGATTGTTTAGGTTTTCAGTTTCCTTATTGGTCTTCTGTCTGGTTGAT
Source organism: Choloepus didactylus (assembly GCF_015220235.1). Taxonomy (NCBI): domain Eukaryota; kingdom Metazoa; phylum Chordata; class Mammalia; order Pilosa; family Megalonychidae; genus Choloepus; species Choloepus didactylus. The sequence goes on from NC_051307.1 coordinate 89,620,442, forward strand.
CTATCTATAGGAGGAGAAGTGAGTGTTGAAGTCTCCCAAATATTGTGGAAACATCAATGCTTCCTTTAGTTTTGCCAGTGTTTCTCTCATGTATTTGTGGCCACCTTGATTGGGTGCATAAACATTTATCATTGTTATTCTTCTTGTGAATTGCCCCTTTTATTGGTATGTAGTGACCTCTTTGTCTTTCAAAATATCCTGCATTTAAGTCTATTTTTTTCTGAGATTAAATATTGCTACACCTGCTTTCTTTTGGCTGTAGCTTGCATGAAATATTTTTTTCCATCCTTTCACTTTTCAATTTCTTGTGTCCCTGGGTCTAAGATGAGTCTCTTGTATGCAGCATATTGATGGTTCATTTTTTTTGATCCATTCTGCAAATCTATACCTTTTAATTGGTGAGTTTAATCCATTTACATTCAGTGTTATAACCGTGAAGGCATTTCTTGAATCAGCCATCTTATCCTTTGGTTTATGTTTGTCGTATATATTTTTCCCCTCTCTCTATTAATATCCTTTAATGTACCCATACCGAATCTCTTTAGTACTGAACCTTTCTCCATGTCTCTCTCTCCTTTCTTTGTTTCTCTGTCAGTAGGGCTCCCTTTAGTATCTCCAGTAGGGCAGGCTTCTTGTTAGCAAATTCTCTCAGCATTTGTTTGTCTGTGAAAAATTTAAGCTCTCCCTCAAATTTGAAGGAGAGCTTTGCTGGATAAAGTGTTCTTGGTTGGAAATTTTTCTCACTCAGAATTTTAAATATATTGTGCCTCTGCCTTCTCACCTCCATGGTGGCTGCTGAGTAGTCACTACTTAGTCTTATGCTGTTTCCTTTGTATGTGGTGAATTGCTTTTCTCTTGCTGCTTTCAGAACTTGCTCCTTCTCTTCAGTATTTGACAGTGTGATCAGAATATGTCTCGGAGTGGGTTTATTTGGATTTATTCTATTTGGAGTTCGCTGGGCATTTATGATTTGTGTATTTATGTTGTTTAGAAGATTTGGGAAGTTTTCCCCAACAATTTCTTTGAATACTCTTCCTAGACCTTTACCCTTTTCTTCCCCTTCTGGAACACCAGTGAGTCTTATATTTGGACGTTTTATATGATCTATCAAATCCCTGAGGTCCGTTTCGATTTTTTCGATTTTTTCCCCGTTCTTTCTTTTGTGCTTTCATTTTCCGTTCTGTCATCTTCCAGGTCACTGAGTCGTTGTTCAACTTCCTCTAGTCTTGTACTATGAGTATCCAGAATCTTTTTAATTTGGTCAACAGTTTCTTTAATTTCCATAAGATCATCTATTTTTTTATTTAGTCTTACAATGTCTTCTTTATGCTCTTCTAGGATCTTCTTGATGTCCTTTATATCCTATTCCATGCTCTTCTTGATGTCCTCTATATCCCGTGCCATGGTCTCATCGTTCATCTTTAGCTCTTGAATTAGTTGCTCTAAGTACTGTATTTCTTCTGATCTTTTGATTTGGGTGCTTGGGCTTGGGTTATCCATATCGTCTGTTTTTTTCATATGCTTTAAAATTTTCTGTTGTTTTTGGCCTCTTGGCATTTGCTTAACTTGGTAGGGTTCCTTTAGGATTTGTAGACCAATTGAAATCCTTATCTCTAATTTGTCAGGTCTACAGATTTGTGGAGTACACTTTCTCTAACTAACCAGCAGGTGGCGTCCGCGAGCCACCTGTTCCCCTCAAGCCAAGTCTCCCCTGCTTGGCCTCTGTGGTGAGTGGAGGAGTAAGTCTTGTGGGGTCCAGTTGGTGTACCAAGCTTGCGTGTGTAGTTGGTGTTGCCCGCCCTGTATATGGGGCGTGTGTCTGGGTGGTCAGGGAGGGGGGCGGCTCTAACAACCAAATCTCCCTGGTATTCCTGGAGTTGTAAAGCTGCTGCAATAGTCTAATCGTTCAAGTCAGTCCTGCCACAGTTTGTCTCTGCCACTGACCCACAAGTCCTTGGTATTGGCGTGTGGCCCCTGAGACTTGTGAATGGGTCCCTCTTCCAGGCCTTGCACCCCCTGGTCCTCTGTTGAGGGATGACTGTGCTATGTCACAGGTGAGTGCCGTCCCCCCAGGGTGGTTCTGGGCTGCTGGGCTTTGTAGGGAGGCTCCCAGTCTGCTGAAATGTTGTCTGAATGGGGCTTGTTAATTCCCACTGCTCCACCTTCCCAAGTCTACGACAACCAGCTGAGGTTGCAGGGAAAGCTAATGTCCACGCCCAATTTTGTGGTGTATGCGTGTTATTTGAAGCACTGCCATCACACTGGGTTGTCTGGGGCAGCTCTGGGCTATGGGGCTGGTGACGGGCAGGAGTGTTTCTTGTCCACCAGGATGATGGCTGTAAGAGGATGCCCCCCTTTTCTTGGGAAGTTGTGGTGTTTAGTGAATTTCCTCAGCCACTGGATTATTGCCTATTGTCTCAGAGCTCTCAGTTCTGCTCTTGTCTTGACCTGCCCAAATTGCAAGTCTTTGAAGCTTTCTGTATTGGGCTTCTTAGAGTAATTGTTTTAGAAAATGAAAAAAAGAAAAAAAAAAGGGCCCTCCTGGCAGATCTAATGTGTCATTGAAATGCTAAGAGACAAAGCAATTAGGGCTATTAAGGAAAGATCCAGGGGGCAGAGAGATCAGTTTTTCTTTGGGTTTTGCAAATGAGCCTGTGGGGCCTGAGCTCTGCCCTTCCCCTTTCTATGTTCACCAGAACTCCAAAAAGCATCCGGTTTTATTTTTTGAGTTTGTCTTGCTGTTTTTTGCTATGCCTGTCTCCTCTCTGCTGGGCTGGCTGCTCTCAGATTCTTTGGTGTCTGGTCTCAGTCTATCTATGGTTGGAGTTTCGATCAGTAGAATGAGCTTCCGATAAGAGCTGCCACTGCAGTTCTCCCTTCTCCTTCCCAGTGCTGACGGCCCCTCCTCCCATGGGGCTGAGCCTGGCAGGGAGGGGCGTGGGTCCCCTGGCCACAAAAACTTACAGATTTCGCTGATCTCAGCAGTTCCACATTTTCATGAGTGTTGTATGAAGTATGCCCAAAGTCAGATTGCTCTGTGGTGTCCAGTCCATGCTGTTCCTGGCTTTCTACCTACTTCCCTGGAGGAGTAACCTCATCACGGACACCCTCAACTCCGCTGTGGTTACTGCTACAGTCCTCCTCCCCTCCAGCAGCAGCCCCCGGGTCTCCAATCCATTCACATTTAAAGTCATTATTGATATAGTTAGATTTACATCTTTTGTCTTACACTTAGTTTTCTGTATTTATCATATTGTTTTTGTTGCTCTCTTCCTCTTTTACTGATTTCTTTAGCATCAAGTGGATATTGTCTGATATAGCATTTTAATTTCATTAATAATTTTTCACTATGTTTTAAGTTATTTTTTAATGGCTGCTTTAGGATTTATCATATACATCTTAACTTATCCAAACCAGCTTCATATTTATACTAGCTTAATTCCAGGAACATATAGAAACAGTACTCCTATATAGCTCTATTTCTTTTCCCCCTTTTGTGGTTCTGTTGTTAAACATATTATATCTATTAATGTTATAAGCCCAACTATGCAATATTATAATATTATTTTACCATCTATCATCTTTTCCTTAATCTATTACAGCTTTGCTCCCACTCACCTTCTTTGTGTTGTTATTGTCAAATGTATTAACCTTATATATCTTATAGGCCCAACAATATTTTAGATGTATATTGTGTTACATACTTGCTTTTTAAGTTAGTTAAGAGAAGAGAGGAGAAAAAAATATGTTGCTTGTGACTATTATAATTACATAATTACTTTTACCAGTGCTCTTTGTTTGTTGGTGTGGATTTGAATTACAGTCTGGTGTCACTCACTTTCAGCCTGAAGAATGTCCTTTAGTATTTCTTATAAGGCAGTCTGCTAGCAATGTGTTCTCTTTTTGTTTAGCTGAGAAAGTCTTTATTTCACTTTCATTTTTGAACTGTAGCTTTGCTGGATGTAAGATTCTTGGTTGATTTTTTTCTTAGAGTACTTGTGATACGTTATCCCACTGCCTCTGGCATCTATTGTCTCTCCTGAGAAGTCAGCTGTTAATCTTATAGGGGTTCCCTTGTAAGTGATGTGACTTTTCTCTTGCTGTGTTCAAGATTTTCTCCTTGTTTTTGACTTTCAGTATTTTTACTATGATGTGACTCTTTGTGGATCTCTGAATTTATCCTACTTGGAGTCCACTGAGCTTTCTAAACATGTAGGTTATTGTTTTTTCCATATATTTGAGAAGTTTTCAGCCATTATTTCTTTGAATGTTTTCTTCTTCTTCCTCTTATCTCTTCACATATGTGGTGCTCTTAATGTTGTCCCACATTTCTCTGAGTTTCTCCATTTTTTTCATTCTTTTTTCTCTCTTTTCTTCAGTTTGCATGATAAGTCTATATCAGCATTTCTTCAGTTTAACTAGTTCTTTCTTCTGCCAGTTCAAATTTTCTGTTGCGCCCTGTTAGAGAATTTTTTTTCGGTTATTTTATTTTCAACTCCAGAATTTCCATTTGGTTCTTTCTTAAAATTTTTGTCTCTTTACTGATATTCTCTTTTTGGTGCAACATTGTCATCATACCTTCCTTTACTTCTTTGCTGGTTCCTTTTAGTTCTTTGAACATAGTTATAATGGCTGTTTTGAAGTCTTTGTTACATGCAACATCTGGTTGCCCTCACAGGTAGTTTCTTTTACCTGCTTTTTGCCCCTCTATATGGGTCATACTTTCCTGTTTCTTTATGCCTCATAATTTCTTGTTGGAAACGACATTTTAGATAATATCGCGACACTGGGTACTGATCCCCTTGGACTTGTTATTGTAATTTTCTTATTTGATTAGTGACTGGCTGCATTATTTTAGTGAAGTCTGTTCCTCTCCCCCTCCCCCCTGCACCGACACACACACACACACACACACACACACACACACACACACACAGTGTTCAGTCTCTGATGTTGGTCGTCAGGGAGGCACAGCCTGGGGTGTGCCCACAGTCATCCTTGGATGACACTTGAACTGGCAGGGTGCTCTTCCACTCTTTCCTTGACCAAACTCAGTTGTTAAACTCCACTCACTGTTGGGTAATTGCTCTAATGCTTTGGAGCATAAATTCCTCTACAAATCTAATCAAACTGTGGCTCCTTCTATGGAATAGTTTCTGAGGGAAGCGTTTGATATTTGTTCACACCCCAGGAAGGCTCCTCCAAGCTGTCTTGGGGACTGAATGAGCCATGTGTTCTTGGCTACAGCAGTCTGAGTGGAGACTCTGCCTTGCTGAGCTGGGAGGAAGGGAGAAGGGAACAGTCGGTTCAAAGACCATCTTTCTTTTTTTTTTTTTTTTTTTTTAATCTTCATTTTATTGAGATATATTCACATACCATGCAGTCATACAAAACAAATTGTACTTTCGATTGTTTACAGTACCATTACATAGTTGTACATTCATCACCTAAATCAATCCCTGACACCTTCATTAGCACACACACAAAATAACAAGAATAATAATTAGAGTGAAAAAGAGCAATTGAAGTAAAAAAGAACACTGGGTACCTTTGTCTGTTTGTTTCCTTCCCCTGTTTTTCTACTCATCCATCCCTAAACTAGACAAAGTGGAGTGTGGTCCTTATAGCTTTCCTAATCCCATTGTCACCCCTCATAAGCTACATTTTTATACAACTGTCTTCGAGATTCATGGGTTCTGGGTTGTAGTTTGATAGTTTCAGGTATCCACCACCAGCTACCCCAATTCTTTAGAACCTAAAAAGGGTTGTCTAAAGTGTGCGTAAGAGTGCCCACCAGAGTGACCTCTCCGCTCCTTTTGGAATCTCTCTGCCACTGAAGCTTATTTCATTTCCTTTCACATCCCCCTTTTGGTCAAGAAGATGTTCTCCGTCCCACGATGCCGGGTCTACATTCCTCCCCGGGAGTCATATTCCACGTTGCCAGGGAGATTCACTCCCCTGGGTGTCTGATCCCACGTAGCGGGGAGGGCAGTGATTTCACCTTTCAAGTTGGCTTAGCTAGAGAGACAGGGCCACATCTGAGCAACAAAGAGGCATTCGGGAGGAGGCTCTTAGGCACAACCATAGGGAGGCCTAGCCTCTCCTTTGCAGCAACCTCAAAGACCATCTTTCTTACCAAAGTTTCATAGATTTTCTTGAATAGAAGTTTATTCATTTTCTGTATGCCCTTGAGACCATTTCCAGAGGTTTAAGTAGTTGTTTTTTAATAGCTTTGTCAGTTTTGTTGGGGAACAGGTCAGCAGACTCAAGTTGTCATGCCAGAAGTCAGTCTCCTCCTCTTCTGTTAAGGGCTCCTGTGGGCCCACCCTGATAATCCAGGATATTCCCCCTACTTAAAGTCAACTAATTAGTAAACTTAATTACATCTGCAAAGTCCCTTCACAACAATACCTAGATTGGTGTTTGAATAACCAGGGTTTGAGCATATTTGGGGAACATCTTTAGAACTCTACCCATCATAGCATGTCTAATAATGTTTTATCATATGCTGTATGTTGTGGGTGATACAATATAGAGAGTCTGGATTCTCTTATCTTCCTCTGAAATTGGTGATTTTTGCTCTACTAGGCAGTTTGATTACTGGCTGATCACCTTGACTTGTGTATGAGTGATTTTGTGCTTTATTAGGGCAGATAAGTAGAAAAGTGTTTCTCAAGCCCATCAGTGAATCTGAATCTTCACACTGTCTTCTGCAGACTTCACCTGCAGATTTGCCAGGACTTTTTGTTTTAGCCTTTTTTTTTTTTTTTTTTACACTGGGTCTGGAGTAAGCCTCTATCTGTGATATGATCCATACTGCTAAAGCTGGGCCTTTCTGGCATCTCAGCAAGAAACCAGTGAGTTACAGGGTGTTAATGAGATCTCTCTGCTCTAGCTGGGCCAGAACTCCAAGACCCCAACACTGCTTGACTCTGCTGTCTCTGTTCCATTTTCAACACCATAGCAGTCTCTGTTTATCTTTGCTCTGTGCATGTGCAGCCCAGCTCCCAAACAAGGACTTGCTGGGCCTCCACACATAGACTTCCAGGGGTCCCCTTCTGCACAGGTCCCTCCTATCTGATGCCTTATCCCACAGTTCTAGCTGTTTCAGCAGTTGTGGACTCTGATCTCAGTGAAACCTCCGTGCTCTGCTTGGTCTCCTGCTTGCTATGCTCTTCTTGGGAAATTGTCCCCCGGCAGGGAGCTGGGGCAGTCATGGGGGTTACCTTGTGAGTTTCACTTCTCTCAAGGATCTCAGTCTTTTGCTTAAGGCAGCAGAACTACTCTGGTACCAGTCACTCTGTCAGAGCTGGAGGTGAAAGTCTGACAACTCCGGTCTTAAAGAAATTTAGCCTAAAAGAAGAGGATGTTGGTTAATATCTAGAGATTTTAATCTCAAGTATTATTTATAGATTAATTACTAAACCCAGAATTTCCCTATTCTTTAGTAACATTTTCAATGCTTTCTTAACAAATTAGACTCAATTTTCTTGTTTTCAGGCATAATTGTGTTATGAATGATAAACAAAAGGAAACTGTTTTAATTGCAGGCAGTTTCAGGGAGACAAAATACAGTAAAAGGATGTTTTTGTTTTTGTTTTTAAATTAAATTCAGTTTTATTGAAATATATTCACCTACCATACAATCATACACGGTGTACAATCAACTGTTTTACAGCACCATTATACAGTTATGCATTCATCACCACAAATCTATTTCCGAACATTTTCCTTACATCAGAAAGAATCAGAATGAGAATAAAAATTAAAAGTAAAAAAGAACACCCAAACCATCCCCCCCATCTCACCCTATTTTCCATTTAGTTTTTGTCCCCATTTTTCTACACATCCATCCATACACTAGATAAAGGGAGTGTGATCCACAAGGTTCTCACAATCACACTGTCACCCCTTGTAATCTACATTGTTATATAGTTGTCTTCAGGAGTCCAGACTACTGGGTTGGAGTTTGACAGCTTCACGTATTCACTTCTAGCTACTCCAACACATTAAAACCTAAGAGGTGTTATCCATATAGTGCATAAGAATGTCCACCAGAGTGACCTCTCGACTCCATTTGAAATCTCTCAGCCCCTGAAATTTTATCTCATTTCATTTCGCATCCCCCTTTTGGTCAAGAAGACATTCTCAATCCCACGATGCCGGTCCAGATTCATCCCCAGGAGTCATATCCTGCGTTGCCAGGGAGATTGAAACCCCTGGGAGTTGGGTCCCACTAGGGGGGAAGGCAGTGAGTTCACCTGCCGAGGTGGCTTAGTTAGAGAGAGAGGGCCACATCTGAGAAACAAAGAGGTACTCAGGAGGAGACTCTTAGGCACAATTATATGCAAGTTTAGCCTCTCCTTTGCAGTAATGAGCTTCATAAGGGCAAGTCCCATGATAAAGAGGACTCAGCACATCAAGCCACCAGTCCTAATGTTTGTGACAACATCGGCATCAGTCCAGGTGAGGAAGTCCAACAATTACGCACTTTCCCCCAGCTCCTCAGGAGGGCCCTGTAAATATATTTTTATTTTCTGCCCAAATTACTTTGGGATGTGTCACTGTTTCACTCTAATCTGTACTAACCTACCTTAGCTCACTTTCTATTCAAAGTTCCATATAATTGTGGTGTTTGAACAAACCAACTGTATAGTTACACTGTTCAGAAAATGCAGATCCTGCACCAAATAGACATCTCTTCCCTTGGTCTCACATGGAAGTTGAAGTTTTAAAACACAGTCAGTGTGAAAGGATGTTTTTAAAGCGGAAATATCTTTGAGAAATATTTTTCTATAGGACTTTCTCTGCCCTAATATAAATTTTTGTGAAAAATTTAATATTTAGATCTTGCCTTTACTAAGATATTCTTTGGGGATATCATTGATCCTTCAAACAAAGCATACCCATATTTAAATCAATTCTAACATTAAAGGTTAATATTTTATTAGTAAAAATAAGAGAATAAGGGTGCTGGGTCCAAATATTAATATTAATATTAATATACAGAAACCAAATCCTTCATCTATAAAAACTACAGCATCTTAGCAAAAATGGCCTATTTACAACTGTAACAAAAAAGATAAAAATATCTCGTAAGACCATTGACAAGAATTGTGATAGTTCTGTATGAAGGTATATTTTAAATACTTCTAAGAAGCATAAAAGAAGATGTGAATGCATAAAAAGGAATACCATGTTCTTGGATCAGTAGACTGAAGGTCAAAATGGTGTCAATTGTCCCTAAATTAATCTAAATTTTGTATGATTCTAAATTTAAAAATACCAATAGTTTTCTAACTAGACAAATTGATTTTAAAATTCATATGAAAAACTGAGTAAGAATAGTTTTGGAAAATATTAGGGAAAAAAAGAGTTATGAGAAGGAACTAGCCCTATCAAATATTAATATAAATTATAAAACTACAATATTTTAAATAGCAAATAAGTAGACAAACAGAAAATGAAGTAGAATCGAAAATTCAGAAATTAATCCACCAATTTAATAAAGAGCATCTCAACAAGGGGTGTGCTGGGGTGAGAAATAGATTCATTTATTCAACAAATATTTATTTGGATTCATTCAGTAAATGGTGTTTATAAAATAAACTACATAAAAACAAGGAATTTCTGTATGGCAAAAATTATTATTATAAAGAAAAATAACAAACTAGAAATATTTCCAACTTCTGTCATCAGTACAGTATATTGCCGTAGTATATAAAGAACTCTTACACAACAATTAAGGAAAAGGCCAATACGTCTATAGAATAATGGACAAGAAATGTAAACAGATCATTCACAGAAAAGAAAATCATGAAGAATTATACATATGAAAGTAAGTTATCTCATATAAGAGTAGTGAAATTATTACTATACTGAAAAACCACTTTTCACTTCTCAGACTGTCAAAGAACAAAACATTTGCCAACATCTATATTTATGAGGTTTTCGAGAAGCAGTTACTCTGAAACAATTGCTATGGTTGTAAACTGGTACCATCTTTGTGGAGAGCAGTTAGCAATGTCTATTAAAATTACAAATGCACACTCTTTCACATGGCATTGCCCTTCGAGGACTTGATCCTTCAGGTGTACTAGTGCAAATGTGAAATAACTATTTATAAGAGCAAAAGAATAGCAAAAAGCCATATATCTATTAATAGGGAGCTGATTAAATAAATTTATGATACACTGTCACACGGGGACACTATGCAGCCATAAGAAAAAATGAGGAAGCTATTTAGGTACTGATTATGGAAAGAACTCTAAGAACTATTAAGGTTAAAAAAGACAGGTTTCACAAATAATTATACTATCATTTGTATAAAAAGGTGGGGAAAACATATACACAAAGAATATTTATATTGTCTGGGATGTTTATGAAATTGATAACATTGGTAAGCATAGGGAGAGGAACTAGGTGGCTGAGGATTAGGGGTAAGAGGGAGATTTTTTTCCCCACATGTTTATACCTTTTCATTTTTGAGACATTTGAATAATATTGCCTGTTGGAAAATATTATTAATAAAAACTTCAAAAATAATAATATAAGCAAAAGGAAAGCTTCTGTCTGAAAATGGTAGAACTAGCAAATTATACATTTCTTTTCAATCTTTGCTTCCTTCCTACCCCTTGTTCATGAGAAGAAATAGTAATTTTTTGTTTTGGTGTTTTTTTGTTTTTTCAACTGAACTGCCTACTCATTTCTTTGAAATAATGATGGTGATTCATCTGTATAATAAAGTAAACATTGATCAATTTTAAACAATATGACAAAGGATTATTCTTATAAAAATAAAATTTTAAAGAACCTTGAATTTATTAGCCAACTGACAAATCTTTTCTAAATCTGATTCTGGTGTTCATTTCCCAAATGACTTGTATCTTTCATAAGTGAGCAAGAGTTTAAATTCTAGAGTTTTGACACATAATGACATTTTCTTTCACTTCTCTTTTACAGCAATTTGAGATTTTTGATGATTGCATTAGCATATGCTATACCACTTGGTGTATTTGCAGGCTGGTCTGGAGTTCTGGACTTAATTTTAACACCAGTGCATGTCAGCCAGGTAAGTGTTTTATTTTTTTAAATGTTGTAGGTATTTTAGTTCATTTAAAATATAAATATTGGTTTCATGTACTTGGTGTTTTAGCTTTAAGGCATAGGTAAAACATTATACCATTGTTCAAAAAAGCATCCCTTATGGGAAATAGTTTTATGGTAAAACAATATTGATTTTCTTCCTTGATTTTGATGAGAGTCTGGAATTTTGCCTTCCTTTGAGTGTTTTTAATGATGCTGATAAACAGATAGAAAAATAAAGCAGCAAAATCTTGATTATGTTCACTTCATCCTTTCTCCTTGCTTCATATATTATAATGAAGATTAAGATCCCATCATCAAACATAGGAATATCCCTACATTTAATTTTTTATCTCCTGTATCTAAGGTGTACTTCAGTTCCTTAAAAGTAACCGTTCCACCTGTATTGTTGATGCCATCCATTTCTCCTCCTTGTTCTGAGATAGCAGAGTAAAAAGGGGTAGAGAGAGATTTAGAGGGTCAAATGGAAGAAATCCAGTACACTGGTATAATATTCTGCTGTATATCCATTCTGCTTTTGATGAACATTTGATTTGTTTCCAGTTTTTGCCTATATGAAGGTTCCTATACGTGTCTCTTGATTTACCTCTGTACGTATTTCTATTGGATATATATCTAGGATTGGAATTACTGGTAATAATGTGTGTATATTTTGGTAGACGATGCCAGACTTTTCCAAAGTGGTTGTTTCTAAAATCCCTCAGCAGTGTGTGAAATTTCTCATTGCTCCACATCACTTGGCAACATCAGTCTTTTTGGTTTTAAACATGCTGATGACTGTGCAGTTATATGCCATTGTGGTTACATAATGTATTTTCAAGTGTTAATTGGCTATATTAATACCCTCTTTTGTGACATGCCTATTCAAGTCTCTTGCCCACTGCTAGGCTGCCTTTTTCTTACCAGTTTGTAAGAGGAGGGACCTGTGCAGAGGAGGCCTCCAGAAGTCTGTGTGTGGAGGCCCAGTAAGTCCTTGGCTGAGGGCTGGGCTGCACATGTACAGGGCAAAGCGACTAGAGGATAAACAGAGACTGCTGTGGTATTGAAAATGGAACAGAGACAGCAGAGTCAAGCAGAGCTGGGGTCTTGGAGTTCTGGCCCAGCTAGAGCAGGGAGATCTCATTAACACCCTCTAACTCACTGGGTTCCTGCTGAGATGCCAGAAAGGCCCAATATGGACCATATCCTAGAAAGAGTGAGGCCTACTCTAAACCCGCCGTTAACAAAGCCTAAAAAATGCCCTAGCAAAATCTGCAGGGAGGACAATGTGACTATTGAGTCCAACTAACTTGAAAGGGAGCTTGGGAAACACTTTTCTGCTTATCTGCCCTAATAAAGCACAAAATCAAGCATACACAAGTCAAGGTGATCAGCCAGTAATCAAACTGTCTAGGAGAGCAAAAATCAACCAGTTTTAGAGAAAGACAAAGAATCCTGTCTCTATTGTATCATCCATAGCACACAGTAAACAATTTAAAAAGTATTAGATATACCAAAAAAAAAAAAAAAAAGGAAAATGTGACCCATAGTAAGAAAGAAAGAAAACAGTTAATAGAAACCAACCCCTAGATGTTCTAGATTCCAGATGAATGTAGCAGAGAATGTAACTCAAAAAGAGAGAAAAGTTTGCTTACCCCAAGTTCATAAATATATACTCCTGTTACTAGTATAACTTTGTTGTTCAAGACAGTAGTTGCTGGCTACATGTGACTATTTAGTTTGAAATTTAAATTAATTGAAGTGCATTAAACTTAAAAATTCAGTTCTTTAGTTGCATTAGCCACATGAGTGGTGCCAGTTGTATTGGACAGTGCCGATGTAGAACATTTCCATCATCACAGGAAGTTCCATGGGGCTATGCTATTTTAGAAGCTTTATTGAAATACCTGTCATGTTTAGACCTAGAACTGATTTTTGTGCTTGAAGATCATTCTTTCTCCCACTAGCCTCTGCAGCCATCCTTGTCATAATTAAGTGCCTTTATGTGCAGGATTTGTTCCTAGGCTGTTTTTTTTTCCTTTAGTCTGTCTGTCTTTGTGCCAATACCAAATTGGCTTAATTATCCTACATTTATGATAAATTTTTATATCTAATAGAGTAATGCTCCTCTTTATTGGGATTTTGATTTTGATTTTGAATCTACAGATCAATTTGAGAATTACCTTCTTAATAATATTGAGTCTTCCAAAGTTATGATCATTGTATTTTCCTTCATTTCTTAGGTTCTTAATATCTCACAATAGTACCTTATAATTTTTTGCAAAGAATCCAACTCAAGTTTTTTTCCTGTGTCCAGTCTCCCCCAGATGTTCAATCCTCCCCCCACATTTTTCTCTCTCTCCTCTGATCTCTTTAATACATTTTTAGTTGTTGTCAGATGTTTTCGCACTTCATTGTTTGCTAGTTGTTTCATGTATGTAGGTTATATTTAGACTTTTTGAGGTCAGTGAGCCAAACTGTGTGCTTTTCCTATTTTCCCTAGAGTTCCTAGAATAGTATATACCACAGGTATATAGTATATATGTGAAAAATACTTGCTTGATGACATTGATTATTTTGTTGATTTAAATATTCCAATAAAAGTTAATCAAGGGCATATTTACTTAGACAAGTTTGCATTAATTAGTCCTTTTGCATATGAGTCCTTTCATTTTATTAAATAGTATTTCCTAGATTTGTTGCCATTTAGCTATTAACATTGATTATAGAAGATCTTTTTTTTTCATTCTTTCTAAATTGTAGCATGATAGTCTTGTATTAAATGTTGTCTGCCACTTTCTTGACAGGTAGATGCAGGTTGGATTGGATTTTGGTCCATAGTTGGAGGCTGTGTTGTTGGGATAGCTATAGCAAGGTAAGAATATTTTATGGTAAACATATAAATGGACAAAAGAAAAATAAAAGCTCCCAAGGGGCTCCCCTAGATAAACATTAAAAATCTGGGAAATGTTAAATAGACAAAGGTGAGAAAAGGACATTTATTCAGGCTGTAAGAACGTTCACATGCAGTAGATAGAACTTGCTGCTACAAGAAACCTCCTCAGGAGTAGTCCTTCCTAAAGTGTTTTTTGGAGAATGGAGACATATTTCCAGTGTAATTAAGCTGCTTCTCTTGGTATTGCTAGGAAGCCATATGTACAAATGGAACCAAAAGAGGGTGATATAATAATAAAGGCAAATTGATTATTATCATTGAGAATAGAAAAAAATTGAAAAAAAATCATTTCTAAGAGCAGCTCCATACCTTCCCATGAAAAAGCAGTGTCCTGCTTAGCAGATAATTATTCCTGATCTTTTTTGGCAGGTATGTCCCTATGGTTATCCCATTTTGATGGAAGACTTGCAGTTTCATCAAACTCCCTTTGATCTTTACCCATTATGACAACATATTTTTAAAATGAGTTAGAAGAAGGAAAAAAGTCTCATTTATTCTATAAAAAAAAAAAGCAATGAAAATGTCACTTAGGTAACTACCTATAAAAGTACTCTTGGTGTTTTCAAAGAGATAATATTCATTCACTTCCAAAATCATTTTACCCTGTTTAATCAAAAACAAAATTAGGCAGTCAACTTTACTAAGAAGGGAAGAATCTAATTACATATTTTGGAGGTCAAATAAGATATGGCAATCACCTCAATATTGAAATACTTAAACATAATTGACACAGGATAATATTATATACAGACCTTACAGTTTGCATGGTGTTTCTGGGATGATGAAAGAATAAATTGACACTAATTTCTAAATCACTTTTTCTGAAGTTGTTATAAATTAGGAAAATGTAAGAATAAAATCTAAAGGCTAAAGGAGACAGCTAGGAAGATAGCTATTTGTAGGAAATCACTACACTGATACTAAAATACATCAACCTATCAGTTTGGCAGGAATCATAATTTTTCCAGTTAAATCTCCCGGCCAACTTTAATGAGTCATCATTCATCAAGCCCTATTCTGAGTACGAATAGGTCAAGGATGGAACCATCATGTATCAGAAATGCCAGCTCACATGCTACTTTGTCTTTATTTTCTTTCTTCAAACTCTTAATTTTAACTATCTATAGATAGAACTAAAGGGAAAAATTAGAATGAGAATATTTCTGTTTTTAATTTATTGAAATGGAAGTTCTAAAAAATACTACCATTACCCTAGGATTTGAAATCAACTTTAGGTTTCTTCTGGGCCTAAAATCCTTTTTTATTCATTGGGGAATTGTAGGTTTACTGAAAAATCATGCATAAAATACAGATTTCCCATACTACCCTATTTTTAACACCCTGCATTAGTGCGGTATATTTGTTACAATTGATGAAAGAACATTTCCTTAATTGTGCTATTAACTGTAGTCCATGGTTTCCATCAAGATTCATTGTGTTGTACAGTCCTGTAGTGGTGGTTTGTTTTTTTTAGTTTTTATTCTGCTAGCGTATATACAACCTAAAATTTCCCCCTTTTAACCTCATTCAAATATATAATTCACTGCTGTTAATTACCTTCAGAATGTTGTGCTACCATCACTACCATTCATTACTAAAACTTCTCCATCTCCTTATATACATGAGTGGTTTGGGTGATTTTTTGTAATTATGTTGCTATAGACCTGTTTGGTACTGCTTTGGTCCTAACAGGATACATTGATAGGATCAGCCCATTTGAAGAGATTCAGTCCTTAAAAATAGCAGACCACAGTGGTGAGGTTATTTGTGGATCAGGCTTTGTGAAACTTGCTATTCAACTTGACTCAATTCTGATTTGCACCAGAAAGCTGTTTTATTCTTTCATACCTGGTCATCTGCTAACTGGTGAGTAAATGAATGCAGCAGAACCAAATATAATTCAGAAAAGTATTTGGTCAGATTCTGGGAAGATGGCGGCATAGAAAGAAGTGGAAGACTTAGTCTCCCCCAGAACAATTCATAAATGAACAAAGAACCAGTAAATAACCTGGAATGGTAGCGGGGAGACAAACGTGACAGTACACTCAACTTCCACCGACATGATTTGGGAGGAATGCCCGAGATCACAGCATAAAATCTGTAAGTAAAATTGCGGACCCGCACTGAGAGCCAAGAACCTAGAGCTGGGAGCCCCTCCCTCATGGAAGCCGCGCCGTGCACTTTCTCAGCCCAGCTCCAAGTGAGCTTTTAATAATAACTGCTCAATACAGACAGCGAATCCTCAACAAGCAGACAGAGGCTTTTGGCGACAACTGACCTTGGGGGAAATATTCTGTCTCTCGCTCTCTCTCTGTGGAGAAAACCTCAGCTGTTCTCAGCCAACAAGGCGTTGCAGTAAAGACAGCCTCACACATTCTGCATTCTGAAATGAGCTGAGAGCCCCGCGGCACAGCCAGGTGGCCCAGGGCTTCCCTAGAGGGACGGCACACATTGATGACGTAGCACGGCATTCCCTTGGCTGAGGGAGGATCGCGGCTGGGAGGGGGGATCCGCTCGGAGAACCCAGGGGCGCTACGCCAAGTCCGGTGGTTTACGGGACACCGAGAGAGAGCTGCCCTTCCTCCCTGGCCACCCGTGCATGCACCCCACATTCAGGGCGGGCGACTCCAGCGGCGCGCCCAGGCTGAGCTCTCCAACTGAACACACAAGAATCATTTCCCCTCACTATGCGAGCATTGTCTGGAGGGATCTAGGTGGCTCACAGACGCCATCTGCTGGTTACTTAAAGAAAGTGTACATCACCAAACTGTGTCTCTGAAAAATTAGATTGATAGCCCTTTTTTTTTTTTGATACAACTTGAAAGAACCCTATCAAGCAAAACAAATGCCAAGAGGCCAAAAACAACAGAAAATCTTAATGCATATGATAAAACCAGATGATATGGAGAATCCAGCTCCAAACACACAAATCAAGATTTCGGAATAAACGTTGTATCTCGCAAATTTAATTAAAGAACTACATCAAAGAACGAAAACATGGCAAAGGATTTAAAGGACATCAAAAGGACCATGGCCCAGGATATAAGCGCCATAAAAAAGACCCTAGAAGAGCATAAAGAAGACATTGCAAGAGTAAATAAAAAAATAGAAGATCTTATGGAAATAAAAGAAACTGTTGGCCAAATTAAAAAGACTCTGTATATTCACAATACAAGACTAGAGGAAGCTGAACAACATCTCAGTGTCCTAGAAATCCACAGAACAGAAAATGAAAGAACAAAAGAAAGAATGGAGAAAAAAATTGAAAAAATTGCAATGGATCTCAGGGATACGATAGATAAAATAAAACGTCCAAACTTAAGACTCATTGGTGTCCCAGAAGGGGAAGAGAAGGCTAAAGGTCTAGAAAGAGTATTCAAAGAAATTGTTGGGGAAAACTTCCCCAACCTTCTACACAATATAAACACACAAAGCATAAATGCCCAGCGAACTCCAAATAGAATAAATCCAAATAAACCCACCCCAAGACATATTCTGATCAGACTCGCAAATACTGAAGAGAAGGAGCAAGTTCTGAAAGCAGCAAGAGAAAAGCAATTCACCACATACAAAGGCAACAATATAAGACTAAGTAGTGACTACTCAGTGGCCACTATGGAGGCGAGAAGGCAGTGGCATGACATATTTAAAACTCTGAGAGAGAAAAATTTCCAGCCAAGAATACTTTATCCAGCAAAACTCTCCTTCAAATTTGAGGGAGAGCTT
The DNA here is from genome assembly GCF_015220235.1 of Choloepus didactylus. Taxonomy (NCBI): domain Eukaryota; kingdom Metazoa; phylum Chordata; class Mammalia; order Pilosa; family Megalonychidae; genus Choloepus; species Choloepus didactylus. The sequence continues at coordinate 89,638,209 of NC_051307.1, forward strand.
AATTTTTTCACAGACAAACAAATGCTGAGAGACTTTGCCAATAAAAGACCTGCCCTACTTCAGATTCTAAAGGAAGCCCTACCAACAGAGAGACAAAGAAAGGAGAAAGAGATACAGAGAATTTTAGCAGACACATATAGTACTTTACATCCCAAATCACCAGGACACTCATTTTTCTCTAGTGATCACAGATCTTTCTCCAGAAGGGACCATAAGCTGGGACATAAAACAAGCCTCAAGAAATTAAAAAAAAAAAAAAAAAAATTGAATATACTCAAAGAACATTCTCCAAACACAATGGAATACAAATAGAAGTCAATAATTTTTGAACTGTAACTCCACTATTTACTTCCTACATGATAAAAAATACACAAACTCTAAGGACAAATCAGTGGTTTTGAACTCAATGTAAAATATGTAATTTTAGACAACTATATAAAGGTGGGGGAATGAAGGAATATAGGAACATAGTTTATGTGCCCTATTGAAGTGAAGGTGGAATCAAAGAAAAACAAGATTGATAGGGATTTAAGAGGTTAATTTTAAGCCCCACAGTAAACACAAAGAAATTATCAGAGAATATAACCATAGAGATGAAATTAGAGTTTGGGTTAAGAGAAATGGGGGAAGGGGCAATGGGAAGTTAAGAAAGGAGTGTAGGGTTGCTGTTTGAGGTGAAGGGAAATTTCTAGCAATGGATGGTGGGAAAGAGCATTACATCATTCTAAATGTGATTAATCCCACTAATGGAAGGCTAGGGAGGGGGTGGAATGGGAAGATTTAGGCTGTATATATGTTTCCACAATTGAAAAAAGAGGGAAAAAAAAAAAAAGAGTCTAACTAGACAACAATTGAATGCTAAGGATGAACTTGGATGGGATTGGAGGGTGGAGGACAGGTGGCTCGGAGGGACACAGTTGAGACATAAGGAAAAGGAAATATAGAATGTAAGCATTGTATCATTGTTGAATCTCATACTTCTTAGCTGTGCTTAATGGAATTACATAAAACAATGTTCTTGTTCATGGGAAGTACATATGTGAATTATAGTGTATGTTCAAGGATATGTGCAGCTAACTCTCAGAGAAATATAGGATGGATGATAGGGAGGGAGGGAAAGAAATGGTGATGTGACAGCATGTTAAAGTTGGTGGATTGAGCTATCAGGGGAAGGGGGTCAGGGTATGATGGAATTCTGTGTATGGGGCTAGTATTGTTTTTGCAGCTATTCATGTAACTTTGAATTTATTTCAAAATAAAAAAAAAAGTATTTGGTCAAGCTGAAATTAAAACAGAGCTTTTTGGATGTTTTCAGGGACATTGCTATCAAGCTGTGGAGCCCTTTTCAGAGTTCATGAGAACTTTCTGCTTGCAAACTTTCATAGCTGAGAACAAACCTAAATTGCTGAGCAAAGGTGCATCCACTTTTCCCACCAAAAGATGGCATCAGCTCTCATAGGAAGTCATTTTAGTCAAGATAATGCTTAGAAACAGTTAACCATATCATGTCAGATGAGTGTAAAACAAAAGATCGTATTGAAATTGTTAAGGATGGTCACATAGTTATGATAGAAATGAAAGTCAAATAAAAGTCAAAGAGGAGAAAGCATAGTAAATGTCGTACTTGAGATGGGATCAGTTTTTCCACAATTTAGGAGGAATTCTGAAGGACAGAGTAAATTGAGGCTGGGCACAGCCAGAGGACTGTGCCTGTAGTGAATCAACAGTTAATCATCAGATGAGGAAAAGCAATTGGCAAAATGGAAAACATTTTAGTTATGAAGGGTAAGTATCTCTACCAGATAGATGCCTTTAGTTTAATGTTAATTCCGGGAAAAAGCAGGGATTTCAAGAAGTGAAAATGCCGTAAAACTTCGGTCACACACTTTGTAGAATAGTATTCACTATTCCAGATGGTACATTCTTGCCCTGATGAAGATTACAGTCTGGTAGGGAAGACAGAAAAATAGCCAAGGAAGCAAATGACAAAAACTAGAGAATTTCCACCAGAGATAAATGTTATGAAGAAAATGAGACAATGTGGAGATGGGATGGGGAAGGCTTCTGTAGCCTGGGTGAGCATGGAAGACCTTTTTGAGCTGGGACCTGGACGACCTGAAGGATAAGCAGAAGTAAGTCAGGTGAAGGCTGGGCATACCATCAGTCCAGGCAGATGGAACAAGTACGAAAGCCATATATTGTTGTGGGAAATGGCCTTAATGCATAAGAGAAACAGAAATAGGGCCATCCAACAGGAGCATGGTGAGGCAAAGGGAGAGCCGGGGGGCAGGAACCAGATCAGGTAGGGCCTTGAAAGCTCTAGTGTAGGCATTTGTATTGTTCTGAGTATGAATTTTGGAAGAGACATACTTGCTAGTTTATGGCAACAAATTAACCTGTTTTCTTAAACTAGAAGTAATATGTGCTCATGATAGAATATTCAGAAATTATAGAAAAATATAAGGAAAGTAAAAGTGGCATTTTAAAACTCTGAGTTATGGATCTTAGTGTGACTTATAGATTTCAGAGATGACATTTTGCGTGTTTTGTGAGGGAAGTAACATTTATCACACAAAATATTGTCAGTAAAAAAAAAATGTAAAAACCTTACTTTCAAAAGAATGTATGGAAAATTATTCAACTGTTAATTAATGATTAATGAAAGTGTGTTGTTGAATGAAATAGTATGAAAACATCTGGCTACAGTTAATAGCATTGTTTCTTTTCAGGTTTGCAGATTTTATCAGGGGTATGCTGAAACTAATTCTCCTCCTCCTGTTTTCTGGGGCTACGCTGTCATCCACGTGGTTCACTCTGACCTGTTTGAACAGCATCACACACCTGCCTTTAACCACAGGTGAACATACCCTGCTTCTGAATTTTGAACAAGTATTTTCAGTTTGCAGAAGTATAGTTACATAGATTTTTCCCTGCTTTCCGTAACTGTTAAATATTAAAAAAAAAAAAGTTGTGTTAATATCCCATGTGCTGCCATCAAACCAGCATCCCAGCTAGAATCCAAGAAATAACTAAAAATATTTTAGTTGGTATTTTTTAGCATATGGGAAATAAGTATAATCTTTAGCTTGATCTTATATAACATGAAAAAGTTTATATACTTAAAAATACAAAGACTTTTATCTTGTTTATAGCTGTCACATCATTGTTGAACAGTAAGGAAAATTTAACAAAGACAAAAAGCCATGAGGTTTGATGTACACTCAAGTAAAATTTTTGAAACCAGGACAAATAGGTTCGTTTTATATTTAGTCTTATTTATATCATCAATGCAAAACAATTTACTGAAAGTATTTACTGGAAGTATATTATAGTTAGTTTTCTTATCTAGAACATTTGTAGCTGCTGTTTTTATTATTGTTAATATCACTTTGGGGTCTGTATTAGTTTTCCGTTGCTGTTGTAACAAGTTACCACAAACTTAGCTGAAGTGAGACAAATTTATCATTTTACAGTTCTATAGGTTAGGTGTCATCACAGTTCTCACTGGTCTAAATCAAAGTCTGGACAGGACTAGGTTCTTTCCTGGAGGCCTAGGAGAGAATCTTTCCTTGCCTTTTCCAGCTTCTAGAAGTCACCCACAGTCCTTGGTTTGTCACTCCTTCCTCCATCTTCAAAACCAGCAGTGCCCCATCCCCCTGCCTTTCTTCTGTAGTCACATCTCCCTCTGAACTCTCCTCTTCTGCTTCCCTCTTGCACTTTTAAAGACCCTTGTGATTATATTGGGCCTGCCCAGGTAATCCAGAATAATCTCCGGATGTTAAGGTTAGTGGATTAGCACCTTTAATGCCATCTGCAGCCTTAATCCCCTTTGCCATGTAAGGTCGATATTCAGGGACTAGAATATGGACATCTTTGTGGGGCTGTTATTCTGCCTACCACAGGATCTTGTTTAAATAACTGACAGATTATTTTATAAAGTAAAAGGACTCTGTTGTTGCTTCTTCCTTTCCTCTAACAAAAAATTATTTTAGGTGCATAATTTTTATGCCATTTTCAAGTAATATTTGGCCACATTTTGCACTATGTGTTTACGTGTAGCACTATTTGTTATAAAGGTGGTAACAAACAAGCGCTTGTATGAGTGGGGAGTAAATAAGAATCTCAAAGATTGTTGCACAGTAGCAGGTACAGTATGTTCCATGGGACCCCTTAGTGAGAAGGAGGGCTCCTTTTAACTACGTATAACTAAGCAACTTTCACAGCAGAAGCATCAACTCTTTCAAAAACAGGTACTTATTTGGGAGTTCCTACCACTTTTTTTCCTACAAGTGATGATAGGGCAGTGGGATAAGGTTGCCCTTTACCCACAGTTCCCAAACCGTACTGAGGCAGCCATCCTGGTGTGCCAAAGCAAACTCACAAAGACAACACAGGATATTTTAAGTTTCCAAGAGAAGCACAGTGATAATCAGCATCTGAGATACTGCACAAACCTCTAGCTCAAGGTATTGCCAGTTTCAGCATTAGATCATGCTACATTCTTTCTGATGACATTCTAGTTTTGCAATGTTGGGTTTTTGGCAGCTGCTATGATAAAGCAAGCACCACACAAAAGTCAGTGTGGAACATAAAATGAGAGCGGCGATGTCCAATCTGATTCCAGGGGTTGAGAGAAGCTGTACTGTGACCATCAGACACCATATCCCATTAGCAAATGTGGTTGAAAATGAAATAAAAATACTGTTTTTCTTTCAGTTTATAGGCATTATTTTTAAAATGACTACTAATTTGTTAGTGCATACATACTTATTAAGTTGTTTGGACCTAACTACTTAATGAATAGACTGTGAGGCACTTCTTTTGGCCTAGGAGTACCATGAAAAAATTACTGAGATATTAAAGGTGCCAGGAATCAAGAAGGTTTGGAAACCTCTGCTTTATGCCATCCTGCTGGAAATCCCTCTCTTTAATACATGAATTGCTTTACCTAGAAAGCCTGCTTGTCCAGAGTAATCATTTTTGGAAACTGTGTATTTTTTATGGACTAACATTCCCATATTGGGATTTTGAGCAATTTGGGCCAATATTCTGGGCCAGAATTTTTTTTTTAATTCATTCCAGTATAGTTTCGTAATTTAGCAGTTGTACAACATTCTGGTGGAACAGTTTTAGTTTACAACTCCTCTTATTCATGGCATTACACTCAGCTTTTTTGGGATACTGTATGTCAAGTTAGCATCTGTTAGATTTTACAAGAACATAGTTATGGATACATAATGAACAGATTTCTTTCCTTTGAATTAAGTATAGAATATCCGTTATAAGATCATACAATCTTTAAATTGTATATACTTTCTGTTTAACATGATAAAATTGTTTTTATCTCTGAATAGAGGCATTAAGAATGAATTTAATTTTGTACCTCCTTACTTTGTCTGAGTCTCCATTATGGGCATGTTTTACTTTTATAATCAGAAAAAAAGTCTATTTTTGTTTGGAAAAAATATATACATTTTTTTAAATCTTAAAAGAAAATTGATGTAATTGAACTTGGTCAAGATCATATTTTCCCAGTCTGTCATTGAAAGTAATTCTAATGGACAGAAAGGAAAACAGAATTCTAAATTAAATCAAAGCCAGAATTGAAAAGTTGAGTTTGATGTGGCCATCTTAACAACCACTTAATTTATAAAGGCTGCAGTTGTTTTCAGTTGCAAGTCTGTTTTTTTTTTTTTTTTGGATTTTTTTTTTTTAATCATCATTTTATTTAGATATATTCACATACCACGCAGTCATACAAAACAAATTGTACCATTACATAGTTGTACATTCATCACCTAAATCAATCCCTGACACCTTCATTAGCACACACACAAAAATAACAAGAATAATAATTAGAGTGAAAAAGAGCAATTGAAGTAAAAAAGAACACTAGGTACCTTTGTCTGTTTGTTTGCTTCCCCTACTTTTCTACACATCCATCCATAAACTAGACAAAGTGGAGTTTGGTCCTTATGGCATTCCCAATCCCACTGTCACCCCTCATAAGCTACATTTTTATACAACTGTCTTCGAGATTCATGGGTTCTGGGTTGTAGTTTAATAGTTTCAGGTATCCACCACCAGCTACCCCAATTCTTTAGAACCTAAAAAAGGTTGTCTAAAGTGTGCGTAAGAGTGCCCACCAGAGTGATCTCTCGGCTCGTTTTGGAATCTCTCTGCCACTGAAGCTTATTTCATTTCCTTTCACATCCCCCTTTTGGTCAAGAAGATGTTCTCCATCCCACGATGCCGGGTCTACATTCCTCCCCGGGAGTCATATTCCACGTTGCCAGGGAGATTCACTTCCCTGGGTGTCTGATCCCACGTAGGGGGGAGGGCAGTGATTTCACCTTTCAAGTTGGCTTAGCCAGAGAGAGAGGGCCACATCTGAACAACAAAGAGGCATTCAGGAGGAGACTCTTAGGCACAAATACAGGGAGGCCTAGCCTCTCCTTTGCAGCAGCCGTCTTCCCAAGGGTAAAACTTATGGTAGAGGGCTCAACCCATCAAACCACCAGTCCCCTATGTCTGTGGTCATGTTAGCAACCATGGTGGGGGGGTTGGCGAATACCCCTGCATTCTCCACAGGCTCCTCAAGGGGGCACAACATCTTTTTTTTTTTTTTTCCTTGTTTGTCTTTTTTCTTTTTTTTTTTTTTTTAACTTTCCCTTCTTTTTTCAAATCAACTGTATGAAAAAAAAGTTAAAAAGAAAACAAACATACAATAAAAAAACTTTTCAAAGAGACCATAGCAAGGGAGTAAGAAAAAGACAACTAACCTAAGATAACTGCTTAACTTCCAACATGTTCCTACTTTACCCCAAGAAAGTTACATAATATAGCAACATTTCAGTGAACTTGTTCCTACTACATCCATCAGAAATTAACAGACCATAGTCATTTCTGGGCATCCCCAGAACGTTAAATAGCTTATCTGTTCTTCTTGGATTATTGTTCCCCCTTCCTTAATTGCTCTCTACTGCTAGTTCCCCTACATTCTACATTATAAACCATTTGTTTTACATTTTTCAAAGTTCACATTAGTGGTAGCATATAATATTTCTCTTTTTGTGCCTGGCTTATTTCGCTCAGCATTATGTCTTCAAGGTTCATCCATGTTGTCATATGTTTCACCAGATCGTTCCTTCTTACTGCCGCGTAGTATTCCATCGTGTGTATATACCACATTTTATTTATCCACTCATCTGTTGAAGGACATTTGGGTTGTTTCCATCTCTTGGCAATTGTGAATAATGCTGCTATGAACATTGGCGTGCAGATATCTGTTCGTGTCACTGCTTTCCGATCTTCCGGGTATATACCGAGAAGTGCAATCGCTGGATCGAATGGTAGCTCTATATCTAGTTTTCTAAGGAACTGCCAGACTGACTTCCAGAGTGGCTGAACCATTATACAGTCCCACCAACAATGAATAAGAGTTCCAATTTCTCCACATCCCCTCCAGCATTTGTAGTTTCCTGTTTGTTTAATGGCAGCCATTCTAACCGGTGTTAGATGGTATCTCATTGTGGTCTTAATTTGCATCTCTCTAATAGCTAGTGAAGCTGAACATTTTTTCATGTGTTTCTTGGCCATTTGTATTTCCTCTTCAGAGAACTGTCTTTTCATATCTTTTGCCCATTTTATAATTGGGCTGTCTGTACTATTGTCATTGAGTTGTAGGATTTCTTTGTATATGCAAGATATCAGTCTTTTGTCAGATACATGGTTTCCAAAAATTTTTTCCCATTGAGTTGGCTGCCTCTTTACCTTTTTGAGAAATTCCTTTGAGGTGCAGAAACTTCTAAGCTTGAGGAGTTCCCATTTATCTATTTTCTCTTTTGTTGCTTGTGCTTTGGGTGTAAAGTCTAGGAAGTGGCCTCCTAATACAAGGTCTTGAAGATGTTTTCCTACATTATCTTCTAGGAGTTTTATGGTACTTTCTTTTATATTGAGATCTTTGGTCCATTTTGAGTTAATTTTTGTGTAGGGGGTGAGGTAGGGGTCCTCTTTCATTCTTTTGGATATGGATATCCAACTCTCCCAGCCCCATTTGTTGAAAAGACCATTATGGCTCAGTTCGGTGACTTTAGGGGCCTTATCAAAGATCAGTCGGCCATAGATCTGAGGGTCTATCTCTGAATTCTCAATTCGATTCCATTGATCTATATGTCTATCTTTGTGCCAGTACCATGCTGTTTTGGCAACTGTGGCTTTATAATAAGCTTCAAAGTCAGGGAGTGTAAGTCCTCCCACTTCGTTTTTCTTTTTTAGAGTGTCTTTAGCAATTCGAGGCATCTTCCCTTTCCAAATAAATTTGATAACTAGCTTTTCCAAGTCTGCAAAGTAGGTTGTTGGAATTTTGATTGGGATTGCATTGAATCTGTAGATGAGTTTGGGTAGAATTGACATCTTAATGACATTTAGCCTTCCTATCCATGAACATGGAATATTTTTCCATCTTTTAAGGTCCCCTTCTATTTCTTTTAGTAGAGTTATGTAGTTTTCTTTGTATAGGTCTTTTACATCTTTGGTTAAGTTTATTCCTAGTTACTTGATTTTTTTAGTTGCTATTGAAAATGGTATCTTTTTCTTGAGTGTCTCTTCAGTTTGTTCATTTCTAGCATATAGAAACATTACTGACTTATGTGCATTAATCTTGTATCCCGCTACTTTGCTAAATTTGTTTATTAGCTCTAGTAGGTGTATCGTTGATTTCTCAGGGTTTTCTAGATATAAGATCATATCATCTGCAAACAATGACAGTTTTACTTCTTCTTTTCCAATTTGGATGCCTTTTATTTCTTTGTCTTGCCGGATTGCCCTGGCTAGCACTTCCAGCACCATGTTGAATAACAGTGGTGACAGCGGGCATCCTTGTCTTGTTCCTGATCTTAGAGGGAAGGCTTTCAGTCTCTCACCATTGAGTACTATGCTGGCTGTGGGTTTTTCATATATGCTCTTTATCATGTTGAGGAAGTTTCCTTCAATTCCTACCTTTTGAAGTGTTTTTATCAAAAAGGGATGTTGGATTTTGTCAAATGCTTTTTCAGCATCTATTGAGATGATCAATTGATTTTTCCCTTTCGAGTTTTTAATGTGTTGTAATACATTGATTGTTTTTCTTATGTTGAACCATCCTTGCATGCCTGGAATGAACCCCACTTGGTCATGGTGTATGATTTTTTTAATGTGTCTTTGGATTCGATTTGCAAGTATTTTGTTGAGGATTTTGCATCTATATTCATTAGGGAGATTGGCCGGTAGTTTTCCTTTTTTGTAGCATCTTTGCCTGGTTTTGGTATTAGATTGATGTTAGCTTCATAAAATGAGTTAGGTAGTGTTCCATTTTTTTCAATGTTTTGAAAGAGTTTGAGTAAGATTGGTGTCAGTTCTTTCTGGAAAGTTTGGTAGAATTCCCCTGTGAAGCCATCTGGCCCTGGGCATTTATTTGTGGGAAGATTTTTGATGACTGATTGGATCTCTTTGCTTGTGATGGGTTGGTTGAGGTCTTCTATTTCTTCTCTGGTCAGTCTAGGTTGTTCATATGTTTCCAGGAAATTGTCCATTTCTTCTACATTATCCAGTTTGTTGCCATACAGTTGTTCATAATATCCTCTTATAATTTTTTTAATTTCTTCAGGATCTGCAGTTATGTCACCTTTTTCATTCATTATTTTGTTTATATGGGTCTTCTCTCTTTTTGATTTTGTCAGTCTAGCTAGGGGCTTGTCAATCTTGTTGATCTTCTCAAAGAACCAACTTTTGGTGATATTTATCCTTTCTATTGTTTTTTTGTTCTCTATGTCATTTATTTCTGCTTTAATCCTTGTTATTTCTTTTCTTGTACTTGGTTTAGGATTGGTTTGCTGTTCATTTTCTAGCTTCTTCAGTTGATCCATTAGTTCTTTGATTTTGGCTCTTTCTTCCTTTTTAATATATGCGTTTAGTGCTATAAATTTCCCCCTTAGCACTGCTTTTGCTGCATCCCACAGGTTTTGGTATGTTGTGTTCTCATTTTCATTCGTCTCTATATATTTAGCAATTTCTCTTGCTATTTCTTCTTTAACCCACTGATTGTTTAGGAGTGTGTTGTTTAACCTCCAGGTATTTGTGAATTTTCTAAGTCTCTGATGGTTATTGACTTCTAATTGTATTCCATTGTGGTCAGAGAATGTGCTTTGAATAATTTCAATCTTTTTAAACTTATTGAGGCTTGTTTTATGTCCCAGCATATGATCTATTCTGGAGAAAGTTCCGTGAGCAGTAGAAAAGTATGTGTATCCTGGTGATTTGGGATGTAATGTCCTGTAGATGTCTGTTAAATCTAATTCATTTATCAGATTGTTTAGGTTTTCAATTTCCTTATTGGTCTTCTGTCTGGTTGATCTATCTATAGGAGAGAGTGATGTATTGAAGTCTCCCACAATTATTGTGGAAACATCAATTGCTTCCTTTAGTTTTGCCAATGTTTCTCTCATGTATTTTGTGGCACCTTGATTGGGTGCATAGACATTTACGATTGTTATTTCTTCTTGCTGAATTGCCCCTTTTATTAGTATGTAGTGGCCTTCTTTGTCTCTCAAAACATCCCTGCATTTGAAGTCTATTTTATCTGAGATTAATATTGCTACACCTGCTTTCTTTTGGCTGTAGCTCGCATGAAATATTTTTTTCCATCCTTTCACTTTCAGTTTCTTTGTGTCCCTGTGTCTAAGATGAGTCTCTTGTATGCAACATATTGATGGTTCATTTTTTTTGATCCATTCTGCGAATCTATATCTTTTAATTGGGGAGTTTAATCCATTTACATTCAACGTTAAAACCGTGAAGGCATTTCTTGAATCGGCCATCTTATCCTTTGGATTATGTTTGCCATATTTTTCCCTCTCTCTATTAATATCCTTTATTGTACCCATACCGAATCTCTTTAGTACTGAACCTTTCTCCAAGTCTCTCTGTCCTGTCTTTGTTTCTCTGTCTGTAGGGCTCCCTTTAGTATCTCCAGTAGGGCAGGTCTCTTGTTAGCAAATTCTCTCAGCATTTCTTTGTCTGTGAAAAATTTAAGCTCTCCCTCAAATTTGAAGGAGAGCTTTGCTGGATAAAGTATTCTTGGCTGGAAATTCCTCTCACTCAGAATTTTAAATATATTGTGCCACTGCCTTCTTGCCTCCATGGTGGCTGCTGAGTAGTCACTACTTAGTCTTATGCTGTTTCCTTTGTATGTGGTGAATTGCTTTTCTCTTGCTGCTTTCAGAACTTGCTCCTTCTCTTCTATGTTTGACAGTGTGATCAGTATATGTCTCGGAGTGGGCTTTTTTGGATTTATTCTATTTGGAGTTCGCTGAGCATTTATGATTTGTGTATTTATGTTGTTTAGAAGATTTGGGAAGTTTTCCCCAACAATTTCTTTGAATACTCTTCCTAGACCTTTACCCTTTTCTTCCCCTTCTGGGACACCAATGAGTCTTATATTCGGACGTTTCATATTATCTATCATATCCCTGAGGTCCATTTCAAGTTTTTCAATTTTTTTCCCCATTCTTTCTTTTATGCTTTCATTTTCCATTCTGTCATCTTCCAGGTCACTGATTCGTTGTTCAACTTCCTCTAGTCTTGTACTATGAGTGTCCAGAATCTTTTTAATTTGGTCAACAGTTTCTTTAATTTCCATAAGATCATCCATTTTTTTATTTAGTCTTGCAATGTCTTCTTTATGCTCTTCTAGGGTCTTCTTGATTTCCTTCATATCCCGTACTATGGTCTCATTGTTCATCTTTAGTTCTTTGAGTAGCTGCTCTAGGTGTGTCTCTTCTGGTCTTTTGATTTGGGTGCTTGGGCTTGGGTTATCCATATCGTCTGGTTTTTTCATATGCTTTATAATTTTCTGTTGTTTTTGGCCTCGTGGCATTTGCTGAACTTGATAGGGTTCTTTTAGGGTTTGTAGACCAGTTGAAGTCCTTATCTCTAATTTATCAGATCTACAGCTTCGTGGAGTACACTTTCTCTAACTAACCAGCAGGTGGCGTCCACGAGCCACCTGTTCTCCACAAGCCAGATCTCCCCTGCTTAGCCTTTTTGGTGAGTGGGGGAGTGAGTCTTGTGGGGCCCAATTGGTGTACCAAGCTTGCATGTGTAGTTGGTGTTGCCTGCCCTGTATGTGGGGCGTGTTTCTGGGCAGTCGGGGAGGGGGGGTGGCCCTAACAGTCAAATCTCCCTGATGATCCTAGAGTTTTAAAGCTACTGCAATAGTCTAATCCTTCAGTTCAGTCCTGCCACAGTTTGTCTCTGCCACTGACCCACAAGTCTTTGGTATTGGCGTATGGCTCCTGAGACTTGCAAGTGGGCCCCTCTTCCAGGCTGTGCACCCCGGGTCCTCTGTTGAGGGATGACTGTGCTATGTCACAGGTGAGTGCCGTCCCCCCAGGGCAGTTCTGGGCTGCTGGGCTGTGTTGGGAGGCTCCCAGTCTGCTCAAATGATGGCTGAATGGGGCTCTGTTAATTCACACTGCTCCCCCTTCCCAGCTCTGGGACATTCAGCTGAGGTTGCAGGCAAGGCTAATGTCCACGCCCAGTTTTGTGGTGTGTGCCTGTTATTTGAAGCACTTCCGTCACACTGGGTTGTCTGGGGCAGCTCTGGGCTATGGGGCTGGCGATGGGCAGGAGTGTTTCCTGTCCACCAGGATGGTGGCTGTGAGCGGACACCCCCCTTTTCTTGGGAAGTTGTGTTGTTTAGTGAATTTTCTCAGCCGCTGGATTATTGCCTTTTGTCTCAGAGCTCTCTTAGTTCTGCTCTTGATTTGACGTGCCCAAATTTCAATTCTTTGAAGCTTTCTGTATTGAGCTTCTTAGAGTAATTGTTTTAGAAAAAGCAAAAAGGATTTAAAAAAAAAAAAAAAAAAAAAAAAAAACGGCCCTCCTCAGAGATCTAATGGGTTATTGAAATGCTAATAGACAAAGCAACCAGGGCCATTAAGGAAAGGTACACAGGGCAGAGAGATCAGCCTTGCTTCGGGATTTGCATATGCGCCTCAAGGCCTGATCTCCGCCCTTCCCCTTTCTGTGTTCACCAGAACTCCAAAAATCCTCTGCTTTTATTTTGGAGTTTTTCGTGTTGTTCTTTTTCTATGCCTGTCTCCTCTCTGCTGGGCTGGCTGCTCTCAGAGTCTCTGGTGTCTGGTCTCAGTCTATCTATGGTTGGAGTTTGAATCAGTAGAATGAGTTTCCCATAAGAGCAGCCACTGCAATTCTCCCTTCTCCTTCCTGGAGCTGACAGCCCCTCCTCCCCCGGGACTGAGCCTGGCAGGGAGGGGCGCGGGTCCCCTGGCCGCAAAAACTTACAGATTTCGCTGATCTCAGCAGTTCCACGTTTTCATGAGTGTTGTATGAAGTATGCCGAAAGACAGATTGCTCTGTGGTGTCCAGTCCACGCAGTTCCTGGCTTTTTACCTACTTTCCTGGAGGAGTAACTAAAACATACAGCTCACCAGTCTGCCATCTTGCCCCGCCTCCTCGCAAGTCTGTTTTTGAATCTCACTTTAGATACTCCTGAAATATGCATTTTTAACTTACAGTACACTGCGGGGAAGGGCTAAATTTGTTCATATTCCTTCTCTGAATTATCTTATCATTTTTTCTCATTTCTGATACTTAGCCCTTAATATTACTTGAGTATATGTCTTACCTCATCTACCAGTCTGAAAATCTAGAGCATGGATTTGTGCCTTATAAATTCTGTTCCCCACCTCCGCCTCCCAGTGCTTGGCACAAGCCCTCAGAAATTAATGAATGGTGTATATTTTATTTCCATTGTGAGCCTCAATAAATATGACGTATTGCCAGTGATAGACAACAACCAGAGGTCACTGTTTATTATTCAGCATTAGCAGTAGGAAGACAAAAGGGCACATTTTAATGTAACAGTGGGTAATTTGAATAAATCTGTCACAGATACTCTTACTGCCTTTGTAAAACTCTGACCTAATTCTTTTTAAGTAAGAGAGGTTTCATGAAAGGGAACCTACTACAAAATCTAATTAGAGACAAATCTAGACCTTTAGGCTGGTATTTGAAGTCAGTAATGGCAAATCCATGTTTCTTTTTTGCTAGAGTCATTCTTATTTTAATCAGGAAAATATCTAATCTTTTTTCCCTCTAGCCTAGCAAACTTAGTATTTCTATTATTGTTTTCTACATGTCAGAAGAATCTATATGAAGTGTTTGAAAATACATGTATTAATCATAACTGTTGACATAATAAATTAAAAGCTATATAATTTTAACACATACGTTATAAGTTCTGCTGTCTCATTACAACCTTCGATTGTAATCTTTTTCTAGTCCATTTCTATCTAAAGGCATACTGTTTTGTTTATATATTTCCTCTTAAAGACTCAATAGTATGCCTTTTTTTCCTTAGGAAAACTCAATATTTAAAATTGCTTATATCTTCATCAATTGAAAAATCCACAGTAAGGCAAATAAATAACTTCATGTCAGATAATGTGTTTCAAAATCTTGAAATTTATTCTACAAACAAAATTATAGTAATACATTATTCATCTTATCTGAGAACTAGATGTCTAGCCCTGTTAGCCACAACTCACACAGTCATTTTTTACTGAACAGATGAATGCTTTGAAAATGGCATTTTGAAAAATGTTAGCACTTTGTTGTTGAATATGCTGGAACAATATAATTTGGCTGTTTAACAGACAGAAGTTGCCTTAGGATGGTTATTCATCTAATTCAAGCTACTTAGGATGGTTATTCATCTAATTCAAGCTACTAGAATGCCCAGATGGTGATGTCAGAAAGAAATACTGACTGGGAGATGAGGGGGTGACTAGCTAGGCACAAGCTCCAGGAGTGATAACTGACCACATGCTGACACCAAGTGTTATTTAAAGAAAGAAAACATACTCGATTGTATTAAAAGGCATGTGGCATATGATATATATGGGCTTGAGAATAATAATCTTATTATATTTCCATGTAGCCAGTTCTCATTACTTGCAGTAATTATCTTCTATAAAGAACACTGTGAACACTGTATTAGCAAAAAGTAAACCATTGCTCCTAAGGCAAATACAAGGTTCCTGCTAGTCTCTGGTCATAACATTTTTGTCAGTGAATCAATAAATAACCTTATTTTATGTGTGTTTCCAGTTAAAGTCACCTTATTGAATATATATTCTTGATTCAATAACATTGAACTCATGGCCAAGAGCTCTACAACTCATGCCTGAACAAAACTTATCTAACACACATATTTTCTCCATAAGGCACATCATAGCCTTCTTCACTTGGGAATACTAGACAACACTTGAGTATATGCTTGGGGGGCATTTTAAACAGTGAGTTCACTAACAAAAAGCACAAAAGTGTGGAAAATGTGGCACTGAATACACTGCAAAAAGGACACTTGTTCATAGAATGAGAGTTGAAACAAGAAGGCAGAGTATGGCCTTGTTTGACTAGGACCATGCATGTTGGATGACTCAAATTTTGTACTGCTCTGTGCGTGTCCAAAAATGACTGTGAATGAACTGCAAGTATTGATTTGGGAGTTACAAATAAACTTTAGCAATTGGGTGAATTTGAAAATACAGAATCCCCAAATAATGAGAATCTACTGTATTTTGTCTTTCTTAAAATAATTGTGTCCCATTTCAATACCATGCAAAGGAACAAAAATATGTACTTGCCAAAAAGTGGGGAAATGAGAAAATTCATAAAAGAGTGATAAACATGATTATTTAAGAAATTAGAGACTTGGGGCTTATATGAAAGAAGGCTAAGGAATTAAGAAAAAGTAACTGAAAGGGCTAAACATGACTGTTACTTGTGTTCATGACTGACTAATGAAAAAAGAAAAAAATAATACATGAATTAAAAGATGACAATGGATTTGTGAAAAAACTTAAATATAAGAATCATGAAATACTCAAAGAGCCTATTGATGACCATGTAATGTTTATCCATGGAGATTTTCAAGAAGAGAATTAAGTCTTCACACAGAATCTGTTTTTCTTGAAAGTAGAAGGCTTGACCCAGCTGATCAATTAGTGTTCCATGATTTAATAGAATCATAAATAATTATTTGGAAGCTTGAAGGTTACTGATAGACCCACACCTATGATGTCTAATTGCACAACCAGACTCTAACTCTGGGCCCACTATTTCAAAGGATTGTTAGTTGTGCCTTATTTCTGTGAGATAACTATTTTGCCTTGCTACCATAAGGGACATCAGAATGTACCTGTCAACCTTTAAAGGACTGAACTATGCCAGCAAAAAGGCAAAACAGGTACACCAGCAAATTAATAACACACAGGAAAGAAAATCATAGAATGAGTATTGCAGCAAAGTACACCCCATCTTCTTTTGGAACCTTAGTTCCCCATACTGCATATTTTAGTTAACGGTAAATCCTAAAGGCCACAGCAATCATTTTTTAGGGAGAAAATGTGAGGCTATAAGAGAGGCAAAGCTCAGTGATATAGAAATGTAATATATATCTATGTGTGTATTTGTGTGTGTATACGTTTATATATTCTGTAATATTATGTATAACCAACATGCTCAGAACCTATGAAAAACAAGGTAGTTAACAAAAATTGCAAATATTCATCATTTTTCTATGTCCTTATTTCCAAAAGGAGCGTTATAATATAAAAATTTAATTTAGATTGTAGAAATATTTTTAATAAAAGCCTGATCTAATAATCCCCAGGTAACTTGCCTAACTTTATTATGAAATAGATATTCAGTTAGTATGCAAAGTAATAAAAGCTTATCCAGTAAACTGTATTAATATTATAAAATTCTTTAGAGAAATTTCTTGATTCTAATAATTCATAATAAAATCTGTTACATTATTTTGTAATGTTCCTTATTTATTAAAAAAAGACTCTAAACAAAGTCTCTATAATTCTTATTCACCTAGAAGCACCTGTAAGATTTTTGTTTTTAATATTCTGATTAAGCTCTGCTACTTACATGTATTTAAGTTTGTTACTTATCTACTGAAATGGATCTTAGTCATCACCTGACATCATTCAATAAATGGGAATCTTCTATAACATTCTACCTCACACAGCAGACTATTCATGTTGTACAGCTCTGGGGCCTAGGAAATTCCTCCCCTCATTGAGCTAGAACTGATTTGGAGCCAGTATCACTTTCACAGAGCAAGTTAGCTCCCTCCCTCTTCCACTGATGGCCCTTGAACATTTGAAGATATATCTGTCATGTCTGGCCTTCACCTTTGATCTAAACACCCCCAGTTCGTACAAACATTCCCCACCAGACATGAATTCTACACCACTTACCAGCCTCTCTCTTAACCTACATACCTTGTCAGAGTCCTGCTTAAAATTTAGCCATTTTTTTCCTGCTGTACTTGGCACCTAATACTGGGAGGCTGTTGCTTCTCATGATTAAACATAGCTTTTTGCTGTTGTTGTAGTAGAGTAGAGTATAAGTAAATAACTTCTTAATACAGTGCATATAATGGCTACTGAGCCATTAGGTGTCTTATCTTCCTCCTTTAGATTAGGAATGATTTGAGGATAGAGTATGTCCTGTTTACTCCAGCAGCATAGTGGCTTACACATAAGTCAATCGATAAATGATTTTGAAGTAAGACTTAAGCTATTTCCCTATTATGTACTTAAGCAGTGATTTTTTTTTACCCACTTTATATTTATTATGATTAAAATTCACCTTTTTGTTTTTAACCTTTTGCCACTCTCTAGTTTTGATTGTCTTATTTGGGATCAATTCCAGCTTTGTTCTGAATGCAAATTTGGTAAACATGCCTTATGTGATGATACCATTGAATAAAAGTTTCAGACAAAACAAGACTGGGTACCAGTGCTGGTTTGTTTTTTTCATCTGTCACAGTGGCTTGGTGGAAAACATGCTAGAGTCCATAGGTCTTATTATTATTAGCACTGCTCATTTATATTGTCTCCAAGTTTTTTTGACCTTCAGAACTGCCATCATTTCATTTGTAAAATATTTACTTTACCTGCCTCAAATGGTTGATAGGATGATCACATATGATAATATATTTGAAAGCATTTTCAAAAATATTTTTGAACTATATAAATCCAAGATTATGAAGATGTTTTTGTTATTGATGATGTCTTGAGGATCCCATTAAATGTTGAATAGAAGTATTTCTTATTCTTACATGATATTTTGTCATTTGTTTTGTAACTGTTGATTACCTAAAGTTTGAGTGTTTGGGGTAATAAAAATGTATTCATACAGTTTTGCTTCCCTAAAGTATAATAATTTGGCTTGAGTGCCAATTTGGATGTATTATGTCCCCCCAAAACACCATGTTCTTAAAATCTTGTGGGGCAGAGGTACTAGTGTTGGTTAGATTAGAATTATTTGATTGAGTGTTTCCATGGAGATGTGACTCAATCAACTGTGAGTGAAATGTTTGATTGGATATGTCCATGGAGGTGTTACCCTGCCCATTCAGGGTGGGTCTTAATTAAATCACTGGAGCCATATAAAACAGTTCATAGAAGGAGCTCAGAGCAACTGAGAGTGACATTTTTGGAGAGGAGCAGCAGCTGAGAGACACATTTTGAAGATGGCTGTTGGAAGCTGACACTGACATTTTGGAGAAAGCCATTTTGAAACCAGAACTCCGGAGCAGACACCAGCCACGTGCCTTCCTAGCTAACATAGGTTTTCTGGATGCCATTGGCCATCCTCCAGTGAAGGTACCCGATTGTTGATGCGTTACCTTGGACACTTTATGGCCTTAAGACTGTAACTGTGTAACCAAATAAATCCCTTTTATAAAAGCCAATCCTTTTCTGGTATTTTGCATAATGCAGCATTAGCAAACCATAACAGCTTGTCATTAGGAACAGGATTGTGGGGGCATAGGAGTACTTTCAGGGCTATAATCCCATGCTTGTGTTGAAGTACATCCAATGTAACTGTATTTTATGCTGCACAGGACTTTGTTTTTTTGCAATTTAAATTGTGGGACTGTGAAATATTATTAGCTTCTGTTAAAAAAAAATCTGCATTGGCAGTTCAATTGTTTGTTCTGCTGAATTGTCTTGAACTTTTAATTGAAAGGCATTTATTTATAATTTTAGTATCAGTACAATAGATAGTCATGGAAATATTTAATGATCATGTAATTGGAATCTTCTCTGACAAGGAGGAAATTATCCTGTCTGCCTGACTTTTAATAGATGACATTCACCCCCTGGATCTGCCAGACCAGCATATAAAGATACTGTATCAAACTCTAAACTGAAAACTCAAATGGAAGTCCCATTCAGGCTCATAATAATCAGCTTCTACTTTACATATGTCCCAGGACACTGTGGAATATATTAAATCATTCCTGACAAGGTTATCTTTCTCCCATTCTGATTCTAATCTTAATGTAACCCTTTCTGTGTAACTTATTTTGGTTCTTTGGTTTCTGCAATAACATGATTTCAGCATATCCAGTAAGTGTAAAACAAATTCTTGGTCATCATTTTTATAGTAGCACAAGAAGCAAACACCAAGATTGAGAAAGTCAAATGGAAATACTTGCTTTTTGATTACTGGCCTCTGAAGTTATATCATCCATCTCCACTTTTGTTCAGTGTTTAATAGGAATTCTAATAAATGAAGTGGGGATATCTGTGTCAAGGATCTTGCACCTAGGGTGGGTTTTATGGCTCCTGAGAGTCGACATTCAGCAATGTGGGCCAGCTCATTCAGTGGCAACTATTTAGCTAACAAACGCACATGAAGTAGATTTGTATCACCTGCCAATTATCAGTTTACAATGGAATTTCTGTTTTTATTTCTTTAAATAGGTAATATATTCACATAGTAAAAGATTCAAATTCAAATAGTACAAAAAAGGACAAAGGTATGCAGTTAACAAGTAAGTTTCTACCCTCCTGTGCCCCTCAATTTCCCTCTCAAGTGACAACTGTAGTTGCCAATTTCTGGAGTATTTTTCCAGAGAAAATCTATAGATTTACAAACAGTGATATATATATATATATATATATATATATATATATATATATATATATATCCCTTTTTATAACATAATTTCTGCACCTTAGTTTTTCACATATTTATACATCTTAGATGTTATTAGTATCAGTACATACAAAGTGTCCTCATTTTTAATGTTTGTATAGTATACCTTCTTTTGGATGTGTGATAAAATTTTAAACAACCCCTATAGGTAAATATTTAGCTTGTTTTTAATCTTTTCATGCTACAAACAATATTGCCATGAGTGTTCTTTGTATAGTTTTACCTGCACAGCTGTAGGGTAAATTCCTAGAAGTAGAATTTCCAAGTCAAAGAGTAGGTAAATTTTTAAATTTTGATACACATTTCCAAGTTACCCACCAGAAGATGAACTGTTTATGGTTCCATCAACAGTGTTTAACCACAATAGAAATTTTATCTTTCCAAAGATAGTTATTTATGTCTCTTCTTCAATGTCTGAGCCAGAATTTAGATACCTAGGAAATCAAAATCAGAAGGTTCTTAATGAGCATGAAATAAGGGCCAAGAGAGTTGTATGGTCTTGAGAGTTTTCACACAGGGTCCCCTGCTTCACTAGACTCTACTTTTTTGACACGATCCATGTCTTTTTTGTGTGTGTGCCATGCTTGATAAAAATCAACAAAATCAACTCTCCCTTTTCAAGACTCCGTACCAATTGTCCCCTTTCATACATCCTTATCATTACATTATCATTCTTCTTTATTTTATAACATGCAATTATTCTTTTATACACAGATTATGATTGTTTTCATTTATTACATTTTAATTTGACTGGTTACTCATACATGTGTGTAGGGGTGTTTATTTCTTCCAGAAATAAAAATATAGGAGGGATTATTTCTAAACATTTTCCCTAAAAATCAGCTAAACCCATCACTGGTTTGTACATCCTTACTCAGTTCCTGAGAGTTGCACTTCCTTGTCTTTAAAAGCTTGATTTTTCCTGTCATTTATTTTAATGTTTTTTTGTTTTAAATTCCTAGGCTCCTCTGTGTTTGGGTCAATAATCATCTCTGCTCAGATTCCACTGACTGATCAATAAATTATTATAAAAGTGTTCTGGAGATAGACTACTCTGTGATAAAGATACCAGTGAGATTCCATTCCTAAATTTCCTAATGTACCATTAAAGAGTTATGTGTAAGGTAGAACATGTTGATTGGTTTATGGGATCCATGTCCAGCAAATAAACAGTGAGCATGAGGTGTTGTCAGGTTTAGTTTTGTTTTTAAGAATCTCTTGAATCTCAAGAATCTCTTTAAATTCCTTGATCACCAGTTATTTAAGTTATTACAATATACTAATATTTTATAATCCTGAAAGGCTAGAGTAATCAGGGAGGGGTGGAAGTTAATTAGTGAAATTCTATTAGAAAACAATGGATACTACTGCTTTTTTACCCCTTCAACAATGTCATGAACTAGTAATGATTGCAGTTCAATGAATCTATGAACAATACGTTACAGAGTTGGGGCAACTCCCTCATTTTCTGCAGTTCCTGTACAGAATTTTTCCTTAGCAAGTATTATTAATAAAAGCACTTTCCCTGTAACCTTAAACTTGGAATGAATTCTACTCATTATGAGTGGGTATGATATACTGATTAGTATATAGGAGGAGTGTTTTAGATTTCTAGGTAGGGTATCATTTTTTCCTCATCAGTTCCGTTTTCACCATCAAATTAAAATTGATGATGGTTGTAGGCAGACAGTAGCAATGATAAATTATTTGGAGTGGGGTGCATTTACCTAAACACTCCAGGATCCTTGTGCAGCAGATTTCACTACAGAATAGTAGGTTAATAGGCTTTTTATGGGCTAATCTGGGATCCTAACCACTATTAGTTATCGTTTTCTGATTGAAAATTCTCTGTGTTCCAAAAAGTTACTTATTTTAAAAAACTGTTGATACAGATCTCATTCTAAAATTGAAGACTAATTCTATTTTAAGTATTTCTCCAGAAATTACATACTGAATTATGTTTATTTCATACTGGAGAACTATCAGCCAGTCTCTTGATGCAATTTTCAGCAACATTTAATGTTTCTTTCATTTATTCTTATATTTTAAATTCTCTTTAAAATTATAGAATTGGTCTACATTTCTAATTAAGTTGCTGTACTTTATCTGTCTCTGTATTTACCAGGGGTGTAACTAAGAAGGGGAAGAATCCTTTTAATTATATTATACTGGTAAATAGTTTTGTGTTTTAGAATAATCCACCAAAAAGGTAAAGCAAATAAACTAGTAATCATCCAGCAACAAAACCTTTCCTACTGACTCCACAAAGCCTAAGTAAAAAAAAGAGCTAACAGATATGTGATGTTTTATCAAACTTTATTAGCTACCATAGAAAAGAGATGAAATTTCAGGGTTGAAACTTATAAAAGAGAGCATCCAGAAGATCTGATATGACTCACTGCTACTACCTTGAAACTAAAATGTTTGTGTTTTTGTTTTAGTGACATTGTACGCCTCCTGTATTCTCCTGGGAGTATTCTTGAATAGCAGTATACCTATATTTTTTGAGCTTTTCGTGGAAACTGTCTACCCAGTTCCAGAAGGAATTACTTGTGGAGTTGTCACTTTTTTAAGTAATATGTTCATGGGAGTACTTTTATTTTTTCTCACATTTTACCATACAGGTAAGAAGTTTGATTTTTTATTTCCTGTTTAAATGAGTTATGAGAGAAGTTTGTGGCATTGATGTATAGGGAATTTAAAGGGAGATTTCTCATTGAGATAAATTACTTTATTTGAGCCTTCGCATGCCAGTAAAGAAAATACCCTCAGTTGTTTTTCTTGAAATTCATTCTAGGCTGATCTAAAGCATCCTCACACTCAAGAGTTTCTGATTTAATTAACGTGAGCTGAGGCCCAACATTTGTATTTTTAAAAGCCTCTCATGCGATTCTAAAATGCAGCCATGGTTGAGAACCATGTATTTTTTAGAAAATACTTAGGACCTACTGTCTTAACATGGGGTGTAAATTAATGTTAGGCATTTATGTGTAGTTTAAAGCCTTAGGAATGAATCAAAGAAGACCATGCAAGAGGCTTATAAAGTGTATAGAACAGTGCTATCGTATTGAACTTTCTGTGATAACATTATCTGCATTGTCCAATACGGTGGCTACTAGGCACAAGTGGCTATTTAAATTTAAACTTAAATTAAATAAAATGAAATTTAAGCTTCAGTTCCTTAATTACACTTAACTGCGTGTGGTTAATAGCTATTCTCTTGGACAGAACAAGGATGGAGGGAGAAGAAGATTGAGGTTAGAGCCTGGGGGTACACCTCTGAAGAAGAGGGAAAGCCTTACCAACAGGAAGGAATGGGATCCTGAACCCAAGTAGAAGAGACATGGGAGGCACCTCTTCATTGGAGATAAGAAAAAAGGCTGTGTGCATGGGTGCAGAGGCAGATAAGGATGCTGCACAGATCTTTCTGCCTAGAAGCTAGGTTGTCTGCTAAGAGTTAGTGGGAGAAAGAGCTTGAGGAGAAAAATGAAATTTAAAATTAATCTTTGAGGACATGGGAGGAGACCTGCCAGGGACAACTGGAAATATAGACAGTACATTGAAGGCAGAGCTAGCTGGTGTGATGTCCATGGGTTTGTAGTGTCTCCATTTTGCACAGTTTTTTTTGTTTTCTCTTAAATTCTCTCTTCTGTGGTCCAAGTTCTTTCTTACTAATTCAGAAGATTAGGGCATAATTATCTAGGATTCTTTAGCGTCTTAAAATAAGGATTAAGGCTAATGAGTTTTGAAAGTAAAGCTTTTATTGCTTCTACAAGTTTTATATCCAACTTTGTTCCCACCTTTTTTTTTTTTTTTTTTTTTGGTTGCTGGTCTCTTAACTACTCCTGGCTGGAAGCCAGTAAGTTTAGATAATTTATACGTGGAAAAATCTAATTTATAAGATTCAAACATAAGAACATTCTAAAATGTGACATTCCAAGAGGCCAAATTGTTTATAAGAAACTTTCTAACAGGCTTATCATTGAAATGGTAACCATGCTAACTTCTGTGACTGGAAAGTAAATATTTGAAACTTTCAAAGATGATTAAACAGAATCTGCCCTTGGTTTTGGACAACTTTTGGCATAACACTTTCACCTGATAGCAAAAAGTATCCAAATGTTATGAGTTTCTTAATAAAATTAACAATAAACTAGATTGTTTCTATCAGTGAATAATGCAAATAAAGTAGGTTTTAACTTTGCACCTGATGTGAGTTTGGTTTATCATGTGAATGAGAATGATATTAGTGAAGTCAGACCAATCTTTACTATCCTGGAAACATTTGTCTCCATTAGGGAAAAGTGTCATCACCAGGTATGTTAGAGTAAGGTCTTTGCTCCCAATTAGTTTTTATAAACAGAATGGTCTAGCAATTATTATATATCAGCTTTAATCTACTTCAGTTGTGCAATAGTTGAACATAAGAGGCTTACTGCTTCTCTTTTGCCTGGGAAAGCATCAAAGATAGTGATGCCTCTTTGGGTGCTAGAAACCATTTTACGACTGATGGGCACAGGTTTGCTAAGTGGTTCCTGCAGACAGCAGATCTGTGGTTTGCCTGTCAGGTGGAAATAGAGTTTTGGTTAAGGTTTCCACCCTCAAATGTCTGGAGAAGAGTTTAGTGCACTCTTTTTTTATGACTTCATCTCTGTCATTCTCATAGATCCAGCTGCAACTTTTGATTTGTTCAATAGAGACTGCTGTCTGGCATGAATTAACTGCAATTCACATCAGTCAGTGCTTACTCCTCCTTTTGCAGATTCAAAGTGGCTAGCTGTCATCAGATATTTTTATTTCTTTGGCATAGGCAGAAGAAACAGCAACCATTTCTGCCAGTCTCTATCTCACTGGTATAATTAAGGATTTATCTGACTAAAACAAAACTTCCATCTTTTTGACTGATTTCTGATCAAATGGTCTTATATATCCATGTAGATGTTAAAAGGTTTCTGCCTAAACTCCATGATTAGTGTGAAAAAATGAAATTTTAGCTAATGATTAATTGTATCTACCAAGATAAAATTTTCAGGAATAAAAAAGTCTCAGAAATTTTTCACATTTTGTAGAGTAAATAAGAAAATATATGTGAAAGAACCTAGCCCAAAACAAGGCTGGCACTCACCAAGTGTTTATTTTCTTTCCTTCTATATCATTAGCTGCTTGATATTAGGGATCTAAATATGTAGGCTTCCATTTTAAAGAAATGCTTTTATATATTTATTTGTGAGTGTGTATAATGAATACATGTAATACACCCCACATCTCTTTAAAGCTATGGCTACTAGAACTATGAAAACTATGCTGAAATTCTTTCACATATGGTTAATTGATCTTGCTCCAAAAGCCCACTTGCAGAGGCCCACATTCTTTATAATGAAGGAGGATAATACATAAATTGCTAATCTGAAAATTCTGTAAAACTTTCTCCTAAAAATAATTTTTAGTTCTGCAACCTGGTACCCCCAAATTTTATATGACAAATTGGATTCCCTCCCATTAGAGCCAGTGTTGAAATGGCATAATTCAGTAATTTTAAAACTGAAAAACTCACCCAGCAGTTGATTATATGTTAAAACTCAGCTATTAGTTACATGACTGTAAGCCTAATTTTTAATCATCATAAAGATATGTGGATTTTTAGGCCACTTCTCAAGGAAGTACTCAACTTCCTGACTGGGTTATTTTTTCCATAGTGTGCTATCTGGTGAGTATATTGGAGGTAACTTCTCAGAGCTGCATAGACTAACCCAAAATGTCTATATTAGAATGCCTTGTCTAAGAAGACAGGCCCCAGTGGTGATTTGCTTGCAGATTATGGCCATTGCCAATATTGATGGTTACCAGGAGAACAAGGAGCAGGTTCAATGGATGTGGACTAATGAGAAGTAATTTTTTATCTAAGAAGCAAAATAATTCAACATGATGATAAGATCTATTGAGTAGTTAATATGGAATAAAGAGAGCCTGGTATTCAACTGTGAAATTGTGGTATCAGCTGATATCTCACCTTGAGCATTACCAAGAAGAATAACTGGACTTGGAATGGAGATAGTTTTGTTAAATCACTATAATTTTGGTTAAATCACCAAAGACAGTAGAAGGTTGGTTCTGGAGGGTAATAGCTGGAACCAGGCAAGTACTTGAAGGTGGAAGAAACCAAGGCAGGGTATTGTTAAAGGGAAGATGAGGTGAGAAGTATAATAGCTGTCTGGAAGAAAAAGGCTAAAGGATAATAAGCAAAGTCCTAATTAGTTCAGGCCCAAAAAAGGATTACCATTTAGTGCAGAACCCATGTCATTAAGTAAAATGTAACACCTGTCCACACCAAAAATTGGCCGAGTACGCAACTACAGTGTGCTAGATAACGGAGAACCAGCAGTGTAGAGGGGAACCCTGGAGGCCTGCCTTACATAGAGTAATAAATTTTATCTTCCCTAGTGAAAGACAAAGGGAAGAAATGATAGAAAATTTACTAACTGTGAAAGATCAAAAGTGTAAGAAAAAGGAGATTTCAGTGGATCAGGACTCTGTTGGTTCAACTATATCATATGACATCAGGCTCAAAAAGGGCAGCAATTGACTTTGCTACTGCTGAGTCAAATTCAACTTTGAAGCACGTCTTTTCTTGCTAATTAGAACACCTAAGCTGTGGTTTATGTAAATGGTTTTCAGTGGGAAGATCTAGAGGTTCCCCTGTCAACCTTTTGCTTTCTGAGAAGACAAATGATTTCAGAGAGCACTTGGAGTTGATTGAGCCAAGTGAATTTACTGAAAGGTGGATTTGGCTTTTCAGAGAAAGGGACACAGTGAAAACCAATCAACAAACCATGACACTGAAGAGCAATTATGAGGCATTTTTAGAGACTTTGTCTGAACCCAGGTAGAAGGAATAATTTTAAAACTCTGCTGAAATTAAAAGACTGCTTTGGCAATATTTGACAAATCCCTAGGTTTAAGGAGAATAAGGACAGATTGATTGTTGCTACATATGTATTGCTCTAGCTCCTCATAAAATACAAGCATTGAGACTTAGAAAATGTCATTATTGTTACCACCCTTTCTTTTATCCATTGCTTAAAATTCTACTTTAGTCTGAATTCTCACTTTTAATACAAATAGTATGCTATTGTCTATACTTAACTGCTTTTTTGCTTTTTTTCACTGCTTCTTTTGGCCTGTTAAAATTATCAAAAATCCAGAGGCTATATGGTTAATATAAAGCAGAAAATGCCTAGAGTGTCATTTCAGGGACTATCAGAGTAAAGACAGGATTCCAGAGGTCACAGTCTTTTTGAGTGTTTAGATTATATTTAATCCAAATAAAGCACAGAAAAGAAACTTGCATGAAAATACCATTGAATTATATGTCTTTGTTACATGCTATAGAATAGCATGTCTAACTTTTAAAATATAGAAATTGAGAGGTGGGGAGGCTGGTTTTGTGAGCATGTTACAGAAAGAAAGGTCTTTCACCACCTTTTCTTGCCAGTTGGTTTTCTGATTTCCATCCCTGGGCATAAATTACTCTTTTAGCCATATGAATTATGGATTAAACTAACGCAGCAGTGTGGAAATCTTTAGGATGATTTTTGAAGATTAAGGCAGTATTAGCATTCTGTAGAAGTACAAAGGTAAAATGTAAACCTATTTTGCTATAGCAGCGACAAAAAAAAAAAAAAAAAGAAAGAAAGAAAGATACTGGGGACATGTTTCTCTTGTTTGTTTATTATTTTTTTTAATTGAAACTGCTAAATGGATAACTAAGCTAGAGAAGCGCTCCCAAACCCCAACCTCCTTATGTGAAAGAGCTGCTCATTGTGCCCCTAAAGCCTCAGGATTGACTGGAAGAGGGGGTTGAGGTAGCAGAAGGCAGAACAGATGCATGACTCTAGGGTCACTGGAGATGGAGGAAGCAGTGGGAGTTGGCAGCAGTGGGTGGTGAGTGTGTTGGTAGCAAGTGGCCTAGGATTGGCCTGTTTGAGGGTCCTGAATTCATGAGAATACAATTTTGAAGAAGCGTGTTCTTGATACCATTAAATCAAATAGCAGCAGAACTGCCTGTTTACATGATCCCTGCAGGTTTTCCAATAATTGGTATTATACATAACCATTTATGCTAGTAGAAAATGAAGACTAGAAAGAAATAAACCGGAATATTCACAGTGGTTTTTCTGAAGGTGGAATTAGTAATGATTTTTTATGTTTTACTTTGTTTTTCTATGTATTTTCTAATCTGCTTTACAATGATTACTACTTGATGGTTTTGCTGAGAATTAGGTATTTCTATCCAATAAATATAAAAGTGTAATCTCAAAAATTCAGGTGATTTTCTTATTTGTCCATCAGATATTTCTAAATGGGGACAAGAAGGATGGTGCTGGAGGGTACTTAAGAAATAATTAACAGGGAGAAATTAAGATGGCAGCTAGGTGAGACAGAGCAAAAAAACACCTCCGTGAAAAATACTAGATAAAAACCAGAAAGTTACCCAGAACACTAGTTCCAGCAATGCACCAGCCAGACAAGGTCTGCTAAATCCACAGGGACCGTGCATTTGGTGAAACCGGGAGTCTGCATTCTGAAACTAGTGAGTGAGCCGGCTGAAAGTCTGGTGGCCACGATGTGGTGTGGGGAAACGGTAGGTTGGCATTTGGAAATGAATTAGTTCTTTATTTATTTTTTTTTGTGTGTGTGAGTCAAGTGAAACTTTATTCATACTTCAAAATTTAAACCCAAGGAGAAATTGAAATCAAAAGGAGAAAGAAACTGCGCCCCTTGCAGCCATCTCCCTGGCGGGCTGGGGACACTCCTGCCCGGGGCCAGACCCACAGCCCAGAGCCGCAACAAGAAACCCAGTGTGACGGACAGTCTTTCCTGCAGCACCGCGCACACACCACAGTATCGGCTGTGGACAGTGGCCTTTAGTGCACCCACAGCTAATTGTCCCAGAGCTGGGAAGGTGGAGCTGTGCAAAAAGGGGGAAATTAACACGTTCCATTCAGCCATCTTCACAGCAGGCTGCGAACACCCCTGCACAGCCCGACAGCCCAGGACTTCCCTGGAGGTCCAGCGCGCACTTGTGATGTGGCACAGCCTTCCCTCAGCAGAGGTCCTGGAAGAGCACAGCTGACAAGGGGAGCCTGCATGGAAATCCCAGGGACCCTACGCCAATACCAAGGACTTGTGGGTCAGTGGCAGAGACAATCTGTGGCAAGACTGAAATGAAGGCTTAGCCTCTTGCAACAGCCTTAAATCTCCGGGAACACCTGGGAGGTTTGATTATTAAAGCTGCCCTGCCTGCCTAACCACCCAGACACACGCCCCACATTCAGGGTGGACATCACTAACAACACACCCAAATTAAGTGCACCAATTGGACCCCACAAGAATCAAATCCCCACACGCCACAAAGACAAAGTTGGGGAGGACAGACTTGAGGGGAATAGGTGACTCACAATGCCATCTGCTGGTTAGTTAGAGAAAGTGTGCACCACTGTTGTAGTTTGCCAATGCTGCTGGAATGCAAAACACCAGAGATGGATTGGCTTTTATAAAAGGGGGGTTATTTGGTTACACAGTTACAGTCTTAAGGCCATAAAGTGTCCAAGGTAACACATCAGCAATCGGGTACCTTCACTGGAGGTACCCGATTTGTATACAAGTATCCCCAGCCTGCCAGGGAGATGGTTGCAAGGGGCGCGGTTTCTTTCTCCTTTTGTCTCCCCTCTGCTCCCCTGGCCCCGAGACAATCAGCAGCGGGTGTGGGAAGGGCTATCCTCCATGCCAGACACCGAGGCGTTGGCTCAGCCTGCTCCTGCTGTGCTTCACTGCGTGGTTCTCACCGTTGTATCCGCAGCCGCTCCCGGGCTTTTTTTTTTTTTTTTAAATGGTGTCTGGAAAACCTCTGTTAGCTGGAAAGGCACGTGGCTGGCATCTGCTCCAAAGTTCTGGTTTCAAAATGGCTTTCTCCCAGGACATTCCTCGCTAGGCTGTAGTTCTCAAAAATGCCACTCTTAGTTGCACTTGGGATATTTGTCCTCTCTCAGCTTCTCTGGAGCAAGAGTCTGCTTTCAGCGGCCATCTTCAAACTCTCTCTCATCTGCAGCTCCTGTGCTTTCTTCAAAGTCTCCCTCTTGGCTGTAGCTCCTCTTCAAAACGTCACTCACAGCTGCACTGAGCTCCCCCTGTCCGTCAGCTCATTTATATGGCTCCAGTGACTCAACTTAGACCCACCCCAAATGGGTGGAGAAACACCTCCATGGAAATTATCCAATCAGAGTCATCACCCACAGCTGGGTGGGGTGCATCTCCAAAGAAACACTCAAAGAAATCTAATCAAAACTGATAACATCTGCCCACGCAAGATTACATCAAAGATAATGGTGTTTGGGGGACACAATACATTCAAACTGGCACATTCCACCCCCTGGACCCCAAAATGACATTACCTTTCCATATACAAAATACATTCATCCCACAACATCACAGAAACTTAAATCATTTCAGTAACAATAGTTAAGTACAAAATTCTATCAAAATCAATTATAGGTGTGGTCGGTCCTAAGGCATAATTTTCCTTTAGCTGTGGATCTGTGAACTTAGAACGAGTTGTGTGCTTCCAATATGCAAAGGAGGGACATTCATAGGATAAACATTCCCACTGCCATAAGGAGAAAGAATAAGGAAAACAGGGTTAACAGGACCAAAACAGTTCCTAAAACCCGCAGGACAAACTCCATTAGATTTCAAAGTCTGAGAGTCATTTACAGAATGGCGTTGCATCCCTGGGGCTTGAGAGAGCAAGAGTCTAACCCTTCCTAAGGGCCTTTGCAACAGCCCTTTCCTCTCCAAACACTTGGGTTAGTGCTCCAACATATCCACACACTGGGGAGACCCCCTTCTCGGCCCCACCCTCCTCAAATATCCGGGCAGCTCCTGGATTCGCTTCCATCTCCGGGGCACACGCTCAACCCCTTCGGAACAGTGTGGTGGCAGCCAGGCTCTCCCCAATTACCTGGGAATGTGCTCCACCCTCTTTGGGGCTTGGGGTGGCAGGACATTTCCTGAGCATCGAGGCGGAAGGCCCGTCCTCGACCTCCAGAGCAAACTCACCCTTTCCATGTGTGTGGGCTGCTCTGCTCTCCCAGCCCAAGAGTTCTTGACTCCAGACCTCAACCTCCATGGCTCTGTCTTTGAAGAAATTATTCCTTCAATTTGCTCCTTGTCTGTCTCCTCCAGTCCAGACTGGCAACGGCTCTGTCCATAAAGATCTCGCAAAAATTCTGTTGGCTTCGCATGAAGCACACAGGGGTCAAAGCTGTCAGACAATAGGACTTTCCACAGATCCTTTCTGCTTAACTCCTTTTCCAATCTTGGCTTGTACTGAAATGGTGGCTGGGTTCCATGTTTGGTTACATCCTCATGTTGGGCTGTAGCTTCTGCCATTCCATCACCTGGAAGCCCATAATTTTCCAAGCCATCAGCTTCTGGTTTCTTTGAACCCAAGAGTTCAGTTCTAAGTTTATCTCTCTCTGCTCGCATTGTACTATAAGCTGCAAGGAGAAGCCAGGGTACATCCTCTACACGTACTCCGGAGATCTCCTCAGCTAAGTATTCCAGGTTGTCGCTTTCAAGTTCTTCCTTCCATCTGACACCATGACTCAATTTTGCCAAATTCTCTGCCACTTTAAAACAAGGATCGCCTTTCTTCCAGTTCGCAACAACACATTCATCATTTCTGCTCAAGGCCTCATCAGAAGTATCTCTAGAGTCCATATTTTTACAAACAGTCTCTTCAAAGCAGTCCAGGCCTTTTCCATCAAGCACCTCATGATTCTTCCAGAATCTTCCCCTTATCCATTTAAAAAGCTGTTCCAGCATGTTTGGTATTTGCCAACTCAGCAGCAAAAGCACCCCACTCTCGGTACCAAAATCTGTTCTAGTTTCCTAATGCTGCTGGAATGCAAAACACCAGAGATGGATTGGCTTTTATAAAAGGGGGTTTATTTGGTTACACAGTTACAGTCTTAAGGCCATAAACGGTCCAAGTCAACACATCAGCAATTGGGCACCTTCACTGGAGGATGGCCAATTGTGTCTGGAAACACTCTGTTAGCTGGGAAGGCATGTGGCTGGCATCTGCTCCAAAGTTCTAGTTTCAGAATGGCTTTCTCCAAGGATGTTCCTCTCTAGGCTGCAGTTCCTCAAAAATGTCACTCTTGGAGGCGGGGCAAGATGGCAGACTGGTGAGCTGTATATTTTAGTTACTCCTCCAGGAAAGTAGGTAGAAAGCCAGGAACTGCGTGGACTGGACACCACAGAGCAATCTGACTTTGGGCATACTTCATACAACACTCATGAAAACGTGGAACTGCTGAGATCAGCGAAATCTGTAAGTTTTTGCGGCCAGGGGACCCGCGCCCCTCCCTGCCAGGCTCAGTCCCGGGGGAGGAGGGGCTGTCAGCTCCGGGAAGGAGAAGGGAGAACTGCAGTGGCTGCCCTTATCGGAAACTCATTCCACTGATTCAAACTCCAACCATAGATAGACTGAGACCAGGCACCAGAGAATCTGAGAGCAGCCAGCCCAGCAGAGAGGAGACAGGCATAGAAAAAAAACAACACGAAAAACTCCAAAATAGAAGCGGAGGATTTTTGGAGTTCTGGTGAACATAGAAAGGGGAAGGGCCCTGAGGCGCATATGCAAATCCCGAAGAAAAGCTGATCTCTCTGCCCTGTGGACCTTTCCTTAATGGCCCTGGTTGCTTTGTCTCTTAGCATTTCAATAACCCATTAGATCTCTGAGGAGGGCCCGTTTTTTTTTTTTTTTTTTTTAATCCTTTTTTCTTTTTCTAAAACAATTACTCTAAGAAGCCCAATACAGAAAGCTTCAAAGACTTGCAATTTGGGCAGGTCAAGTCAAGAGCAGAACTAGGAGAGCTCTGAGACAAAACGCAATAATCCAGTGGCTGAGAAAATTCACTAAACACCACAACTTCCCAAGAAAAGGGGGGTGTCCGCTCACAGCCATCATCCTGGTGGACAGGAAACACTCCTGCCCATCGCCAGCCCCATAGCCCAGAACTGCCCCAGACAACCCAGTGTGACGGAAGTGCTTCAAATAACAGGCACACACCACAAAACTGGGCGTGGACATTAGCCTTCCCTGCAACCTCAGCTGATTGTCCCAGAGTTGGGAAGGTAGAGCAGTGTGAATTAACAAAGCCCCATTCAGCCATCATTTCAGCAGACTGGGAGCCTCCCTACACAGCCCAGCAGCCCAGAACTGCCCTGGGGGGACGGCATTCACCTGTGACATAGCACAGCCATCCCTCAACAGAGGACCCGGGGTGCACGGCCTGGAAGAGGGGCCCACTTGCAAGTCTCAGGAGCCATACGCCAATACCAAGGACTTGTGGGTCAGTGGCAGAGACAAACTGTGGCAGGACTGAACTGAAGGATTAGACTATTGCAGCAGCTTTAAAACTCTAGGATCACCAGGGAGATTTGATTGTTAGAGCCAACCCCCCCTCCCTGACTGCCCAGAAACACGCCCCATACACAGGGCAGGCAACACCAACTACACACGCAAGCTTGGTACACCAATTGGACCCCACAAGACTCACTCCCCCACTCACCAAAAAGGCTAAGCAGGGGAGAACTGGCTCGTGGAGAACAGGTGATTCGTGGACGCCACCTGCTGGTTAGTTAGAGAAAGTGTACTCCACGAAGCTGTAGATCTGATAAATTAGAGATAAGGACTTCAATTGGTCTACAAATCCTAAAAGAACCCTATCAAGTTCAGTAAATGCCACGAGGCCAAAAACAACAGAAAATTATAAAGCATATGAAAAAACCAGACGATATGGATAACCCAAGCCCAAGCACCCAAATCAAAAGACCAGAAGAGACACAGCACCTAGAGCAGCTACTCAAAGAACTAAAGATGAACAATGAGACCATAGTACGGGAGATAAAGGAAATCAAGAAGACCCTAGAAGAGCATAAAGAAGACATTGCAAGACTAAATAAAAAAATGGATGATCTTATGGAAATTAAAGAAACTGTTGACCAAATTAAAAAGATTCTGGACACTCATAGTACAAGACTAGAGGAAGTTGAACAACGAATCAGTGACCTGGAAGATGACAGAATGGAAAATGAAAGCATAAAAGAAAGAATGGGGAAAAAAAATTGAAAAAATCGAAATGGACCTCAGGGATATGATAGATAATATGAAACGTCCAAATATAAGACTCATTGGTGTCCCAGAAGGGGAAGAAAAGGGTAAAGGTCTAGGAAGAGTATTCAAAGAAATTGTTGGGGAAAACTTCCCAAATCTTCTAAACAACATAAATACACAAATCATAAATGCTCAGCGAACTCCAAATAGAATAAATCCAAATAAACCCACTCCGAGACATATACTGATCACACTGTCAAACACAGAAGAGAAGGAGCAAGTTCTGAAAGCAGCAAGAGAAAAGCAATTCACCACATACAAAGGAAACAGCATAAGACTAAGTAGTGACTACTCAGCAGCCACCATGGAGGCGAGAAGGCAGTGGCACGATATATTTAAAATTCTGAGTGAGGAAAATTTCCAGCCAAGAATACTTTATCTAGCAAAGCTCTACTTCAAATTTGAGGGAGAGCTTAAATTTTTCACAGACAAACAAATGCTGAGAGAATTTGCTAACAAGAGACCTGCCCTACTGGAGATACTAAAGGGAGCCCTACAGACAGAGAAACAAAGAAAGGACAGAGAGACTTGGAGAAAGGTTCAGTACTAAAGAGATTCGGTATGGGTACAATAAAGGATATTAATAGACAGAGGGGGAAAATATGACAAACATAAACCAAAGGATAAAGTGGCTGATTCAAGAAATGCCTTCACGGTTATAACGTTGAATGTAAATGGATTAAACTCCCCAATTAAAAGATATAGATTCGCAGAATGGATCAAAAAAAATGAACCATCAATATGTTGCATACAAGAGACTCATCTTAGACACAGGGACACAAAGAAACTAAAAGTGAAAGGATGGAAAAAAATATTTCATGCAAGCTACAGCCAAAAGAAAGCAGGTGTAGCAATATTAATCTCAGATAAAATAGACTTCAAATGCAGGGATGTTTTGAGAGACAAAGAAGGCCACTATGTACTAATAAAAGGGGCAATTCAGCAAGAAGAAATAACAATCGTAAATGTTTATGCACCCAACCAAGGTGCCACAAAATACATGAAAGAAACACTGGCAAAACTAAAGGAAGCAATTGATGTTTCCACAATAATTGTGGGAGACTTCAACACATCACTCTCTCCTATAGATAGATCAACCAGACAGAAGACCAATAAGGAAATTGAAAACCTAAACAATCTGATAAATGAATTAGATTTAACAGACATATACAGGACATTACATCCCAAATCACCAGGATACACATACTTTTCTAGTGCTCATGGAACTTTCTCCAGAATAGATCATATGCTGGGACATAAAACAAGCCTCAATAAATTTAAAAAGATTGAAATTGTTCAAAGCACATTCTCTGACCACAATGGAATACAATTAGAAGTCAATAACCATCAGAGACTTAGAAAATTCACAAATACCTGGAGGTTAAACAACACACTCCTAAACAATCAGTGGGTTAAAGAAGAAATAGCAAGAGAAATTGCTAAATATATAGAGACGAATGAAAATGAGAACACAACATACCAAAACCTATGGGATGCAGCAAAAGCAGTGCTAAGGGGGAAATTTATAGCACTAAACGCATATATTAAAAAGGAAGAAAGAGCCAAAATCAAAGAACTAATGGATCAACTGAAGAAGCTAGAAAATGAACAGCAAACCAATCCTAAACCAAGTAGAAGAAAAGAAATAACAAGGATTAAAGCAGAAATAAATGACATAGAGAACAAAAAAACAATAGAGAGGATAAATATCACCAAAAGTTGGTTCTTTGAGAAGATCAACAAGATTGACAAGCCCCTAGCTAGACTGACAAAATCAAAAAGAGAGAAGACCCATATAAACAAAATAATGAATGAAAAAGGGGACATAACTGCAGATCCTGAAGAAATTAAAAAAATTATAAGAGGATACTATGAACAACTGTATGGCAACAAACTGGATAATGTAGAGGAAATGGACAATTTCCTGGAAACATATGAACAACCTAGACTGACCAGAGAAGAAATAGAAGACCTCAACCAACCCATCACAAGCAAAGAGATCCAATCAGTCATCAAAAATCTTCCCACAAATAAATGCCCAGGGCCAGATGGCTTCACAGGGGAATTCTACCAAACTTTCCAGAAAGAACTGACACCAATCTTACTCAAACACTTTCAAAACATTGAAGAAAATGGAATACTACCTAACTCATTTTATGAAGCTAACATCAATCTAATACCAAAACCAGGCAAAGATGTTACAAAAAAGGAAAACTACCGGCCAATCTCCCTAATGAATATAGATGCAAAAATCCTCAACAAAATACTTGCAAATCGAATCCAAAGACACATTAAAAAAATCATACACCATGACCAAGTGGGGTTTATTCCAGGCATGCAAGGATGGTTCAACATAAGAAAATCAATCAATGTATTACAACACATTAACAAGTCAAAAGGGAAAAATCAATTGATCATCTCAATAGATGCTGAAAAAGCATTTGACAAAATCCAACATCCCTTTTTGATAAAAACACTTCAAAAGGTAGGAATTGAAGGAAACTTCCTCAACATGATAAAGAGCATATATGAAAAACCCACAGCCAGCATAGTACTCAATGAAGAGAGACTGAAAGCCTTCCCTCTAAGATCAGGAACAAGACAAGGATGCCCGCTATCACCACTGTTATTCAACATTGTGCTGGAAGTGCTAGCCAGGGCAATCCGGCAAGACAAAGAAATAAAAGGCATCCAAATTGGAAAAGAAGAAGTAAAACTGTCATTGTTTGCAGATGATATGATCTTATATCTAGAAAACCCTGAGAAATCGACGATACAGCTACTAGAGCTAATAAACAAATTTAGCAAAGTAGCGGGATACAAGGTTAATGCACATAAGTCAGTAATGTTTCTATATGCTAGAAATGAACAAACTGAAGAGACACTCAAGAAAAAGATACCATTTTCAATAGCAACTAAAAAAATCAAGTACCTAGGAATCAACTTAACCAAAGATGTAAAAGACCTATACAAAGAAAACTACATAACTCTACTAAAAGAAATAGAAGGGGACCTTAAAAGATGGAAAAATATTCCATGTTCATGGATAGGAAGACTAAATGTCATTAAGATGTCAATTCTACCCAAACTCATCTACAGATTCAATGCAATCCCAATCAAAATTCCAACAACCTACTTTGCAGACTTGGAAAAGCTAGTTATCAAATTTATTTGGAAAGGGAAGATGCCTCGAATTGCTAAAGACACTCTAAAAAAGAAAAACGAAGTGGGAGGACTTACACTCCCTGACTTTGAAGCTTATTATAAAGCCACAGTTGCCAAAACAGCATGGTACTGGCACAAAGATAGACATATAGATCAATGGAATCGCATTGAGAATTCGGAGATAGACCCTCAGATCTATGGCCGACTGATCTTTGATAAGGCCCCCAAAGTCACTGAACTGAGTCATAATGGTCTTTTCAACAAATGGGGCTGGGAGAGTTGGATATCCATATCCAAAAGAATGAAAGAGGACCCCTACCTCACCCCCTACACAAAAATTAACTCAAAATGGACCAAAGATCTCAATATAAAAGAAAGTACCATAAAACTCCTAGAAGATAATGTAGGAAAACATCTTCAAGACCTTGTATTAGGCGGCCACTTCCTAGACTTTACACCCAAAGCACAAGCAACAAAAGAGAAAATAGATAAATGGGAACTCCTCAAGCTTAGAAGTTTCTGCACCTCAAAGGAATTTCTCAAAAAGGTAAAGAGGCAGCCAACTCAATGGGAAAAAATTTTTGGAAACCATGTATCTGACAAAAGACTGATATCTTGCATATATAAAGAAATCCTACAACTCAATGACAATAGTACAGTCGGCCCAATTATAAAATGGGCAAAAGATATGAAAAGACAGTTCTCTGAAGAGGAAATACAAATGGCCAAGAAACACATGAAAAAATATTCAGCTTCACTAGCTATTAGAGAGATGCAAATTAAGACCACAATGAGATACCATCTAACACCGGTTAGAATGGCTGCCATTAAACAAACAGGAAACTACAAATGCTGGAGGGGATGTGGAGAAATTGGAACTCTTATTCACTGTTGGTGGGACTGTATAATGGTTCAGCCACTCTGGAAGTCAGTCTGGCAGTTCCTTAGAAAACTAGATATAGACTTACCATTCGTCCCAGCGATTGCACTTCTCGGTATATACCCGGAAGATCGGAAAGCAGTGACACGAACAGATATCTGCACGCCAGTGTTCATAGCAGCATTATTCACAATTGCCAAAAGATGGAAACAACCCAAATGTCCTTCAACAGATGAGTGGATAAATAAAATGTGGTATATACACACGATGGAATACTACGCGTCAGTAAGAAGGAACGATCTCGTGAAACATATGACAACATGGATGAACCTTGAAGACATAATGCTAAGCGAAATAAGCCAGGCACAAAAAGAGAAATATTATATGCTACCACTAATGTGAACTTTGAAAAATATAAAACAAATGGCTTATAATGTAGAATGTAGGGGAACTAGCAATAGAGAGCAATTAAGGAAGGGGGAACAATAATCCAAGAAGAACAGATAAGCTATTTAACGTTCTGGGGATGCCCAGGAATGACTATGGTCTGTTAATTTCTGATGGATATAGTAGGAGCAAGTTCACAGAAATGTTGCTATATTAGGTAACTTTCTTGGGGTAAAGTAGGAACATGTTGGAAGTTAAGCAGATATCTTAGGTTAGTTGTCTTTTTCTTACTCCCTTGTTATGGTCTCTTTAAAATGTTCTTTTATTGTATGTTTGTTTTCTTTTTAACTTTTTTTTCATACAGTTGATTTAAAAAAGAAGGGAAAGTTAAAAAAAAAACAAACAAGGAAAAAAAAAAAAGATGCAGTGCCCCCTTGAGGAGCCTGTGGAGAATGCAGGGGTATTGGCCTACCCCACCTCCATGGTTGCTAACATGACCACAGACATAGGGGACTGGTGGTTTGATGGGTTGAGCCCTCTACCACAGGTTTTACCCTTGGGAAGACGGTTGCTGCAAAGGAGAGGCTAGGCCTCCCTATGGTTGTGCCTAAGAGCCTCCTCCCGAATGCCTCTTTGTTGCCCAGATGTGGCCCTGTCTCTCTAGCTAAGCCAACTTGAAAGGTGAAATCACTGCCCTCCCCCCTACGTGGGATCAGACACCCAGGGGAGTGAATCTCCCTGGCAACGTGGAATATGACTCCTGGGGAGGAATGTAGACCTGGCATCGTGGGACGGAGAACATCTTCTTGACCAAAAGGGGGATGTGAAAGGAAATGAAATAAGCTTCAGTGGCAGAGAGAATCCAAAAGGAGCCGAGAGGTCACTCTGGTGGGCACTCTTACGCACACTTTAGACAACCCTTTTTAGATTCTAAAGAATTGGGGTAGCTGGTGGTGGATACCTGAAACTATCAAACTACAACCCAGAACCCATGAATCTCGAAGACAGTTGTATAAAAATGTAGCTTATGAGGGGTGACAAGGGGATTGGGAAAGCCATAAGGACCACACTCCACTTTGTCTAGTTTATGGATGGATGAGTAGAAAAATAGGGGAAGGAAACAAACAGACAAAGGTACCCAGTGTTCTTTTTTACTTCAATTGCTCTTTTTCACTCTAATTATTATTCTTGTTATTCTTGTGTGTGTGCTAATGAAGGTGTCAGGGATTGATTTGGGTGATGAATGTACAACTATGTAATGGTACTGTGAACAATCGAAAGTACGATTTGTTTTGTATGACTGCGTGGTATATGAATATATCTCAATAAAATGAAGATTAAAAAAAAAAAAAGACATAATGCTGAGCAAAATAAGCCAGTCACAAAAAGAGACATATTGTATGTTACCACTAATGTGAATTCTGTGAAAAATGTACAATGTTTTATACTGTAGAATGTAGGGGACCTAGAGATACCAATTAGTGGAGGGGGAATGATAATCTAATAAGAACAGATAAACTATGGAGGGTAATCTCAATGTTATGGGAATGCTCAGGAATGATCATGGTTTGTAAACTTTCTTGGATATAGTAAGATCATGTTGGAAGCAATAGAGTTATTTTAGGTTTTTTTTTCTCTTATTCCTTTGTTTTCTTAGGGGTTGTTAATTTTCTTGGGGTATGGTAGGAACATGTTGGAAGCAATGTAGTTATTTTAGATTATTTGTTTTTCTTACTCCTCTGTTTGAACATGGTTTATTAATTTTCTTGGGGTATGGTAGGAACATATTGGAAGCAAAGTAATTATTTTAGGTTATTTGTTTTCCTTAATCCATTGCTTTGTTTGAAATGTTGTGGGGTTTTTTTGGTTGTTGTTTGCCTGTTTCTTTTTAATTTTTTGATAAACAAAGTTAAAAAATTGAAAAAAAATCAGTAGAAAAATGGGAGTAAAAACTAAATGACAAATAGGGTGGGATGGGGGGATGATTTGGGTATTCTCTTTTCACTTTTATTTTTTATTCTTATTCTGATTCTTTCTGATGTAAGGAAAATGTTCAGAAATAGATTGTGGTGATGAACGCATAACTATATGATCATACTGTGAACAGTTGATTGTATACCATGGATGACTGTATGGTTTGTGAATATATTTCAATAAAACTGAATTAAAAAAAAAAAAAAAAAAAAAGAAAGGACACTAGATGGTAACTTGAAGCTGTATGAAGGAATAAATATTCATGATAAAGGTAACTACATGGATTAATATAAATACAAATATTACTGTATTTGTGGTTTGTAACTCTATGTTGTTTCTTACATGATCTAAAAAAATTAATAAAAAATAAACATAAATCTATGTTATTGGGTAAAAAAAAAAAAAAAAAAAAAAATGTCACTCTTAGTTGTACTTGGGGTATTTGTCCTCTCTTAGCTTCTCCAGAGCAGGAGTCTGCTTTCAGCGGCTGTCTTCAAACTGTCTCTCATCTGCAGCTCCTGGGCTTTCTTCAAAGTGTCCCTCTTGGCTGTAGCTCCTCTTCAAAAGTTCACTCTCAGCTGCACTGAGTTCCTTCTGTTATGTCAGCTCATTTATATGGCTCCACTGACCAACTTAGACCCATCCCAAATGGGCGGAGCAACACCTCCATGGAAATTATCCAATCAGAGTCATCACCCACAGCTGGAGGGGGCACATTCCAAAGAAACACTCAGAGAATTACAATCTAATGAACACTGATAATGTCTCCCCACACAAGATTACATCAAAGATAATGGCGTTTGGGGGACACAATACATTCAAACCGGCACAACCACCAAGCTGTAGTTCTGATAAATTAGAGATCAAGTAAAGCAAATGCCAAGAAGCCAAGAACAACAGAAAATCTTAAAGCATATGATAAAACCACACAATATGGAGAAACCAAACCCAAACACCCAAATCAAAAGATCAGAAGAGACACAGTACTTGGTGCAATTAATCAAAGATCTAAAGACAGACAACGAGAGCATGGCACAGGATATAAAGGATATGAAGAAGAGCATGGCACAGGATATAAAGGACATAAAGAAGACCCTAGAAGAGCATAAAGAAGAAATTGCAAGAGTAAATTAAAAAATAGAAGATCTTATGGAAATTAAAGAAACTGTTGGCCAAATTAAAAAGACTCTGGATACTCATAATACAAGATTAGAGGAAGTTGAACAACTACTCAGCCTCCTCGAGGACCACAGAATGGAAAATGAAAGAACAAAAGAAAGAATGGGGAAAAAAATCGAAAAAATCAAAATGGATCTCAGGGATATGATAGATAAAATAAAACATCCAAATTTAAGACTCTTTGGTGTCCCAGAAGGGGAAGAGAAGGGTAAAGGTCTAAAAAGAGTATTTGAAGAAATTGTTGGGGGAAACTTCCCAAACCTTCTGCACAATATAAATACACAAAGCATAAATGCCCAGTGAACTCCAAATAGAATAAATCCAAATAAACCCACTCCGAGACATATTCTGCTCAGACTGTCAAATACTGAAGAGAAGAGAAGGAGCAAGTTCTGAATGAAGCAAGAGAAAAGCAATTCACCACATACAAAGGAAACAACATAAGATTAAGTAGTGACTATTCAGCGGCCACCATGGAGGTGAGAAGGCAGTGACATGACATATTTGAAATTCTGAGAGAAAAATTTCCAACCAAGAATACTTTATCCAGCAAAACTCCCCTTCAAATTTGAGGGAGAGCTTAAATTTTTCACAGACAAACAAATGCTGAGAGATTTTGCTAATAAAAGACCTGCCCTGCTTCAGATACTAAAGGGAGCCCTACCGACAGAGAAGCAAAGAAAGGAGAGAGAGATATAGAGAATTTTAACAGACATATATAGAACATTACATCCCAGGTCACTGGGACACACATTCTTCTCTAGTGATCATGGATCTTTCTCCAGAAGGGACCATATGCTGGGACATAAAATGAGCCTCAATAAATTAAAAGAAAAGAAAAGAAAGAAAGAAAATTGAATTTGTTCAAAGCGCATTCTCTGACCACAATGGAATACAAATAGAAGTTGTTCTAGTTTGCTAATGCTGTCAGAATGCAAAACACCAGAGATGGATTGGCTTTTATAAAAGGGGTTTTATTTGGCCACACAGTTACAGTCTTAAGGCCATAAAATGTCCAAGGTAACACATCAGCAATCAGGTACCATCACTGGAGGATGGCCAGTGGTGTCCAGAAAACCTCTGTTGGCTGGGAAGTCATGTGGTTGGTGTCTGCTCCAAAGTTCTGGTTTCAAAATGGCTTTCTCCCAGGATGTTCCTCTCTAGGCTGCAGTTCCTCAAAAATGTCACTCTTAGTTGCACTTGGGGTATTTGCCCTCTCTTAGCTTCTCTGGAGCATGAGTCTGCTTTTAACAGCTGTCTTCAAAATATCTCTCATCTGCAGCTCCTGTGCTTTCTTCACAGTGTCCCTCTTCGCTGTAGCTCCTCTTCAAAATGTCACTCACAGCTGCACTGAGTTCCCTCTGCCTATCAGTTCATTTATATAGCTCCACTGATCAACTTAGACCCACCCCAAATCAGCGGAGCAACACCTCCATGGAAATTATCCAATCAGGGTCATCACCCACAGCTGGGTGGGGCGCATTCCAAAGAGACACTCAAAGAATTACAATCTAATCAACACTGATGATGTCTGCCCACACAAAATTACATCAAAGATATTGGCGTTTGGGGGACACAATATATTCATACTGGCACAGAAGTCAATAAACATCAGAGACTTGGAGAATTCACAAACAACTGGGGGTAAAAATGAGGGGGAGATGAAAACATTCCCAGATAATCAAAAGCTGAGGGACTTCACCACCAGTAGATCAGTCCTATAAGAAATGCTAAAGGGAGTTGAGCAGGCTGAAAGGAAGGGACACTAAACAATTGACTGAAACCACATGAAGAAATAAAGATTTCCAGTAAAGATCACATGGTAAATATAAATACCAATACTACTGTATTTTTGATTTGTAACTCCACTATTTACTTCCTACAGGATCTAAAATACATTAACTGTAATGATAAATCAGTGGTTTTGGACTCAATGTAAAATATGTAATTTTTGACAAGAACTACATAAAGGTGGGGGAATGAGGGAGTATAGGAACATAGTTTATGTGACCTATTAAAATTAAGTTAGTATCAAAGAAAAACAAGATTGTTATAGATTTAAGAGGTTAAATTTAATCCCCACAGTAAACACAAAGAATGTATCAGAGAATATGACCATAGAGATGAGTAGTAGAGTAGGGGTTATGAGAAGTGGGGGAGGGGGCAATGAGGAGTTAAGAAATGAGTGTAGGGTTTCTGTTTGGGGTGAAGGGAAATTTCTAGTAATGGATGGTGGGAAGGTGATAGCATTGCAACATTCTAAACATGATTAATCCCACTAATGGAATGCTAGGTAGGGGTTGGAATGGGAAGATTTAGGCTGTATATATGTTTCCACAATTGAAAAAAAAAAGACAGTCTAAACAGATGACAGTTAAATGCCAAGGATGATCCTGGATGGGAGCTGAGGATGGAGGAGAGGAGGCTCAAAGGGACACAGATGGGACATAAGGAAAAAAAAAGGAAATATAGAAAGTAAGCTTTGTATCAATGTTGAATTTCTTGTACTTCTTAGCTGCGCTTAATGGGATTGCATAAAAGAATGTTCTTGTTCATGGGAAATGTATATGTGAATTATATTGTTCAAAGATATGTACAGCTTGCTCTCATATGTTCACAGAACAGAGCAATAGATGACAGATGATAGGGAGGGAGGGAGGGAGACAGGGAGGGAAAGAAAGAAATGGTAGTGTGACAGGATGTTAAAGTTGGTGGATTGGGGTATCGGGGGAGGGGGGTCGGGGTATGCTGGAGTTCTGTGTATGGGGTTCGTATTGTTTTTGCAACTGTTCCTGTAAGTTTGAATTTATTTTAAAATAAAATTTAAAAAAAAAAGAAAGAATTAGCAAACTAACATTTAAAAGATGATTGATTTTTTTTC
Organism: Choloepus didactylus; assembly: GCF_015220235.1. Taxonomy (NCBI): domain Eukaryota; kingdom Metazoa; phylum Chordata; class Mammalia; order Pilosa; family Megalonychidae; genus Choloepus; species Choloepus didactylus. The sequence goes on from NC_051307.1 coordinate 89,683,008, forward strand.
TTTGAAGTAATAGATTTATTTTGCCACCTGAGTCAAGGTGGATTAAATTGATGAAAAGTTGTTAACAACATTGATTAAAAATATTTCACATGAAAGCCCTGTAATATATTACATGCATCACTTAGTCTCCAGATTGTCACTGTTGATTGGAAGCTGGTTTTCAGGCCTTCCAAAGTGCATTTATTATAAGCGCTTTTGAATGCTGGGCAGATTGCTCCTGATGTTCAGGCGGTGTTCTGCTGGTGTTACATGAGTGTTTAAAACTGCATGTTTTTGTCTTGCAGAGTTGTCATGGTTCAACTGGTGCCTTCCCGGGTCGTGTTTGCTCAGTCTCCTCCTCATTCTGTGCTTCAGGGAATCCTATGACAGACTCTACCTTGATGTGGTTGTCTCAGTTTAATAGCACAGACTTGAAGGAGTTTAAAAAGAGACTGGAAATCAATACTGCATACTGCACATTTGTTTGGAGTTGCACATCTAACAGAAGAAAGGAGACAAGAGAAACTTCATTCAGAGGTTTTGTTAGGCTACACAGATGATTACTTTAATTACTACTAAGTAATAATAATGTGGGACTTGAGTGGTAATAAGTGGTTTTTTAATTATGTAAGTGGCATAACTACGTCTGATCCCTGGGTTGGAAGTGTGAAGTCTTACACATAAAGCACTACCTAAGTAAGTCCCTCTATGTTTTGTGCCAGTGCTAACCTACTGATTGATTAATTGTAATTATGAAAAGAATAAAGGGTGTCCATGATATAAAGGTAACTCCTTCCCTAAGTCGCATATCAGAATAGGAAGAAATGCCACTAACTTCTTTAGAAGTTTAAACCCTGTATCGGATTTTAACTTATAAACTAGCCAAAAGGTGTATAGATGAGAGAAATTAGCCACATGTACACTACATTTTTTTCTAATACAGCCATTTATTATATGACTTCTTATTTTTAATCAGGTCAGGAACCTTTGGCCATCTTTATTAGGATGATTAAGTGCTTTCCAGTGATAGCAGAGCACATGCATTATGTCTCAGTCTCAAGTTATCCTTGTTCCTGTGAAATACAATTTTGTCTACTGTACCCTTAAATGATTATATTAAGGGTGACTAAATGTTTAATACAGTTGCATTAAATATTGTATAAAAAATGTAATTCCATTCTGATTTTAGCACTTTGTTAAAAGTGAAATGACAAATCTCACAGAACATACTGTGTCTTCAGCCTGTGTATTTATATTTGGTGGCATAGGATGTAACGTCCAGCGCCAACTATTATTTGCCAGGGTTCAATTTTATTAAAGGACTCCTGTTTGGAAAAGACAATTTCATAATATTGAAACTTTGTAGTCTGTTGAGTGATTTCTGAATTATATTCCTGTATTTCAGTTCAGGTGGTAAAATACCCAAATCTATATGGCTTCCATATATTTGAGAGGGAGGCATTTTGCCAGTACCTGTTTTATTTCTGTGGTAATATAGCTTTTCAAAATTTAACACTCATTGGACAACTCTCAGACAAGTATTTCACTATGATATAAAATATTCTGTGGTTGGAGTATGGTGTTATCTCTAATCACATTTGCACAATTCTCTGTACACAGAAAAACAGAACATTTTCCCAAAACGTCAGGAATAATACTTTACTTTTGTTATTCTCTTCTTCCTCCAAGCCCCTTTACTTTTTTCCTCAACTTGTAATTGTATCTTCATTGTGAGCTAAATATTTATTTACTTTGTCTTTTTCTGGACAGATACAGTGCAAGCCAGCTCCTTCTCTTAGCCAAGGTGGTAAAAGGATGGTTAAGGAAAGTTGATCAGCACTTCATTCTGTTCATTTCTGCACATTGCACACACCATCACACATACCTATATACTCCTGAATGCCCCTCCCTTCCCCCTTAGCTCAGTAAGTTCAAGGCTATGCATTCTAGTACTGTCTGGCCTTCTTCTGAGATCCTAAATTTGAAACTTGAAAAGAAAGAAAACCCTCAAATTAAACATCTGACTTCAGTCACCTCCCTGTAAGTCATCTCCCTTTGTGACTACCCTGCTCACTTAGCACCAAGAACAGAAGGAACTGAAGAGCATGCTAATGGGAGGAAGAAAGTCTAGGAGAGTGGACTTAGTTCCAATTAACTCAGTCGTTCTTAAATAAAAATAAAATGAAGGCGGAATTCTGGAAGATGATAGACAAACAACCACTGACGATGTCAGTAGACCATGACCCCCTCATGTTTAAAAAGCAGATTGGAATGAGGGGGGCAAATTACAAAGCTTTGGTTTTAGTCAGAACTATTTTCTTTGAGGAGGCTGCTGTACAAATTTCTGCTATAGTAAGACTTCTGATGTAGAACAATTTAACTATGGTTAATTCCACTTTTAACGCAAAGTAGAGAATAACACTTTTAAAATATTACATAAATGACTAATTAGTTCAAAGATATCCAAAGTGAGCAGCAATTAAAAATTCTTGCAATATGCCAGGCCCCAACTATTGTTTTTAACATACATAAAATAAGATGAATCCCTCTATCTCCTTTGTATCTATTTACCCCTTCAGCAGATAATTAATCACAAACTGTAAGTGATTTAAATGATCAAATTTCATATACCAAACCTGATATAAAGGGAACCAAAAAACTTTGGTGGGAGGGAGTGTTATACATTAATATTATTTCACTTGAATATTTCAAATCATATTTGCTCTCTTTTTGTTTGTATTTCTAGTATGCATCCAAATAGACCAGCTGCTGCCTTTGTACTTTCTAAACAAATGTTAGAGAATCTGAATGAAATTTTATAACTGGAAGAACTCTTGACACTCCACTGATCCAAACTCTTATTTTAGAATTTATAGAAATAATCCCAGAGAAGTAAAGTATCTTGCCAAAGGTCACAATCCTAGTTAGTGGAAAATTAAAACTAAGACCCACATCTTCTGACTCCCAAAACAGTATTTTTACTTCCTTACAGAACTGCAGCTTAATTTAGACATTTTTTAGGTGTTCATGAATACTTTTCCCTGTTCAAAAATTCTGGGACTTAAGAGTAGACTGTCATTATTGAGTGAATATGGAAAGTATAGGGATTAAATTGAGATGATTGGTTTTTTAAGTAAAATTATTCTATTTTATTCATCACTATCCTAACATCTCTAAGTCTTGGCTTGCAGTGGAATGATGTAAAAAGTTTCTGATGATTAATTCAATCCTCATAAACCAAGTCCGCAGCCTTATTAATTGGTAACAGCATGCTGTGGCTTATCAACAAATACCTCACAAGTTATGGGAAGGAGCATTTTTAAATATGGTCCATGGTGGAGGTATAGGAACAAGACAATTACACATACAAATTCATTTCACTGGAGGATGGAGCTAATAAAATAATAAGAGGTAAGCAGGTATAAATTAATTTTTTATATTTAAGCATATAAGGCCTAACAACCGTATTTTATCATAGGTCATATATTCATGTGTAATTATTCAGGATGTTTACAGCTTGTTTTTACAAAGCCCTTCTAATGAGGGATCCCAGCGAAGGGATTTCAGATTGAAGAGATTAAATTCCCATCTACTTATCTTTTAATTAGTTTTTTTTAACTATTATTTTTACTAAAATCTAGGCATACATCTTGATGTTTGCATAAGTTTAAGCTTCATTTTAAACTCAAGATTAAATACAAATATATAGTTAATTTGCTTTAAATTAATGTTAAAAATCATTCATTTCACATTTGTCCCTGGAATAATAAGTACAGGAATTACAATGATTATACCATATTATCAGCCAAGTGTAAAAGCTGTGATATGAAGAAAGCTTCATATTAAAAAAGAGATACATAGAAGTCTGTGAGAAAATCCAATCAGACTTATTTTATAAATAAAGGAAAAATACATTTTAATTTAGAATTATAATCATACAAAAAGGAACAAGGTAAAGTTTATTTCTGTACTTCAAACAGTTTGCTAGTCTTAGGAAATAAAAGCAATACTTGGATGTCCTAGAAGAACAAAACCTTACAGTGGGATTTTTGGGTTCTTTAACAGCATCAATTTGGGCACATCCTGCTCAATAGAGATGACTTTTCCACTCATTAAGCAGAAATCTTGGCTATCCTTAGCACTCATTTCCTTTCAAGCATCCTTCCAGCTCAGTTGGAACCTCAAATTGAGGAGATGACCTCTAGGAAATAATACAAGGTCTTTAAGAGACCCATAAGGATATCAGCTCTGGCCTCACATAGTCCTACATCTCTCTCCTGAACCATAGTTCTTTTTAGCAGTTTACATTTGCCCTTGGTCAGGACTGAAACAATATCAGCCTCTTGTTTCACTTACCAGTTTTCTGAGGTGATCTCACTGCCTAGTACCCTTGGATGAACCTGATCTGAGCTCCATACCTGACAATCTCCTTAAATTTCTACTTTCTTGAACTGACTTCCTGGTGAGGCTGCTTCAGCCTCACGCCCTCCCTAAGTTTGCAGGCAGAAAACAGTCCCATTCCTAACTAGAACGTGAGGCCATATATCTAGGCTTCCCTCTCCTGAACAGGACTCTGGCATGATCAGAACCTAAGGAAATAAGATACTCCAGGAAATTTAACAGTTCTCCTTACAGCTAAGTCTTATAAGTTAGAATTTTCACTGAAATAGGAATTATAAAGATCTCTAACAAGTTTCCATGGTTATTTGTTGCATTTTTAGAATATGGGCTAATGAATGGAGTCATGGTTGTACCCTGGAACCTAGAGGGTGTCACACAATAATTTTCCATCTTAGGCCACATTCAGAAAGGGAGGGCAAAAGGTTTCCGCCACCCCAGCAGTTCTGTTCATTCAATAACAGATAATAAAAAAATTAAACATAGTTAAAACATACGGCATGGAATTCATTTCAGCAGCTTATCAGAGAGTTGTGGTTAAATAATAGAAACCACATTAGCTCTAAACATACTAGACTTAGTACACTGTCAGGCTTGGGACTACAAAGGGCATACCAAAAATCAACCCGAACCTCTTAGTGACGTAAGAGTATATAAGCTCCTATTGGGCTTCTGATTCTTAAAGGAGGCTTCTGCAGCCTCAAACAAAATGGCAAGGATAGCTTGGGTAAACTTTTAATTCCCCTTGTTAAAAATGATATTTCTTTTAAACTACTATTTAATTTAGGCTTCCAGTTCAGACTGGCTTTCTTCCCACTTACTCAGAAGGATCATAGAATCAAACAGATGATCTAATCCAACCACCTCATTTTACAAATAAGTAAACAGAGAGCCTTGTAGGTTAAGTGATTTGGCTAAATTCATACAGCTAGCTTTTAGCAGGTCACCAAACCCTAGACCTGCATTCTTTCATATACAATCAATGTGTTAACCAAAAGTAAATTCTTTTAAATAACTTTTTTTCATTAAAAATTTTTTTTTAATTAGGTAAGAGATAGCATGAATGTATAACTATTGTAAAATACCCGGTATGGAAATGCAGAAAGCAAAAGTGAAGTCTACCTCCATAACACTAGTCTAATTCATTCTCCTCTTCAGATGTAGCTTCTATGAATCCTTTAAAAAACTTTTCTATACATTTACATATATTTATGTAAGGGATTTTAAATAAAATCATCCAGCAAACTTTTTTTTTAAACCATGTTGGCGTAAACTTAATGGGAAGAAGCAGGAGTTTCTGGGATTCTTATTTCTCTCCCAGATGATCCTATGTCAAAGGTAGCAGTTGTATCAAGGCCTAGATACATGCAATTAAGCTCTATCATATTCTGAAGTTTAAAAGTGAATTTCAAAATGCAGTATTTAGTTTTCTTATTGGAAATATAGTTTGTTTTTGTACCACAAAAGAGAAGAGAAGAAAATGAATGACCTACCCCCAAATTCCAAATTGATTTTCTTGACAGGGCTTCCTTGGCTCCCCCATCTTTGTAGAAGCACACAGTGTAGTTCAAAGTAGAAAGTATAAAGAATAAGCTGCTGCAATTCTGTTTTTCTTTTTTAATAATAACTAATGGAGATTCTGATAATCCTTAATATTTTCCTGGTCAACTTCCTTAGCTATCCTAACTTTCAAGCTTCCAGTAAAACCAATAAACTGTATTAGGACAAGAATTTAGCTTCGTTTGGTTACTTCTTCCTTTCCTGTCCTCTTGCCCATCGAGCTTTTCCTTTCTGGTAGTGTTTTCTTGCTCATTTCTGGCCATGCTGGGAAACAAGCTTTGTGAAAAACAGATTTTCTGAATTGCTGGCACTGAGAGCTGGCCAAGTGGTTTTCATGAACTAGAGAGGACACAGGGAAAGAGCACTAGATTAGGGGCCTGGGGGCTCTCATCCTAGGCCTGGCACCTTCCACTCTTTGACCTTGAGCAAATCACTTCATTTCTCGTTTATCCTTATCTCGAAAATGAGGGGGTTAAACAAAGATGTTCCCTGAGGTCTCTTCCAGTTCAGAAATTCTAGTTCATTTTTATTTAAATATTAGGCAATGACTGAAGCACTTGTAGTCCGTAAAACTAAAGAGCTTCCTAGCAACTTTGTGTTTCTTTTTGTGCAGCTGCCCTTCTCGTGTGAATCCATCCCTGTGTGTGAACAAATGAATATAACCCTGCGCACACATCCAACCAAAAGGAAATGTCTCTTTCAGTGTCTATGGTAGGAGATATGCTGTAGATGCTGTTTATTTCCCTGAAGGACTCTATATATGAAATGCAGGGTTTATTAAATTTATCAAATGCAATAAAAGAAAATCTGTCATCCGATGTTGAGATAGCCTCCTGGGAGCCAGGATGGAGTGCTGTATTTGCTCATCAGAATCAGACCAAACAAGGAACCTGTTTTTTGGTTTGATTTGATTCATCATGAATCTGTTTGCATCTGCAAAAATCAGACTTGTCACGTAAGATAGTCCAGCTGATCCTGAAACTCTTATCTCTAGAGTTACAGCACCAAAGGAAAGTTGTTTTGTGATGATGTCATTTTTACCCAGCGAAATTCTGCCAAAAGAGCTATGCAGATATTTTACAGAATGAAGGCAGAGATTTAGCAGATCAGTACACAGGTATTAGTAGACAAGGCTTCCTTGACACTATGATGTGGTTATAAAAGCTGTCAGAGGCCAGCTGAGTGTCAGGATGCCTGAGCTCCTGTCTCTAGCAGGCTTGCTGAGCACTCCTGGGGCCATGGGCAAGTCACCTGTGCTCTCTAGGCTTCTGCTTCCTCACCTGTCAGTTAGGAGGGTTGGGGAGCATGTTCCTTTTTGCTGAAAAGTTTTGTAGTTCTCTGTTTTACACCTCTTGATTACACACAACAGAAAGTAGAAAACAATGCAAATGCAATACCTTTCTACCAGTACTTCCAGTTTATACATTATCTTTTCAAACACTCAAGAAACTTCTCTAGGGTCCAGTAAGTTATATCTGCTGGGTTCCGGGCAGTTATAGAAACTGTTTCAGACTCTCATCATATTCATTTATTCCTTTTTTCATTCATTCTCTTCTTCATTCTGGAGTAATCATACGTGTGCTTGCAAAAGAGAATAAGAGAAAGAAAATATGTTTCTACCCTTCAGTACCTTTCAGATATTAAAAAAACAAAAAAACAAAACTCCCCTGAGCTAACAGTTACAAAAGGAATGATATCAGTTCCTTAAATATTTAATTATACATAGTAGGGGCCCAAATATGTTTTTCATACCAACATTAACTATAACTGATTTCAAGGAAAGGATACGTTGTTCCATTGAGACTTCTGTCATAGATGGGACCTGGGTTTTCTGGGGCCATAGAAGCAATTTTGTCAAGAGGAATTCCAAACTTTTCTCTCTTTCCATAGGTTACTTGTCCTTTGGGGAGTTGGGAATGTAGTTGACCCCTCCAACTTCCCTGTTCGGCGTTCATTTCTTTCACCAGCATCCTCATTCTGTTTGTACTAGTTTTTCTCTCAACATCCTCTCAAGACAAAACTTGACAAATGCATACACACTAAGATACAAATACACGTTAACAGTCTGTGAGTCTCCTTTCTAAAGGAAATTTGCATTTTAACAAAGAAGAAAGCCTAAACACCAACAGGAATTATTTCTACTGATAGAATTTGGAGCATGAACCAGCCAGATAGGGAAGGGCTACTTCGGTGGGGAAGCCCTTCAAGTCCTTCCACCTGGGTGTAAACCTAAAACCACACTTGATGTGTCATTAGTGAAGTCCTGGCCTCCTAAACCTTTGCAGAAACCCAACGCATGCTACAAAGGGCAAGCAAGAATTGCAGCTTCAATTCTTACAGATGATCTTACTTACCACAAATGTCTCCAATTCCAAATTTACTTCTCTTCCACCAGAAATTTATCATTTTGGAAGCTTATGAAAATCAAGTATTAGGAAAATTCTGCCTCCATCCTACTAAATTGCATCCCTAAATCCCAAAAAAAATCACTTCTTTGGCCTACACATTTCTGTTTAGGTCTGTAATTCAGTGAGAGTGCTTGGAAGAAGCCATGAGAGGTGACCAACCGGGTCTGCTCAAAGGAATCCAGCCAAAATTGAGGATGTGTGTTGGGAGTGCTCTGTTTCTTCTTAGTCCCTCCCTGAACTCACTAATACACATTGCACTGCTCTTCCTAATCAATAAGTTACTGCTGAGAAAATAATTTTAGTAAGTGCTTCAATGTCTCTAATGGAGCTCTCTCTCTCTTCCTTACTTCTACTGTCCTTTCATACTTGCACCCCAGAAACCATTCCAAGGACACCCCCTCTCCATCCCATCTCTCCTCTTTTGAAATTGCACTTACTCTTTTCAGAAAAAAAAAAAAAAAAAAGTCAGCTGATATCCTAGCCCTGATATTTTATACCACTCTACCTCAGAATAGAGAAGCCCCTCCATATCCATTTTTTTTTTTTTTCACTCAAGCTGAAAATAAATTCCCAGGTACAAGAAAATCCATGCTACATCCTGTTGCCTGTAATTGTCTTCCCATCTAATTGAGGGAAAGGTTACTCTAATGAACCAGCTGATCCCCTTACATTATCCATTCTTCTTTTATCAATATCCCTTTACCAGTAAATTCTTTGTTAGCTTGATCCTCAAGTTTATTTTGTTTCTTTTTTAACTTAGATTTTTGCTTACCAAAACTGCTTCTTTTATCTTAAAACAGACTTTAATCTTCTGCTTTCTGAGTACTTTATAATACAATTTGAACATAATGGAACATTCTAAAATAAAGTCAGGCAATGGTTTCATCATAACCAATATTAAATGCTGGGAAAGGCAGATCATATGAAGATTTTAAAAGAAGCGAGATGGAGGAGCATTATGTTAGGCTCCTGCTACATACTGAGCACTGGGCTAGGCCCTGAGGTTACAGAAACAAATAAGATAGCCTCCTGGCCCTCAGAGATGTGAACTCCAATGAGTCCATTTATAAAAGCTGTACTTCAAAGTTAGTGATACCTCCAAAGGGCTATTGGAAACACCGTAGCTCATCTCTACAGCTGTCTTGATTCCTCTGTGGGATCTTACTGTATTTGGAAAAATACATTCTAGATCCTGCTCTCTTGGGCCACTAAAAATCCAAACTTGTCCCTAATCTATATATAGTTAAGTGTGACCTCTGTGGAGTAAAAAATGCCCCTGGACAGTCTTTGAAGGCAAAAGTAGAGAAATTGGTTGCAATAGCTTGAAAAACGTGGAAAGGTTTTTGGGGAGAGTTAACAAGCTCCCCAAAAATTCAGATCTGCTAGTGTTCATTCAGGCATGTGGTTAAGGAGAGAGAAGAAAGGGACATGTAGCAAGGGGGAGACACTGACCATGTCAGGGGACCCAGGAGATGGGCAGTGGAAGAGTTACTGAAATGTAGGCCGGGCCGGTAGGCTTGGAGCCATGGAGCTGTGGTGGAAGCGGGTTCTGGAAAGCAGAACCCTGAAGCTGGCTCATTCTCACTGAGTCATCTGGCACAGCCTCCTGCCTCTGAGCACATCCTGCTTCAGAGTGTCTAGCCAACTGCTTTTTCAGCTCTCTAGGGATGAAGATGCTACAGCCTCCCTCTGTCATCTGTTCCAGAGCCAGTACACTTAGAAGTTCGTGCTTTCAAAGAAGGGGGTGGGGACAGGAAACAGTGGGAGAGGAGAAACAAGCAGAACAAATCAGGGCAGAGGACCTCAAAATGAGAAGTTGTAGCGGAATTGGAGGTGGGGAAACAGCCCCCACATTTCACACTTGCTTCCTTTACTTAAATGTGAGCAGCTGACACCAAAGGATATGGAAACTTTATAAGGTAGAGCTAGCCATCTGGGAACCTCGCCCTCACAGATGCCCTGTCTGCCATGGTACAAGTGTCTGTCTTGCTCTGAGAAAGCAGTGTAAATCTCTGCCCAAGAGAAACTGTGTTTTATTTCAGGGTCTATAACTTTCACAACCCCCCCCCCCACAAAGGAATGTTTCGTAATTGAAGGCATGCCTTCAGTACCCACTCTATTGAGTTTCTTGCACTCTGCCAGAGCAATTACTTGTCATACCAATTCTTGGATGCAAAGAAACCTTGGGTAATCCAAGTGGATTTAGTTCCAAGTAGAGTTACAGTGTCTTACTCCGTTCAGACTTTTCCATCCACCTCCACCCCTCTCAGTCACACACCTAGAAGCAAGCCAGAAAGGATGTCCAACCAAAATCACTATTTGGAAGCCCAAACACATTATTGTTCACCCTCTGTTCTCAAGCCACAGTGTACTTGACCTAGTTTTACACTCTCCATGTTATCTGGCTTTCCTCGGCACTGCACTACATTACAGTAGAGCAGGAAGGCAAGCAAAGGCCAGGCCAGCCATTAGTAGGAAGTGGAAATAGGATGGCTGCAAAAACAGCCCTCTAAGTTGGACCAGAGAGCAGAGACAACTGCTGGGGAGGGAGCTTGCAGTAGTCCCCTAGACATCACTCTCCACAATGGGGGTCCTAGCACACCAAACAATCCCCCCACCCTCAGCCCCGGGCTTCCCTCTCAGCCTGGAGTCTGATCCAATTGTCCCGCCCCGTCCCCTCCCTCCAGTCCCCACCTGCACTGAAGCCCCTGACTCCCTTTCACTCTGTGGAAGAACAAAGTCCTATCCTGTTGGGATCCTGGTCCACCCTGGGAATGTTTTTTGGCTAAAACTGCTGCCTTTGAACACACGAAGTTCTGACTGCCAGAGTGAAATAGTTCTCCAGCAGGCTCAATGGAGACCCTGCTTCCAGGGCTCTTAAAAGACTAGGCCAACACTGTCCCAGAAGACTGAACTGAGGACAGAGGACAGACTAGGTGATTTCTTGAGATTCCTCCCAGCTCCAGGACCTGATTTGATAATGTGGAAGCACTAAGACACAGGTTATATACTTGACAGCAGGTGCTCCATTTCCTGTGCTTGGGCAAACTTTCTTCTCCCAGCTGGAGAGACGGTGCAAATATGAAAGGGTGCAGGGAGGTGGCCTAAAATCTGCCCACACTAAGACTTGATGCTGGAGGGCAAATCTGCTGCCCCACCCCCCAGCATTTAAAAATAATCCTTACCATGTAAAGATTGTATTACATTCTAATAAAACTTTTTTTGCATTTTACTTTTGTGATATTTGGGATTGTATAGATTTTTATTGTATGGCCAAGTATACTTTTCTAAAAAATGTGAAAGTCTCAAGTATTTTATTCTTTTCAAACTATAGTTAATGTCAACCGTAAGCACTGATAAATATTATTCATATGCAATTTTCCTTCCTTTGAATTGGAACTTTTTAAGGAACTGTGTTTTGGCAGAGCATTTTATTTAAAATGCTGCTTCATTTTACACGTTGTGAATACTGAAGATTCTGAAAAATAAAGATGCATTTAAAATCTCTGTGCTGTTACGTTGTAGAAATGGTAATGTGTGTTGCTTTGCCAAAGTGGTAATTAAGTGTTTAATGGCTTAGAATTCTTCCTTCAGAATGGGGGTTCTAGTCATTACTCACAGCGCCTGAGCTTCCAGATGAGTCTCCGTTTCTTTGGAGAATGCACACTAGGATGCCCATCTCTGTTCAGTTAGAAAAGACAGTTATGTTGACACTGTAGTTACTGTGCTTGTGGTTTTGCAATAAATGTGTATTGAAAGCACTTGTGATAACGTGGTCCGTGTTTTGTTTTTAATCAAACTCCAAATGGCAGGAGAAGTGGAGCCAAAGCTCTTTGAGCATTCGAACAGCAAGATGTGGTAGGAAGGAGCAGGAGCTTGGAAGCAGGACAGACTGAGCCAAATCCCACTCCTCAGAGCTCTGAGACGGGAATACTTTCATCTCTTTTGGAGATCCTGTGTCTTCATCATTAAAAATAGATAAATAAAAATAAAGGAGAGGGATAATTATATTTACATTACATGGATTTTGTGATGACGTAATAAAATGATGAACATAAAACACCTACACATTTTAGGACCACAATGTTGTTTGTCTTCTTCCTTTCCTTCCTTCTTACATCCCTCCCAGAATCTTCAGCATCTACTCAATAAATATTGGTTAGGTGAGCACACAGTGTATCTTTCTTAAACCATTCAAAAAGCAGAATTCTTGCTCCATTTTTTTGTAATACATTTTTTCCATTATAAAATAATACAGCCATTGAAGAAATTTTGAAAATGCAGAAAAGAATAATGGTTTACTTCTTGCTGTAAATGTTTTTAATATAGTACAGAGCATAGTGTGTTTTCACTTAACATTCTTAACGTTGTATCACGAATATTTTCCCCATGACAAGGAAAACGTTATAATTTAAAATATTTCATTCTACTGTTGGACATTGAGGTTGTTTCTCAAGTGATGTTTTCTGGGGAATATGTCATTGTATATTTATTGCTGTCCTAGTTACTGATTATTTTCTTTGAGGAGATACCTAAAAGGAGAATTACGAGCAGGGGCAAGATGGCAGACTGGTGAGCTGTAAGTTTTAGTTACTCCTCCAGGAAAGTAGGTAAAAAGCCAGGAACTGCGTGGACTGGACACCACAGAGCAATCTGTCTTTGGGCATACTTCATACAACACTCATGAAAATGTCGAACTGCTGAGATCAGCGAAATCTGTAAGTTTTTGCGGCCAGGGGACCCGCACCCCTCCCTGCCAGGCTCAGTCCCATGGGAGGAGGGGCTGCCAGCTCCGGGAAGGAGAAGGGAGAACTGCAGTGGCAGCTCTTATCGGAAACTCATTCTACTGATCCATACTCCAACCATAGATAGACTGAGACCAGACACCAGAGAATCTGAGAGCTGCCAGCCCAGCAGAGAGGAGACAGGCATAGAAAAAAAAAAAAAATAACACGAAAAACTCCAAAATAAAAGCAGAGGATTTTTGGAGTTCTGGTGAACACAGAAAGGGGAAGGGCGGAGCTCAGGCCTTGAGGCGCATATGCAAATCCCGAAGAAAAGCCGATCTCTCTGCCCTGTGGACCTTTCCTTAATGGCTCTGGTTGCTTTGTCTATTAGCATTTCAATAACCCATTAGATCTCTGAGGAGGGCCCTTTTTTTTTTTTTTTTTTTCTTTTTTTTAATCCTTTTTTCTTTTTCTAAAACAATTACTCTAAGAAGCCCAATACAGAAAGCTTCAAAGAATTGCAATTTGGGCACGTCAAGTCAAGAGCAGAACTAAGAGAGCTCTGAGACAAAAGGCAATAATCCAGTGGCTGAGAAAATTCACTAAACAACACAACTTCCCAAGAAAAGGGGGGTGTCCGCTCATAGCCACCATCCTGGTGGACAGGAAACACTCCTGCCCATCGCCAGCCCCATAGCCCAGAGCTGCCCCAGACAACCCAGTGTGACGGAAGTGCTTCAAATAACAGGCACACACCACAAAACTGGGCGTGGACATTAGCCTTCCCTGCAACCTCAGCTGATTGTCCCAGAGCTGGGAAGGTGGAGCAGTGTGAACTAACAAAGCCCCATTCAGCCATCATTTGAGCAGACTGGGAGCCTCCCTACACAGCCCAGCAGCCCAGAACTGCCCTGGGGGGACGGCACTCACCTGTGACATACCACAGTCATCCCTCAACAGAGGACCCGGGGTGCACGGCCTGGAAGAGGGGCCCACTTGCAAGTCTCAGGAGCCATACGCCAATACCGAAGACTTGTGGGTCAGTGGCAGAGACAAACTGTGGCAGGACTGAACTGAAGGATTAGACTATTGCAGCAGCTTTAAAACTCTAGGATCATCAGGGAGATTTGATTGTTAGGGCCACCCCACCTCCCTGACTGCCCAGAAACACGCCCCACATACAGGGCAGGCAACACCAACTATACACGCAAGCTTGGTACACCAATTGGGCCCCACAAGACTCACTCCCCCACTCACCAAAAAGGCTAAGCAGGGGAGAACTGGCTTGTGGAGAACAGGTGGCTCGTGGACGCCACCTGCTGGTTAGTTAGAGAAAGTGTACTCCACAAAGCTGTAGATCTGATAAATTAGAGATAAGGACTTCAATAGGTCTACAAACCCTAAAAGAACCCTATCAAGTTCAGCAAATGCCACGAGGCCAAAAACAACAGAAAATTATAAAGCATATGAAAAAACCAGACGATATGGATAACCCAAGCCCAAGCACCCAAATCAAAAGACCAGAAAACACACAGCACCTAGAGCAGCTACTCAAAGAACTAAAGATGAACAATGAGACCATAGTACGGGATATGAAGGAAATCAAGAAGACTCTAGAAGAGCATAAAGAAGACATTGCAAGACTAAATAAAAAAATGGATGATCTTATGGAAATTAAAGAAACTGTTGACCAAATTAAAAAGATTCTGGACACTCATAGTACAAGACTAGAGGAAGTTGAACAACGAATCAGTGACCTGGAAGATGACAGAATGGAAAATGAAAGCATAAAAGAAAGAATGGGGAAAAAAATTGAAAAAATCGAAATGGACCTCAGGGATATGATAGATAATATGAAACGTCCAAATATAAGACTCATTGGTGTCCCAGAAGGGGAAGAAAAGGGTAAAGGTCTAGGAAGAGTATTCAAAGAAATTGTTGGGGAAAACTTCCCAAATCTTCTAAACAACATAAATACACAAATCATAAATGCTCAGCGAACTCCAAATAGAGTAAATCCAAATAAACCCACTCCGAGACATATACTGATCACACTGTCAAACACAGAAGAGAAGGAGCAAGTTCTGAAAGCAGCAAGAGAAAAGCAATTCACCACATACAAAGGAAACAGCATAAGACTAAGTAGTGACTACTCAGCAGCCACCATGGAGGCAAGAAGGCAGTGGCACGATATATTTAAAATTCTGAGTGAGAAAAATTTCCAGCCAAGAATACTTTATCCAGCAAAGCTCTCCTGCAAATTTGAGGGAGAGCTTAAATTTTTCACAGACAAACAAATGCTGAGAGAATTTGCTAACAAGAGACCTGCCCTACTGGAGATACTAAAGGGAGCCCTACAGAGAGAGAAACAAAGACAGGACAGAGAGATTTGGAGAAAGGTTCAGTACTAAAGAGATTCGGTATGGGTACAATAAAGGATATTAATAGAGAGAGGGAAAAATATGGCAAACATAATCCAAAGGATAAGATGGCCGATTCAAGAAAGGCCTTCACGGTTTTAACGTTGAATGTAAATGGATTAAACTCCCCAATTAAAAGATATAGATTCGCAGAATGGATCAAAAAAAATGAACCATCAATATGTTGCATACAAGAGACTCATTTTAGACACAGGGACACAAAGAAACTGAAAGTGAAAGGATGGAAAAAAAATATTTCATGCAAGCTACAGCCAAAAGAAAGCAGGTGTAGCAATATTAATCTCAGATAAAATAGACTTCAAATGCAGGGATGTTTTGAGAGACAAAGAAGGCCACTACATACTAATAAAAGGGGCAATTCAACAAGAAGAAATAACAATCGTAAATGTCTATGCACCCAATCAAGCTGCCACAAAATACATGAGAGAAACACTGGCAAAACTAAAGGAAGCAATTGATGTTTCCACAATAATTGTAGGAGACTTCAACACATCACTCTCTCCTATAGATAGATCAACCAGACAGAAGACCAATAAGGAAATTGAAAACCTAAACAATCTGATAAATGAATTAGATTTAACAGACATATACAGGACATTACATCCCAAATCACCAGGATACACATACTTTTCTAGTGCTCATGGAACTTTCTCCAGAATAGATCATATGCTGGGACATAAAACAAGCCTCAATAAATTTAAAAAGATTGAAATTATTCAAAGCACATTCTCTGACCACAATGGAATAAAATTAGAAGTCAATAACCATCAGAGACTTAGAAAATTCCCAAATACCTGGAGGTTAAACAACACACTCCTAAACAATCAGTGGGTTAAAGAAGAAATAGCAAGAGAAATTGCTAAATATATAGAGACGAATGAAAATGAGAACACAACATACCAAAACCTATGGGATGCAGCAAAAGCAGTGCTAAGGGGGAAATTTATAGCACTAAACGCATATATTAAAAAGGAAGAAAGAGCCAAAATCAAAGAACTAATGGATCAACTGAAGAAGCTAGAAAATGAACAGCAAACCAATCCTAAACCAAGTAGAAGAAAAGAAATAACGAGGATTAAAGCAGAAATAAATGACATAGAGAACAAAAAAACAATAGAGAGGATAAATATCACCAAAAGTTGGTTCTTTGAAAAGATCAACAAGATTGACAAGCCCCTAGCTAGACTGACAAAATCAAAAAGAGAGAAGACCCATATAAACAAAATAATGAATGAAAAAGGTGCCATAACTGCAGATCCTGAAGAAATTAAAAAAATTATAAGAGGATATTATGAACAACTGTATGGCAACAAACTGGATAATGTAGAAGAAATGGACAATTTCCTGGAAACATATGAACAACCTAGACTGACCAGAGAAGAAATAGAAGACCTCAACCAACCCATCACAAGCAAGAGATCCAATCAGTCATCAAAAATCTTCCCACAAATAAATGCCCAGGGCCAGATGGCTTCACAGGGGAATTCTACCAAACTTTCCAGAAAGAACTGACACCAATCTTACTCAAACTCTTTCAAAACATTGAAAAAAATGGAACACTACCTAACTCATTTTATGAAGCTAACATCAATCTAATACCAAAACCAGGCAAAGATGCTACAAAAAAGGAAAACTACCGTCCAATCTCCCTAATGAATATAGATGCAAAAATCCTCAACAAAATACTTGCAAATCGAATCCAAAGACACATTAAAAAAATCATACACCATGACCAAGTGGGGTTCATTCCAGGCATGCAAGGATGGTTCAACATAAGAAAAACAATCAATGTATTACAACACATTAAAAACTCGAAAGGGAAAAATCAATTGATCACATCAATAGACGCTGAAAAAGCATTTGACAAAATCCAACATCCCTTTTTGATAAAAACACTTCAAAAGGTAGGAATTGAAGGAAACTTCCTCAACATGATAAAGAGCATATATGAAAAACCCACAGCCAGCATAGTACTCAATGGTGAGAGACTGAAAGCCTTCCCTCTAAGATCAGGAACAAGACAAGGATGCCCGCTATCACCACTGTTATTTAACATTGTGCTGGAAGTGCTAGCCAGGGCAATCCAGCAAGACAAAGAAATAAAAGGCATCCAAATTGGAAAAGAAGAAGTAAAACTGTCATTGTTTGCAGATGATATGATCTTATATCTAGAAAACCCTGAGAAATCGACGATACAGCTACTAGAGCTAATAAACAAATTTAGCAAAGTAGCGGGATACAAGATTAATGCACATAAGTCAGTAATGTTTCTATATGCTAGAAATGAACAAACTGAAGAGACACTCAAGAAAAAAGATACCATTTTCAATAGCAACTAAAAAAATCAAGTACCTAGGAATCAACTTAACCAAAGATGTAAAAGACCTATACAAAGAAAACTACATAACTCTACTAAAAGAAATAGAAGGGGACCTTAAAAGATGGAAAAATATTCCATGTTCATGGATAGGAAGGCTAAATGTCATTAAGATGTCAATTCTACCCAAACTCATCTACAGATTCAATGCAATCCCAATCAAAATTCCAACAACCTACTTTGCAGACTTGGAAAAGCTAGTTATCAAATTTATTTGGAAAGGGAAGATGCCTCGAATTGCCAAAGACACTCTAAAAAAGAAAAAACGAAGTGGGAGGACTTACACTCCCTGACTTTGAAGCTTATTATAAAGCCACAGTTGCCAAAACAGCATGGTACTGGCACAAAGATAGACATATAGATCAATGGAATCGCATTGAGAATTCGGAGATAGACCCTCAGATCTATGGCCGACTGATCTTTGATAAGGCCCCCAAAGTCACTGAACTGAGCCATAATGGTCTTTTCAACAAATGGGGCTGGGAGAGTTGGATATCCATATCCAAAAGAATGAAAGAGGACCCCTACCTCACCCCCTACACAAAAATTAACTCAAAATGGACCAAAGATCTCAATATAAAAGAAAGTACCATAAAAATCCTAGAAGATAATGTAGGAAAACATCTTCAAGACCTTGTATTAGGCGGCCACTTCCTAGACTTTACACCCAAAGCACAAGCAACAAAAGAGAAAATAGATAAATGGGAACTCCTCAAGCTTAGAAGTTTCTGCACCTCAAAGGAATTTCTCAAAAAGGTAAAGAGGCAGCCAACTCAATGGGAAAAAATTTTTGGAAACCATGTATCTGACAAAAGACTGATATCTTGCATATACAAAGAATCCTACAACTCAATGACAATAGTACAGACAGCCCAATTATAAAATGGGCAAAAGATATGAAAAGACAGTTCTCTGAAGAGGAAATACAAATGGCCAAGAAACACATGAAAAAATGTTCAGCTTCACTAGCTATTAGAGAGATGCAAATTAAGACCACAATGAGGATACCATCTAACACCGGTTAGGAATGGCTGCCATTAACAAACAGGAAACTACAAATGCTGGAGGGGAGTGGAGAAATTGGAACTCTTATTCATTGCTGTGGGACTGTATAATGGTTCAGCCACTCTGGAAGTCAGTCTGGCAGTTCCTTAGAAAACTAGATATAGAGCTACCATTCGATCCAGCGATTGG